>NC_141691.1:1565137407-1566562407 GCF_964263255.1 Lissotriton vulgaris | reverse complement strand
CTCTCATCCACCACTCATGAGATTAGACAACATCTTCTCGACAACCCACCTTTCAACAGTCAAGAATTCAGAGACTTTCTCAGTCATCCTAATATGAAGCATCAGAAGAGCACACCTCTTTTGCCTCAGGGCAATGTTCTTGTCGAACATTTCATGAGTATTCTAAAGAAAGCTGTTCAGCGTGCTGTATTGGAAAGGTTCACCTCAAAACTGTCTTAAATTCTACTCTTCAAGCTTACACTTTGAAACCTCACTTGACCACAGGTGAAAGCCTTGCGACCTTAATGTTCAGGAGACCCATGACGACCAAGTTACCTCAATGGACAAATAGAAGATCAAGTACTGAAGAAGAAACACGTTTAATGGACTTTGATAGTAAAAGAAAAATGAAGGACTATGCAGACAAGCAACAACACACACATGACTTTACATTTACTTGAGAAGATTGAATGTTCTTCGAAGCTGAATCCTTTCATGTTATGACTAGCAAAGGACACATGGTGACTTCCCACCATGCAGGGAAGTCTATCACACATGATTCCTTGAATTTCTGACTTGTTGCTCATCGCTCATTAGGTGCTGATGTCAATGTAGCGACTGGGTCTGAAAGGACAAGTAAAGACCCCATGACTGTTGTTATTCCTACATCACCAACGTAGACCATGGACATTTTGACTGCTTGTCCCCAGTTTCTGAAGACACAGTCAGAAAATGTGATCAGAGCACTAAAAAGACTCAATGAAGAGTTATAACTGTATCTGTTAAGAAACAATAGCTGTTTTTTTATTTAACAGAGGCGAAGATTTAGTGTCATGTAAGTTAGCAATGACAGAACCGGTTTGGTTTCTGATGGACTCCGTAGAACTATGACGTAAGTGTCAGATCATAATGAAGTTAATGCAGGTTTAGGATGTTGAGTTTGCAGTTTAACGCAGAAGAATAAAAACGTGTTTACTAAGGTCCATGTGTGGTGTGTTCATTAGGCTGGGGAGGACGCTACCAGACCATTCAGCAGTTCTTCCGTGGATCATCTTAAGAACCCAATTTCTTCAAAAACCAGCCAATCTAATTCAAAAATCTCAGTAAATGATTACAGTAGTATAGAGCTCAAAGGGCGGACAAACAAATAAATATCTGTGAAATAGTTTAGTTTTAAACCATAGCGTTTTTTCGTATTCATAAAATGAACAGACAGACATTTAATATCAAAGTCAGGCATAAGTCAAAGCCAAGGACCAGGAGATAATGTAAAACTAGCCGTGGAGTAAATTAAGTGGTACTATGGTAGCACAATCTAGAGTGCATGAGAATACACAACTGTTCTAGGTTATACCATTGATAGCAAGACCTCAGGTCACTGTGCTAACTTGGCAAATATTAGGCATAGCGTTAGCTTAACTGTTGGACTTGGCAATCTTGGCAGGGTCATCCCTGACCTTTTTGCCTTCCTCCAATACTCTCTCTGACCTGTTTTTGTTGGTTTAATGACTCTGGGCACTTTACCACTGCTGACCAGTGCTAAAGTGCATATGCTCTCCCAATGTAAAATGTAACTGTGATTGATTTCCATGATTGGTTCATTGGATTTACTGTCAGTCCCCAGTAAAGTGCACCAGGAGTGCCAGGGCTTGTAAATGCCAATACTGCTAGTGGGCCTGCAGCGCTGGTTGCGACACCCACAGGAGCAGCCTTTTAAAATGTATCTAGGGTCTGCCATTGCAGAACCTGTGTGCAGTCTGGTACTGTCATGCTGGCTGGGCAAGTGCACCCACTTGCCAGCCCCTAAACCTTCCCTTAACTTCATATTAGTCACCCCTATGGTAGGCCCAAGGGCAGGGTGCATTGTAAGTGTAAGGTAGGACATGCTCTGAGGTATGTGGCATGTCCTAATAGTGAATTACAGCCAAATTCGTTTTTCACTATTGTAAGGCTACCTGTTCTCTTAGGCCAAGATGGGCTGTTGGAATTATTACATCCTATAATCCCAGCAGGCTTAGGGAACATGGTAGAAAGTCAAGTTTAGCATGCCTGAACTCAGAATAATAAAATACTTCTGTTAGTAAAGTTTATTTTAATATCCTGTGTTTGCAAATGCTACTTTTAGAAAGCTAGCATTTGCTTGCCTAACCATTTCAGCCCGCCTCTGCTAGGATGTGTATCTGACTGTCTGGGTTATGTGAGTGACAGGGCTGGGGGATGACAGGTGGTGAATGCAAGGATTACACCTTAGTGGGAGGTGGGAGTGCCCCTGGACTCTGAATAGGGCTGTGCTCTGCCACCACAATGCTGGCTCCCCCCCCTGGGGAGCGACTGATGACTCAGCCAGACACCTGGCCCAGGAGAGGCGAAGCACTGTCAACAAGGTACTCCTGGCTGTTCCTGTCCACACAATGCTGGCTCCACCTCCTGTGGAGCGTCTGGTGTGCCTGCCCCTCACACTGAAAGCAGAAACCAGAGTACACCCAACAAAGTGCTAAGAGACTACAAAGAACCATCTTTGAACTGTAACCAAGAAGAGAATACTGCCTATTTACAACCTGTGGCCTAAGAAAAGCGTTATTGATGATCTTGTGATAAATACTTGCCTGCATATATATTTTTACATAAAGAAGACGTATTTTTATATAACTACAGTCTGTTGTCCCTTTGTGGGGGGATTGGTGTATTTTCTGTGTGTGTTATTACAAATGCTTAACTCAGAAACGCCTGGAGAATAGCCTTGGCTGCTCTTGCCATGCACCTAGAGGGTGAGCAAGGGTAATTCTAAGGGGTCATCCTTCACCCTGACTTAGAGGAGAGGGTCCCTGCTTGTCACAAGTGAATACCCCCAATTCTAACATTAACTAAATGAAATGGGATGTTATCCCCATGTGATGCGGCTGAGAGAATCCTCGAAATCTATATGAGGAGTCATAGTGTTAGGTAATGATAGAGCATGTAGTTCAAAGAATGGCCGTCCGTGAGGGCCACAGGGTAGGCAAAGCCTCTACTTACAGTTCTCATAGCAATTGGAAGTCTAGAAACCTACCCGACCTCTGGCCGTCTCAGTAAGGTGTGCAATGCAGCTGCTGCTGTATAAGTGCAGTAGCGAGAAAGAGACTATTGCAAGGAGTATGTGGAGAATTGGCAATGGGGTGTGGTGGCACCGGCTTTCCTGTCTAATATGATCAGAGTTGAGGTGACACACCCAGTGCTGCATAGGAGGGCACTCACGGGTGCGCTGCCATGCCCCTTTGTGGTATGCATACTAAATTTCAAGGATTGGGATGTGATCCTCCGCTGTGCCAGGAAGAATGCTCCCATAACAATGGATAATGGGCGAACCTCATTATTCTCATTATTCCTGAACTGTGCACTTGCAGTTTAGTGAGAGTGTTCCTCCTACCGAGAGGTCAAGCGCCAGTTGAGCACAATGGTTTGACGTATGCCCTCATATTCCCTGTCAAGCGTTAGGTGCTTCATGATCAGCATGCTCTCTTTTTAGATGCGCCAGAGGCTGCCTGGATTAGGTGAAACAGCAGTTTCCCAATTCCCGTAGACCTGCGGACCCTGCACAACTGGTGCCTAAGGCTCAGTGGCCAACAGACAAATGGCACTGAGGACATGGTCCCCGTGTCTTGTCCGGTGTGGCGCCCTCTTCGCAACAGGCTCTGGTGAGCCAGAGTGCTGGACTTGTATCAGTGTCTTCTCTCGGAGACAAGTATCCACCAACTAGTTCAAGTTCATCTCCTGGCAGCTTCTTGGACCCGGACTCCTGTGACAGTATACTGTTTTTCCCTTCAGTCACCGCACAAACTAGCAATACAATCCTTGGGTGACGTTAGTGAGTACTGCTGGTGGGGTTGGGGGTTCACCCCTTAGTTCAATGGCACTGATTATGTACAGACTCCTCTGAAGTTGCTCTCATGGACATTGTGGGAGACCCCATTGTGTGGGTATGTTGATATTCCACTTGACACTGTCTGGGTGTGTCACCTTCGATGCCTACGTATGGTGACACTTATTGTTTTCTTTTCTTTTTATGTTGTGGGTTTCAAACTCTGCATCAGGCTGGGTACTGCTGCTTAGATGGTCATTTATTCCAGCCACTGGCTCTATGGCTGGTTTCCTGCAATGCAGAAGTGAATGCACATTTGTTTATTCTGTTCTAATGTTTTTTCCTACAGTTTGGTTGAATGAACGTTCTTTGCTGGACCTCGTATTGGGTGTTTGTTTAGGTTGCAGGTCATCGTCACATGGTATTCATGCCCTTGGTACTATTGCATGCTGAGTGGGGTATGGTTCTACCTGGTTAATTGTATCTCACAAATGTGGCTGCTGATAGTAACTGTAATATGATAAACTGGAACGTCGGGAGCATGGGTTCAGTACTTGAGAGGTATAGAATACCAGCACAACTGCACTGTCGTAAGGTGCATATAGTTTATTTGTAAGAGTCTTTTCTTACTACCCCTGAGGCCCTTAAACTGTGCAAAAAATTGAGGGGTCAATTTTTTCATGCTTCGTATGCTTCCTTTGCATGGGGTGCCGCAATCTGGTTGTATGCTGGGGTCCCTTTTGCTGCTTTAGATACTAGAACTGATGTATTTGGCTGTTATTTTCTCAACAGGGTACTTGATAGTATTTATGTGCCTAATACAGAGCAGGATGCCTTTTTAGAACGCTTATTTATGATCCTCACAGATTGGGCACATTATTCCTGAGTCTTAGGTGGGAACTTTGAATCTGTCTTAGATGTGACCTTGGATTGCCCCCACCCTCCTCTCTGGGCATGAATTTCGTCTGTCAAGCCAGCACTTTGTAACAATGGGTTCAGGGGTGGGCCCTGTCTGATATTTGGCACAATCATAATAATCGCATGTGTGAATACTCATTCTATTCACCCCCACATATAGAGTCCTTTGTACTACTTCTCTCCAGGCAAATGTAAGTCACACAACATATCTCTGTAAGACTCTATCTGGTCATGATCCCTTAGAATCACATTGTTATGGGGTCAGGTACCGATTCCTATTCCTACTTGGCACATGCAGTCCCAGTTCTTGAAGGATTCGGTATTTCAAGATACGGTGGCCAATGTGATGGCTACCAACTTTGCTGAAAATACTGACACTGCCTTCTGCCTGTTAGTGATGTGGGATGCCTTTAATGTTGTGATATGGGGAGTATCCATTAATGATTCAGTGTGTTGTCACAAAACAGTCCTTCCAGACCTTACTCACGTTGAGGACAACCTGGATCCCTTCAAAATATCGGCATTGGAGACTGAGGACTCTGCTTTTGGGCTGCAAGAAGCAATAATTAATTATGCTGAGCTCCTGGAGTGCATAGGCATTGTTGATTATAGAACCTATATGTAGAGGACACATACCAAGGCTGACAAATCCAATGCATTACTAGCACTCATGATTTGACGACTGCCATCATCCACACCTATACTTTCAATACTTACGCCTTCACATGATCATGTGACTACCCAACTGGATATTAATGTAGTATTTTGTGGATTTTAAACCACCCTTTAAGGTGCTCCCCCTGAGGATTCAAATGCTCTACATTAATTTTGGGCGTACTTGACCCTCCCTAGAGTGTCACCCATGGATTTAGAAACTCTGTGTGCTCTCTTTACTCCCGGTGAGATTTGGAGTGCCATCAATGATCTCGCCAAATAATAAAAAACTGGGGTTGGATGGCCTCTCTTTTGAATATTATACCACCTTTGTAAAGCACCTAGTGCTGCAATTGGAGTGTCTTTATAAGGCCTCCCTCGAAGAATGAATGCTACCCCACCCCCCGCAATTGTACAGGCATTGGGCACCTTTCTTTTGAAACTAGGTAGGTTTGCAGATGAGATGCTCTCTTACAGATTTCTGTCACTGCTCAATACTGAATATAAAGTCCTGGGCAAGGTGCTGGCATGCTGGTTGCTCCCTGTATACCCTCAGTTGATACACACTGATCAGTGCAGTTTTGTTCCATGCCGTAACACTTCCCTTAATACATGCCTTTTTATCATGCTATGGAAGTGGCCCATGGTCAATATCTAATGGCTGGTTGCATCTCGTGAGGCCTACAATACACTTTCCTGGGACTTCATGTTTGCTGCTCGGACCAGTTGTGGTGTTCACCCAACCTATCTGCACTGGATTAAATTACTGTATACTTAGCGCACTGCATGGGCTAGGACAGGGCTACATATCTCCTCCCCATATCCAGTGTTCCGTGGCACTAGACAGGGCTGTTCACTTTCCCCACTGCTATTTGTCTGGCAATAGATCTTCTGGCACAGCTGCTTAGGTAGGATGTGCAGGGTTGGGGGATCCCCTGGAGTTCTGGAATGCACACTTTATGGTTATATGCTGATGATGCCTTGTATGTGAGGGATATCAATGAGGATCTGGCTGGGATCTCTCAGCTGATCTCTTCATAATTTATCCAGCCTCCGACTTAACTTTGATAAATACTTTGCTTTTTCTTTTGCCGACACTTATGCTGAACCTGCCATGCCTTTTGGAGATGTCAGTATTCAAATGGCACCCAAGACATTCTATAATTTAGGCATACAAATATACAGTGAGGCACATGATTTATTGGATAGGAACCTTTCCTAAATGATCGCATACCTCAAATCTCAAATTGGCTATGGGTTACTTTACTGTTGTCAGTGGTGAGTCGCCTGGCTCTTGCAACAATGGCCATATTGCCCTGCATTTTGTACCACTTTGTAAATTTGTTAGTGCTGGTGCCATCCCAGGTTTTCAGATGATTAAATAGACTATTAATTGATTGATTGTGGGGCACCGGACGGCAAATAGTTAGAATGACTAAGATCCAATTGTCCCCCCGATAATGGTAGGATGAGCGCCCCAGATTTCAAGGCCTACTGCTTGGCAAGACAGCAGTAGTGCCTATTATATTGGCAGGCAGGTCATAATCTGACTGAGATTGGGTATACTGCCACTATACTTACCCAAGGTAAACTTCATAGTTTGCTTTGTCCGGATTTCAGTTTACCCTCGTCTTGTCCTTTTTTATTACACATAGATCTTGTGTACTGGAAGATGGTCCTGCAAATATCTGTCCCATGTGTTCACTGTGCCCCAAATATTCCTTTGCTGGGTCTCCCCACAGCTTCGGGTACCCTGACAGAGAGGAAACTGTATCCATGGGAACAGCAAGGAGTAACAACGATTGATGTGCTCTTCGAAAACTGCACCCTCATGACTCATCATGAGTTTGCTGACACTCATGGATTGCTGGAAACACTATTTTTTCAAACACTAGTATTATTTGCTATGTCCTGCAACAATGAACGTCATTCTGTTCTGAACCGGCTAAAAACAAATTGATACAGGCATGTTATGGGTCACAGTAACTACCTGACAAGCTGGTTTTACAGTGGTCTGCACACACACCAATTGGTTTTGTAGGTCCCCTGTGGACCAAGTGAGAGGCAGACCTCACATGGAGTGTCCAGGATAAAGAGCTGGCCTTCCATATTGAATACTCCAATCTCCTGCAACTTTCGCCTTAAGTTTATACAGTTTTCTATTTTACATAATACCACATAGTGGAACAATTCATTCTAGGATTATTCCCTAGACCCAAGGGCTCCCAGGTTGAGGCGCATTTTATTGATTTAGTAATTTTGTTGACAAAACGCCTCCTAATGAAATGCTGGAAGTCCCTGGTAGTGCCCCTTGTATCCCACTGGCAGAAGGAAGTCCTAAGATGAGAGGGGAGTGGTGCCTTGCATATTGGGAGTACTGGGGCTTGTGGAAGCGGCCCAAAGCTCTGGAGTGGAATGAACTACCTGAATCCTTTAAGGCTCAGGAGATTGACGAAGGCTCACCTTGCATGAAGTAGGTTTTACACATTGTATGTTCTGTCATCCATGGTCTGATACCACTGTTTTGTTCTAGATTGGTATACCCTATGCTACCTTGTTATGATTCAGAGATAAGCCTTAAGGCATGATATATTACTTATGACACTTTCAGCTACTAAAGTTCAAGCTCAATGGATTACATGGTATCTCCGTTCATATTCCCACAAGGATGAATACACTCAGATGTGCAAAAGTATCACTACTGTGATGATGCCAAATGCGGGGAAGGGGAGGTGTTAGGGTGAATGCATACATTTACAGATTATTCTAATTTTATTCCTCTTGACCATGTGTATGGCAGAAGACCTTTCCCACAACATGCTTGATATTTGTATTGTACTTACTAAATATCTTTGCTTTCGTATTCTTGACTCGAAGATTGTTTTTTGTGTATTTCTTAATATTGCCATACAGTGGCACATGTATGTATATAGATATGCAATAAAGTTAGTGTTAAAAAAAAACTCTGGTTTTACACCCAAACCCATCACAGCATTCCTTCAACCATGTAATAAGAATGGTAAATTTTGGTTTAGCCTTGGCCTATTTTTTTTTACTTCTCCCAATACCATCTCGCGAGACTTTGACAGGATCTTAAAACGGTGCACAGACATAATATCGACTCCAAAATATCGTTTGGACAGAATATCGAGTTTTAAATATCGTTTGGACAAAATATCGACTAGACAGAATATCGACAGCCAAAATATCGTTTTTAAGGTAAGTGAAGTAATATCGACTGTAAATAATATAGACAGTGAAAATATCCAAGTATATAATCTAGATAGTAAAAAATATAGTTTTTAAAATAATATTTAATTATTTATAGTGTTTTTATGTAATAATATGTGTGAAAAGTGTCATTTTATTTTATAAGTATTTTTAATTAATGATTTTTTTAATTATTGTGTAATTTTATTATGTAGCGGGTTGTGGGTTTATAGGGGAATAGGGTGGGAAGTAATTTAATTATAATTAATTAAATATGTAAATTCATTAATTGGTAGTAATAATTAATTAATTGGTAATTAAATAATATATGTTAATTATTTAAAATTTAATTGGTAATTAATTTAATTTAATTGATTAATTTCTAATTATGTAAATTAAAATAATGTATTTTCTGTAGCGGGTTGTGGGTTTATAGGGGAATAGGGTGGGAAGTAATTTAATTATAATTAATTAAATATGTAAATTTATTAATTGGTAGTAATAATTAATTAATTGGTAATTAAATAATATATGGTATTTAATTAAAATGTAATTGGTAATTAATTTAATTTAATAGATTAATTGCTAATTATGTTTAATTAAAGGGGTATTTTTAGGGTTCAGGGTCAGTTTTTAGTTTTTGGGTAAAGGGGTATTTTTAGGGTTCAGGGTCAGTTTTCAGTTTTTGGGTAAAGGGGTATTTTTAGGGTTCAGGGTCAGTTTTTAGTTTTTGGGTAAAGGGGTATTTTTAGGGTTCAGGGTCAGTTTTTAGTTTTTGGGTAAAGGGGTATTTTTAGGGTTCAGGGTCAGTTTTTAGTTTTTGGGTAAAGGGGTATTTTTAGGGTTCAGGGTCAGTTTTTAGTTTTTGGGTAAAGGGGTATTTTTAGGGTTCAGGGTCAGTTTTTAGTTTTTGGGTAAAGGGGTATTTTTAGGGTTCAGGGTCAGTTTTTAGTTTTTGGGTAAAGGGGTATTTTTAGGGTTCAGGGTCAGTTTTTAGTTTTTGGGTAAAGGGGTATTTTTAGGGTTCAGGGTCAGTTTTCAGTTTTTGGGTAAAGGGGTATTTTTAGCGTTCAGGGTCAGTTTTTAGTTTTTGGGTAAAGGGGTATTTTTAGGGTTCAGGGTCATTTTTGGGTTTTTGGGGTACATATACAATATTGCGTATTATTTAATTAAATTTTGTTACTATATATATATATGTTTTAAGAAATATGATTAAAAAAATATTATTTTTTTACTTTCATTAATTATTTAATTATTAAAAGTTATTTTAAGTATTGTTAATTATATTTTAGTAATTAATTTTTTATATTAATGTAATTAAACATTGTTTTTAGTAAAGTCGATATTTTTTACAACGATATTTTTTACAACGATATTTTGTACTCGATATTTTTGTACTTACCTGTTTGTACATACAAACTCGATATTTTGGTTGTAGATATTTTTTCCTCGATATTTTGGGTAGTCGATATTTTGGTAGTCGATATTATTTCTGTGATCCTCTTAAAACACCTTGTAGCAGGCCCGGGATTTTTCCATGCAGGTCTCGTGAAGGTCTTGCATGATTGAACAAGCCCTATGTGGTAAACTTCAATCAGTTAAGCTTTCATGCTACTCTAGCAAGACTCTTGTCGGATCGCAACAGATTTCTAAGGAACTGGTAGTATATGGGATGCACTAGCTTCGCAACAAAAAATCCTCTGTTGGATAATGGGTGTGCATACTGGAGTATGATGCAGGACTACCCTCTGCTTTCAAACCTCTCTGTGAAATAACAACTAGCATAGTAGGACGTGCCTGCCCTCTCCTTTCAGCACTCTCTGTCAGATGACAGTTGTGCTCTGTAGGGTGTGTGGATGGAATAAACTTTCCTCTGAGACATTTCTCTCAGATGACTGGTATTGGTAGTAGTGAGTGGAGAGGGATTGCCCTTTCCTCTCAGAACCCTCTCTGAGATGACGGTTGTGCATAGTAGTGAGTGGACATGGGCAGCCCTTTTTCTCCAGACCTCACACTCAGATGACGTGTGTGCGTGGTAGGGTATGGTAATGGACCGGCCTCTCCTTTAGGACCCTTCTCTGTCATAATGAGATTGCATAGTAGGGTGTGGGGAGGGACTGGTCTCTCAGGTGAGACCTCTCACTTTAGGACGAGTGTGTGAACTATGGTGTGTAGAGGTACTGGCCTCTCCTTTAAGACCTCTATCTCAGATGATGGGTGTGCATATTAGGGTGTGTAGAGGGGACGGTGTGCATAGTAAGGTTTGTGGAAGGACTGGCCTCTCTGCTGAGACCTCTTTCTTCAATGATAGGTGTGTGTAGTACTCAGTGGGGAAGGACTACCCTCTCCTGTACACTACTCACAGCTCTTACCAAGTTGATGGGCATAAAGAGTAAACTCTGATAAACACCTTCTCCAGTAATACTCCTTCCTACAGTAGCAAATGTGCATACTTCGGTATGTTCAAAGATCCCAAACTCCTTTCTACTTTTCATGATCCTGTGAGAGTCTCGTGAGATCATAACATATATATATATATATATATATTTTAATTAACCTTATAATCATCTCGTACACATTTGCTCTCAAAAACAAGGACCACAATATGCATTTCTACTGATAAAGTGTATTGAGAACTCATCTAATCCTTTTTAGGCCGAGCATTCAAGACCTCTTGTATATATGCCTTAGAATATACTTAAATGCGTATGTACTTCTTGGGCTCTATAAGTCAACCCTAGGACTTGTCTGCTTCCGCTGAGGGACTTTTTTTCTGTTTAACTGCTTCTTTTTAACTGATTTGATACAAAACGACCAGTAGAGGTCAGTAAAATACCAGCATTGTTTTCTGCTTGTTCAACTGCCTCTATTTAACTGTTATGATAGAAAATGACCAGTAGAGGTCAGTGAAATGAAAGTAAATGAAATGAATAAAACATTTATATAGCGCAATGGCTACCCTGAGGCATCAAAGCGCTATCGAATGAACGCGGACAGACAGAGAATGCCCAAAGTTTAGGAGGAGTGTCTGAAGAGCAGTATTTTTAGGAGTTTGTAAAAAGGGTAGTAGGTTAGGCTTTGCCCATATGCGTGAGGGGAGAACGTTCCATAACTTGGCGGAGTTATAGGAAAAGGAGCGTCTACCACATCTGGCTCTCTTTATTCTTGGGAGTAGGGCGAGGGGAGAGGACGCTGAGTGGAGGTTTCTACTGGGTTGATAAGGGATTATCATAGATTGGCTGACTACTCAGCAAGTCCTCCAGAAGGTCTTATGAGCAATACACATGGCCTTGAATTGGATTCTCTCCCTGACAGGCAGCCGGTGCAGGCTCCTCCGTGCTGGTTTTGCGGATTGCTGATGAGGGGTCTGAAGGAGCAGGCAGGCTGCACAGTTTTGAATGATTTGAAGCTTGTGCGTAGTGGATTGAGGGTCTCCTAAATAAAGGGCGTTCACATAGTCCAAGCGGGAAAGAATGGGAGCCTGGACCATGATTCTTTTTGCCTGAAATGGGAGGAGAGGAAGTATTTTGCGTAGCATCCTCAGCAGGCCATAGCGAGTGGACCATAGTTTAGCCGCTTGGTAGTTAAAGCTAAGGGAGCAGTCCAACCAGATGCCAATGCTTTTAATCTGGTCTTTGGGGATTGGAGCAGGGCCAAGGCATTTCGGCCAAAGTAGCTCAGGATTAAAAGAAGGAGAGTTACCAAGGAGCAAAAGCTCGGTCTTATCCCCGTTAAGTTTTAGGCAAGAGAGTTCCATCCATTTGGCTACCTCCTCTAGGCAACTTCCTAGGTCACTTGGTGACTTCTCGTTGTGGTTTAGTGCCACCATGAGCTGAGTGTCATCAGCGTAGGCAATGATTTGTATGCCACATGGATGGAAAATCTCTGTCAGACTCATATAGACATTAAACAGTGTGGGGCTCAGGGAGGAGCCCTGATGCACAGCGCAGCTGTGGGGCATACGTTTGTATACAACATCACCCTCAAAGACCTGGAAAGATCGTTCTCCTAGGAAGGACTATATCCAGGCGATTGCGCTGTCTGTCACTCCCGGGCTCCCGAGTCTAAGGATCAGTATGTCGTGGTTGACCATATCAAATGTGGCACTGAGGTCGAGAGGAATGATTGCTGCAGTGCCACCTTGATCCAGGATCCTCCGAGCCTCCTTAGTTACTACGACAAGGGTGGTTTCGGTCCCATGTTGTGGATGGAAGCCGGTCTGTGAGGGATGAAGTCAGTTATTGGTTTCTAGAAATTCTACCAGCACCGAGTTGACATGCGTTTCCAAAATCTTGCTCAACCTTGGAAGGAGGGAGATAGGGCGACAGTGTTAGGTTTTGTGCACAGCAAAGAGCATGTCCCCTCTCATTGCACTAGTGGGCTCTGTAATAGCTCTCTTTAAACATACTACTGAAAGCCTTTCTTGTTATCTCAGACCCACCCTAAGACTTCTGTGTATGTTGCTCAATGTATTCACAAGTTTGGGCATTGCTGTCTTGTTTGCACATTGGACCTTGCTTTTACCAAGGCTTATTTATAAAACATTGGACCTTGCTTTTATCAAGGCTTATTTACAACACTCCTCCCTAGGCCATGTGTTACTTCAACTCATTAGCATAATAACAGAAGCTCTGCACACCTGCTTGTGAGAACCACACCCAGTTCTTCGAACCACACCCAGCTCTTCGAACCACACCCAGCCCTGTCTATAAAAGGCACCCCCTGAGCCTCACCTAGTGCTTGTGCTCATCTACCTCCCACTTACCTGAGAACAGATCCTTCGGCACTGGCAGTCCTGCTTTCTCCAGACCTTCATTGACTGCAACAGGCATGGCTTCTGGCTCTTCCTTCTTCTGGTTTCCGGTTACTTCTTGCCTCAGCCCCTCTTCTGTCCACTGCAATCGACCTGCAAAAGAGAAAGAGGTCAAGGTTAGACTGATCAGTATCCCTTTTCAGCAACAAGTAAGTGCAAAACCTTTTATTACCTGAAAGAACTTTATCGCCGATTTCTGGATTCATGTAAAGACAATTTGGAACAAGATATCTCCCACAAACTTTCTGGTTCAAACCCTTTGTTATAAGAATATTTTGTGGAACTTTGTAAAATAAACATTGTTTTACATGGAACTTTTTTAAGAATCGAACTGAGGAAACCATTGACAGCAAGGCAAACAGTAAATCAAGGACTTTCACACATTACCTGCTGTATTTTGATGTAAAAGTACAGTATTTGTTTTATAAAAAGTCTGGAAATGTGAGAAAAGTGAGTTTGCTGTTAAGAATTTAGGGGCAGATTTATGTTAACTGGCGCATCCCGAGGGATGCGCCAGTTAACGTGCGGCACAGTGTGCCACAGCTACACCACCCATGGTGCGCCGCATTTATAATGCGGCGCACCATGGTGCAAAAACGGCACAGATGCGTGACGCATCTGTGCCAGAAATGTGGCGCAATGCTGGAGTTGCGTCGCAAGCGCGACGCAGCTCCAGCAAGGCTCGGGGTGCCCCATTCCACTAATGCTGCATCAAGACCTACGCCTGCTTCAAGCAGGCGCAGGGTTTTGACGCAGCATTGCCCTGAAAGTGACTGAGTGAAATCTCATAGATTTCACTCAGCCACTTTCAGGAGGCGTTCCTGCGCAGGAACGCCCCCCCCCCCTGCGCAGGAACGCCTCCTTAAGGCGCAGTGCTTCACGTTGTAAATAGGGCGCATTGTTTGCGCCGCAGTTGCGTCAAATAAAGTGACGCAATTGCGGCGCAAAGAGGCGCAACGGCCTCGTAAATCTGCCCCTTAGGCTTTAGTTATATAAAGGTGAATGTTAGACGTTGGTAATACTGATAATGATATTCGTTTGATTTTACAGAAGTTTTACAGTAATAGAAAGCACATCCCAGAACATTAACACATTCCAAACCTGGAAGCTTGAGACCAGGATCCAAGAGGTACTTTTAGAAGAGAATTTCTAATAAGAATAAGGTTTAGTCACAAACACATTTAGGGATAGGTTGCACTTATCTGTTCTTTGTTTATGTTTCATTAGGCACCAGTTTCTACAGAAGTCAGAGAGGGCCGCAGATTTTAGCAGCTCTTCAACAGTGGAAACGCAAGAACGGTGTTGTCTCTCTTTTTTTATTTTATCCACTTCCCCCCTTCCCTTGAGCTTCTGGTTCTTAGTGCACTGTTTTAAAACTAGTGTGCTGGAACAAGCAGTTTCAGGGTGGGGTTGGACTGTCTTCAACCTCCATCAGAACTGAACAGAAACTCAGGTGAGCTGGCTTTGACAGGTAGTTGCCCAATTTGTCCTGGTCAAGGTTGGTTTTCTTTAATAGAGCCTTTACCATTGCGCATTTCCATGCAGGGGGGACCACTCCAGAGGAACTGGAGGCATTGAGCAGGTCTAGTTCTACTGGAAGGATGTTCCCTATGACTGGGGTCAAAGCACAGGGAGTCACAGGGTCTGAGGGGGAGGCCAATTTTACCCGGGCCATGATAGAGTCTAGAGTTGCGCGGTCCAAAGGAGGGAGGAGCTCCAGTACAACTTGTGTTTCATATCCTGATAAGGTAGTGGGGAACAAGGTTTGTTGGATCTGAGTGGAAGGAAAGGTCGAGTAACTATTTTGTATTTTCTGGTGAGAATACCCAGCCAGGTTGTTAAAGCGGGCATGGGCACCGTCCAGGATTGGTTCTTTCTGGGGCAATTTTGAAAGAGATTTGGCAATCTGGAAGATTTCCTTAGGGAAGTTAGATGCTGAGTTATTTTTTTCTTATAGAAGGATGCTTGGGCAGCTTTCATTTTGCCTTTAAAGGTTCTTATTGCCTCCCTATATTCTGATTTGTTCGATTCTACATAGTTCTGTCTCCAGTTCCTCTCTAGCCTTTTGAAGTGTTGTTTAAATTCCCGTAGCTTCGGAGAGTACCACGGGGAAATATTTTAGCTGATTTTTTTGTGTGTGGGTCTCTTGGGAAGTACATCATCTAGAGAGCTCTGAATCCAGTGGTTACATTTCTCATTGGCCAAGATAGGGTTCGGGTCCCTGTCTGGCCTGGTGGCATCCAGAACTGAGATCCATTGTTCTGTGGGAAGCTTAGACCAGTTACGTTCAAGGCTAAGTTAGAGGAGAAAGTCGGGCCAGGGATTTCCCAGGACAGGGGAATCAAGAAATGATCAGACCACAGGAGTGGGGATGGAGCTCCAACTGTGAGTTCATTGCAGTTACTGAAGGCAGGATCTAGTATGTGGCCTTTAATGTGGGTAGGGTCAAGTACTCTCTGTTTTAGCTGAAGTGTGGAGAGGTTCACACACCAGCTCTTTTGTGATATCATCAGAGGTGATGTCAATGTGTTTATTAAGATCCCCTAATAATGTGTAGTTGGACGGCGAGCAAGCTAGATTAGCCACAGTTACCAGGAGGGTGTTGAGGAATTGTCCTTGGGCCCTGGGTGCGCAATACATTAGTAACCCAGAAAAGGTGATAGTCACACAAATCACAGTGTGTTGAGACCATCTAACAATTTTACAGACACTTAATCAAGTTACATTCATGTTAATTTGAAAGGGTTCCAGTGTTCGTGATACTTTAATGATCAGGAGCAGTGTATTATTTGTACTATGTACTGTCCTGATTTATACATTTATTTGCCATAGTGCTCTTCAATTGTGTGTTTTTGTTTGTCTGCTTTTTGTTGACTGACTTTGTTTTTTTACTGTGCATATATTTATATGTAATACATCTTTACAAAATTCCAGACCCCAATGACATTTCCTCTTTGGTGTGTGTAATCTTGTGTTATTTAGGAAAATTTGTAATACGCTTGATACGTGAGATGTCAGAAATTACTCATAGTGCGTAATCTCTTAGTGCACACTCTTTATTTTGGGGGAACAGTGCTTTTGTTTCCACAAAGCTTTTGGGCTTTTCATGTATACTAGCACATTTCCTACCAAATAGTGAATTTTTGGGCTCGAGCTTTAATTCATGTGTGCCTGTATGTGAGTCTGCGAATGTGGGCTCCTCGGAGGGGGGAATGAAGATTTTGTAAACACACTAAGGATTGAGAACAAAAGGAGCCTTTTACTAAACTGTACTTAGTGTTCCTTGGCTAGAGACGGTTCCCTGCTGAGTAGCCTATCATGTTGCTCCAGGCTGCATATCAAGTGTTCGTCCATTGCCCTATTATTAACCAATCAGTATTAGTTGAGCCTGTCACATCCTGTGGAAGGAGTGTTACATGTATACATTTTGAAGTTCACCTGATTCTGGCTGCCAAGCTTTCTCGACTGGCAGCCCACAATCGATCACACTTTTAAGTTGATAATATTTTGTCTGCCTGTAGAGGCGTTCTTATGATTTGCTGAACGTTTTCAAACTATTATTATTATTATTATTTTCTTCCTAAAAACAAAAGTTGTCAGACAATAATTTTCCGTGCACCAAATTCTTCTTCTAAAATATATGGGTTTCTGCTCATAATTTTCTGCAAAACAATATGGGCAACGTGGCATTGATGCAAAAAATGAAGTCTTTTGCACGGATTTTTCAATTTTTACAATAGGAGATGAAGCAAACAGATTCTTCTATTCTTGCCCATTCGAAATAAACACTTTTGCACTGGTCATTGTGAGAACAGATTGGGAAATAAACGAATAAATAAGTATCACTTTTTTGCTGAAATGTAATTTTACAGTGTAATATTTGCATGATTTGCTTTCACATTTTTATTTCAAATTTTGTGACGATTACTAAAATAAAATAAACAGTGCAGAAAACGCAATTGCAGCAAATATAGCCACTTGCCTACTGGTTGTTCTTGTTGTTCCCATGCACCCACAGAATAGTCTTGCAGCGAATGACAGCATAGATAGGTGAAATGGCATAATGGAATAATTTGGGGAATCTCAAGAAACAAGCTTAATGCGAAGTACCCACAATTATGCAGATTAAGCTTGCGTAGCTTAAATTTAGACCAGGACTAGTAATATGATAACAAAGAAAATAAATAATAAGGCAGTGTGCTCTAACTCGCCACAGCTGGTCCTCTTCCCGCCTCCTCCCTGAGCAGTTAAATCGTGGGCTGGACTGTGCTCACCTGTCGGTTGCTGGAAGGGGGGTGTCTCCTTTTCCTATTAAATCACACCTTCATATCCGGCCCACGGGACGCGCGCGGACGCGCCCGGGCAAAGCCCGGGCCCAGGGCGGGCCCGTTCTAGCCTGTTACAGACCGGGCAGGACCGGACTGGGCCACCCCTCTTGGCTCTGAATACTCCAAGGATTCCAGGACCACCTGAGTGCGGATATCAGTCGCTGACGAAGACATGGCTACCCGTGAGACGTGAAGTAAAGCCACGGCTTCTAGCACTATGGTAGCAGTAATCTGGACAGTTTCCTAATAAGGGCCAGTTCAATATTGGATAATGAGCTTACTGTGGTGGAGAAACGTTTGTCCGAGGGCATAGATAGTGCAAGTAGAAGGAGATCATCACTTGGCCTCCTAGCAAGTGCTAGGACGCCTGATAAGGAGGGGGGATCTGCTGATGCCCTCTTGGATAGCATTGATCAAGCTATTACTGCCGTTCTTCAAGATCTTGATAGCAGTCCGAGGGGTACCAGAGCTTCACTACCACCTATTTCTGAGGCAATACCACCGCCTATAACTCCCAGTGTATCTATAAGGGTTCCCAGCGATAGGGTGGATTCTGCAAAATCTCAGTCCCGGGGTATAAGGGAAGGTGCGGTCCAAAAGAGGAAACGGGGCCCACAGATGAGGGGGGGGGGGGAGGCAAAGATAGACATAAGAGGTGAAGTAGATCTCACTCCAGATACACAAAAAGACAGGTCAATTCCCATTTTAAGTGAGGGCACTGGAAGTACACCTGACAACTCCACCTACTACTTTTAGATTGGGGGATCTAGCCCGGGAGGGGGGAGGTGACTTACTCCTTGTCATGGGTAGTACGCTTAAAGCCCTCCTCAAACCCGTGGCGGATAGACTTACCTACATCGAATGCACCCTCAAAAATTTGGAAAAGGCATCCAGAGAGATGCTGAATCATCTTAATTCAGCACCTAGTATTCAAAAGCCCAAAGGTACTACAGGGGAGGGCTTGATTGCACCTAGACCCTCTGTTCAAGTAGCAAAGGGGCCTTCACCACCTATCTCCACCGTGGCCTTAGCGACGGTTGGTGGCAATAGGGCCAACTCCGGTGGCACTACGGATACCTCCGTCGTGCTCCCGGAGATGGCTGGTGGTGATAGGACCAACTCCGGTGGCAGTACGGACATGGGCAACCACAAGGAGGTGTGTTCCATAGCTGAGGGAGGCAACGCGAGGTGGAACAAGGTTGTCAACTTACCCCCTGCGGCTGCCCCTTTGGTAGTGGTACTCACCGGAGTACCTGAGCTTACTGGCTCTGCCCAGAATCCTTTCCTTCCCTAAAGAATAAAGTTATTAGCTGGCTAAATATATACAGGCCCCTCCCTTCACATAAAGCGACTGTAATAGTCATGGTTAGAAGGGTTCCATGGGTGGGACGTACCACTAAAAATATTAAAGGGGACTGTGTTCTGGTCAATTTTAGGAAAGAAGGTATTGTCCCCTATATTTGTAGCTGGGCGGGGGCTGCAGGGAATACTTCTATCCAGACCCGACCTCTGGCGTATTTCTACCCTCCTCCATCCAATGTATCTGACAGTATGAGGGAAGATGGCTGGACGAGGGTGGCCCGGTTAAGGCATCATGGGGGGATGGGGTCAATTCATTAAGGGCCAGATGTAGGTAAGTTAATTTTACCGATTCATAAATACCGAATTTTACCGATTCGGTATTTATGAATTGGTAAAATTGAAGGGGGGAGATGTAGAAAGAATCGGTAATTGAATTACCAATTCTGTAAGAATCGGTATTTACCGAATCGGTAAATGCCGATTCGGTAATGCCCATTGACTCCTATGGGCATTGAAGCCCGTAGGAATCAATGGGCATTACTGAATTGGTATTTACCGATTCGGTAAATACCGAATTTTGCAAGGTTGCTGGGGGTGTCACTTTGATACCCTCTAGCACCCTGATTTAAGGCATGTGTGACATGTGGCACACAGACATGCCCTAAGGGCATGTCCGTCTGTCACATGCCATAGGTGTGCATGCACACATGTGTATGCACTTCTGGAATCGGTATTTTACCACCCAATTGGACTGGGTGGTAAAATACCGATTCGGTAAGGCCTGTGGGACTCAGAAGAGTCCCACCTACATTTCAAAATTACTGAATCGGTAAAAATACTGATTCGGTATTTTACCGATTCGGTAAATTTACCGAATCAGTAAAATAAGCCACCTACATATGGAATGACCATTTACCGGTCGGTAACGGCCGAAATCGGCCGTTACCGGTCGGTAAATGGCCACCTACATCTGGCCCTATGTCGCCCCTTCACCGCCAATCACCTATCTTCATGAGAATAGGTACTCCACCTTGGATCTGGTAGATTGACATCAACCCCAGAGGACTGTGAGGGGGTTGCTTCATGAGGGGGATTGCACCAATCCGAAAGACATTTGGTTAGATGCCACTTCCATAGTTGAAGATCAGATGGGGGTGCAGACCCACGACTTTTATCTTGAACTCTCTCCCGAGGACAAGAACATCTTTTTCTGAGAACCGCCCAAGGCCGACTCCAGCGGGCAGCATAGATAGACCGCCCCTAAAAATTCTGTTATGGAACATCGCTGGGCTAGCCAATAAAGTGGCATGCCCAGATTGGGGGTCATTTATCGATAACCTGCCTCTTCCAAGAGACTTGGGCAATAGAGGATGAATTCCGTTCTGGTTTTGTCTCTTTTTTTGTTCCAGCGAAGTGGGGAGGGAGAGTAAGGCCGTCAGGGGGGTTAACAATCTGGGTAAAACTCCATCTAGACTGTAGTATCAAGAACGTGGATACCGCCTCTGAGGATATACAATGTATCCTTCTGGAGTGGCCCAACTTGTCTAAACTCATAGTGGTGAATGTCTATTCTAGGCCGGTGAGCATCACGGCTGAGTCAAAAACAATTGACAAACTCTCTAGGTTTTTAGACAAGGTCCCTCAGGATGCAATCCTTTTAGTATGTGGTGATTTCAATTCACACTGTGAGCCACTGGTAGATCAGCTAGAGGGGCCGATCTTGGAAGAGGATGATTACTGGGACATCCCTCAGGTGGTGTGCCCACCGCCAAAATCCTGGGCGCCGTTGAATGTACAAATACTTTCCCTGACTTTAGCTCATTCAATTAGGGCATGCAATGGTGGGTAGCCCCAGATATCCCAGCCAGGTGCACCTATAACAAGCCTGGACAGAAGGCGTGCCTGGACTATATCTTTGTAGAGACCAAAGCATGGGCCAGGGCCAAGGAGTTTAGGGTGCGATCACAACGCATTAATACTACTTTTTCAGTTCCCTACCAATGCTATTCCTAGCCCCCAGTGTGAGAATGAACTGGACAACCGAAAAACCCTATCTAGCAACAGAAGAAGGATAAGATGGGATAAAGCAGTGACCCGCCCAAAGCTGTTGGCTGAGATCTATGGCCATGTAGTTAGGCCATTGGAAGCTGCTGGTGCCTTGTTTATCAGGGGCAGTTCCTCTTCCTTGTATGCCGAATTGGGGGTACTGTATCAGGCTTTGACATCCAACCTTGCAGGGATTTTTAACCACATAGGAGGAAGGACTTGGCATGGTAGAAAACACTCCTGGTATAACCAAGCGTGGAGGAAGGCGAAAACTGAACTAATTTACGCTCTGAAGATAACCAAACCAGAGATCAAATTAAAATCAAAAGGGCATCATATCGCCATCTTATTTATCACGCAAAAAAATAGTGGGAGGTGGACCATTGGGTGAAACTGGTTGCTTTGCTGACAGCAAAAGATACCCGTAACTTCTGGCAAATTGTAAACACGGGATCGGCTGATCCTGTGGCGTCGGTTTCACCCAATATTGCCACAGAGGTTTGGGAGGAGCATTTTGGACATCTTTAGCAGGGAGATAATGATCTGATAACCCTGAGAGCCTGGTACTTGCCCCCCCTCATCAAAGTAGTACTAGAGGTGGTAAATTTTCCGTTGTGGAGGTGGAGATGGCGGTTCTAAGTTTACCATCAGGGAAAGCCCTGGGGCTGGATAGAGTTCCTGGTGACATTCTAAAACATGAACCAGGGGTATGGGCACCTTATCTGGCATCTGTTTTTAACGCAATATGGGGAGGCATGTCGGTGCCCGATACTTGGCAGGGGGCAGAGATTGTCCCTATTTTCAAAAAGGGGTCGACTCTGCTCCCAGTCAACTATAGGCCGATTAGTCTTATTGACGTGCCTCAAAAACTCTTTGTTAGGCTAATCCTAAATCGCATATTGGATTGGACCGAGGAACAATCTATTCTGAGCCCCTATCAAGCCGGGTTTAGAAAGAGTGTATCCACAACAGACCAAATCTTCCGCTTGAATATGCTCTACTGGAAGGTTGTGAAGGCCGGTGGAGGTTCACTCTATACAGTCTTTGTAGACCATCGCGCAGCTTTCGACCTAGTCCCACGCCGGAAGCTGTGGACTGTATTGGGTGAACTAGGGATCCCGCCCTCACTTTTAAATATCTTGATACGCCTCCATGCAGGAAATAATGCCCAGGTTAGATGTTGTAGTGCTGGGTCTTTAACATCTCAATTCCCCGTTGGCAGGGGGTAAGACAGGGTTGTGTCTTGGCACCGACCCTGTTCTGCCTCTATGTCAACGGGGTAATCGCACACCTGGTGTCCGTAGCAGGCACTGATGCCCCAAAGCTTGCAGGGTCCAGGATTCCCGCAATCATGTTTGCGGATGATACCCTGTTATTATCAAAATCCCCGAAGGGTATTCAGCGAGTTCTGGATGGGTTTGTTTCTTTTTTCCAGGACCGGGGTCTTGAAATCAAGACCACAAAAAACAAATTTATGATTTTTAACCCGCCAGCCAAAACCCGCCCAAACCCCGTCATAGAGGGAGTATGGCTTGAAAGGGTCTATACCTTTGACTACCTCGGGTAGACCATCAATGAATCATTTAATTGGGATCACCACCAAGTAAGAGCACAACTTAAGCTGACCCAGGTAGCCAGGGGCATTTTGAAACTGTTGAACAAATCATCAATCAAGCCGCTTGGCCCCCCTCTTGAAATATACAAACTGAGAGCACGTGGGGCTGTGTCCTATGGGGCGGAGCGGTGGGGATTCAAGGTTACTCCGGGAATTGCAATTGCTGAAAACAGATTTATTAGGCAGTTGGTAGCTCTACCACCAAGAACGCCCCTGGTCCCATTGAGACTTGACCTGGGCTTACGGCCAATAGAAGAAGAGCTGGCCCTAAGACCACTAACTTTTTGGAGGCGGCTCTGGGCCTCTCCGGAGTTGAGTGTATACAGGGGAGAGTTAACTGAGATTTTGCGACTAACCAATGCTGCTAAATTACCCTGGCTTAAGCATGTCAGAGGGGATTTTGAGAATCTAGGTCTTGAGGCAATGTGGTCCGACCCAGAGCAAGCATGTGCATGGACCTCGAGATTGAAGCTGGTCCAGCTGTACCGGGAAAATAAAAGGACGCGTTTTCTGGCCAACATCCAAACGGGAACACTTACAGCCACGTTACTAGCAATAAAGGACTGCTATTTTTATGAGCAAGTTTTGGATGATATTGGCCCAGCCTTGGCGAGGAAGCTTTTCCTACAATGGCGGTACGGCTCTCTCCCTATTAGAGCGCTGACTTCAAAGTGGAGCACTTCATTCCCTGGGAATTGCCCAGGTTGTAGTGCCAATCTAGAAAGTGAGGTCCATGTTGTCTTTTTCTGCCCTGCCTATGTTAGTCGAAGGAGGAGGTGGGTTGCCCCGTTATGTAAAAATCTGGGGCTAACTCACTGTGCCCAAGCATACAGGATTCTTAAGTCCTATGTCTCGTAGGTTGTGGTCTTTGCTGTAACCAAGTACTTAGCAGCAATGTGGAACATGAGAAGGTCACTGTTAATTACCCTCTGAGATTTGAAATACGGTTATTTGACTGGACTACAGGGGTTGTCCCCTCTTATCTCTGTTGGTGTACAAGGGTTTATGTATAATGCACTTTGTACTTTTTAATGTATATGGATTGGTTGGAATGTTTTAAATTCTTAATCCTCGTTTTTACTATTTTAGATGTAATAAATGTTTGTAATTTCTCTTTTATGACAAACAAATTGTCGAAATAAAGGAATTAAGTATATAATAATGCATTAAAAATCTTATTTCTAATTATTGAAGCAAATAAATGATGCACTATTTATTATGCAATCGCAAACGGAGCATCCTATTTTAAATCAATCTTCGTTTTATTTTTCATATTTTAAAAGTAAAGAAACATGTTATGTATCACTGGTATATAAAAACTGCAAAAGTAGAGCAAAGTCGATTTTCCGACTGTTTTGCACTGGTGCAAGAAACAGCAATATGCAATATTGAAAATACAATTTGGTGGCCATGTTACTCAAACTACAATCTATGTTATACGTCCTATTATTCAACCAGCAAATTCGATGCAACAGAGACTTTTCTCAATTTTGAAACTGTGGAAGATTCATAAATTGTCGCACAGTGTATACTATTGCTAAAACGATAGATTCAACGTTTCACCTATCGAATGTGCAGCAAAACATTAGTCGCCAGATTAACCAACAGCTGGATTGCTGGTGCTGCTGCAGCGCCGTTGTGGCCCGTCTTACAGGAAAGTGCTGCAGACAGACGTAACTGGCTCTGGGGCTGTGACAGAGAGGATCTGATCAATAGGAGCCTCGCGGGCAGTCACGCGCCATTAATGGCTCTTGGCCTCCATTAAGATGTGTGGGAGGAAGCGGGATGGGAAACTTTTTATCAACAAAGCCATTTATGAGCAATACTAGACTACTTGAACAGCTTTCACGGGATGGGAGAAAGTGTCCTCAGGTGCTGTATAATACTGACGCAGATCCACTGCATCAGGGCTATCCAGGAAACGGTAAACGCGACGCTCGGGGATTTTGGTCCCAGACTTCCCATGTTTTCATCAGGAACTCTGATGGGACGACAAGCGGGCCATTTGCCACAGATGATTTTATTTCACCTCTAATCATATTTGCCACTACTTATGCGACTTTATTCATTCCCGCCGGTTGAGGATGCGGTCTGCTCTGTGGCCACGGCTTGATTCTTTAGTTCTAGTGATACAATCTCAGGATGCGCCAATGTACTGAATGCCCTTTGAAGATCACTTTTGCTTTACAGTCCAGTCCAAAAACTTCCTGGCGGAACTCCATATTGCTAATTGGAAAAGTAAAAAACTGAGGGGCATATTTACAAGGACGGCGATAAATAAACACAAAGCTCGCTTAGCGCTTTTCTATTTATCGCTGTCTATCGCTGGATTATATTGCGCTGTTAGCGCGTTATTTACAACACGTTTCTCCAGGGTGATATAATTACCAGCGATAGCGGGGGAATCACCGTTTTGCAGGGAACATCGCTGATTTTCCAGCTATGTTCCCTAAAAATCAGCGATAACCCTATGGACGTATCAGCACAATCCACCCCCATATTAGGTATGCCTAAGTCTGCATTTTAGCAGACGTTAGTTTTCGGCGAAACAGCGGTTTTCGCTCAACATTAGCGTCTGCTAAAATGCGTTGGCAGCCTTGTAAATATTGCGATGTACACATCAGCAATATTTACAAGGTTGTACTGCCCAGTGACGCCCACTTTATATCTCATTAGAGATGCAAAGGGAGGCATTGGGTAAATGGGTGCTAACATGCGCTAATGCATGTTAGCACCCTCTTGTCAATAGGGCGATCGTTTTATCGCCGCTTTTTTTACTTTAAAAGCCAGAAAAGCGGAGATAAAGCCCTTGTAAATATGCCCCTAAGCCTATTAATTCATCGGTGACTGACAGAACGTGTTATGTATGAAGAGGTCCCATACAACAGCCGAATTATGAAAGGGAACAGTAAATTTACACACACCTAGAGGTTTCTCTCTGGCTGCGGGTAATGTGTACCGAACATACGTTATTCACTAAATCAGAAGTACTTTTACATTGAAGTGTAAACGTATGGGGACAGGCGCCCTTGAAACTATGAATTTGTGGGACAATGTACTCTTACATCTGAAAATATAAAAGTAATAA
This sequence comes from Lissotriton vulgaris, assembly GCF_964263255.1. NCBI lineage: Eukaryota > Metazoa > Chordata > Amphibia > Caudata > Salamandridae > Lissotriton > Lissotriton vulgaris. The sequence continues at coordinate 1,566,536,616 of NC_141691.1, read as the reverse complement.
TACTGCACATAACTTTACATTAGTGTGCATACGACCACCACTGTAGAAAATCCGGGATTTCTGTACAGTTGCTCCAGATTTGTTGCCTTTTTTTACCCCAAAGTTTGCTGGATTTAGGATTCTGTACAATTGACCACTTCCCTGCAGTAGTAAAGTGTCTATGATCGCCATGCTCATCAGTCAGGTATAGTTTGTTTCCTGTGGCACAGTGTGCATGGGACTCAAGTATGAACATACCCGTCCCACTAAAGGTTTCACATTGAGACATACAAAAAAGTGATGGATGGAATGCTTGCATTATTCCCAGCCACTGGTAATTGCGCAGGCTAAGCAAATTAATTAGGGCAAAATGGGTCCTGGATTCCTTGTATTCCAGTACAAAGAGGACCTGATCTGGCAGTTCGGTCTGGACTGAAGCTGGGTCAAGGCTGACTTGCAAATGGCTGGGTTCAAACTGAGATGGTATGGTGTGCAAAATGGTGGCCAGTTATAGGTTACTGAATTAACTATAACTTGCGCCCCTGCCATATACTGCTTATGACCTCACACATGACATCGCTCATGGTATGTTAAATTACGTCATTGATGAAATCACTACTAACATCTCAAGTTACATCATTGATAAAAGATCACATCTTTGATGACATCATCTAAGGTACAGCAGGTTAAAGTTAGCTCAGTAAAATATATTTGGTGATTTCACTGTTTTTAAATATTAGTTTTACATTATTACAATACCTAACTTTAACACCACATTAACCTTTGTTTTTCAGTGAATTTCTATGTTTTGTCATGTAACAACCATATTGTATTACCATACCTAACTATAACTTCAATTCAACCTTTGGTTTACTCAGTGAATTATGCTTTTTTTTTACCATATTCACCCAACTCGCCAACTGAGTACAGCTTTTAGCCATAAATGGTGGGGTTGGGGGGTTTAGCCTGCAGCTAGACCCTGCATCTATCCCCATATGGGTGGGCAACCCTCTGCTGCTCGCAGCATTTGGGCTTAGAGCCAGGCCCCAAAACCAGCAGACCTCCTGCCTTGCACAGCCTTTTGACACTCACACTTGGGAGTTGGGCGCAGGGCATGGGCTGGCCCTATCTTGCACCCAACCCTCCGTGTGCGCCCAACTTCATCTGTAGAACCGAGTGACAATTTGTGTGTGTGTGAGTTTTTTGTATTCTTTACAAAATTCCAGACCCTAATGACATTTCCTCTTTGGTGTGTGTAATCCTGTGTTATTTAGGAACATTTGTAATACGCTTGATACGTGAGATGTCAGAAATTACTCGTAGTGCGTAATCTCTTAGTACGTACTCTTTATTTTGGGGACAGAGTTCTTTTTTTTCCCACAAAGCTTTTGGGCTTTTCATGTATACTAGCACATTTCCTACCAAATAGTGAATATTTGGGCTCGAGCTTTAATTCATGTGTGCCTGTATGTGAGTCTGCGAATGTGGGCTCTCCTCGGGGGAGACGGTTCCCTGCTGAGTAGCCAATAATATTGCTCAAGGCTGTATATCAAGTGTTCGTCTATTGCCCTATTATTAACCATTCAGTATTAGTTGAGCCTGTCACATCCTGCGGAACGAGTGTTACATATATACGTTTTGAACTTCACCTGATTCTGACTGCCAAGCTTTCTCGACTGGCAGCCCACAAACGATCACACTTTTAAGTTGATAATATTTTTTCTGCCCGTAGAGGCGTTCTTATGATTTGCTGAACGTTTTCAAACTATTATTATTATTATTATTTTCTTCCTAAAAACAAAAGTTGTCAGACAATAATTTTCCATTGATGCAAAAAATGAAGTCTTTTGCACTGATTTTTCAATTTTTACAATAGGAGATGAAGGAAACAGATTCTTCTATTATTGCCCATTCGAAATAAACACGTTTGCACTGGTCATTGTGAGAACAGATTGGGAAATAAACGAAGTATCACTTTTTTTGCTGAAATGTAGTTTTACAGTGTAATATTTGCATGATTTGCTTTCACATTTTTACGTTAAATTTTGTGACGATTACTCAAATAAAAAAAAAAAAGTGCAGAAAACGCAATTGCAGCAAATACAGCCACTTGCCTACTGGTTGTTCTTGTTGTTCCCATGCACCCACAGAATAGTCTTGCAGCGAATGACGGCATAGATAGGTGAAATGGCATAATGGTATAATTTGGGGAATCTCAAAAAACAAGCTTAATGCGAAGTACCCGAAATTATGCAGATTAAGCTTGCGTAGCTTAAATTTAGCTCAGGCCTAGTAATATGATAACAAAGAAATTAAATAATGCATTAATAATCTTATTTCTAATTATTGAAGCAAATTAATGATGCACTATTTATTATGCAATCGCAAACGGAGCATCCTATTTTAAATCAATCTTCGTTTTATTTTTCACATTTTAAAAGTGAAGAAACATGTTATGTATCATTGCATGGTATGTAAAAACTGTAAAAGTAGAGCAAAGTCGATTTGCCCACTGTTTTGCACTGGTGCAAGAAACAGCAATATGCAATATTGAAAATACCTTTTGCTGGCCATGTTACTCAAACTACAATCTATGTTATAAGTCCTATTATTCAACCAGCAAATACGATGCAACAGAGACTTTTCTCAATTTTGAAACTGTGGAAGATTCATAAATTGTGGCACAGTTTATATTATTGCTAAAACGATAGATTCAACGTTTCACCTATCGAATGTGCAGCAAAACATTAGTTGCCAGATTAACCAACAGTTGGATTGCTGGTGCTGCTGCAGCGCCGTTATGACCCGTCTTCCAGGAAAGCGCTGCAGACAGAGCAGACGTAACTGGATCCGGGGCTGTGACAGAGAGGATCTGATCAATAGGAGCCTCGCGGGCAGTCACGCGCCATTAATGGCTCTTGGCCTCCATTAAGATGTGTGGGAGGAAGCGGGATGGGAAACTCTTTGGCCCACATGCATCAAAGTAGATTGCATCCGCAATCGGTGCGAATCGCACAATTCACCCGTTTGCGAATGCAATCTATCTTTTTGAGATGCATGATTGTTTTTGTGGCTTTTCGCATTTTAAGAAATCGCAAGTACATTTGCGATTTCTTAAATGTCTCGCAGTTCATGCGAATCGCATTTTTTTGCAAAATATTCCAATGCATCAAAATTCGCAATTTGCGATTTTAAATAAAATCGCAAATTGCATTTCCAAAAATAAGAAGAAGTCAGAGTTGGTGTTAAATTTTCGCAGCCATTGGGAAACTTGTGTTCTGCAGGGAAACAGCTGTAGTGGGCCTTTAGGGAACTGGAAGAAGCCTTTCAAAATTCCTGATTTCTATTTGAGTAAGTAAAACAGACCTTATATGTAAAAATATGTCAAAGGCTGATGGTTTCTGACCTCACACATGCACACAATGGTGTATTAAAAATAAGATTTAACAGGAGGGATGTCCTAAACAAAATCTCCCTTCCATACACAACACAATGTTGATTTTTGAAATGTTGGTAGGCAAAGTTGTACATATGTAATTATACATTTATGCTGCTTCTTCAAAAAACATTTCTTTTTGGAAATTGATGATGTTAACAGTTTAAAGGCAGTTGGGTGTGAAAATAAGAGAGTCATATATGTTTTGAATCTCTCATCCATCTCCACTGCTCTTTAGGGTAGAACACATATTACAAGTGCCTTGCTGATTGTCAGCTACAGTATATAAGTCTTTCAAGTTCCCTCTTTTTTTGGGCTTCACAGAACTTCCAGGAGCATTGCACAATGGCAGCACTTTTCTTTTTGGCTCGCCGCCACAGATTGAGAGTAGCTGCAGGATGGAGGAGAAGGCAGATACAAGAGAGAATTTTTAGAGTACGCATAACCTTGCTTGGGCAAACTGATGATGAGATTTATGATAGGTACCGGCTTACTGGTAATTTAATTTTAGATTTAATTAATGATTTAGACCCTATTTTGCAAAGGGAGACTCGCAGGACAAAAGCAATACCTACTCATGTACAAGTCCTGTGTTCTCTACACCTTCTAGCTTCTGGTTCTTTTCAGGGAGTAGTAGCCATTGCTGGCGGTGTCTCCCAGAGCTCCCTTTCTAGATTTTTTAATGTTTTTTTGGATGCTATGTTGCATAGAATAAGGAATTACATAAAGTTTCCTACTTCTCAACAGGATTTGTTGAAGACTAAAGTAGATTTTTATAATATGGCACAATTCCCACATGTAATAGGCTGTGTGGATGGGACACATGCACCTATTTGTCCGCCCTCAGAAAATGAGTATATATTCCGTAACAGGAAATGTTTCCACTCACTTAATATTCAAGTGATATGTAACTCAAAGACCAATATTACTGACATAGTGGCTAGTTACCCTGGCAGTGCCCATGATTCATACATCTTTAAGCACAGCGCAATACATGCAAGACTTCTTGCTGGACAGTTTGGAGATGGTTATTTGCTAGGTAAATATGGAAAATCAATTTTTATTCCATTAGTGAAATTCATTCACTTTCACTGCTTTAGTAATGTCATTTATATATATATGTTTTTTGAACGGTGACAGCGCCTATGGTGTCAGGTCTTACATTTTGACTCCATACCTCAACCCAGCAACTAGAAAGGAGCAACATTTCAATCAAGCTCACAAATCAACTCGCAATGTCATTGAGAGAACCTTTGGTGTTTTAAAATCAAGGTTCCGCATACTGCATAAGACTGGTGGAACTTTGCAGTATAATCCCAAAATTTGCTGTAAAATAGTTGCTGTATGCGCAATGCTACACAACATGGCAACAGAGAGAGGCATACATTTGGAAGAAGAAGATGTCTTACCGCCAAATGACAATCAACCACAGCAACCCCCAGCCACACAACATGGACCAGAAGCAGCAGAATGAAGGAGAAGAAGAGCTGAGATTACACAGATTTATTTTTGAGAAAGGTACAAGGCTTTATTTGTGTTTTTGCCTTAATAATGTGAATGTCTTACAACAAACATAAGATGATGTGCTTTCAAAATAGCTTTTACAGCAATTAACTAAATCAAATAATGACATGTTTGAAAGGAAGAAATTCTTGTAAATATGAAACTTCTTGTAAATGCAACATTCTTCAAATAGTCATGCATGGGAAAAACATTGATATCATGTTACTTTTTACGCCCGCGCACACCTAAAGCCTTCCCAGCATTTTTATCTTTCTCCAAAACCATTAGGCACCCTTCTTTCAGATTTCTATTACTACGTCTTGTCCCAGCAATGGCACACTCAGGTGGGTCTACACTTTGAGGACCCACAACACTGTTAAAATTAGAAAAAGTTATCCCTGGTGGGTCACTACTGTTTGAAGCATGTACTAATTCATTCCCTCTCACCATTCCCCTTGAAATTTCAACAAAAACATCATTTAATTTTTCCTGCATGACAACATTTTGTTTGCAGATTTTTGCTGCACAATTAGAAATACCTGACAACTGTCTGTTCTGACCATGTAAGCTGGTCATTAGCCTCAGGTGCCTATTCAAACTTTCCTTATGTTGCATTTTCATTACAGTGCACATTGATTCTAATGACTTAGCAATCCTGTCAAGTTTCTCAGCAGTTGCCTCATGGCCATTTTTCAAAGCCTCATCCATCCTATTCATAGTGCTGTTAATGCCACCTAGTTGTTTTGACATATGTGCTATTTTGCCTTTAATAATTCTAACATCTTTGCCTTGCAGGCGCTGTATCTTCAATATTTTGTCCTCAACAACACTGCCAGTGCTGGATCCCTCTTCAAATGTGGCCAAGTTTGATGTTCTAGAACGCCGTCTATAAAATTGACTTTGCCTCCTTCGCCTACTAGGCCTTGCATTGGTGACTGTTGGTGTTGGTTCAGGTCTTGTCACTGGATTAGTTTGACTGTTACCTTCCTCTGAATCAGTTTGCAGTAACTGGCGTACTCTTTGCCTTTCATTCACTGGCAGATTAGCAGTGGAAGTACTTGGTTTATTACCCTCTTCATTTACATGGATTTCTAGGGTACTGAAATCCCGCAAATCTTGCTCAATTAATTCTTGAAGCAATTCTGTTTGAAAAAGTGCAAAGATATTTTTACTTTAGAAATTGCTTTGTAAATGTGAAAATAAAAACAAAGTTACATTATGACTACTTGTTTCCTTGACATGGTTTCATTTACATTAAATTTACTCTGTGTCTCAGTCAAAGTTACAAATATGACTTTTACCCTACTACTTAATGATAAAAACTACATTTCCCAAGATGCATTGCTTAAAGCATGAATAGATTGCTACTCTGGAGCAGGCAACTTCAGATAATGTAATGTAATGAATAAATGGTGTTTAGAAAAACAAGCTTTCCCTATGTTCACTTTGGCAAAGGCCACAAGTGTTTCATTAAGTTTACTTTTCTTACATCTTATATTAAGACTTACCTTCAGAAGGGGTAATGAGATCAGACGTGTCTATGTTCATGACACCCACAACTGCCTCAGTCAAAAGTGTCCCTTCCACAAGGTCTTCCAAAGGGGTTGTGGGTATGTCTTTGGGGGGATCACCTCCTGTTTTATTTGCAGATTTCACTCTTGACGCAATCTTCTCCTTTGCGCGACTACGCAAGTCGTACCACCTTTTTTGTAAGTTGCTGATTTCACGGTGGGCAACACCAACAGCATTCACCTTGGTTTGTATGTTAAGCCAAATATTCCTTTTTACAGCATCAGGCACCTTATGTGACAACTTGCCAAAAAGTTGATCATGCCTGTCAGTCACCTCTTCAATAAGGATTTCAAGTTCCTTCTCTGAAAACTTTATTTTCCTTTTTCTTGAGGGCCCCTCTTCTTCTTGATTTTTCATCTCAATTTCTCCTCAAAAGTGAAGCACACAGACTGCAGCAGCAACCTCTCAAAGCAGCCTCAAAGTCCAACTGCCAGAGCTACAGTCAAACCAGTTCCCAGGTGCCTGTGATTGCCTTACTGGCTTCCTGGCAATCAGATTGATGCAATTCATCATGTGGTGTTTTTAGCAAATTGCGAATTCTCAAAATGCGAATTCGCAATTAAGAATTCGTATTTTTGGTGCGATTCGCAAAAAAATGCGAATTTTTGCAAATCGCAAAAAAATGCGAAAACAATCATGAATAGCCAATTGCGATTCCTTATTTGCGATCCCTTAATAATCACAAATAAGAAATCGCAATTTCTAACATTGATGCATGTGGGCCCTTATCAACAAAGCCATTTATGAGCAATACTACTAGAGTACTTGAACAGCTTTCACGGGATGGGCGAAAGTGTCCTCAGGTGCTGTATAATACTGACGCAGATCCACTGCATCAGGGCTATTCAGGAAACGGTTTACCCGACGCTCGGGATTTACAGCCTGATTCATCAAGCCGAAATCGGCTCGCAAAGGGCCAGATTCTGAGAATCTGGCCCTTTGCGAGCGCTGTTTTTGATTTGGGATTCATCATCCCAAATACAAAAATCGGTAATAGCGGTTTCGCAATTTTGCGAGGAATTACATTTAAGGAATCTCTATTTGAGATTCCTTAAATGCAATTCATCATCCATTTAAAAATTGTGAATTCGCAATTTCGGCCCGCTATTTACCGCGAGGTCAAACCTCGTGGTAAAGAGCGAAAACTTAGAAAAATGCTTTTAAAAGCATTTTTCTAAGTTGCATGTTACACACACATGTCCTTTGGACATGTGTGTGCGCAACACCTGTTTCACTTAGCATTTAAGGGGTGCTACAGGGTGTCCTTTGGACACCCCTGGCACCCTTAAAATCGCTATCTTATTTGCGATTAGCTAATTGCTAATCGCAAATAAGGAATACTCCCCATTCTTTCCTATGGGCCTTTTGGCCCATAGGAATGAATGGGGAGTTATTCCTTATTTGCGATTAGCAATTTGCTAATCGCAAATAAGGATTGAGAAGGAATTGCAATTCTTTTTGCGATTCCTACATGAATTCCGTTTTGCGAGTCTGTAATAGCGATTCCTTATGAATCGCTATTATAGACTCGCAAAACGGGTCTATGATGAATCAGGCTGTTAGGGCCATATGTATCAAGGCAAAATGGGTTCGCAAGCGCCGAAATTCGCAGAATTCCGGCATTTGCGAACCCATTTTCGCTAAATGGTATGTATGAAACATTTTTGGTGCAAAATAAGGAATCGCTAAATTTGCCATTCCTTATTTTGCGATTGCATTTAAGGAATTGCAAATTTTGCGATTCCTTAAATGCAATGTATCAAAGTAAAAAACATTCCAAAATGCCATTAAGGAATCGCAAATTACCACCAACTTCTAGTTGGTGGTAAGTTGCAAATTCTTTTAAAAAAGCATTTTTTTTTAAATGAAAAGGTGCCATTTGACGCTCATACATGCCCTTTGGGCATGTATGTGCGCCATATGCGCACACATGTCATTTTCAGGGGTGCAGCAGGGTGTTCTTGAGACACCCCTGCACCCTTGAAAATATTCACAATTTGCGATTAGCAAATTGCGATTCGCAATTTCCCCTTCATTCCTATGGGCCTCCTGGCCCATAGAAATGAATGGGAAATTATTCCTTAATTGCAATTAGCAATTTGCTAATCGCAATTATGGAATTTTAAGGAATCGCTAAAAAGAAGTGATTTTCTACATACATACCATTTTGCAATTTCTAAATAGCGATTCCTTAAAAATCGCTATTTATTAATCGCGAAACGGAATGTTGATACATATGATACATATGGCCCTTAGGTCCCAGACTTCCCAAGTTTTCATCAGGAACTCTGATGGGACGACAAGCGGGCCATTTGCCACAGATTGATTTTATTTTACCTCTAATCATATTTGCTACTACTCATGCGACTTTATTCATGCCCGCCGGTAGAGGATTCGGTCTGCTCTGTGGCCACGGCTTGATTCTTTAGTTCTAGTGATACAATATCAGGATGCGCCAATGTACTGAATGCCTTTTGAAGATCACTTTTGCTTTACAGTCCAGTCCAAAAACGTACTGGCGGAACTCCATATTGCCAATGGGAAAAGTAAAAAACGAAGGGGCATATTTACAAGGACGGCAATAAATAAACGCAAAGCGCGCTTAGCGCTTTTCTATTTATCGCCGTCTATCGCTGGATTATATTGCGCTGTTAGCGCGTTATTTACAACATGTTTCTCCAAGGCAATATCATTACTAGCGATAGCGGGGGAATCACCGTTTTGCAGGGAACATCGCTGATTTTCCAGCAATGTTCCCTGCAAATTGGCGATAACCCTGTTGTCGTATCAGCACAATCCACCCCCATATTAGGTATGCCTAAGTCTGCATTTTAGCAGACGTTAGTTTTCGGTGAAACAGCGGTTTTCTCCCAAAACTAGCGTCTGCTAAAATGCGTTGGCAGCCTTGTAAATATCGCAATGTACACATCAGCAATATTTACAAGGTTGTACTGCCCAGTGATGCCCACTTTGCATCTCATTAGAGATGAAAGGGTGGCATTGGGTAAAAGGGTGCTAACATGCGCTAATGCATGTTAGCACCCTCTTGTTAATAGGGTGATCGTTTTATCGCCGCTTTTTTAACTTTAAAAGCCAGAAAAGCGGAGATAAAGTCCTTGTAAATATGCCCCTAAGCCTGTTAATTCATCGGTGACTGACAGAACGTGTTATGTCTGAAGAGGTCCCATACAACAGCCGAATTATGAAAGGGAACAGTAAATTTACACACACCTAGAGGTTTTTCTCTGGCTGCGGGTAATGTGTACCGAACATACGTTATTCACTAAATCAGAAGTACTTTTACATTGAAGTGTAAACGTATGGGGACAGGCGCCCTTGAAACTATGAATTTGTGGGACAATGTACTCTTACATCTGAAAATATAAAAGTAATAATACTGCACATAACTTTACATTAGTGTGCATACGACCACCACTGTAGAAAATCCGGGATTTCTGTACAGTTGCTCCAGATTTGTTGCCTTTTTTTACCCCAAAGTTTGCTGGATTTAGGATTCTGTACAATTGACCACTTCCCTGCAGTAGTAAAGTGTCTATGATCGCCATGCTCATCAGTCAGGTATAGTTTGTTTCCTGTGGCACAGTGTGCATGGGACTCAAGTATGGACATACCCATTCCACTAAAGGTTTCACATTGAGACATACAAAAAAGTGATGGATGGAATGCTTGCATTATTCCCAGCCACTGGTAATTGCGCAGGCTAAGCAAATTAATCAGGGCAAAATTGGTCCTGGATTCCTTGTATTCCAGTACAAAGAGGCCCTGATCTGGCAGTTCGGTCTGGACTGAAGCTGGGTCAAGGCTGACTTGCAAATGGCTGGGTTCAAACTGAGATGGTATGGTGTGCAAAATGGTGGCCAGTTATAGGTTACTGAATTAACTATAACTTGCGCCCCTGCCATATACTGCTTATGACCTCACACATGACATCGCTCATGGTATGTTAAATTACGTCATTGATGAAATCACTACTAACATCTCAAGTTACATCATTGATAAAAGATCACATCTTTGATGACATCATCTAAGGTACAGCAGGTTAAAGTTAGCTCAGTAAAATGTATTTGGTGATTTCACTGTTTTTTAATATTAGTTTTACATTATTACAATACCTAACTTTAACACCACATTAACCTTTGTTTTTCAGTGAATTTCTATGTTTTGTCATGTAACGACCATATTGTATTACCATACCTAACTATAACTTCAATTCAACCTTTGGTTTACTCAGTGAATTATGCTTTTTTTTACCATATTCACCCAACTCGCCAACTGAGTACAGCTTTTAGCCATAAATGGTGGGGTTGGGGGGTTTAGCCTGCAGCTAGACCCTGCATCTATCCCCATATGGGTGGGCAACCCTCTGCTGCTCGCAGCATTTGGGCTTAGAGCCAGGCCCCAAAACCAGCAGACCTCCTGCCTTGCACAGCCTCTTGACACTCACACTTGGGAGTTGGGCGCAGGGCATGGGCTGGCCCTATCTTGCACCCAACCCTCCGTGTGCACCCAACTTCATCTGTAGAACGGAGTGACAATTTGTGTGTGTGTGAGTTTTTTGTATTTTTCACACATTTTTGTTTTTTAATTATTTTTTGCAGCTTTTCATATTATTGTAATTGGTTTTTTTCTTTTTCTCTATTTGATAAATGATTTTTAAGTACTTTTTAAAATTCTTTTTATATTTTCTATAACTTTTTTAGCATTTGCTCTTGCTCTTTTCTTGTTGTCTCTAGTCTTTGAGGTCGTTCTGCAGGTGCCGCCCTGCCCAATGTCCCCTGAATGTATTTTTTCTATTTACTTCACCACAGGCTACAAATGTATGACAGTGTCTGCAGTACACCCTGCAATGATGCATGTTGTAATAATTTTCTTCCTACTCTTGTTGCATCGCTTCCTCCGGAGCAGTTACTTATCTTTTGGTTGCTCGTTTTTTGTACCTCTTCACATGATATGGTGTTTAGTTGCATAGCCCTTAGGTGGTTCCACATTCCAGTGGTTCCCCTTGAATACTGTACAGACCTGCCTCTGTGGAGCATATTCTGGTGCAAAGTGCACTTTACCCCCCTGTGCAATCATTTATTTTCACCAGCTGGAAGATCAAATACTGCCTCAAAAGTGATTCCTTGCTGGTCTTGCTTCTTGTGGTGCTTTAGAAGGGCTTGGAAGCACAATGACATGAACATCTTTAGATGGTGAACCTTGCATAGGCATGGTGGATGGTGCACTTGGTGTTTGTTGGTGTCCAGTTTTTGTCTGAGGCTATGATGGCTTCGTAATGTTTGTACTGCAGAATGTCTCTGTCAAACTTCAATCCAGTAACAGTGATTAATAAATCATTTGAGGATGTTTCCAAAGGCTGTAGGCTTTTTTTGAGTAGTGCCTCCTAAGTGGCCAATCAAATGGCTGCTTTCATTTGAAAAAATAATAATAAATGACCGCCGATAGGTACCACCGTGCTCCCACAGGAACCAGAGAACCAATGAAAGGATCCTGGGGAATCCCGCATGAGTTGTACTTCGTGCTCCAGTTTCAACTGGACCCCCAACTATTAAAATAAATGTTATTTTCAATGTGAAGGAGTAGTTTTATTTAAACTTTGAGTACAGAGGTTTCCTCACTGGCCCAAATAGCAAAGTCTTGTTGCACTTTTGGTGGAATCTTGGTGTTTGTAGGTGTTGCGGTACGGCAGTACCTAAAAAAGAACCCAGCTATACAGTGAAAGATAGAGTATCATCATCACGTCTTATCAGTTTAATATATAGACAAGAAGATCATGCTCTCAACCCCACAAAGACAGCCAACCATCCACAGCGCATGGCTGAAGACCGTCCTAGCCTGGCCTGCACCTAACACCACTCTGGCAGCCGTGCCCTGGCACACCCCCACACCACATCTTTAATATTTTTAAAATGTATTTAAAAAAGTTTGTTAATATTGTCCCCAAATATCAACCTCAGTACAATGTTTTTGAAGCTTACATTTGTCTTGTGTTACTAGTCTCCCAGTGCATCTATAATAGCTCAATAATATATACCTGGGGAATTTCAATGTTTTTTTGTTTTTAAACTTGACTTTTTGTGTTATTTCGGCACCTATCTTTGACATCTTTTTGACCTCTGATTTTTTCATTGAAGTTCTGAGTTCTTTATAGGTAACATACAATCTTATTACCTCACCTAACTTTTATGACCCTTTAACTGTTGTGTTTTTTCAGTGATTTTCTGGTGCTGTTTGATCATATTCAGCTAACTTCCCTGCTGAGCAAGGCTTTCAGCTGTTTACAATGGGGAGTTGGAAGCATGGCCTCACCTCCACTGCGCATGGCCTTTCTTTGGCATAGAAATTATGGTTAGTGCTTTAGAAAGGTAAAATTACTACATATATCTATGAATTTTCAAATATCTTCCTCATCCATGTCAGTAAAACATTCCCGTTACCCATCTGCACATAAAGTGATTTCACTGGATTTCCCATCAACCATCTGCATTCACTTTCGCCAACCTTCCAACACCTTCATTCTACAGGTCTATCACTTGCACACATCCCGAGCATACACATAAACAAAGCAGGGAGCTGCATCTACTTCTAAGCCTGAAATGACCTTCCACAACAGATCAGAATCTCCTCCTCTCTTTTTGACTTTTGCAAGAAGCTGAAATACTGGCTTTTGCAGTAAGCCATAAAGGATGGTCTCACACATCTGCTATATTGCACATGGATACACCTACAGGTGAGTAATGTGCTATAAAACACAGATAGTATAACATTGCATTGCAGGAAGAGACAGCTCTGGTTTACCATCATACCCATCTTTAAAAGAAGAAGCCCATATATAGAGGAAGTGACATCACCAGATTTCCCATTATTCATCAGCACAGGGAATGCTGTCACTGGAATTCCCATATTCCATATGCACAGGAAGTTATATCGTTGGGTTGCTTTCAATACCGTCTTTAAAAGGAGAAACCAAGCAAGAGGACTTCATTTCCCATCACCCACTTGCACAAAAAAGTGACATCACTAGATTTCCCATTATTCATCTGCACAGGTAGTGACATCACTGGCTTCCAGCCCATGGCACCCTGCACTCCTCCCAGGACCTACCTAATGGTGTCTGCAGTGGAGATGTGCACAGTAATGGCATTGCTGGTGTGCAAAAGGCAAGCCCATCTGTGCCCGTCTGCCCTTAGACAGCGCCTAGTGCTTGGAACACTGTTCCTCCTTCTCCCTACTGCTACCCTGCCACTCTCCGCCATGCTCTTAACCTCGGCCACCACACCACAAAAGAAGGAACAACATTCACATGCTCCTCCGGCAAGTTTTCATGCACTCTCCCACACCCTACATCCACCACTTTTGCACCATCAGCACCCTACTCACTCAAACTCACACAAACCAGCCACCCGCTCATGTTCACACAGACCAATCACCAACCACACAACCCAACACAACATTTGTGTACATGCTCCTAAATACTCACTTGCTTACTAAACATAGCAGAGAGATATCGGATCTACTGCATGACCATGCTCTGGACCTGCTTTTGTCACTGAAATATGGCGAAACCCAACCTCTGCAGTAGAAATTGCTACATCCATCTCTGCTGGCTACAAGACCACCAATACAAGCCCGGAGGTGAAGTCACCATTATATTCATAGATACCATCAGCTGCACAACCTAAACAAGCACTCCCACCAGCTACATGGAACACCTCACATTCAAGATGCGGTTCACAGGCAACTTCTTCCTGGGCAGAACCCTTGTTTTCAGACAACCAGGAACACACTCCAATTTCGCTATTGTAGTAGTAGATTCTTTATTGTATATGGTTATTTAAAACCTTTACAACAATGCAAAATAAATATCCTCATTGTAAGATTACAGTACAAAAATAGCATAAAACAATTTAAGTTATATAAAATTGTGTAGAATTATATACAATATCACTATTCATTAGATACCTACTGGTTGCAGCAACATTGAAAGTGCCATTGGCTAGTTTTCTAAAGCTAAATGGTCATTATGTGCACTATTTACTTTTTCCTAATTAACACCTTAGCTGCTTCGAACGTTCAGCACCCAGTGCTAAACGTTCGAATAACGAGCGCTGGCCCGTCGGCCAACGGTCGTGCGCAGCACTGGGGAGGTAGCGCTCGTGACGACCGTTGGCCGACGGCAGCGCTTAAGGGGTTAACATTCACAATCACAAATTTAATGTAAACAACTCTAAAAACAAACAGGCACATGCATCAAGCGATTTAGCAATCGCAAACGGTGCGAATCGCAAAATTCGGCCGTTTGCGATTCCCAAATCACTATTTGGGATGCATCAACCTAAAAGTGAAGAAATCGCTATTTTAGCGATTTTTTAAAGTGCGATTGCTTTAAAGGAATCGCAATTTTGCGATTCCTTAAAAGCAATGCATGAAACTTAAAAAAATTGCGATTTCGCAATTAGAGAGAAAAAATTACCATGAGGTTGGACCTCATGGTAATTTTGCGAAAAGTTAGAAATATGCAATTTTGTTCATATTTTTAACTTTCATGTTGTGCACACACATGCCCTTAGGGCATGTGTGTACACAACATATGTGCATTGTTTGATTTCAGGGGTGCAACAGGGTGTCCTTTGGACACCCCTGCACCCTTGAAATCGCAATCTCAATTTGCGATTAGCTAATTGGGAATCGCAAATTGAGATTGTCTTCCCATTCATTCCTATGGGCCTCTAGGCCCATAGGAATGGATGGGAAGGGATTCCTTAATTGCGATTCACAAAATGCTAATCGCAAATAAGGAATTCTAAGGAATCGCAATTTATTTAGCGATTTCTTGATGCATAGGCATTTGCGATTCCTTAATTGCGATTCCTTAAAAATCGCAATTAAGGAATCGCAAATGCCGAGATTGATGCATGTACCTGTATATATTTTAAAACCATTGGTAATTCATATCTCCAAGAGCTAGCAGCTATAAATGTAGAAAATCCAGAAACACGTGTCCAGAGATGGCCAGCACTAATCTGCACCCACCTGGTGAAACACTCAAGAGACTTTCCAAGTGTACTCGCTTGGCGAACAGAACTGCATCTACCATGATGCCTAGGGGTGACTCTGCTGGGAGGTGAAGCACTGTGCTCCCTCACCAGTTTCTTGTTTAAAGGGTCCCTCGAGCCGCTTTGAGCTGACGAGCTCGTGGAGAGGCACCTGCGCGCCTGGAGAGATACTGCGATCTAAAAATACGACAGCCTGCTCAGCAACCCAAAATAATTTTGCCTAATCTCTGCTGATGACGGATAATAATCCAGAAACACGTGTCCAGAGATGGCCAGCACTAATCTGCACCCACCTGGTGAAACATTCAAGAGACTTTCCAAGTGTACTCGCTTGGCGAACTGAACTAAATCTACCATGATGCCTAGGGGCGACTCTGATGGGAGGTGAAGCAGTGTGCTCCCACACCAGTTTCTTGTTTAAAAGCTCCCTCGAGCCGCTTTGAGCTCGTGGAGAGGCACTTGCTCCCACACCAGTTTCCAGCTATAAATGTAGTTGTTTCTTTTTTTTCCGTCATGTCTCATCGAGTATAAAATCATAAGATAGCAGCTATTTTGGTCCTCTTTTTCAAATGATCAGCAAGCTATAGTGAGCTGTACTCCTTATAACCTCTATCCTACTGAGCATGAAAGGGACTGCTTTCATGGTCACTTTATACATAGAAACCAGGATTAAATTAATATTATGATACATACGTATGATACCATTAATAAGCACAGTTCTTAGTCCTTTATCCATTTATTAGAAATGTCCTTAAATAATCGCATTATGAACTTTACTTTACTATTTTGTCAGTGTCATAATGGACTTCATCACAGCCCTCATCACCAACCCCGGCACCTTCAGACTCCTTAGGAACCTTAACTTTCACCTAGAAGACTACAGGCAACCAAAACTCTATGGTTATTCTAGAAAACCACTGAAACTTTGGCCTCATCCAACACATTACTGAGCCCATGCACACTGCCAGAAACCTATTGGACAAGATTGTCTTCTCACTCAGCAACGTCACACTTGACAAGCCTGCAACTCTGACCTGGATATAACATACTGGAGGTAACAAGAGGGGTACTTGTCCCCCGAGGACATCCTTGGTGGCCAACTACCCCTCCTATTACCTCCAGTAAGTACCACACAGCAGGATTTCTAGATTCTCATAGCAGGCCATGCCCCCTTTGCCCAACACTCTACAAACGTGCTCCCTGGCATGCTCTTGGATGGGTATTTAAGACCCTTTTGCTGCTGGGGGTCGTTTAGGGGCCAACTAGCCTATCTCTTACCTCCATTAAGCCCCACAGAGTGGGATTACTGAGTGGAGGACACAGGCAATGCCCCCTTTCTCCACCACTCTGCAAACGCGCTCCCTGGTATGTTCTAAGTTGGGGAATTAAGTCCCCTTGAATACTGAGGGTCCCTGGGGTCCAACTAGCCCACCAGGTACCTCCAGTAAGCACCACACAGCTGGATTACAGTGAGGTGATCCGAGGCCAAGCCCCATTTTTACACCACTCTGCAAACACACCTCTTGGCGCACAGACCCCCGCATTTGACTATGTAGTTCACCGGGGAGGGGGTGGTTCCCAGGGAAGTGTGGGGGGCTCAAACCCCCCTGCACCAACTATTAGTTATAGATCAGGGAGGTGGCAGTCTGCAGATTAAGGGGGCCCACGAGGCCTCCCCACCCAATTTTAAGAAGGCCGGCCCGGGGAGGTGGCAGTCCCCGGGGCTTGGGGGGGTTCACGAGGCCCTCCTCGCCCTTTTTTAATTAAAGCGCCAGGGAGGTGGCAGGCCCTGGGGCTGTGGGGGGCCATGTGCCCCTGCACATAAATTATGAAGCCCGGGAAGCTGGCAGTCCCCAGGGCTGTGGGGGATCTCACACCTTAATTTAGAATTGCCCCCGGGACCCAGCCTGAATTCGGCCGAAATTATTTTGAAAAAAATGCTTTTTTTGGGCCTGGAGTCCTTGTGGGACCCTCCTGACCAGGCCTACGAGGTTAAGGTGTTTCTACCCTGCCCCCTTTTCTTGTTTTTTACTTTTTTAAAAACCTTTTTCTTGTGACTCGGTTACCGAGTCAAAAGATGGCTGCCAACACTTCCTGGTTTGGAGTGTTGGCAGCCAATCAGAAGTCAGCTCGTGCTCGGGAGGTGTTGCGACTCCTCCTCGGGGCTCAGATATATACATTTTTATTTGTTTCAATTTCTCAGGAACCACTGAACGGATTTACACCATTTAGAAAAAAGTCGCTTTCTGAACCAAGAGCTACCTTTCTGCCAAATTTGGTGCAATTCCGTTCAGCAGTTCGGGCTGTAGCCGTGTCTAAAGTTTTCAATGGAAATGAACATGGGGAAAATGCGTTTTGAGGCCCCCTTTTTTTTCAACCCCTGCTCGACTAATCACCCCAAAACTTTCAAGACAGGGGTTGACCTGAGTGAACCATTAGTTTTGAAAATTTTGCACAGATATTGGCAAAAGAAAAAATGCTTTTTGAAAAGAAATGAGGTCCTAACTATAACTACCTACTGGTGACTGTCAGTAGGTTATATATATATATATATATATATATATATATATATATATATATATATATATATATATATATATATATATATATATATATATATATATATATATGTATGTATACACTGAAAAAAGACATATATATTTACATTTATTTATATATTGTGGTTTATATATATTACCACAAGTGCCCAAGACTTTAGGGCACACTCTCCCTTGGCAAAGTCTGTTATAAGGCAGCAGCGCAGATGACAAAACAATTAGCCTTACACATTTCAGACACCATTTCTGTTCTTGGTCACAGGCACCGAGCGGCAGTAAAATGAAAAGGCACAAAGACTGCTGCTTAAATATCAGCAGTACCTTTATTGGCCCCCCCCGGGTGCAGCCTCGCTTAATAAAGGGAGAGTGCACCCTAAAGTATTGGGCACTTGTGGTACTTTATAGCGAGAGGACAGACAGGCGCCGCCAAAGACTAACTTTGGCATGGATCTCAGTATCCTCGAAAATGGGTTATACCTGAGACACAACGGGCTTCACAACAATGAAAAGGCCTCATCTTATTTGACACAACCAATTGGAGGGTAAAAAATAATATGGAAAAGGTGAACCACAGGTATCACAAAGCATTGAAAACAACTGTGGCGTCCACCAGGTGGGAACACTTGAAATAGAGTGATATGCGTGCTGGTTCACTAATGTCTAATTGATGTCAGCTGAGCACCTTTGAATAAATTCAGGAAGAACGAAACATGTCAGGGCTGCCGGTTGCCTTTAATAAATGGATGTAAGCTTCGTTATGGAGTGCGGCTTTTTCTCTCTGTGAAAGGAAGGTGTTGGATGATAATATATATATTTTACCTACTGGTGGTCGCCAGTAGGTAGTTATAGTTAGCACGTAGTTTCCATAGGAAATCGGCAACATTCTTTTTGGAAAAACTTTGGCGCCAGTTGACGAATCTTGGTGAAATTCTCAAAGAAGATGAGGAGTTCCGCTCCGCTCCTTCCCTGAAAGTTTGGGGGTGATTCGTCAACCAAAGGCCGAGAAAAAAGGGGGGTCACAAAATGTTTTTTCCCCATGCAATTTTCCATAGGGACCTTTAGACACGGCTACAGCCCGAACTGCTGAACGGAATTATACCAAATTTGGCAAAAAGGTAGAGTTTGGTTCGCAGATTATGCTTTTTGTTAAATGGTGTAAATCTGTTCAGTAGTTCCTGAGAAAATCAAAAGTAAAATCATAGGTATATCTATATATGAAGTACCATTTGCGTACCCTCCCGAGCACGAGCTTTATGCTAATTGACTGTCAACACTCCAAACCAGGAGGTATTGGCAGCCATCTTGTGCCTCCATAGAACCGCGGCACAAGAAAACAGAGAAAGAAACGCGAAAAACGCGAAAAGGGGGCAGGGTAAAAACACCCTGACCCCATAGGCCTGCTCAGGGGGTCCCACAAGGTATAGTTATGACTAACTATACAAGGACCCCCAAGGCCCCAATTTTTTATTTTTTTTTTAAATCGTGGGATACGCGTACGGTACGCGAATCCCACGGGAAATAAAAACCCGAAGCTGCTTTTTTAGATATTAGCCCCCTGGGGGGCCAAATCCTGGGGGCAATTTGCTTACACGTTCACGTTATGTATGCGGGGGGCTCATGGCCCCCCTCAGCCCCGGGGACCGCCACCCCCAGGGCTTATTTTATTTGTAATAATGGGGGGCCCAAAGGGGCCCCCTGCCCCGGGGACCGCCACCCCAGGGGCTTTCACAAAATGTATGCGGGGGCTCACGGCCCCTCCCACAGCCCCAGGAACCGCCACCCCCTGGGGCTTCTTTTAAAAAAAAACTGTGTGGGGGGGCTCAAGTCCCCCCACATGCACTTGGGTCCGCCACCGCCCCAGGGCACTAATATTCAAAATAGGAGGGTCCATGATGGACCTCCCAACCCCGGGACCACCACCCCCGGGGCTTTTAACTGTTGGTAGGGGGGACGTGCGGCCCCCCTTCTGGAGCCCTTGATAGCCCTAATATAACATTTGATACACACATTCAAAAATAGAAACAAACATTTTCAAAAAATGGAGATACCAATACCAGTTACAACAACCTATTCAGTAATTCCAACATCTAAATACACATTCACTCATTCACCAACAGTTATTTATAGTCACTCATACATGTACTCACTCATCATATGTACTTATACACCTATAGATCCTGTTACACAAAGATACTCATCCATAGTTACTCGAGCACATACTCACATGTGCAAATAAACAATCAAATATCCATTTACTTGCATATACACCTATACACACACCACTACACTTACTTCTACAGAAACGTACACATACTTACTCTCTTAAACAATCACTTATAGAAACACATACTTATGTTAGCTGCTTCTCAATCAGAATAGCAATGCCAGCTCCCGCAGGATGCGGGGAGCCGGCAGGGACCGTGGGGGGCTTTGGGACCCCGCCCATGGCTCCCAACAAGGAGGGCCAGGCCCCGGGGATGGGGTCCCTGGGGCCAGAAGTGGCCCGGGAGGGGGGCCACACGGACCCCCTCCCCAAATAATAAATTTTTAATTAAAAAAAAAGGATGCAGGCCGGCCCGGGGGATGGGGTCCCCAAGGCCTTAAGTGGCCTGAGGAGGAGGGCTATGCAGCCCCCCTCCTTAAAAATTAAAAAAAGTGGCATGCCCCGGGGGATGGGGTCCCCGGGGCCTGGATTAGCCACGGGAGTGGAGCCACACAGCCCCCTTCCCAATTAAAATAATATATATTATTTTTGGGGTCAGGCCCTGGGCCCAAAAAAAAGAAAAAGAAGGGGGTCTACACAGCCCCTCTTCTTAAAAAAAAAACGGGATCAGGAGGAGGCCACACCCCCTCCCGGCACCACTCTGCAAACGCACCCCCTGGAGCGTTTGTAAAGGGGGAAGTAATTCCCCTTGAATACTGGGGGTCCCCGGGGGCCAAGTAGCCCAGCAGGAACCTCAAGTATGCACAAGGGAGCTGCGTTGCAGAGAGGTGTAAAAAGGGGCGTAGCCTCATTACACCTCTCTGCAATGTAGCCCCTAGCACATATTGGAGGTTCCTGGTGGGCTAGTTGGCCCCCAGGGAACCCAGTATTCAAGGGGACTTAGTTCCCCCTCTAGAAACACGCGAGGGGGCTGTGTTGCAGAGGTACCTCCAGTATGCACCAGGGAGCTGCGTTGCCGAGAGGTGTTCAGAGGCCATGCCCCCTTTTTACAACACTCTGCAACGCACCTCCGTGGCACTTACTGGAGGTACCTGTTGGGCTAGTTGGCCCCTAGGGGACCTCTGGATTGAAGAGAAATTAATTCCCCAACTTAAAACGCGCCACAGGGCATGTTTGCACACATGTCACCTCAGGCGCGCCCCATTCCTTCACTATTGAGCAAAATATTCCTCTAAAATCAGCCGAACTACGAATTCCAATTTACTCACCTGTTATCACGAGAGACGTCAGTGCTGCATCTTTGAGCCCAGTACGGACCCTGAAAAGTAAATCTAAGCGTACTTACCAGTAACTTGTATTTCCTTCCATAGGAACCTATGGTGTGGTTTTCACCAGAAAAGTTTCTAAGTGTCTATTTTTGAAACGTACAAATATTCCTCTAAAATCAGCCGAACTACGAATTCCGATTTACTCACCTGTTATCAGGAGAGACCTCAGTGCTGCATCTTTCAGCCCACTACTGATCCTGAAAAGTCATTCTAACCATACTTACAGTAACTTGAATTTCCTTCCATAGGCTAACATTGACTGGTTTCACTCGGAAATTCTTCTAAGTGTGGAGTTTTGGAACTTAAAAAAATTCCTCTAAAATCAGCCAAACTACGAATTCCGATTTACTCACCTGTTATCAGGAGAGACCTCGGTGCTGCATTTTTCAGCCAACTACTGATCCTGAAAAGTAATTCTAACCATACTTACAGTAATTTTAATTTCCTTGCATAGGCTAACATTGACTGGTTTCACTTGGAAATTCTTCTAAGTGTGGAGTTTTGGAACTTTAAAAAATTGCTCTGAAATCAGCCGAACTACGAATTCCGATTTACTCACGTGTTATCAGGAGAGACCTCAGTGCTGCATCTTTCAGCCCAGTACAGACCCTGAAAAGTAAATCTAAGCGTACTTACCAGTAACTGGTATTTCCTTCCATAGGAATCTATTGTGTGGTTTTCACCAGAAATGTTTCTAAGTGTCTATTTTTGAAACGTACAAATATTCCTCTAAAATCAGCCAAACTACGAATTCCGATTTACTCACCTGTTATCAGGAGAGACCTCAGTGCTGCATCTTTCAGCCCACAATTGATCCTGAAAAGTAATTCTAACCATACTTACAGTAACTTGAATTTCCTTCCATAGGCTAACATTGACTGGTTTCACTTGGAAATTCTTCTAAGTGTGGAGTTTTGGAACTTTAAAAAATTCCTCTGAAATCAGCCGAACTACGAATTCCGATTTACTCACGTGTTATCAGGAGAGACCTCAGTGCTGCATCTTTCAGCCCAGTACTGATCCTGAAATGTAATTTTAGCCGTACTTACCAGTAACTTCAATTTCCTTCCATAGGATACCATTGCCTGCTATATAAAATGTATATAAATTAAAAAAAATATAAAAAAAATGTATATTACAATTTCAATATTTTTAAAAACATTTGTTAAATAAAATATTTAAAAATAAATACTTTAAAACAATTTTGTAAAGCAGTGTAAAAAAATATAACAATTAATACATTTAAAAATCATCATTTACAAAACCTTTGAAACTCACTGAAAAACCATAGGTTTCAGCCACGGTATAGTTAGGAATTAGCATTTAAAAAACATTAGAAATTCACTGAAAAAACCATAAGTTTCACACATATTATAGTTAGCTGGGCATTTCACTCATACAAAACCAATGAAATTCCCCCGTTATAGTTAGTTCAGCTAACTATAACTTGCACGCCCGCAATGCACTGCTGATGTCTCCACATTTTATATCACTCTGAGTGGGTGTCTGAGTGGTTTAAAGAGTGTGAGTGGGTCTATGAGTGTGTACATCACTGTCTGAGTATCTGAATGTATTTTATTTTACTTTTCCTGCAATATTTGTGAATAAGTCTTGACATTACATGGGGGAGCCTCATGACACATTCATGATCATCAAGTGAGAAATCTTATTTTTCCCAACATGTTGTACACATAAGGGGTCGCACAATCACCCTCATATTCCTCCCATGGTCTCAGCATACCTCTACATAACCTCTTCTAGCACTCTCAGTGTTAATTTTCAGCCCCGGGTACCGTGTCCTGTGAAAAAAATGGTGGCCTAATCTTTCTACAAAGGTTGACCAGCTAATCACAGCATTCATGTTTGTGTGCTTGTTCGCGTCATGACGTATTTGCGAAGGACTTGCGGCTCTAGATATCTAAATTAGTTATCACATTAAAAACTCAAAAACGACTGAATAGATTAAATAACAAAAGGGCTCTTTATGGACTAAGAGCTACCTTTCTGCCAAATTTGGTGTTATTTCTTCTGGCGGTTCGGGCAGTAGTCATGTCTAAAATACATATGGGAATTAACATGGTAAGCACACTTTTTTGACTATGCCTTTTTACTCAGCACCCCACATGATGGATCACCCTAAAACTTTCCATGTACACTAAGACCCAGCAGCACACTTTTTTGGGAAAATTTTATGGAGATTCTTCAAACAGCGTCAGAGTTATAGGCAAGTCAAAAAATGTTTTTACCGTGGAAACCTAACTATAACTGCCAACTGGTGACTGCTGGTAGGTAACATATGTATATATATTTATCTCTTTTTTCTTACACTAACGTAGAGAAAATTATTTCTTTATACTGCACCATTTACAGTTTTTATTTCTTGGAAATAATACCACCAGCACCTGCTGCAGCATAAAGACAAAGGAACCAACTATCTCCATTAGAATATGAAGAAGTGGCATCGGCAGCCCCCAAAAAACTGACAACATGACAGCAGTAACGGCTTCTAAGTTTGCATTTCCTTAATTAATTGTTTATATGCTCTGCAGCTGTACTACAAAGTCTTTTGTTCACACCAAAAAATAAATGCTAATAGATGAATAATTTATGCACATGTTTTCTTTTGAAAATAGCAGCGTAACTTGCTCACTTCTTTGAAGAATGCTGATTTTCTGTTTTCAGTTTCTTTCTTTGACAATGACATCTGTGCTCGGTTGTTTGTGAATATCAAATCTAAACCACAAATTATCAGAAAACATAAAAAAGTGAAATAGTTGGCATGATTAAACTTTACTGTACAGATTGAAAAAAATAAAAACAACCAAACTCTTACTGCTGTGCCATCAGAGTCCTTACCATACTGACTTATCCCAATAGTTCATTGTAACCCTTACCCAGCCAGGCTGCAACTTTCGAGGAAAAATATACAGTGAAAAAATAAAGCCAGATCAATTATCTAAGAGAGTAGGGGGCATATTACCAACAACTAGCGATAATTTTTATCTCTAACTTGTTTAGAGACAAAAATTATCGCCGCACATCGGCGATTTTTATCGCAGATAAACCTTGCTATTAGCAAGGTTTATCGCAAATGCGGTAAAAAACGGCCGCAATGCATGAATATCGCTGAAAAGTCAGCGATATTCATGCATTATCGAGCAAATGCTCTTAGCCATGTTATCCACCTCCCATTGGATAACATGGCTAAGAACTGCTCAGTGTAGGTGTTAGCTTTTGGAGATATTCGCGCTTAGCGCGAATATCTCCAAAAGTTGGTAATAGGAGATAGCGATGTTAGGGACTGTTTCCAGTCGCTAACATCTTGGCAGGCCCACTTTGCATGTCATTAGTGATAAATATCACTGACATGCAAAGCGGGGCCCAAGATGGTCGCTATCTCCTATTATCTGTCACTAACTGGTGTTAGCGACAGCTTGGTAATAGGGAGATAATTTTATCTCCGCTTGCTTGGCTTTTAAAGCCAAAACAGCGGAGATAAACCCCCTTGATAATATGCCCCTAGATCCGCTCATGTTTGCTATCCAGTTCAGTGGAAACATCGCAAGGTACAGGATACCTTGCCAAAGTGGCCACTGTATCACTATGAACAAACCTTTGGTATTGGCTATCTTTCGCTCTTTGTCTCGCTCTCTCTTTGTTTCTCTCTTTCTCGTATGCTTTTAAATCTCTCTCTTTTTCGCACCTTTCTCTCTGTTGCATTCTCCCCTTTTTCTTTCACTTTCTCCTCCCTTCATGTCTTTTTCTCTTCATCATCTATGTGTCCATCTCTAACACAAGTTCTTTCACAATCCTTTCTCTCTTTCTCCATCGTCTTCCAATCATGGTATCACTGCTGGAACAAGAAAACGGGGTCATATTAAAGAAGCAAAAAAAAAATATTCTCTAAATTGCTCTCTGAAAATAGTCAACTAACTGGTGTCGAAGTCCGTTTGCCAGAAACGCCTGCGTGGTACTCAGAGTTTTGAAGGTCATAGCCACCAATATAACCCAGTGCCACATCACTCATGGATGGGCTAATACTCCTGTGCATGAGCACCTAATTCTATCTCAATTTTTCCCCATATATTTGCTGAGGACATATGCTTTGTCTTGATGTTGGACAAAGATAGTAGGTCAACTTGTAATTTTAGTTGACCAAATGATTCACCATTTTGGCTCTTTTGCTATTATTCTCCAGCTTGACTATTGCTTTTGCAACAGTTCGTCCCTTCATTTAGTTCTTTCCTTGGTGCACTTTATCTTTAGAGTAGGTGGAATTCCTTTGGTTTAACTTGTTTGTGGTATTGGTGTTATTTCTGATTTTGTGTCAATTGGTGGCAAAATTACATAAGCGTATAGGGACAAAATGTTGGACACTATGGCTAGTGTTTCAACAAGGTTATTGGTGTGTGCAAGGTTTGGTTTCTTATAGAGTCATCTCCAATAGAAAGTGTCATTACGATGTCAGGTGGAGTTTGCGGCCGGAATGCATTCTCCCATTACAAAACGTGAGGTGCCTGCCACAAGGTGCAGGGATCAACAGAGTGTACCAAAGGTGTCCCCTCAGCCTCCAACAGGAGGCCTCACACCAAGGGGGCCCTGCTGGAGACCCCTAAAGTCAAATTCAAAAAGTATTTCTGTGTTGGAGAGGCCGGCACAGAAAGGCTGTGCAAACCCAACATTGTAATCCTTTGAGCAGAAAGAGCTACCCATGGGATTACTGGCTGCATTCCGACTGGCAGACGGACCCCATCAGAAATCCATCAGAGTGACCATTCTCATTCTTTTCTGACCGACTACATCGTAATGGGTCGGTCAGAAAGGAATCCGACCAGCATATTACGATGCGATCGGAACCGTTTCCATCCACATCGTAATTAGGCCCTAAATATCTAGGGCAAATGGATAAAATGTTATTTTTGTATCTGCAGGAATGTTTGGGGCCGTAGACATACAGTTCAGTGTCTTGTACTCACAGGGCTAAATTTGACCTCTCTCATTGCCTAATGAACAATCATAGAATGGTTTCTAGAGGCTTGGACGACACAATCATGATGTGCTAGACAAGCTCAGGTGGCAATAGCTTTCTTTCATTGCATAGTGTCACAATATAACACATAAGATGTGCTGGATTTAGTCAGTCCTCTTGATTTCCTTAACTCAGCACAGGTCTGTTCTGGAGAGTTTGAGGGTCTGTGGTTATTGGAAAGGAAATTGTAGCTGTTCTTGCGCTTACGGTGGACACTCTGTGTCCTCTGTAAAATGTAACCTGCTTTGGTGAATGAAGCAGTTGTCAATTTTTTTGTGTTTTAGCGTTTTATCAAGTAAAGGCAGTCAGGTCAATTCATTGGTGGGACACAAGATGCTTTCTTGGGCACGGAGAGTTCCTTCAGGATAGTTTGGAGCAGGACTGATTTGAAAGGATCAACCACTGATAGTAAATATTTGTGCATCAGTGGATGTGACCATGTTAGGGCCAGGAGGTCTCCCTTGCAGACAGCCTGCTGCTAAAAGTGTTGCTCCTGATGCATAGCCTGTGGTGCATGAAAGCAGTATATCTTCAAGGAGGACTTGGAGCAGATGTGCATTCAAATGTATACAGTGGACCTGCTCATACCATGTACTGTGCTGCTGGTAACATGGCCAACTCAGAAGGATCTAGCACAAAGGATGCGCCGAAGGGTCTGTGATGCTTTTTCCCACCTCACCACCAATACTTGGAACACCCTCCACCTACGACAGACCCAGGACCTGCTGACCTTCAGGAGATTTCTCAAGACCTGACTGTTCGAGCATTAGCAGCAACCCCCCGCCCCCCCTCCCTTCTCCCCCCAACGCCTTGAAACTCCGGGTGAGTAGTGCGCTTTACAAATGGACTTATTGATTGATTGATTGATTGTGACTGCCTTACTATCATTGGCCAACAAGAAACTTCTACCTTTGGTGACATGGGAGAGTTGGGGGACCAATGGGGAACAGCAGAGTACCCGCTGGAAAGCTGCCTATGTATGAGGGCAGAGAGTTTCATCAGAGTCAGAGGAAACTGTGCCAGTAATTTCATTATTTTACTGCAGTGTGTTACATTGAGTGACAAAGGTGGCTCCTTTATTCATTGCAGTTGATTGAGTTAAGGCTACTGGACTACAGCGGGATTTCTAAGAAAACAATTAGGGGTGACAATTTATTTAGTGACAATATATCTCACTAAGATTTTAAGTACAGCATGCAGCCACTAACACCTCATCCAGCCTTTATGAAGTGTCCAGGTTAGCCAACTATACAGTTAGGGACAAGCAGCCATCTGTATGCAGCTCAATGGAAGTTAGACTTGGTAAATCATTTGCAGGGCTTGAGAACAAATATCGGATGAAAAACAGTACTAGAAAGGAACACATTTCACAGGAGTGTACTAGCCAGGTGCAAAACGTGTACATTGTGCATGCATTAGCGTTGGTAAAGTTGAGTGTTACGTGCAATTTCGTGATTTGCATTTAGAAGTTAAAATAGGTGACATACTTAACCAAGTGTGTAGTTTGAACAGACTAGAAAACACTACTGACAGTTAAAGAACTGGCTTCACAAAAAGTGATTAATAGTGAAAAGATGCATAGAACTCGCTGCTAAATGTTTAAAGGAGTTAACCTCAAATGTTGGGGGCAGATAGTGAGAAAGGGAGTTAGGAATTGAACGTTATTGTTAGAAAATGGAGGGCTGGGGAAAAATATCAGAGAAAAAAAAGGCAGTGTCAGTGTGAGTTGTTACAGATATGGCAGTAGTAATCACCTGTTGAGATCAATGAATTATTCCACCATTAAATCTCAGTGTAATAGAAGGAATGGGGCGCTATGCTAAGGTGCTCCGTAGATGTAATAGACTACGAGGAGATATACAAACACTACACGTTGCCTATTGACAGACGCGGATGATGATGTGCTGGTCATAGGGTAGCATATTAGCAACAACTTGTGATAATTATCGCAAACCGCGCTTAGCGCAATTTTTTTTATCGTCTCATCGCTGGATTTTATTGCGGAGATAACGCAGTTTTACCAATGTTTACCTCCACAGGGATAAAAAATCCAGCGATAGCGGCAAATCCCATCTATAACATGAGATTTCCAGCTATAAAATTCCTATTGCTAAGGAAAATCTTGCTAATAGGCAGGTGGGTACTTAGCCGTAGAATCCACCTGACTATTATGGCTAAGTCAGGTTTTTACCAGGTGTGAAATCTGGCGCTAATCGCAGTTAGCGTGCGTTTTTTAATTGCGTCGCGGGTATTACTAATAGGTGATAGCTGTGTTAGCAACTGCTTTCAGTCGTTACCAGTTTGGGTACGCCCACTTTGCATGTCATTAGCGATAAATATCGCAGACATGCAAAGCGGGCCCCAAACCGGTCGCTATTGCCTGGAAGCTGTTGCTAACTACTGTTAGCAACAGCTTCGTAATTGGGGGATAAAAAAAAACGCTGCTTTATCGGCAAAAAGTGCCGCTAAAGCGGCGATAACGCCCTTGCTAATATGCCCCAAGATTTGTAAACAAAGTTATGTTTGAGGGGTGAAGGGTTGTATCCTGGATTTCAATGTCTCAGAGGAATGTGAGAAACCTGTCCGATCCTCCAAATGCAATCGATAAATGCATAAATGTTGATAGATTTGGTTTCTACCAATAAATTGATTGATTTGGAAATGTCTAGGAAGTTAAAGAATATGCATTATTTGAACCTGGAATGAACTCAGATTTGCAGGGTGTGCTTCGCAAAACTGGATTGTCTCATTGAGAGCTAGGATTTGAGAATTATTTTATTAGAGGAAAGGTGTATGGCCTAAAAAGAGAAGGACAAGCCTGGGGAGCAGAGAAAATGAAGCGTTGGTATCAAAATGAACATGAATCATTCAGTAGCTGTTGAACAAAGAAGTAGCATTTGTTGCACAGGACTAAGAAAGGCAGTTTCCAATGTTTTATGACCATTTAAGACATGTTGAAGGACAGAGCCAAACACAAGGAGCACAGAGTGGGGAAAGTGCCATACCTGTAGAGCAATGTTCTGAGTGTAGAATTGAATATGATATTTGTCAGAAAGTGGATTATTATTTAAAGTGGAGGGTAGCCCTGGTAGGGTACGAGTGGCATTATTCCCTGCAAGGTTCAGTTAAGTCTAAAAAGAACCTTAAGCCTGAATGCAAACCTTGGTAGCTGTAGCAGAGAGCAGACAAGCGTAGTTTGGGAGAAATTTGTAAAGCATTTATAAGTACCAAACAGCTAAAAAGTAGAAAACAAAATACATTTAAAATCACATTCAAAATCTCACTTTAATTTACAAAAATGAAGAACATTTTAATGAACAAATAGACACCACAAAGACAAAAATCAAATGTAAGAAACCGATAATATGATTTTTCAAAATTTTATATGTGTCTAGCACCCATAAGTGCAAATCACTTACTGCAGATATTTGAACACTCCAGACCAGGTCAAAGTCAAACATTAAGGTTAACAGCAATTGAGCACAGGTCTACTTTAGGGATGAGGTTTGGTCCAGTGGAACATTTTACTTTCTGTCTTAGTCTCTGGTTTGGGTTACAGGAGGTCCGATAGTCATTGAACGAAGTCTCAGTGTAGGCATACACTTTTCACGGGAAAGATCATAGCAGGAGAAATTCAAAATTTGTGCCTGGGAAGGTCCTTCATCGGCCAGATATTTTTAGCACCTTCACTCAATGCAGATTTGTACCTTCAAACCTTTCGGGAATTCATATCTCTTTCAGTGGGACGAACCAGTTGGTTGAATTCAAATGGCAATGCGATGTTGGTGGCTGCGGCTCGGTGGTGGTCCAATGGTAGCCTCTGGTTCTTTATAGGAAAAGTTTGCAAACTGTTTCTAAGTGTCCAACTTTGCCTTTCTTGATGGGGAGAGAGTCTAAGCTTCACCAGCCAAGGGTCCAGGACTTTTTAGGGTCCACTGGGGGTTACAGCTTAATCTCCCAGAAGCCCTCAAGAGGTTTCAAAGCAAATGCAGAAGGAAATGGTCATCTGGGCTCAGTAGAGTCTTTGACTTCTTACAGCGCTGGTGTTTCTAGAGCTTAACAGGACCTAGCCAGCTAGTCATTGGACGCCACTCTTCTATCCTGGGTACAAGATGGAGAATCTCCAACCCTTA
Organism: Lissotriton vulgaris; assembly: GCF_964263255.1. Classification (NCBI taxonomy): domain Eukaryota; kingdom Metazoa; phylum Chordata; class Amphibia; order Caudata; family Salamandridae; genus Lissotriton; species Lissotriton vulgaris. The sequence goes on along the minus strand of NC_141691.1, from coordinate 1,566,505,837 downwards.
GGGTTCCCCTTCGCCGGTTACAGTACGTGAAGCCTTGTTTGAGAAGCACAGGGATCAGCATGTGCAGTCCTTTCTCTGCCTTCCACTGGTCTAGAGGAGTTTTGAAGATGGTACCTAGGGTTGCCACTTTTATGCGTGGCACTAGCGTTTAAGCGAGGATGACTCTCAACCAACAGGGCAACCCTACCCACATTGGCATCATTTTCTGTTTTCATTATCTCTTAAAGGGCTACTAGAAGCTTCTTCCAGGAAAAGGTCAACTTTAGAAAAAGTGTCATTTTCAGAATAGTAATTTAAAATCAGACTTCATTATCAGATAGGATTATAAAGTCTTATTATTGCAGTCATTGACTCCCCAACTAAAGTTATGTATTATAAGGTGCTAATGTAAGCCAGTGATTTTCTGTGGGAGACCCAGCCTTGCCAAACTGAAAAACAACTTTGGAGATTTCTCACTGCCAGGACTGTGAAACCTAAGTACACTTGTCAGACTTCCTAAATACTATGCATCCTGCGCTGGAGGCACTGAGAAGCTCATTTCCAAGTCATCTGGACCACCGGAACGTCCTTTTTGGTGATGTTCCAGTGGCACACAGGGCTTAGCCATATCTATAAGGCCACATAAAGTCACCCTGCATGGCTTTTCATGGCCTTGCAGATATGGAGTGAAGCAATGTATTGCAAGTCGATGCTTGCCATAAGCATTATTGTGGGTGTTCCCATGTAACACACATGGTATTTGATGCATTCCCAGATCTACAACTCCTTGTAAACCTGGGAATGCATCAAAAGCCTATGCCTCTCCTGGGGTGGCCTAGGGGAGGCATAACAAGGAGAAGTAACATTATTTCTCCTCGTTTTTTTTCTCTTTCTAGATGTGCTGCTTTACACATTGAAAGAGGAAATCACCTCCACTGATTATTTTTGTGCAAGTAGGTGTCCCTTCCTGCAAAAAAACAATCATCCCTACAACACGGACACACTTGCACCATGATGCAAGGTTGCCTGCATTGTCAAATGTCAGCTGATTGAGTGCCAGCACAGGAAAGAGGACAAGAATCAGATACAGCACATTCCTGCCCTTTTCTTTTACATAGGACAGCACAGCAGGAAAGCTTGCAGCACCTGCTCTGTGGCAAAATGTTGCAAATGGGGCTCTTAAAAGCCTAACTTAGGGGTGACATAAAAGTATTAAAAAGGAAGGCTTAGGCCTGGCAAAAGTGTTATTTTGCCAGGTCAAATGTTCAGTTTAAAAACAGCATGGCTGGGCTGCAGTGGTAGGTGTAGAGTTATGTTTTCACTTGTCACTCCATTTCCAAATTTTGCATATGCTAAATATTTCATGTTGAATTAACGACTATAAAACAGTTTTGTGAAGGCAGGTGTTATGTAGCTTGTATACATTTTGATAGTGCCTACCACTATGGATGCTGCTGCTTCATTACATTGAATACCATATGATGGTATCTACCATGGTAATGCTCATTTTAATAAATACTGAAATAAAAAAAGAATTAGATGCCTTGCTATTATTCATACAGGTAATATCCGGGTTGTACACAGATCCTAGCATTGTTTGCCTTAATCCTCTAATCTGTTTTACTGACTGTGGCTTGGTTTGAGCAGAGATTTCTCGTGGGAATTGTGTGACAGCAGTGTACACAGCAAGACAAAAAGAAACTAAATGGACACACTTAAGCATTACTGGTATCTGGCAAGACTATTTTACACACGTACATTGCTTGGCTAAATGTACTTTGTGATGAACTGCACTCTGTTCATTCTTGAAGGAATGCCACTTGGGGGTATTCATGTATCCGTGAACAGATAGTGAAAATGGGGATCTTGAAAAAAAATCATTGGAAAAGTAATGGTTTTCATGCAGACCACATTCGCTCACAAAGCATGCATAAAACATAAACATATGCAGTTCACTTTATTACAAGGGCATCAGTATTCTCGTTGTTTTAGTGATGGAGTATTCCATCTGCCAAACTCTAAATCAGGCCCATAGTTTTTGCAAGAAATATGCACAGTGCTTAACCGCATCCGTGCGGCGCAAATTCCCCGCCCATGCTGACTCCGCCTTGCGCGGGCGGAGTCATGACGGAACGGTTCCGTCATCAGCACAGCTCAGCCGATGCTGATGACGGAACCGTTCTGTCATCAGCATCGAAGGGGTTAAGGGAAAAACACTACACTACTTTGCCAGTTCTAGTGATAACATTGTGGTGGAAAAAGTCACACAAATACATAACATGACATTTCATTCTGAACAAAGGTAGAGATTGCGCCTCACAGTTTTCTATAACAACACAAAAAACATTGGATCGTCTTGACACATGCGAAGAAGTAGAGAAACAGAAATAGAGCATGTATTTTATGGAGAGCATGTATATTATGGAGATGGGTGAGCCATCAAATCTAAGAGGAAGATCCGAGCAAGAGCCGGGCCAAGGGTATGGCTTGGGTCTTAGAGGCCATGCACGAAATGAGCCTGAAACTTTTTGCTATGCCAAACATACCACAATTATTTTGTAAAAATATGATGAAGTATCTTCAAAATTCAAAAACATGTATTTCATTAAAATGTCGAAGCTTTGACATAAATACACTACATTACAGCACTGCACTGCACTAAGAAGTACCAATTAAAAGTGATAATTTCTAAACTTCGCTCTGTAACGGGGCTGCTACTGTGAGGAAGGACTGCCTGCCCCAGGAGACATCAGGGCTGAGTCCCGAGTTGCTGCCCCTCCCTCTGCCTCAACGGGAGATTAAATTCCTGCTCGCGCCTCCTGCTTCGCAGGAGACGCTTCGCTCTGTAACGGGACTGCTGCTGTGAGGAAGGACTGCCTGCCCCAGGAGACATCAGGGCTGAGTCCCTAGTTGCTGCCTCTCCCTCTGCCTCACCGGGAGATTAAACTCCTGCTCCCGCTTCGTGGGAGACGCTTCGCTCTGTAACGGGGCTGCTGCTGTGAGGAAGGACTGCCTGCCCCAGGAGACATCAGGGCTGAGTCCCGGTTTGCGGCCCCTCCCTCTGCCTCACGAGGAGATTAAATTCCTGCTCACGCCTCCCGCTTTGCGGGAGACACTTCGCTCTGTAACGGGGCGGCTGCTGTGAGGAAGGACTGCCTGCCCCAGGAGACATCAGGGCTGAGTTCCGAGTTGCTGACCCTTCCTCTGCCTCACCGGGAGATTATATTCCTGATCGCGCCTCATGCTTCGCGGGAGATACTTCGCTCTGTAACGGGGCTGCTGCGGTGAGGAAGGACTTCCTGCCCAGGAGACAACAGGGCTGAGTCCCGAGTTGCTGCCCCTCCCTCTGCCTCACAGGGAGGATTTAAACATCTAGTCTCCCCTGCCCAGCGGGACGCGCGCGGATGTGCGCCGGGCGATGCCCGGGCAAAGGGCGGGCCATCTGTGGCCGTCGTGGGCCGGAGGAGGCTGGGCTGGGACAGGTTATTTGGCTTTTTTCCTTCTCAACTTTTTCCTCTCTATATTGTTCATTTTGACATTTGACATTTAATCCATTGCCATTGATTTATTGCATCTCCCGCTAGCCGTACACTGATCCCGCCCTGCCAACGCAGTAACCTAAATTCTTGTCCACGGTTCAACCTGGTGTTTATTTTTACTGGGGTCGATATGGGGAGGAGAAAGAACCAGGCTCCTGGTTCAGGACCCTCAGGGACTGTTAAACCTACAGTTTCTACAATGGATGCATATCTATCGAGGGGCGTGTCGGTGATTGACAAAGAAATCAAGATGGTTAAAAGACGTTTGTCCAGGTCTCCTACAGGCGCCCTGACCCTTCTATCTAATGGCGCCAAGGAGGGTGCCAATACATTACAGACCCCCGCTCTTGGCGGTACCTTACCCTCTGCAGACGTAGAAGGAGACATCCCTGTGGAGGACCAGTTGCACCATGCCTTAGAGTGTGTGGGGGTGTTACAGCACAGGCCCCTATCCCCTGAAGTGATAATAATTAATAGGCAGGTCCCTCCCTCGAGTGATACTGTAGAAGTGGGTGGCCCTGATCAAGAGTATGTAGCCGCGCATAATGCCACCAATATCGGGCAGGTCATCGAGCAGGAACAAAAGTACGACTGTAGCTTAATCGTGACAAGAAAAAGAAAGGGTAAAGCTATTGCCAACCAAGCGAAATAAACTAAACCCAATATCCCATCAATGCCATCCCCCGCTATGAGACGCTCCCAGGTGGTAAAGGAGCCGTCGGATCTACATCCCCTACCAGAAACCATGCAATCTCTTCTATTTAATTTACTAGAGGAAAAACTGGCACCTATTGTGACTAAATTAAATGACATAAAACAGAATCTACTAGGGTATATAAGTATTATAAGTATTTCATTCATTCATTCATTCATTAATTGAAATCTGTATCACCACCCGAAATTGTTAAACAAACTAACATCAATCCAACTAGATTAGATTCCATCGCAGGCCCCAAACATCAAGCCGACGAACAGGGGATTTCAACTCTCATTAACCATCATAGAACCCCGGCCACAAATCCTACGGAGCAAGTAGTGGGAGGATCTGGGGCATGCCGAACTGGGGCTAGCACTTCCTTAGCTCCAGAACAAACACATGCTTCCAGCCGCCCAGTAGATAATCCTGGTAACCCCGTAGGTAATCTCTTTGCTGCCCCTAAAAAAAAAATTACTTCCATCAATTTACCCCCGGAATCTACCCCGTTGGTGGTGATCTTGGGGAATGTTCCATCTTTACATCAAGGCACCGGGGAAGATTTTAGTCAGCTTAAGAATAAGGTTACACACTGGCTCTCGAGAAACACTTCTGTGGGCATGGGGGTAGACCGGAACATCATAATGGTCCGCCCCGTGGACTGGGTGGGTAACACCAGGAAAAAAGGGGAGGGTGACTGTATTATCATAAATTTTAATAACTGTATGATAGCGGAATGAATACTGAGAGAAACCCGGTCCACCCAGCCGCACATGGGATCAACCATCCAGATCCTTCCCGTAGGCTATTTTTACAACCCTAAGCTACTTCGCAATGACAACCGCCATGGCCCTAACCATCGTTTCATACAGAAAGATGCCACCCCACCCATCCCAAGCAATTCTATCTTAGAGGGGTATTCCATACCGTCAATTTACCAGGGCCAAATAGATTTGCTGCTCTTTCAGGCCTAGAAGAGTGCGACTGACTGAGCCCCGGGAATGATTTGGTTGCTGTATTGCGGGACAAACAGCCTACTATTTGCCCTCTATATCCTGGCCAGTCATCCCTAAGTTTACGCCCCATTGCTCAACCAGATGTTCACCCACCTGCCAGCCCGTAGTATTCCCCCGAGATTACGGTACACACCATTATCTCTTGGAATATCGCAGGCTTGGCGGGGAAGTTCCTCAACCCAAAGTGGGTCCGGTTTATCAAGCAATACCCACTGATTTGTGTACAGGAGACATGGATGGTGGAATGCAACCTATTCCTAGAGGGTTATAATGCTTTCTTCGTCCCCGCATTACCCTCATCGAGGGGCAGAGCCAAGGGTGGTTTGGTCATCTATACATCCTTGGCCCTGAAATGCAAATAAAGGAATTACGCTCTCCCCATCCAGAACTCCACGCTATCGTTTTAAAGCAAGGGAACACAAATCTTTGCCTGATTAATTTTTATAATGCAGTGCATCCTGAGGGTTCTTGCAAGATTACCTTACTGGGAGAATTTGTTAAACAATATTGCAGATCATCCATGTATCGCCTTATGGTACTAGCTGACTTTAACCTGAGACCGTGTGGAGATCCGGCATTGACCTGCATGGGAGAACTGGGTTGTGCTAAGATGGGGGGACTTCATTTTGAGCACTCGAAGCAGGGAGAGGTGCTCAACAATCTACTCAACTAATTAGATTTGATTTCAGCCATGTCCCTGGTAGATGACCTTTGTAAACAGCCTGTTCCCTCCTTTAAAGGTCATAACGGGGGCTCCTTCATTGACCACCTCCTTATATCTACAGGCCTACAATTTTTTGTTAAGGAGTTTAAAATGAAATATAATGTATTCAGTGATCATGATCCTGTGTGTGTACGCCTTGGTGGTGACTTAATGATCCAACATGGGAAGAAAGTAGCACCAGATGCATTGAAAGCTAAGACGGTAGGCGCCGAATCAAGTGGTCCCAGGTTGACCCAGTGGCATTTTATGATAATATCTGGGAACTGTGTGCTCCTGATTTAGCAATATGCACGTCAATTGACTCCTCTCTAGAGACCGTACTCAATGCCTTCAAGGTCATTGCTAAAAAGGCGGGAACCTTGCTGTCTTCCCGTCCTAAAAAGTTATCACCTAGAGAACCGAGGTGGTTCGACAGCTCTTGCTCGAAAGCGGCGTGAGAGTTAAAGGTGGCCCTGAACTCCACTCCAAGAGTTCAACCCCAAATCAGACTCCTTCGCCTTAATTATAAACGGGCCTTGGCATACAGAAAAAGGGTAATTAAGGATAACAAGGAGCTTCTTGAACCTGAAACATTAGGCAATAGCTCGAAATTTTGGGGGATAATCAACAAACCCCTATTTGAAAAAGAAGGATCTGATGCTATTGGCACAAATATAACAGAAGAAGCCTGGGTACAGCACTTCGAGTCCATATTTACTAGCACTGCGTTAAAGTTACATACGGTATCGTTAGACAGTAATGAAACATTGTTCCCATTCACGATGTGCGAGGTTGAGAAAGGCATATCCGGCCTGATCTGTAATAAGGCTCCAGGTCCGGACGGCCTTCCCCCAGATCTTTTTAAATCAAACCAACCTCTCTGGACTCCAGTCCTTACGGCTGTGCTTAAAGCCGCAGTGTTGAAAGGCTGCCCAGAATCGTGGGGCTCCTCCACGATCGTCCCTGTATTCAAGAAATGTAAATGTAAATGCCAGCATTTTGTAAAGCGCACAGCTACCTCCAACTGAAGTGTCCCGGCGCTGTCCGTATACCGCTTAGGAACCCTTCCTGGCTTTTCCCTGTGAAATGTCCACTCCTGGGCACCCCCAAGGTGAAGCCAGGCATCCCAGCGCGGTTGGGGCCGTTGTGGAGATTAAGCCCCTATGTAGGGCGTAGGGGCCTCCCCGTCCTCCTTTATACGGACGATGTAGTTCTCTTGGCCAGAACTGCCAGAGGACTGCAATTTCTATTGAACGCCTTCCGCAGCTTTATGGCTGAACGAGATTTACCCATAAATAATTCCAAATCTTTTATTATCCAGGTAGGGACTTGCCCGAAACATATTCATCTCTTTATGATAAACAACGTGAAAGTGCCCATTACCACATCATTCTCATACTTGGGAGTTTTGTTTGACGATAACTTAAGTTGGGCCCCATTAGTTGAGAAAAAAAGAGGAGAGATCATACGGGCGAATACCGCCATTTTCAACTTTGCAAGCAAAATGGATAAGCGCCCAATTGCTGCAATGCTGAAGCTGTATCAGGCAAAAAGAGTTGCGATTGGCAGTTATGGCAGTGAGCTATGGGGATATAACACAGTGAAGGCCATCCAAGTGGCAGAGAACAATTTCTTAAAACCACTACTGGGAGTACAAAAGGCCACCTCAAATGTAATCACTCATGAGGAAACAGGGCTCCCTTTTATCGGCGATACGTTAGCCTTACGCCCTCTGCTCTTTTGGATGAAATGCTGGCTAAACAACGATCTAACTCTCAATCACCAGCTACTCAAAGAGGCCCTGTCCCTGGATAACATTCCTAAAATCTCCTGGTTGAAATACCTAAAATCCTGCTTTAACGATCTTGGTCGATTGGATATCTTTTTGCGGCCCGAAATGATTACCATTGAGGATGTGGCCTATGTCAAGAAAACTTTGGGGCATATTATAAAGGGGGTTTATCTCCGCTTTTTTGGCTTTAAAAGCCAAGAAAGCGGAGATAAAATTATCTCCCTATTACCTAGCTGTCGCTAACACCAGTTAGCGACAGCTAGTAGGAGATAGCGACCATCTTGGGCCCCGCTTTGCATGTCAGTGATATTTATCACTAATGACATGCAAAGTGGGCGTGCCAAGATGTTAGTGACTGAAAACAGTTGCTAACATCGCTATCTCCTATTACCAACTTTTGGAGATATTCGCGCTAAGCGCGAATATCTCCAAAAGCTAACACCTGCCCTGAGCAGTTCTTAGCCCTGTTATCCAATGGGAGGTGGATAACATGGCTAGGAGCATTAGCTCAATAATGCATGAATATCGCTGACTTTTCAGCGATATTCATGCTTTGCGGCGATTTTTATCGCATTTGCGCTAAACCTTGGTAATACCAAGGTTTATTTGCGGTAAAAATCGCCGCAGCTCAGCGGTAAATTTTTGTCTCTAACCAAGCAATAGCAATAATTATCGCTATTGCTTGGTAATATGCCCCTTTGTCCCTATGGCAAAAACTTAATAGAGAAGGGGCAGACTTAGCTAAACCTAGCGTTCATAGCTTTATGTTACTTAAGACCGTCCCAGTGTTGGAACCCTATTTAACATGGTCTATCTCTTCTCATGAGCGGATACTGTTAACTAGATTGAGGTTTAACTATTTCCATCTTCTGCTCGCAGCTCCAAAGGGAAGTCACAAAGGACAGGTTTTGCCGCCCTGTGGTTGCGATGCTTTATTCCCACAGGACTTAATGCACTTTATGTTCTTTTGTCATTATTATGATGTTCCGCGCAGACTTTTTTAAAAACCGCTGTTAAAAAAAATGAATTTTATCATCCAGGCTCGACCTGCCCTTTGTTTCCTGCAGATGTTGAGCCCAAAAAGCACTTTATTTGTGGTGGATTCCTAAAAAAATTACTCAGACTGCGAAAAAGCCTCCTGTATTAACAGATTTTTGTACACAAGTTATGCTACTAAGTACATTTTAGCTTTAAGCTTTTATATCTGGGATGAATGTCTTTTTTAAACTGCTTTGTATTAATAAGTAATTGAGCAATTTCTTTTATCTATACAAGTGTAAATGTACATATTTTCTTAACTATATAACTGTGATTCATTAAATGTTGAAAGACTGCTTTTATGGTTTGCTATTCGTATAACCGAATAAAATATTATGACTATGACTATGAATGATAAAGGCCCAAGATCGTAAAATGTATGTGGAGGAGCCAAGTTTTCTGGTTACTGTTTGTAACAATCAGCCTTAAATAAGCATCTATTTGTTTTCACTTTTATGGGTATGCTTTGTTTTCACCTCCATGTGCATTTTTCACGTAATGTGCACTTGACCATAGCACCAGTTACATTACATAGGTTCACATTCTTCTTTGATAGGCAGGGGGAGATAAAGTGGTCTGCCCAGATTCACATGATGTTGAGTTGACACTGAGACTCGAATATGGCTCCCCAGTTGCTAAGTCGGCAGCTCTGTCCATAATGCCACATTCTGCGTAGAGTGGGAGTGCAGGCAGATACCATATGAATGCTCAGCTTGTTATGGGTTGGAGGTTCCAACAGGACCTTGAGCTGAGCCAGAGCCAGGCATTAGGCTCGAACCTGGATTGAGGTTTCAGTGGCTTGCCCAGCTCTAGGGGCTTCTTAATAAGCCCCTTGCGCTGCTGGTACATCATTCAAAGTGACACACCAGTGACACAAGCAGCGGCGGCCGGCACAGGTTAGCGAAGTGGGGCGGTCAGGTTGCGGCGTGGGGAAGCCGACGGACGACAGAATAGGTGTTATTTATTTATTTAATTATAACTATTCCACCTGTGGTGGCTGCCGCTGGGCACAAGGGACTAGTAAATAAGCTCTCTAGTATTTTAGTACCAGATGAAAATTTTAAAAGAGCACCTGAAATGGCAATCAAACTAATTATTAGACTCTGAATGCTTTGTACCTGACAGATGAGCGCTGCTGGCCATCGAGACGAAACCATGGAAATGCACACTTCATAAAAATCTACTGAACATGGAATCCATGGCATTCTGTTGAATCACTCACCATTTCTGAACACGTTTATTATGACATGAATAAGGAAATACACATTGTACGAACATCTACTGAACATGGAATCCATGACATTCTGTTGAACCATTCATCGTTTTTTAATACATTTATTGTAACATGAATATTGTGACATGAATGAGCCCTGAAGAAGTCTCAATTAGAGACGAAACGTGTCAGCTATGGTCATGTGAATTTTAAAAGTTAATAAAGGACAACCCTGCAAAGAAACTAACATCTGGGATCTGAACTTCTTTTGTGTGCTCTCAGTTTTGGACAATGTCTTGTTACTACATTAGGAAGTGCTGAACCTTTTTGCGTTTAATTATTAGGCTCTTGATGCTTTGTATCTTTCAACATCCAACATTTCAAGTAAATATTATTTTAAGCCATCAGGCCCAACTGCTACGTGAGAGTGCGAGGAAATTTGATAAAAATGGCAAAAATGGAACCTATCCAAACCACAGCCTGGAGCTCAGAAGACTAATGGATAATTTCCAGGGATCTGTGTTTGAGCTCATGGTCACGGAATAACAATATACATCTCGTATTCAGGTGACAAGAAACCCAAAGAGTGAATGTGTACTATATAAATACACATGGCATTTTATTGTTTAACAAGCAAGCGAACAAGAAAGCAGAGTAAACCTCAATGACATATAATAAGGATTAGTCGGTTTGCGAATGGTCTCTCTCTAACTGACATAGATTGATCCTACCACGATCTGCAAGGCTAATAACTCCTCCCTCTTACATTTAATCCGCTCTGCTTCCAATGCCTTGCTAATTTTTATCCTACCGTGTGATTTTACATCATTCAATAGCTCAGTTAGTTTGATAATGATTATACTGGTCTGCAACAAAATGCGAGTGAACTGTTTTATGGGAAATATTATAACAGGCGTCGTTATAATATTGCTGCTGTTCTCAGAAATAAAGCAGCAGTTTGACTTTACTTGAATGGCTATTGTCTAGAAGAGAAATGAACATTTTCAGATGACCAGTGTGTCATGCTTGCCCAGTCACTGCAGCACAAGCCATTACAACAGATGCCCTGTTTTGTAGAAGCAGACAATGAAAAGTGCTGTGTACTATAACTTCATGCCCTGTTTTTCACAGTATAACACCAATACAATAGTTTACCAATAGTGGCATTTAACAGCCAATGGGTCAGCACTAAATGGACAGCCAACAGATCTAACTTACTGCTTCCCTAGAATTAACTACAAATGAAACGACCACGTGGCTTTATAAAAGGCATCTGTAGTGCTCTAATTACACATGCTTCTTTTCGTAATTCGTATGATACGCTATTTTCATTAGTGTCGCTGCTGATTTAATAAAGCAAAACACTCTTCTCTGGAAGAGCAGACCAAGAAAGATATATTGCTGCTGCTTCACCTAGTGAGAGAGCAGATGGGCCATTATAGAGTGGATGCTATCAGTATGCCATAGGAGCCATCCAGCTAATTAAAAGCGTTTTAACACAGACTCTTTCAAAACAATCACAACTGTCTTCAAAGACCTACTTTGAAGCAAGAGTGTTATTTATCAAAGCAGTCATAACATTTAGGCATGAACCCTGGAGAGATGCAGATTGAGTCACTGGGAAATGAGTGTCTCTCAACCTTCTCATGTGACCTCATTACATCAAGATGTATTGCTGAGATGTTATTTTCATGTCCCTCCCTCATAGGACGTCGAACATCGACATGGTGACATATTTCACAATCATATAGAACACTAAAAACGAAGGATGGGTAGCTATAACAGGGCGGCATTTCACTCCAGCTTTATTATTCCCTACCATGCTCTACCTTTTTAATGTCAACATCTATATAAAGGTGTTATTGTAATTAACTGTGACTATTATTCTCAAATCTTTTTCAGAAACCGATGAAAATAAAATGTTTCTCTATGAGTGCTCCTTTGGAGTTTTTTACTTGGCACAGATCACTAAGTAAGTAAGCAACAGTTTTCTAAAGTGTGCTAATACTGTAGTGTCTTGGCGCTAGAGACCTCCAGAATGACTGAGGGGACAAATTGACTACTTTAAAGAGGAGATAAAGAGCCATGTCTTTAACGATTTCCTGAGGGGTACAAGCTTTGTTTGAGACCCCATAGATCGGGGCAAAGAATTCCAGGGCCTCATTTATAAAAAGTGACGCATCGCTGCGTGAAAACAGTGATGCGTCACTTTTCATTGCGCCCTCCTTGCGACACCAACGATGCGTCCTATTTACAGTGTGACGAATCATGTCGCAAGGAGTTACAGATACGTCAGTATTTCTGACGTATCTGTAGGCGCAAAAGTGACGCATTGCTGGAGTGTGTCACAAAAGTGACGCAACTTCAGCAATGTGTCTTTCACATGGGGCAAGCCCGATGTGAAAGGGCCTGCGTCAGTCTTACGCCTGCTGTGAGGCAGGTGTAAGATTTTGACGCATTTGAGTCCTAGAAGTGGCGCAGTGAAATCTCATAGATTTCACTGCGTCACTTCCATGACCCTTTCTTGTGTCAAAACGCCCCCCTTGCATACATTATACCTGGCGCAGATATAATGTGGCCCAGGGGTTTATAAAGTGACGCATCTACCTAGATGCGTCACTTTGTAAATATGGCGCAACAAGTCGTATTTTTTTCCGCTTCTGGTACGTCACAAAAAGTTACGCACCGGCCGCGTAAAAGTGACGCACAGCCTCATAATTGAGGCCCATAGAGTTTAAAAGCTAAAAATGATATACTTCTGCCTCCCCATCAAATCTTCTTTATTTTTGGGGTAGCCACGAGGTTGATCGAGGAAGATCTTAACTCACTACGTGGAACATACCACTTAAAGGTTTTTTTTTAAATAAAGGTGGCCAGTGCTGTGCAGGGCTTTTTGCACTATGCAGAAAGCCTTAAATGTTACCCTTTCAGATATGGGTAGCCAATGAAGGTCATGGATCTTATTGATGAGACTAAACTTGGCAACCTTCAAAAGCAAAGGGGCAGCAGCATTTAGTAGAGATTGGAGCTTAGATTGAAGATGTTCATTAATTCCCAGGTAGAGGGCATTACATCAGATCTTGTTCAATAGCATCTCTGTCGTCTTGTGAGAGGGTTAGTAAGGAGAAGTCTTTGGGTAGTTCTGCCCACTACTCCCTAGTCCCAGTTGTTGCAGAATGGTAGAGAATCTCATAGTAAGTCGCAAAGGCATCTGCTATGTCCTTGCCTAAAATTTTCCCCTGTCCTCTATATCCTGAATCTCTGCCACCCAGTTACGCTCCATATCTCTCAGGTCCTTTCTTTTGAGGTGTATCTTCTGTCTCACTCCGGGGTCTAATTCCCATTGCAGAGTGACGCTCTCTCTAAGACCTCAATGTCTTGTTCCAGTTTCTCACCCATAGCTCTCCTCTCCTTCCTCTGGCCAACCATCTCTGCCTGTACATAGCCTCTGCCCACTACTCTATACAGCTCTCAAAGCATGCTGCTCGAGGTCAACGATGCTGAGTTTTCGCTAAAATACAACAGTGTCCATTTCGTAAACTTTTCTTGAGCATCTCTGTCTTTGAAGTACCAGGAGGCCAGGCGGGACGGCATGGTGTAGTCGCTGGTGGGGCCCTGTAGGCAAACCTCCACTGGCGAATGGTCGGATATACCCCTTTGCCTAAAGATGTGCTCCGCTAAAGTGTCCCACATGTATGAATTGTGTGAACAGGTAGTCTAGTCTCGCCCCGCTACCATGTGCTGCTGTGACATGTGAGTACTGAATACTGGTTGGGTTATGCAGTCTCCAAAACTCATAGAGAGCCATCGCCCCGCGAACAACCGCAGGGGGGACGGTCTCCTGTCACATACTGTCCTAGCGGTTCTATCAGTGTCATAGGACATTACTGCATTCATATCTCCTCCCATGAGAAGGAGGCCCAATGGCATTTTGATCAGTGTTTTGCTGAGTGTAGGGAGGGTTTCCATGTGAAGCTTTAGTGGAACATAAACTGAGCACATGTTCAGGTCCCACCCCTCCCACTTCTCAGATGCCGCTAAAAATCATCCCAGTGGGTCCTGCCATGTATGGTGTATTTGAATGGGTGCAATATTTTTGGTTAGTATCGCCACCCCCGGGAGCCCAATGTGAAGCTGGCGTGCCCCCGGAGTGTGTACCCTAACCTAATAAGTGCAAGATAATGATTACCCCAGAGATGCATTCATGCAAAAATGCCAGGTCACAGGAGTGCCTGCGGAGGTACTTTAGGACCATGGTCCTTTTTATTTTGTCCCCCAACCCACTGACATTCTAAGTCATGATTCGCATGTGTCCGTGTGTTGTGTGAATAAGTTCAGAGGTTAGGAAGTCTGCCATTCACGCCTTTGTACACTTACCCACCCCACTCCCTTACGCCATAGGAAATGCCTTGCATAGGAGGTGTGGCATGCTGTCTTGACTGTGGATCGCAGAGAACAAGAATTAAACTTTATTATATAACTCAATGTAACAATCCCACTCCTATTCCCCCCACCCTGCTACCCTGCATTGCAGGTTAAAACCTATCCACATCCCCAAAGTGCAGAGCACCTGTCACCCAAAAACAAACCATAAATTTATAACTCGGGTAGGTTGGCTCTGCTGCCAATAAGCCCTGTGTGGCCCTCATCGCTCACTTTCCTATTCACCGCTTCTGGTACCGTACAATTACAGTGATAGTGTAAAGTACAGCCCCACTTTCATCATGCTCAGGGGGCAATGGAGACTAGGCCTCTTCCCACCTTGTTTCAGTTTGTTAAGTTCCACCATATTCTGTTTCTTGCCTGAACCTGCCTTGCCTGCCCCTCCACACCAAGGACATTCTGTAATTCTTTTTACTCATCTGGTCTCTGGAGTTCAGTTCTTGGGGGAGAGCTCCTCCCTGGGCTCTCGATGTACCGCTCTTATCTCTCCGTGGCCCCAGAGCCCCTGTATCTTCGGCTGTTTCCTTGTCGTGGCTGCTCACTGGCCAATATTGCCTCCTCCAGCTCGCCCCATACCTTGTCAGGTGTCGTAAAGTAACAGGATTTACTGCTATCCAGTATCCTGAGCTTGGCTGGGAAGAGCATCATATATTGAATTTTCTCAGAGTGCAGGGCTCGTTTGACCTCTTGGAATGTGTGTCCTTGTGGTTGGACCATAAGGGTAAAGCCTGTAAAGAACCGAATTACAGTGTTCTCAAATGGCAGGTCTCCCTTGGTGCGAGCAGCCTGTAGGATCACATCAAGTTCGCGATAGTTGAGGATCCGCACAATGATAGTTCTCGGGTGCGGCTTTGTCGGTGGTATCGGTACGCTGTGAGCCCTTTCCACCGAAAAGAAGTCTGAGAGTTGTGTGGGCTGTAGTTGGTTCCATATGAGGTCTTCAAGGAACAAGTCTACACTGGTGCCCTCTGCCCCCTCAGTCATTCCTACCACCCTGATGTTATTTCAATGCACCCTCCTCTCATGATCCTCCAGCTTCACCGCCATTAACTTTTGATGGTGCATAAGTTGCTGTATCCGCTCCTCCATCTTCTTCTGTGTGAACTGTAGATCGCCTATGTTTGCTCCTGCCACTGTGACCTTCTTGGAGGTCTTGTTCATATACGCCCACCGTAATGTCATTTTGATGGTGACTGTGTTCATTTTGGACCCTGGGGTGGTTCTGAGTTCCCTGATGGTGGTCATAATGGCACCCATGGATGGTTCAACTATGTCCTGGGAGTCCAAGGCTGAGGCTCCTTCCATCCTCCTGGGAACCACGTATTTATCCTTCTTGTTGGTCTGCGTCGGCGGGTTACCCTTGGGTCGCATATCGTAGAGGGGAAGAAGTCAGCTTTCTTCCCTTGTTCTTACTCTGAACCCCATTACGCTGTGTGCTGGTGGTTGAGTAGGTAGCCCGCACAGGCAATCTGGCAGTCCCAGAGACTGTAGGCCTAGCCCTATGATCCCAAGTACTCCAGAGCCGACCCAGGCGCGCCTCACTTGACTCTTAATACAGCCTCTTCCAACCTGCTTTTGCTTCTGCTGTTTGCCCAGGGGAACAAGGGACCATCTCAGCTATCCTCCCTTTCAGAATCAATCAGGCAAATGACCTTGTATCCAAACTTTCCAAAGGTCAACTGGAGCTAGCCTTGCTCCTGATCGGCTAGTTGGCAGTTCTTGTGTGACACCTGTTGAGCCAGAGTCACCTCCTCGCTCCCCAGGTACCTTCCGCCTTTCATTAATGTCAGTGTGGCGAGCTGCTGCCATTGAGGTATTCGCCCCAATTGAGGATTACTGTGGGGGAGGAGTTGTCTATAACTACTGGCTTTCTACTGACAGCGGTACCGCCTCTCTGGCGTTACCTGGGCAGTACCTCCCTCTCTATCCCTGGCACAGCCTTTCACCAGCGTGGCACCTTGATTTACCACGCTCAGCTGCCTCTTCGGGCCACTCCGAGTCCCGGTGTGTTTCTGGTCTATTGTACAGCGGGTGCCCATATTGCCACCATTGGTGTTTCCTGCAGCCCCAGTGGGTGGGAGGAGGGGCTACGAGTCATGCGTGGGTCCATTGGAATCGCCGGTCAATCCACAGCAAGGCGCCGCATCAGATACCTGCTGGGCCCGGTCTCGCCCTGGTCCGCCTCTACCTCCGTAGGCTGGCATCTTATGGCACCCTCGCCCAGCCTCGCCTCTGCCTCAGGTCCTCCCCCGCAGGTCCTTTTTTCTCCTCCTGTGCTGGGTGCGGGCGGAGGGGGGGAGATCCACGCTTACTCTTCCTGCATCCGGGCTTCCGTCGCAGCACACCTTTCGGCCGGCCCGCCGCAAGTGCGGATCTTCTCGCTATACTGCAAGTCCACGTTGCGGCTCCTCTGTGGGTCTCAGATGGGCCCGCTGCGTCTCACCCTAGTGGAAACCTGGATTCAGGTTTTTTTTGGCCTCTCTGCAGTTCTGGAGGCATGTCTCTCCTGCCCAAACACTTTGGTAAAACTTGCCGCTCAGAAGTGACCGGGTATCAGGCGGATTTTAGTGATCGCGGGAGAGCCTCTCCAGAGCTCTCACTTTATGTGGCCATCTTGGCTCCCGCCAAGCCTTGCCTCCTAACTGTAGATAGTTGTCCTGTAAACAGATTGAAATATGGTCCATAGTTATTCAAATTTTAGTCAACAGCGCCGACATCAGAGGAGATTGGTTTAGCTATTTGCATATTGTTGGCATAGAATTTAGCAGTAAAACTGTATGTTTGAATAAGTTTCACCAGCGAGCTAACATATTTATTAAAGAGCATAGGGGGCAACAAAGATCCTTGGGGCACCCCACATGGAAGAGAAAAAGGATTAGACCTGTAGCCCCAATCTCAACAGTTTGCTCCATGTTGTCTAAGAAAGATCTGAGGATAGCAAGGGCTGTGCCTCCAATCCCAGCCCCCTCAAGCCGGTTAATCAGTACAGAATGGTTTACTGTATCAAACGTGAGAGATAGATCCAATAGGATCAGCACAGCCCTTGCTCCCTCATTGACCAACAATCAAATCTACTCAGTTGCAACAACAAAGGCAGATTCAGTAAAATGTTTTGGCCTGAAGCAGTGTTGGGCAGGATCCAAAATGTTGGTGTCCAAAGGGGCAATTCATTATTGATGTAAAGCCTTTTCCAATATTAGTGGGAAGCAGAACGTACACAATAGGTCAATAAATATTAATGACAGCAGGGTCCTTCGAGGTTTTTGTTTTAAGATAGGAAGGATTGAGGCCTTTTTCCTGGCTGTTGAAATTGACCAGAAGTCAATATGTTGAGCAAGAGTTTTATCAGATGAACCGCAATAGGACCAGAGACCATATGTATGTAGACAATATGGTGGACAGGGATTGAAAGGGGAGCTAAATGTTATAGTTTCTAAAAGTCTTATTGCTATGTCTTCTGTTAGAGGAGAAAAACTAAGCAGGCTGTTTGGGACATTGTTAGAAATGGAGATTCTTGCTGGCTATGTTTTGCATCTGAATATTTACAACAAGGGGTGGTGAGGGACAGAGTCTCTGAATTAAGCAGAAAGCTCTCACCCAGTCAAGAGATCAGGGCTAGATCCAACACCGTTTTTTAGCTCACTGCACCATCCCAGTTTCAGAACCTGGCTGTATGCAAATTAGTCTGTTCCTGTCCCAGTGCATGATGGGAACAGAGCAAACCAAACTACAGAAGCCAATTCTTACACTGGGAAGGAAACAAGCTCCCGGGGACCGGTTTCTGGCATTACAGCCGTCTTCGGCCCGGTTTGCTTGAATCCTGATGGTGCAATGAGCAAGGGTCTCACATCTGAGAATACCCTTCCACGCTTAGGGTGGACAAAAATATTTACAACAAGGGGTGGTGAGGGACAGAGTCTCTGAATTAAGCAGAAAGCTCTCACCCAGTCAAGAGATCAGGGCTAGATCCAACATCGTTTTTTAGCTCACTGCACCATCCCAGTTTCAGAACCTGGCTGTATGCAAATTAGTCTGTTCCTGTCCCAGTGCATGATGGGAACAGAGCAAACCAAACTACAGAAGCCAATTCTTACACTGGGAAGGAAACAAGCTCCCGGGGACCGGTTTCTGGCATTACAGCCGTCTTCGGCCTGGTGTCCTTGAATCCTGATGGTGCAATGAGCAAGGGTCTCACATCTGAGAATACCCTTCCACGCTTAGGGTGGACAAAAATATTTACAACAAGGGGTGGTGAGGGACAGAGTCTCTGAATTAGGCAGAAAGCTCTCACCCAGTCAAGAGATCAGGGCTAGATCCAACACCGTTTTTTAGCTCACTGCACCATCCCAGTTTCAGAACCTGGCTGTATGCAAATTAGTCTGTTCCTGTCCCAGTGCATGATGGGAACAGGGCAAACCAAACTACCAAGCCAATTCTTACACTGGGAAGGAAACAAGCTTCCGGGGACTGGTTTCTGGCATTTCAGCCGTCGTCGGCCCGGCTTGCTTGAATCCTGATGGTGCAACGAGCAAGGGACTCACATCTGAGTATACCCTTCCACGCTTATGGTGGACAAAATATTTAACAACAAGGGGTGGTGATGGACAGAGTTTCTGAATTAGGCAGAATACTCTCACCCAGCCAGGCAGAACCCACCACTCTAGACAGGGTAAGGAAGTTACACATCCTTGATCATCCCTGCTCAGCCCCTTGGTAGCTTAGCCAGAGCAGCCAAGCTTATCCCGGGGGCAATGTGTGAAGCGTTTGCGCAACATGCTCACACCAGTAACACAATAACTGCACCGCAAATGATATTCCACACCATGTTATTTTAGAATATAAAATATATCCTATAAAGGTCATGGACCAAAATGACATAAACCAATAGTTTCTAAGCCAATTAGGCAATTGTCAAAACATCACAATAAATGCAATAAAGAAATGACAGTTATGTTGCAAAACATCATGAAAAAAAATAATTACTGTGCATATTATAAATATATAAGAGAGACAGCGGGTTGCAATTGTCGAGCCCTTGGCCGGGGATTTGTGCCTATTTTTTCTGCATTGGGTCTCAGTTCTTGAACCATAGTGTTTTTCTTCTGTAGTCTTCTTGTGTCTGTCGAATCTGTAGTCAGGTTCTTGGGGTGCCACGTAAATTTTGAATTTTGGGGTGTTTTTAGGGGAGGCCAGGTAGTACGTAATGGGATATATTCACCCTCTTTATACCGCATGTGAGGGTTGGGCATATCCTGACTTCTAATTGGCTACTATCCTCAAGATGGCAGATTGTGAACAAGTGGGTTCTACTTTGTCAGTGAAGCCATCATGGAGCGAGAAAACTCATGTTGAAGAGTATCCAGCCCCTGTTCTCTTTATGGCCTCCCTGTTCACTCACGACACCCAGAATGGATTGGATATCGTAGGGGCCCATCTACTTGTGCTATTAGGCCCCTTCATAGGATATAGTGCACCCTGCCTTAGGGCTAAAGGCCTGCCTTAGGGGTTGTGTACATTATGTTGTGCAGAGTTGACATGGCACACAGGTCTGTGTGCTGTGTTAACTCTTTGCTTGGTCCTGTATCTGGACACACGACCTACGATAACATCACCTCCGAATATGGGTGAGGGGTCCATAGGGGACCTCCTTCTGTCCTCGTGCCCTGGGTACTGAAGTACCATTGACCGGTGTTTACAGAGGTTGTGCCAATCGTAATACAGTTTTAGGGAAAGGAGATCTGGCACTGGGAACCCGGTTAAGACTCAGTCACTTACAGTTCAAAATTACTTCAGGCAAACATTGTGGGAGGGGGGGGCTAACCATGTTGTGCAAAAACCCACTTTCCTACATACATGGAGTTATAAGCAAAGAGAATTGCCCAATTTCTAAAAGGGACATTTCGAAAATAGTAATGTAAAATCCACCTACACCAGTAAGCAGGATTTCTCACTCCCATTCTAAACATACCAAACATGGCAGTGCTACAACTTTCAGATCAGAAATTACCATTTAAACATACAGAAGGGGAAATCCCAATGCTAGTCTATGAGAGCCTCACAGTAGTGAGAAACAAAATAGGGTGTTTGCCAGTACCAGGACACGCTGTACAATAAAGGCATATGTCCCACCGTTTACATATACAGCTCTTTGCCCATAGGGCTACCTAGGGCCTTCTTTAGGGGTGACCTATATGTGGTAAAAGGGGAGTTAAGACTTGGCAAGTAACTTGCAATGCCTAGGCAATATGACAATAAACTGTGCACGCAGGCCCTGCAGTGGCTGACCTGAAACAGGTTTGAAAGGCTTCTTCTTTGGGTGGAGCAATCTGTGCTGCAGGCCCACTAGTAGCAATTCATTTACAAGCCCTGGGTATATGGGATACCACTGTACAAGGGACTTACAAGTAAATCCAATACACCAAACTGATGTAAACCAATCATACCATGTTTTAAAGGAGAGAGCACATGCAATTTAGCAATGAAAAGCAGTAGAAAAGTGCCTAGAATCCTAAAGCCAACACATAGAGGCTCGGAAAAATAAATGAGTAAGGCATAGAGCTTGGGGATAACTCTACAAAAAGAGCCAGATCCAACATACATCAGTTTCACCAAAAATGTTATAAAGTTTCCCCAGCAGTGAATTAAGAGAATAATCTAGGAGGTTTGTGTTTTGACTAGCCATAAATTCATCAAAGACACTATTTATCTTTATCTGGGAAAAATCTGCCAATTTATCACAGACAATTTGGTCTGGAAAGAGGGATTTGCTTTATTCAAAATTTTAAAGAGTTGTAATTGTTTTGAAGAGTTTAGTAGTTGAAGATTTAGCAGAACTTACTTTTGCTGAAAAGTATTTGTTTTTTCCTGAAATGATTAATGCTTTTGGCTCATCAATGACTGACTGGTATTTAGGTTTCTCTTCAGCATCATAATCCTTCCTCCATCTCTGTTCTTATGTCCTACATGTTTCTTTTTTTTTTATTCTGCTAAGAACAAGGGTTCAGATGGACTTTTTCAGAGACTTTTAAAAAACATTTCAGGGCTATCCATGTAAATACAGAATCTATCCAGCCAGAGACATTAGCGGCTGCTATTTCAGTATTGGTGTCTAATATTGGACTATCATTACTCAAGGCGGTCTCCAATTCAGATTTATTCAATTTTCACCGAAATCCCATCCAGGGTATGATTAGCTTTGTGGGTAGGCTGATTTGTTATTTGCGTAAGGCCAAAGTTGCAACAGCAGTTGACCATGTGCTCAGTTTCATTGATTCCTTCTGTATAAAAATTAAAGTTAAAAGCCCTCAACAGGTCAACATTTTGGAACTCCATACAGGATTCTATGAAGATTTGCACTGTTACAACAAATTTATAGTGAACACTGAAGTAATCAGGGTTCCCAAGGCCTACATGCTCCGAAGATAACCCACTTACACTCAAGAACTGTTGGCACGGAAACTGTAAAAGGCAAAGAACAAGTTTATTAAGACCCCATGGGGTGGTGGTACACTCAAACAGCACCCTTCGGTAATGCAAGAGGTATCACACCGAACACCGGTGTGACCCCGATTTATATACAGTTTTGGGGCAATAAAAGATAGGCGGCACGAGTTAGGACACATTTTAGGGACATATATGGTCATGTTTTGGAACACCGCCAGCTCATTGGAGGGGGCACAACTCCGCTGGTCAGTTTGGCGCACATTCCTAAAGGCTTACTGGTCAGTTGGGACTGCGCATGTGCAAGCTTGACCAGTACTAAAAATAGCCCGTTGCTGGGCAGACTGAAGTGGTCAGTGAAACGGACAATGGACTGAAGGGCACGCCGGCCACGAGGCCGCTTATGGTCTAAGATGGCCGCCGCAACATTCAAAATGGCGTTTTCGTATATAGCCAAGTTAAGGAGGACAACGTGTAGTTTCAGCTAATCGCTAACGCAGCCATGCCAATTACGACAGACGACCCTTTTAGCGTTTAGCTGAATCTACCTCATAGTGAACATAATCAGGATGTTCGTCCTCGATGTTAATTAACATTATTTGAGTTACTTCTTTATGAAGCATCATTTTGTCATGAGCAAGAGCTCGTCTTGATGGTATGCAAACTGATAGGCACATAGAACATAAGGCCGGGCCGCATTGAATACATAGGCATATAAAAAACATTGCTCCCACGATTATACATAGAATCGTCAACAGTTTCCAGCCCCAGGTAGCAAGCATAGACCAGAACCATCCTGAAAGTGTCCAAGTTCCATTGTCCGGATGTATTTCAGCTGCGATCTTGTGGAGCTTGGATATGGCATCATAAACAGATGGAGAATTGTCCGGTATGTATACACAGCAGCTGCTTCCGATAATTCTGCATGCCCCCCCACGGTCAGCCAAAACTACATCCAACACCATCCTATTTTGGAGCGTAACAATTCTGGAAATCTGTAGTTCCTCAGTGATGTTTCCCAGGGCAATGGCAGTGTCATTCGCTACAGCCTCAACAACACGTGTCAGTCGTCTTATTTTCCGACTATTCAATGCAGCCCCCACGAAGGAAAATAGTCCCAAATTAAAGTCCACATACTGTTGCAAAGCAGTATCGGTCTGGTCTATGTCATCCAGAACAACAGTCCTCTTAACCCTATTCAGGACGAAATCATGATACAAAGTATAATCATTGTGATACATTGGTGGGGCAATGAATACAGGAGGTAGCACAAACGATACATAGCACGTGCCCAACCATCCCAATGGAAGCTGATGGTAACCCTTCGTTCCACAAATGAAGTACGTGTTTCGTGATGCTACAAATGAGATGCCATTCGGGCTATCAAAAGTAAGAGTAGTGTTACATTCACTTTTCCCCACTGCAATCGAACCCTTATTCCTAATACACAAATCGGCTTTAGTAGCAATAACATTGATGACATGTGCGCTGGATACATTAATATCTCTCTGATTGCTGTACACACGTGGGGCAGACACGTTGTCGGGCCTGTACTCCTCCCATTCAAATCGAGTACCCTCAGCCCGCGGAAACCCATCCTTGTCATGGGTGCATACTTTATTCAAACGGAAAAGCACCCCCCCTTTGGTTGGCCATCTCAAAGTAAAGAGGAGGGTGTACCAGGCGTTGCATGATCCATTGTGCGAAAACGGGAGTGGAATGAGTGGGGTGCCCCCTCTCTTCTGGTGCCCTGGCAACATCCCACACACCCAGCAATTTGAGGTATTGGTCATATTATGTGTGTGATGAAGAATCTGAATAAAGCTGTTATTCAGATAAGTTTGCCGATGTCGTTCTTCGTGATAGGGTAATGTAAAGTGAAAATGTTCAGATGGAGCCGGGGTAGTCGGCAGCAAATGTTCACGTACAGGCACCACAAGTTCAACTACCCAGGCTATCACAGCTATTACCACAATAGTCAGAACAAAAAGAAAGGCACCCAATATTCGTTTATCTCGTGATGCCGTTGATGCCATAGTTCAGGAATGTTCGTGCAAAGTCTCAAATAACACAAATTGTTCACAGAGTCTCAGATACACGTGCGTGTATACCTAAAAAAGAAAAATGCGGTGCTGAACTCCGAGGTAGCCGTTGTTTTCTTCTCCGGGCCAAGACGGGTGTCGCTACACTGGCAGAACTGATCCCCCCCCCTTGGAATTCCCGGTTTCCGTTTCACAAACCTGGAGCGGTAACCAACCAGTCATTAAAAACAAACAAAAAATCTTCTTATCGAGGACGCAGGTTGTAGCGCTCTCGTCCGGCAACAGCGTGGTCCGGGAAGGCTCCCTCAACTTCGGCCGACGTCACAGCTGGGCTCTTTTCTTTCTCCAAGATCTCTTTGTAGTCGGTCAGCACAGCAGGAGTCGCCAGATCCGGAGAGACACGGCGGCAGTGTGTCGAATGTACCCACCGCTTCCTGTTGGTCACTCGTACAGCGGTTCGGGTTGCAAGGAGGACCTGTTCGGGGCCCTTCCACCTGGGCTCCAGACTGCTCGCTCTCTCAAACGACCGGATCATCACGTGGTCACCAGGGCGGAGATCATGGCCCTCTCCAGTAGAGTTGTCAGGGAGCGCTTCTCGAACCTGTTGATGAATAGAAAGCAAATCATTTGTTAATCGTGCCAAATAGTCGTTCATCATAACACAAGGCACATCATGTATTAATCGCGGCTTAGGCACCCCCCAGATATTCATGGGGCGCCCAAACACCACCTCGTAGGGTGTAAGGCCAGTTCGTGAATGGGGTACTGATCTAAGAGAGAGCAGTGCTAGCGGCAAAGCGTCTGGCCACTTCAACGATGTAGATGCCACAATTTTGGCCAGATTAAATTTCAACGTAGCATTGTACCGCTCAACCAGACCTGCCGACTGAGGGTGGAATACAGCGTGGAACTTTTGCTGAATCCCTAACCCCTTCAGTACATACTCCACAATCTTTCCAACAAAATGAGGCCCATTATCGCTCCACAGAAATTTGCAAACTCCAAAGCGAGGAAAGAATTCCTTAAGCAACACCTTAGCTGTTGTCAAAGCCGTATTGTCTTTCGTGGGGAAGGCCTCAACCCATTTGCTAAAGGCACATACCACCACTAGGACATACTTCAGGTTGTTGCAGCGCTCGAGTTGGATGTAATCCATTTGGAGTACCTCAAATGGTGCAAAAGGTGGAACGAACCCTCCTTGCGGAGTATGGGTCCCCTTTCCAGGATTGTGTTGTAAACAAACCAGGCAGGTCTGCACTACTCTCTTCGCAGTATTAGCAATCTCAGGATGTTCCCAAACTCGTGTTAGCAACCGAGTGATTGCAAGAGCTCCGACATGCGCCAGTCCATGTGTCATCTGGACCATCGTCTGCAAGTAAGCCGCAGGCAATTTCCATTTCTCCATGTCTTTGCTTCTCCAACAACCCTCGTCATCTAGTACCCCATCTGCTGCCCATGCCGCAAGTTCAGATTCAGTAGCTGATTTTTGAATGCCCAATATTTCTGCTCTAGCATCACTCCATCGCTCAGCCTGCGATTGTACCACATACATGGGGGAGCTAGTTCGGGACATAGTCGTCTGTCTTGCTATGCTGTCTGCAAAGGCATTTCCTTGGCCCACTTTATCCGTGATCTTTTTGTGAGCACTGCATTTTACTATTGCTACTTTCTTTGGGCCAAGCAACGCATTTAGGAGATCACGCACTAGCTCTCCGTGCATAATGTGTTCTCCGTGAGATGTCAAAAACCCACGTTCTCTCCAGAGTAGCCCGAAGTCATGTGCCACTCCGAAGGCATACCGGCTGTCTGTGTATATGTTCACACATAGACCAGCACTCAGTTCGCAGGCTCTTGTTAAGGCTATCAGCTCTGCTGCCTGAGCCGATTTTTGTGGTATCCTAGCTGTTTCTACCACTGTCTTAAGTGTCGTGATCGCATAGGCTGCAGAAGTCGTGCCATCTGGCAGCCTTAAACACGATCCATCAACCCACAGTTCCCCATCCACATCTGGAAGTGGCACATCCTGTAAGTCGACACGACCCTTTGTCTGTTCCTCGGTCAGGAAAAAACAATCGTGTTGTTTTCCTTCCTGACCCTCCTCGGCCGGATAGGGCAATAAAGTGGCAGGGTTCAAAGTAGCGCATCTTTTCAGTGTAATATGTGGTGCCAAAAGTGTCAGCTCATATCCTGTTAGCCGTGCACTCGTGAGGTATTGGGTCTTTGTTTGGTTTAGCAGAGCATCTACTGCGTGAGGAACTAACACCAGCAGTTTGTGCGATAACACTATTCCCTCACTCTGTCGTATGGCAACTGCTGTTGCTGCTACGGCTCGAAAACACCCAGGCAATGCTCGTGCTACAGGATCCTGAATGGCAGAGAAGTATGCACATGGTCTCTGCTTATCCCCGTGTAATTGCACTAATACTGACAACGCGCACCCATCATTCTCGTGCACGTACAATGTGAAAAGTTTCGTGTAGTCTGGTGTACCTAACACGGGTGCGGAAAAAAGAGCCTGCCTCAACTGTTCAAAAGCCCTCTGACATTCATCTGTCCATTCTAGGGGCATTGGTGTAGCTTTGGACAATAACGCTAGCAAGGGTTTTATGATGTGTGAAAAACCCATGATCCACTGTCTACAAAAGGACGTCAACCCTATGAAGGCACGTATGTCTCTCTGCGTGCGGGGGACTGGTGTGTCTAAAATCGCTTGAATTCGATCAGATGTTAATGCATGCCCCTCCTTAGACAACAGATGACCGAGGTAGGTCACCTGAGGTCTACAGTATTGAAGCTTTTTCTTCGAAACCTTATGATTGTTCTGTGCCAAAAAAGAAAGCAACGCAAGTGTACTTTGTTCACATTGTGCATAAGAGTCAGCAGCAAGCAGAAGGTCATCCACGTACTGGATGAGAGCAACGCCAGACTGCAATTTAAAGGAATCTAGCTGCCTTTTCAAAGCCTGGCTGTAGATACTAGGGCTTTCAGTATAACCTTGGGGAACACGACAAAATCTGTACGATTTATTATTTAGCGTAAAGCTAAACAGGTATCTGCTATCAGGATGAACAGGGATGGAAAAGAACGCATTCTTTAAATCAATTACGCTAAACGTGGTGGCCGTGGGTGGGACCAATGTAAGCAAGGTCGTAATATCAGACACCACCGGGTATTGGGGAACGACAATTTTGTTGATCTCTCGCAAGTCAATAATAAAGCGATAGACTTTGTCGTCAGTATCTCTCTTAAGAATCGGAAGAATAGGACTGTTGCAAACATTATAAGGGACCTCCTCCACAACCCCTGCAGAAATTAAATCCTGAACAATATGTGTCAATGCAATTTCACCTTCTCTCGAGATCTTATACTGTGGCACTCGTGGTAGAGGGGCCCCCTCCTTAACAGTAATGTGTATTGGTGGAATACGCATCTCTCCCACATCCGTGTCTGAGGTCGCCCATAGCGTATGCGGTAGAGAGGCCAAAGCTGGAATATCTAAGATGGCGTAAAACCTTTCGGGGTCAGGATAATTGTCATTCAGGATAACCCGCACTCCCTCAGGGGCGCAACGTATCGTTGCTCGAAAATATTTAAGCAAATCAATACCCAGGATATTATCTGGTGTATGGGGCGATAACAAAAATTGACCAAAACTGAAATATTTATCAAGACATAGTGCCAGGGGCTTTGACAATGGGCTAGGGGAGGGTGTGCCATCGAACCCTACACATGTAATCATTTCGCCAGACAGGGGAGCCCTCGGAACCAAGTTTTTCGACAAAGCGCTACATGTAGCTCCTGTGTCGACTAGAAATTGATCAGTAGAACCCAGAATACCCGCTGTTACATATGGACCCTGCTGATCTACCGGCACTTCAACTGATTCCTTACCCCATCCTACGCAGTCCTATGCATGCACATAATCCTGGTGCTCCACATTTTCACCCTCCGAAATCTGATATTGATTCCGTCTATCAAACGTGTTTCGTTCATCCTGGCCATGGCCCCTCTCCTCAACCCTTCCACGATCACTTCCGCCACCTCTCGCTCCCGTATAACCTCCTCTCGACCTACCACCTCCTCGACCACGCTGACTACGCTGCTCACGAAGTACCGGACAATCATCAGCCCAATGCCCAAACTCCTTACAATAAGCACACTGATCCTCTGCTATATCTGTACGACCATACGACGTATTTCCTCCAGCTCGTCTACCTCTATCATTCCCTCTACCCTGTGTTCCCCGAACCTGCGCCAACATCACCTTCGTTTTCAATTCCTTCGCCTTTTTCTCAACACTTTCTTTAGCCTCCAATTCCTGCCGCTCGTAATACTGAGCCATAGTTAACAAGGACGCAGGGGTCGCCGTGGCCCAGGAACTTTCACTCGACTTCAATCGTTTGCAATCTCCGGTAGGAGATTAGCCACATACTTATCTACAAACAGATGCCGACCCGTATTGTCTGTTAAAGATTGACCACTGTAATCATGGAATGCCTCCTCAAAACGTGTAAAGAAATCTGAAACCTTTTCATCGGGTTTCTGTTTGCACGAAGTTAGCATAGTCCAATCGATCTTTTTAGAAGGAACAAGCGTCTTTAATTTAATCAAGATAGCTGCCGGAAGATCTAGAATTAACTGACAAGGCTTACATGCCGGTTCCCTATCTAAATCGGCAGCATTTATTTCTTTCCATGTGCCCCCCAATATTGTTTCATCATTATTTTTACGAATTTGCCTCCACATATCAGGTGGTAGAATTAGCCCAAAGAACAAATCTATATCCACAAGAGTCATCACACAAGACGAAATAGCCCCTTCCACCCCTTCATAAAATGCCGCCGGATTTTTCTGAAGATCAGGTAGAGAATTTTTCAATGCCATAACATCTGCTCTATTCCAAGGCGTGTATACCCAGTTATATACAAAATACCCTTTCGCATCCTTTGACGATTTATCATCATCTGTACCTTCCCCTTTAGGTGGAACATACAAGGGCGCGGCTTCATGCATAGGCATAACATGCAATGCAAAACTCTTATCTGAACCCCGGAGAGAACACTCCTTAATCTGCCCATTATTCTCCGATTCGGACTCCTTTTGCCTCCTTTTCCGCTCCTCCCGCAATCTGGTTGTCTCGTCTCGCAGCCGGATCAGTTGCTTGAATAGGTCGTCAACATCTGCAAGATCAAATACACCTTTAACCAAATTCTCACGATACACTGACAACGATTTTGGTTCTAACGTGTCTGAAAGTTCACGATACGCGGCAACAACTTCATCCGCCAAACTAGACAGAAAATACATTAATTCAAGATCCGACCACGCCCTCTTCTCCGCAAGCAACTCATCCTGAGAAACACATTTCTTATTCACTTTACGAGCCCAACTGCGTAAATGTGCGGACCTCTCCGCAGTAAACCTGAGAGCAGATACCCCCTTCTGTTCCGACTTATCCTGTCCATCATCCTCCGAATCTGCAGCTGGTGCCGTCGGCGAAACGTACGGAGGCGGTGACCGATCTAGCAATGAAAAATCATCAATGTCATTATTAAGGACAGGATAAAGCGGTCGGCGAATAGGAAATTGACCAGTCGTTTGCAATTTACGTTCCCGTTCCTCCCTCTCTTTCTTCTCCTGAGCCTCCTTTTCCTCAAGCTGTAAAGCCTTATCCCGAGCAGCCTTGCGCTGCTCTTTGTCCGCCAAGGCAACTTCACGCTTCATACGCTCACGCACCGCTTTCTCCCACATTCGCACACAATCAAACATGTTTTGTCTAGACCTGCGTTGAAACAAACATTGCTCCACAAACTGTACTTTTCGTAAATCGAACGACCCATGTAGAGGCCATTGCAATTCAGGATCGGCCTTTGTATACTTATGCCATAATTTGCTGTACATAATAGGGGGAAGGCCAAGTTTGATGTACATCTCGCGATTTGGTGTTCCTTCTGGGGGAGCCGGCTGTGCTTCCGCTAACCTAATTGTGGTACCATCTCCAAGACAGCACATCCCTCGGAGTGTGCTGAAAACAGGCATGTTCAAAAAGTATCACGAAAGCGTGACACCGCACAAAATGGCACTTACAGTACTTCACACAAATGTGCCGCTCAGAGGAAAAAAAACAAAGTTAGAGAAACATCTCTACATGCCTGCCTATGTGAAGTGCACTACACATATAAGTTCAAAGATCACAAAGTCACAATGTTAGCTAACTCAAATCAAAACGCAGATCGTAGGACTTCGGCAAGCGTCCGAGGACTACCTTACCGATCACAAATCATAGAACTTCAGTAAGCGTCCGAAGACTACCTTACCGAACACAAATCATAGAACTTCAGTAAGCGTCCGAAGACTACCTTACCGAACACAAATCTTACCCAAATTCTAAAATGTCCAGATTCCAACTGCCAAGGTCTTGTAAGTCAAATCAGCCAAACGGCACTTTCCCAGCGACGCAGACACTCGAAAACTCAGTCGGAGACCGGCGCCACCTGGAAGGTCAGATCGGAAGGAAAGGAAGAAACACCGTGGGAGCCAAGACTCGGGTCACTCGTGGCAGCGCGCGTCCATGGCGAGTTTCCAAGCCTTCGTCACGACCTCTCCTTCGGGCATCCGAGTCGCCGATGAGTCCCTTCGTGGTCGCCAATTTGAAGTAATCAGGGTTCCTAAGGCCTATATGCTCCGAAGATAACCCACTTACACTCAAGAACTGTTGGCACGGAAACTGTAAAAGGCAAAGAACAAGTTTATTAAGACCCCATGGGGTGGTGGTACACTCAAACAGCACCCTTCGGTAATGCAAGAGGCATCACACCGAACACCGGTGTGACCCCGATTTATATACAGTTTTGGGGCAATAAAAGATAGGCGGCACGAGTTAGGACACATTTTAGGGACATATATGGTCATGTTTTGGAACACCGCCAGCTCATTGGAGGGGGCACAACTCCGCTGGTCAGTTTGGCGCACATTCCTAAAGGCTTACTGGTCAGTTGGGACTGCGCATGTGCAAGCTTGACCAGTACTAAAAATAGCCCGTTGCTGGGCAGACTGAAGTGGTCAGTGAAACGGACAATGGACTGAAGGGCACGCCGGCCACGAGGCCGCTTATGGTCTAAGATGGCCGCCGCAACATTCAAAATGGCGTTTTCGTATATAGCCAAGTTAAGGAGGACAACGTGTAGTTTCAGCTAATCGCTAACGCGGCCATGCCAATTACGACAACACGACAAGATGATGGACGGAGTGCTGAAACTTTTCAACTACTCAGCCCCAGTTAAGAGATCTGGGTTTGACCATTGGTCTTTTGCTCACTATGCCATCCCAGTTTGGTACCATCCATTTGCAAAACAGTTTTGACCCTGCTCCTCATCAAAACAATCCAGCCTGAACTGCAAGGTCAGGTCCTCCCTGGACAGGAAATAAGCACTCTGGGGCCCATTTCAGGCTATCACCCCTCATCAGCCATGCTAGCTTGAATCCAGTGGCACAGCAAACAAGGGACCCTTATCTGGGCACACCCTTAGACTGGGTGTGCTTGAAAATGTTCAGCAGTCCATCCATCATCTTGTTATGTTTGCCATGTTAGCTCTAATCTTTTCTCCAATATGTAGAGAATGTCATTTAGACTCCGAAAACCTTATCCATTGAATCATATCAGAGCGTGTCCTATACAGATAGCTCTGCACAGCCTGTGGTTCAGACTAAACAAAAGTACTCTGCAGCCTGCACAGTAGTGCAAGCTTTAGTTAACATCGGTAAGTTCCACCCGGAGCACACCTTAAGCTCCACCCACAGCACACCAGCATCCTAGGTAACAGCACTTTACAACATGCAGAAATTCATGCCTTGGTATTTGCGTTATAAAAGGATGATTCATCATTTCCCACACTAGTGTCTGATTACTCCTTATTTGTACAATGTAGATAAAAAACAGTGGCATTTATACATATTCAAAGACTCACAAGGGAAACTGATTACGAATAAACAGCTCTAGGGAAAGCTGGCTGTCTTGAAAGACAAGCTTCCATTGGCCCATGTGGTACACTGGTACACACTTTGGGCCATCAGTGTGATCTATGCCAAATGGAACTGTGCAGACTAAGCTGCAAGGGCTGCAGTACAGACTGCTAAATAAGTGGTCTTAAAAGTAAGATTGACATAGATATACTAGGAACGATACAGTTAAGGGTGAAGAGTGAAACATGTATGTCCAGTTAGCTTTCCTCTCAAATACTCCTACACTCTCAATTTAGAAAACACTCCTGTGGTAACTATACCCAGAATTAGACTTAATCAAAGCACCCCGTGAGGGGTTGGTGTCTACATATGCTGCAAAACGTGCAGCTATAGCAATGCTAAAGCAATGCTACTGAAGACCATATTAATTTACACAGGTCAGCGATTATGTTTGGCATGTAATGTTTGTCCACAGATTAAGGCTTCTAGTGTTAGAAGACCAGAGAAGACTCCCCTCACTGCCTTTAGGTTACCATAAAGGATTTATATTTGGATCATGTTGGGCTAATAAATTCTGCTACCTGATATAAGTATATATTGATAGCAACTCATTCATGTTTTTGATTCCTGTGGATGTAACCTCAGAGAAATGCAAGTGCTCAAGCAGTCATAAAGGCCTTGCAATGTCTAATACCATGGGAGCAATCACATCCAAGGATCACATGGATGCCATGTCTTTCTAGGAGTATGTCTGCAATTTGGCAATCCATTTTGAGTGGAGAGTAACTGGTTAATTGAGCACGCTAACAGCATGCTTAAACAAGCTGTGACAACTAGGGTACTTAGTTCAGGTCTTAGATCGCCTGTATGGAGTTAAGAGAGCATTATAAAACTTGCCTAGAAGAGTATTGGGGGCACACTCGATAAGAAGTATTCTTTATAGTGCCTATTTAAGTACCTGACCTAGATAACCCAGGGAAGGTGGTAGACAAAAATGAATTTCACTGGGACCAATGCTTAAAAGTCTTAGAGATCATTCAAGAGGTCAAAACAAGCTATCTAATATGAAGCACTCTAAAGCTGCCACTGGCAAAGAGGAGGTGTCAACAGCTCCTGGGAGGGGGAGTCCCACAAGTAGGTGACCTTGTTCGAGAAATGATCCACGATAAACAAGCCCTTGTGCCATCCTATGGGTCATTCACTCCAGTTCTTGAAATAAGAGGTGAATAAACTGTAGTACTGCCTCCTTTGTTTGATTAAAATAAAAATAACAGGTGTCCATTAACCAAATTCAAAAAACATTATGTCGATGAACCTATACATCAGACCCTTGTGTACATCAAGAATGATTACCTGCCTCTCCCTGAATAAAATGATCCTCGAAGAGCACAGTAACATCATTAGCTTGAGAACTCGCTGGGAATATTAGAGCTTACTGTGCTGCAAGCTTTACACTCTGGGTGGGTGGAATGCACAGAGTTTTACTCCACTGATTTCGAACGAGTTACATGAAAACTAAATGAGATTTTACTGAGTTCATTGAGCAGCCGGATTCAGCTTGCCACACTGATATTTAGCACAGGAAGCTTGCACTGTCCTGCGAAATCAGCACAAAGTTCACCACATGGCACACAAGAAGGCGCTGCTTCTTTGCTGCCACTTGAATAGATTTTTTACTAGAGTGGCAACTTTCTCACTGTGAATGATAGTGACTGCCCGCGACCGCTCTTGTTAAGAATATCTCTCCAGGTGCCATCCTGGCACCCAAAAATCATGCTTGGGTATTCCAATTGTCGCTCGTGCTCATCAACTTAACGTTGGCGAGCTAAAAGTGAGCAAAACGTTAGCAAACAGCTTTTGACATAGTTTTGCTGGAACTCCGCATTAAAAGTGCAACACAGAGTGGGCAAAACTCTAAAAGTTCTGTTGGCAAAGCACAATTTATCACCCCCTACTTTACACTAAGCAATGGATTTCATTGAGCAATTTGACTCCACTTGTAAATGTTCCAAGTAAAGCTGTAGTTTATTACAAACCCCTCTTGAGCCAACATCCACTGAAATTATGCCTATTCAAGAAACAATATTTGATGAGAATGAATCTGAGCTCTGCACAGATAACTGTACATCACACTCCCCAGTAACTCAATGCCATTGAAAACTTGTTGGCTACCATTTGTTTTATGACAGTCCTATGATAACACTGAAGTATAATATTTAGATTATTACAGGAGTGTTTCTTTTCATCATGTAGCTGATAACAATGCTTGTCTTTCTGCTGCAACTGTATGGCCATTACATCTCTTAAAAGACTATTCCACAACTCATGACTTACGAGCTACAACCACATTTCTCTTCTCACAAAATTCAATGAGATGTCCATGCTGTAAATATTAAAGCTTATCCGGTGCCCAAGCGTATAGTTTGGAAAAGACTTCCCTGTTTGGCTATGGGACCCACTGAGATATTTCAATTGCTAAATGTGTTGAAAATGTCAATGCATCATGTGATTATTTCTAGTTCTATTTCAGATGAGTGGGACACCAACTCTGTAAATCATACGGTGCCAGATATATGACCATTCCATTTTGCCATTCACAAATTGTGATTTTTTGAGACTCAAAGTTTATGACTAACAAAATGGAATGTAGTAATGTGTCTCAGATACATTTAGTAATTCCCAGTGGGGTAGCAAATGACCTGCCTCGTCAATATTCAGGACGCAGGTCAGAATTTGCGGCCCATTGGAAATGACCAGCACTCAGAGGGATGGTAGCCTGCTGGGGTCAGCAGACCACCATGCCTATCCCTGCTTTCTAAATAAAGCAGGTTTATAAAAAATGCAGCCCGTTTTTCTTAAAGGAAAACGGGATGCATTTAAGAAAGAAAAATTAAAATGTTTCTATTTAATTTTTTAAAAGCAGGCAGTGGTCCGTTGGGCCAATGCCTGCTCTTAAAAACATTTTTGCATACATTCACAAAGGGGAAGGTGTCACCTGGGGACCCCTTGCCATTTGCGCCTGGCTCACTACCTACTTGAAGTAGGTAGTAACTGCGAGTGTCTTGTAGCCACATTTGCAGTCGCAAAGCAATTTTACATACCAGTGTGACTCACTATCCCTTATTACCAGAGCAAGGACAGGTCTTATCCCTCTGCTTTCTAGTTTTTATTGTCCACAGCAGCTCCTGAAAAAACGAATTTCAACAAAATAATTGATATTATTCAAAGAAATGTATTCTGAATTAGGCTATACAGGGATACACGAATTGGAGAAAAAATATTGATGAGAAGAGTATTTGGGGTACCAAATATAGTCAAGTTCAAGGTGAAGATGCCCTATTCTGAACATGTATTAAATCCAAAGATTTTTTTTCTGATTCTAAACACTAGAAGATCATAGAAAGCACTCTATACTAATGGTTGATTCAACACTATTCACCGATTGAGAACCATAAATATAAATTTCAGACTCCGAAATAAATGAAATAATTATGATTTCCTCTTACGACCAATACCTGCGAAAATGATTTAGAGTAACAGGATTATATGAAATTTTTAATGAATGGAACAAATGCTAAGAAAGAGAAACTAATGAAAGAATTTGACAGCTAGACAAAGAAAACATGTAAGCAGTATTTAGAATTATCAACAGTGGCATGCACACACTCGCCAAAATAGTGTATTCATTAAATAACAACATGTCCTCAGATTAAGAGCTCCTTAAAAGAGATTGGGTCTTTTAACACAAGGCTTGGCTCAGTTGAGAGCCATAATACAATTACACTGGACTTCACAGACTTTCCTGTCAGGACTTGTGCTCTAAAAACTTCAATACAAAACAGCTGTTTTTGACCCCTAAGACATAAAAGTTAACATTGAAAACAATCGCTAACAAGCATTTACAATGCAACGGTTTCGCCTTTGGAAACGTTAGAGCTATTGGCATTGTAAATGACAAAATTTGTATTTATGTGTTGGTTTTGAAAACAGATAAATAAATGGCATTGTCATTTACATGGCCAAAAAAAAAAAAAATGCTTTCTGAATTCAACTATTCACAAACCACTGATCAGTTAGCAACTTCCAAGTTGGGGTGGTAATTGATTCGAAAGGTATAAACTGTTCCAGTGAGCCACATCCCTCTTTGGGAATCGGGTGAGCAGCAGCAAATGAGAATTGTATTTTTATTTTTAAGTCGCACATTTGGCCCAGAGTCTTGCCCCTAATTATATGATATTTTAGAACCACATTAAAAAAAAGAATGGCAAAGTGTACCTCAGGAGAGAACCACGTTAATCCTGAAATTTTTTGGCTGTTCTGCTCGTTTAATTAAATTATTTCTGTACCTAGGACTTTTGTACGTCAAAATAGCTCGGTGCCATTGTATTTTGCACACTGCCATAGGGAAATTCATCAGAAGTGTAATTT
This sequence comes from Lissotriton vulgaris, assembly GCF_964263255.1. Taxonomy (NCBI): domain Eukaryota; kingdom Metazoa; phylum Chordata; class Amphibia; order Caudata; family Salamandridae; genus Lissotriton; species Lissotriton vulgaris. Next base: position 1,566,469,548 of record NC_141691.1, on the reverse strand, counting down.
ACAAGAGACCCGGGCAGCAATAGCGGAAGTGCATCGACCTCTCTTTGAACCAAGCCTCGCTCGGAACTAGCTCTCCAGAAAATTACCTTGTCTGTCAGCAATCTGAAGCGACACCAACGCGTCAGCGTGTCATGAAATTATCCCACTGTCTGCCTGGTCGTGACCCCCGTGGAATTAGTAGAATGGTCGGGCCCAGTCTCTGGGCTCCATGTTTACAGACAGTGACTGACGCTAATGGGCCGCCGGGCCGTTGTAATGAAGTGATAAAGCGATAACTTCTGACTCTTTAAAGCACACGTTTGACAATAAATGTGCACGAAAGCTTCCATTAGCTATGAAGAAGGCAACAAATGCTCGGTGTCCGGGACTACCAGGTTGGTGGCATTTATGGGGCTAGCCAATGGAAGACAGAGGCGGGACGAAGCCCCATACTGTCTCTAACATTAGATTTCGCCCTGGGCGAAGCACTGCTTCGCAGTGCTACGGCCAGGCCGAAACCTAAAAATGAATCCATTAATACTTTGTTAAGCATCCAGCAAATGGAAGGAACCCCCTTTTTGTCAGTGAAAATCCACCTGTTACATAGAGTTATTTCCCTGCTAATTGCAATGTTTAAATTCCATGATTGTCAGAAATGTAAATCATTGGGCAGGTATGAGAAAATGCTCTATTTACATCTGTTTAAATTGTGCAAATTTCCTTTCTTCTACATTTGCTTAAATGAAGATGATTCTGTTTCCAGCTGTAGAAATCCTATAGGTCACTCGCTACTCTGTAATTCAATTTCTTTACATGGAATGTGTAACCCTTTGGTGCCTGGGTTGAAAGGCGTCTGATCAGTAACTCCTATTTTGTCCATCCCCCTGAACCACTCACTTTTTACATAATGGTTCAGAATTCATATTAACCAACATCAGCTGCTGAGGATTGGAACCCTGCCAACTATATGTGACTACTATTTAGAAAACAATACATTATTGTGGAAAAACCTTGTGTCCCGCCTTAACATGTAATCAAAGTTGTCCCTTGGGCTAAAATGTATATGAAAACATGTGCCTTAATAACATTTGTCACTGTTTTAAAACAAAAAGAGATCACTCTGACCTCTGCAACAGAAACCTCTAATTTGCAGATATGGAGAACTGCTTTGGAAATACAGCAGCTATAACAAACACAAAATCCAATTCATTTTGCTGACATCATACAAATGACTTTTAATGAGTCCAGTACGGGTAGTATTTTGAACTTTTTCAAGGACATTTGATCTGATTTACAGACTAGATTTAAAGCTGTATTCGGACTAATTCCATCACTTTTCACACTCCTTTTTTTCACGTCTTTTGGAGTATTTCCCACCTTCTTTCTACTTATCGGCTGTGGTGTTGTCATCTTCCTCCTGATCCAACAAGTTAATTGCCATCAGGGAGTACATGTATCTACGGCCCACACCATATGCATTAGGCTTTCCTAGGGCCGTATACTCTCCCACAAGGAATCCCCAATCCACGCACAGCGAGCAAGTGCAGATAAGCAGAGGAGGAATGAAGGGTGACTTGTAGTCTACCAGGCAGCTGGATGGCCCCAGCACATCAGCCCCCAAGCAGCCTCTTCGGAGCCGTGTCACACCACCCCAACTTCACAGTCTGGGCAGTCACAAGCCGCAGCACTCCTTATCAGAGAGGGAGGGGGGCTCCACAGGACACAACAAGCCGGGTAGTCCACCACAGGGGGTGCCAAACCCTTTGTACTGGAGAAACCCAGCAGGAGCCCCACCTTAGATCACCAGCCCAGCTCCTGCGATGCCACTGGCAAGGCCCAGGTCCATCCCCGGGGGGACAGCAGCCCTGGGAAGTTCACGTTGCCGTCCACAGACTCCACCTGACAAGACTCAGCAGCCTGCTATCGATTCAGGGCCCCCAGCCCATCTCGGTGACTGTACCTCTGTCTGTTGGGGCTAGCAGCACTCCACTGCACTTCTCGTCCCGGGCATCGGTTTGCACCCTGCAGGACATGCCGCTATGCTTTCCGGCCTGGCATTTTGGGAGGGAAGGCTGTTATCCACCGAATCCTGTTTTTTCATCTGACTGTCCACTTAGCGAGTAGTCGCCATCCACAACAGCAGCAATCTGTGTGTAAGATGTTAATTGCTCTCACAGGGTCTAGGGTGATGACTTATTGCCCAGATATTAGGCAGATTGGAGTCCCGGCTGGCAGAGCTGCACTAATGTGCGGCATCTGGCCGTGGGCTCTCCAGCGCCCCTGTCGGCATGCTACTTAGCGTCCATTCTGGCCGGTCCGATAGGGGCTCTCTTTCCACTAAGTTTGGGTCTGTACCCAGAAGGTATACTACATATCCATGTGATGTATGGAGGGCATGGTTTTTCACACACACCAATTCACCATCCCTGATTGAGTAGAAAAGGATTATTGGTTCTGATGAAATGCCATAATCTTTCTGGAGAATAACAGGCATGAAACATGTTGACCCTTTAAACACACTAACTGTAGCCAGAGCAGACCATTATATCTACCTCTTACTCAACCTACGTTTTTAACGATGACAAAACAAACCAGTGATTAAATTGGCCATTGAATCCCTTTAGTAATTTTTAATTACACATTTCTTTCCCATTCCACTCAAATCTAGTCATTGACCCCACCTCACTCTTCACGCCAGCAAAAAGAAAATAACTCCAACAACGAGCCCCATTGAGGAGCTCATTTGGCATTGCCACGCCAGCCCAACGGTGAGCTGCCCGGTGATGAAGTATGACACCCCCAGGTATTTGTGAGGGCCATTGCTCTTAAAAGGATCACACCCCTGACGTTATATACTGGTGGACCTAGACTCCCATACAGGAACTGCAAACCTCTTGTTTTCATAGCTCATTGAAGGGGTACGTATGCTGGACCTTACACAACCCCAGTCCCTCTGTGTTTGTTTTGGCCAAAACCTTTTTGTGTCAGTCACAGCACACACTTCCTTCTCTGCAGTAGCTGATCACTCAGCCCATTCAACACTTCTAGCTTGTCACTTGGAAGCCACAACAGAATCACCACCAGTCCAGCTTAATTCCCAAAGAACTCAGCATAGCACTGGCCCCTCTGGCTTTTTGACTGCTACATGTATCTTAAATCGATCTCCTACCACTGCCAATGTTTTCATCATCCTTGCACTCTCTCCCAGTATCCCTGTTCTCTACACTAGCAAGAAAGAATTCAAGTAATGAAGAACATTCTCCGATGCTGCCATTGTGCGAACCAACAATTCCAGTAAATTTCTCAAACCCTACAAATGCAGCCGGACATTCCATAGGCATGCACTTGGTTAAAAAGTATCCGCCCTGAAACTGTACCCCCCAACAAATCGAAATCATTTGGGTGCACTGGCAGAATGCAAGAAGCCGCTTTAACATCTGCTGTTCTCATTTTTGCACCAGCCCGCACCTTCAAACCAACTGAATGGCTGTGTCTATGCTGGCATATGACACTGAACACTGCCTGGTCAATTAAATCATTTACAGAATCAACTTCAGGCCATGACATTTGGTGTATTAGCCTGAATTCTCTTGGAGCCTTCTTCGGTACCACCCCTACTGGGGATACCATCAAGTTCCTCAACATGGGAAATGGACTTGGCATCCACCCATGACTAACTTCTTTGTCCAGCGTCTACAGCACTAACTCCTCCATCCCTTTATAGGACCTCAGATTGTCTGCTTGTCAAACTGCTCAGAAACCTATATTAGGTATACAAAAACTAAAGCCCTCCTAAAAAAAAGCTGCCGCTGCAGCATCAGGGTAACTTTTCAACCACTCTAGTTTGGCCTCTGGGTTAACCAGAGTCTCCGCCCTCTGCTGCCACTCCTTTGCCATCCCCCCACCTATTCCCAGGGGAGGTGGGTTGTCACTGTAGTGCACTGTAGCAGGGACTGCCAGCCACCACACATGGAACAGTCATGTTGGAACCTGCAGGTATACTTATAACAAGCTCAATTGTCAAATCTCAACATGCTTCCATGGGGGCTACTTGCCTGTTAGCCTCGTTCTGGGTGGGTAGTCTCAGAAAGAGCTAGCCATTAACCCATTACTTTGCGTCGGGTAGGTGTTATATGGGTGGAGCCTAGGCATTCCCATGCATCCACCCATATATTTTGACTCTAACCCTTTTTTCCAAAGACTTGTAAACATGAGTATGAGTCACACTGGCTCTCATAACCGACAGACGATTAACAAGGAGAAATATCTTTAATTATCCTTGTTATTTTCTATATTCATGTGTGCTGCATTCTGTAGCATGCATTAAAAAAGTAAGAGGCCTCTAAGGATTTTTTCTGTGCAGCAAAATATGCCTTCCAGCACAAAAACAGTCTTCCCATAGTAAAGGCACCCTTGCATTATGGTGCAAGGGTGTCTGCTTTAGTGCTAGGCAGCCCACAGTCTGACAGCTTACTCTCTCCTTTTCATGCAACAATGCACAGCCATTGCATGAAATTTAGTAAAATGCCCCCTCGTTATTTTAAACAACTTAATATAAAGTTTTAACATACTCACACAGGTTATCACCAGTAAGCAGTTTGCACAAAAATATTCAATAACATGCACATCAGCATAGTACAGTATAGATAATTTTCACATATGAGTTCAGACTCCACATTACCAGGGACAAAAGGGCCACATTGTCCAATCTCACCTTTTCGAACTACCCAACCTTTGTCTATGGGGTTGGAGCTCCCTTATAACCTTGGAGCCAGGAGCTATTCTGAAGGAGTTAATTGAACATCTCGACCGTGACAACCAAGCCCGGAGTTTGCAATGTAGCCCTCTTAACATACATGTGGGAGGGAGCTGATACCCTTGCATAAGCAGGAAGGATATCTCTTTGACTAACAGTAAGCATCTCCGTTGCATGTATCATCCACACTTTAGGCCACCAAAGTTTGATGGTCAACATGGATGAACCCTTCCATTTCTGGGGTCATGCGTGACGTTAAAGACATTGACTCCATGGTGTAGGCATATAGAGGATTTTGCTGCCCCCCATCAAATTAGAATCCAATTTGACTCAGTCAGGTCGACGCATGGATCCTAGGGCCATTATCTGGTATATCCAAGCTGTGAGAGAGGGCTGAGTTTGTCAAGTGCCTTACAGAGCCTCAGTAGCATATCTTTCAAGCTTCCGGACATATCTTCAATCTTTGTAGTTTTCCACATATCGAAGGACCAGACCTGTGACCTTCGAGACCAGTGTTGGAGTTGAGTCCGCCTATTCAAGTCTTTTGGATGAAGCAGTAAGTTCTTGGAAAATTGGTCTCTGGAATTTGGGCACCATTATGGAACACTTGTCCCAGGCAGAGAGTCTCAGCTCTTGTTCATGCAAGATATCCCGGGTGGGAAATTCAGGTTCCCAATCATCTGGATGAGAAGGGAATGGTAAGTCGTCACCCCCCCATGTTTGAACTGTGACATTCCAATAACTTGGGGTCATCTTGGTGGTCCAGCATAGTTATCCTCCAACTCGCTGCACTCTTGTGGGCACCCAGAGCAGTTGGTGGAGAGGCAACCTGCAGGCCTCCTGTTCCAGGAGAGCCCAAGCTTTGCCTGAGCCAGGGGGACACCCCATCAGAGTTTGGGGCAACTGACAAAGAGGGATGGAGCAATTTGCAGTGATTTGTCATTCCATATAAGAGGGGTAGACAAAAGCCATATCTGACTGTGACTAAGAAGCTATCTTCAACATGAACTCCTACCCCACAGTCTGCAATTCTTAGGGTTTACCTTAAATCCCACCACTTCCCTGAAATGGTCCAGCTCCAACATCAGAGCTGGGAGAGAGCCTGAGGGATTTGTGAGAAAGCAGAGAACACCATCTGCAAAAAGGGCCTTTTTAACTCGTCCCCCAGTCTTCCGTAAATCTGTAATATTGGGATTGGTCATCATATACATCAGGGGTTTGTTGAAGCGCTACTACTCACCTGTAAGGGTCTCAAGGCGCTAGGGGTGGGAATGAGGGATGCAGGTTCTATTCCCTCAGGGAGGGGGTCTGTCGAAAAGCAAGGTTTTGCGATTCCTTGTGAAGATGGGGAGCGATGTTGTCTGTCTGAGGTGGAGCCAAAGGTCGTTCCATGCCTTGGCCGCAAGGAAGGAGAAGGAGCGGCCTCCCAATCTGGTCTTTCTGGTGTGGGGACCACGGCGTAGGAGATCTTGGCTGATCGTAGGGTCCTTTGGGGTGCGTGGAATTTGAGGCTGCTGTTCAGGTATGCTTGTCCGGTGCCTTTGAGTGCCTTGTGTGCGTGGGTGAGTATCTAGAATGTGATTCCCACCTCGACGGGGAGCCAGTGGAGTGTGAGCAGGTGCTGGTAGATGTCGCAGTGTTTTAGCAGGTTGAGGACTAGTCTTGCAGTGGTGTTCTGGATGTTCTGCTTGAGGTGAGGTTTTTGTTTATTCTGGCATTTATTCTGCCGTAGTCGAGTCTGCTCATGACCAGGACGTGAGTCATGGTCTGTAGATGTTCGAGGGGGATCCATTTGAAGGTCTTACGGAGGAGGCGGAGGGTATGGAAGCAGGAAGACGAGACCGATTTGATTTGGCGGTCCATTTTGAGCTGGGAGTCCAGGATGATTCCCTGGTTGCGTGCTGAGTCTGTGGGGGTTGGCGGGTTTCCAAGGGCAGGGGGCCATCAGGTGTCGCTCCAGGCATCTGGGTTTGGGCCCAGAATGAGTACTTCTGTTTTGTTGGTGTTTAGTTGTAGGCAGTTGTTTTTTATCCATTTGGTAACAGCTTACATGCCTTCTCGAACGTTGTGTCTGGCGGTGTTGGGCTCATTGGATAGGGAGAGGATGAGTTGGATGTCGTCTGCATATGACACGATGCTGAGTCCGTAGGTTCTGACAATGGGGGTGAGTGAAGTCATGTAGATGTTGAAAAGCGTCGGCCTGAGGGAGGAGCCCTGGGGGACTCTGCAGGTGGTAGGTGTAGGGTCCGAGAGGAAAGGGGGGAGTCTGACCCGCTGCGTCCTGCCGGAGAGGAAGGAGACGATTCAGTCGAGGGCCTTGTCCTTGATTCCTGCATCGAAGAGTCTGCGTATTAGGGTGCAGTGGGAGATTGTGACGAATGCCGCTGAGAGGTCGAGGAGGATGAGGGCTACTGTCTCTCCTTTGTCCAGTAGGGTGCAGATGTCATCTGTTGAGGCGAAGAGGGTGGTTTCCGTGCTGTGGTTTTTTCTGAAGCTGGACTGGGAGGAGTCGAGGATGTTATGTTCTTTAATGAATGTGGCGAGTTGGCTGTTGATGGCTTTCTCGAATAATTTTACTGGGAAGGGGAGAAGAGAGATGGGTCTGTAGTTTTTGAGGTCGGTGGATTCTGCTGAGGATTTCTGCAGGAGGGGAATGACCTCTGTGTTTTTCCAGTGGCCAGGGAAAGAGGCGGTCACCAGGGAGCAGTTTAAGGTGTGGCGGAGTATTTGTGCAATGGTGTCGGCGGCTCTGTTGATGATGTGGTGGGGGCAGGGGTCGGGCAGGGGTCATTGACTTCAGTGTGTTTTCGGTGGTGCCGGGTTGTCCAGTTGTCAATCGCTGGTTTCTGGGCATCTGGGGTGGTTGGTGAGGGTTCAGTGTGTTGATTTTGTAGTGGATAAAGGTGCTCAGTTTGTCGCAGACGCCTTGTGAGGGAGGGATGTCAGTAGACTCGCTGGGGGGTTGACGAACTCCTTGATGATGCTGAAGAGTTCTTTGCTGTTGTGCACATGGGTGGAGATCGCTTTTTCCTCATTTCTCTGATGAGTTGATGGTGAGCATTGGTGGCGGCTCTGAAGTTGTTGTGGGCTTCTGTGGATTTAGTGTTCCTCCAGGCCTTTTCGAGGTGGCAGCAAGTGCATCTGGACTCTCAAAGTTCAGTGGTAAACCATCTGGCTTTCTTGGCGCGTATTAATTTTCTTGAGGGGGGGCTAGGGTGTTGGCGCTGTCTGAGATCCATCTATGCAGGGTTCAGGCTGTGGTCATCGTTTTCCGCGATGGTAGGGGTGGAATTATTGAGTGAGGAGGTGAGCTGGTCGTCAGTGATTTTGGTTCAGGTTCTTTGTGGTAGCAGGTGCTGGTCCCTATGGATGGTGGGTGTTCTGAAGGTGAAGTGTACGCAGTGATGGTCAGTCCATGGCAGTTTAGTGGTGTGGCTGAAGGTGATGGGGTTTCCTGTAGTGAAGAGGGGGTCGAGGGTGTGTCCTGCTGAGTGCATGGGCTCAGTCAGGATCTGGCATAGTCCAATTTTGTGGAGGTTGTCCACGAGGGATGTGGTGTTGGGGTCCAGTTCGTTGTCGAGGTGGAATCCAGTTGGTTGTTGATATGTTGGAAGAATGGTTCCATCATCAGAGCAAAAATCCAGGGAGGGAGAGAGCAGCCCTAGCGCATGTCCAGATCTAGCTGTATGTCAGAGAAATGGGAGCAGATCCGGGTCTTGGTCATTGGGGCCTTGTAATTAGTCAGGATGAAAGTCTCCATACCGGGACCCAGGATCGTCCGTTCAAGCATTTTAGTGAGAAACATCCAGTATACCCTGTTGAAAGCTTTCTCCACATTCAAAGATAGCAGAAACTGCTCGCCCACTACATTGACTCTCTTCACTATATTGAAAGGCAGGTAGACAATATTATCGCCTGTGTGCCTGTTTCTAATGAAACCATATTGAGATGGGAATATTAAGGTGGGCCAAACCTCATTCAAATGAGCTGTAAGGATCTCGGTATAGATCTTCATGTCTCTATTTAGCACAACTATAGGACAGTATACCCCACTCTCCTGGGGTCCATGCCTGGCTTCAAAATCAGAGTGAGGAGGGATTCTTTCATGGAAGACATACTAGAGTGTAGAATCTAGGAAAGGGTTATAGACCTTTGTCAGGTGATGGGCTAAAATCCTCGTAAATGAGTTGGGGAACCCATCAGGACCCGTGCTATATTATTGGGAAGTTCCTTGATGGCCTGTTGGACATCTTCCACCAATCTCGTCCGGTCCTGGTCCCCTCTAGTGTCGATGTCAATTTCTGGAAAATTGACATCTGCTCAATAGGTGTCTTACAGCTCCAGTTCACAATGATCTTCCCCATAGAAGGGTGATAGTTAATCACAAAAGTCTCTATGACTTCCTGATCTGATGACAGTTTATGCCCTTGATCATCTCTGAAGAAGCATATATAATTCCTAGTTCTGTGTTTCTTTATTTTATGAGAAAGCAAGCAATACGTTTTGTCCCCCTCTCACAGAAGACTAGAGCTGCTTAGTCTTGGGAAGTTTATGGACTGCATCTTAGTGCTGTCCCCAGCTCCCCCCAGTACGGCATAAGGCTCTCTCTGCATTTTGTGTGAGCCTGTAGCTTGAACTGGAGCTCTAATTTGGCAATTTCTGCTTCAAGTTCCAGATGTCGATTCCTAACCAGCTGTTGGAAGGTGTAGGTGTAGTTGATGAGTTTCCCCCGATACCTGCCTTTCCAGCATTCCAGATAGATGACATTCTATATGAGCTGTTCTCATCAAAATAATGCTCTACGTTTCTCGAATATTTTCTTTAAGGGCCAGGTCCAAGAATGCAATCTTGTTCATTTTCCAAAGTCTGCTAGGGGACAGTTCCAGTGAGGTAATCTTGGTTGCCAATGTCACTGAGGAATGATCTGAAAGTACTCTGGTGCCAGTCTCTGTGGCTTCAACACATGGAAAAATTGGAGGGGAAGTCCCTTGCAGAAGAAACGAAAGAGCTCCTGAGCATATTGGGGGAGATTGTTTCCTGACACCCACTCTGGGATTCCTCTGATACAAATTTTATTCAGGTGGGACGATTTTCGCTATCGTCAGTGAGCCATTTTTGTCTCTTCTCAAGTTTGTTGACCCATACGCCCAGTTTGTCCCGTGTGTGGGTCCTTTAGCTGTTACTAGCTCCAAAGGGCCCATCCTCGTATCGAGGCTTTGTACAGTTTGTTCTAAGTCTGCTAAAGTCCTGTCACAGCTGGATCATTTTGGTTTTGAATTTAGTCAGTAGAATCATTCTATCCCCTCCAGTTACTGGGGAATCAAGGTAAAGTGGTGACATCCAGGTGGGGGCTTGAGGGATCTGGCTCATCATTTTATGTCCCCATCTCTATTAGCGTGCTCTGTGGTCGTCAGGGCTGTAGGAGGTCCCTGAGGGACTGGCCTGTAGGGTTTGCCCCTTTTGCTTCACTGCGATCCCTTTGTCACCAACATAGATTGCAGCAGGGCTCTTGATTGTCAGGAGGGGCCCCTGATGCGATCCGCCCCTGCTTCACCGGGCAAATGGTCCACACGTCAGTGCACTTTGTCAAAGACACCCTCTGTTGTGGAGAGGAAGCAAAGGTCATCAGTGCAAGCCACCCCCGTGGCATTTGGGGGAGTGGGGGTCAGCTACACAATCCAGATATCCACGGGGTAGTCCACGGTCAGTCCAGGCACCACTCACCGGTCTATACAAGTAGCACCCCAGTCCCACGTTGCGCATGGAGAGGCGCTCCAATTTATTCCAGGGTATGAGAGAGTCACCTGATGAGGCAGCTCACCACCACTGGGCTGGGCACCTCACTCCGTGGGCCGAACAAGGCCCACTGATTGCTTGAAACAGGGGGAGGTGAGAGGAAAGCACCGGGAACCCAGCGTCCATTGTTATCTGCATGCCCACTAGCCCCATAACCTGCAGACAACACAAGCTGCTGGCTCCTCTGCAGTGACCATGAGAGGGGAAAGAAGTCCCCTCAAGTGACCTTCTTGAACCAGTGAACCTGCCCAGGATCTAGGGCATGGACAGGGACATGCTGCATCAGTCGGAGCCAGCAATGCAGTCTTCTGCGACATGGTGGCCATCTTGAGTATGCCGAGTCTCAGGAAGAGTGAGAGGCTACTCTCCTATGAGCTCCCTCGCAGGTCTGGACCACCAGACTCGCTCCCATCAGCATTAGACAATGTAGGACTGTCTCCCTCATCACTTGAACATTAGGAGGTGTCATCAAGCACCGTTTGGGGTGAGGTATGGTGCTGAAGGGCGGGCAGGCCCGCTCTTGGAGCTCAGCAAGGGTGCTGTTACATGAGTCGTCACTGTAGCCTTACATCATTGCCCCCTAGTTTTAAAAATCTGATTTAATGGTGCAATCAGATTTTTCAAAGCTTTAGCAGAAAAGTAACTTAAAAGAAATATACTTTAGTCTTCCCAAACCAGTTCTGCCTTTTGTCTCAAGCCCATAGCTGGAAGGCACATCATAGCTGGAAGAGGTAATAAGCCCGGCTCAGAGAAAAATTAGAAACCTTTGAATCTGGAAAGGGATCAAGCTGTTAAGTGCTGACCGCGTCCCGTGATTAGATATTAGGGAGTGAGCAGAAACAGTTGGCAGAACAAAGGGCAGCTTTAACATTACCTTTTTTGACTTGGAAATGCCAAGAAGGACTTCTCCTGTTCACTCCCAGGAACCTCCAAGGCAGCCAGGCTCAAGTCACAATAGAAGGGAAACCTAGTTTTGCCCACGTCAGGTGAGAAGGCAGCTCACCAAAACAGAGGAGAGGTTTAGTAGCTGAAGACAGGCCTGCCAGATTGCAGCTGGCTATCACCATCTTTAAACAGGAGCTCCTGGGCAATTATACAGTAAAGTGCAAGGAAGTGCTGCAAAAGGAGGTGGAGGGACTGTAAGAAAATTGGATGGGGGTAGAATTTCTCCAGTCACTAGCAGGATACATCTGAAACATCCACCACTAACTACTCAGACAATTCTTGAACCTGAGAAAATTCCAACTGAAGAAGGCCCTGCTGGAAGAAGACAATTCCTCTAAGGATTCAAGGACCCAAGGCCTCCTAACTCCAGCTGGCACCCATTGACTGGAAGTGTTCACCAAGGATCGTGTTGTTGGCCTCCTATTTTTCTGCATAAAGAACACAAAAAGCAGAAAGATTCTGAAGGCCTAGCTGACTCGGAAGATTGTACTATGCAGGACATTTGACTACAGAGAGCCCTGATGCCTAGAAACCTACCATATGGAACTTAGGACAGACCAGAAGGAATTTTCTCAGAAAACTTTGAGATTTAGTCATTTTTTGAACCTCTGGAGGACTGGGAAAAAGTACTGAAATATGCCCAGGAATGTTTGCACCCAATGTGGACTACAAAATCAGGTTTGTCCTGCTCAGAGATTATTGCAGCACAGAAAACTTGTTCAGCAGCTATGCCCTGCTGAATGATTTAGACATCCAAAAAAGTGACTAAGTCTGAAGTAAAATTTGGAACTAGGGAGATGGCAAATCTATCCAACCCATGTAGGCACCATGCCAAATTCAGTGGGAGCATAGTGACGATGTATACGTCTTCGAGGGATCCTTGCCAGCCCACGTCTTTTGACCTTGTCCTGCTGATAGATTTTGACTTCATAAAAAAAGACTAGGAAGCATCATTTGGAGTTTGACTGAACGAGTACTCTGCCACAGCGTACACTATCAGCCAAACATTCTGTCCACCGAGACAGACCTTCAGTTTGCTGAATGTGGTGCTTCCTGTGCTCTGCCATCAGAAAACGTATTCTGAAAGTCCAATGGAGTAGGGTGCATTGGAGTATCCAGATCAGATCATCTGCCCTTTTTAGGTCGAGCCCACAGTGCTTGCGCTGTCAGGCGATCCGTTGTAGGTGCTTTGTGGGGTCTGACTCCACCCACACTTTTGGATTGGCTTTTGTGTGTGTATTTTACAAATGTTTGCATGCAAATGGCTAATTGTGAATGTATGTCCCACCTTTTTTTCAATAGTTCACTCCCATGGAGTATTGCCGTGAGAGATAGCAACTGGTGCTCACGGTGGCTGATGCGGAGGTATGCAAGCTTTGCTGTGACAGCTCTTTTCTCTATGGGAAAGTATTTGTCTGGCAGGAATAGTGCGTTCATGCTGCCGACTATGGATTGACTTAATGACCTTTTCCCCAGTTTGCTTTTAATTTGGTTTCTGTACTTTCTAGACTTGTTTATATTACTGCATCTATTTACATTAAAGCGTGTCACAAGTAAGCTCTCTGTGCCGTCTGCCCCCTCACACACAACACTGGTTGCTGTGACATTTGACGTGCTAGTCTTTGCTTGCCGGCACACATGCACGGAAGCGGACATCCCCCGCGCTCACACCAGAAGGCGGCACGCGGATCTATAAATAAAGATGGGTGGAGCTGGCTAGTCAGTCTGCGCCTAAACGCTAACAGTGTGTAGTCTCGCCGTTATTTGCAGCAGCGCACAACTGCACTCTGCGCCCCCCAATAGCACGGAGGGCAGATTACAACACTGGCGACGAGGATGGAGCCTCCCACGCTTCCACACACTCTCAGCACGGAGCCTGCAGCATGCCCTTCTGTTTGTGCATCCAGTATAGCCGGCCATCCAGGAGTGCCACATGCAGCAAGCACAGCACCACGAAACAGCCTAAGGCCTGGGCCCGTCAGAGGCACAAGACTGCAGACAGCGCCCACATGGGTGAGCCACACAGGATGCACAGAGGCCGCACAGGCAGGTGGTTCTCCCTCAGCTGCCACCCTATCTTGAGCAGCAAGGCCGCCACCCAAGGAGGTAACGCGCAAGGGCACAGTGACACTAACCACGCCACGCACTGCGCCACGAAGACAGCGCAAAAGCGCAGCGCTCCTGTGGAAGCACCCAGCCACTGCCCTGCTGCGCCTTGGGGGATCAGGACAATGATGCCAACTGCCAGTTAGTGTTATGTCACACCACCCTCCCACAGGGGTCCTACCCCCTTTCAGCGAGGAGGCAGACCCTGCTACAGCTGGGCCAAGGTGACAAGTCTGGCTAGGCGGCCTGGAAATGTATTTTATCACCACGAGGGAGACCGACAGTGCCGTGAAGTGCTCGCTTCTTCTCCACAATGCAGGGGAGGAGATACACCTGCTTTTCAAATACCTCCCCAACACCTGACCCCCTAACGATTATGCAGCGGCGGTCACTGCGCTGAATGCGCACTATGACCCCCAACTCAACCCAGACTTGGAACATTTTAAGCGAAGGCAAGCAAAACAGATAGAAGGAAAATCTGTTGACACTTTTTATGCCTGAAAGAGCGAGCTCGCCAGCACCCACCGGGCGAGGGACAGAGCGGCGGAAGAGATCAGAGCGCAGTTGATCCTGTGAATCCACAGCAAAGTCCTACGAGGCCTTATCCTCAGACAGCCAATATACCCACAAACGAGATATTAGTGATGGCACAGTCACACGACTTCTCAGCAGCGCGAGCGGAGGAGATGGACCTAGTGCTCATACTTGGCGGTGACAAAGGCGCCACTGTCAAGACCGAACGGGTCCGATGCTGTCAGAACGCGCAAATAGGCCCCCAAGACAAGATGCCATCCACAACCTACCACGAAGAACCGATGTGGTTGCTGAGGGTACGACGAACACTCCCAGCAGTCATGCCCAGCACAAGGGAAGACATGCACCAATTGCAGAATTGCAAACCACTTCACATCAATGTGCAGGAAAAGGTCACAATGGAAGGAAGGGGGCCAACCCAGAGAGGCGCGAAGGATGATCCGCCAGCTGTCAAGGGCTTCGCTGGCGTCCTTGCTAGGGAGGAAAAGGAAGGATCAGACCGCTTATCAAGAGGATGAGTCGTCATCTGACGAAGAAGTGGAGAGATACCTAGTCTCGTTCACCCAAGCCCTGAAGAGACAAAGACGGCCTCAGCCTGGGTGTACGGTGCAGATAGCTGAGTCAGAACATAGTCAATGCTGTGATAAATACGGGCGCATCAGTCACTGTCATTGGCATCCAACAATACAACAAACTAAGACCCAGACCAGACGTCCGACCAAACCAAAGACCTGCTCAACCAATTTGAGGGCCTGTTCCAGGGGCTAGGGAGGATAAAGAAGGGACCCATAAAATTGTGCATAGACCGACAGTCAAACCGACAGCCCTGAGGCTCATGAGGATGCCCTTCCACCTCCGACCGCTGGTGGAAGAAGAGCTACAAAAGCTGGAAGACCAAGGGGTCATACAGATGGTCTCTGGGCCCAAGCGATGGGTGTCCCCCATGGTAATTGCTAAGAAACCCCGCCAACTGGGGAAGATAAGATTCTGCATTGACATTAAGCATGGGCGAATTTTGCGAATCTCGCGTTCGCGAATTTTGCGGATTTGCGAACTCGCAATCCGCAAAATCCGTGAATTCTCGCTTTGCGGGTTTTTTTGTGTTCGCGCGGGTTTCTGCCAGTTCGCGAGGGTTTTGTACAATTTCGCAAACGCGAACTTACCTGTCGGGTCGCAAGTTTTGCGAACTTGTTGTTTCTACGTGTCCAGCCTGTTTGGGACACTGTTCTTCATCACTGCCACTCTCTGTCACCACTGCCACTCTCTGACTACTCATGCCACCCTCTGGCCCACCCATGCCACCCTCTGTTTCATCACAGCACCCTCTGGTTGTCCAGTGTACATTATTGTGGCAAAGCAAAGCACACCTTCCCTGCCTCAAGTGACCTGAATTAATTTGGGGCTGATTAATGTGTCACAGAATATTTTTTTAGCTGGCACCTGCTTCCTTAGTGCTTCCTGATTAGTGATCTTTTGCACTTGCTAAGTGCTTTCATTGTTGCAAAATTAGTTACAACACCTGCCCTGCCCCAACTGACAATAATGAATTAGGGGCTGATTAATGTGTCACTGGATTTGAACTTCCAGCCTGGCTCCTGCTTGTCTCCCTTAGCTGTAATTCAGGACCTTTGTGGCATATGTGTAACTATTCTGAGGGTCAGAGCAGGGTCACATAATAGTTGCAAGTAGGCAACTGAACTCTGGAGGGGCCCCTCAGGAAGCACTACAGGAAATGGCTACTAATGATGAGCTTGAACTTTTGAACCTGGTAAGTAGTTTCAGTTTTGCTAAGATCGTATTTCTGCAATTTAGCGCTTATTCGCGGGGCGCGAAGTTGAACTGGGAAGCCGCGAACTCACGCGAACAGTGCGAGCAAGCCATAAAATCCGCTGCTCGCAAAATTTCCGGATTTTGCGGGAAATTCGCGAATCTCGCGGATTGCGAATTTACCAAAAATCCGCGAGCCGAACGGATTTTCCGCCCATACTTAATTGACATGCGCCTCCCCAATGAAGCCATCCTGCACGAACGTCACCTAACGCCAACCATGGATGATATTGTGGCTGACCTAAATGGGTCCAGATGGTTTTCGACATTAGACCTGAATGCCGGTTACCAACAGCTGGTGCTTGAGAAGGAGAGTCGCTATATACCCACATTCAGCACACACCTGGGACTCAGAAGATATAAGCACTTGAACCTGAGGATATCCTCAGCACCCAAAATTTTTTGAAACACCATCAAAGAAATCCTGATCAGGCTGCCTGGCGTGCTGAATGTGAGTGATGATATCCTTATCCACTCACAAACAGCAGAAGACCACTTAAAACACATGAGAGCCACGCTGAAACGGCTCTAAGAGCAAGGGGTCACCCTCCACAGGGAGAAGTGCCTGTTTGTAAACACATTAGTACATACGGTTGCTACCTCCTGGTAACCGTTTTTGGAGTTTTCCAGTTTTGGATTTACCGTAACCTGGTAGGGGTCCAGTAGAGTCTAACACATATATATTTTGTTGCATGTTTTTTGCTTCCTATTTTTTCACTGAGTCACTCCTTAGTTGTTCGTAGATATATCAGTAGGGGTACAGGAGTGTCCACTCATACCCTCCCTCTCTCGTTGATATTGTTTGTTTTAAGCGGAATATAGCTCAGAAATGGGGGGCAGTACAAGTCCCAACACTGACAGAGTGGTGCAGGAATATGGACATGTTCATGGTGGCTGAGAAGGCTATGTATATTCACAGAGGGTACCCCAAGAAATGGGAGAAAGTGTGGGGCAAATGGAATGCCTATAGAGGACATGTGTGTACCCCCCCATCGTAGAGCGAAACTCGGATGAAGAGGTATAAAAATCAAAACTTAGAATAATGGTATATCACTGTGTACGATGAAGACTGTCAATGTAATTTCTCCTTCATAAGAGATGTAATTGCAGATTGTTTATATGTATAATACATTAAAAAAAAAAAACGAGCAAGCACCCCTAACGGTAGCCGAAGTCCGTAGCTTCCTCGGGGTGTCCACATACTGTGGCCGATTTATGCCCGACCTGGACACCATTGCGGAGCCACTCCGAAACCTAATGCGAGCAGATGCCAGGTGTCGGTGGAGCCCAGAAAAAGAAGCGGCATTCCGGGCAGTCATGATCGCCCTCCTCGAGCACACCACGCTGATGTACTTTGACTCCGCCAGATGGACCAAAATACTCAAAGATTCCAGCCCCGTAGGGCTAGGAGCCATCCTCACCCAGGAGCAGGAGCCCGGGCGATGGTCCGCCTTGGCATACTCCAGCAAAGTACTTCTCCAACAGAAAAGCGGTATGCCCAAATCAAAAGGGAGGCCTTGGCCATCAGATGGGCGTGTCGGCATTTTCACCTGTACATATATGGACACCCTTTCAAAATCATCAAGGACCACCAACCCCTGGTACTGCTATTCAAAGGCTCAGCTCCCCACCCCCACTGTGCATCGAGAGGTGGGCCATTGGAAATGGATGTAGCTTACCGGCCAGGAGCCAAGAATCCTGCAGACTTCCTCTTAAGACACCCAACGGTGACAGCTGATGCAGATGAAGACACAAGGGATGAGTCTGCAGAACCTCACCTGAACATGATATCAGCCCTCACATGCCCGCGAGCCCTGACTCTCGAGGAATTTGCTGCAGCGGCTGAAACGGACACAGTGACTGCCAAAGTCTGAACTGCAGTTCAAGGGAGACACTGGCGCCAATTCCTGCAATCCGCCAACTCATGGTCTGGCAGAAGAGAAGAGAAGGAGAGCCTCATATGGATGTGAAGAATCAGAAACAGGCTGGGCATCACCCAAGGGGGGTCCTAGTGAGAGGGTCTTGCATAGTGATCCCTACATCCCTCCAAGCATGAGCTACTCAACTGGCTCATGGAGGGCACCAAGGAGTGGAGAAGAGGAAAGCCCGTATTCAGGAAAAAGTCTGGTTCCCGGACATGGACACCCAGGTCAATGAGAGAGTCCGGAGGTGCCCCTCCTGCCAGATGACAAGTGGCCTCGAAAGACCCGCTCCAATCCACACAGAAGAGCTCGGGGAAGTGCCGTGGGAGAAGCTGAGTGTGGACTTTGGGAGCTTCCAGGACGCCAGAGTGACCATAACCGTGATCTACAGCTACTCAAAATACCCTATTGTAGAAGTCATCAGCTGAACGGCGTTTGCACTTGTAGGCCCTGCCCTAGACAGGATCTTTGCCATGTATGGGTGCCCAAAGGAGCTGCAAACTGACAACGGACCCCCATTCCAAAGGCACGGGTTCCGGGAATTCGTGCAGCACCACAGCATTCACCACAGACGCATCACACCCCAGTGGCCTCAGGCAAATGGGATGGACCATCAACAAGGCACTCTGCAACACGGTGGCTGAACAAACAGACCCAGAACAACATCTTCAGAAATTGCTGATGGAATACAGTAGCACCACAAAGCTCCATGCGCCAAGCACCCTGGGTACTCATGTTAAATGGCAATCGCCGGGGTAGCCTCCCCACTGCCCCAGGGTGGACACCTCATCCATTCTACAAAAATGGCACTCTCAGAAGAAGGCAGAATTACAACAACATTGCCAGCCACGCAAGGAGAGTGGTGTCTCGCCAACTGCATTGAGGTGACACAGTCATCATAAGAGACTGGAGACCAGGGGGGAAGTTTGGACTCGCTATGCACAAGGATATTGGACAGTAGTTGATATCAAAGGAACCATGGTAACAGTCAGCAAGGAAGGAGAAACTATGACCTGCAACATCTCATGGTTCAAGCAAGTGTCCATTCCTGACACTCCTGCTGACATGTCCAGAGAACCCAGCAGGCCAAGCAGCAGCCAAGTGGAGCCCGAGAGGCTGAAGGTTGCCACCAAGAATCCGGCACACCACAGAGGGATCTTGGAGCCACCCAAGAACCCTCCGAGGCGGCGTCCTCTCCTGGGGAGCCGACTCCTGGAGCAAGCTCCAGCCATGGCCAGTAGGTGTGAGCGCAAAATCCGTTCCGCTCACGGGTTTCGCGGATTTTCGGTAAATCCGCAATCCGCGAACTCCCGCGAATTTACCGAAAATCCGCGAGCGGCGGATCCAGGGGGCAAAAGTTCAAGCCTTCAAGCTTGAAGTTGTTGTAACTATTTTAGGATGGCGCCGGCAAGCTGCCAGCGCCATCCTAAAGTAGTTACTAAGTTAGCTTCAACAGGAAGCACTAATAGATAAAATAAAGCAGGTGCTCGAGCACCTGCTTTATTTTATCTAACCTGCTTTATTTTATCTATTAGTGCTTCCTGATGAAGCTAATTTAGTAACTATTTTAGGATGGCGCTGGCAGCTTGCCGGCGCCATCCTAAAATAGTTACAGGATGATGGATGGACAGCTCACTCAAGGGACCCCTGCGCACATCGGTGCGATTGCATAGTAACACTTACATGGCCGCTGGAACTAGTTGAAGCTCAAATCCAGTGACTCATTCATCAGCCCAAAAACAATCGTGAGCGTCATTGAGGCTGGGCAGGTGTGCCTTCTTCTACCGTCGAAAATCAGCTGTGATGCTGGATAGAGGCCTTTGTATCCTTGACTTTCACGAGCGCAATCCTCGTGCTGTTCCTGTGACCAGGAGCTTCTTTCTCTTCATCTGTTGCTCTGATCGGTCTCTGTCCATTTATCCACACAAGAGGCACTTGAACTCGCACAAAAGACCCCCCCATTTAAAAAAATCCGCAAAATCCGTGAATACGCAAATTCGCGGATTTTGCGGATCCGCGAATACGCAAATCCGCAAATTCGCGGATCGTGAATCCGCGAAATCCACCCATGCTTAGTGGCCAGTCCAGGTATGCTCTGAGGAGCAACCCCCAGCCGAGCACTCGCCTGAAAGACTTTGCCTGATAAGTAAGTGGACCACCAGAGCCAAAAAGTTCAGTCAAGAACTGAGTTTGGATTTGACGTGCTAGTCTTTACGCGAAGCACACATGCTGGAAGCGGACATCCACTGCGCTCACGCCGGAAGGCGGTGCGCCGGTCAATAAATAAAGATGGGCGGAGCTGCGCTAGTCAGTTCGCGTCTAAACGCTATCAGTGTGTGTTCTCGCCATAATTTCCGGCAGCACGCGACGGCACTCTGCCCCCCCCCCAATAGCACAGAGGGCAGAATACAACAGTTGCCAGCCACCAGCCCTCCAAGATCATTACTTTTTTATGTAAATTTCTACAAATATATAGCGTGGGCACGGGAGTGATTAAGTAATTTCCCAGATACACAGGATGAGCGACGCTGAGGCTCGAACACTGATCCCCTGGTCCGGAGTCTGCAGCTTTGATGCGGCCTCCCATTGAAGGAGGGGTCCCGGGTACTTACGCCATATCTATACAATTGGTTTTATTACACCAAGCTGTTGTGCATTGAACTATGCCTTTAAACATACTCAAAGTGTTGATTTTAAAAATCAAGATGAGTATTTTAAATCTGTGTGAATTAAGTATCTTTCAACTCATTTCTCGTATAAGTTAAACAAAGTTACCTCTTTAAAAGGCCGCTGCCCTCTGGGAAAGACAGTCTATGATTTATTGCATGTCTTTCTGGTACCTTCTGAGGATGGGAGGCTTGAACAGCCACTCTATAGTTGGGATCTGCAGGTGACTAGGAAGCAGCACAACAGCAGAAAGCCCCTGTGGCATGAGCCCAAGGTGGCGCATTCTGGAGGATGCAGAGGATAGGTGGCAGGAAATGCTCGCCCTGGGTGAAATTTATTTTGGCAGTATATACTTTTCATAATATCAGGTGGCACCCCTGCCATCACGCTTAAGGCTTTGATCATAATTGAAAAGGCCAACTCAAAATGTTCTAGTGGCAGAAGCTGCGAAGAACAGAACACTTAATTTTAGCCGTAGTGCCCAATCTAGTGAGTGCCAAATGAGTGTCACACATTTTTACCCCAGCAGAACTGAGGCACACATAACACTGATGGGTTGACAGATTGTCACCAGCCGACACGTGTTTCGTCACACCGTGTACTTGATGTGACTCATCAGGGCTGTCAATTCTCTTGAAAAAATGAATAGCACGACGGAGTGGAAATTCGGCTGCGTGCCCAGTGTGGGAGTGTAGCGAAGGCCATTCCCTGCTCAGGGTTGAAGGTTTGGTAAAGGACGGATAAGTCCTGATTCAGTGGCAGGGACCTGTATTCTGGAACAGATGGCAGCACCGGTGTGTGCAGAAATGGAGTCGGTCGTGGCTCCAGGTAACGGAACCTGGAGCAACAACCGACTACATTTCTGCACACACCCGTGCCGCCATCTGTTCCAGATAAATTTTTTCATGATTTTATTTTTCTGTCTGTCACCTGATGGTCACAAAAACTCTCATTTTTATATTTTCAGAAACAACCTCCCCCTTTCTTTCTAAAAAATAAAAAGGTTTAGTGTGTAGCCATCTAAAACACAGCACCAAGCACCAAACTTTCAGAAGCAGCTATTTTGGCAACTCCTGTGATCTCAAAATATGGTTATCGTCTGCCAATTAGATTGCAGACATAATGTCGCTCAGAAATGTGAGAGAGGCTTCCAGTTAACGGTGAATTACTTGACTGCAAATACAATCGTAGACTGCAAGCGTACTTGCTTTCAGAAGAGGATAGAAAACAAACGGGTCACAGAAGAGCATCTCACACCAGACATAACTGCAGTCGGGTGACAAGCGGATTCATAGACAGTATTTAATACATGGGAATTCATTTTACCGCCCAATAAGGAAGGATATATATTTATAGGACCAGCCGGGTCATAAGTAGAACCGGCGGAGAGGAAAAGAGTAATAGGAGATGGAGAAGAGCCTGACAGCACTGAGGAAGTAGTGGGGTTTTCCCCTATTGACGAAACACGTGTTGGCTGGGCATTGTGAAATTAAAGACAAAGAAAGAACACAATGGATTACTCTTTCTTATACAATGAAGAATATGTTCATTGTATTTTGAATTTGTGTATGTGCAGCAGATAGACATTACTTGTGAGAGAGTACACTATCTGCCAAAACCTTGGTCTTTCTGCTCTATGGTGAGTTGAGTGGATCATCAGTTTTCCAACAGAGGTGTCCCCACTGGCTCAGCCATTGGAAATCCTGCTCCCATGCCCGACAAAATATGGGTCAAGGGAGTAAAAGCATCTGACCTCTTTTCCTATTTAAAGTGAACAGTTTGATTTACTTTTTTAATGTCCTCCCTCTCCAGATAAAACCTGGTAGTATCAAACAGAAAACAAATAATGACCCCCACCCCATGGAACAAAACACCCATGTTGATAAAGTCATTAGTGTGCTTACTTTTCAGAAACAAGCTCTGCTTTCGGAGATAATTTCTGAAAAAAGATAAATCAGTGTGTGGCCTTTGACTAGAACACCCTGCATTGTGTATCGCACACAACTCAATCATGCTCAGCCTAAATGTATTCCCAGGTCTTAGTCTAGTGCAAACAGTGATGTTTTATTGTTACTTTACATTTGTTTGTGCTTTTTCCCCTGAAACTGAAAAAATGTAATTCTATATAGTTCCCATTAACCTAATTTGATGATTTTGGTGCATTTTTACTCATTAAATATTTTACTTTTGAAAAAAAAAAATATTTTAAATGTTTAGTGTGTTGTGATCTTTACTTTGAAATTCTTGGGATTGCTTGAACTTATCACTCATTTCTCTGGGAAGTGTCTTCTGTTTGTACCACTGCTGGCAGGGTTTGACCAGAGATTCTCTTAGAACTGTGTTTGACCTTGTGAGAAAGGGGTTTATTAGTTGGAATAGATTAATGTCCTCCACAATTAATGAAGTCTTTATCATGTTAGGTCCTGTAAAAGGTTTCAATTATTTGAACCTGAGCTCAACCCATGGTAGATTTGGTACAGAGCCAATATGCGCAATTTATCGAGAATGGGTAAAGCATTTAAAAGTACCAAAACAGCTAAGAACCCGAAAAAAAAGACCACAATGACATTTGCACTCAATTTATATACATAGAAAACAATTTAATGAGCAATATGACTCCAAAATGACAAAGATCTAATAAATGGAACTGAAGATTTGATTATTCAAAGATTTAGGTGTAAATAGCACCAAAAACTGCAAAGCACCAATGGTACTCAATGGTCACAGTAGACTGGGATCTAGATGTGATTTGAGGCTAACCGTGATGTAGTGCGGGTCAGATGTGCCAAGAGGGTTGGCCTCTATTGGGCAGAGAAGCACTTTTGCTTTTGTGCTCATAGAACAACAGGAGTACACTTCCTAGACCCTCCCGGGACACTAAGGGGGGCACCTAGAGACGCTCAGGGTATCAGGCAGAGGGCAACAGAAAAGTCCACTCCAGGTCTAGATGACAAGATTATTCACAGGAATTCCTGCTTTTTATGTTCATGGAACCACTCAGAGGACATGCCTTGTGATTTCTGTCCTTGCAAATAGGGGGTTCAATGTCTCCAGGTCCTTCTCACTGGTCACAGCTGCCAAGTGCATCAAGTTCAGGCAGCCTGTTATCCTTTCGCAAGTCCAGCAGTGCCCTAAGGAAGGCTCGGTGAGAATCGAGCTTTGTTAGATTCACAAGCTTGTGGATGGGGAACACTCTAAGACATTTCTAGTCCCTCTGTGATGAATGGAGTAATTGTTTGCAGGCCCTGGACTACCTACTTTTTCAGTAGTTCATGCTTGCTTTACTGCAAACAGGCCCAAAATGCAATGTGCCAATGCAAATCTAGCATGGCGAAGTTCTTCACCCATGTTAAACTTGGGTTCTGTGGGCTGGGAATGTATTGAGGAGTGGACTATGGCGATTGTTAGTGTCCACCCACAATGGACACTAAAATCCAGTCTGAAGCAGGTAATGTACCCACACCAAACCCGGAGACATAGGTCCAGTACGACAAAAGCATGGTACTTTGGCAACCAGATTGGGGGATACCAAAATTGGCTCGGCAGCCTGTTCTCTCCCATTCAAGTGTGCCAGTATGATATATCTAGCTTAACAGGCATGATTTGACACAGTGGTGTCAACAGAATGCCTACAGCCCTCGCTCTATATATTCTATTTAGCTCAGAGGACCAATGTCTGTCCATTCAGGTCAGTCTATTGTGTGCTCCGGTGAGGAACAGGCTGTTCCTCCCAGGAGCACACACAGACTGGGAGCTTGCAGAGGATAATGCTAGTTAGCTTTCTGACAGTTTGGTAGGTAGAGGGTTACTTTCTGAACATTATTTTCCTTACATTTTATTAAAAATCTGACTTCACCATTCAAATGAATTTCTTATAACTATTTAAAATTGTTGTTTAATTTATATTCTTGCTGTTCCCATTCCTGAGATACTGTACTAGTATTTTAATCTGTACTCTGTTTTTTGACATTGGCCTGCCAGATTAGCCTGACAATGCTTTTTAGGCCTTGTCATTTTAGTGGCATGGTTTTGGTTTGGGGAATTTATAGAGCGCATGGCTACCAGCAGCCCTCCCAGCGCAAAAATAAGTAAAGACAGCTATCATTTGTAATGTTAAGGGAACAAGCATGTTTTAAGATTTTTTCAAAAGACGGTTCATTTTTGATTAATCATAGCTCTGGGTCCATGCTGTTGCAGATTTAGGGAACCTAGTGTGAGAATGATCTTCCACCCCACCTTGATCTCATGACTCTAGTAGTATTCATAAAAAAACTCACTCCTGATCTGAGACAGCGGTAGGGTGTATAGTGGGAGATCAAGGTTCGCAGCATTGTGGGACCTGTACCATGCATGGCTCTGTGAGCCAGGCAGAGGGACTTGAATTTAATCCTGGCATGAACTGGGAGCCAATGTAGCTCCCTCAAGGACGCTCTTACTGACTGGCGCCTGGGTATCCTGAGAAGCCATCTGGCTGCCGCATTCTGCACCACCTGTAATCTATCAGTGACCCATTTAGGGGAGCCGAGGTATAATGAGTTGCCATCGTCAAGTCTTGAGACTACCAAGGCTTGTACTACCGACCTTCTTGATTTCTCTGGAGGTAGACTCAGAACTTTACGAACCATCCTGAGTATCCCAAAAACAGGTGCTCGCCAGTTTTTTGGCTTGCATTTCCATGGTTACATTCTGGTTGAATCACATCTTCAAATTTTTTATGGAACTTTTCGTTGTAGGGGGGGACTGAAATTTGCGGGCCAGGTGATCTCTATGTGTGGGTTAAAACTGCTACCCCAGAACATGAGCTCAGTTTTATCCCCGTTGAGCTTAAGGCTACAATCAGCCATCCATGTTTCTATTCTTTCCAGGCAAGTGGTTATTTGCCTATGGTTGGAGTTGAGGGTGTCTTCCATCGAGACCACTAGTTGGGTGTCATCGGCATATGACACGATGAAGAGACCAAACTCCTGCACTATATGAGCCAATGGGCTCAGATAAATGTTAAAGAGGGTCGGGCTCCTGGAAGATCCCTGAGGTACTCCCCATGGGGCTGAAAATGTGTCTGATAAAATATCGCCTTCATGCACTGAAAAGATCTGTTACTCAGGAACAAGGCTACCCATTTGTTGGCCATACCTTTGATCCCAATGTCTTTAAGCCTTTGAATAAGGATCTCGTGGTCTACAGTGTCAAAAGCCGCACTTAGATCTAATAGCAGAATAGCGGCTGCTCTTACTTAATCAAGTATGCTTTTTAATTTATCGATAACTACGAGTAATGCCAACTCCTTGCTATGTTCTGGTCGGAATCCCATCTGGGTCTGGTGTAAGATGCCAATATCTTCCAGAAATTGCGAGATAACACTGTTCAAGTGTTTCTCTGCGATCTTTACCAGAATGGGCAGCAATGAGATGGGGCGATAATTTCCCATAGAGGTGTGGTCTACGTGGTTTTTTTTTTAACTAAGATTTTACGATAGCGTGCTTCTATTCTGTAGGTACTATGCCCCTCTCAGGAGACAGGAAGATGAGGCAGTAAGTTGGTCTAGGACGCAGTTCCCCCCTTGAACGAGGATGTTTGGTGGAGCATAGTCTATAGGGGAGCCTGATTTGATGTTCAGTAAAAGGGAACCGGCCTGTTCTTCACATAGTTTAGGGTACTTGAGTAGAGCCGGGGAGGAGAGAGAAATGTCTAACTGCTCAGGGCGTTCTGGGGTAACCATAGAGCCTTTGGTTGACACAGGCACTTGGCTTGTGTATGAGTGAAGGGAGTTGAAGATAGTTTCCACCTTACTGTTGAAGAATGTGGCTAAGCTGTTGCATCGCTCCTTTGAAGATTGGGGGATGTGGGTACCTGAATCCACTGTTATGAGAGACTTTATCATCTTGAACAGCTCTTTTGAAGAGTTGGAAGACTTTTCAATCCTTTCTTCAGAAAAGGCTGCTTGCGCTTTTCTAATATTCTTATGATATTGCAGAATAGCTCAGATGCATATGTTTTCTTCCAACTCCTCTCTTGTTTTTTGCAGTTTTTCTTTCGAGCAGCTAACTGAGGGCTAAACCACGAAGACCAGTTGGGGTTTCTTCGCTTTATTTGACCGGGCTTCCTAAAGTTCCTATCCACAGATCCAGTCATCCAGTCTGACAAATTTTTAGGGGCCTTCTTAAGATCTCCTGTGTCTTGAGGGATGGTTGCCTCCAAGTCTATAAGCCAGGATTCAGGGGCCCGCCTTGGCCACTAGCATCCTAGTTTTAAGCAGCCATCTTTGTGCTTGACTGTAGGGTTTTTTTGTTAAAGCATTGAGATGAAAAAGTGATCTGACCAGGGCATCCTGATAGGGGTGAGAGCCTACATTTGAGGGTCATTGGAAAAGATGGGGTCCAAAATATGGCCCTTTCGTGAGTGAATGAATGAATGAATGAAAATAAACTTATATAGTGCAACTTAGCCCATCGGGCGTCAAGGCGCCTAACCAAACACATAATCCTAGGTCCGAGAGCGTGTCTATGGGTAGGCCTCGATGAAGAGCCACGTCTTCAAGGATTTCTTAACTAGTGCTAAGGAAGATTGTGTTTTAAGCTTGGAGGGGAGGGCATTCCACAGTTTAGGGGCCACAGAGAAAAAGGCCCTTCCACCCCATCTGACTCTGTTTGTCCGAGGGATAGATAGAAGGTTCTTGCTAGCGGAGCGTAAGTCTCTACTGGGGGTGTAAGGAACCAGAAGGGAACTTATAGCTTCAGCACAGCCGCCAGACAGAACCCTGAAAACCAGGCACAAGATTTTGAAAGAGATCCTGGCCTGGATCGGGAGCCAATGCAAGCTCTTCCTGGCAAGAGTGGCTGAGGAGATGTTAGGAACATCCAGGACAAATCTAGCAGCCGCGTTCTGGACGGTCTGAAGACGTTGGATAAGGCCTTTATTAATGTCTGCATAAAGCGTGTTGCAGTAATTCAGCCTAGATGTAACTAAGGCAACCACAGTCTGTTTACGGGCTTGGGGGGAGAGGAAATGGGAGATTTTTCTGAGAATCTTGATAACTCCCCAGCAGGTGGACACAGTTCTATTGACCTGCTGTGTCATGGCAAGCGAGGTGTCGATAATCACGCCCAAATTTTGGGCGGATTTCGAAGGCAGAGGACAGGCTCCAAGAGAAGGGGGCCACCAGTCGCTTGACCATGTGTCTTGATCCTTACCGAAGATCAGGACCTCGATTTTCTCTCCGTTCAGCTTCAGTGAATTTAAGATCATCCAATCAGAGACTGCTTGCATGCAGTTCCTGAAGCTGAACGCAGTGGTACTCACCGAGTGGGAGAGGGACACCATGATCCGGGTGTCATCAGCGTATGACACCACCTCCATCCCATGCGATCTTACTAGCCTGGCAAGTGGGGCCACATAGATGTTAAAGAGGGTCGGACTCAAGGCCGACCCCTGTGGGACCCCACATTGCACAGGTGTGGCAGGGGAGAGGTACTCTCCTAGCTTGACCCTCTGCTCTCTTTGGTTAAGGAATGAGGTCAGAAGGCTCAATGCTAGGCCCTCCACCCCCATCTCCCTCAAACGAGCTGGTAAAGTTGAGGGAGATAGGGTATAAAGGCTGCGGTCAGATCGAGCAGGACCAGAAAAGTAGTCTGGCCTCGGTCGACCTTAGATCGGATGTTGTCTACCACTACCATAAGAGCCGACTCAGTGCTGTGAAATTTCCGAAACCCATGCTGAGATTGATCCAGGAACCCAGACGCATCGAGGAAGGTAGTCAAATGTTGATTAAGATGGGATTCAAGCATTTTTGCTGGGGCAGGCAGCAGAGAAATTGGTCGAAAATATTTTAGGGTTTCCGGATCCAGAGTCAGCAGGTTGATGCACCAATTTGGTAAGTTGCAGGGCTTCAAGGTCAGCTAAGCATCTCTTGGACGGCCAAATGAATATTGTAGTCGCCTAGTGTGGTGAAGGCGCTTTTTCCTAAATCATGCTGGCCAAAATATCAGGAATAGCCTATAGATAAGACTGCCTGAAAAGGAGAATGGTGGAGTAAGGGACAATCTAAAAGAAAACACCTCACAGTTGACTATATTCAGGGGAGTAATGACGCAGCCCAGATGAGATTTACAAATGATGGTGATGCCGCCTCCCGTATTACCCATTCTGTCAAGTCGATAAATCTCAAAACCCTGGGGGAGGTTACTTACAATATCTGGTGTGGAGCTTTCTTGAAGCCATGTTTCCTTGAGGAACAGTACCTCAAAGTCTTCCTCCTCTATCAACATCCTACTCCCAGTAGAGTGTTTTGGGATGGATCTACAATTAATTAGCCCCATCTTCCAGTGATTATTGTGGTCTTTCCTAGTCCCTTTGCAACTTCCCTGCTGGGCTAAAGTCCCTGAGGAAAAGCTGCAATTATGGCAGCTCAAGGGGTTATTGGTAGTAAATGAGTGCAGGCAAAGAGGGTGAACTGCTGCCTTTAGGGATTTGAGCTCCTTTTGGGAATATTCAAGCAAGTTTACCAGGCCCAGGCCCATTTGAACAGGGTTTCTGGTTCCTGGTCCTGCCCGGGTGCTGACGGGCGCAGATGGGCTTTCGCGTTGGCACCATCCCGGTCTTAAATCCCGACCAGTGAGGTGCAGCGGGAAAAGACTAGACTGTCTACTCCCCAAAATGGCAGCCGTCAAGTGGCCCCCCAGCAGTGTGTGCTCAAGGCGTGAGTTCCTCTCTCCACACAATCAGCTATGGGAGTTGTGGTGAACCGGAGAGGGTCAGGCGCAAATGGCAGATAGCAAAGTAAGAATTCCCTCAAAAATATACAACTGTGCAAATATACAACTGTGCAAAAAGAGATTTTCCTGTCATAAGATGTAGTGTCCTCCCCAGTCCGGTTTCATGCAAATGTTCATGCCACACAGGGAGCTTAGCACTACACGCACTTATTCCTCTGCTTGTAACCATTAACTGAGCATTCTACATCATGAATTCTATCACCCACACCCACGCACTTACGGCACTGTTCTACGGAGTCCATCAGGAACCAAAAGATCCCTGTCATCTCTTACTCACAAGACAATACATGTGTGACTATGATATATACAGTTTGTCAATTATTTCAAAGAAACGTTTCAAAGACTAATTGGCTGTACATACTATGTAAACACAACAGAAGCTGCCCCTTGAAGAACAAAGAATCAGCATCATACATTTATATACACAACATTACCTAAAGTGATATCATTTTAAAGATAGTAAAGGTTTAGCATGTGAGTTCTAACGATGATCACATAAAAAATATTAGTTTTGTATGAATAAAAGAATATGCAGCACAAGATCTAAACTAATGGTGCTCAGGTCTCTAGTTATCACACAGTCATATACAAACTGATTTATTCTTACCTGCAACACACTATCAGGCGCACATAAAGTACAAACAATCGGAAGTAAGCCTGAAATTAAAGCAATGGTAAATTGGAGCTTAGTGTCATGTAAGTGATTAGACTCCCATTACAAGAAACAACATTTGCTAAAAAGAAAGGTTTATCCAGGCTTGCAGTGTCTACAGCGGCAGACTCACTGTGACTGTGTTCTAAATTTTAAATTATTGGCTGAGCACACAACCACATGTCTCCTTCTTTGCTCTTCATGAGGGTGGGGACGTGTGTGTGTGTGCATGTGTGCGCACGTGTGTGTGTGTGTGTACACACTGTTGGCCAGTTGCATTGCACAAAATAATGGGATCCCCTTGCAGAATGAGATGGGGGGCCACTGAGTAATACACAGATATTCATTGACCTTGAGCTGAAAGAGGGCTCAGTGAAGTGTTAAGAGGCTACCTGGAGGGTTGCCCTCCCCCCCGTACCACAGGGGCCTGTGTTAAGCCACTTCGGTTTACTCTGACACAATTAAAGTAATTAGTAGTATATCTTGAGCATCCAGGGCACAGTGATGCTTCAAACATTATGGTGGGAATTCTTGCCATACTGTGGACATTCATTGTACAGTCGACAAATTGTCGGAATCTAAGACACCCACACCTGCTAAAATGCTTGCTCCTATATTATGGAGGTAAAACATGGCTGGTGGGCATGTGTGACATGATAGTGCCCACCTTAGGAAATGCTGACCGGTGTCTGATTATAGTAATTTATGATAAATTGCGGGCAGCTCTAGTAGGATGGTGCCATGGCACAGATATAAAGTTATAAAGAATGTTAAACACAATAAAAAGTAAGCAGGATTAGAGAAGAAAGGAATTGTGCAAGTGATGTGATGTGATTGTGTACTTATATAGCGCACTACCACTCCAAGGAGTATCTTGGCGCTTCGACTCCTAGTTGTCAAATAATGATGAGAGGTAATGATGGTAAGTAATCGGACATGGAGAGGATCATAGCAGTGCTTTGTAACCTGATTCTGACAAAGGGTAGATCCAAGTTTTTAGGGCTTTCCTAAAGCTGAGTTCCGTTGTACTTTGACGCAGAGACAAAGGGAGTATAATGCAAAAGTGCACATTCTTAACCACCTCTCTGGCTGAAACCTAGTACAGATGCATCTTAACCAGTTGGGAAGAGGGTCAGTAAGGGGAAGCTTAATGCATTCCTAAATTCCTATTCTTCTATTGACTTTAAGCATAACAACGCATTGTAAGCAAAATACGCATGTATCATGCAATGACTTAGGGCAGAGATCGAGAGAATGGAAAAAAAGGAAAGTGTGAATCAAGACTTTTAAGTGGTTGAAAAAAATGGCACGTCAAGAGGGCCTTTCACAACTGCTTTCCTCAGCATTATGTCAAATATGTTTACAGAACTCAACAATTAATACGGAAACTGGACTAGAATCCCTAATTACGATTCCACACATGCTGGAACATCTCTTCATTATTCTTTCTTAGAATTGATTATGTACATCAAACAGCAGAGATATAAATAAAATATGCCCACATGCATAATGCACACACATTAAAGCAGGAGGCAATTAACCCGTGCTTTTTCATTAACGAAAATGAAATAACCTTCCAAAGATGTCTCGAATCGAAATTGGCTTCTTGTAGGGTTATTTTATGTTATTTAGTGCACGATATGTGTATAACTCATAGTCAAACAAAACCATGTAAAAGCATTTCTGATCTTATCAAGTGGCATCAACATCACACTTCCCCCTCTCACTCGCGTGCCTTTACATTTCTAAGGACCGAAATGGTAAAACTTACCTGCAATGCTAATTGTGTTTAAATCAATGATACTCTATATACAGAGTTGTTTAGCGGCTGTATTTTATTTGCATGCCTAATAGGCACGATGCATCACAATGATCATCACAATGGCTTTGTCCAAACTGATAATTCACACCTGATATTTTTAAATCGAAATGTATTTCTATAGTTCGGATTTTACTGTTCCTGTGAGCTCTTGAGTTTAAAATCATCCTCAAGTTTACCATTCACGTATAAAAGTTACCAAAAATCAGTACCCGTGAATTTTAACAATTGACTCTATCCCTCCACTCCCTTCATTAGCTCCCGGTCCCGCAGCAGATTCTCTTTCAACCTCTTTGCATCGTTCTTGCTCTTTTATTGTGTAAGTCCGTTTATCCCTTTTTTAGATGAGTCTGCTGAGGTGGAAAAACCATCTTCATAATTGCCCCTTATCACTTCCTTCATCCTCTCCTTCTACACTGCCACCAGACATCTTCACTCCGCCCAACTGGCCCTAGCCACCATCTCACGGATTCACGGCTGGAGGAAGATCTTTCTGCTACCTCGCTGCAAAGACCGGGAGCTCCCTGCCTTTGCACCTCATGCTATCGCCATCGCTGCCGCAATTCTGGAAGGACCTCAAGACCTAGCTCTTCGACTGAACCACAGACCCTCCACACACTGAGCACCTTGAGACCTTCACGGGTGGGTAGTCACGCTTTATAGGATCACTGATTGATTGATTCATTGATTGATCCACGTCAGATAGCCATCTATGAATTCTTCATGAGGCACTGGGAACATATGTTCTGTTATTCCTGGTTGGTCCCTGCATCCTTTTTCCTTCCTAACTCCTGTTTCTTACTGTGGCTGCTCTAGTTCTACTTCAGTCCTAGTGCTAAGAAGCTTCACGGTGTGTGTTTACATGCACTCTCTTTCATGTCACTGGTCAAAACGTTTGGGAAATACCATTGCGAAATGCTCTAGACCAGGTCAAAATTTTATTGTAAACTCAACCATAAAAATATTATGGAGAACACTTGAGGGCAAATATTCAAAATTTTAACGCAACTGATGGGTTGCTTATGAAGAGAGAACAAGGCAGCACCATATCTATTAAGATATTGTGCTGCTGCTGTCATCCCCAGTGCTGGCGCACACACATGCTGCCTAGCACCACTCACACACCTTTGTGGTGCAGAGGGATCTGCGTGCTATCTACCATAGGTTTTGCATTGGAAGGGAACCCTTCTAGTACAAAATACTATGTTAAGACATAAGTAAAGCTTTTTAAACATTGTATGTGTCCTGTACAGTGCACGACACATGCTGTGTTTGAAAACTTTGGAAAAATAAAAACATTTCTCAAGTTAACGCCAGCCTGAAAGAGGTGTATTCATTTTTGTGCAAAGCCCTGTCTACAAATGTTAAAGAGGCTTTGTGTAAAAAAAAATGGGAGTTTGTGTGGTAATGTCATGTACCATCCATGGCATGCCCTTTTGATGTAGATGAGTGTTAGAGCTACCTTACATTATTTTGTGCTACCATCCAGCAAAAAACAAGTCTTCAACTGGGAAGTAACTCAGAATTCTACACTTTGCCACGGCTTTCCTCACTTCTGTGCTCCATTCCAAGTGCAAAGTGTTAGTAATTTTTCCCTTTGGGGTCAAACTGAAGAAAAAATCATAATGACGCGCACAAGAGCATTATTAGACGAATCACAGCAGCGCACGATGCCAAGCAATCACATATTCAAGGAACACCTTCTAAATTTTATTTGTATGGCACTAAAATATCACCAGGCTAGGATGGATTCTGAGGACAATAACAGAAATGATGGTGGTGACCTTGCAAGCAGGCTCATTACCATATAGACTAATCACTAAATCTTTAGCATCGGAAAAGTGACAGCACGGATAAATACCAAGTAATGCAAGGAGTACAACAGCTAGAGGAAGAATGAACATTATTTGTAATGACTGTTAGACCTGTCAGCCTTAGGATGGTTTTCCCCCACAACGTTTGCCTCTCCTCGTCCGTTTTGCTGAAATGATTTGCTTTGGTCTTAGGACTTTTTGCACTTTACTGCTGTTAACCAGTGCTAAAGTGCTTGTGCTAATTCCCCTAAAACATGGTTAACTTGGCTTATACCCAATTGCCATATTTAATGTACCTGTCAGTCCTTTGTAGAGTGGGATACAATATACCCAGGGCCTGTACATTTAATGATATCAGTGGGCCTGCAGCATGTTTTGTGCCACTCAACTGGCACTTTAAAACAGGTCCCAGGCTTGCCATTGCAGCATGAATGCAGTGTTAAACTTCAATGTAGACTTTGCCTTTTATCTCCCTTGCCAAGACGTAAACTCCCATTTTGCTACATAAAAGTCACCCCTAAGTAGCCCATAGGGCAAGGTGATTAAAAGTTTGAACATCTACGTTTAAGGTTTATATGTCCTGATATTGAAAAACTCCCAACTTCATTTTTCACCACTGTGAGGCCTACCTCTTCCATATGATTACATTTGGAATTCCCTGTTACTTTCAGTAAGCTGTCATTTTCAACTGGGAGCAGGTAGCTATGTCTCATGTTTGGTGTCTATGAATTTGTAATGATAAACTCTCTTTAATGGGAGAGGCTGATTTTCAGTACAATTTTGAAAATACCACTATTAGAAAGTTGCCCTTTTCCTCCCCTTAGCACTTTTGTGCCTAATGTCTGCATTGAGTCACATGACGGGGTGTAACTGACAGACTTCGTGAATTCCTGAGAGACAGTCACACAATAGAGGGATTAGGTGTGCCCAATTGACCAGCTGCTGGCAGGAAGGAGGGGTGGAGCTGAGCCCAGCCCCACTTGTACCTGACTAGGGTGTGCTCTGACTTCACATAAAGGGCCTAACAACCTCATGTTTTCACTGCATCCAGCTTTGAGCCAGCGCAGGGATGTTAGGAAAGTCTATGCACTTCAAAGCCCCTGTCTAGAAGCTTCTCCCACCTTCCTGGACCAGGGGACGAGGGTATTAAAGCAGGACCACCTTCACCAACTCTTTCATAAACTTCTAGACCTGTGGATATTCTGCCAAGAAGAAGCACTGCTGTACTGCTGGAATGTCTGCCTCTCTGCTGGACTGCTGCTATGAAGGACTGCTGCCCGGCTGCATTGCTGCCCTGTTGCAATGCTGTTCTTCTGCCTTCTCCCTGAGTACAAGGA
Organism: Lissotriton vulgaris; assembly: GCF_964263255.1. Lineage (NCBI taxonomy): Eukaryota > Metazoa > Chordata > Amphibia > Caudata > Salamandridae > Lissotriton > Lissotriton vulgaris. Next base: position 1,566,434,623 of record NC_141691.1, on the reverse strand, counting down.
CTGGATCATCATCGGCACCAGGACCTCCAAAGTGCCCTACAAAAGCTAGTTTACTGGCATCCTGTTCAAAGCCACAGAGACACAAAATGCTTCCTCTATCTTGAACCTGCTCCTGGACCCAGCTTGAGGAATCCTGACCCTCCAAGTGGTGCCCCTCTAGTCCTGGACCCTTGGCTGAGGTGCTAAAGGTGCCTAGATGTCCAAATCCTAAAACTGAGGACATCGAAATATTTTGGCCAAAAATTTCACTGAGAACCAGGAGGAGGCTGGTACCAACCTGCTAGCCTCTCCTCTCTGGAAGAGGGGCATTTCTGGTCTGATTGACTTCCGCCTTCTTCTACTACATTCTTCTTCACAGCAGCAAGTCCTTTACAGCAGACATTTGTCAAAGTGGTATCTGACCTCATGGAACAAAGCAAGCACCTGCGATTATGGTACACCAACAACCAAATTCATAAGATTGCATTAATAAATGATGCACACTAACACCCACAGCCATATATGCGCACTACAGAAAACTTTAAAAGACAAAATGCAGTATACAGGTACGTGTACACGTGAGGGAAGCACTGAGAGAAAAGGTATAACATGCAGGGACATTGGATCTCTAGCATTGTGAATGATTCTGGCATACAGCAGTAGTTGCAGACATACTGAGACCCATTCAACAAAAGGCAACTTTACAGTGCCTCTTGTTCGACAACTTGACATATTTGAAACTCCAACACAGCACAACAAAGAAGAAAATGTATTCTGTTATAAAATATTGCGAAGTCAATAATTTCACACATTCCTTTGTCTACTGGTAAATTTTAAACATGTCACACACACACACCACTTGCTTCCACGCACTCCTCCAAAATGTGTACTGATGCGCCAGTCAGACTCAAAATTAATTCTCTCTTTTCTCCCTAAAAAACTTGTACCACAAACACATGTAAATGATCACTACATCATTTAGTCATGTAGCATGTTTCCATTTTACTGGCAGTCAACTCTTATTTCACAGGTTTAACAGAGAAAACGCTGCACAGCTCCATGCCAGCAGAGAAAGTAACTTGTGAGTAATGAAATATAAATATGAATGTTGAATATATTTAGGGATGTGTTTAACCTTAAATTATCACTATGATATAGGTGATTGTAGTAAGTGGAGTGGTAGTGTACCCAGCATAAGAAAGGAAGGTTAGTGACAAGATCCAGATCAGGTGACATTTAAAAGTGGTCAAGAAGACATGCAATGGAAAGCAGGTACAGGAACAGGGTGAACACTGATACATGCACTCTGGGTACAACATATGCAAGGGCCAGGGTTCACACAGAAAGGCACCTAATGATAGGTGAAAATGACAGCGTGACATATACATCATTGGACCTCCTCATATCTCTCAACTCTCACTCACATAAGTGAGCGATTAGTTCATATTGTATCTAGCTACAACCCAAAGTATGATCGAGAAAACACCCTACATTTACATTCACACACAGTAACACATATAAATGCATGTTCAGAGAAGGCTTCAGGATTCTCTCACCCACTTGAAGGACGCACCTATGGGATGGCCTACAGGTTCCCTAAGCACCTACATTTGGAATGGATGGAAAGACATCTGCTCATTACTCTATGAAGCACCCTTTGTTTGGAAATCTACAAATATACTGATTAATAAGTCAAAATTCCGTAGCCACCTACCAGGCTGAAAAATCACCCCTTCATTACCTGATACTGCACACAAAAAGTAAAAGTAGGCATCCACAGGACATAGCACTGACTAGTAAAGAGGGGTAAAAGTATATTTCGTTGTCGCAGTTATGGGGAATCTAGGGGGGGGGGGTCCTTACTGCAGATTCTGCAGCTCTGAACAAGTTATTTCCATCACTGTGAAGAAGAAATATGTGTTAACACTAATAATGCTGTCATCTGTTGTACTAAGGCAACACAGATTCCATGAAAACATTTTTTTAAATTCATTTGGCCCAGATAACATCCCCACTAATAATTGATCTGGGGTTCTTCATCATCAAGCCTATTACATTACTCAAATTGTGGATTAAATTAATGTGCCAAACTTACTTTGGGCCTCATAGCAGGAGGTATACTGTTAACTGGTGGTCCATCTGTCAAAATAAACCCATAGTTAACGCACTATGGGGGTCATTTGGATGAAGTTCGGAAACCCTCCGATCAAAGGTCGGAGGTTTTCCACCCGACATTGATGGTTTAAAGTCTAACCACCTAATTACAATCTAGGTGGTCAGAGTTTAAACCCTCTGGTCGGACCGACTGGCTTCCAACTGGCTCAAGGAGCCCGTTTACTAATTGGAGGCCGCACATATTCCACTACGGATAGTGTTTTCACCATCTGGATTATGATGTTGGTTTCTGACAGGCTTTTCATGTTACGCTCTCTGACATGAAAAGCCTTTCGAAAAGTAACTTGCCTCTTCCTCTGCGGCTTCCGGTTGGGGGCCTGGGTGGCACCGATGGTGTCCCTCTGTAAATCCCTGCCTGCCAAGCAGTGCAGGGATTTACAGAAACTCCCATTTCTCTATGGGAGCTTGTTCTTCGGCTGGTTTCCGACCACTGCACAAGCTTTCATAAGGAAATGGGACTTTGTGACCACACATGTACACATGGCATTGTAATAGGGTGTTTAGAACAACCAACCTACTGTCGGTCGGTTACCACACCAAGACATGTTGGTAGGAGGCAACTCCGATCAACATGGTAATTTGGGCCTATATTTTGAGTCTGAGGAACTGTCAGCAGAGCCTCCTCTGACTCTGACTCTGCCAACAGTAACCCCTGACCTAGCTGTGCATCCAACACATTTTGTAAACCAGATCAGCATTCAAATTATTTCCTAGGTAGGTTCTCGGTAGGTTCTCTCTAAAGTCCTAATGGTTCAGTTCTTTAGAAAGAGAATACAACAAGGACAAGGTTACCATGAGCAGAACTCGAGGTTAAGAGCATGTTTTAGCCCTTGGTGGGTGGCCTGTCCATTATATCTGTGTGGGGTTCTCTGTGCTTTGAAGGTAGCCATGGTGGCTGTGGCTCCTTATCCAGCAGTGAAGGTTGCTGAGCATGAGCCAGATTTCTAGCACTCGCACAGCAAACATTTTTTTCAGAGAAAACAAACTCCCAAAGTGAGAGTTTGTTTACTCTGAACAAACAGTTAATGGTTCGAACAGCAGTGAGCTTTTCGCCATTAAAATTGGGTCCATTAAACATTTTCCCTGTCCGGCATCTGGGGTTTTGTGTTACAGTATGTCTATAAGTCAAAATTCTACTGTCACAGTGAGTTCATGTATTTTTGTGTGGCAGTGAAAAATGTAGACTAACCCTAGGCATTTGACCGCCTTTGCCATCTACATATTCATTGCTCTAAATACATACTCAGCCCAAAGAGACAGACTGCCGGCATGCACCAATCCCTGTGGTTGTTCAGCATGGTTATTATGCTTTTTCATCTACGTTTTTCGATATTACGATCACACGTTAATCATTTATCTGCAAAGGCAAATGCTTAGTATAGAATACATGCTTATTTTATTTTGCTTCTTTTTACAGCATGATGATCAAGCTTGCTCAGATACATTCACAGTTGTTTGCTGCTGCTTCCTCGCTGGGCTCGCTGTGGTTTGGAAGCTCTCTTTGCCTCACCAGGATCCAGGAAACTGCTCGCGGTACCCGCTGCGCGGGTCCCACTTCGCCTGAGGCCATCTTCTAACTGTGCCCTCTGACTCTGTGTGCCGGGACCTGCAGGGCTGCGAGCGTGTTGTGGGCGCAGGACTACAAGTCCCAGGAGCGCCCACAACTCCCAATCCTTACCAGCTGGGACGCTCTCCCTGCAGGCTCCTCCCTGGTACTTCGAAGCGGTAATAAGCCGCCTCCCTACCTGCACCTGCGGATTCCCTTGTTGTTTGCTGCTGCTTCCTCGCTGGGCTCGCTGTGGTTTGGAAGCTCTCTTTGCCTCACCAGGATCCAGGAAACTGCTCGCGGTACCCGCTGCGCGGGTCCCGCTTCGCCTGAGGCCATCTTCTAACTGTGCCCTGTGACTCTGTGTGCCGGGACCTGCAGGGCTGCGAGCGTGTTGTGGGCGCAGGACTACAAGTCCCAGGAGCGCCCACAACTCCCAATCCTTACCAACTGGGACGCTCTCCCTGCAGGCTCCTCCTCTTCCACCTCAGAGAGTACATTAACAACTGACGAGTCCCGCTGCGCGGGAGCGCGCAGGAGCGTCCCGGGAGAAGCCCGGGACAAGGGCGGGACCGTCTGTGGCCGTCAGGGGCCGAAGGAGGCCGGGCTGGGCCACCCCATTGACGAGTAGGACCTAAGACTTATTTCTTGTTATTTCTGGGACCTTACTGACTCACTTACTCTTGCGCTCTATTGTGTTTAAATATCAGTTTTTAGCATTCAATAATGTCTCACACGTTAAGCACCTCTAGCTTACCACCCTCCCATCCAGAGGGTGGCTCGACCATTTTAGGTCCTCTAGATAAGTTATTTTTCAATCGTACTAACCAAGACATTGACAAAGAGATCTCATTGGCAGAAAAACGAGCGGAACGTAGGCTGTCTATTGAGCTCCTTAAAAGTTCAACGGACAAACGTTTGCCGCAAGCCTATCCGGCATTAGTTACTCCTCTGTCTTCCATAACCTTGCCTGGGGTGATTGAAACACTCAATGTCTCTCCTCTAACCTTGGAGATTGAGGGTGGTTCACCACAAGCATCGGACATTGCTACTTTGTCCACATCTCCACCTATAAACCCCATTGTTTGCCCACTTACAGTTATAACTGCAGATAAAACCAGTACGCCTAACCCGAAACCATGCGTAAAAAGAAAAAGGAGCACCGCCCCGAGGAAATGTCATTCCTCAAAACCTCCCAATAAGGTTAGAATAGTGGCAAAAAATTAATTACCTGCCCAAAAAGCACATAGTAGGGTTAGTGAAAGTGGTCACCTATTAAATGAGGGGGATAATGTAGTCTTAGAGAGCTGTAACCTTTTATCTAGTGACTCTCAGGGGAAGGGGTTGGCTGTGAACGTTCCTCTGATAGATTCATTGCTACCCGAGTTGGAAAAACTGTTAAGGTCGCTTTTGACACCCATAGAGGTCAAAGTTAATAAGTTAATTGATCGGATAGATCATTTTGAGCAGGCTACCTTAGATAATTTTTTCCATACCAAGTCACTAATTAAATTGCAGCCCAAGTTAACTGAGTCTAGCAGGGATCAGGAAACCTCGGAAAAGTCCCAAAATCTGCCTGTTGCAGCATTACATTCCCCTGCAGGCTGCACTACAAGCGGGTCCCAGGAAAAGGGACCAAGTCAACCGCTTATTCCATCAGTACAGGCCTGCTCGAGCACCAGTGCAGGGGAAAAAGTATCTAAGGTTTCCGACCCTACGTCAAAGGGCAAGTATAAAAAATGTCCCCAAAATAGTAACACTGTGGCAAACAACCACCACCCAACGCCAATTATTTCCAATCCACCCTTAAACACTGGAGTGGAGGGTTCTAATGGCCCCAGGTTACCCAATGTTGTATCCACAAACTCACAACAAAAATCGAATATCCCCAAACCCGGTCCCAGTGCCCCAGTTAATAGACAACCACCCACCCACTCGGAGAAACCACCACGAAAGATTCCTCCTGTGAATCTTACCCCGGATTCCCACCCTTTCGTCGCGGTTCTTACTAATGTTCCACCACTTTTAGTCGGACAAAGAGAAACCTTCCAGATGCTCAAAAACAAAGTAATGCACTGGTTAAAGGAAAACAGACCATTACCGGGGGGATTGGATGGGTTGATAATAGGGGTAAGGAGGATTGACTGGATTGGTTACACCCATAAAAACCTGGGGGGAGACTGCATTATCATCAACTTTCAAGACCCCAGGGTGGCAGGCTGGATAACAAGACAGGGTTGGGGTACAAGTAGTGGGGGAATTGGTATTGTGGATCTTACTTTTTTCTACCCAAGGCAAATATGTGACACAATAGGAGGTCCCATGAACTTAAACAGTTTCAATAATACCCCGTTGGTAAGGGTTGCTCCCCCATCCTCCACCCTACAGCATTGGCAAACGCAATATAATGGCTTAAATTATAACAACTTGGAAGGTATTCAATGTTTGAACTGGGGATATTGACCAAAGTCTGACTATTGGACAAGGAGAGGCCTTTCATATCGGAAACCACGGTGTAACTCTGTAACCCCTGCATTGAGTACTGATGCTGTGCTGAGGGAAACTAAAGATGATGAAAATGCTGCATCTAAGGGGGAAACTGTCGGGGAGTTAATGCAAAACATGGGTGGTGATGTGCTATTGGAACAAAATACTGTGGGTATTGACCATAATTTGGGAGAACAGGTTGGAAGTCAATTGAATCCCCCTAGATTGCTCATTGTAAACACAATATGTAGTGACAGACCTGCTCTAGGAAGTTTTGTATCTTGGAATATGCAGGGTTGGGGAGCAAGCTGACGTTTCAATCATGGATTGACTTCATCAATGGGTTCGAACTGTGTTTTTCACAAGAGACATGGGCTTGCGATCCCATTTTTCTCCCAGGTTATCAAAATGTTTCGATTCCGGCAAGTAGAGGTGCTAGGGGTAGACCCAAGGGAGGCCTCACTGTTTATATTAGGCAGAGCCTTGAAATTACTGTGAAAATGTGGGACTTGGGTTGTAGAGACATTCAAATGCTGAGAATTTCTTCGGTAAAATGGGGTGTGATAGATTTATACAATGTCTATGCCAGAGGCTCCAATATTGGGAGTTCCTCCACTCTAGAGGCTTTATCTAATTTTCTGCAAACAAAGTCCCTTGGGAATAGAATAGTAATAGCTGGGGATCTAAATAGGACCTTTGAACCTCTAGACAGTACTGAAAACCCATTGGGGCAGGAAGAGGACAATCTATGGGGTGTTCCTTACCTGAATCTGGCCCCTGTTAAACGTTGGACGAAGGATATTCTTCTCTTAAATGCTATGTGTTTAGAACATGGGATGAGAGCCCTTAATGGCAGAACAAAGGGTGATAAGGAAGGTGTGTGTACATATGATAATGGTCATAACAGAAGTAGGATAGACTACGTTATTTGTAGTCTTAATCTATGGCAGGGGGTTTGTGACATGGAAGTCAAAGGCAGGATAGAAAGTGACCACAACCCCCTTTGCGTGACCCACACTTGGTGGAAGCCCACACAGTCAAATTTACATGTAAGTGATGGGTTGCTCCCAGACATGGCAAATAATATGCGTAGATTAAAATGGCCTTCTGTGTTGGCGAATGTAACATCCATGGATTTTATTGGGTCTGAAGTGGATAAAGCAATTGTTTCCATGGAATTAGCTAGCCCCACACGCCCAGGATCAGGGGCAATTACTGAAATACACAACAACCTTTTCTCCCTCTTAAAACCCCATTTTATGAGAGCATGCAAGGGAAACCGTATAATATCCACCAAACCAGCTGGGTGGTTTAACCAACAGTGTAGGGTAGCCAGATTAACACTGGGTAACGCTATTAGAAGCAGGGATAGGGCAGCGATTATAGCATCTAGAAAGCAATATAATACTAGCATCTCCTTGGCCAAAAAAGCATGGGATGAGAAGTATTGGGAGGAATTAAAGGAGGCCTCCGGAGCAAAGTATTCCAGGCTCTTTTGGAAGTTAGTGAAGTGGGGCAGAGGTGGTACCCCAAAAAAACCAGACAACAACGTCGCAGAATCCGCCTGGGTGAACTATTTTAGGCCCCAATATGCTGAGACAAAAGATTGGGTTGGTGGGGAGGCAATTTCAGTTGTATTTCCCAAGGATAACTTGTTTACTGCCAAGGAAGTCGACCTTGTAATCAGTTCCGTACAAGGGGGCAGTGCCCCCGGATTAGACGGGATACCTTCGGATGTTTTCAAGAATGATAAAACTAGGTGGGTCCGGTATGTGTTCTTATTAGGGAATGCAATCGCTAAAGGTGCGCTAGTCCCAGAACAGTGGAAAGGAGCTATTATTATACCTGTACATAAAAAAGGAGATCGATCCCTCCCAGTCAATTATAGGCCCATAAGTTTGATTGCCACTATCCAAAAAGTAATTGGAAAGATGGTGGTAAACAAGCTTATGGATTGGGTGGATGAAAATGATTCCCTTTCTCCCTTTCAGGCAGGTTTCCGGAGGGCCACTAGTACCATCGACCAGGTGTTCCGCTTTACCATGCTGCGGTGGGGGACGGTACTTCTTGGCGGGGGCAGCCTGTATGTCGCTTTTGTCGACTTGCGGGCTGCCTTCGACCTAGTCCCAAGGGGCAAGCTCTGGGCAGTTTTAAGCAAGATAGGCATCCCAGCGGAATTGCTTACTTTAATTATGAGGTTACACAAAAGCAATTTTGCCAAAGTACAGTGGGGAACAAATGGTCAATCCTCCATCGACTTTCCGGTGGAGCGAGGGGTTCGCCAAGGTTGTGCAATGGCACCCTTGCTCTTTACATTATATATCAATGGGATAGTTGATAGGATGTTAGACGCTAGTGTGGATGCACCTTCGTTAGCGGGCATCAGGGTTCCCATCCTGATGTTCGCTGATGACACGTTAATAATGTCCAAGACCCCTGCAGGGTTACAGCGAGCCCTGAACATTTTTGATGACTTTTGCCAGGAGCATGGCCTGGAAGTAAACATAGGCAAGACTAAGTTGATGGCCTTCTCCCGAGGATGTAAACCTCGCCCTAGGATACACATGAATAATATTGGGCTTGAGGTGGTGAGGGAGTTCACTTACCTGGGGGTACAAATTGCAAATAATTATGGTTGGTCGCACCATATAGAAAAGGCGGTATTGAAACACCAGCAAATATCGGGGGCCTTGCGTGTGGAGCACAAAAGATCTAAAACAAAACCCATAAAACCTGTCCTCGCTGTATATGATGCTAAGGCAATAGGCTCGGCCCTATATGGGGCGGAACTGTGGGGTTTTGACAAATTCACTTCCCTACAGTTAGCAGAGAATAGGTTCCTTAGGGGGATTACGGGACTGCCCCATAGTACCCCATTAATCCCTCTTAGTCTTGACTTGGGGAGAAGATCGGTTAGTGACCGAGCCAGATTGTGTCCCATTCTATACTGGAGAAGACTCTGGTCCACCCCTGAAATTAGGCATTACGCGGAAGGTTTCCTGGCAATAATCAAAATTGATACCTTCCATATAAATATCTTGGTTGAAAAACCTAAGGGTAATGCTAGGTGAACTAGGTCTTTCCAACCTCTGGGACAATCCAGGGGGGGTAGTATTCCCAAGTAAAGATACACTTAAAATGTTGTACTGGGAGTGGATAGACGGCAGGCTTTGGAGGGGGGTTAAATCGGACTCAATGGGTGGTCGTTTTCTGGAAAGTAAAATGTGCCCTGTAATAGAACAATATTGGGACAGTATAACTGTACCTATGGACAGGAAGTTATTCTTTCAATTAAGATCTGGCTCCCTCCCGTTGAGATATCTAACAGGCAGATGGAAGGGTTTGAACTCTATGTGCTGCCCAGCGTGCGGCGCTATCAACGAAAGCGTAGGACACTTCCTATTTGCTTGTAATGCCTATGCCTCCCCAAGAAGGGTATGGTTAACCCCTGTCTGCAAGAATCTTGGGACATCCAGTGCAGTTGAGGCTCAGAGAATCATTTGAACTACTTCTGAGGAGCCTATTGTCATGGGAACATTTATGTACTGGAAGAAATGTTTTTATCAAGTGTTATGTTTTTATATGCATGTTGTGCTTTTATGAGTATATAACTCGAATAAAGCTTTTCTACTACTACATTCACAGTATTTTATCTAAAGGTGACTGTTCTAGGTAGTTGTCTTTGAATTGTGAAATACATTTTATGAAAAGTTGATAACTAGGTGTCTTGTATGCATAGCTAATTTTTGACAGCCTCTGGGGTTTTTGCTGCATGAGATCTTCTGATTCAAGGTTCGACTTTCTCGAACTATAGCTGCCTTCTCCACCCTTTTCACTACCCCTGGAAAAACCAAGTGAGTGGGCTGTGTATTCCCTGGTGTTAATTTGTAACCAATACTTAAACCAGTTTGCTAAGCATGGAGGAACTGAGGTAGATGGTCACAAAGAGAGACTAATTTCTTCATGAGCCTGAAATGTTCAAATGCTGAGGCATTATTATATGTGTTAGAACCCCCTAAATTGCTCTCTAAGTGTATTTTTTGTAATCCACTCCTTATTTACCAACTGCAAGTATTGTAAAATTATAGTAGGAAATTAAAACAAAGAAGCCTACTGCTGATGCTGTCAAATGTCAAGGATGCCAAACACCAAAGTTGTGCAGTCTTGATTCGACCTCATGCCTCTTTCATCCACCACTATACTGTCTTTTCCCCTTTGCCTCACTCTTTCAGCTACCATGTATTTATTCTCTGCTTTCTCCCTTTGTCACTGCTTTAAGTCTTTCTCTTCCTGCTACGTCCCACTTGTTTATGATATGATATAATCTTTATTGCTTGATTAAATAAAATCATTGCAATCACATCTTACAACTCCAAGAAAAACACATTTACATTACAAACAAAACATCTTCTCATCACAAAATATTAATAAAAACTGTCCCATAAAAACAATTTAAAATCCTATCGATAAACCCAAATCTAGCCACCTTATGTCTTTAAGTACAGGATATTATTGCACATTATACACTTTAAGGTGACGCTGTGCATTACATACTATTTCCATGTATATAACAGAGAAATATTCTGACACATAACCATTCATTTCCACTATGAAACACTACACTTGTTATATGTCAAAGTGCTAATGGTAAAGTGCAGAAATGACTAAAGCAAAGAAGTTTCTTTTATGCATTTCTTGACCCCCTTACCTTTCAAAATGCTAATGTGCAATAATTGCAACGACCATCATATCAAGACAAAAATAAAAAGTGCATCAATTTGCTGTGATGATAACCCAGCTATTGTTACATTTCATATTAATACCCTCGCAACAAAAATTATTAGGTGATAGAATTTATGAGTCATTAAAACTATTAGCAACAAAGCCATACAAATAGAGGGGATCTGCCCTATTATATTAGACATTTTTTAACTGCCATTAAGATTTTTACCATAGTAATGGAACCTATTTACCAGACAAATACATGATTAATGGCTGTCGGGCAAATCTCATGCCACTCATCAGAAAGTAAGGTCTTAAAACTAATCAGCTTGGGGCACACACATACTATATGTAAAATAGTTTCCTGTCGCCATCCGCAAAATCTACAGTTGAAATCAGGTCACTATTTGATCCAAGATAGAGTGCCCTCCTTTGTTGGGTTTATTCCCATATGTAACCTTACATTTGTTTTAAAAAACTTTTCAGAAAAGAAAACATTCAGATATGGCTGAACACGCGGGGATTAGTGTGAATTGATCACATACCATGCATAATTTTTCTCAGCTAATGCAATTTTATCCAACTTAAAAATTTCAGCTTTAATATGCTTTTTTTAAATTAACTTACAGTTGGGCATTTTCTTATCTGGCAGTTCACTTTGCAGGCCGATATCTCTTAGGGAAGTTAAAATATAAGATCTCCATTTAGCCGTGTAAACAGATTTGTCAATTTCTTGCCAACAAATATTCCCTAACGATGCAGGGACTGATGTTGACAATGGAACCATACATTTTAAAAAAAGCTCCTTTCGATACCAGGCACTGTCTTTGGAGACCGAATTCCAATCTTATTGCTGCTTGACACACTGATCTGGCAATCCCAAAGGTTGCTTTAAAGACCTTAACAATCAGTACGTCGAGCACCTTCACATCTTTCCCGCTAGTAATGGGGGAACCATAAATGAGGGTTCGTTGTAACTTGGCTTTGATTACTTTAAGAATAAACTCATATGATTGACAGTTCAGTGATTTTTTCAAACATTTAAAAGCATAGATCAATGTCACAGCCTTGGCCCTTAAATCCTTAAAATGAAATTTAAAAGACACGCGATTTTCATACTTCACCCTTAAGTATCTCTATGTCTTAATAATATCAATTGTACCTGCTCTGGCCTTCCGGAGATTAAACTTCTGTTTAACTACACCAATTTTCATCACTTTGGTTTTTTAACATTCAGTTCGAGGTCATTCTGTGGTATATAGTATTAAAAAATTAGATTAGATTAGATTAAGAATTTATTGAGCGCTCAAATCACCCTGGGGCATCTCGGCGCTAACTAGCGATTGGTCTTCAGCTAACGGGAACCGGGCTAAGGCAGTAATAAGTCTTTGTAGGGGTGAACAACACTTACAACGCAACTTTTACATCGCAGATCCTTTACAATGCAACCATTACAACGCAAACTATTACAACGCATTGCTCTGGGGGGCGCTCTAGGATAGGGAATAGGTTAATTTACTATCCGATAACCTTCCCTAGTGTCCATGGGGACTGGAGTTGGAATAGTAAATTAAACTATTCACTATCCAGCACCCCAAAGCACTATGCGTTGTAATTGACTGCGTTGTAATAATTGCGTTGTAAAGGCATGCGATGTAAATGCATGCGTTGTAATTTCATACATCCCTTTGTAGGCCGATAGGAGTATGACTCACAAGAATCATATCATCAGCTTACTGGAGGTAACTAATCTGCTCCCCCCATCCTAGGAACATGCCCATTAACAACATTCAAATGCTGAGAAAGATCTGATAAAAATAAATTAAATAAGCTTGGGGCAAGGACACAACCCTGCTTTAGGCCATTATATGTTCTAATCTTCCTTTATAAGGAATTGCCCTTCTCTGCAAGCATGGTTAGAGTCTGATTAAATGGAATAATACCCTCCTACGAAGCCCAATCTTCCAATTCTGTTAGTAGGCAAGAAGCAAGCACCTTTGCATCGACATCAGTCAACGAGATTAGCCGATAATTAGCGGGGTTTGACACCGGGCTGCTTTTATAAATAGGTTGCACTATGCTACCTTGCCATGATTCTGGGGCAACCCCCAGTGTCAAAACTTCCCTAAATAAATTATGCAGAATGCCGGCCCACAGGTCACTATTAGCACAAAACAGGGCATTAGGTAGCCTATTAGGTCCAGGGGCTCCATTTGCTCGAAGCCCATGTAACAGGTCAATATTTGATTACAACTTGGAATTTCTAAATCAAGATTTGGATCTAGACTAGAATCAATAACATGATCAGTGGAGTTAAAATCGAGACACTCTCCATTCCCAGCATTGGTGATTGATATATCATTTACCTCATATAAAGTCAACCTGTCTGGGTGATTTCCCATCCGAACCGATAAACCATACAAACTGGCTATAAACGTTACCCAACTGGGTTCTGGTATATTTACAGACAAAGCCCTACAGCCTCCCCTTTCGAACTTATTAAGAACCGCCCAAATTGTTTTTGCATTATTTTGCTTAGTGGCGGATAGTAAACTATTCCATAGCCCAGTTTGATATTTAAGCTTGGCTTTCCATATTTCTTGTTTGTAGGTCTTCTTAAGTTCCTTCAGATTTTCTTTATACACTAAATATGTCTGACAAAATCTACGGGCGTATGCCTCACGAACAGCTCTAATAAGTACTTTCTTTAACTTTAATAGTTTAGGGGAAACCATATTTTTTTTATATTCAGATTGGTATTAATTTTCCTAGTCTTTCCAGTTGAAAATGTTTCCATGATGGACTTTGTAATAAAATTCCATTTATTAATCATATTCGTGTCACCCTGAACACCCTGATCGCATTCCTTAATCAATACCTCAGCTGTTTGTATAATGTCCTCCTTTTTGGCTAAATGCCATACCAGCCTCTTCAGGTTATATGCACAACACGCCGTGTTGGGAAGATCATTAGATTTAAAATGACGTTCTAACAAAAAAATAAATTTTACAACCTGGGGGTTGCGATCACTTTGTGTCCGGCCGATTACCTTATATTCAGACAAATTTGATCTAAAATTGTCTGAAATAAATGTATAATCAATAATTGAACCTTGCTTAGAGTTCTTACGTGTGGAAGTAAATCTAGATTTTTCTTTCAACTGGCTCGCTCCAGCGTCAGACATAATGTCACAGCAATCCTTTGCCAGACATCCCGATTTATAGTTAGGTTCTGAAAACCGAAATAGTTGCAAATTAAAATCACCTGATACTATTAAGCCAGCATCTGGATATTGGAATTTTAATGCACTCAGTACATCCCGAAGAATATACAACTTTGCAGACTTATTTATTAGCACTCAGGTGCACATTAAGAATAACTAACCTTAAATCAGAGGTGTTTACCACAAGGCATTTTAGCCAACCCAAATTAAAGTCTACCACTTCCACAACTAGGTTTAAATCGACCACACTATAACATGCCAGTCCACATTTTGCACGGCCAAATTTATTGTTTTTTACGGCCAGAATACTATATTCATTAAATCCGTACAAAGGAGTCATTTGTTTGCACCATGTTTCTTGAATTAATAAAAATGCAAATTAATTTAAAAATAATATTGTATCTGGATCAACAAATAAATTATTCAGGCTGTGGACATTCCAGGAGCATAGACTTATTTCATTTACGTTATCTTCAATAGCTCTGGTTGTTCAATTACTATCTCCACGGGGCACCTTTGCCAATGATGCTGGCAACTAAGACCAGTCCTCCATTCACACATTGTTTTTGGGTAACCACTCACAAAGCAGACCCCCTGACTGGGGATTAGTAATCAACAAACCAGAACTGCAAGATTGGTTATTTGATTGACCCACTGATCCTCTAACTACTGGATTTGACTTGTTACTTTCAACAATTTTACAACCTTTATCCACCTTAAGGGCCAGTACCTTCAAAAATGGGGGATATTGTACACTGGCCCAGATCTGGACCTTAATTCCACAGTCCATAAAATTCAAACTTGATCCTAAAATCTTAGTAACAATATCACTTGAGGACCAAGTTGTAATAGTGGACTCCCGAGGAGTGTTGGGCTGTACCTGTCTAAACTGTACTGACACCAAATCAGTAGATTTAATAAACGCTAAGTCAGGGATAGTTGAAATGATTTTCAATTGTAAACCCCGGTTTAGGCTATCATGGGATCCCTGGGATTCATACAAGGGGTGCATTACTAGTTTGGTGTCCCCATTTTTACAACTAGAGTCATGTCTGCCACACATGGGGCTTAATAAACCTGAATTACTTTCTTTAGGTAAAGTAGATTTAGGGAATATTTGTAATGGGGATAGACTCTGGGCAATAATAGGTTCTAGCATTGCTACCGAATTTGACCATGTCGTGTATCAACAACAGAATCCTTGGGCAAAAGTCCTGACCCCTGGGGTTCATTATCCAGTTTACCCACACATTCCTTATTGATGTCTACCAAATCCGATTTTATTATACCATTAGGTTAGAGAGCATCAATATTACTACCCTTTACAGGTCTCTGATCATTATTCTTCATTGGTAGCGGCAATACTATAGAGGAATCCCCGCCTGCTACAACGTTGACCTGAGGTAGGCATTTCTTAACATCTGGTTTAAATATAGGATAATAATCCCTCGGCTTTGCTGTTATAGCATTTTCTATTTTTTTCTATTTAGGGGGTTTTGTAAAGCGCTTGGTGACGCACAGCGGCGTGTCCCCGCGCTGAGGAGCTGAAGCTTACTGGAAACTACCGGAGCGGAATAACTTACTGGGTGAATAGTATAGTTTTGAGCTTAGCTCTGAAAAGTGATTCTGATGGTTCTAGGCGCAACGCCATGGGTAGTTTGTACCATCTAGATGCTGCCAGGTACCTAAAGGATCTGCCGCCCATCTGTGCTTTGGACACCTTGGGAATGGACAGGAGCCCCGTGCCGGAAGATCTAAGGGAGCGGGACGGCTCGTAAGGTGTCAGCAGTCCTTTCAGAGGGAGGGGAGACCTCCCATTGATAATCCGATGGCAAGTACATAGTGCTTTAAAATCTACCCTGCTTCTAACCGGAAGCCAGTTCAGGGACCGGAGAGCCGCTGTAGAGGCAGCTCTTCTGGGTAGTCTGAGCACTAGTCGGGCAGCAGCGTTCTGTAAGACCTGTAAGCGGCTCAGATTCTTCTCCAAAGTCCCTAAATAGAGAAGGTTGCCATAGTCCATCTTAGATGTGACTAGTGCATGCACCAGTCACGTGTTTTGTTTTTCTCTCTCTTGCTTTGTGACTAAGTCTTATGAGGAAAAATAAGTGTCATTCGTCCTGAAGAGAAACGCAACAAGATATGATTATTCCCAGTTGCCTACCCAACAAAAAGGATGCCAGAAAGTCCTGACCTTCAACTCACATTAAGGGTTTGTCTGATATTGAGCAGCCCAAGAGACGCAGCATAGTGACATTTCATTGTTAGGATACATGCCTATTATTCATGGTTCTGAAATACCATTAATGGTGGATGGTAGATCTGTTCTGAGAATAACCACAGTGGGTATGTTTCTGGATGTAAGCAGGAACCAATTAATCAGTTATGCATGGCAGAGGGAGTTCATGCGATTTCATTATTTTTGCTAAATTATTCTAATCTTCCAAAAGCAAGCACGATTGAAGGAATGTACAGTCCTTAAAATCAAAGATTTATACAGTTGATAAAAAATAATTATAATTCCACATTCTTCACTAAGTATCGTAATGTTATTGAGGCCTTCTTCTGCAGTGAGAACAGTGTATAATAGTTCAATTCGTTTATTTATTCAATCTTTAATAAATAATCATAAAAGCCCATCGCATCAGCAGCAACATATCGTATGCATATTACATAAACATCAAACAAATATCAATATAAATAACACAAAATTAAAAAGGAACACACAATATAAAAAAAGAAAACTAAAAATGGGGGAGAAAAAATAATACAAATAAAACCAATAATTAATCAGTTGCTATTGCCGACAGAGCATTAATACAAATCAGCAAGTTGAAGTTCATAAATATCAGTGCACCATAGTAGCTCCATCCAGTGTGTAGCGAAATTAGGGGTTTTCTAAGCTGCATGATACATTTAAGAAAACAGCATACTGTAAAACACACACCAGGAGAACTATGCTTTTGCAGATAAGGTAGGGCAGATTTGCATCTCTTAAAAGCTAAGAGCCTTATGGCTGGGAATAGAAATTCCCTTGCAAGGGACTGATCAAATTTACAAACAAAGGTTAAGTGCAATATACTCTGGCAAGGAGATTCATCACAGGGACAGTTGACTATAGCAGCAGTACCATACCAACACAGGGAGAAGAAGAGCTGACATCTAATCAACCCAATCTGAACATTGTCAAGAGCATCCTATATCACAAGTTCATCCACAGATGCAAGGAGTTCTCCAAGTCTAAAGAAGTTTGGATCATGACATCATCCTGATTGGAAGGGTTTAAGGAGATGAGAAACTGGCTTCAAACCTACGTTAGACACCAAATTAAATTGCAACCCAACCTATTGTAAGAAGTTGGTCTCATTAACGAGAGGCAAGGAGGCCATTATTTAAAAAGTCAAAAGTTGCCCCAAAGGTAGTGAAAATCAAAACACTTTCCATAGATTTACCCTTAATAGACAGATAGCAAGATTTAACGTTTTTTGGGCCCGAGGCTATAATGTTTTAGAATTGTGTTGTAACTTGCCCTTTAATTGTGATGCACCTGTTAGAGTGGTAAGTGCATCACCAGAACTCTGAAAGTGACCCGGCAACTGGAGACAGAGTTGGAAGGTCTGGCTGGAGGTTGGCGGTGTCCCATGGTGTGTGCAAAAAAATGTTAATGTTGTACAAGAACTTGGGTGTATGCTTTGTTTTATTAAATTGTCTCCAGGGTCAAGAGGTCCATGAATTCTATGAAGGTATCAAACAAAATGTTAAGGCAATTTGTGGTTCTTGAAAGGAGGACTGTGTCATTGGTGTATAATACCACCTAGACAGACTTATTCTTGAAAAAATGCATGTCCCATCCCTTTTTAACTAGAGCAGTACAATAAAAAAGATTTGGTTCTAGGACACAGTTTTGTCCAACTCTCTGGTCCAAGCAAAAAGTGTAAGTACATTCCCCACTTTCACCATATGATACTCAGGCAGAAAGATCAGAGTTGCAGGTGCACAAAAAAGCCCACCAAACCTCTTCCAGCCCTATAGATGCCATTGACCCAGAGCTTTGATCTGTTGACACTGTAGAAAGCTCAAGAGAGTTCCATAAAGACTAGATGTACTGCACTGTGTTTAGCAACTGTACATTTGCCTATCAACAAATATATATTAAGGGTCTGTTCTGCCATCACCCACCCTGTCCTGATTCCGTACTCAGCTTCACATAGAATGCATCATTCTGTGGTCCAAAGCACCAGCCTCTCAAGAATGGCCCTGCCAATAACTTTAACAGTAGACTACAGTATTGAAATTGGTCAATAACAAAGGGGGTCTTGGAGACTCACTTTTTGAAGATAGGGTCTATATCAGGTGATCACCAGGAGTACAAAAGCCAGGATTTACGGGCTGCATTAATACTGTTAGTAAGGAGAGGTGCCCCCAGTGTGTGGAATAAGTGCCCTTTCTCTATTAACTCTGGCTGTCAAAAAGAATCAGGAGGATCATTTTGAGTGTCTTTTTTTTAACACAGGAAAGAAGTTAGGCAACCCTGGCCAGGCAGAGAAGATGGAGTACATTTGAAATTGTTTAATTCTGTAGTTGCAAATGCAATAATTCTAAATCAATCACTTTTTTGGAGCTGCGTTTCTCGCAATAGAATTACTACTTTGCAGGATGAAAGTCTTAAGGGACACCCGATCAAGCATGAATCAATTTCTGTCTAAAACTTGATTGGTTACATTAAATAGTGTTCTGGGCAAAGGCCATATGAATGCTACTGCAACTGCATGTTGCATGCTGCATGTTGCTGAAATTCTTATAACTCACCTTCTCTGACTGTTTTTTGGGGGGGCACACCTTGTAAACTACCTAGAAGATTCCTTCCCCCACTCTTTGGTCCACCAGGGGATTCTTCCCGATTGTTGTGGAGAGTGCGTCGGGAGGGGAAGAGAGGCTTGGCCACTTCCAGTAGACCACAGGGTGATGGTCTAGTGGTTCAGGCTCCTCTCAGTATTTAATCACAATGGCACCGCAGACCCGCAGCGGATGTCTGTAGTGGACATGGCGCTGGTGCATTGAAGGCACGCCAAAGGCAAGTCCGTCTGTGCCCCTCCATGCTCGGCTCGCGCTCAGCACCAGCCACTGTGCCAATTTTACTTTAAACTCCTGTAATACTCACAAGATGAGTTGACCCAGATTCGAGGTGCCGGCACTTATTGCCCCGGCCCCACGTTAAAACCTCTGCACCCTCTGACTTTGAGGTCATGTCCTTATTGTCAAATCACCATGACTAATCATAAAATTAGGGGTACACCCCCCCTCATAACAACCCATATCCCGCCTGGCCCAAAACCTACAATCCCCTCAAGGAAATGGACATGGCACTTTAAAGCGGCTCTTGTCAACACAAAGCCGATGATAAAAACGCATTGGCCTTCACTTAATTTATAGAATCACAGGATCTGAACCTGGCGTTTGTCACAGAAACCTGGGCTGAAGCCGGGTTTGACCCAGACCTCATCATGGCCCCACCTCCAGGCTTCGCCATCTCCAGACTAGACTGTCCTCATAAAAAGGGCAATTAGCTCCCAGGAGCATCTGAAAGTCTACTTCGAGCCCATCCAAGTCATCACCTACTGCGAAACACTGGTTTTTAAGATTACCTTGACCAACCAGTATTCCTTTAATGGAGTACATCTTTCCAGACCCCCAGGACCTAGTGCAACCTTTTAACACAACAGCAGTCAGCTGTTGCACATTAAAGTCCTTTTCCTTGGTTTCACTATCTTAGGGGACTTCAACATTGACCTTGAAAATTTAGCATCCAAAGACGCAGTTGCTCTCACTGACCTTATGGGAAGTGTGGGCCAATAGGTGGATAGTCCCACCCATTGGGCTGGCCAAGTTTTGTATGGAATTTTCTCAGACAACCCCTACCTAAAATTCTCCTCCATCATCCCGTTAACATGGTGTGACCACTCAGCCGTGATGTTCAGTATTTGCCCAGGAGCGGCAACTGAGTTGGGGCCCCCTCTCCTTCCCAAACTAGCGAAACGCCCTTGGCACATAGTCACCCCAGTAAGTTTCACGAGCCACCAACCCCACTGCAAACCTGGTCTCCCAGTGACCTGGACGAGGCTACAAAAATGTACCATAATTGGATCATCGACAATTTTGACATCATAGCACCCCTAAAAACTTCCACCAATATAAGGACTTCCCCCTCCAAGCCATGGTTTGACGCTAGCCTGAGACAACAGAAGCAAGCCTGTAGAAGGCTGGAAAGGAAATGGCGCTCCCATTATGACCCAGGCAACAAGATTACCTATAAAAAAGCCATTGCAGAATATAAAACAAAAATCTTAACCACAAAAAAAGCTACTTCTCCGATAAAATAAGCGCATCCCTTAATTCCACCAAAGAACTTTTTTCCACAGTTCAGAAACCGAGTAATCTCCGAGATCAGAAAAATACAGGGGTAGATCACGATTTTTGTAATCTGCTAGCGGACTCCTTCCAAGCTAAAGTCAAAGTAGTCTCAAGCGGTGAAGGCATCCCAGCAGCTACTATCTCTTGCTTTTATACCTTCAACAAAGTCTCGGTAAAACAGGTCAAGGCGATGCTCAGTCAGACAAGATCAGTTTCCCCCTGGGACTCCTGCCCCCCTAAAATTCTCCACCTGGCCCCGGAGGTTACAACTAACTACCTTTCAGATATCTTCCACTGTATGTTCTCCAATGGATATCTTCCAAAACCTTGGAAGAAGGCATCTATTCTCCCGCTGGAGAAAAAACACAAATCTGGATACTACTGAGAAGAACAATTACATGCCTTGCTCTTGATACCTCTCCCAGCCAAGATCCTAGCGAAGGCCATGAATATAGAACTCACCTAGTTTGTTGATGACAACAACTTCTAGACAGTGCTCAATATGGCTTTAGAAGTCAACACAGCAGTGAGTTAATAAATCTCATAAAGCACTTCAATCAGCCATAACCTCTCATCGACTTTACGATGTCTGGAAGACATGTAATCCTGATTTGCTTGAATATACCTTTTTTTCTAGTGTTCATCACACTCGTTCTAGGATTGATTATGTTTTGGTTAGTAAA
Source organism: Lissotriton vulgaris (assembly GCF_964263255.1). Lineage (NCBI taxonomy): Eukaryota > Metazoa > Chordata > Amphibia > Caudata > Salamandridae > Lissotriton > Lissotriton vulgaris. The sequence goes on along the minus strand of NC_141691.1, from coordinate 1,566,413,400 downwards.
TCTCTACTTCCTTCTATTCAATCCTCAGAAATTGGTTCTATTTTTATTTCTGACCATGCCCCTGTGCACGCTGTTCTTGACCTCTCTCTCACTTCCCCTCAATTTAGTCAATGGAAACTCAATGAATTTTTATTATCTGACACTAAGTACATTACCGAAGCCACCGCATTTATTAATGAATTCTTTAATTTTAATATTTCCTATGGACACCTCTGTCTCTAATACTTAGGATGCCTATCAAGCCTCTTTTTGTGCCTTCACTATTTCATATGTTTCCTCCAAAAAGAAGGTTATGCGTAAAAAATACAATGAACAATTACATCATCTCAAATTAATGGAACACACATATTACACCTCCAAATCACCTTCTACTCTCCATGACTTGATTAAGGCCAAATCTGAACTTAATAAACTAGCTACTATTGAAGCTTGTAATATTCTTCTCAAAATTAAATCCAAATATCATGGTGGTCAAAATAAAGCGGGTAAAATGCTTGCCAATTTCTTGAAAGTTAAATCTGAACGTAAAAATATTGGCCCCATTTTTAACGATTCTACAAAACAAATGGTGTCCTCAGATGAAGACATTGCAGAAGTCTTTCATGAATTTTATAAATCTCTTTACCATGATGATACATTTCCCTCTAATCAAAATTTCCATACTTTTTTTCAGGCCTTCCTTCTCCCCCATCGTTACCTGATAAATTTAACGAATTAGAGAGAGAGATTTCTTCTCAAGAAATAATTAATGCTATTAATTCTTTAAAAAAATCCAAAGCTCCTGGCCCTGATGGTTTAGCCGTTGAATTTTATACTACCCTCACCTCCATTTTTGTTCCTCATCTTCTAGCACTATTTAATTCCTTTATTAAATATGCCAACGCTTCTGGTTCCTTTATGGTATGGATGCCTTAATTGTATTATCCCAAAACCAGATAAAGATCATACTCAGTGTACACATTTTAGGGCTCATATCTCTAATAAACTACGATTGTAAAATATTTGCCAAGATTCTTGCGACAAGACTTGAAACGGTTGTTCCTTTATTAGTTAAAACTGATCAAGTAGGATTTGTCAAGGATAGATTGGCATCAGACAATGCACAAATGTTCACAAATATCATCTCTTCTGCTAAAAATGATAAGTCTCCCCTTGCAGCATTATCCCTAGATGCCGAACCATTTGGCAATTTATGTTTAAAACTCTTCAATGGGGGGCGTGGCCAAGATGGCGACCTGAACGGACGCGGGTCTCTGTGGCTCCCTGCCCTGATCCCTATCAGCAGCCTTGAGAATAGCGAAATCCCCTCCAGACCCATAGCGGACGGTTGCTGGGTGATCTTCAACAAGAGGTGCTTCGCCTCCAGGAGCAACAAAAGGACCTTCAGGCGCATGCAGAGGACCTAGAGAACCATTCCCGCAGAAACAACATCAGGGTCCGGAATGTCCCGGTTAAGGCAGAAGGGAACAGCGTTGCCGTATACCTTCAAGACCTCTTCAGAGACATTCTTGGAGAACCGCCGAACTTTGTTGTCCGCATCGACCGGGCGCACAGGGTGGGCCTGGCGAGGCACGCACCGGCTCCACCGCCGGACATTCTGGCTTATCTTCCTGACTTTCCCTTGAAAGAACGGATCCTCCAAATGGCGCGTCAGAAGCAACCTCTGCAATTCCGAGGTGACTCCATCGCCCTCTTTCAAGACTTATCGACCATCACGCTGCAGAAACGGCGAGCTTTTAAGAGGGTCACATCGTTCCTCCGGGAAAATGAGGTCCCCTACTCCTGGGGTCATCCATTCAGAATCATTTTCAAATGGCAAGGGAAGCTACACCTGCTCCGTTCCCTTACGGACAATTGTGCACTGCTGAAGCTCGATCCACCGGACGACGAAGAGACAGAGGAGAGCTCGCTGCCTGGCACGCAGGATAGACCCGCACAACGTTCCGGGGAAGAATGGCAGTGGGTTCGGCGCCGTCGCCAGTCGCTGGGACACCTTAAACCAGACACAGCAACAATTGCACAGGAGCAAGCAGCAGCCATCCAAGAGGTGGCTAAAGAAACCACGGATTCATCCTGAAGGGCGGCTTGAGGAGGGGATCACTCCACTATTGGCAATACCGAGGGAGATGGGCCGGGGGCCAAAAGGGTTGCCGCCACCACGTTTCCCACCAAACTGACTTTCTATGGACCTATGACTTGGTCGAATAGGCCCAAGACTATGGTTCATACTGGTATTTTGACTTTTGGGGGGTTTCGGGAGCTCGGGGAGGGAATGGCAGTTGGGGTTAGGGGGGGACCCGGGGTGGGGGGAAATGTTGTGTTTTGGGGGGATACAGCCGGGATGGGTTGGAGAAGGGGCTGTGGGAGTTTGGGGATGTTGGGGGGGATGGAGGGAGGGATCTCCTTGTCCGCATTATTCTGCGTCTCACCCGGGACTACCTAGGCCACCGCGCGCATCTAGTGGGACAGCTTCGCTGCGGGCCGGTGCGGGCCTGATGCCGCACGTAGTGGCTTGAGATGACACACCACTTAACAATTCTCCCACTCAACGTGAGAGGGCTCAATAACCCTATCAAACGGAGGGCGGTCTTGTCTCTACTGGAGCACTCAAAGGTAGACATCTGCCTCTTGCAGGAAACCCACCTGCTGCCCAAGGATCACCACAGGCTCAAATCCCAATCTTTTCCCTGGCAGTTCTTCTCGTCCGCTAACAAGAAGGTGGCCGGTGTGGCGATATTGGTGACCAGGTCATTTGGGGGTAAGGTCATGCAAAGGGAGGCGGAGATCTGGGGTAGGTTGCTGGTACATCGTTTCCAAGTTGCGGGGCAGACACTAATGGTGGGCTCTATCTATGCACCCAACGAAGGCCAAGAAAAATTCCTACACACTGCACTGGAGGCCGCCACTGCTAACACGCATCCACATATCCTACTCGGGGGTGACCTGAATCTGGTATTTCACAACACAGCGGACCGCTCCAGTCAACGGTCCGGTCAGGTGGGAGCTCTCTTCGAGGCGGGACACGCACATATCGCAGACCTGGATCTCGTTGATCTGTGGAGGCACGCACACCCACGGTCAACAGCATACACCTATTACTCCGCTGCCCACAAAACATATGCACGACTCGACCACTTTTTGTGTTCCTCCCAGCTGGCACATCAAGCAGGCGACATGGAAATACTCCCAGCCTCCTTGTCTGACCACTCTCCAGTGGTGGCGTCCTTCCGGGTCTCGGCGGCGCCCGGCCAGCGGCAGCATTGGCGGTTGCTCGATAACCTTTTACAGCTCCCGACCACGCTGGAGCGAATTAAAACAGCGCTCGTTCAGTTCCTCTCCCATAATGTCAACGGGGACACTTCTAAAGCGACGCAATGGGCGGCCCTTAAGGCGGTTCTCCGCGGTGAATTCTTTTCTATAGCCACCGCTAACAATAGGGAACGTGCGCAGAAAAGGGCCGAACTCACCCAGCAGGTGGCGGAACTGGAACAGATGCACCAACGCACCCGGGCTACACGGGCGTGGCAGCAACTCTGCACGGAACGGAAGATGCTGGCGGCATTGGACCAGGACGTAGCGGAGTATGCCGCCATGCGTCTCCAACACGCATACTATACTGGGGGTGACCGCTGAGGGAGGCTGCTGGTGAGCAGGCTACGGGAGCAGCGCCGGAGGCAGCAGGTCCAGGCTTTCCAGTCCGGCGCTGGCGACGCCATCACTGAGGACGCGGCCATCGCCGCGACCTTCAGCGATTTTTACGCTGACCTCTACACAGCAGACAGCCGCGACCTGCGGGATGGCCTTAACTACCTGCAAGGTGCAACCCTCCCGTCGCTCAATGAAGCACAGACGGCCTTCCTCGACCGCCCCATAGGCCTGGAGGAGGTCATCTCAGAGATCTCTCGCCTGAAACTGGGGAAGTCCCCTGGCCCGGACGGTTACACTACGGCCTTCTATAAGACCTTCAGCCCACAAGGGGCCCCGCTACTGAAGGACCTTTTCAACACCTTCGAAACGCCTGGCGCCAACCCGCCGGACCTGCTGGAGGCAGCCATCTCGGTGATCAACTACCGACCGATTTCCCTGCTGAATATCGACCTAAAGCTCTACACCGGCATCCTGGCCAGTCGCCTTGCGCCCTATATGCAACAGCTGCTGGAGCCAGATCAAGCGGGCTTCATTCCACAGCGGCAGACAAGCGACAACACTAAACGAGTCCTCCACCTCATCGAGGCCGGCTCTCGGACGAGGCAGGACTGCCTGCTCCTCACGATTGATGCGGAGAAGGCCTTCGATAGGGTGCACTGGCCCTATCTAGAGTTGGTGCTGCAGCGGTTCGGAATCCGAGACACCCTCCGAAACCGTATATTCAACTGTTATCGCCAACCGAACGCCGCAGTCCGGGTCAACGGTTACACGTCCCCGAGGTTTGCGATTGGCAGGGGGACCAGGCAGGTGGGTCCACTCTCTCCCCTTCTTTTCGTGCTCTACATGGAGCCGTTGGCATGCCGGGTGAGAGATCACAACCTCATTACAGGCATACCGTTTGGTGGGGACACACACAAGATCAGTCTATATGCTGATGACATCTTACTTTCCCTGACCAACCCAATGCAATCTATCCGTGCGCTTTTATCGAGCTTCACACCTTCGCACAGGCTTCAGGCTTTAAGATCAATGTGGCAAAGTCGGAAGCCCTGAATCTGTCACTGTCACCGGAGGTGTTAGAGGAGGCCAAGGCTGAATTTGACCTTCAATGGTCGGAGTCCACCATCCCTTACCTGGGGGTCTTACTGGCCCGACAGTGCAGGCCTCCGCGGACGCTAATTATACCAAGCTCAGCTCCCGACTTCGAGATACCCTCAGACGGTGGAAGCATTTGACCCTGTCCTGGCTGGGTCGGATTGCTGCTGTAAAGATGACCCTGCTGCCCCAAATTCTTTATATATTTCAGACCCTTCCTCTGCGCCCGCCGGCGCGATGGCTTCAGAAGACCCAGGCAGACCTCACCAGTTTTATCTGGAATGGCCGCCGCCCACGGTTTAAGCACACAGTAGCCACACTTCCCCCTGACCATGGTGGCGTGGGCGTTCCCGACCTCACTCTTTATTTCCAGGCCTCTCAGTTGCGCACTCTGGTGGAGGGGCACCAACTGGAATCTGCCAAGCAATGGCTCTTTCAGGACCAGGCGGTGGCTGGGCGTACACTCCAAGGCATCCCATTTTTGCCACGCTGCCATAGGCCTCCTAACCTATACGCCTCACAGATCACCAGTACCGTCCTGGATGTCTGGGACAGAGTGGCAGTCAAATGGGACCTCACCTCCTTTCCCTCCCCCATGACGCCGATCTTCGATAACCCTGATTTCTCGCCTGGCCTTGACCCCCGGGCCTACGCGACATGGCGGAAAACGCCGTGTAGAGATGCGGGACACATGTTCGAAGGGCATTCTCTCATTCCAAAAGGTGAAGGACCACTATGGCATACCTGAAACGGATCGCCTGCCCTACCTACAAGTCCGCCACTGGGTTTTGCACCCGTCGGTCCGGCCCGGCGTGCAGCGGCACCTTACCCCATACGAGAAGTGGCTGCTGACACGTACATCCGACAAAAAGTTAATATCGGACCTATACCAGCACTTACTCCTCACCAACATTTACACATACAATGCAGGGAGGGCCACGTGGGAGAGAGACCTGGGGAGACAACTCACACGTAGGGAGTGGGAGGGAGTCTATTACAGAGCTAGGCACTCTGCCCATCACACAGGTCTCACCGAAACTATGACCAAGGTTGCCACCTACTGGTACCACACACCCGAGCGGCTGCATCAATGGGATCCTCGGGTCAGTGACCGCTGCTGGAGGGGGTGTGAGGGACTGGGAACGCTGGAACACTTGCTTTGGGCTGCGACCGCCTTCAGCCATACTGGAACTCGATCCTGGATCTGGTGGACTCCCACTTAGATACCCAGCTGCCAAGGTTTCCGGCCTATGTCCTACTGGGCCTCCCTAACACTCTGATGTACCCCCTTAAATCCTGGAGAGGGAGGCTTATTGCGATCGCGCTAGGGGCTGCTGTGCAAAATGTTGTGGCACACTGGAGGGTCATCCCGCTGCCGCTGCAGATAGGCTGGCTACATAGGCTGTGGGCAATCCTGGGAATGGAGAAGCTGTCGCTGGCCGGGACAGGGAAGATGGAGGAGTTTGCAGCACTTTGGCGACCGTTCCTGTCCCTGCTGACGGGGGAGTTCCGGGAGCTGAGCTGTCCCCGCTATTTGCGACTGCTGCGCCTGGCGGACACTCCGCTCCCGGAGCCCAAAACACAGCCACACAGGCGCAGGGCGCCGAAGAGCCACGCACCCGATGGCACCCACCAGGGTTGTGATCCTCTGTAGTACTAGTCTTTGCGCTGTGGACAAGGAGATGGGTGGTTGTGGGAGGTGGGGGGGAGTTGGGGCTTGTTTTTTCTTTCTTCTGTTATTCTTGCAGACTTGTACTCTATTGTCAGCGTCGCTTGCATATACATCTCAGCCTTTATGACGCGGCCGGCCCAGCTGGGTTGTAGGCGGCTTGCTGTGTTAACACTGACAGTAGACGCATTCACTGGCCCTATTCACGCTCTTGAATTGAACATGGCCGCCGTGTACTCAGACAGATGCATTGGGGATGTGAGATGCTGTGTTTTTCAGTGCTGCACAATAAAAGATTTAATACTAAAACTCTTCAATGGTTTGGTTTTGGCCCTACTTTTATATAGTATGTTAAATTATTATACTCCTGCCCACGGGCAGGTATTTTTGTTAATAATCATTTCTCACACTTTTTCTCTTTATCCAGAGGTACAATACAGGGGCGTCCCCTTTCTACTTTACTTTTTGTTCTATGCCTTGAACCTTTCCTGGAACATATTTGTATCATTTCTCGTATATCTGGCTTTATTCATAATTCTATTGAGACCAAAATATCTGCTTATGCAGATGATATCTTAATTTATATGTCAAACCCTACTGACTCACTCCCACTCTTTATGGAAGAGGTCCAATTATATTCTAGTATTTCTGGGTATAAATTAAATCTCTCCAAAACACAGGTTTTACTGTTAAATTCCATATGTTATCAATCTATGTTTATAGATTCAAATTTAACTTGGTGCCCTTCTAAAATTAAATACCTTTGCATTTGGTTCTCCTCCTCTTTGAACACAACTCTTAAATATACATTTAATTCCTTACTTATAAAAATTCAATCACTTCTCCTCACCTGGTCCCCTTTATTTCTTTCCTGGTGGGGTAGGTTGGATACTATAAAAATGATGATTGTCCCCCATGTCCTATGTACACTATCTATGTTACCCATTCAAATTCCTCTCTCCTTTTTCTCCCAAAATAATTCCACGTGTACAAAGTTTTTGTGGAATAAAAAACACCCACGTATTTCTCTTACCAGGCTTATTTGTCCTAAATCTGAGGGGGGTGTCCGTTTCCCTAATTTCAGAGCTTATCATTTAGCCTTTCTAATTAAACAAGCCTTTGCTTTATCATATGATTTTGCTGATATCCCTATTCCTAGATGGATTGTTTATGAACGCTCCTTATTAAAGGATTTTTCTTTTCCAAATGTACTTTTTATGTCCAATAGCACTTTCCTGTCTTATAACCCTATTTTAAGATAGTCTCAGAATTTACTATATAATATCTTTTCTACTGATCTCACCCCTTTTCAAAGTTTTTTATCTTCCACACTTTGCTATAATAAATATCTTAGATATGAAGGTAAATCATTCTACTACAAATTTTGGAAGGAGAAGGGTATTATTTATGTCCATCAATTGAGTTCCCAAAATTCTGTTTTCCCCTTCTCCACTCTGCAACTACAATATCATTTACCTGATTCCTGTACTCAAGAATATAATATAATTTCCAACTCCCTACAATCACACTTACATACGTTTGTTATCCCTGACGTTACACCTCCCCTTACTCCATCCTCTCCTCTATACCTCTTATTTCCCACACACAGACCTAAAGCTGCTCTTGTATATAAGTTACTGTTATCTCATGTTACTGAGAGACCGAGGTCCCCTGTTGAAACTGCATGGGAAACTGATTTGTCTGTTTCTTTTTCTATTGCAACTTGGGATAAAATATGGTCTAATTTGTTTAAAGTTTCTGCTGCTGCTCGTATTACTCAGTCTTTATATTTTATCTATAATAGAGCTATTATGACCCCAGTTGGAATTTCTAAGTTTTCTCCCTCTTCTGCTCCTCTATGCTGGTCGTGTTCTACTGATACTGGCACACTGAGACACCAACTTTATGAATGTTCTAATGTTTTTTTTTTTGGAAATCTGTTTGGTCCACGTGCATGAACATTTTTAAGTGCAACCTTACTTTGACTTTACAAAATGTATTTCTAGCTTCCTTATCGCCTAATGTTGATTACTCATCTGGTGTTTCCTTGTTATTTGACCTTTTCATTGCACTAGCTTTTAAAATGATTTTATTATCCTGGAAAGATAATTCTACACTATCAACTGTCACTTGGTGGAATTTTATCTGTGATGAGCATAGAATTGCTACTGTTTCCTCTATCTCTGTCTCTCAAAAAATAAAATCTTATCTCATTTGGCTTCCTTTTTCATCCTATCTATCTACTCGCAATTCTATACATTACTCTTTTATTTCCTTTTTCTTTTTTGTCATATTCTTTTCCTTCACTTGTCGGCCCCCTTATATCTATCCCCCTTCCTTCCTTTCTTTTCTATCTTTCCCCTCTTTCGCTTTTTCTTTTCCTTTCCCTTACTTTTCTCTGGTTATGCATATATTAATCCATTATGTTATTTCGTTTTCTCTTATTTTATACATATTATACTGTATGAATTATAACTTTTGTTTTATTACTTTTATTTTTTCTGGTACTTCTTGTAATTGAAAACTCAATAAAAATCTCTTAAACAAAAAGAAAAAAGAACGGAGTTCATTAATCTCACTGGAAACAGTCATCTTTGGGGGGGACCTATGTTGATGTGTAATTAATTGTTTGTGTCAGGATGCTCACAATGTGCAATGGGTTTAGTAGTGTATTGGTGGTGTTAAACAATCTTGTTTTTTCCCATAGGTGCCATTAATTTCATTATCAGGTGAGGTAAAAAAAACTGTCTATGAAAATTAGTTGCCAATAAACGTGCATAAACGCAGGTTTGAACGAGTCCCAGGGATTTTTTTTTCGATAAGATTTTATGTTATTCTGATGTAAGATATAGACTTTCAAGGATGGGACTCGTTAAGGTGAGTGATGATGTCGGTACTTGATTACACCAGCACTTATCAGTTGACAGTAGGAGGAAAGCGAACATGGCTTCTTTATAGACAGTAGCAATTCTGCTGAGCACTGATCCAGTCATCCATAGTCATTTTTAGGTCAAGGGTGTTTACCTCTCTTTCTTTTTTGCTCTACTTCTCTGTCTCTCACTTTTTGTCTCTCTATTAGCAAGGGAGCTTATCAGGGGTGGCAGTGTCCCTTAGACAAGCAAGAGAAGTGGTTGTTAATGCTCTGATTGGGTATTTAAAGAAAGGCATATTTGGGTACTACAGGTCCCTTCCCACTGTTGGGCTCCAACGTCACTACACCTGCTGCATTATTCTGAGTCATAGGGGTATATTTACAAAGAGACAGCGCCACCAAAATGTCACTTTTAGCAACATTCTGGTGCTGCTATGCCCTTCTCCATATTTAAAAAGCGTTGTTAAGCCACTTTTTGTGGGTTAACACCGCCTTGTAAATGCTGCCCCATTACACGCATCACTTAGCATAAAAGGGGTGTGAAATGGGTGTTGTTGTGGGTATTCCATCGCAACACCCATTGCTTTTTGATGCTGTCACCGATTAACAAGAATCTGTAAATCAAAGGCAGCGCCAAAAACTAACGCTTTCTAGGAGCAGGCGTAAGAATGGTGAAACAAGTAGAAATATTTTTTTGCTTTTTCTATGTGTGCTGCATTTCACATCACAGATAGAAAGAGCGAAACACCATAAAGATTGTTTAGGTACAGAAAGATGTCTCTCCCTGCACATAAACAATCAATAAATAATGACGATTTGCTACTGCAGCACACCTAGAGGTATTAAATCGCCATTATGCATCATCCCATACAATGCAGGCACCCTTGCACTATGGTGCAAGGGTGCCTGCGTTGGCACTATGCAGCTAATTTTATCAGCTTTTAGGAAATCACAGGGGATCAGTATATTGTTGTGAATATTGTGCATCCCTGTGTTCTGGAAATGTTATAGCGTGGCACTGCCAAATATGGCGCAACTCTGCGCTCTGACATTTTCTTGTACATATGCTCCATAGTATTTATCATCACAGTCCTAAACTAATGAGGCCTTTGCTTCAGTTTGTAAACCGGTTGGCATATTTACAAAGGGGTTGCGCCACTGGAACATAATTTTTATGACGTTCTGGTGGTGCTGTGCCCCACACCATATTTACAAAGTGGCATTAAGCCACTTTGCATGGCTTGACGCCGTTTTGTAAATATGGTACCCTTTCATGCAGTTTTCTGCATGAAAGGGGGTTGCAGCGGGTGTACCTGTGGGCGTTTCACAAAAACACCCATTGTTTTTTAACACTGCCGAAGATTTACAAGGAACTGTAAATGTAAGACAGTGCCAAAAACTAATGGCATGCAAAAGCAGGCACTTGATTGGCAAACAAGGAGAAATACTTTTATTTCTCCTTGTGTTTGCTTTTTCTATCTGTCCTGCATTCAGCAGCACCCATAGAAAGAACAAAATGCATTTAATGATTGTTTAGGTGCAGGAAGGTTTCCATTCCTGTATATAAACAGTCATTAAATAATCACAATGTGTTACTTCTATGTGTAATTTGCTATTTCTATGTGTGCTACAAAATGCAGCATAGAAAGAAGTAGCAAATTGCCATTATTGATTGTTTATGTGCAGGAAGGGACACCTTCCTATCCATAAACAATCATTCTCTGCAACACAGGCACCCTAGCACCAACACAAACACCCTTGCACAATAGTGTAAGGGTGTCTGTGTTGGTGCTACGCAGCAATTTTTAGCACCAGCTCAAGGGAAAACACAGTGGTGCACCGTTTTGTTGTGAATACGGAGCATTGCTGTGTTTTTTAAATGACGCAGGGAAGCACTGCAAAATTTGCAGCTGCACTCCAGCATTTCCTTTTCCGTTTGCACCTGCATTCCATCTTAGCACCTTCCCAAATCATTAACATATATAACGGACTGATTCAATTTTTTGTTCTTACTGTTCAGCCACCTTTGTTGCCATGATGTCTCTGTGTAATTGAATCTCTGTACTTCTCTCTTTTCGTCCCCCACCTCTCTGGGTGCCTATTATTAATCTTGATATCTCTCTCGCTGAACCACAATTGCTGTTTTGTGCATATTCTTAGTGGACGAGTGAGAATCCAGGGACAGTTGCTCATTTATCTGCTTTCTTGCTAATTGTGTTTCACAACGGAGTAGGGATAGGAGCGTCCTTTGTGAAAAGGTCCACCCTCCTTTTTCCACTTAGCGGTGTGTGGTATCCAACAAAATATTGTCACCAGGATACAATATGAAAGTTAAAAGTCCTTAGTTTATTCCTCAGAAAAGGTCTCATCCATCACACCAAGATGCTGGAGCAACTGTCAATCCTCACAGTTCTTTACCTCAGCCCTCCTATGACATATTTCATAAGATACTTAGTGTTCCATTTGAAGGTTGCCTGTTGATCACATGTTGCTCAGAGCTGTTAAGCACATGTACCACACATCTTCCTGGCTCAAATGAATGCAGAGAAACTATTTACATAAAATGAAAGAAAAACTAAACGTGGTCTTTTCGCTAAGCAGGTTGTTGTACAACTCTCTCACACTTTCTTGTCTCAACATTCTTTTCCTTATCTAAAGACACACCAACCTCCTTGCTCACATCTTCCACCTCCGTTTTCTTCACAGCTTTCTTTTATCAAAACATTTTCTTCTGCTTTCCACCTTGGACTAGTTTGCAAGTTACACTCAACACAAGTTTTCCCTTTTAGAATCTCGTATTTGCTTACCCCTGATGGTTCAGCAGAAATGTTGTTAAGTGTAAATGGAGTATTCCCAGTAGTGCTGGGTGGTGTGAACCTGTACATTTTTTAAAATACTTCTTTTCTCTAATGCAATTACCTGAACTTGGCCGCAGCTATCATTTCTTTGAGTACCTTATTTTTAATCTCCCAGCCATTCCATTTGTCTCTGGGTGATAAAGTGCACATTTTTATGCTGTATGCTTTTTTTCTTAAAGAAATCCTCTATTTCTTTTTAAACTAATTGAACTTCATTGTTAGTAAGAATGGTTTCCGGAGCACCCTCTCTAGACATAAGTTCACAAAGAAACATGATGATGTGCTTGGTATCTATAGTAGTTGTGAACTAGACCTCTGGCCATCGTGAGTAGGTGTCTATGACCCATCCCCATGAATAGGCCCCAGAATATCCAGTGCAATATCTTTCCACTGTCATGTGGGACACTCTCTAATAACCATGGTTTGCACTCTCGGGCTCTTGTATCTATTACTCATGGCACATGGAGGCAATCACGTATGACCCATTCTTCCTGTTTGTCCATTCCCAGCCACCAATTAGATGCCCTTAATCTCTTCTTTGTTTGGTGATAGTACAAGATCAGCATTCATTTCTTCATGTGATCTCTGCTCAGAAACATTCCAAAAAACACACCCACTCAGAATTTTCCTCCAACAGATAATTATCCATCACAGTAAAGTTCTCTTTCGGAACCAGTCCTGAGAGTGTGTCTGTTACTCCATTTTCCATCACAGGAATGTATTTCACAGTGAAACTGTATTCCTGTAGTTCAGTAACCCATCTTGTAATGCGCCCAGAAACTAGGCCAAGTCCTTTTTTATTAAAAATTTTGAGCAGAGGTTTATGGTCTGTTCTAATTTAAAAATAAATAACCCATAAAAAGTTTTTTAACTTCTTGACTGCCCTGTAAATGGTAAGTGTTTTCTTTTCCATCACAGAGTATCCGGATTGTGCATTCCTTAAACCCATTCATATGAACATGATGGTGTTCAGGCCATTAATCCATGCTGTTGTAGGACAACACCCAGTCCTTTTACACTTGCATCAGTGGTTATGATAGGTTTGTTTTTTGGGTCAAAGTTCTTCAAATTGGGTGTGGCAGCGAGCTTTTCTTTTATCATGAGAAACTTGTTCTCACAATTACAATCCCATACAAAATCCATACCCTTCCTGAAAAGACTTGTCATATTTGTACTAAGGTCCGCAAAATTCCTAATAAACTTGATATAATATTCCACCACTCCCAAAAACTTCAACTCCTCTTTGGAGAAGGGGAACTCATGTGTTGAATCGTGGAAACTAGCTGTTGTTTGGTTTAATACCCTCTCCAGTGATATTATGACCAAGGTAACTAATGGTATCTGTTTGAAGTTTGCACTTTTCCACTTTGATTGTGAGGTTACAATCACAAAACTTCCACAAAAATTCTCTCAGGCGAATGTTGTGCTCTGCCTCATCTCTTCCAAAGATCAGAATATCATCCTGGTAGACGCATACTCATATCAGTATCCTTTAACACCGTCTCCATGACACATTGGAAAAAGGATACTGTCTACACGAGTCTGAAGGTAAGCCTAATGAACCTAGACTTGCCAAAAGGTGTAATAAAGTCTGTTTAATCCCTAAAGGATTCCGCCAACTCAATTTGGTGATAAGCAGAGGTGAGTTCAATGGTGCTAAATACTCTGGCATCTCCTAGTAATATTAATATTAATTCAATAATGTTAGGAAGAGAGTACCTATCCACAATTACATTCTCATTAGGTTGTCTTAAGTCTGCGCATACGTGTAGGTTTCCATTGGGTTTCCTTGCTGCTACAACCAGTGATAGCCATAATGTGCCCTCCACTTCTTCTATAATCCCATTTTTTTCATTTCAGTATTTCATTTTGCATTTCATCTCTGAGAGCACTAGGTACATTCCTGTCAGGCAACAAGCAGGTTGATAATTCTGTTGTAGTCCTTTTTTGTGCTTGTAAATTCTCAAACCTCCAAGTTCATTCCTGAAAACTTTGGGCAAATCACGCCTTAGCACTTTCAAAAAGCATAATTCCCAAATCACCCTGATGCATCCAACTGACTATGTTGTCACCTTTTTAAAAAAAAGATTTTTTGCAAGAAACTAACCTTTACTTATATTCTATTAACCCTACAATTTATTTATTTATTTCTAAACTTATAAAGCGCAAACAAATACTACGAATGGTGTCTCGGCGCTGAGCAGACAGGGAGGCACCTCCTGTGCATTATTGAATGAATAGCCAGGTCTTCACTTGCTTTCTGAAACTCATCAGTGAAGAGCTGCTTTTTATATGGTGGGGCAAGGTATTCCAGAGCTTCGAGGCGGCCACCAAGAAGCGTCTGTCTCCCCAAGTAACTGTTCTCACCCGTTGAATGCATAGGGATGCGGATGAGGCAGATCTTAACGCTCTCTTGGGGACATACAGCTGCAGTGATTCCCTAAAAAAGTCAGGTCCTTGGCTATTCAGTGCCTTGTATATAATACATAAAGCCTTGAATTTGGTTCTCTTTTTTACTGGGAGCCAGTGTAGTTGGTAAACGACGGAGGAGATAGGTGCGAACTTGGGAGTTTTGGTCAAAATTCGTGCAGCGGCATTCTGCACCATTTGTAACTTTTTAAAGACCTGCTCCTGAGCATTCAGCAGAAGCCCATTACAGTAGTCCACCTTGGATACCACCAAGGAGGACATAAAGGTTTTCCCTGCAGACAGGGGAAGGTAAGGTAGCAGCTTTTTCCCTTTTCGTAGAGTGAAAATGGAAGACGATACTACTGCATTGGCATGATTGGTGAAACTTAGTTTGTTATCAAACAACACTCCTAGGTTTCTGACCTTTGAAACTGGGGTGGGTGGATTGCCCATTTCCGGTGGCCACCAGATCGGAGACCAAGATGGTTTTAGGTCTCCAAACACCATTACCTCGGTCTTATCGGTGTTTAGTTTTAGACAGTTACTGTCCATCCAGTGACTGATGGCTCTCATGCCCGTCTGAAAGTTGGCTGCCACTTTGATCCCATTTTTATGCACTGCTAACACCAACTGAGTGTCGTCGGCGTACGAAGTCACTCCCATTCCATGGGTTTTAATGACCCTCGCCAAGTCCGACACATAGATGTTAAAAAGTGTCGGACTCAGCGAGGATCCCTAGGGGACTCCGCAAGGCAGCAGAAACGTAGGTGAATAGAGGTTCCCCATCTTTACCGACTGTTCTCTGTTAGACAGGAAAGAAGCCAGGAGCTCCGCAGCTTTGCCCTGTATGCCCATGGCTGTGACACGGTCGATCAGGATGTTGTGATCGACCGTGTCAAAGGCCGCTGAGAGATCGAGCAAGATCAGAACAGCCGTGCCACCCTGGTCCATGATCTGTCTGATCTCTTCAGAAGCCTTGATGAGCGCCGTCTCCGTTCCATGTCCTCTCCTAAACCCAAACTGAGTGTTATCTAACAGGTTGTTATGATCAATGTAGCTAGCCAGCTGTTTGTTTATAACTTTTTCAAGTATTTTAGATGGAAAAGGAAGGGCTGCTATAGGGCGATAACTTTTTAATTCCAAGGTGTTAAGGGTGGGTTTCTTTAGAAGTGGCTTTATTATAGCAGTTTTCCATCTTTGAGGATAGTTTCCTGATTCACAGACGGTACAAAACATTTGTGCAACTTTATTGGTTACCCACTATGAGAACAGAGCTTTATTTCTAGTTTGATCAAGGATACCTTGTCTTGGAGCTTAGAATTGAAGAATTTATTAGAAATGAGGGTAATTTTAGTACCAGAATTAAATAAAACCCAGGCAGTCTCACCTTCCACTAATATGGTCTCAATGGGGCCAGGCTTGGTTTTTCTATCTGCAGCCACCAGTTGTACACGTTGCCTACACTCAAAATCATCCTCATCTGTGCCATTGCTATCAAGGTCAAACTCAACACCAACCCTCCTGACCATGGGTCAGTCATTGCTCTTACAAACAAATATAAAATGGCCCTTCTTTTTGCATTTTTTGCATGTGGATTACAAAGTTGGACATTGTTTGTCATTGGTCAGGTGACCAATCTTGTGACAACTATAACATATAGCATATAATTGTTTTACTTTTGGTCATAAGATTCTCCTCTTGACCTTTCATTTGTAAACTCTTAAATTTTTCTTTAACAATCTGCACCTTGAGGTCTTTTTCACAATATTTCTTGATTATCATCTTACACTGCATTTTCAATCCTCATGGCTACTAACAAGGCCTCATCAAAAGTAGGCTCATCACGTAACCACGTTTTTCCCTTACTTTGTCCATGTTAGATCCAAACATGAACTGGTCATGTATGCGGTCTTCAATTAAATCCGCACGTTTGCACAAAGATGCAAGTTTCTTTAAATCTGTTACATAGACTTCAACAGATTCTTACACCATTTGGATTCTCTTGGCAAAATGGTATCTTGCTAAGATAGTACTGATATTCGGCAGAAAGTGTTTGTCCATTTTTTAATGAATATTTCATTTTCATTTAAATCTGCAGCTTTCAGTACCCGAAAGTCTGGAAGATGACAAAAAATGTCTTGGCCCTCTGAATACAGGCAGTGTAAAAGTAAAGACGTCTTCCACTCCACATTTAACAACGTTTGCACACTTTGGCATACCTATCAAACACTCTTTTCTAGTTTTGCCACTTTATGAGAGTGTGCCCTGACTACACATGAAGAAAGATGGTGCTGTAATAGTTTGCATACTTGACTAATTGAAACTAACACTAGGTATTCATGTAAATAGTAATAATGAGAAGCAGTACTGTTCTATTATGCAGAATGTTCCAGAAGTATAGTGTGTGTGTCACTGCATACAACAATACAGGACACGCCAGAAACAACAGTGTGTGTCACTGTAATCACCAATGCATGATATGCCAGGAGTCACTTTGTTCAATGCTGCAGGACATGCAAGAGACAGCAGTGAACATCTCACTGCATAATCATGTTCAGTGTGACTAGAGTGTGTGTCACTGTTATGAATTACATCAAAACAGAGCCCGCCAGGAGCAATGGTGTACTTGCCACTACAGTTACTACGGCAAGACACGTCAGGAGCAACAAAGTGCATGCCACTGTTTACGATCATGAAGGACACACAAGATCAGCAGTGTGCATGTCACTGTATAATCATGCAGAACATGTTACAGAACCTAGTGTGTGTGTCACTGACATAAATAGTGCAGGACACACCAGGAAAAGTGAGTGTGTGACTGACATACTCTGAACAGGACTCACTAGAAGATTTAAATGGTGCAATGCAGCACGGTCACCAGGAATACAAATATGAAATGCGTTTGTGTCACTGAAGGAAAGAGGTCTCGCTAGGAGATTCCAATAGTGTGCATGTCACTGAAGGAAAAAAAACAGGACACACCAAGAGATTTCAATAGTGTGCATGTTACTGAAACATGGTGCTCAAGCAGATAAACCTCAAAACTCATAAAGGCAAATTAAAGTAGACGATCATCTCCGAAGAGTTAGTGCACCAGCAGCCCGCATTGCCAGGAAGATCACACTGTCCAATCCAGTCAGGGTTTCAGAGTGGATCCATCACAACATCCTTGGTCACGACGAACAGAACCTCACAGCGTGTACACCACAGCAAGTGGAACATAAGTGAGTTCTTCTTTCTGCATGAATCTGAGCACGAGTATTGCTTTTTTTCCATGATGAGAGGAGAAATATAACACGTCTCAGCGACCAAGAGATTGCGTATATAATCCCAACACAGGAAATGAACGCACCGAGCTGCAGTGTTTTTAAAAGCAAACAAATCAGCACATCAAGGCAGAGTTTTACAGCAAATTGTGAACGAGCGCGCTCAACAAACCCAAACAAGTGTCATTTACTGTTCGTATAAGGATACATCACTGCAGTAGGGGGCCTCTCCCCGCACTTCAGGCAGAGCAGGACACACTGTATAGTGAGCTTAAGTACATGAGCCGCTGACATGCCAGTTAATGGGCCTCTCTTTTGATGAACGTTTCACAAGGCTGGCACAACCAACACACGGAGGCACACATGAATCTATCTCTAATTGGCACAGGTTAAATCTCACTATCAAGCTGGCTGAGTCTAAGGCCACACGGAGCAGACAAAAAATGTCTGCCAAACTTAGAGCTGTCCCTAGTGTGTTGAGATGTTTCTCAGAGTAACCTTCCAACCATGCCAGTGCTGTATCGAATAAACTTCACCAGGACACATTATGAAAGTTGAATGTTGTTAGTTTATTCCTCAGGGAAGTAGTCATCCATCACACCAAGAAGCTGGAGCAACTGTCACTCCTCACAATTCTTACCCTCAGCCGTCCAAGACATATTTCATGACATACACGATGTTCCATTTGAAGGAGCCTGGTGACCACATGGTAATCTGGGCTGCATTGCACAGGTACCACATGGTGGTACTGCAAATATATGATACATACTTTTGTAGCTCCTACTACACTCCTGCCCACCACCTTTGTATCTGTGTTGGTGATGTCTGCTCCACTGCAAAAAAGAAGTTGTATCTAAGCATGTACATTTCACAGCAAATACAAATTGCAACATGCATTTTATTTATATTTGCCAGGCAATCGAAGCTTTGGATCTCCTTTGGATGGTGTGCCTTTGACAGCCCTGGGAGAAGACAAGCATTATTGCAGGAGAGGCATTCTTAGAAACCCATTGCAGACGTTTTGCATTAAAGTGGTTTGAGGGGAGGTCTGAATGTTCAATGCATTGCATTGTAGGTGAACTATAAAGGTTTTTGGAATGTGAGAGAGAGCATATGATGGGGCGAGTGGCACTTCCACTGAAGTTTGTTTCTGAATTTCAGCATTTGCATATGGGAAATTGTGCACCTAATGTGAAAAGAGACAAAGTGGTGTTGCATAGCCATCTTTAATGCAACTGTTCTGAAACCTTCTTATATGTACTAATGTAAAACATTTAAAACAATATCAATATTTTATGATTTAATATAATTTTACACGTTCATACTTTGAAATGCAGTAATATGCCAGAGTGATATGTGGGACGCCTTGCCTTGCTGATTGTGCTTCACCCGTTTGGGATTGTCCTGCCATCTGACTCACTTCTTGCGGAACCCGCTCCGCGGGTCCCGCTGCGTGTGGAGTCCTTGCCTGCAGCAGTTTGAAGGGAAAGCTGAGGGAGTGTTTTCACGGGGCTGCGAGCGAGTGTGTGTGCTCACCAGGGACTGCATTTCCCAGGAGCGCCCGCCAGCCCTGAGCAGCAACACCTGGGCCGCTCTCCCCGACCCCTCCTACCCTTCCACCGAGCCTTCATTACCAGCACTCGCTGAGGCAACGAGTGGGACGCCTTGCCTTGCTGATTGTGCTTCACCCGTTTGGGATTGTCCTGCCATCTGACTCACTTCTTGCGGAACCCGCTCCGCGGGTCCCGCTGCGTGTGGAGTCCTTGCCTGCAGCAGTTTGAAGGGAAAGCTGAGGGAGTGTTTTCACGGGGCTGCGAGCGAGTGCGTGTGCTCACCAGGGACTGCATTTCCCAGGAGCGCCCGCCAGCCCTGAGCAGCAACACCTGGGCCGCTCTCCCCGACCCCTCCTACCCTTCCACCGAGCCTTCATTACCAGCACTCGCTGAGGCAGCGAGTGGGACGCCTTGCCTTGCTGATTGTGCTTCACCCGTTTGGGATTGTCCTGCCATCTGACTCACTTCTTGCGGAACCCGCTCCGCGGGTCCCGCTGCGTGTGGAGTCCTTGCCTGCAGCAGTTTGAAGGGAAAGCTGAGGGAGTGTTTTCACGGGGCTGCGAGCGAGTGCGTGTGCTCACCAGGGACTGCATTTCCCAGGAGCGCCCGCCAGCCCTGAGCAGCAACACCTGGGCCGCTCTCCCCGACCCCTCCTACCCTTCCACCGAGCCTTCATTACCAGCACTCGCTGAGGCAGCGAGTGGGACGCCTTGCCTTGCTGATTGTGCTTCACCCGTTTGGGATTGTCCTGCCATCTGACTCACTTCTTGCGGAACCCGCTCCGCGGGTCCCGCTGCGTGTGGAGTCCTTGCCTGCAGCAGTTTGAAGGGAAAGCTGAGGGAGTGTTTTCACGGGGCTGCGAGCGAGTGCGTGTGCTCACCAGGGACTGCATTTCCCAGGAGCGCCCGCCAGCCCTGAGCAGCAACACCTGGGCCGCTCTCCCCGACCCCTCCTACCCCTTCCACCTATTGGGTACATACTTTATATAAAGCCATTAGAACTCCCGCAGCGCGGGAGAGCGCGCGGGAGAAGCCCGGGACAAGGGCGGGACCGTCTGTGGCCGTCCGGGGCCGAAGGAGGCCGGGCTGGGCCACCCCCCTTACCAGTGACATATAGTATCACCTCCAGTAAGTGGCTTAGAAAAGTTGGATTTGTTTAGTGTTTAACATGGCAACGTCCACATCAACAAACTCTGTAAATAGCCATCAAATAACTCCTTCTGTAGAGTCTGGTCCACTGGCAATTGGCCCCTTAGATAAATTTTTCTTTAATCGTTCACTGGTAATAGACAAAGAGTTGACCTTGGCAGAGAAGCGCGCAGAGCGTAGGCTGTCAATCAAAATACTTAAGAATTCAACGGATAAGTTTTCAAATCTAGCTTACCCCACCCTGGTAACTCCTCTGTCATCAGTGAACCTGCCAGTTGCAAACGACCATTTTGAGGTTCAGGCCCAAAAACCAAACAAGGATGCTGTGACAGAACTAAATAATCCTTGTGGCGGCAAAATCCTACCAGCACCGCTCACTGACTCTGGTGCTCAGGTTACATTGGCCCAACCCAAAATCGGGTCCAAACGGAAACGACCAGCATCTGTAAGAAAATGTAAAAGGGTGGTCAAACCCCCTCAAAAACTCAGGAAGTTACATAAACTCGTGAACACAGGAGAGGTAGTTACTAACGAAACTCAAAGTACAGAAAGTATTACACCTACTACTAATCTTGTCTCCTTGAACAGCTAGGACGGAGATGATAATCTTTGTACCGACTCCACTGTACCATGTAAAGATAAGGTGCAATCACTTGTAAATGTTCTCCCTGAACTGGAAAAATTGTTTAGATCACTACTCACCCCTATTGAGGATAGAATTGCCAAGCTTGTAGATAGGCTAAACCATTTTGAACAGACTACCTTAGACAATTTTTATTCCACAAAATCACTGATTAAAGCGAATAGGGTGGAAGTAAGCACAAACTCTCAGGTCCTAAACAACCCTGTTATTCAGGATAAGGGAAGAAACCCCCGAAATAGCTCTCCTTTACCTCCCAAACAGAGCAAACCTACAGCTAAAGCCATTATAAAATCCTCAGACAGAACTGAGAGAGCAAACGTTGGCCCTGACTTACCTCAGTCGACCATAATACACCCTACACAGCCCACAATCCCCCCGACACAAAATCCACCAATCGCAACGAGTGCTGAGGCTACAGTGCGTCACCAAGCGGGAATAGTACCAACAACCGCAAATGTAATTAATAGCACGCAGAAAGCTCAGAATATTCCGGTGGGAGGGAATAGGGCTAATGCAGGTCTGTTGGTAGGTAAAACTTCAGTACCGTCCCAAATAAATAACAAACAACAGGCGCCGAAGCCTGTCCCCCAATATGTCCCCCAAGTTCCCAAATCTATCCCACCGCCCGTGGCAAAGCCACCCCACAGAAAACCACCAATTAATCTCACCCCAGACTCCTTTCCCTATGTAGCAGTTCTTATAAATGTACCACCATTACCCCCAGGACAGAGAGAAACTTTCCAGATGCTCAAAAACAAGATCATGCACTGGCTAAAGGAAAACCGTCCTCTGCCTGGTGACATCGACGGGCTAATCATAGGGGTAAGGAGAATAGATTGGATGGGATATACATCGAAAACCTTGGGTGGGGATTGCATAGTGGTTAATTTTCAAGACCCAAGGGTGGCGGGATGGATAACAAGGCAGGGATGGGGAACAAACAAGGGAGGTATCGGAATTGTAGACCTTACCTTTTTTTACCCCGACCCACTAGTGTAACGACTAGTTTACTCAATGAACCCCTTATTCCCCCTACTGTATCTCCTGACACTCTATTATAATAACTTTCCCTGTGTGCAACTAATAAAATCAGCAAAGGGGCTCAATTTAGCGCCATTTTTATGATATACCACCTATGCAAGAAACAGTTATGTTTATCTATCCCCTCTAGACACCTATGGTTGTAGAGTTACTTCTGGCAGACTTTCCATGATACAATACATGTCTGGAGACTACTTAGGATTTATTACCTGCTCAGACGATGTGTTTTCTGACACACGTTTTATTCACATACTCCTTTCTGACCTATTATAAAAAACTTGGATCGACTAAATTAGACCCATTGAATACCTGGTTATTCTATACCAACTTGACAATATCTCGAAATGTGAGTCTTCAACAGCGCATATCCCTTTGATGAGCGCTATGCACTGACGCTACAGTTGGGCGTTTACGCT
Organism: Lissotriton vulgaris; assembly: GCF_964263255.1. Taxonomy (NCBI): domain Eukaryota; kingdom Metazoa; phylum Chordata; class Amphibia; order Caudata; family Salamandridae; genus Lissotriton; species Lissotriton vulgaris. The sequence continues at coordinate 1,566,390,782 of NC_141691.1, read as the reverse complement.
CTACTGCGCATGTGCGGTAGAGTAGCGGCTCGGTGTCATCGCGCATGCGCGGAGAAGTAGTACCATCTCTTGCGCTGGCTCGCGCTTGAACCTCCCAACCGACCCGATACAGCCAATTAATGCTTGCTACTTAAGGGGACAGGGCGGTACAACCTATACCTCCACTTCCGCTCGCTGCAAGCCAGGAGGCACCGACGGATAGGTGAGCCGCCTGCTGCCCCATTTCTTACCGTCTTTTGAACCGGTCTTCATTTTATCAGTTACATTCTTGTCCCTAGCAAGGAGACAGGGTGGACACATTCACTCTCAAGGAATGGGACGTGTAGTACAGATAGGGTCAGCACATCCACTGTTAGCTAACATGCTATGTAACTCCAAGTATATTTAGTCTCTTGTTGGGTTTCTGCCATTCATGCTCCTAAGTAATGAAGGAACCATATGAATATGTGTGCCATAGTTGGCCACTTTTTGATGCCTTACAACATCCTCCATTATTGTTAATATACTATGGCCTGAGGTCAGTGCACAGCTCTTTGTCTGTCACTAAAGGATAACCTATTGAGTTATGCACACCAGTGTATGTAGGATGCCTTGATTGGACTCCATGGGTGTCAGGACTTTGGATAGGTAGTTGGGTTGGTTTCACACGTCTGTTGGGATATAAGTGTAGAGTTATTGGACTGGGTACAGCAAAGGAGTGTGCTTACTGTACCCCTTTTTCTACACTACAGAGCGGGGCCTCATACTCCCGAGCGGTCGCCGGGTGAGGTGAGGTCTTCACCCACACAACGCTGGGTGAGTATCATCGTGAGGAAATGCCTCATGGTGATGAAGCTAGTATGCTTGTCTAAAATGCAGAATGCAATTTGTTCTTGCAAGTGTGGCGAATCGGTCTCTGTGTACATATGTGGTTGTGGGTGTAGTGTTGAGCGTTGTCTGACCAACATTTTTTTTCATGTCTCTTGATAGGAAGAAAACACTTTGATCTCCCTCCAGTGGACACCTAAGTATTGAAGTTCCTGGTAGATGAGTAACTAATGTATTGTGTTGTAGTACATCTTTCACTTCAATGTAAGTGCAGTAGCCACACTATGTTCAAAGGTCCTGAAGAAAGCCGGGGTAATTGCCCCTATGGCTGAAACATGTCGACCGCCCTGCACTGTGCCAGTAGGCATTTTTTCTACGTGGCGCTTTTTTAACTCTTGGCACATGGACTTTTGTCAAAATTCTCCTCGAAGTCTGTGTAGCCATTTTTATCTATCACCATCACCCCAGCACTGCACTTTTTCACCAGTATCACACTAGGATGTTTATTATGACTACATCACTGTTATCCATTCCAATACCGGCACTACAAGGTCGGATGGAATGTTCAGCAATCCCCACATGACGTAACATCCACCAAAAAGGGTGGTCTGATGGGAATTGCGTAGGTTTTTGTTTAACAATTTTTGTTAAATTTGTTATTAATGATTACATGTTGACAGCAACCTTCATCTACACATGCACCATGTGTCGCCGCTGCGACTGGTATAGCCACACATGATTTCCAGACCTGGTCTGCTCTTTTGTGTATTGTATATTGGCATAAGGGGTACGAGCAGACAGGTCGTTAAAGATTCCCCTCGACCCTCCACACACCTGTTTTGTTTTCCTTATAAATGTACCACCATTACCCCCAGGACAGAGAGAAACTTTCCAGATGCTCAAAAACAAGATCATGCACTGGCTAAAGGAAAACCGTCCTCTGCCTGGTGACATCGACGGGCTAATCAATGGGGTAAGGAGAATAGATTGGATGGGATATACATCGAAAACCATGGGTGGAGATTGCATAGTGGTTCATTTTCAAGACCCAAGGGTGGCGGGATGGATAACAAGGCAGGGATGGGGAACAAACAAGGGAGGTATCGGAATTGTAGACCTTACCTTTTTTTACCCCCGACCCACTAGTGTAACGACTAGTTTACTCAATGAACCCCTTATTCCCCCTACTGTATCATGGCCAGTCAATCCCTTACCACCTCCTCCTGTTGGTCATAACCATACCACTTACACATATTACAACTCTCATGTAGGATGGCAGGAGCCGGGATGGGGATATTGACAAACCAGTACTGACAGTATAGGAGGGAATACTAACGAGCCAAAAGGGCAATGTGATGTTCATGGTAATACAATTGTTACAAACTTATTGGTCAATAACATCGAGACGGGGGGTTTGGTTGAAGAAGGTGGTTTTAAACTGGGAACCCTAAATACAAATGCCAAGATAACATACCCAGCTACAGCCAATACGACAGTCGATCCAATAGATGACCTAGATAGGCAGACTAATTCTACTGAAAGCCCTATGTTAGCCCAAGTGTTTCCATTGACTAACACTCGAGATGGGCCAGATGCTAGCATTGGTACGCTTTTATCTTGGAATGTTGCTGGGCTGGCAAGTAAATTGGATTCCCAATCCTGGGTGGACTTTATAAGTGGGTATGACATCTGCTGCTTCCAAGAAACCTGGGCTTGTGATCCCCTTTTCTGTCTTGGTTATTTGAACTATTGTATACCAGCGTCAAAAGGGGGAAGAGGGCGGCCCAAGGGAGGCTTAACTGTTTGGGTTAGACAGGACCTGCAGGTCAACATCAAAATGTTGGACCTGGGAAATTGTGATTTGCAATTATTAAGAATCTCCGTAGCAAAGGGTCAACTAATAGATTTGTATAATGTCTACGTGAGAGGTAGCAACGTAACCAATTTACCCACCATTGAGCTGTTGTCTACTGCCATTGAGACCAAGTCCCAGGAAAGTGTAATGATAATTGTAGGGGACCTCAACAGGACTTTTGAACCTCTGGACTGTACAAATGACCTCTTGGAGAGCGAAGAGGACAATCTCTGGGGAGTACCACCTCTATGCCTAAAACCTGTAAAGAGATGGACAAAAGAGATCTTATTACTGAATGGAATTTGCATGGAACATGGTTTAAGAGCACTGAACGGGAGGACACCTGGGGACAAGGAGGGCAGCTACACTTTTGACAATGGCATCAACAGGAGCCGAATCGATTACATTTTGTGCAGTCTCCAACTGTGGAAAGGGGTTGTTGATATGACAGTTAGGCCCCGGGTTGAAAGTGACCACAACCCCCTCTGTGTGACTCATAGGTGGTGGAATACTGGTGCGGGTAACCCTCTAGTGATATACGATGAAACCCCTGTTATGAGTAATGATGAACGCAGGTTAAAATGGCCCAAGGTACTGGCAAACGAGGCCACTATGACTTACATCAATAATGCTGTTGATTGTGCAACTTCCGCGATGGAAACAGCGGTTCCAGTGGTTCCAGGGGATAGTGGTATCACCGAAATCCACAATAAGTTATTCTCCCTCCTGAGACCATGCTTCTTCATTAAAAAAAGGAAAGGGAAGAAATCTAAAGAAGTGGGAAGGTGGTTTGATAGTCACTGTAGATCAGCACGATTAGCCCTGGGACAAGCCATAAGGAATAGGGACCGCGCCGCTGTGATAAAGAATAGGGAACTGTACAAGATGGCCATTTATCGTGCAAAAAAGAATTGGGATGAAGGGCACTGGGCCGAACTAAAAGAGGCCTCTGATAGTAAAGACTCCAGGGCATTCTGGAAAATCATCAAGTGGGGTAGTGGAGCCGGTCCTGCGAAGCCCGACAACAATGTAGCAGAGGAAGCTTGGGTTGATTACTTCAGACCTCAGTACGCGGAAGTTAACCATCCTGTGGCAGCTGATAGTATAACACCGGTTTATGCAACCAACGATTTGTTCTCCCTTAGAGAAGCGGAAATTGCCATTGGTTCCGCGAAATGTGGGAGGGCGCCAGGTCCAGACGGCATTCCACCTGATATTTTTAAACACGATATGACCAGATGGGCGAGATATACCCTCCTTGTAGCGAACGCCCTAGCCAAGGGGGAAGTGGTCCCAGACCTCTGGAAAGGCGCGACCATTATCCCAATCCACAAGAAGGGAGATCGTTCACTGCCTGCAAACTATAGGCCCATAAGCTCAATAGCCACCATACAGAAAGTAGTTGGGAGAATGGTAACAAACCAGCTTATGGACTGGGTTGAAGACAACAACGCCCTTTCTCCATACCAAGCGGGATTCAGGCGAGCAACCAGTACCATCGACCAGGTCTTCCGCTTCACCATATTACGGTGGAAGACCGTTGTACTGGGAAGGGGCTGCCTGTACGTCGCGTTCGTCGACCTGCGGGCGGCGTTCGACCTAGTCCCCCGGTTTAAGTTATGGTTGGTTTTGCAAAAGTTGGGGATTCCTGCTGATCTGCTAACATTAATTATGCGACTGCACGAATCCAACTTCGATAGAGTCCAGTGGGGTGGAAGTGGGGAGACAACAGAGGACTTCCCAGTGGAAAGGAGTGTTCGACAAGGCTGTTCCATGGCCCCTTTACTTTTCTCGTTATTTATTAACGGAATCGTCGAGAGGATGTTGAGGGCTAGTGTTGATGCCCCATCGTTAGCGGACACCAGGGTTCCGATCCTGATGTTCGCTGACGACACTCTTATCTTGTCTAAGACCCCCATGTGGCTGCAACGTGCATTAAACATTTTTGATGCTTTTTGCACAGAGCATGGGCTAGAGGTAAATGTGGGAAAAACAAAACTAATGGCTTTTTCCCCCGGACGCAGGAATTACCCCAAGGTAACCTTAAACAGCAGTAGGTTAGACATTGTCACGGAATTTACGTACCTGGGCGTACAGATCGCAGAGGGCATTGGCTGGACGCATCATGTGGATAAAGTGGTCTTAAGGCACCAGCAGCTTTCTGGTGCTTTAAGGGGGGAACACCGCAAATCCAAAACAAAACCTATAAAACCCGCATTAATAGTGTATGATGCGAAGGTTTTGGGTGCCACACTATATGGCGCGGAGCTATGGGCCTGGGATTGTCTAGCGGCTCTCCAGACTTCAGAGAACAAGTTCATGCGAGGGATTACAGGACTCCCACAGAGTACCCCCCTAACCCCACTGTTTTTGGAGTTAGGTAGACGTACCATTGTAGATAGAGCCCGATTGCGCCCAGTTCTTTACTGGAGACGCCTCTGGACGACTCCAGAAATAAGACAATATGCGGAGGGTTTTCAATGGATAATCAAGGAAGATACCTTCCATAAGATAAAATGGCTAAAACATCTGAAGTCCATGTTAGTAAACTTAGGGTTTTCAAATCTTTGGAATAACCCTGAGGGAGAAATCTTCCCTAGCAAAGAAGCCCTTAAAGAACAATACTGGGATTGGGTTGGTGGTAAGATGCTGAACGACACCAGGGCCGACTCTATGTCTGGTCGCTTCCTGGAGATAAAATTTCTTCCTGCCCTGGAAAATTACTGGGACAACATCAACGTACCAATGGACAGGAAAATTGTATTTCAGTTAAGATCAGGATCTATCCCCCTCAAGAAATTGACATCTGGCTGGCACAGACCCACCAATAACTTATGTCCAGCATGCGAAAATGCCGAGGAGAGCATAGGCCATTTTCTTTTCGTATGCCACGCCTATGCAAATCCGAGGAGAAAATGGCTCTCGCCGGTATGGAAAAACTTGGGGACACGAGACAGCGCAGTGGCTCTAAGAATCCTACGTACAACAACTCAGGATTCGATAGTCATAGGGGTAGCTAAATACCTGGGTTGGGCATGGGCAATTAGACGACGGTCCCTGGGGGGAAGCAGGTAACCAGGCATTCCTTTTAACAATGATTAATGTAATACTATTTGCCAATATGGCTTTTATATGCAAATGTTGTATGAGCAGTACTCCATGTTTAATGACTTTTTACCCTGTAATAATGTATTATTGTATAACTGTTTTGATTTTATGTGCTTTTATGAGAATTGTCTCGAATAAAGCTTTAAAAAAAAAAAAAAAAGATATGTGATCTTTGCAATTCAACAGATAACATATTCTGAGGGCTTATAAGAGAATATTTTTATTTGTTTGAAAATCGATTACCCACATGGAATGTATATTTCCATTACTTTATATTCTGCACATCTGTTAAAGCAAATATACGAGGCCTGCATTTTCATCTGTCCTTACACTGTTTTTCCCCTCATGAGAAAGTTTCATAAAATCACAATTGGAATTGAAACTGTATCCCAATAGAAAAGTGCTCCCTCGCTAACAAGGACTGTTTGCAATAAATATAAATACATTGTGAACATTTGGTATGGGAATCTGTCCTCGTGAACTCAATCATGTGCCTACTGCTAAATAGTAAGGAAATCAAAAGGGGGGAGGAAGAGGTGGTGCTGTGTAGCACCGAGGTGGGCACGTCCTCCTCTTGCAAAAGTAACTGTAATCAAAAAGGTCCACCTCAAACAAAGAGGTTAGTGCGTATCTTGATGACCTTGGGATACACACATGTGGTTAAAATACCCCTCACACACCAAAAGGGCCCTTGGTGTCATGCTTCATCATCGGGGTCTTCCCGCCCGGCTGCCGGATGGGGCAGTGCTGCGACAAGCGACTACGCTGGAGCACCTTTTTAATTGTGGGTGCTATGTGAGTGAATGGAGTGAGTGTCAGTGGGGTCAGGGGTGATAGGCAAGTGATGTTAAAAAATACCTGGCCTAGTGATACAAAAAACTATTTAATAAGCACTGGCTGGTATTGTTAAAAAAAGGTGGTGTCGGAAAGAGTAAGCGGGTTTATGAGCTTACTTTCCTGTGTGGGTCGACATGTTTCGGGGCGACATGCCCCTTCGTCAGGACCGGGGTAAAAGATCCCCCTGTCACTCACTAGTGTGTCGCCACGGTGGGTCTTATTTTTACAAAAAAGTGAAAATAAAGGGATCAATGTGTATGTATATATATTTTATATTACTAGATACACATCCCTAGCTATGAAGTAAAGTAATGGAAATGAAATGAAATGAAATGAAAAAGAAATTTCTAAAGCGCACTGCGGCCAAGCGGCTTCCTGGCGCTGAGGAGCACAACAGTTTCTACAGAGGGTCCCATGAGAGGTTAGTCGGGAAAAGCCTGAAGAAAAAGAAAAGTTTTAAGGGCTTTGCGAAAGTGGGAAAAGATGGGAATAGAGCGGATGGAGAGAGGGAGATTGTTCCAGATCTGGGGGGCCAGGACAGAGAAGCGGGTGCCCCCGGTTCGGGTTTTACGGAAGCGGGGAACATGAAGAAGAGAAAGAGAAGAAGAGCGGAGAGAGCGACTGGGAGCATGAGAGGAGATAAGAGAGTTGATGAAAAGCGGGGCAGAACGAGCGTGCGCTCGGAAAGCCAGACATGCTAATTTGAACCGGGACCTGAAAAGAACCGGGAGCCAATGGAGGGATTTGAGGGCTGGGGTAATGTGGAAGGATTTGGGAAGACAAAGAATAAGACGGGCCGCCTGGTTTTGGATGGCCTGGAGACGGCGAGTTTCGTAGGCAGGGATGCCTACTTACAGGCCGTTGCCATAATCCAGGCGGGATGTAATAAGGGCCGTGATGATGGTTTTGAGGGCATCAACAGAAAAAAAACGAGAGATCTTGCGAATGAGGCGGAGGGAAGAAAAACAAGAAGACACAACGGAGCTGATTTGGGCGTGGATGGATAGATCATTACTGATCTTGATACCCAAAGTCCGGACTGAGGGGACGGGAGAGGGGGGGGACCAAAAGAAAGGGGCCAATGGGCAGAGGACCAGGGATTATATGAGCCGCCGGTAAGGACAAGCTCGGTTTTATCGGGATTGAGCTTCAAATGATTGAAGCTCATCCACTGGGACATAAAAAGAACAGTAGAACAGAATTTAGGAAGAGAGTCAGCTGGGGAGGAAAGATCGAAAACGAGCTGGAGGTCATCGGCGTAGTTATACACAGAGACCCCCAGCTCGAGAAGAGAAGAGATGAGGGGACGGATGTAAAGATTGAAGAGGAGAGGGGAAAGGGAAGAACCCTGAGGGACCCCACAGGTAACCGGGAGTGGGGGAGCAGAAAAATCAGAAAGATGGACTGCCTGTGACCTGCCTTGGAGGAAGGACGCGATCCAGGAGAAGGCAGTGCCTTGGATGCCCGCTGCGCTGACACGGTCGAGAAGGATGGCATGATCGACAGTATCAAACGCAGCGGACAAGTCCAAAAGGACCAAGGCCTGAGGGAGGTTGTTATCGGCCTTGCCCTTAAGTTCATCAAGGACCGCAAGGACCACTCCCTCAGTGGAGTGGCCAGGACGAAAACCCGCCTGGTGGGAGGCCAGAAGATGATTCTCCTCAATGTAGGCGGAGAGGCAGGATGTTACATAACTTTCAAGAATCTTCCCTAGGTAGGGGAGAAGGGAAATCGGCCTGAAGTTAGATGGGAGGGAGGGATCAAGACCGGCCTTTTTCAAAATAGGAAAAACAATAGCAGATTTAAAAGAGGGGGGAACACAACCCGAGACCAAAGAAGTGTTAAGAAAAGTGAGGGGGGGGGGCCAGACAGCTAGTGTAAAGAGTTCTAAGGATCCGTGCAGGGGCACAGTCTGCAGGAGAGCCCGACTTGACCTTGACAAGCAGGTCAAGGAAAAGCTCAGGAGAGATGGGTTCAAAATGATCCAAAACAGAAGAAGAAAGGTGAGAATGATCAGGCAGAGCAGGAGGGGACACAATGGGAATATTGGCTTTAATGGTGATGATTTTATTGATAAAATAGTCATTCAAAGAATGACAGAGAGATTGAGAAGGGGCAGGGGAGAGAGAAGCACGATGGGAGGTAGCAAGACTGTGAACAAGTGCAAAAATCTCACGGGACTTGTTGGCTGACAAGGCCACCCGCTCATTGAAGTATTTGGATTTGGCCGCTAAAATGGCTTTTTTGTAGGTATTGAGGAGGGCTTTGTATTTAAGACGGAGAGTAGGGCAGTAGTTGCGACGCCAATGACGCTCCGAGCGCCTGAGCTCTAATTTCAGGGATTTAAGGTCACTTGAAAACCACTTGTGAGCGTCATGGGGGCGGGCCGATTTAATTTTTTTGAGAGGAGCGACCTGGTCGCAAGCAGAAGAGAGCCAGGTGTTAATGGCAAGGGCCTGACTTTCCAGAGATAGGTGGGACAGGGTAGGAGCGGAAGAAGACAATAGAGATGAAAGGTTATTAAGATCAGTCTTGTTCCAGCTACGGGCCAAGATGTTTTTAGGCAGGGAAGCTTTCTCAACATGACCTAGATGAATAGAAAAGGAGATCATGGAGTGGTCCGACCAAACACAAGGTAAAATAGAAGTGGGCGAGAGTTGACAGCGTAAGGACCAAATTTGGTCTAAAATGTGACCATGAATGTGGGTAGGGGCCAAAACATGAGGTAAAACATTAAAACACTGAAGGGTGGCAGAGAAATCTTTGGAAGAGGAATCTTCCCTCGGATCGCCCGGCCAGAAATTGAAGTCACCGAGCAGGAGCAGCGAGGAATTATTTACCGCCAAAGTGGCCAGAAGATCCTGCAAGGTGGAAACAAATGAAGGCATGCTTTGGGGTGGGCGGTACACAAGGACCACCGTGAGGGGTACCGGCAGGTTGAGAGAGCGCGCCACCAAGAAGTCAACACTGGATATGCGGGGGTGCGGAAGCAGCTGAAATTTCAAAGAAGAGCGAATTATCATCGCCACACCCCCTCCAGTTTTTCCGTCAGGGCGGTCAGCACGAAGGGCATAGTGGGTACTAGGAAGAATAGCAAGAAGGTCAGGGAGTGAGTCAGAGGAAAACCAGGTTTCGGTGAGGAAAAGAAAATCCGGGGAGTCAGTATCCAAGAGATTGAAAAGGGCAGTTTGATTTTTGGTGGCGGAATGGGTATTAAGAAGGATAGCAGAGGCGGCTGGGGGACCAGAAATGATGCCAGTGGCAGAGGGCGTAGAAGAGGTGGGTGGAGAGGAAATGGGAGAAGCCGGGGAGGGACAGGGAAGGTGGGGAGCATAAATACCATGCGAGGAAAGGTGTTGAACTGCAGTAGGAGCAAGAGGAGCAGAGACAGAAAGGGAGAGTAGCTGGGCAGAGGTGTACGACAAGGGAAGGGCAGGGTCTATGGCCCTAGGTCCCGGCCCGTCGCGGACGGGCACAGACGGGCTTAACTTAGGCGCAACTTCGGCGCGCCTTCGTCGCGCCCGCTGCGCTCGTCCGCTGCGCTGCCGGGACTCATGTAGTATGCTCTTTACGATGTGGAACAGTGCCTCATGGGCCAGCGCTAGATCGGAGGGTATGATAGGGGTCCAATCAACCCCCAGCCTCGTTGTGCTTCCTCCTCCGTCCGTGGCCTCCGTGGAATACTGCTAAATATTCATTGTTTGGAAGTTTATGTATACCGGATGATCTGGCAAATTCCGTGAGATGCACCTACTCTTTCAATAATATGTGTCATCTTTATGTCATATGACACCATCCTATACGAACTGACCAATAGACTGAGTGATCTGACACGGTGATGTGACCAAGGAAGCGTCACCACCGGAACTAGAGGATTATAATATACATTGATTTGAGGAAGTCAGGGGAGATTATAGGATTGCTTCGGTGATGAACTGACCTATACGAACCGGACCTGATCCTAATGATTGCCTTTGGGAACTGTTGCAAACTCTACGGGTTTTCCTTTTGCACTAACACATATGCTGTGTGCTCCATTCGTGGACTCTTTCTCAATGGGACACTGCCCATGAGCTGTTTATAGCTAATTTCTTTGCTGAACTTTCCAGAGCTTCTTGTCACCTTATGGCAACCCTAAACTAATTACATGACCAGCACTCTTTAGATCGAAATATGTATTAATGATGTACTACCCTTTTTAATATCTTTGGTTCATTTTATTTTTGACTAAACCAAAGTCTATGTTTATCATGGATTAATTATTGACTGAAAATAGACTTTTAAAGCGCACAGCTACTCCCAGGAGTGTCCAGGCACTATGATTACAGTAACAGCAACTGCAACTACTACATTTATACTTGATGAAAGAACCATGTCTTCAGTCTTTTCTTAAACAGGCAGAGGGATGTTACTGAATGTAGCTCCAAAGGGAGTTTATTCCAGACCACTGATCTCAGATAGGAAATGGTCCTTCTGCCCATTCTTGTGCGCCAGACCTGCAGGATCTTTGCCAAGTGGCCATGAGCAGACCACAGGTTTCTCAAGGGGGCAAAGATGCTACATCTAGCTCTAAGCTAGCCTGCCCCAGAATAATGCAGTGCTGTATGGACTAGGACAAACGATTTGAAGAGAATTCTCTTCTTTATCGGCAGCCAATGTAGTGCACATAGATGCAAAGACATGTGGATTCTTGGGGGCAGGTTAAGTAGAACACAGGCTGCCATGTTTTTTAGACCACTCGTAGCTTTGGTAACCAAATAATATGAGAGTTCTATGTATATGGCATTTCCATAGTCCAATATTGATGTTATAAGTGCCTGGATCGCTACCTTTCTTGCTAATAAGGAGAGAACGTGTATGCAGCGTTTCAATGTCCTCAAATAGCCCAAAGTAAATTCCAACCACTGACATATTCTGTGGCTGAAAAGACAAATGAGAATCACAATTTTACTGCCCCCTCCTGAGGTCTCTGGGGTGGGGCATCCTTGACCCATATCATCTGCCATTGTGGGGGATTAGGGCCAAATAATAGAATCTCTGTCTTTTCTGCATTGCATTTTAACTGATGTAATGACATCCATTGAAAAACAGAAGAAAGACAGCCTTTAATTGACTCTCCTCCAGTCTCCTCTCCTCTACCACAGGTACACAACAACTGCTTATCATCAGCATAAGTATTCACTATGGCCCCACAGGTCTCCGCTAAATGTGCTAGAGGAGTCAGACAAGCTTTGAATAGCGTCGAATTCAAAGCAGACCCCTGCGGATATGAGTCTGACTCCAACTGTCAACTCAAAGGTCCCGACGAGTATGGGGTAATCCATACTTCCTGTTCTCTATCCCGCAAGAAGGAGGCTATCCAATCAGTTTGAGTGCAGCCATTTGCCCTGAAGCCAGACTGGCTAGAGTGGAGAAGCTCATTGGTCTCAAGATAGTGAGACAGCTGTTGGTTGAAAGCCTTTTCAAGTACCTTCGAAAAATCTGGAAATAGAGAAATTGGCCTATAGTTTCAATGCCACAGGTACAATTCACAAAGATAATGACCTATTCAGCAGTGTATTCATCATAAGACCAACTTTCCCACGAAGTGCTTTTTTAGAGCACAGCACAATTCTGGAGATAATACTTTACCTTAGTAGCAACATTACTACTCAGTATTAACTCCTGGGGACATGCAATACATACAGAGCATTGTCCTTGATTGCACAGGGTGCACCTTTAGAAAAGTGCGCTTGGTTCAATCAAGGAAAATGCGCCGTTTTAGGGTGAATGCACTGCCCCACGGGCAGCTGTGAACTCGCGCTGCCCTGAAGGCAGAGCATTCATGTGAAAAATGAGTGGATGCTTTGAAGCTGCTCTGTGTTTTCATAGTGCAGGCGGCAACCCTCCTGCACTTTCAAAGGGGATTAACGATCCCCTTCCAGGCAGGTGCAGTGAATGAATGTACCTGCCTGCAAGGGAATGTTTGGGGGGTCATGATACCCCTTTTCCCTCCTCCAGAGGGTTAAAAGCGGAGGGCGTACTGACATTGCGCAACCTTTTGGCACACTGTCAGTACACCTCCTAACCGCTTCTTTGCCTCTGCGCCCGCATGTGTAATACGGCGCTAGCAGAGGCAAAGGAACTCCCAGATTTGCATGGGGCACGCCCCCATGCACATGAGGGAATACCCTCTTGAGGAAGCACTGGTGCTGTATGTGCGCCAGAGCTTTCAATAGTACCGCACAAGCGTCTGCAGCCTCTTCTGTAATACCAAAGTGCCCGGGGGCGTGCAAAGCGTGCACAATCGCCTGTTGCACCCCAGAACACTTCTATAATACGGCACTAGATGTAGATGTTTGCACAAATGCAGGTTGAATTACTGATGCGACCAAGTGCATTAACACCGTTAGAGCTCTTTTTGGCCCTGAACGTTCTTTACCAAAGTAGAACAGCTATAGTTTAGCCAGTGGGGTCAACTGACAAGGCCCAATGCTGTCTTTCAATCTAGTAAAGTCGATGAAAAATCCTCCGGCACCACTTTGAACCAGCTTTCACACATAGCACATTCTTCAAAAATAGTATGGAAGCAGAAAACAATTATCAATTATGAAACAAACGATTTGGGATGTTTTATCAATCCTACCACACAGCTTGTTACTGCAGGGCATGTTTTATTCTTACCACTCTTTCTTGAAAAGCCATTGTTAGCGGTGACCCAACATCCATTCTTTGGAACAAGAGCTTACAATCAACTTCTGGCACGCTTTTGTGATGCGATTTCTTTATTGCTTTTTAAATTCTCCAAATGCCGACGGTTAACCCAATTGTCGTCGCCCTGTTTTTTACTTTTTTAATTCCTTCCTTTGTCCTTGTGCTCCCTGCCCCCAGCTCCCACCGCTAACCATGGAAGGTCCCTGGTCGCCCTGGCTCCTGTGGAGTGCCCGCTCTCTGTTCGCCGGTTTGATGTTTCCTTTTCATCCTTTGTGGGTTATTTCTGACACTGTGTGAAGTGCTCAATCAGTCGCTCTATGCATAAAAGGATGCCTAAATGCCTTTATTGCTCTACATGGAATACAAATTCATCTTTGACAGTAACCTTCAAGGTCTCATTGCTACTTTTGATGCGTTCTTTGCTCAGAAACTTCCTGCAATCTGTAGTTTGAATTTTCGTAACTTCTGTTGAAAAAAAAACTATTACTCCTTTCCGTTATTAATAGAATTCTGCAGGTTTACTGTACCCGAAGAGCATTCAAAATGATTACTGTTTACCTGGCAGAACATATTAAAGTGAAGTAAAAGCAAACCGATGTGGTAATGTTATTAGAGACTCAGGTGGCTGGAAGCCATTTTATAACAACTGCGAAAACATGCATTCATTTAAATGAAATCTGCGGCAATACAAGCTTGATCTATTCATTGTTTCCTTAGGAGAAAGAACATTTTGAGAAGATTGTGTACAATTACTAACTTCACATCTCATGTCTTTGGCACTTTTCCGGATCCACATTTGTTATGTATCCTTTAGAGTGCTTTATATTTTTATGATTTATTTACTTTTTATTTAAATCGATGTATATGCAACGTAAAAAAACACAGTTGAGATGTAGTCAGTGCAATTGACTAGATATTATGCATCACATCGTTGAATGCAGAATGTAAGCTGAAGAGGAGTAGGTGTAATATTCCAGCACTTAATTCCAGCTTCACTGGGCGCTCAGGACCAAAAGTGGTGAAATTCCACCAGAGGCTAAGAAACGTCTAATTTTTGGCAAATCGGAAGTGATATTCCAAGAAATCACATATTTCACTATAGACTGTGGAGAGTGGCCTCATCCCAGAGTTCAAATGCAAAGTATCGAGACCATGGGTTCACCTCCATGAGAAGGGCCATAATCCTTTGTCAGGAGAGGAGGAGTGTTTTTCGGAAAAGCTGCAATGGTGGACTCAGTCACTCAGGGGCATATGTATGAAAGTTTGGTTTTGAGATTCTCAAATAGCGAATTTTAGAGAATCGTTATTTGAGAATCGCAAAACAAGATGCATGTAGGATTTGCAAAAAGATTTGAGAATCCTACATATTGCTTAATTGTGAATCGCAAAGTGTGATTTGCAATTAAGGAAACCATCCCCATTTATTCCTATGGGCCAATTGGCCATAGGAATGAATAGGAAGACATTCTCAATTTGCGATTAGCAGTTAGAGAATCGCAAACTGAGAAAGCAATTTCAAGGTTGAATGGGTGTCAAAAGGACACCCTGTTGCACCCCTGAAATAAGCATGGGTGCACATGTGGCGTACATACATGTCCTAAGGGCATGTACGTGCGCCACATTGCACTTTGAAAAAGTGCAAAAAATATGAATTTTTCAAAGAAATCGCAAATTACCCCCAAATTGAAGTTGGTGCTAATTTGCATTTCCTTAGGGCCAAATTACAATTTTTTGTGCTTCTTACATTGCATTTAAGGAATCGCAATTTGAGATTTCTTAAATGCAAGCGCAAAATAGGGAATCACAAATTTCGTAATTCCTTATTTTGCAAGGCAGTTTTTCATTAATACATACCACTAAGCCCAATTGTGATCGCAGACGCCGGAATACTGCCAAATTCGGCCTTTGAGATCACAATTTGGTATGATACCTATGACCCTCAGTCACATAACAAGGTCTATCTACTGAAGGAGCTGGGTTCCATGTTCCTGATCTGCTCTGGAACCCCAGGTAGATGGAACTGTCAGCATGAACGAGTGGAGGGGAGAGAAATTGTTAGACAATCAAACAATTCTGTTCCAATTTACCATGACTCCTGAGAATCACAGACACCTGGTTGAGTTTAGTTAGTTTATTACAAAGCCAAAATAGCTGAATGTACAGATACCTCAAGGTGAGGGTGTAAAAATACATCGGAACTAATACAAAGCCAAATCTACTGATGACGTTAAGGGAGTGCAGTATGCACAGGATGAGAATCAGTTCAAGAATCAGAATACAGAAAATAACAGTGCAGACATCGAGATTCACCTTCATTGGAAGTTCGTTAGTATAAAGCATTAGTTTGTCCCTACAACTAGAGTGACATCCCTACATAGCATTTCCCAAGGCAAGGTCCATTAAGGTGTCAGCTTGTGAAGCCTTCCTAAGAAGTCTCTTCACATTAGATGGATCAAATAGCATGGAGCTGTAGAGCTCATTCTGAGATGCTGTCTCTCTCTGTTTTGCATTCTGTCCATCAACTGTTGTTTTTGTCTCCCTCAAGGCAAGGCAGAAGTCCCCGTACACTTTCCCTAACTTCGATACATCAATGCCACAGGTAGTAACCCAAGATGCATTGCAGTATCACACCACCCATTCAAGCCACCTCTTCATCAGTGATTTTCCATTAGGCAGCAATGCTCCAGGCCAGTAGTTCCCAAACATTTGACTCTTGAGGACCCCCATTGCGTCTACACTGGAAGCCGGGGACCCCCAAGGAATTTGTAGGAATTAAATTTCAAACATTAAAACAGTAATTCGAAAAAAATTAACACACTTGTGCACACAAAACAAATACTCGAATTACTAATGATTGTAGGGGCATATTTACAAGCCCCTATCTCCATGGGAACATCGCTTTTTGAGACGTTCCTGTGGCAATAGGGGCTTTGCTTTATTTACAAGGCAACGTTAAGACACTTAACGCGGCTTAACGTTGCATTGTAAATAAGACCCCCTTTCACCCAATGCTTAGCGTGAAAGGGGTGGGCAGTGGGTGTTTGAGTGGGCATTTCCCTGCAACACCCGTTGATTTCGACGCAGCCTCCTATTTACAAGGGCAACGTAAATGGAAGGCTGCGCCAAAATTAAGGCCAGGGAAGACCTGGTCTTAACTTGGCAAAACAAGGTGAAATACTTCATTTCTCCTCATTTTTGCAAAACGCCTTGGATTGTTTATGTTCAGGAAGGTGACCCTTCCTGCACATCAACAATCTTTAAAAAAAATGACATTTTGTAACTTCCATGTGTGCTGCATTAAGCGCCACACATAGAAGTGACAAAACGACATTTCAATATTGTTTATGTGCAGGAAGGTGGACCTTCCTGTACATAAACAATCTTCCCCTGTTAAGTATAGCGCCAGCGCAGGGGAAACGCAGGACTGCGCCATATTCTTGTACATATGGTGCAGGCCTGTGTTTCTGAAGTGGCAGATTGTGTTGCTAAGCCAAGGAGGCTAGCGACACTCTCCGACACTTCTGTTGTATTTTACATTGAAAGAATTTGCAAGAAAATGAAAAAGGTTAATGGGAAGCTTGGTGCTGCATCTCTGTATCTAACTTTTCAAGGGTTGGTTTTATTTTGCAGTACAAGGCTCCTGCTCCTGCCAGGGCCAGTCTGGAAACCCAAAGCAGCCCTGGCAAATGATTTCAGACCAGTCCCCATATGGTGCACACTAAGTGCAGTGAGTGAGCCTGACCACTAAAAAGGGGTCATTGGGAGGCTCTTCCCCTAAGAAATTTAGGAAACAATGGTGCAGTCTACAAAACATTTATCATTATATATTGAATTGTATTACCTTTTAAATAATAGTAAATGAAGACTTGACTATGCACCTGAATACGAAAATCTGTCTGGGGGTTCTTTAATGATTCCCCCACTATCACTCTCCAAAAGTGCTTCTCATCTTTCCATAGCCCCTCTGTCACGTGTATTTCATTTTTTATAGCATCTCTCTTACCATTGTAGGATGTCAGAGAAATTTACATCACACACATATAGAGACAGTGAATCATACGTGTAAATCAGTGTATAGAAAATGTTACATGTTAAGGCAAAGGGGACTACAAGGTATAGAACTCACATGTCATTCATACTGGTAGGCCTTTTTAAAGAGTGCTTGGTCTGGAGAAGCACAAATTCAGGATTCAGAACATAACACACTGGTTAGCATTGACTTTTACAATAAAAATGTATTTCCACCCAAACAAACCTTTTTAGCAGCATCAGGAAAACAAAAGAATGGGAAAAATATGTCACAAACTTGTACCTTGCAGTTTGCAAGCAGATTTTTGACAGTTTATAGTTCACTGTGCTAGATTACGAGTGTCACTTATGAACTGCACTTTAACAAAAGAAACCCACTGACCTATGCATATAAAATACTGTTTTTAAAAATGCATGGTACACATTCTTTGCAGTAGGCATATTAACCCTCTGTGCTACATTAGATATGTCAAAGCTGCTACTGGATAAAACTCATCTCTCTCCAGCAGGGATATTAATCACTGGCGTTATCTTGACACTTTTATTGTTCTTTGAAAACTGCTAATTAAACAAGATCGTTTGCAGTGCTTTTAAAACTGCTGCCTGCGGACCCCCTGGGAATGTGTCAGGGACCCCTGGGGGTCCGCAGACCACAGTTTGGGAAACACTGCTCCAGGCCATTGCAAAATGATCTTGGGGCATATTATCAAGGGGGTTTATCTTCGCTTTTTTGGCTTTAAAAGCCAAGAAAGCGGAGATAAAAATTATCGCCCTATTATCTAGCTGTCGCTAACATCAGTTAGCGAAAGCTAGTAGGAGATAGCGACCATCTTGGGCCCCACTTTGCATGTCAGTGATATTTATCACTAATGACATGGAAATTGGGCATGCCAAGATGTTAGCGACTGGAAACAGTCGCTAACATCGCTATCTCCTATTACCAACTTTTGGAGATATTCACGCTAAGCGCGAATATCTCCAAAAGCTAACACCTGCCCTGAGCAGTTCTTAGCCATGTTATCCAATGGGAGGTGGATAACATGGCTAAGAGCATTAGCTCGGTAATGCATGAATACCGCTGACGTTTCAGCGATATTCATGCATTGTGGCCGATTTTTATTGCATTTGTGATAAACCTTGGTAATACCAAGGTTTAATAGCGACAAAAATCGCCACAGCTCAGCTGTAAATTTTTGTCTCTAACCAAGCAATAGCGATAATTATCGCTATGGCTTGGTAATATGCCCCCTTTATTCTCAGGCTCGCTCCGATGAGAAAGTACAACAGTTGTCCATTATCGGTATCAACGCTCAATGTATCCTCTTTTCCCTAGGCCTACCTCCTAAAACAAATACATTATTCAAGCTAACAAAAATGAATTGTCCACCTGCAACAGAAACTTGAGAAAGAACTAATCCAGCATGCACATGAAAATTGACTATTATATCTAATGCAAGAGCTCCCAGGGAAAATGCATTTCAGGCCCACAGAAATCAGCTACATAAGAGAATAGCACACAGGCCTCATAAAATGTCATATAAACTGAACACTTTTACTGAGCATTTTTAGTTTAACACGTAAGCACATAAAATATGTGAATAATTGTCACCAGTAAGTACTATTTCTACACGTTAATATCTTCAGCTAAACACATCTAGTTTCAATGTTAATTTCTTCACATTTACGTAAAAATGTCCCTAATTCACCACATGTCATGTTATTACAGTTCACTTTCTACTGTCTCAGGTTAAAGCGACAAAAGATGGTATGCGGCTGCGGGCTACCCATGATTATGATGCACCTCCACAAATGAACACTGAATTTTACACAACATCACTACCTTCTATGGATTGCTAGAATGACAATACAGAATAATCTTAGAGTGTTTATTATTGGATAGCTAATTTCATAATTCACCAAAACATTTCGACAAAGGCCACTAAAAGCTGCAGTTACACATATATCATATTTATTCCATTTAAGTCAATCCGAAACAATCTTTTATTGCTCAGAGCCTAAGAGTGGAGAATATTGCAAATGTCAATTTATAATATACATATATACAGATGTATGTAGAGTCTTATGCACAAAGGTGTTGCTGTGAATTACTCTCACACTTCTCCACATTTTCTTCTGCATTCAAAAAGTATGCCAAGAATGTTCTTTAGTGTCACTTTAAGCAGTGAGTATTTATGCGGAAGACAAGACATAACTGCACAAAAAACCTGTTGCCACATCTCTAGTGTTACCAAAAATTGGCAATATCCCAAACCATTTCAAAATACTGAAAAAAAAACATAGAGCGTTATACTAGAGATTAAGATGCAAAGTTCCTACAAATACCCCACAACTTTGAACAAATTATCAGTCACCCCTCCACACACAAAGACAAGTGACCATTGAAGTGTATGCATCGCAACAATGAACTTGAGTAGGATTAAGACAATGCTACTAATCCCAAACCATGATGCCAGGTATGCAGACAGGAAGGAATCATCAAAATGAAAATCTCTGCCATTTTAAAGAGAGTTAGTACCAGGCTGTCTTTCCTCCTGTCAAGGTATTCATTGAGTGTGAGATTGGTGCCTGGCATTCAGTGAAAATTGGGGTTCAAAAGACATCAACGTTCATGTCATTCAGCCAGATTTCTACTAATTATTCATTGTTGTTCTTGGCAAATAACAGGAATTCTTTATTGATATGGCTGATCTTCAAGTAGTTGATGGGAAATAAGGTTTAGATGAGGTGCAGTGAGTATTTGAGGCATTGGATGTCTGAAACAGAGGAGACGTTCAAGTAGTTGTGTTTATTGTTCACTAATTTGTGATTTTTTAATTAGTTATATGTGAATACTCTCTACTATGGCTCCATGTAGGGACTGAAGGGGACAGGGGCAGTATGATATGAACACTGGAGGCCTCTAGATGAGGGGGGTTCTTTTGGGACCTGGAGGTGCCCATATAGACACACTGGGGTTGGTTGGAAAGAAAGGAGGAGAACCAGTGAAAGTCTTTGCTGATAAATTCCATTCCAGACTCCAGGGTGTGTATGAGGGTCAGATGGATGACAGTATCATAGGCAGCTGAGTGGTCCAGCAGTATTAGGAGGCACGACTTATCTTCATCTTTGGTCACAGCCCAGGGATGGTGTTTATGATGTGGGTGGTAGCGGTCTGAATGCTGCAGCTTGATCTAAAACCAAATTGGTAGTCATGCAAGAGATGGTTAGCTTTGATAATGGAGTTGAGAGCAGAGAGAGAATTTTCCAAGAAAGTTCATGGCACCCTACTTAACAATCAAGGAGTCCTTGTGTCACCAAATATACAACACTGATAAGGGATGGTGTGCCTCAATTCACAACCATGATCCTATTACATCTTGTCTCTCAACAATGTAATCTGGATAGCCCAACACACAGCATTGTAGCACCATGATTAATTTAGCCCCCCAAAAGCAAAAGCATTACTACAACCTGCAGGAGTGCTGCCATGTCTTTCTGCGAAATTATTTGTGATGATGTTGCTAATATTTCACAAATCAAGGTGGATGCAACAGTTAAAGTTCAAAATAAACATTCTTGCGTGAAAACTCTACCCCTAACCTGCTGAAGGAAAAGTGAGCAAGGGTACATGATGAAATGTTAAGTTATGTTATGTTATTTTTATTTGTACCGCGCACAGCTGCCCCAGCAAAGGGGCGTCCTGGCGCTTTGAAAAGGTAAACACAACACAGCATTAGGAGCAAGCAGAAAGGAGAAGAGACACCTCAGAGGGGCTAAACAAATAAAAAGGTCTTGATGGCCCGTCTAAACTGAAGAAGTTCATCGATGGCCCGGGTTTGCGGAGGAAGAGAATTCCACCAGCTCACCGCTAGGACTCGGAAGGAGCGGCCCCCAACTCTGCTCAACTTAAAACGCGGGACCACTGCTAAGTTCTGGCCTAATGATCTAAGAGTGCGGGAGGGGACATAGGAGATCAGCAGTTTCTCCAAGATTTGTTAGTATGTACCCTTGAGGATTTTAAATGCAAGGCAAAGAACCTTGAATCTAATCCTCTGCTGCACAGGGAGCCAGTGGAGAGAGTGCAGGGTATTGGACACCGGGCACCGCCTAGGCAGACCTGTCACCAGTTGGGCTGCAGCGTTTCGAACCTGCTGCAGTCGCAAGAGTTCTGACTGGTTAACCCCCGCCAGTAGTGAACTGGCATAGTCCAGCCTGGACACCACTGATGCTTGGACCACCAGTTGTCTTGTGGGTGCATCAAAGAATTTGAGGATGGGTCAAAGTCCTCTAATGATGCCATAGCAAGAAGCCGCCACCTTCTTGGTATGACAGATGAAACTCAGAGAAGGATCAAGCCACACCCCCAGGTTTTTTATCTCTGACGCTGGGAGGGGAGTCACACCCAAATCCGAAGGCCACCATTTGTCGCCCCACAAAGCCACCTGTTTACCAACCACCATAATCTCCATCTTCTTGGTGTTTAACTGGAGACAGTTGGAATTCATCCAGTTAGCCACTTCCCGCAGACCATCACAGAACCTGGGAACCTCCAGACCTGAGTCCCCGCTCAGTGTGACCGCCAGCTGCGTGTCATCTGCGTAAGAGACCATAGTCAGGCCCCACCGCTTGACGACCGCAGCCAACGGTCTCACATACAGATTAAAAAGGGTGGGACTCAGTGATGACCCCTGGTCTAACGGGTAAGATGACGACTTACCGGGTGGGATCGCCACCTGGAATGACCTATCCGTAAGGAAGGATCGAAACCAGCACAAGGCGGGGCCAGAGACGCCCACCTCCTCAAGACGCCGAAGCAGAATCCCGTGCGAGACCGTGTCGAAGGCGGCACTGAGATCTAATAACAATAGTGCCGCCGTCCGACCCGAATCCAGCACGGTACGCAGATGCTCGACCATAGAGAGAAGGGCCGTCTCCGTGCTGTGACCCGCACGGAACCCGTTCTGAGTAGGGTCAAGAATGTTAAACCTACCAAGATGGTGTGAAAGAGTGGCATTCACATGGGCCTCCGCTATTTTCGTGGCCCAAGGGAGAAGGGAGATAGGGCGGTAGTTTTCACGTTTAAGGGGGTCGAGGGTCGCCTTCTTCAGGATTGGCGTGACTACCGCCTGCTTCCATCTGACGGGAACCACTCCAGAAGAGAGGGACAGGTTGATCAAAGACAGCACTGGGATGCAGCAAACCGGGGCCAGGGTCTTAAGTTGGGCCGGTTTCAGCGGGTCTGACGGAGATCCAGACTTGATTTTAGTGCTGAGAGAGTCAAACACCTCCATAGATAAGGGGGTAAGATAGAAAGACACTCCCCCTCACCTAAGGTGCAACCAACCTGCTCTAGCGTCAGGGAACCCGTTGGGAAAGTTAATGTTAGTTGGGATTTGTTAAGCGCTCGTACGCCCGGAGGCTTCATGGCGCTGTAGAAGGAGCCAAACAAGACAGTCAAAGGATAAGCAGTGCTATCAATAGTAAGCTTGAGAAAACAACCAGGTCTTCAGAGATTGCCTGAAGCTGAGGATGTTATCATTCTGCTTTATATGGAGAGGAAGAGAATTCCAGAGTACAGCAGCTTGATGGTCGAAAGTGCGATAGATGGCTTCCACTTTTTCATGGAAGAAGGAAGCCAAACCCTCACAGTGGGTGTCCGAGCATATTTCCACCACAGTTGCTCTCTTAGCCATCAGGTCCTTTAATACTTTAAAAATAAGTTTCGATGGATTAGCAGAATTCTGAAACTGATGGGCATAAAAGGAAGCATGAGTTTGACACACTGCCCTGTGGTAGATCTTAACCTTGGCCAGATAGCAGATCTTCAAATCTGGGTCATACGACTTCCTCCATAATCTTTCGGCCTGTCTACAGGCCCTCTTAAGAGATGCCAAGGTACTGTCATACCAAGGACTCGGCTCCTTCTGTCGACACTTGGACCAGCACATAGGGATCAGAGAATCGAGAGCCCCAGATATCCACTCACAAAAGGAGTCGTATCCACGATCAACCTCGGTGAGCGGGCCTAAAGGAGCCTCCTCGAGCAGATGGTAAAAATCCTCCAGTCTTAATTTGTTCCAGTGTCGTTTAAGAACAAGTCTGTCCTGTGATAGGAAAGGAGAATCAGACAAAGAACATGCCGTTTTCACCAGCACGTGGTCTGTCCAGACCAACTGGGAGGGACCAAGAACTCTAAATCCTTCTAGGTTTGTAAAGAAAGTGTCAAGAATATGACCACCTCTATGTGTGGGAAAAGTAATCATCTGCGAGAGCTGTAGAGCCTCAAGATCCGCCAGAAAGCTCCTGATGGAGGGTAAAGAGGGGCAGTCAAGATGGAGATTAAGATCTCCCATAACATTAAAATTGGCGCATCCTAGTGCCTCTGTACTAATATACTCAGGAAGAGAAGCCCTAAAAACAGAGTCGCAGCCCGGAGGCCGGTAAATTAATAGACCAGAGAAGGTAAACTGGTGACTAAACGCTATTTTAAATAAAGCACCCTCACACCCCGAAAGTTCAGCGGCTTTCCAATCGCAAGGATAACATTGCAATGCCTCCACCTCTAGTCGTCCGATTTAAGGTAAAAATGGCATAATCTGGGGGAAAGGCTAGGTTAATTATCGAGGAGTCAGAGTCCTGGAGCCAAGTTTCAGTCAGGAAAAGGACATCAGGGGAGCCATCAATGAGAAGATCGTAAACCTCCTGATAGTGCTTTACCACTGATCTGACGTTTAAGCTCCAGATACTCAGGTCCCGTTGTCCTGCCCTCTTTGTAACAGGAGTTGAAAGCCCCAAGGAGCGAATAAGAGACGGGGGTTCCAATGACCAAGCACCACAACTACAATGATATGGGCCACAAAGAGGGGCCACAGGCGAGAGCTCGCAGCGTGTACATCGATCCTGAAGGGCCAGTAAATCGGCCCTACTGTAAGTTCTCAGAGGCAAAGTCATGATGTCCAGTTCCAGAGTTCTGCCGCGACCCGCGCCTCCTTAGGGCGGACGGGCGCAGACGGGCAGGACTCTGGCACGACTCAGGCGCAGCGATGGCGATCCCGCTGCGCGATCCAGCTGCGCTTACTAGGGAGCTTTATGTAGGCGTGCCTCTAATCAACCGGAGCGCTAGCCCGCTCGTAGGTGACGCCCCCTAATCAGTACACACCACTCCAAGATGGCGCGAAAATATCTCCCCACCCCAGGAACCGGACCCGCTAAAAGAGCGGTGAGGACCGATTACAGTGCAGGTAAGGGGAGAGAAGAATCCCTCATTAAAATCAGGGGAAAAAACGAATAGTGACAAAACAAATAGTAAACAGGTACTTTTAAAATAGCAGCGCAGTGAAAGGCGCGCGAAGCGCTATGCGGCGTTCAGTTACCTTGACAGGGCAGAACCCGGGGCCAGTCGCCTTATGTAGGCGTGCCTCTAATCAACCGGAGCGCTAGCCCGCTCGTAGGTGACGCCCCCTAATCAGTACACACCACACCAAGATGGCGCGAAAATATCGCCCCACCCCAGGAACCGGACCCGCTAAAAGAGCGGTGAGGACCGATTACAGTGCAGGTAAGGGGAGAGAAGAATCCCTCATTAAAATCAGGGGAAAAAATGAATAGTGACGAAACAAATAGTAAACAGGTACTTTTAAAATAGCAGCGCAGTGAAAGGTGCGCGAAGCGCTATGCGTCGTTCAGTTACCTTGACAGGGCAGAACCGGGGGCCGTCGCCTTATGTAGGCGTGCCTCTAATCAACCGGAGTGCTAGCCTGCTCGTAGGTGACGCCCCCTAATCAGTACACACCACTCCAAGATGGCGGGAAAATATCTCCCCACCCCAGGAACCGGACCCGCTAAAAGAGCGGTGAGGACCGATTACAGTGCAGGTAAGGGAAGAGAAGAATCCCTCGTTAAAATCAGGGGAAAAAACGAATAGTGACAAAACAAATAGTAAACAGGTACTTTTAAAATAGCAGCACAGTGAAAGGCGCGTGAAGCGCTATGCGGCGTTCAGTTACCTTGACAGGGCAGAACCCGGGGCCGGTCGCCTTATGTAGGCGTGCCTCTAATCAACCGGAGCGCTAGCCCGCTCGTAGGTGACGCCCCCTAATCAGTACACACCACTCCAAGATGGCGCAAAAATATCTCCCCACCCCAGGAACCGGACCCGTTAAAAGAGCGGTGAGGACCGATTACAGTGCAGGTAAGGGGAGAGAAGAATCCCTCATTAAAATCAGGGGAAAAAACGAATAGTGACAAAACAAATAGTAAACAGATACTTTTAAAATAGCAGCGCAGTGAAAGACGCGCGAAGCGCTATGTGGCGTTCAGTTACCTTGACAGGGCAGAACCCGAGGCCGGTCGCCTTATGTAGGCGTGCCTCTAATCAACCGGAGCGCTAGCCCGCTCGTAGGTGACGCCCCCTAATCAGTACACACCACTCCAAGATGGCGCAAAAATATCTCCCTCTCAGGCCTACTGTGTCTAACATTAGATTTTCCACAAGGAAACAACAGATTTGTAGTTTTCAAATGACAACAAAAATAAATTACAGTTGGTGCAGCAAAATATTATCTTACTATGAGAGTCTTGCAAAGATTCTCACTGTGCCAAGATTCTATACCCACGATTTGTCAGGGACGGTAATTTACACCATAACAATTCCCAACCACGGTAATCTGTGAGATGCAATGTAACAAAATGTGTATATGTAGGCTTTAATCGAATAATAAAAATGCACCCTTAAATGCCTTTTGACTTTAATATATACTTTTCACAATCATTATTTTAGGACTATACTTTTCATAACATACAATTGGGCCTATTAACTTCATTGTTTGTTTGTCGTCATAACTAACTCAGACCTACTGTGCTAGACATAAGCTTTTCCACAAGACAACAATCAGAAATACTGTTCTAAAATTACAAACATGTACAAAATTACTGTTGTCAAATCAATGTAAAATTGAGAGCCTAGTAGGGATTACCATAGTGCAAATCATCTATGCCCTTGGTTTCCATACCCTTGGTTTGTTCGAATGGGTCACCAACACCTAAATTATTACCTATTATTATAATATGCAAAATTCTGCATAACAAAATACCAACCTGTAGCTTTAGAACAGTGTAATAACAATCCACCTTTAAAAGACTTTCACCTTTAACATCTGTGAATAAGTAAAGAAAGAAGGCAGGGGCTAGGCCAAGATCTTGACTGAGTAAGTCTCTCTGCTGTGCGCTTCAGCTGTTTCTCCCCAGGAGACATCCTAGGCCTAATTTCATTTTTTTAAAACTTGTTTTTATTGCATTTTTCAAGTAATCAAGTACAAAAGAAAATGTACTGTACTCACAATGTGGATTACATGAACCAATCATTGACAGATAATGACAAAAATTAGGCACATATAGCATTGATAGCTCCATGCTCATTAACTACGAAACAACAATACAGGCTCATGTAACAGAGATATGTTGGCCAGTAGGACCAGTCATCTAATCGAACAATCACATCATCATTTGATGCATTTCAGTCTGTGAGTTCTGGGTGTAGTAACACGTAGGAATGGAGAGGCTGCCAAATATTTTTTGGGGGGGAGGCAAATGGAAGCAAGAATACCTTTATAACGCTAGTCGTGTTACAATATATCATATCTCTGATCCAGGCCCCCACTAGAGCCAGCGCAATCCCGCTCCTGTTCAAGGAAACGTGTCTCTTTGCAGCACAAGGGCAATTGAAGTGAAACGCCTTATCCCTCAGCTCAACAGGAGAACATACCCCAGTAGAGCCAGCAATGGTGTATGTGGGAGCGCAATCTCAACAATTTGTTCAAGATGCCAAAACACCTCCTCCCAATAGGTCAGTACCGAAGGGCAATTCCATGCCAGGTGAATAAACTCAGCATGCCCCATGGCACATCTCCGACAGCAGTCTGTTTTTGTACAGTCCATCTTTACGAGCAAGACAGGGGTGAAATAGATTCTGTGTAGGTACTTAAAGTGCAGGAGTTTGTGCTTATAATAATTAGATACTAGTTGTGCCTGCTTATAACAGTAGGCCCATATTCTTTCAGTTGTGGGCTGCGTTAGGTCTCTCTCCCACGCCACACGCTCCACCACCCATCATTGGCAGGAGCGCCTGTGCCTGTCGGTATAGTCTGGAAACTAAGTGTGCGCCATCTGACACAGTAAAAACTGTTGTTAGTGGGGGGAGCTCTGCATGCTCCTCCATGGGTCTAATTCATAAGAAAGTGCTGCAGCGTGGCACCAAAAGCCATTTTGCTGCGCCACACTGCGGCACTTTCAAAGCACAGGGAGGCTTCATATCTACAAAGATATGACGGATACCTTTGCTCAGCCCTGTGCTGGCACATAATTTGCTGACATGCATGGATGCAGGCACCCTTGCTACATGGTACCTGGTACCTGCATCACAGGGATGATTGTTTATGTGCTGGAAGGTGTTCCTTCCTGCACATAAACAATCTGACATGGTGTTTTTAAACTTATATGTGTGCTGCATTGGCACACATAAAACTTGCTCAACGTAATTGTTTTAATGATTGTTTATGTGCAGAAAAGACACCTTCCTACACATAAACAATCACCAGAGGGGATTTCCTCGTTCTATGTGTGCTGCAGGCATTTTCCTGAGTCCTGTACTTTTCCATGAGATTTGTGTACTAAACCCATTTTTTCTTTTAACAAAATCATGGATTCTACCTTTGACTTTCACTCCATGGGAAAAGTTCCACCATTGACCATTGCTTAATTTCACAGCCTGACCTTTGATCTCAGCAATACAAGTAGGTTCCCTGAATTTGGAATACCCTTTTTGTAACAACAGTGGTTCTGTGACACATTTCCACTCACTCACTGAAAAATGTGCCACCTTTCTCTTTCTGTGATAAATCAATGTTTTACACCTTCTGCGACTGACATTATCACTGGTACATTTCACTTTGTTAGTCCTGTTTCCCCAATGTATCCTTTACCACAGGGACATAGGATTAAATATACCAGATTTTTGCTCCTACAGTTATTTAATGTACTAATCCTATGTTTGACTGAATTTAGACAAACTTCCTTTGTGCCTCTAGTGCAGCAACAAAAATCCTACATCAAGGACACCTCCGATATGATAACCAGGGTGGAGGGTCTACAGTTCCAGGGAGAGACTGAGTATATGGTGACTCTAGATGTAGAGTCACTATATACAAATATACCACAACAGAACACAATAAAGGTAATTAGAACTTTACTGGAAGGAACAGAAATAGTTGGTGCCAATAAAGAGTTTATAGTCCAATGTGTATCCTTGGTACTCCTGAATAATATTTTCCTCTTCAAAAAAGATCTATATATTCAATGTAAGGGGACCAGTATGGTCTGTATTTATGTTAGTATATTTGAAGAAAAGCACGTATACAATGAGATCAGCCCCTTCTATGAAAATATAAGAAATTGGGTAAGGTTTATAGACGACATTTTTTTCATTTGGTCAGGAACTGAAGAGTTTTGAAAGTTTTTAACCTTGATTAATTTAGGTGACGAAAATCTGAAATTCACAGCTGAATACAGTAATAAAAAAGTCAATGTTTTAGATATCAGCATAAAGAATGAAAATAATCAGCTTGCGGTGGAACTGTTTAAAAAAAAACTGACCGTAATACGGTACTTCATTATAACAGTTACCACCCCAAAAGCCAGAAAAACAGTATATCTTTCGGAGAATTTCTTTGATTAAGAAGAAACTGCTCCTCTCTAGATGACTTCTACAGGCATATAAACCACTCACTAAAAAGGGCCCGCTACTCTAATAGAGAGAGCCTTCTGCAAAAGAAGGATAAAGACATGGCCATGGACAAAATTGTCATGGTGAGTCAGTTCTCAGTTATAGCCAATCAGATAAAAAAATGTATGAACCATAATTGGAAAATCGTAAACGAGGGAATGGAAACTAAGCTCCCACGGACCTTATATGCATATAGAAAAAATAAAAATCTACGCTCCACTCTGGTACATACATACAGAGATGACGTAGTTGAAGGACAAACAACTCTGACAGGAGAAAAAGCGACAGGGAACCACAGGTGTGGTTCCTGTAGCGTATGTGACCAAGGTTTAGTGACAGAGGAAGTTTGTCTAAATTCAGTCAAACATAGGATTAGTACACTGAATAACTGTAGGAACAAAAATCTGGTATATTTAATCCCATGCCCCTGTGGTAAAGGATACATTGGGGAAACAGGTAGAGAACTTAGAGTGAGAATAGGAGAACACAAATCAGCTATAAGATTAAATAGGGAAAATGCTCCCTTGGTACATCACTGGAAAGAGAAAGAACATAGTGAAACTGATATAAAATGGGTAGTCCTTAAGAAAATCAAAGAACAGGCCAGAATGGGGAATAGCATTAAAAGACCTAAGCAACAAGAACAGTGGTACATGATAAAGTTCAATACAATTAAAAATGGTCTGAACACCAGAGAGGACTGGGATGCCCTGATTTAGGAAAGGGTAAAGGCCTCGGTGGGGAGAATGAATTAATCCCCACCCAATATGTGGATCCCAAAGACCCTATTAATATAGGGACGTCTGAACCTAATAAATAGATATAGATGAGAGCTCCATATGTACAATTGAGTAACCCGTTCTCTAGATATGGACCCCAAGGTGGCGGAAACGAAAGACCCAAATGGGTTCAAAATTAATATTATCCTCGTTGAGATAAATTAGACCCTAATAAGAGCCATTATAGAAACAACAACAATAATTAGTATCGGGAAACCAATCTTAAGATGGCTACCGTACTTACACACCCTAGATAGAGCAAGTTAGAGAAGACATAATGTGAAGGACAAATATACAAATAATGAGCATTTTTACTCAGAATAGGGACAGATAACTATGCGAGTTTGAGAGCTCTTAAATTATACTAATATTGAA
Organism: Lissotriton vulgaris; assembly: GCF_964263255.1. Lineage (NCBI taxonomy): Eukaryota > Metazoa > Chordata > Amphibia > Caudata > Salamandridae > Lissotriton > Lissotriton vulgaris. Next base: position 1,566,360,520 of record NC_141691.1, on the reverse strand, counting down.
GGCTACTAACTAGGAGAATAATCAGATAAATTACCCGGTGCCCCTGTGAATTAGATTAAAATCTTTCGGGGCAGGTTAAATAAGCGAACAATATGGTAAGATAATTTCATGGGAAAAATTGTTACTCATATTATACCCATAAATACGACATTGTCGAAAACTAAATAACGCCACTACAAGATGGCCGCCGCCATATCGAGTACAAACAATGCTCACAGCGCATGTGCATCCGGAAAAGATGAACCTAATACCACAGCTGTTAAACATTAGGCACGGGATATATATAAACACAACAGGGAAATAGACAAATAGAATAAGAAAATTCGAGGAGAGACGTACCCGTGGCGGCGACGTTACAGACAAACTGAGAGGTAAGCAAGGGGATAAATATAGGCTGTAAATAGATCGAGCACCTTTTGCTTCAGGCCTGTCACGGTTAACCTAATTGGGTACGTTGATATACAAAAATATCGCTGCTTGGCAGGCGAACTACGTAAACGAGAGGCAGAAGGTGGTTCAATTTAAAACAAAATTGGTACTATGCAATGGCCCCCAAATAGAGTAAACGCGGCATACCATGATTTTTATAAATATTTAGGGAAGTGAAGCTTGAAACATTTATAAAATAACGATGATGTTTTAAGATATACTCCATCCCTCGATACGGGTCAATTTAAACATAAATATCTGTTCTGAGGAGTAAACGTAGGCGGATCCCCCGATAAACTTAGTCGGGCAAAGACGTGAAGAAGCAGATTAGAAACATGTTCAACATACATCTTACGTTAAAGTAGACCTCTACACAGCAGGTCTCATAAACGGTATATGTGACTTTTATATCCCCCAAAACATATTGAGTTCATCTAGCGGGTACTAGAACGCGATTGCCAGTCCGAACATACAGGGGAACCATGGGGAAGCAGGCGCCTCGAATCACATGAGGTAAGGGACCAGTGACAGGAACCGACTAGGTAATATACGGTAATACGGTAATGTGACTTTCTGTCTCTAAATACAAAACGTTAGCAAAATATAACCTCACAGATTCTAAACCATAAGTTATCTATATATCTATTTATCCTATTATCAGACCGAATATCGAGTTGGCAGAATAACCTGAACTGCTGACCATGATACTTGATTGAACATGAATGCATACAGAGACTGGAAAACCCAGAATTCTTAATCGTGAGGTCAGTATACATACATGTGAATGGTATGAATGATATAGTATAGTTGGTCACCTACTACAATATAATGGAGGGGCTAGCGAGCATTATAGAGAATGTACATGAATTAAATGTAATCTCTAAACATGAGTTATATACAGGAAGGAACAATGAACCAAAAACCTGTGGATAGACACATGATCCAATATATAGGAAGGAACTAATGTAGTAACGATGAAATGTACCAAAAACCTGTGGACATTAACATGATTCAATGTATACTCCTATGTTATAAATTGATAAGACTATCGGTTGGATTGTTGACAGTGATGTCAGACTTCTGCATCAATATACAACCATAAACATGTTCTGACTGATACTTCTTTAATACACAGAAAGAATACCAGTCTATTGATTTGGATGACCCCGAGTGAATACATACTGTCCTGATGAAGGTGTGACCACATCTGCGGGCTTTACCACCGAAACGCATTGACGCACTTCTTTTGTACAGAATTCAAAAAGAGCCTAAGTGACTCCAGATACATTGTATTCTAGAATACTGGTAGTCCTCACAAGTTTACAGAAAGGTGCTTCATTTATTATAGGGGGTTTCTGTTGCTTATGTACAATTTATTTTGAAATCTACTATATGATTATTTCAGACAACTTGTAAAATGTATTTCTTCTTTTTTTAATATGCTGCACAAATGTATTTTATTATGTTTTTTTAAATAATTTCTTATATTATGAGATGTTTTTATGCTACATGTTTTCAGTGGATTCGAATTGACTCTACACTGAAATTTTAACAAATAAAAAGACTGTTAACGTTATAATTTAGTTTGTGGCCAGTGATTTGAGAAACTGATTGAGTACATGTCTTGAGTGAATGAGATAGGAACATTGTAATTTGAGCGTGGATATTCCGATCCATTAACCTTTCCAGGGATAGCCCTTTGACTTTTTAGTAACAAAAAATATGCCCAGAGCTATACTTTTGTTACCTGACCCTTTCATACAAGGAATTTAAACCTCAGCTCTCTATATTATTCGAATACCTATCCACTTTGGGCTCCATTACGATGTCAGTCAGAGTTGCCTCTGACCGACACCGTCATGGTCTCGGGACCGCCTTACAACTGGTCGGCGGTCCAACACCACAACCACAATGCCACCGCACAAGGTACGGTTCATTTTCTCAATGGGATCTTGTGCTGTGGCCAGAAACCGGCCGTAGCACAAGCTCCCATTGAGAAATGGGATATTCTGTTAATCCCTGCACCGTGTGGCAGGCACCTCATGGTGCTTGCCACACAGTCACCAATCAGAGGCTGAATGGAGAAGGGGGCCCTGCTAGGGGCCCCCAAATTCACTTTCCGACAGGCTTTCTGAGGTTCCGTGGCAATTGTAAGTGGTGTTTTCGACTCGCACGAATATGGTCGAGTCTGGTATCTACGAACCTCAAATTACGAGTTTAGTAAGTGTGCGCAGTTTCGCCGTGCTAACTTAAACCGTTCGTTTGTTACATGGGTTTTTCATCCGTACCCACGGGTTCCATCTTAGATACGGCATCCATTTTGTCTCTTGCCCTCAAGTAGCCAGCGAACGGACGTTGTCCGCTTCGCGACCCTGGGATTCCCAAGATATCTGCGGAAGACACATGTCCTTTGAAAGTGTCTTTATGACGAGGGGGATGATACTGTAAGGCAGATGGCCCCGCTCGAGGCTCATCTTGCCATGCCGGTGTATTGTCTCAGCCGTGCATCTCATTAGGCACGTCCCTTTGATGCCTGTAGCTCGTGTTTCCTGATACCTCCCCTTTTACACCCTTTCCAATCTCCCCACTGTTTCCATCTTCCTCCACACCTGTTCTTGTTCCTTCTTCGATCTGTTTTACTGCCGATTGGAATGTACTAATGGTGGGAAGATGGGTTTTTACAGTTGGGAACCGCCAAATGTTTCCGCACTTATATTCCGGACCTTGAATGTATCCAAGTGACCAAAGCGACCCCTCTCGGGGATAATTGTGGGAACCAAGTCGTAAACCTTTGTGTACCATGTAAACCTATGGGAGAATCGTGTATAAAAGGAGCGATCCACAGAACCAATTTGAAGCAGTCTCCCCGAACTACATTCGTTGTACTTCCTGTGACTTCTGTGTTTCCCTGCAGTAAATAAACCTTGAATCTTTGACGCCGAAGGAAGTGTCCCGTGTCTCTGTCATTCGTACGCCGGAGCAGGTTACCCACGAAGGTTTCAGGTGTTGTCCCCTGGCACCGCTGGGTCTTAAAGAACCCAGTCCTTCAGTTGGCGCCCAACGTTGGGCTGCATCAGTGGTACCGGTCCAAGCCCGACGATCGTGAGGAACTTCGTGTGAAATCTCCGAGGGAAGGTGCACTCCGCTTCATCGATCCTGTTGTCGAAACAAGTGGCCCGAAGACTTTTCCCGCGAAGATTCCCGCCTCTTGACGGCTGCGACGGACTGCTGCCCTGACTGTAGACCTGTTTTGGCGCCTGGCGTAGACCTTGGTATAGCGAGACGATTGACGGGCCTTCCTGGTGACGCCATTGATCTTTGAGTTAAGTATTTGTGAGTCGCTCCCAGAGGTCTTGGTTGTGGTTGCTTAGTTGTTGCATGGTTCCATTGCATTTGTAGTTCTTGGTACTTTGTTGTGATATTTGACGTCTGCAGTCGCCAAAAACCGAGGGTTTTTGCTCTTTGCTGGGACTTGGTAAATCCCGTAACCCTTGACGTTTGTGAAACTCGGCTAGTGTGCAAGATGCCTGGTCGCAGTAATTTGTTTAGCTGTTTCAGACGTTGTGGTACCGATTCCCTGACTGGAGGACTCGTGTCCGATACCTCCGGTTGGAACTCCAACTTATGAGCTGTACAGTAAACACGGGCTAGGCCCAATTACTTTTAATGATTACTGGATCCGTTACACTAGGAAAGATGGTGCTCTTAGCTGGCCACCTCATGGTAGTTTTGAGACAACAATTCTAGATAATCTTGAGGCTAAATTGTTCGAGAGAAAGTCAAGGCCGGCCATGTTTGATGCCTTTCGGTTGTGGCGTAAAGAAGCCCGACAGAAAGAGATCAGACAGACTAAACGAAACCAGAGAGATGGTGTTGCTACCATTGTAAAGAAAGCAGAGCAGTTTCAGCGTGATAAGGAGGTTAAGGAAAAGGAAGTGTTTGACAGGCTACAGCGTATGTCCATAGATAAGTGCTATCCTGCTCTGCCTACGGAGTCGGATAAGAAGGACGAATCAGTTGAGGATCCCTTAATGTCTTATCTTATGAAGTCACCACCTCCGTATGTACAGGGTACCGCAGTTCCTGTGGCTCCCCCTGTACCTGTTCCTCAACCTGCTCCTCAACCTGCACCCGTTCTTCCGACTGTTCCCGCTCCTTTGCCTATTGCTATTCCTACTGCTCCTCCGCTTCCACATACTCCTGCTCCCGCTACTGCTCCTGCTTTACTTACTCCTGTTGCTTCTTCTGTTTCTACCTCTTCTCTTGTTAGTCCTTTGTGCTATACTTCTCCGTCTACTCGTAGTCGTACTCCTCCTGTTGCGGCTAGCTTTTTCCATTCTCTTGGTCCTGTTCTTGGGTCCGCTGGTTCAGATGGTCCTCAGAGACGTAGTCAGCTTCCCGGTAACCGGGAACGTGCTTCGCTATACAATATGGCGATGGGTTGGATGACGCACCCTCTTATAAATCCTCCGCGTGCCGTACTTGATACGTTTTGCCAATTCAATGAACCGACACAAAGATACGTGTTTGAAGAAATGTGCAAGGTACTTCGTGATCAGATATCGGCCGATACACCTGACGAGGTGTTGACCGCTTTGTCTGATCTACAGCTTCAGTTCTCGAATGGACTGATAGTGGATACTAACGTTCGACGTGCTGTTGAACGGTTGTTATCTTTCTGTCCCACTCCTATACCTCAAGCTTTGTTTGTTGAGGATGTTGAGAGGCAGTTAGATGCGTCCGGTCAGTTCCCCATGCGAGAAGTTCCACCAGTGTGGATGCCAGGTGATGCTGCTCAAATTCCACCCATCCTGCCACATTTTCAGAGAGTATGGATACATCTCCCATGGAAACGATCAGAAGTTTTACAGGTGAAGCAATCTTTGCCTGACCCTCGCAAAAATCCTGCAGGGTATTATAAAGAATTATCGCAGCTTGTAGACGCTACGATAATGAATCTTGCCGATATCGACATGCTGTTCGGCAATATCGTACCGCAACCGGTATGGGCTAAGATTCGGCACGAAGATCATGCAAACGAATTAGGTGGCGATTGGGCTGCTCTTACTGCGGCCGACACGCGACAAGTTGGCGGGGCTAAGCCTGAACAGCTCATTACTGCCCTCCCTCAAAGAATAATTACGCTAATGAAAACTCTTATGCCAGCTATGAGGGTGAATTGGGACAAATTGTCAGCTTGCAAACAGAAAAAGGATGAGAGTGTCTCTGATTTCTTTACGAGATTTGAGGAGGCATTCATCGATCACAGTGGTCAGGACATGAGCACTGAGGGTGGTCAACGGTTGTTCGTGGACAAATTTGTCTCTAATTTATTGCCCGATTTGAGCAATAAATTGAAAAATTCTGAGAGTGCGTGGGCTGTTTCTACCTCGGCTCAAATATTGGCTACGGCACAGTATTATGAGAACAGAGAAAAAGAGGAGAACGACCGCGCTGATAAAAAGACGAAAGAACTTAAAACTAAAGTGTTGTTACAGCAGGCCTATCCTCCGCGCTCGAATCAGAATACTTCGCAGCAAAATAGACCGCAATCGCAATCAAATAGGTCACAACCTCGAAATGACTCCTCTTCCCAAAGATCTTCGTTAGGGTACAATCAATGTGCCTATTGTAGACAGGAGGGTCATTTAAAATTTAACTGTCCCGTTTTAAACGATCGTAACAGTGGTAACTCATCTAGAGGAGGTCGTGGTGGTTCTCAGCAGGCACCACGTGGTAGAGGTCGTGGGGTTCAAAATGATCGTTCAGATAACTCATCAAATTCCGATAATTGTTTTGATCAACGTGGATCATCGCAAGGACGATCTGCGCAGTACAATGTAGACGATTATTACGTCGATCAGGGAACTGACGACAGTAATTACTAGGACAGCCATAGACAAGGAGAGGGAGTGGTATCAGTTCCGGTTGATCAGAGAGGGCCTTACGTCGCAGTTGCTACATCGGGCGTCGTTGAGCCTTTTCTGTTGGACACAGGTGCAGCGAAAAGTTCCATAATGCATTCGAAACTCCCTGGCGCACCTTTGTCTGGCTTAACAAATGTTTCCGTTGGATTCTCTGGCGCCCCCGTTAGCAATCCAGTTTCACGCCCTTTGCCCCTTACAATTGGGCCTCGTGAGCTAGAAGCTCCGTTGATTTTGACTACGGGTTGTGGTGAAAATCTTTGGGGCCTGGATTTGCTAAAACGTTTGTATGCAACTCTGTATTGTTCTCCTGCGGGTGTAAAGCTTACTTTAGGAGAGAGGGTTGTCTCTCCTATGTACTTGTCTCTCGATAAGCTTCCACCGGAATTGAGTTCTCTTCCTGCATCTTTGTGGGCAACAGGTCCCAATGATGTGGGCCTGCTTGACATCTCCCCTCATGTTGTTCAGTTGAAATCTAATGTGCGGTTGCCACGTATTCCCCAGTATCGTATCTCTCTTGATGGTGAACGAACATTGTTAGCGATCATTTATGATTTGATCGAGAAAGACGTAATTGAAGAAACACGGGGAAACGTGTGCAACAGCCCTGTACTGCCCATTCTAAAACGTACTGATCCTTCGAAACCACCTGTTTATCGTTTTGTTATCGATTTACGGGAGGTAAATAAAATTGTGATTCCTCAGTTTCCTGTTGTGCCTGACATCACGGCGCTACTGACTCTGATTCCAGCTTCTGCATCGTGGTATTCGGTGATCGATTTGAAGAATGCGTTCTTCAGCATTCCCATTGCAGAAGAGAGCAGAGACCTTTTCGGTTTCTCTCTTGGTGGACGCAGCTTCCGGTTTAAACGCGCTCCTCAGGGCTACTGTGAGAGTCCATCGATTTACAGTCAAGCCTTGAAGGGTCAACTGGATGCGTTTTCGTTGCCGGCTGGTGCGGCCTTAATCCAGTATGTCGATGACTTATTGGTAGCCGCAGATACTCAGGACATTTGCAAAATTGCTACGGTGTCATTGCTGCAACATCTCTGTGACTTGCATCACAAGGTGTCACCTTCTAAACTCCAATATTGTTGTCAAGAAGTAACCTATCTAGGTCACTTATTGTCAAAGGAGGGAAGACGGTTGACCCCAGAGAGAATTGCAGCAATTGCGCGAATGGCTGTGCCAACAACCCAAAGAGATGTGCGTGCCTTTCTAGGTATCACGTCGTATTGCAGGCAATGGATTCCAAATTTTTCATTGCTAGCGAAACCATTGGTAGCTCTCACGTGCAAGGATGTTTCAACTCCTTTACCATGGATGGAAGAATGTCAGAAAAGTTTTTCTGAATTACGTGACTCATTGTGTTCGGCTCCTGTGTTAGGTACTCCTGACTACAGCAAGCCGTTTACACTATATGTTCACGAGAGGGAAGGTTGTGCCTTGAGTGTCTTAACGCAACCTTTTGGTGGTAAGCAACGTCCATGTGCATATTTTTCCTCGACCTTGGACCCGGTAGCTAGAGCATTGCCGAATGCCGAGTTGTTTGAGAGCAACAGCGGCAGCTGCGGTGTCCATCCGACAATCAGCAGGATTGGTCATGGATAATATGCTTACGGTGATGGTTCCGCATGCACTTGACGAGTGCGAGGTTGTCTGGGTACGAATTGACGCTGTTGGCAAGTCATATTCAGATCAAACGTTGTAATGTCCTGAACCCGGCGACTTTGTTACCCATTAGCACAGAGTCAGATGAAATAGCAGCCCATGACTGCTATCTGAGAACTGAGGAGGAAACAAAAGGTCGAGTGGACCTTAAAAACACTCCTTTGGAAGATCCAGATGGAACGTTGTATGTGGATGGTTCATGTTTTAAATTGCCGAATGGTGATGTGACTACTGCATATGCTGTTGTAACATTGAATACTGTTGTGGAAACTGCGAGATTGAATCAGAACTCTGCCCAGGCTGCAGAGCTGATCGCTCTAACTAGAGCGTGTGTGTTAGCGAAAGGGAAACGTGTGAATGTGTTTACCGACAGCCAATATGCTTTTGGCGTCGCCCATAGCTTTGGACGGTTGTGGAGAGAGAGAGGTTTTATGACATCGCATGGTACGAAGATTCAGCATGGACAGCTCGTGAATGATCTTTTGGATGCACTTACGTTGCCTAAGCAAGTAGCAATTGTTAAATGTAGTGCGCATCGTAAGGTGACGGATGATGTTGGTCGCGGTAATGCCTTTGCGGATGAGATTGCTAAGGAGACTGCACGGGATCTTAGCACTAGAATGTATGTGATGAGTTCGGTTAGGTGGCCTACCGAATCGAGTATGTGTGAGGACACTATCGAGAGTGTGAAAGCAATTCAGAATGAGGCCACCGAGACTGAAAAGACGAAGTGGAAAGAAAGTATGGGAAAGTTGGATGCGAATGGTTGTTGGGTTGATTTGTCGGAACATAAGAGATGGATGTTACCGGATGCGTATGTGCTGGCTGTTGTGACAATGGCGCATGGGTTAGCACATATTAGCGTGAAAGGTATTTGTAAGTTGCTGTCCCCTGTGTGGAAGAATGATGGTATCACGAAATGTGCTGAACGATTGGTTAAGAATTGTATGGTATGTATGTTGTACAATCCTGGTAAGGGAACCCCAACTCCTCCTGGAAGTTTTGCTCCCCCTTCATGTCCCTTTGAGGTGATCCAATTAGACTTCATCCATATGGAGAGATGCAATAACCTGAAATACGTTTTAGTTGTGGTTTGCGCGTTCTCCCGATGGATTGAAGCCTATCCCCTCAAAGACAACACTGCTTTGTCTACTGCGAAAATCCTACTGAAGGAATACTTTCCTCGGTATGGAATGCCTCGGATTGTATGGTCGGATAACGGAAGTGAGTTTGTGGGGAGTGTGATGAAGAGTGTGTGTAAGGGCCTTGGAATTAATCAAAAATTCCATAGCGCCAATCATCCCCAGTCAGCTGGTTTGGTTGAAGGGTACAATGGCACCCTTAAATTGAAACTAGCGAAGATTCAGGCTACGACTGGTCTTTCGTGGCCTGATGCTTTACCCTTAGCTTTGTTATCAACTAGGGCAACCGTACACTCCCGAGTAGGGCTTAGTCCCTATGAAATAGTGTTTGGTCGCCCTGCGAATGTGTGGGGGGTCCCTAGACCGGGTGTGTTCTCCAGTCTCGAATACCCAATGTTAATTGACTATCTTCATGATCTGACTACTAAACTGAGGTTAATTCACCAACAGGTTTACGAAGCATTGCCGACGCAGACGGAGGGTCCAGGCCACCAGCTCCAGCCCGGAGACTGGGTGGTCACCAGGAACTTTTCCCGCAAGAAGAACTTGGAACCCCGGTTTACTGGACCCTACCAGGTCCTCCTTGCCACGAGAACTGCCGTTCGTTTAGAGGGCCGGAAAAATTGGGTGCATGCCACCCATACAAAGAAAGTTCCTATTCCTTTGCCGGCAGACTCGTGGGTGAGGAGGGGCATTGCTTCATCTGAATCCGAAGGATTGCCGGCGTTTGTACCTTTCAGCGACGCACAACCTGTCGGAGAACCCTCAGTGCAGCAGAAAGACACTGTTGAACATTTGTCATCAAAAGACTCGAGACCAGAACATTCGGCTGATCAACAGGACTCTGTTCCCTCATCGGATCCTTTGTTTGATGAACATACACGTCCTGGGAAAACTCAATACTTTTTGCGTTCCAGCACTAAGGACAAATAAAAAATCCCGTTCTGCCCCTTGACAATTGCATTATCCCGTTTTCCACGATCAGTCCGAACACCCGTATCATTGTAATTATTTTTGTATATATATTGAGTTTCGTTCCATATGTGTTTTTGCTTCCACAGCTGAGAGACCTTTTTGCATATACATTGTGAATAAAGGCCGTAGGGCCGCGCGTGTACTTCCTTCTGGTTAGCAGGTCTTGACGCTAGGTTAAAGACCGTCGGTTCCTGGGAACTCCTGGGGATTGACTACTGCTACACAGAACGCAGTGCGTCAAGAAACGTTGCGGACGGTCATAGGGGATGGCGTTTTCGCAGCTGATGGACTTGGAAGAAGCTCAGGCGCAAAGGTTCAAGTTACAACAACTTACTCGTACCAAATGTTTTATGTTTCAAATATTCGTACTGCTTCTGATTGTTTCTGCACTATTGGCGGGTGGGGTGTATTACACGATGTCTTACTTCTTACCTTCTGCTATACCTACTCCTACCTCTGACCCTACACTTACCTCCACTGCATCTCCTCATTCTTTTCATGTCTTACCCGAACACGAGCAGGCTAGACGTGCAGAATTCCGCAATAATTCCTTTATTCAGCTCCTTCACCAGCACCAGTTAGTGGTTAATACTACTAATTGTTGGGTGTGTGGACTAATGCCGCATACCACGGATAAGGGAATTCCATATCTGGTCCTACCGTATAGTTCCCAGGGTTCAGCTCGAGCATTCCAAACAATGTTTCGAAGCGCACTAGATTCCCACCCCAGTCGAGAGCCACGTTCTCCCTACCTTGGCCTTGGCTCGTACTATAAGCCTTTGTCCATAGCGATAGAAGATTTAGATAGAGATATCTATGAGCCGTCGCTCATCCCAGAGGAAGAGGTACAAGCCTATAGGGTCTTGAGTAAGGTCGGGTACAGTGCGCTCACGAGTGATAAACAGCTTAAAAGCTCGCCTCCGATATGGGTCGTACCCCACATTGGTAATTTTTGTCTAATGGGTCGTGGCCGAAGATCGAAAGCCCGACTTGGAGAGAGTGCTTGCACCGAGAATTACATTCTGCCGATGGTCTCGTCCCCTGTGTTTCTGGCTGCCAAGGGTACGTACTTTGTCTGCCACGATCGTGCGTATGCATGGTTGCCCTCCGACTTTGTGGGCGCATGCTTTATCGCAAATTTGTTGCCTCCGACGTTCACTGTAGATGCAGATTATCACAAGACAAGAGTTGTGAGAGGCGTAATTAGCGAAGAGGATACCGCCGGTCAAGAGGCAGGAGACTTTTTCAAGGGTTTTCTCCCGTTTTGGGGGCCTATGGTTAATAGTAGGAACCTGAGACAGTTGACTCGAGTGGTAGAATCGACAGCTAATATTACTGCCAGTGCCCTTGGTAATATCACCACAGAACTGCAGGCGGATAGACTTATGACGTTACAAAACCGTATGGTTTTAGACGTGATCTTAGCAGATCGAGGTGGGGTATGTAAGGTGATCCATTCGAGCTGCTGTATTTTCATTCAGGATAACGCTCCGACTGTCTATCAAGCCATCTCAAAGTTGCATAAAATCTCTGAATCCATACACGTGGATGTAGGGGATTGGACGCTACTTGGGTGGTTTTGGGGCCTGATGTCGACTTGGGGTTGGAAGATTCTGATGATTATCGGAGTTGTTGTGGCGTTCCTGTTCACGTGTTGCCTTTGTGTGCAGTGTGGTCCTGCCTTATGTGGGCTCTGTGCTACAACGTGTATGAGACAGCCACCTGTTACCAAGGGGACTCGGTTGGACAGAGCTATGTTACAGCAACATCTAGATGGTCTGATGAATATCGAGTATGATTCCGACTAGTGCTTGCCTACATGAGGGCAAAAGGAGCATCTGAGGTTCCGTGGCAATTGTAAGTGGTGTTTTTGACTCGCACGAATATGGTCGAGTCTGGTATCTACGAACCGCAAATGACGAGTTTAGTAAGTGTGCGCAGTTTCGCTGTGCTAACTTAAACCGTTCGTTTGTTACATGGGTTTTTCATCTGTACCCACGGGTTCCATCTTAGATACGGCATCCATTTTGTCTCTTGCCCTCAAGTAGCCAGCGAACGGACGTTGTCCGCTTCGCGACTCTGGGATTCCCAAGATATCTGCGGAAGACACATGTCCTTTGAAAGTGTCTTTATGACGAGGGGGATGATACTGTAAGGCAGATGGCCCCGCTCGAGGCTCATCTTGCGGTGCCGGTGTATTATCTCAGCCGCGCATCTCATTAGGCACGTCCCTTTGATGCCTGTAGCTCGTGTTTCCCGATACCTCCCCTTTTACACCCTTTCCAATCCCCCCACTGTTTCCATCTTCCTCCACACCTGTTCTTGTTCCTTCTTCGATCTGTTTTACTGCCGATTGGAATGTACTAATGGTGGGAAGATGGGTTTTTACAGTTGGGAACCGCCAAATGTTTCCGCACTTATATTCCGGACCTTGAATGTATCAAAGTGACCAAAGCGACCCCTCTCGGGGATAATTGTGGGAACCAAGTCGTAAACCTTTGTGTACCATGTAAACCTATGGGAGAATCGTGTATAAAAGGAGCGATCCACAGAACCAATTTGAAGCAGTCTCTCCGAACTACATTTGTTGTACTTCCTGTGACTTCTGTGTTTCCCTGCAGTAAATAAACCTTGAATCTTTGACGCCGAAGGAAGTGTCCCGTGTCTCTGTCATTCGTACGCCGGAGCAGGTTACCCACGAAGGTTTCAGGTGTTGTCCCCTGGCACCGCTGGGTCTTAAAGAAACCAATCCTTCATTTCCATGCCAGAAAGCCTGGCATGGAAACCCTGTTGATAACCGAGCATCGTAATCCCATGGCGGAAGCGCTGTCCATTGGGATTACATGCCGGTCTCCACCTGGAATCACAGGCCGGGTTCACTTTCAACCACATAGATTGTAATTTGGCGGTCTGAAGTGAAAGCTACATGTGATTCAGAAAGCCTCAGACCTAAGGTCGGAGGCTTTCCAAATGACATCATATTAGGGCCCTTTGTGTAATGAAACTTGTATGCTGCACCTGTTGGTTTTCCACCTATTCATTTAGCGACCTGAGTCATTTGCTCTCCCTAAATTTGTACTGTATGTGCAATTCCTTTTTGTGAGTAAATGAAGCTTTAATAAATAATACTTTTTTTCCCCAGCTCATATTCTTAAAAGGAACTGCTAGTTTCCTTGAATTGCCATGCCACCCAGTGTCAATTGCAACATGAGATAGCCCACTGTGAAAAAAGTGAGTGTATGACGTGTATTGAGTTCAAGGAAGGAAATCCAAGTCAATTAAGTATTCTCTTGCCCATATGAAAACATTTGAAGAAAAGAGCCTCGATTGGAGCAGCTTCTCACACATGTTCCTAGGAAGCCTGGTTCTACAACCTTGCCCTCATTGTCCTTCTCTAATTCCTTTTCTAAGGTCGGGAATGGGGGTTTTGAAATTATAGGATACATTTTAAGTGCTTGTGCACCACCTACAAGTATTCACTTTTTTACCTGCCTGTGCCAAGTTGGCTGCTTCAGTGGTGGGGACATCCCTGACTAGACATTAAATATATATGTTTTAGTCACTATGCCTTATTTCCCCAACCCACCTCAAGAAGCTATGTTCTGGAAAGAAAATCTGATTTCCTTCCTCAAAGTTTTTATGGCTAGAGGTAAAAGATTTAATGCATGGTACGCCATGATGTTTTGGTATGTCACCCTGATAGACTACAGTTCTCCACATTCAGAGGATACTGCTGTTTTAATGGTCATCCACCAAACTTTTATTTTTTGGGGGGGTTTCATACTGAAAAATAAAAACCTAGTGCGAAAAAAACACTCTTAAATATTATTCCACAGTGCAGGGTTGATTCGTTTTTTTCTCACCCTTGCCACTAGGTTTTTCTGTGTGGTAACAGATTGGAATAAAATCATTTCTTGCCTGCTTGATGAGAGGGCTAAGGCTTGGAGAACGTCCGCTTGCGTGCTGCAGCTGTCCTGCTGTGCAGGAAGCCCCATAGCCTTTGCATCTGAGCTGGACTCTAATCCCCAGTATTTCTTGCCTGCCTGATGAGAGGACTGGGGCCCGGAGAACTGGCATGTAAGTGCTGCAGCTGTCCCACTGTGCCTTGTACAACAGAACCTACGCTGCTGATATGGACTCCAATCACCAGCATTCCCTGCTTACCTGAAAGGAGGGGGGAACCCGGAGAATGCTCTATTAAGTGCTGCAGCTGTCCAGCTGCGTGGGATGTGCATTGGGCATCCTTGGCATCAGCCCAGGCAAAGACCACCCAAGAGTGGACCTGTCTGTGCCCCTCCATGCCGATCAAGACAGTACTGGACCACATCTCATGGTCACCATCCTTACCTTCATTACCATCATGAGTATGCGGAAATGTTCACCAGGTCAAAACTCTCCTAAGTGCGCCACACAAACATCTTGACCTTTTTAAACTCAGCGACAGGAGCCATTACTGAGGAGATCACCAAAGTGGAATAGGAACTCGGTCTGGTTACCAGTCCTACTGCTGTGCATTCTTTTGTCTCCTTCACTGACCCTCAACCCAAAGACTTTACTAACTTATCAACAGATTATATTCCTGAAACATTGAGTGTCCCTTCCTCTCACACCAGGCTTACCAATGATGCGGTTGTCCACCAGCAATGTGAAATTACTAATTTAGACCGGGCTCCCTACCAAGAAGAAAGAACAGATCAAAGGCCACGACACAGGACATGATTCCATTACATAACACTAGGTCATATATTGATTCTTGTATCTCACAATATTCTCATTTGGTAGCCAATTACAAGAACATTGAACATCTTATCAGAAAATCCTTTAAGGAATATCACAATAGACTTTCCATCTTTGAAAGAGGCCTCAAGGGTCTTCCGGCAACTTTAGCCACCTCTCCAGTTAGCAATTTATTGCATGACACTCCAGTTGTTTCTGTTGCTGCAAGTACTCGATCTATGTCCTATATCGAACCACAAGCCGCCTTCGAAGGAACCTGTTTCTGCAGAGAAGAGTAAGGGCCCGAATGCAAAGGATAGTGAACCTTGTGCTTGACCAGCTCAATGTGCGATCAACTGGCCCTCCTAGTGTGCAATTGTTTGGACGCTCTAGGATCCTGACTTTCTTTCACACACCAATTTAGTGAGTACTTTGCTCAGTGGGATATAAAATTCAAACAGAGGTGCAAACATGTCTGACCATGATTCTACACATTTATATCTCCCACTGGCAGCCACACTGTTTATTGTAGTTCTGAACTATTTCAACAAGTTAAAGATTGGTACTACTGAGGACTATCATCAACTCAGAAAGAAGGTTATACATTGGCTTGACAGTCAGCTGAGCTCCACACTGTACTCATTTAGTCACATCAGCATGTTATGATATGTCTTTTGGCTGGGCAGGGGACCTGAAATCTGGGCGGGTGAATGCATAGTCATTTATTTTAACAAATCAATCTGTGCAAAGAACGTTTTTAAGGCATTGACCTTGCAACATAGGCCTGACACAGGTATCACCCCACTAGGTATAATCATCTTTACACCTATGTTAGAGGTCATCGTACAGCTGTTGCTCATTGTTGCACTAAGACCTCTTCTGTCTGTCCTGCTAAACTCAGAAGCAGCATGTTCTAACTTTTTGGAACCTCTGAGCACTTTGAACACTATTGATTGACTCTCTTCCCTGACAAGGACCACTTGGTCTCAGGAATTATTTTATTTTGAGAGCAGGACCTGCACTAATAATACCCTCCCTCATGCTTGACATTCTTTCTCAGAATAATGCTACTACCAAGGGACTTAGGGATGACCTGTCCTGGTTTTTCTTTCTACAGAATGTCAAAAGCATTTGCCTTCAAGAGACTTTGGAAGTTAACAATAACTTCCTCCTTGATAGGTACAGCAGCTTATTTATGCCCGCATGGAGTTCTCAGTCAGGGAGGGCCAAAGGTGGCCTGTTGACCATAGTTTCATTTGCTCTTACCTATAAAACTGAACTATTAGACACTGGCTTCTCTAACTTGCTGGCTTTGTGACTGACCTTTTCTAGCTCAAGCAGGTTGCTTGCGATCAGTTTTTGCACAGTCAACCTTCCGATTTACTGGCAAACATATCTGTTATGCTATGTTCTTTTATTTAGAACTTGTAAGGCGCTCGTTCAACAACTGGTTTCTTGGCACTGGAAATGTTACTTTCCATTAGGGGTTACTAGTTAGAAAGGTCCTGGTTTAGCTATAAGATTGGGTGAAGAGCCAGGTCTTCATCATCTTCCTAAAGCGAAGGTCTGACTCAAGTCTCAATGGGGCTGGCAGAACATTCAAGAATTTAAGTCCTAGTATTAAGATGCGTGACCCTCCTGTTCTTTTGCGTCTAAAGTCAGGTACCTCTAATAAGTTCGAGTGCAGGAATCTTAAGGTACGGTGGGGGTGTACTTATGGTTTTTTGAGGAAATGTACTTTCAACCAGTCCCATGTAAGGCTTTAAACAGGATACAGCTGGTTTTAAACATGGAGCGCTGCTCTACTGGGAGCCAGTGCAGCTCTTTTAGCAGCTGCTTAATGTGACATTGTCTGCCTTGTTGGTATATGATTCTGGCTGCCTGGTATTGTACTAGCTGCAGACGATGTATCTGGTTGCGCTGAAGGCCTAGGTATATTAAGTTAGCATAATTGATTCTTGATAGGATCAAGGAGATGATGATTTGGATGCACGCCTCTCTGCTAAAAAATCTTCTAATTTTCCTCAGTTTTCGCAGTTGAAAGAAGTAGGCGGAGGTGACCGCTCCAATCTGTGTGTTCATGTTAAAAACGGAGTCAATGTGTATGCCTAGGCTTCCTATCGAGTTTTTTTAGTGCGGGGGGACTAGCTCAGTGGACCAGTGGGCGGGAGACCAATGCTGAAGTTTATTGTTGGGATTAATGATTTCCATTTTTTCTGCATTGAGGTTTAGTTTTTTTTTTTCATCGACTTCATGATGAACAACATGGAGTTTTTGAGAAATTCCTTGAAATCTGAAGATTCATTGATGGGGAAAACCAGCTTTTTTTTTTTTTTTTGTATGTTCTTATATAGCGCTCGACTACCCGGAGGCATCTCGGCGCTTGCCTTGGGAACCCGTCCTGGCTTTTCCCTGTGAGATAGCCCCTAACGGGCATCCCCAAGGTGAAAGCCAGGCATCCCGCCGCGGGGGGCCGTTGTGGAGATTAAGCAAGCTTAATGCCCAGAGTTGCAGAGTGTGAACCCATGATTAGGTCAGGCACCGAAGCGAGAATTATCGAGTCCGTGGACATTTGAGCTCAAGACCCTGCCGCGTCGGGAATTGAACCCTGGTCCCGGGTCTGACCTCTGCTTCAGGGTCTGCCTGCTCTAACCAGTGAGCCACACTTCTCCTGCATATCGTCAGCCTAGTTGTAGATTTGAACTCCCATCTGACGACGCACATCAATGAGAGGGTAGATATAAATATTGAAGAGATGCAGGTATAAGGGTGAGCCCTGCGGTACTCTACACTCTAAGTTTACTATGCTAGATTTGTACTGAGAGAGTCAAACTGACTGTTTTCTATCCGCAAGAAATGATTGCAACCATTTCAGGGCAGTGCCACTGAGACCTGCTGCAGCCATACGGCCCATCAAGATGTCATGGTTGACGTTATTGAAAGCTGCAGACAGGTCCAGGTCTGTATACTTGGATCTATGTGTGATTGATGCTTTTATTCAGCTAGTACTTTTACCCCGGTAAGGTAAGTATAAGGGGGGTTTACCGAAAAAAATGTAATCACAGTGAGCTAGCTCCACGAATACATTGAAGACAATATTAATAACACTATCTTAGCAAAAGTGCCCCAGGGAAAGCAGGGAGAAAGTGATGTGATAAAGTGAGGAAAGATTTGGGATGTGCAGAGTGAATAAAATACAGACACAATATATATTGATAATTTACAATACACAAATCATTGGCTTCAGAGCCCTGAGCCAAGCAATCGAATAATTAATATCCAAAAAGGCAGTCCAAAATCATGTATGTGACGCTGTTACTTAATAACCAAAATAGAGATGGCGTCAACTGATCTAAAAGAAAGTAGCCATCAACGTTTCGACCCCTACACTACAACTGTAGGCGTTCCTTAGCGCCTCACGCCGGGGTCTTCATCAGGACACAAGGGAGAGGAACCCAGGGCGGCACGGGTTGTTCATGGTGAGTGCTAAAGCAATTTACCACTGGGCGATGTAACAGAAGACTGCACAGGATGAATCAAAGAGGCCTACTCGTATGATCACCTGGACGCTGCAAGAGTCGTCAAATATCTTATGTAGACTGACGTCGGGCCAACGTACAACTTTCAGCTTGTCTTATAGATGACACGGGCCCAAGTCATGGGTAAAGTTCATTAAATGGAGCTTGTCTGGGCATCGGCAGCCGTCCATAAATCCGGCACACAAGGCTCCTCACAACGGGAGTAAAAGTTTGCCGCACGTCCACTCTCTCAATCAGCGCTTCTGGGCCATATCGTCAGATTGCAACCATTTCAGGGCAGTGCCACTGAGACCTGCTGCAGCCATACGGCCCACCAAGATGTCATGGTTGACGTTATTGAAAGCTGCAGACAGGTCCAGGTCTGTATACTTGGATCTATGTGTGATTGATGCTTTTATTCAGCTAGTACTTTTACCCCAGCGGTTTCAATGGGTGATTTAAATTTGCATCTTTGTGAGGACTGTGGGCCTACTGATTCGATTTTTCTTCCTACCTCAGATATTCACTTCCATGGTTAACGCCATGGTTAGTAATTATAACTAGTCTGCTCTGTCTGAGGGTGATACAAAGCCTGGAGATTGTGTTCTTATTCCTACATTTACTGAGAGTTCTTCCTTCACCACAATAGACATTATTTTTTCATTTACTGTCCCAGTGGCACTACTGATAAAATATAATGTACTATGGGACACAAGAATTGTTCATAATCCATTAACAGCCAAATTGCACTGGAGGCCTTTTTTGGACACTCTTAATTACTGTACTCATGGGCAGTTGACCCCTCGTGACCAGCGATGCAGACTTAGATAGAAGGGCATTGATCCTGACCTCTTTTACCATAGTTTTTTCAGCCTTTGACCTGATGCATTTATCTTGTGCCTTGATCCTCAATGCACAGTAAAGACCGTTCTCAACTCATTTGATATCATTAGACAGCACATGGTGGTCCTCCTTACTTCCTCTCGACTGCACTCATCTTTTTTTGTTAAATGGTTTGGCCATTTCTGCACTAAGTCTCATGATCATCTATTGACAGCTCTCAAGGAAAAGCCTTGGGATAGATGTAAAGTCTCTTCCCTTAGAACCATGTTCAAAGCCACTTACAGAGCAGGAAGCACACCCTGAAACAGGAGGCTTGGAAGGATCCTATTACTGACTATGCCCCTTCATCTAGTGCAAAGATTTGGGAGGTTTTGAATCTCCCATTATTTAATTCTGATTTGTGAAACCCACTATTTCAACATATCTCAGCAGACATGTGTGTCAAGATATTTATGACAGGCCTTTGTTCTACTGTTGGACTTACTGAGTTTCACCCATGTACTTACACCCGCTAAATACTTTTCCCTTTCTCTTGATTAGGAAGAAGCAAGAGACACTGTTCTCACTCTCCCTAGGAACAAGGCCCCGGGTCCTAACGAGGTTCAGATGGGCCTATTCAAGTCCAATGTACATCTGGGGGCAACAATTTTATTAATGAATTTTAATGTGGCGTTTAAGTATAGTCCCCTCAGTATATGCTCTATATCAGTTATATTCCCTGTATATAAAAAGGGTCCGAGAGACCATGCTTGGTACTATCACCCAATTTTCCTGATAGGCGCCTAGGTCAAAGCCAAGGGGAAAGTGCTGCTATCTTGGTTAACAACTTAGGCCAAAGACCAAGGTGCACTATCTGATGTCCAATACTGATTCAGACCAGGCAAGGGCACCATTAACCAATGCCTAAATCTCTATCTTTTAAATAATAAGTACACACGTGGACAGAGCTGAAGCTGGACACCTGGGCTTCATGGATTTAAGCTCTGCTTTTGATAGGGTATACATAGATAAGTTGTGGCCTATAACACAGGACATGGGGAGTGACAAAAACATTGTTTTTGAATGTGATCTGCATCTCTGTTTAGTGTTGCCCAGTGGGAGAATTCACTGAACAATATACATTTAACAGGGGGGTCAGACAAGGTTGCATCATTGTCCCTTTCTTATTTACTCCTTATGTCAACAAACTGGAGCAAATACTTGCAGCTAGGGTCTGTGATCTCACTATGTTAGATGGCCAATCTGTTCTAGCACTTTTATATGCAGATGATACTGTTTTAATTTCTAGTACAGCACAAGATCTCCAGGTATTATTGGGCCTTTTTAGGAATTATATTGGCACACTTGACCTCACTATTAACTGTATGAAGTCACATATCATGGTAATAGGCTCCAAAAGCACAAAAAGGAGGACCCACCTTTGCAAGGGTGACATACTTTCCAAAGTCAAAACCTTTTTATACCTTGGTATAATGTTTGATTCTTCTATTACCTTTCCCCCACTGATCAGGGAAAAGAGGCACGCTTTTGCCAGAATCATTGCTGTTGTCTTGGACTTTGTTGACAGGTTTGGGCATAAAACAGTGGGGGCTATGCTTGACATTTTTAAAGTGAAATGATTGCTCATAGTGTTTTGCGGTTGTGAGATTTGAAGGTTTGCTAACATTGTTTATCTACACTATGTTGAAACCCTGTTCTTGAGAAACTACTTGCACTCCCCAGTAGTTCATCTACCTTTATTATCGACAAAAAGCAGAGGCAAAGCTTTTTGGCTGATATGATTAGACTGAGACTACGACTCATTTGATGGCTGTCCATGGCTTAACCTGGGGCTGGAACTCAATGGCAAATTTTTAAAGAACTGCCTAGGACAGGATCATGTTTCTAGCATACAATGGATTTCCTACATTGGAATTGTTTATTTAAAGTAGGGTGACCCTCTCTTTTTAACAACCCTGAGAGTATCATGAAAGTGAATGTCATTTGGGTACAAGACGCCTTTATAAGTAGTTACATGAAGATTAGGAATCCCTTGCTTTATCAAATATCTCTGTCAGGTCGTTTGCTCTTCTTCAGGCTTCCCTGTATATAGAGCCAGATCTTTCATATGATAAGTCTAATTCTCATTGTTATTTGTAAACATGTTTTAGGTTAAACATGGTTCATCCTTTAATGAGTACCCCTAAGTATGGTAACAAGGTACACAACTCTAACCCTGCATTTGTGACTCTACATCCACTCAAGACCCTGTGGGTCATATGTAGGAAGCAAACACAAGGAGATGATAGACGGAGCACTGAAACTTTTTAGACACTCACCCCTAGTCACAAATCTGGGTTGAATCCATCATTGTTCTTTAGCTTACCTTGCCCCCCCCCAGTTCAGATGACGCCACATGTAAATCAGTCTTGACCCTGTTCCTCATGGGAACAGTCCAGCCCCAACTGCCAAACCAGGTCTTCCATGGACCAGAAACAGGCAGGCAGAGGAGGCAGGGGATAGTTAGGGTGAGGATCACCCTGTGTGAACAGATTTGGTAGATATATGAGAAGTACTAACTTGGTAGTGAGGTAAACCTGGAATTAATTGCTGAGTTACAACCTCAGCTTCAGGAACCCAACACTCAGACGCAATGCCATCCTACCACATGCGAAGGTATTGTTTTGTCTACACCTTCTAGCGTGTGGCTTTTACCAGGGGGTGATAGCAGTGGCAGGGGGTCACAAAGTGCCTTTTCCAGGTTCTTTTACACGTTTCTTGACTTTATGGTTTGCAAAGCTAACCAATAGTAATCTTTCCTAAATATTTGCAGCTGTCCAAGTTAATGTTTTACTGGGTTGCTCACTTGCCTAATTTTATTAGCTGTATTGAAGGCACACATATTGCCATTTGTCCCCACTCAGCAAATGAAATCCTCTACCGAAATGGGAAAAGCTCACACTCCGTCAATATACAGGTAGTGTGTGATGCCTCATGCATCATAACAGACCTTATGGCCAGATACCCAGGCAGCACCTATGACTCTTTCACGTTCTGCCCTATTAGAATATATAACCGACTGTCTCAGGGTGAATTTGGTGATGGCTTTTTACTTGGTAAGAGAATTGCTAACTCCATGCATACAGTGCACAGAACCGTTTGTGTAATGTGACCTAATGGTTTATCCTTCTCATGCTCCTGAAAGAAGCAGTGCATATGCCTTGTGTCTTTGGATACTCACACAATATTTGACTCCAAGAACCAGAAGTAAAAGGCAGTAGAACATGGCACATAAGACAATACGATCCATGATAGAACGGATGTTTGGTATACTGAAGTCCAGGTTCCGCTGCCTCTACAAAGCAAGTGGAGCACAACTTTACAGACCTGAGAGGTGTAAGATCATTGACACATGCCATTTTATACAATATAGCTATGGGGAAGCGTCTGCACAGCATCACCATACAGTTTGAATTTGGACCAGATGAGGAATTACCACCACTAAAGGTGCAGCAGGATGGCATACATGCAGCAGATAGATTTAACAACTATTTTTGAGGTAGGAATGATTACAACATCTAAGAAATAGACAACACATATGATGGTAATGCATGGTGCAACAGAAAGTTCACCTTTTATTCAGGTTGTGACAATAATGCCTCTCCCTTAAATCAACTGTATCCCATTGCGAATCTAACATTATTTTAGCAAAGATTGGTTACTTGCAGTTACAATTCTTCTAATATAGCACAGTGAGTTATGAACCAGCATAAAGGGCTGCATGTAAACCTCAAAGCATTGGTCTGGAACCCTATAGATTTTGACTCAATCTGCAATTATTCTAAGGTTTCTGCAGTAGATACCTTTGTATAGTCTTATTAATACAGACAACCCCAACTACTGCATTACATTTTAAATGCTAATGTGTTTCTTCCAACCATAAACTGGTAACATGAAATACCTACTGATAAGAGAAATATGTGACTGCTACTCTTAACAACCCTTTTTGTAATATGTAACATCTTGTACATCTATTTACACACTTGTATGATTTATTGGTTTGTATAATGTCTGCATGTGATGTCAAATACTCTCACATCCTACATTGGGATAAGTAGTGGTAACAAAACAAGTTAACTAAATAAATCAAATTTGTTAATAGATGCCATTTGTATAATTACGTATATAGACTACTACATCTCAAATGTTTGCAAAGCATCCGTATCTCTTTTATGCCGGGGTTGACCAGCTGATAAAGGAAGGCACCAATGCAGTTGATTGAGCTCTTTATCATCAGGAAAATATTTGTGCAAACAAAGATTTTCTGTTGGAATTATTAAATTTCTCTCTATATCATAGTTATTTCCATTGAAAAGGTGAATATTATTTCCACAAAGCATGGGACAGCCATGGGCTTTTCTGGAGCACCCAGCTATCAGTACCCCTCCCCCTTGCAAGTAAGGCTCTCCGGTCATGGCTTCTTGGTAAATTTTCTATGGAAGGCTTTTACCAAACAAGGAGCATGAACATCTGAGTTCAGTTCTCAATATCTTTCCTCTGGTCTATACCCCTTCCAATCAATCAAATAATGAACTTGGCCTTTGGTTACTTTTAAGTCTAGAGTCTGTTTCACTTCAAACTCCGGACCTGCATCTGTCAGAATTGGTTTTGGGGGTAGTTTTGTTTTCAACCCCTCAGATACCTTTTTCAAATGAGATATGAAACACTAGATGAATTTTTAGTTTTTTTGCTAACTTCAGTTTGTAGGTTACTGGGTTAATATTCTTTTCTAGTTCAAAAGGCCCAATGAATCGAGGTTGAAATGTTTTGAAATGTTTTGTTATTTTACTTTTTAATCTGAGATGTTTTGAGTTTAAACAAACCCTAGCTCCACTTTTAAAATCTGCTCCTTTCCTTCTCTTTTCAGCAGCATAATGTCTGTACTGTTCTTTAACCTTACTGAATTTTTCTGTGGCTGCCTGATGCATTGACACCAATTTATTTATTGTGTCTGTTACTGCTGGTACTGTTAATTCTTGAAAATTCAAGGTTGCATTCGGATGACTACCATAGTTCATGTAAAAAGGAGATTACCCATTGGATACATTCTTAGCATTGTTATGCAAAAACTCAGCAGCCAAAAGGCATTCTGCCCAATTTCCTTCCTGTTCCAGCAACAATAATATCAAATGTTTTACTAATTCTTGATTAACTCTTTCAGTCCGACCTTCGGTTTCTGGATGATAGCAAGTGGAGTACCTACTTTTAATGTTTAATTCTTTGGTAAAAGCTCTCCATAAGTGGGATAAATACTGAGACTCCCTTTCAGAAACAAACACCTTTGGTAAACTATGTATTCAAATTATTTGTTCTCCAAACACCTGCGCTAACTTCTGGGCAATAGGAACCCATTTTAAAGTTATAAAATGGGCCATTTTAGTGCAGGTGTCCACACAAACTAAAATTGTATCAAAGCCTTGACTAGAGGGTAGATCAACTAATAAATCTATGGCTAAGGTGTGCCAAGGGTAGGGTGAATTTGGTAATGGTTGTAACAACCCAGCTGGGAAGTGTCTGTCCGCCTTTTCCTGAGCACAGATCTCGCAAGTGGCTACATACTGATGGATATCTCTGGCCATCTGAGGCCATCAAAATTTTCTTCACACCAAATCTTTAGTCTTCTGTATTCATTTGTGTTCAGTCAATTTACTATCATGACATTCTTGTAATTACTTTGTTACATCCTGCTTTCATTTCTTCTTTGTCCTTCCTTTGTGTTTCTCATTTCTATCTCTGCATGTCTCTATGATGTCATCTGTGTTCCAATTGTATTTGCTTGAAAGCTGGAACAGTTACATCTGGAGGCTGAGCTGAAGACATCTGCTCCTGGTGGGGTCTTTTCTACCATTATACAATCTTATTCTATTTATCTACCTGACCTGATTTTATTCTACAATAAACCTAAATTGTTACATATACTGGATTTATGGACATCAATATATTACAGACTTCTTTATCATCCCAGAATTTGGTAGGTATAGAGCTCCATCATGAAATAGTAAATTATCTCGAATCTCTCTTTTTGTGATTGGCCCATTGTTTCATTTCTGCTATGGTGAGGATACCTTGGAAATCCTCTTCAATAAATGTCAAATGGGTAGCTCCCACTATTCTTGTCTCAGAAATGTGATTTTGAACATCCAATGACTTTTGGGACATTCCAGTATCTATTGAAGACAGAACCTCAGCTTTTCTATTCTTATTTCCTGGTCTAACGCTAATCATGAAGTTGAACTCTGCAAAGTAGAGAGACCAGCAAAGCTGTTGTGGTATTAGTGTTTTTGCCAATCTTAACATTTAAAATTTTGGTGATCACTATACACAGTCACAATATGTTGTGCTGCCATTAATTAATGCCTCCACTCTTTAAAGGCATCATTAATAGCTAGTAGTTGTTTCTATGTTATTGTATAATTTACTTCCGCAGAGGTCAGCTTTCCAGAACTATATGCCAATGGATGCAGCTGTCCCATCACTTTATGTCTTTTTGACAACACCCCTCCAATTGCCAAATCCGATGCATCAGTCTCAACAAAAAATGGCTCTTGTGGGTCGACATGGAGAAGGATTGGTGCTGTTGAAAAATCTTCCTTCAAAGATTCAAAGGACTTTTGAGCATCTTCGCACCATTCGAAAGGTACCTTTTTCTTTATTAGGTGAGTAGGTGAAATTAGCTTTTTTGAAAAATCGTGGATAAACCATCTGTATAAGGTTGCAAATCCAATGAAGTTTTGGACTTCTTTGACAGACCTAGGATGATTTCTCTTTAACAGCACACTTCTCTAATTTTACGTACAAGTAATTCTCTTTCAGCTTCTGCAAAACTCCTCTATCATGTTGGTCATGATCCTCCTCTGCATTCGAGTATATTAATACATCATCAATATACACAATTGCACGTTGGTCAATGAAATCTTTTAAAATGTCATTAATGAAATGTTGGAATGCCGCTGGTGCATTGCACAAACCATAGGAATTTACTTGGTACTCAAATAACCCAAATTTCGTTTTAGAAACCGTCTTCCATTTGTTTCCTTCACGAACGCAAATGAGGTGATAGGCTTCTCTTAGGTAAAGGTTTGTGTATACTTCTGCTCCTTTAACTTGGTCCAACAGCACCGAGATCAAGACTCTTAGACCGATGGTCTCTTCAAAATCTAATTCACAAAAATGTCCTGTTGCCCCTGAATCAATCATCACTCAGACTTCATGTAGTTATTTTTCCCTAAAGAGTAGGGTTACTGATTTCATTATCTGAGGGGACGAAGATTGTAGAGTGTTTGCCAATTGATGACCTGTTGGAGTGATATCAGATTCTGCACTCACCAGTTCAACTCCGCTCACTGGTGGTGCTGCAAGTTTTCCTTTGGTGTTACCTTTGGTGTTACCTTTGGTCTTTACTGACAGTTCCTTAAAAAATGTCCACTAGCATCACAATATAAACACAGTTTATTCAGTCTGCACTTCTCTCTTTCTTCCTTCATAAGGGCCGTCGAATAGTTCTAATCTGCATGGGCTCTACTCCAGATTGACCTTCAGTCATCCTTGTTATTTCAGTTTTTGCTCGATCAAACCGTGGAGAACTAGGATGAAAATATTTTCTCTTTTCCCACTTCCTTTCGTTCTGTCGAAAGTCGATTTCAAGAACTAGATCTATCAAGGTGATAATCTCTGTGGACCTGTTGGGTACTTGAACCAGAGCATTCTTTTATTCGACCTTCAAGCCTCTATAAAAAAAACTGCTGCTCTTATCTCAACAGGCCACTCAGTTTCGACCACCAACTTGTTAAATTGAGCTACATAAGCAATTAAGTTTTGGTTGCCTTGATTTAGTTCCGATAATTTGCTATCCTTTGCATGGGATGCCTTTCTTCTGTCGAATGTCCTGAGAAATTATTTCTTAAAATAATCAAAATCTTACAAGATTGGATTGTTCCTTATAACTAGGGGCATTGAAAATGCCGCCGCATCACCACTAAGATAGGAGAGGATGAAAGCCACTGGAGACTGTGCGTCAGGAAAAATTGCTGGGTGGCACATAAAATCGAGTGTACACTGGGTTAAAACTATTTGAATCGCTCTGGGGAGGTTAAAGGTATCACTGGTGATAAGCAATGTATTACTTCAGTGGTGATCTTAGGAATTGGTTGTGAGTAGAACTAGATTCCTCCCCTCCTTCAGATAATGGAAACCAAAACTACTTCCTGACATGAAGCTATTCAACTTCAAACCCAGATCAGTAGTTTCTCTTTTTGAATTAATTAAGTCTAAACTTAAGTTCCCATTTTACTCTCTTATTCCAACTAATTCTTTCTGTATGCCTTCCTGCACTTCACTTAACTTGCTGAAATCAAGACCTTCTGCCACTCTACTCAGACGCTGTGATATAAACGTGGGCACTTCACTCTGTCAGAATAGGCCACTGGATCAGCATGGGAATGGAATGTTGAGTATTTTCCCAATGCCCACCTCAGAGCAAATGCCACCAATATTTTCACTTGGTAGACAATTTGGGGAAAGGGGAATGGGATTGAAAGAAGAGACAGCTGAATTCTCCTGTCACCTCATCTACTTCTGTCGTTGTAACCTTGCTCGGTCTAGGATGGCGACGTCAGGTGATTTTCTATCTGCAAAAATACTTTATTTAATTATCATATAATACTTCACTGTACTCTTCCAAATCTCATCAATTGTTTACAGTCTAGAACTTTACCTATTTGCTTTCGGCTAAGCGCCCCTCTTCCTTTTATGTAGTACTCTACTTTTCTCTGTTAACAATTCTTTTTTGTTGTAGAACGTATCCTTTAATTTATACTTTCATTTGTTTTTTATTCTTCTTTTCAGATAACTTCTTATATTAAATAACAGTCTTAACAATTCATTTCTTAACAGGTACTTGGGTGACCCATAGATAACATGTAGAGCGGCTGGTCCACTCGAGAGTTCAGGTAAGAATGCTGCTTCTTCTTCCTCCTTCTAATTGCAACTGCTGTCTCACTCGAGAATCTCTTGGAAAGGTATTCTTTGTATTCTGTTACTTCTTTTGCCTTTTTCGTAACACTGCCGAAACACATGGAGAATTTAACAGGCTATTCTTGATAATTTCCAAATTGTGCTTACACTGCCAAATAATTATACTTGCAATGCTATTGTAATTTTTAGTCACATGAATAACTCCGCCCAGTATTTTCTACAGGACAGGATTGGCAGACAGGAGTTGTCACTACCCAGGAGTATTACAGGAAAAGGGTACGCAACGATAAACTAAACCGCCGCTTTTTCTAACACCACCACTACCCTGACTAGCTTCCACAACACAGCTACAGAAAACGCTGCTCAAATGTGAATTTTCTCAGGTGAAGTGCAAGGAGATTAGGGTAAGCTCACAAATCATACTCTGGTAGTCTTCCCCTCTGAAAAACTAGAGCGCCGACTCGAGAATAACATTTTGGCAGCCATTTTGGAATTTTGGGAATTCCAACCTTTAAGCCAACTGACCCTCATTAAGCCATTCCCAGCCAGATTCTTACTTTTGAGTAGGATTAGATTTAAACGTAAACGCTGTTACACCCCAAAATTCAGTAAGCTTCTGACACTAATAAGGAAAGGCTCAAAAGAAATCCTTGAGGACAACATATCTATGTTTAACTAGAGGAATCCACTTATCCAATTCACTCATTCAATCATTAAAAAAAACATCTCAATCTTGGATGTATTAGTTGAGGTAACACCTACATGGATCCAAACAAAAGTGTTAAAAAAAGCACTGATCACAACATTACACTGCACTTGCAGTTTTCATCCGCAAAACCTTAAGCCACTTCTGGCATTTTCCCAATTCTTGAGGATAAAATGGATTACATCTAACACTGATGACTAGACTAAGGAATGACATACACAGTGTAGTATATTTATTGCAAAGTGTACGGTACTTCGCACTACGCGAATTGCATGTAGCACAGTGCAAACACGCGTATCGTAGTGCAGCAGTCATTTTTTGCTAGCTCGCGGTCCTCAGCGGCAAGTTGGCGACCGCGAGCGAGCA
The DNA here is from genome assembly GCF_964263255.1 of Lissotriton vulgaris. Classification (NCBI taxonomy): domain Eukaryota; kingdom Metazoa; phylum Chordata; class Amphibia; order Caudata; family Salamandridae; genus Lissotriton; species Lissotriton vulgaris. The sequence goes on along the minus strand of NC_141691.1, from coordinate 1,566,331,218 downwards.
AAATTACATCCTGGTGAGACTTTTTCCTCATTCGCGATCAACAACATCAAGTTGCCGATCGCGAGCGTGGAAAATAATCCTCCTGGCCAGATTCTCAACGCGGGGGATCAGGTTTCTCATTGCGAGTAGTCGCGTATGCTCGCGACTTCTCGCGATGAGAAACTACCAGTCCGTGCTGAGAAAACTGCTGCTCGAGTAGAAATCTACTCGAGAGGCAGAAAACAACCGCATGCACTGTGCAAGATGTGGTTTGCACTGATTGCACAGTGCAGACAAGCATCCGGCACTCTGCCATCAGTGCGAACTGCATTTTGCATAGTGTACTACGCAGTTTGCTTAGCTATGCGTAGCTCGCGTAGTGTGAAGTGCACTTCGCATAGCTACGCGTAGTGCTACTAAGTGAACTACGCCCAGGGTTAATATTTATTAAAAGTTCACACAACACAAGACCTCAAACAAAGTTGGAGCACTGCGTTGCACGAAGGGGAGAGAACTAAACATCTCTATATTTACTAAGATATGATGCTCTCAGGTCTCTGCCTGCACTGGTGCACTTGAGGCAGATTAGCGCTAAAGCAGGCACCCTTGCATCATGGGGCAAGGATGTCTGAATTACGGGTAAAATTGTTTTTGTGCAGGATGGGATGATTACCTTCACAAAAAACAATTTCCTTTTTCTATATGTGATGAGGAACACTGAAATAATGAGGAGAAATAAGCCAATTTTTCCTTGTTAAGCCATAATCAGAGCATTTTGTGCAATCCCTGGTTCACTGTTTTCAGTAAATCTGGGAGTTCATCAGATTACATTCGGTTCATGCGCTATCGATGGAATGCCTACTTCTATAAACATTACAGCAACGTAGCACAAGCCATTCAGTTATGTTGCATTCCTTAACAATCTCATGCAAGGTGGTACAAATCACCCCTTGCATGTATTTGTAAATCTTACATAAGCATTTGCAATGCCCTTGTGTTGCCTTGCGCAACCCAAGAACAATGCAAAGACTTGGTAAATCTAGCCCCAAGTTTTATTTTCTGTGGCCCCTATATATTTGTGCAAATGTGACAGTAGATATGAACAAATGTGAATGCTGGGCATGACGTGCAATTATAAACCATGTGCAGAGCATTGCTATCAACGTAATTTCAAGAAATTACAATATGTGCCTGTGTTTAATTTTGCCAGATTAGATAGCTCTTTAAAATGACAGTGGAACAGACACACCCCATTTTTCAAGTGTATTAAAGCATCTTTAACTTGTAATGTGGTGGGCAAAAAGTATATCAGTGTGACTTAGGCCCTGATTTAGAGTTTCACAAATGTGATGAATATTCTGGCTATCTTAATATTAGTTCAACATATCCTAACACCCTAAATCAGGCCCTCAGTTAAATGTTTAACTTGAAATTGGTTTATTACAGCTATAGTGTATAAACTGGAGTTTTGCAGATGGGTAGTTTGTCATAAAAATGACAGATATTCCATTCACCTTATTACAAGTGCTAGATGATATAATGCCCTTGTAATAAGGCAGAAAGAATGTCTATGCCATTTGGCATGGAGCAACCAGTCTTACAAAATCAAAATCAGGACCTTTATGATGTTGCACTGTGTGCACTATCTGGAGATTAATGTTGTAAAATATCTTATAATTGGCACTCTTTGATGTGTATACCCACCACAGTTGGCCTATTTACTATGTAACTACTGTGTGAATAAGTGTGCTTTTAGCTTCCTTCGGAGCAAGCAATGGAGATGTTGGACAGACTTCAGTGGACATGCAGGAGAGCCACAGAGAGTCAGAAAATCAGCTACTGACTCAGAGGCATCAATTGAAAATGTGAAACTGTGGCCTCTAACTTGCAACAGACCATTATGGTGGCAGACAAACCAACACAGGATGTGCTATCTGTTCCTGTGTTCACCCTCATCACTATGAGCAAAAGCATTCTCCCTCCTGTCCCCGGGCTTCATAGTCAGCACCCAAACCATAAATGGGCTGGAGACTCCCTCATCCTCTGCCCCTCTCCCCTTACCCCCATCCTACCAGCACTGGTGTCAGAGAAGGTACAGGAAATTCTAAAGAACCTTTCTTTGGGGCAGACACTATTGATGCATGCAATCCAGGGTGTCAGTCAAAAACACACACATGTGAATAACATCCTGGTTGAGTTACTATCAAGCGCTCGACTCATGCTAATATAGCAGGCATTGCACTCATAACTTAGCCTAGGTGTAGGCATAAATAATGTATGGGATGAGCTATATTTAAACCTTATTATCTCAAGGTAGTCCTGCATTTAATCATAAAAATACTCGAGTTAAATGTAGTCACACATACTATCACTCTGAATGCCACTAACACTAGAGCCTCAAAGAAGCACTACTATTCCAAGTCCTTACACCATTCCACCTACTTACCTAATTCCCATTCCATATGTCAGTCCTATTTCTCACCCAATCCAACCTCCTTTTTCCACTATTTCACCTGTGCCAACAACACCCCAGACCTATAAACATTCCCTTACCCACAAACCCTCCCATACCATAAACCTTCACTGTTCAGATCACCATTCCTGCCCAGCACCATCTGGCCCTGCTCCCCACTTCACAAACACTAAAAAACGTTGGTAGGTGACAGGACTGAGCCTGAGTATACCTCACAGATTTTAACTCTGCGGAACTCCACAGAGTTACAAAAAACTCAGTGAGAAACCCTGGCATCCCGCAAACAGGCAGAATAGGCACAATGCACTGCCCGCTCTGTTATTTAATGCCGGAATCCCATTCCACACTGAAAAATCAGTGAACTGCCCCACATGGCATGCCAGAGAGCGCAGCTTCTCGAGTTGATTTTGCTGCGTTCAAGTTGAATTTCTACTCTAGTGGCATCTTTCTGTTCATTCAAAAGAAACAATTGATGGACGGAATGCTGGACAATGCAAATATTCACCCCCAGTCACAAGGATCTGGGTTTAATCCATCAATCTTTTGCTCACCACACCACCGCAGTTTGTACCCAGCCATATGCAAATCAGTCTTGACCCTGTTCCTTATGGGAACAGTCCAGCCTGAACTGCCAAGCCAGGTTCTCCCTGGTCCAGACATAAGCATCCTGAGACCGGTTTCAGGGCATCACCCTTCATCAGCCAGGCTTGCTTGAATCCAGTGGTGTAGTGAGCACGGGACCAACATCTGTGCATACCCTTCCCACTTAGGATGACATATGCAAAAGAAACAATTGATGGACGGAATGCTGGACAATGCAAACAAGCCTTCCCAGTCACAAAGATCTGGGTTTAATCCAGCTTTCTGTTCATGAACAGTTGCAACCTCCCGCATTGGAGAATTCCCACCCGGTGACCTCCTAGCGACTGAAAATCACACTAGGGGGCACGAAATCTCCCTTATGCTTCCTAACTTACCTTTTTTTGTACTTATTTTTATAGAGTTTTATATAGTGTGAACTAGACCCGAGAAATCAGGTATCAGAGCGCACATGAGCACCAGTTTCGTTACAGATGGACACATAATAATTTTTTATTGTTAGGCACAGGGAGATTACGTGATTTGTGCAGACTCACAGGATGTTGAGTGTCATTGCAGAGACTCAAACTCGGACACCCAAGTTCAAAGTCGACTGCTCTAGCCCTAAGGCTACATTCTCTCCACTTTCGTGTGCTGCGCTCAAGAAAAAACTCTCCCATGCAGTGGTTGGCCACATTTGTTCAGAACTCCGTGTTACAAGCGAAATGCAGAGTGGCCAAAACTCCACCAACTCTGCCGTCAGAGCAGAACATGTCACCCACCCCTAGACATGACATCCATCTGCTCCAGGAGGATAGACAGTCCAATGCAGTCGACATTGCTGCAAATAGTAGGAGGGAAACACAGCACCTGAAGACAATTGCATATAGTTTATGATTTTGTACTTTTTTACTAGCCTAACTCTAGAGTTTTATTTGAATTCATTTTTTTAGAGGACATTTAATAATCCAGAGCAAATTGTCTTTTTTTTTAATAAAAAGAGCTAATGGAACCTTTTGTACCTGTTGTTTACTTGCAAATGTATTTTGTTTTTATAATGGTATACTCTTTGTCATATGTGATTCTGTATTTCTATATGTTGAGTAGGTTAACCATTCACTTTTCTCCTACCTGAAATAAACAGAATTTTTTATTGAATTTGATTTAGACCTCAATTGAGGTAAACAAATACATGATTAAAAAATAATAAAACTGTTGTATTATTCAAAATTTCAATACTTTTAAAAAAAGTTTTAAAAACTCATATAAATTATAAAGAGTAAATTCATCTGACGCAGATTTACAAAACTCAATTAAACTTCTTGCAGATCGGAGATTATGTCTAAAACATACGCGCTTTATATGCCGGCACCGGGCCTTTACCAGAATCAAGTTTGGACAAATTAATAACTCATGTACTAGGTCCTGCCATCATCCATTACATAAATCACTAATTTCTGTGGAATTTTCTGATTTGTCTCATTTGATAGTAAGGGTCTTCAGGGGTAGGATCCCTAGCCTCATTAAAATTATATTACGCCTGTCCATGTGCTCTAATGAAAAACGTAAGTATAATTGTGAAGTTTTCTATTGTTGTTGACTATCTTCAAAGTGTGGATAATGTTCTAACCAAGAACAGTGATCTAAATCTAACTCATAGCTTAATCTTGAGGTCAAATTCTTTAGGTAAAGCTGCAGATGTAGGTGGGTCATAGATTTCAACAATAGTGCAATCGTGCAACCAGACTGAGTTAATACAATATTTAAGTTTTTATTAAAACTGTGCTGGGGTGCAGTGTCTCTAAAAGTCTCCAATTTTAGGACATACCTTATGGTCCCCTGATCTGTATTTAATAGATTATAGGCCCAGCGAAGTATATTTATAATAGCTTTTGCATACACGCTGTCCATAGATATCTCAAGGTGAATTGCTTGGACGGATACTTACTGGTTGACTCAGCAATTTGCGCAGTAGAGTCCCTTCTTTCATATTCAGTCGGTACTATGCCGTAATAGGGATATATTCCAGAGCATATTGGAATATTGAAGATATATTCGAGCCGTAGACCTCAAGCGAAATGTCAGTTGCCTCAGGAGGAGTAGAATCTCAATAGTCCACCAACGTGGGCTTCAGCCTTTAGGCTGATGTGTCCAATGTGGGACAAATTTTGTAAGGTCTGGGTGAAGGTGCTACCCAGGTACACATATTATTTAACAACATCTAGAGGTTTCCTATCTAGTGTCCAATTGTAGTGCAGGTAGTGCTTTCTACCTCTAAATCGAAGGACCTTAGTTTTAGAGGTATTAGGTATAGGATAATTGTCTTTAGCATACTTATCTAAAGCATTAATATTTCTTTGTAAACCTACGAGTGTAAGATCCATTATTACTATGTTGTCTGCGTACATCAAAATGTGCATATTTCAGGGGGCTATTTTAGGTGGGACATTATTGATTAATTGTAATCACTCAGGGAGGTCACTTATATGTAAGGAAATAAAAATAGGGGCTAAAAAGCAGCCGTGCTTAAGGCTATTCCTCATAGCGAAAGGCCTTGTCAATGCTTTTTCACCCCCAGCTGAACTTCACACAAGTTGCAGATTGTAATGCCATGATTATGGTGAGCAAGTCATTCAGTATTTCAAGCTTCTGTAGATTAGTCCATAGAGTTGACCTAGCTACACGGTCAAAGGCAGTGGTAATATCGACAAAAACACAATAAACTGTTTGCTTCTAAGTTACAACATATTTGTTTATGACTGTTTGTAACACTGCAATGTTATCCGTCACAGAGTGCTTTGGTTGAAAGCCAGCCTGGGTCATTGGTATCGCTCCTGTGGAGAATGCCCAGTCTTTCAGATGTTCCAGCACGCATTTAGCAAAGATCTTAGCTGTAGCATCCAAAAGTGCTGTCTGTTAGTAGTTATTGGGGAGTAGGTGAGATCCTTTTTTCAGGAGGGGCACCACAATGCTCCCTTGCCATGATTTTGGGATTCTCCCAGTAGAACGACAGTGGGAGAATACAGGAGCCAAAAACGTGCTCCAGACTTCAGGGTTGCTTTGGAGAATTAATGGGGATTTTTTCTGGGGCTATTGCTGCAGTTGGTCTTGCTGCCTTTATGTGTAGTGCTATTTCTTTCACTGATGGTGCTATCATAACAGGAAATTTTTTCCTCTTTTCTGGAGCCAGGTTGTATTGACTTTGCCTGGTCATAAGGATTTGGCTTATAGAGTTCAAGGAGATATTTTTGGCACTCCGGTGGTGGAACTGGAGAGGAGTTACTAACTCTATGTGCATCTGTTGCTTCTGCTACGATCCTCCAGAATTCCTTATTATTTTTTGGGATCAACGCTGTTTGAATGTCCACCCCGTTTTTATCTGTCTGTGCGTGCCTAGTTTTCTCCTTCTGCTGTTGACGCACTGTTTTCAACTTTACAACCTCTTTCTGTCTATCTCCAGAATATTTTAAAAATTGTAGCCTAATCAATTTGTTTAACTACTATAGCTGTCTGTGTAGTTTGGGGCTAATTGACCCTTATACATCCCACTCCTAACTGTGCGGACGGTCAATGGGACCACTACCTCGGCAAATGTATTCTCATAGACTGCTATTGGGTCGGGGTCTCTGCTTCTGTCAGTCAATATTGAAGAAATGATAGTGGAATTTATTTATTAAATTGATTTAGAGTTCCACTTTATTTGTCCGTTCATGGAGTAGATTTCTATGGTTTAATTTTTTTGTGTCAGAGACCATATATCAGAGGGTTGCAACAGGATCCTAGTTTTCAGTAACAAAATTGCATGGTCGCTTACTTTTGTAGTTTTAAGGTTCAGGGTTTGCATCATCCCGTAGAGATACACACTGCAGATTACATAATCGAGAATGGATGTATTAGATGGTCCCTTTCTGGTATAAGCTGTGGGGATATCCCCTTCCATTCTTCAGTTTAGTATAAGCCCATTTGAGGCCATCACCGAGGCGATTAACATTTTACCTCTTTTGTCAGCCTTGATCTCTGAAGGGAATAGTGATGATGGAATTGATAACTTAGTATGAGTAAGTGCCCCATTCAAACAATAGTGTATTAGACATTTTCCCAAGAAGTCCCCCATTAACGATACTAAAGGGAATCCTTTGGAACAGAGTCTATAATGGAAAAAACGTTGATCATTGCATGGTTATTCGCAGGTCCAGGGGGGATATAAATGTTAAAAATAAGCAGATTGTGCATATAGTCAAAAATCGTTTTCTAATACTTAGGGGCCCATTAGGATGGCGGGCGGATTGCCCCCGCCATCCTTCCCTGTATTCCCCCCCGCCATATTAGAATGGCGGGGGGGACAACGGCGGAGCAAAACACCGCCCGCCACTTTTCCGCCCCGGTCGCCTTGCGGCCGGGGCGGAAAACGAGGAACATGCAGGCGGAGCCTGTCAATATTACAATGGGCATTTTTCAATGCCTTTCCGTGGCGGCAATGCCGCCACGGAAAGGCATGCCGTGTTCATTCTGGGGGCCCCCTGTGGGCCCCCAGAGTGAAGGCCAAAGGGGGGTGGCACACGGGGGGGTACCTGTGGTACCCCCCTGCATTTACATAACCAAAGCGGTAGGCACCGCGCGGTGCCTGCCGCTTTGATTATGTAAAGGCTGCAAAGCAATTTTAGTAATGTTGCGGGCGGAGCACAGAGCTCCGCCCGCCACAATACTAAAAATACTGGATGTGCCCGCCACAGTGACGGGCACATCCTAATAGTGCGTGCAGGACCCCCGCCCTTAGGGCGGGCGGTCCCGATATCCGATAGGATGGCAGGATAGGAAGGGGATGGGGCCCCTTAATTTTTATACTTTGGATATTTGGCAGCCACATTTTAACTACTTCCTGATCCCAAAATATATCATCCTTCAGTAAAATGGCAAGGTCTCCTTTTGCGTGGCCCCATCTCACTGCCTCTGCCGGGAGATCATACAAGATTTTGGGGCAGATTTACATGCCCCTTGCGCCTCTTTTACGCCGCTGTTGCGTCAATTTTGTGACGCAGCGGCAGCGCAAAAGAAGCAATATGGTGTGGGGTACTTACAACGTGACACATCTGGAAGAAGCGTCACGTTGTAAAGCCCTGCATCAGAAGGAGGCGTTCCTGTGCAGGGGGGGGCGTTCCGGCGCAGAACGCCTCCTAAAAGTGGCTGAGTGAAACCTACAAGATTTCACTCAGTCACTTTGGGGCCCATGCTGCGTCAAAACCCTGCGCCTGCTTGAAGTAGGCGTATGGATTGATGCAGCATTAACAAGATAGGGCTCCCAGAGCTCTGCTGGAGCTGCGTCGCGCTTGCGACACAACTCCAGCAATGCGTCGCTTTTACGATGAAGATGCGTCACGCATCTGTGCCGTTTTTGCCCATTGGTGCGCCTCATTGTAAATGCGGAGCTTCAATGGTGGCGGAGGCATGGCGCACAATAAGTGGCGCATCCCTGCATAACAGCAGGGATGTGCCACTTATTGTAAATCTGCTCCATAGAATTTTTGGTCAAAGGATGCTATTGCCCTTGTCTCTTGCAAAGTCACAATTGACGGTGAGTTTTCTAAAATCAATGCTAGTTTTCCAAGGTCTTTCCCAGCTATATTCCATGATGCAATAGTCAAAGATCTGCTAAAAGGTAAGCGTGTTTGCCTTGCCCAGCTTATAGCTAATCAGGTTTGTAGAAATCCAAGACCAGGAAAGATTATGGGGCTGTGGTCGAAGATTTTCTTGGGTGAGGTCCGAATTTCGTCGTTCCCCGTTACTTACAGAGACAATTAGTATTCCTCCAGGTACTATTGCTTGTGCACTTGCACCATGTGGAATGTAGGTGTCACACGTGGTCTTGTGTCGGTTTTTATGTTTTGTTTTTTTAGGCGATTTAGATTTTCCTTGAATTTGACCACGTCAAATTCATATTTGTGAATGGTACCTTTCTACTTTAAAATAATTGAATGTATCACTTTAGACCAAAATCCAACATTTGCCATCGTAAGCTCAGGTTTATTTGGAAATGACACTCATTTTATTTCTGAAGGTGTTAGGCCATGAAGCAGGTTCATTTTCTGCAACAATTTTAGTATTCTTCCACGGTTTAAGGATGTATTTCCTACAGAAAACAAATTGGTTATTTCCAAAGTATAGGCAGCAATCAAGTTTTCATTTGAATTTCCTGGATACAAATAGTCTTCGTTGCCTAGTTTGTTTGCCTGAAAGGGGTTAGCTGGGATGCCTGTAGAGAAAAATGGAGCATACACACGTAATGACTGATCTTTTGTTAAGGCGATCTCTGGAGTTTTTAAGAGTTGAGACTTATCCTAGGTTTCCCTTTCTGGTGATGTAATGGGAGGGGATTTCATTTTCCTTGCAGATTGCTAAAATAATCTTCGTTTTGTTCTCGTCTTACACCTTTTATCTTTATGATTATTTTTACATTTCTTTCCCTTTTGTTTTGGCTGCAATCTGGTCCCTGATACAATCGGTGATTCAGAAGTAACTGTTGCCTCCTTGTCAGATATATGCCTTTTCGTAGTTTGGTTTCTTTTTTGATCAAAGGTTGGAAAGAATGAAATACTTTCTTTTATGTTGGTGACACTTGAAGACTCCTTAAATAATTTCCGGAGTGAGTATATTTTATCCTCGAGGGGCACTTTTATTATGTCTTTGGTGGTCTGCGTAGATATTTGAAACTTTATTGAAGAGTATGATTTATTTGGCAGAGAAGGTGCCATTTTATGTTTTACTTCCCCGTCTGGGTTTTCTAATTTCATTGGTGAAGCTTGTATTTTGTATTTGAGTTGTTTTTCCCGCTTTTTATTTACTAGGTATTGAGGAATACATGTTTGGGTTTCCAGTATCTGATCAGAGTTGTCCATATGGTTTTCCATTGGAGCCAGTATAGATTACCAACAAATTTGAAGAGTGAAAAGTGCACTAGATACTGCATCTTGTCTGTTGAGTGAGTGAAACAAATTGAACAACGGAAAGTCTGGTGACTGAGAAAGATTTTCTTTTTGATCAGGAGTGGGGCTAGGGGTACTATGGAGTATCAACAGTCTCCTTTGTTGATTCAAGAGGTACTATAAGCGGAAATACATTAGTATTTATATCTGGTAGGGTAAAGTCGTTTACTGAAATTGTGAGCTGTATCTCCTCTGCCTTTTGTGGCTTTTGTCTCTGCAGTTCTGATGATTGATCTGCTTTCCCATGTGCGCAAATACCTTCTTGTTCCTCTGCTGGAGCCCTATCATTTATTAGTATTGAAGATTCATTCTCCATTAAGGAGTTCTTTCTCTAAATTTTCTCTTGGTGGACTCATACCAGTGGGATGCTTAATTCTTGAGATCATTTTTGAAATCGCAGTGGTTCCAGTTACAATTCCTGTATGAAAGGCTTAGCATTTGTTTTTAGTCAGGGGTTGTTCCGTGCTCAATCTTTTCATGTGGATAGTTCTAGTCCTAAGTTACTTGTATGCCATTGTAGCGCAGTGGGGGCAGAGAAGCACAAATCCATCTTTTCTCGGTACTAAAATGTACTCGCCATGTCATCTTCTAATTTGTCAGCCCTTCTCCCTGACTAGGAGTTTAATGTCGTGGATATAACAGGCAACTGCAGCAGATGACAACGAGTAATAATTCCAATGTCTATATCTGTAGCAGGAATGTGATTTCTCAACAGCACCAGTATATAATGGGTGATGAGCGAGTGGGGCTCCACTGGAAGCCCAAAGGTCTCTGGGGGCCACTCTCAGCAGATTCTGACTGTCAGCTGCCAGACTTGCAGTCTCAGCAAATCAGGATGACGATGTGGAGACCTCCAATGGCCTCTCTGTGCAGCTTTTTTAAATCTCTCTTGTGGCCGCACTCCCGCTCCCCATGATGTTTGTCTGATTTAGGGGGGGAGGCAAGGTCTTCTCAAATAGATAAATAAAAGAAAGATACTAGTAAAAAAAATTGAGATATTTGAGAATTATGGGAGTTATGGGGGGTGGGGTGGCACCTGCACGAATCAGGAGTGGCAAGGGTGGGTGTGAGGGAGGGAACGGGGAGGGAAGCTGTTGTGGAAAAAAAAGAAAGAAAAAACGTACTTTCTCGCCGCTTCCTCACCGCATCTCTCCTCTTTAGTCCCTCGCTCGCCAGGTGGAGAACATGAAAAGTGCTCATGAATGTTTAGCCAGCCCGAGACAGCTGCCCAAACATTTATTAGTGGAGAAGTGTGGCTCAATGGTTAGAGGCGGCAGACCCGGAAGCTGAGATCGGCCCGGAACCAGGGTTCGATTTCCAGCGCGGCAGGGTTTTGGGTCAAAATGTCCGCGGGCCTGATAATTCTCGCCTCGGCGCCTACTCTAACCTTGGGCTCCACTCTGCAACTCTGGGCAATAGCTTGCTTAATCTTCACAACGGCCCCTTCAACGCAGGGGATGACTGGTCTCACCTTGGGGGTGCCCAGAAGGGAACATCTCACAAGGAGAGCCAGGACGGGTTCCCCAGCGGTATATAGCGCCGGGACGCCCGCGGTGCGGGCAGCTGTGCGCTTTACAAGTATACAACATATTACAACATATTACATTCATACACACTTACAGAGTGTGCCTACCACTCCTCTCTATGATCTCAGAGCAGAGTAGCTCAACCCGCAAAGCTGCCCAGCAGGAACAAATAAAATTATAATAGTATCAAGTTATCATTTTTTCCCCTTTATTTCACTGCAAAAAACTGAAAACAGTGGGGCTACGCTCCTCTGCCTTAGCGGAGGATCCGCCACTTTTAGGATGTAGTGAGTAGACTCAATATGAAAGGCAGATGGTACTAGAAGTAGTTGGCAATGATTGACACATTTTCAGGTGAGCACTAAAGTCTGGGCATTTTACTTTCCTTTACATAGTGTTTAGTTGTTAGAAAAACCATGGCTGGTCTTTTGAAGCTACGTTGATGGGATCTTTAAAGAAATTGGATTTAGTATGGAGAACAGGGTATGTAAACATTTTCTCTTCATTTTTTCAATACATGCAATGAGTCATATATTTATTATTTCCTCCAAGATATTTAGTTCTTGGATTTTCCGTGGCTGGCATTAAGGTCCTTGTAATACCACAAGAAGAAGTCTCATCAATGATGGATTTATCTGTGAGAAGATTGAAGTGAGGTCTTTGATGATGTTTAGGGTGCAATATTACACTAGATTTTTACCTTAATTGTTCCACAATTCTATGAAGATGTGTTTTTGGTGGGCGTGGCTATACATCCCCCAACCATTATATGGGGATGGGATTTTAACACAGTTCTTGACTCTGTTTGATGCATGGTCGACAGGCCGTGACCTATAACTTCAGCTGCTAAAACTCAGCTAGAATTATGAGATGGTTGATGTATGCTGACCAAGGCATACCAGGGAAAGAGAATTAACGTTTTATTTTTTTGTGCATTCATATGCTGGAAATGGCAGACCACAGCAGGTACAACACAATGTCACTCCATCAAGAACTGTGAATCGGAAACCTGGAAGCAATGTGAGTTCCCATTCAAACATGTGAGTAAGACACATTGGAGAAGGGTGAGAGGTCCCCTCTGTGACCTTGGGAACATCCAGAGGTGGGGTGGGTAGTGGGTCTGTGTCTTGGGCTTTCAGCCACCCAACCCAATTGCACTGAAGGAACATATTAATTTCTGCCATCCAGCAATGAGAACCATCCCTGTGGTTACAGAGCCATTGACCGGCAATCTCTAGATACATTAGATCACGAGATGCTCATTTTTCAAAGACCTGCTCGTAGCTAACACTACTCATAAAAAATATCCATATTTTCCTATTGCTCACACATTGACCTTGAATACAGAGACGCTAAATTCTATTGTGCTAAGATCGTGTTAGCATAATTTGTATTTGGTGTTTTGCACAATACCTGGAGTTTGTGATTGGGCAACACTGAGTCACATTTTTGGTGAGAGGGTCTCACTCCTCCATGCTCACACTCATTCATAAGCAGAACAGGTTTTAATAACTAGTGACTGCAAACAAAATATATTGTCCAATGGCATTGTTTTGTTATTTTGTTGCTTTATTCGATTTGTGTGATTTAGAATGTTTGTTTACCTTTGTTACTGTACATATATTTATATACTTGTGTTTTTATTAAGGTATTCTCTCATATAAAACGACAGTTTTTGCTGAATACCCTGTCTTTATTATACTGCATTTAAAATAAAAGTTCACGTCACCTCACCTCGTTTATACAACACCTTGCCTCCTGAGCAATGCAACATAGAATCAAGAATGCTTGAGTGGCCATCTTTCAATTCTAGACCAAGAACCCAGTTTTGATGTTGCTAAAATCCCACTACAGGCATTGGGGGAAAGTTTGACAATACATTGTTTCAATTACATTTCTTGAAGGATTTTTCTAAGATAATTAGGGTTTTTAAATATATGTGTCCCGTGCACAATGTAAGCTTCTCCTGGACATAGTGCATGTACACCTCAAACATGTTCTTCAGCCGTGTAGCCATGTGCACGTGAGTCTGGGAGCAGAGCGTAGTCTCCAGCCATTTAATGGATCTAAGCCCCAGAATCCACCGCTGAAAGAGTTTCGACTTGGGGATAATACCCAGGTTTTTACCACTGTAAAGTTCTCTGTCACTCAAAGGCACACAGGGCCTCATTTATGAAAAGCGACGCATCGCTGCGTGAAAACAGCGATGCGTCACTTTTCACTGCGCACTCCTTGCGACACCAATGATGCGTCATATTTAATGTATGACACATCATGTCGCAAGGACTTACAGATACGTCAGTATTTCTGACGCATCTGTAAGTGCAAAAGTGACGCATTGCTGGAGTGTGTCACAAAAGTGACGCAACTCCAGCAATGCGTCCTTTCACATGGGGAAAGCCCCATGTGAAAGGGCTTGCGTCAGTCTTACGCCTGCTGTGAGGCAGGCGCAAGATTTTGACGCAACAGAATCCTAAAAGTGACGCAGTAAAATCTCATAGATTTCACTGCTTCACTATTATGAGGCTTTTTGCGGGGGAACGCCCCCTCTGCATACATTATACCTGACGCAGGTATAATGTGGCGCAGGGGTTTAAAAAGTGGCGCATCTACCTAGATGCGTCACTTTTTAAATATGGCGCAACAAGGCGCATTTTGTACGTCGCTGGTGCGTCACAAAAAGTGACGCACCGGCGGCGCAAAACTGATGCAAGGCCTCATAAATAAGGGCCACAGTGTCCTAGCAAATTATCCTTTGCCCATCACAGCTGTCTCATGATGATGGCAGGGAAAAGTAATCTTTCATATTTGATGTAAATGTCTTGGTTATTATTGTGTGTGGTAGGATTTTAGTTTGTACCTTCATACTCTTCAAGGTAATAGTCATATGGTCTCATCAGTGAGTGGCAGATGGTAAACGGGAATTTGCTCTGGGCTGCCACCACTGGTCGGGACACAGTGATAAAAAGACTTTTCAGGATCAGCAGCTTATTCTATGTGGGACAGTCCCTCTGCAAGTCACTGTCAGGTTTCGGGGGTGCTGGATTCAGTGGTGCCACCCACTGGGAGGACAATAACGGATCACTTACATAATATAGAATGCCAAAATATCGACCTACCAAAATATCGAGGTAAAAATTTAGAATACCAAAATATCGACCTCCTATCTCCAAACAGCTAAGTACAAAAATATAGAATCAAAAATATCCAGGTAAAAAATATAGTTAGTCAAAATATCAAATTTCTTAAAATGCTTTAAATTAATTAAAAAAGAATAAAATAATAAATATAATTAACTTAAACATAATTAAAATACCTAAATAACCTTAAAATAATTATTGTAAGTAAAAAAACATACAAATTGATTTGTTAATACATATATATATATATATATAAACATAATATTAATAAATACTTTACTATATTTTTACCGTAGGATAGCGGAAAGGGTAATATTTACTATTACCACTCCAGTGAATGCAACAGTAGGGAAAGGGTTGGATAGCGTAGAGGTAAAAATTACAATTCCCACTCCAGAGAGTGCAACAGTAGGGAACGAGTTGGATAGCGTAGGGGTAAAAATTACTATTCCCACTCCAGAGAGTGCAACAGTAGGGAAAGCGCTGGATAGCGTAGAGATAAAAATTACTATTCCCACTCCAGAGAGTGCAACAGTAGGGAAAGCGCTAGATAGCGTAGAGGTAAAAATTACTATTCCCACTCCAGAGAGTGCAACAGTAGAGAAAACGTTGATAGCGTAGGTGTAAAAATTACTTTTCCCACTCCAGAGAGTGCAACAGTAGAGAAAGCAATGGATAGCATAGGGGTGAAAATTACTATTCCCACTCCAGAGAGTGCAACAGTAGGGAAAGCGTTGGATAGCGTAGGGGTAAAAATTACTATTCCCACTCCAGAGAGTGCAACAGTAGGGAAAGCGCTGGATATCATAGGGGTAAAAATTACTATTCCCACTCCAGAGAGTGCAACAGTAGGGAAAGGGTTGGATAGCGTAGGGCTAAAAATTACTATTCCCACTCCAGAGAGTGCAACAGTAGGGAAAGCAATGGATAGCGTAGGGGTAAAAATGACTATTCCCACTCCAGAGAGTGCAACAGTAGGGAAAGAGTTGGATAGCGTAGGTGTAAAAATTACTATTCCAACTCCAGAGAGTGCAACAGTAGGGATAGCACTGGATAACGTAGGGGTAAAAATTACTATTCCCACTCCAGAGAGTGCAACAGTAGCGAAAGGGTTGGATAGCGTAGGGGTAAAAATTACTATTCCCACTCCAGAGATTGCAACAGTAGGGAAAGGATTGGATAGCGTAGGGGTAAAAAAAATTACCATTCCCACTCCAGAGGGTGCAACAGTAGGGAAAGCAATGGATAGCGTAGGGGTAAAAAATACTATTCCAACTCCAGAGAGTGCAATAGTAGGGAAAGCGTTGGATAGCATACGGGTAAAAATTACTATTTCAACTCCAGAGAGTGCAACAGTAGGGAAAGCATTGGATAGCGTAGGGCTAAAAATTACTATTCCCACTCCAGAGAGTGCAACAGTAGGGAAAGCAATGGATAGCGTAGGGGTAAAAATTACTATTCCCACTCCAGAGAGTGCAACAGTAGGGAAAGGGTTGGATAGCGTAAGTGTAAAAATTACTATTCCAACTCCAGAGAGTGCAACAGTAGGGAAAGCACGCGATAGCGTAGGGGTAAAAATTACTATTCCCACTCCAGAGAGTGCAACAGTAGGGAAAGGGTTGGATAGCATAGGGGTAAAAATTTCTATTCCCACTCCAGAGAGTGCAACAGTAGGGAAAGGGTTGGATAGCGTAGGGGTAAAAATTACTATTCCCACTCCAGAGAGTGCAACACTAGGGAAAGCAATGGATAGCGTAGAGGTAAAAATTACTATTCCAACTCCAGAGAGTGCAACAGTAGGGAAAGCGTTGGATTGCGTGGGGGTAAAATTTACTATTCCAACTCCAGAGAGTGCAACAGTAGGGAAAGCGCAGGATAGAGTAGGGGTAAAAATTACTATTCCCACTCCAGAGAGTGCAACAGTAGGGAAAGGGTTGGATAGCGTAGGGCTAAAAATTACTATTCCCACTCTAGAGAGTGCAACAGTAGGGAAAGCAATGGATAGCGTAGGGGTAAAAATTACTATTCCCACTCCAGAGAGTGCAACAGTAGGGAAAGCGTTGGATAGCGTAGGAATAAAAATTATTATTTAAACTCCAGAGAGTGCAACAGTAGGGAAAGCACTGGATAGCGTAGGGGTAAAAATTACTATTCCCACTCCAGAGAGTGCAACAGTAGGGAAAGGGTTTGATAGCTTAGGGGTAAAAATTACTATTCCCACTCCAGACAGAGCAACAGTAGGGAAAGGGTTGGATAGCGTAGGGGTAAAAAAACTTACCATTCCCACTCCAGAGGGTGCAACAGTTGGGAAAGCAATGGATAGCATAGGGGTAAAAATTACTATTCCAACTCCAGAGAGTGCAACAGTAGGGAAAGCGCTGGATAGCGTAGAGGTAAAAATTACTATTCCCACTCCAGAGAGTGCAACAGTAGGGAAAACGTTGGATAGCGTAGGTGTAAAAATTACTTTTCCCACTCCAGAGAGTGCAACAGTAGAGAAAGCGTTGGATAGCATAGGGGTGAGAATTACTATTCCCACTCCAGAGAGTGCAACAGTAGGGAAAGCGTTGGATAGCGTAGGGGTAAAAATTACTATTCCCACTCCAGAGAGTGCAAAAGTAGGGAAAGCGTTGGATAGCGTACGGGTAAAAATTACTATTCCAACTCCAGAGAGTGCAACAGTAGGGAAAGCGTTGGATAGCGTAGGGGTAAAAATTACTATTCCAACTCCAGAGAGTGCAACAGTAGGGAAAGCGCTGGATATCATAGGGGTAAAAATGACTATTCCCACTCCAGAGAGTGCAACAGTAGGGAAAGGGTTGGATAGCGTAGGGCTAAAAATTACTATTCCCACTCCAGAGAGTGCAACAGTAGGGAAAGCAATGGATAGCGTAGAGGTAAAAATTACTATTCCCACTCCAGAGAGTGCAACAGTAGGGAAAGCGCTGGATAGCGTAGAGGTAAAAATTACTATTCCCACTCCAGAGAGTGCAACAGTAGGGAAAACGTTGGATAGCGTAGGTGTAAAAATTACTTTTCCCACTCCAGAGGGTGCAACAGTAGAGAAAGCGTTGGATAGCGTAGGGGTAAACATTACTATTCCAACTCCAGAGAGTGCAACAGTAGGGAAAGCGTTGGATAGCGTACGGGTAAAAATTACTATTCCCACTCCAGAGAGTGCAAAAGTAGGGAAAGCGTTGGATAGCGTACGGGTAAAAATTACTATTCCAACTCCAGAGAGTGCAACAGTAGGGAAAGCGTTGGATAGCGTAGGGGTAAACATTACTATTCCAACTCCAGAGAGTGCAACAGTAGGGAAAGCGCTGGATATCATCGGGGTAAAAATTACTATTCCCACTACAGAGAGTGCAACAGTAGGGAAAGGGTTGGATAGCGTAGGGCTAAAAATTACTATTCCCACTCCAGAGAGTGCAACAGTAGGGAAAGCAATGGATAGCGTAGGGGTAAAAATGACCATTCCCACTCCAGAGAGTGCAACAGTAGGGAAAGAGTTGGATAGCGTAGGGGTAAAAATTACTATTCCAACTCCAGAGAGTGCAACAGTAGGGAAAGCACTGGATAGCGTAGGGGTAAAAATTACTATTTCAACTCCAGAGAGTGCAACAGTAGGGAGAGCGTTGGATAGCGTAGGGCTAAAAATGACTATTCCCACTCCAGAGAGTGCAACAGTAGGGAAAGCAATGGATAGCGTAGGGGTAAAAATTACTATTCCCACTCCAGAGAGTGCAGCAGTAGGGAAAGGGTTGGATAGCGTAAGTGTAAAAATTACTATTCCAACTCCAGAGAGTGCAACAGTAGGGAAAGCACTCGATAGCGTAGGGGTAAAAATTACTATTCCCACTCCAGAGAGTGCAACAGTAGGGAAAGGGTTGGATAGCGTAGGGGTAAAAATTTCTATTCCCACTCCAGAGAGTGCAACAGTAGGGAAAGGGTTATATAGCATAGGGGTAAAAATTACTATTCCCACTCCAGAGAGTGCAACACTAGGGAAAGCAATGGATAGCGTAGAGGTAAAAATTACTATTCCAACTCCAGAGAGTGCAACAGTAGGGAAAGCGTTGGATTGCGTGGGGGTAAAATTTACTATTCCAACTCCAGAGAGTGCAACAGTAGGGAAAGCGCAGGATAGCGTAGGGGTAAAAATGACTATTCCCACTCCAGAGAGTGCAACAGTAGGGAAAGGGTTGGATAGCGTAGGGCTAAAAATTACTATTCCCACTCCAGAAAGTGCAACAGTCGGAAAAGCAATGGATAGCGTAGGGGTAAAAATTACTATTCCCACTCCAGAGAGTGCAACAGTAGGGAAAGTGTTGGATAGCGTAGGAATAAAAATTATTATTCCAACTCCAGAGAGTGCAACAGTAGGGAAAGCACTGGATAGCGTAGGGGTAAAAATTACTATTCCTACTCCAGAGAGTGCAACAGTAGGGAAAGGGTTTGATAGCTTAGGGGTAAAAATTACTATTCCCACTCCAGAGAGTGCAACAGTAGGGAAAGGGTTGGATAGCGTAGGGGTAAAAATTACTATTCCCACTCCAGAGAGTGCAACACTAGGGAAAGCAATGGATAGCGTAGAGGTAAAAATTACTATTCCAACTCCAGAGAGTGCAACAGTAGGGAAAGGGTTGGATAGCGTAGGGCTAAAAATTACTATTCCCACTCTAGAGAGTGCAACAGTAGGGAAAGCACTGGATAGCGTAGGGGTAAAAATTACTATTCCCACTCCAGAGAGTGCAACAGTAGGGAAAGGGTTTGATAGCTTAGGGGTAAAAATTACTATTCCCACTCCAGAGAGAGCAACAGTAGGGAAAGGGTTGGATAGCGTAGGGGTAAAAAAATTACCATTCCCACTCCAGAGGGTGCAACAGTAGGGAAAGCAATGGATAGCATAGGGGTAAAAATTACTATTCCAACTCCAGAGAGTGCAACAGTAGGGAAAGCGCTGGATAGCGTAGAGGTAAAAATTACTATTCCCACTCCAGAGAGTGCAACAGTAGGGAAAACGTTGGATAGCGTAGGTGTAAAAATTACTTTTCCCACTCCAGAGAGTGCAATAGTAGGGAAAGCGTTGGATAGCATACGGGTAAAAATTACTATTTCAACTCCAGAGAGTGCAACAGTAGGGAAAGCATTGGATAGCGTAGGGCTAAAAATTACTATTCCCACTCCAGAGAGTGCAACAGTAGGGAAAGCAATGGATAGCGTAGGAATAAAAATTATTATTTAAACTCCAGAGAGTGCAACAGTAGGGAAAGCACTGGATAGCGTAGGGGTAAAAATTACTATTCCCACTCCAGAGAGTGCAACAGTAGGGAAAGGGTTTGATAGCTTAGGGGTAAAAATTACTATTCCCACTCCAGAGAGAGCAACAGTAGGGAAAGGGTTGGATAGCGTAGGGGTAAAAAAATTACCATTCCCACTCCAGAGGGTGCAACAGTAGGGAAAGCAATGGATAGCATAGGGGTAAAAATTACTATTCCAACTCCAGAGAGTGCAACAGTAGGGAAAGCGCTGGATAGCGTAGAGGTAAAAATTACTATTCCCACTCCAGAGAGTGCAACAGTAGGGAAAGCAATGGATAGCGTAGGGGTAAAAAATACTATTCCAACTCCAGAGAGTGCAATAGTAGGGAAAGCGTTGGATAGCATACGGGTAAAAATTACTATTTCAACTCCAGAGAGTGCAAAAGTAGGGAAAGCATTGGATAGCGTAGGGCTAAAAATTACTATTCCCACTCCAGAGAGTGCAACAGTAGGGAAAGCAATGGATAGCGTAGGGGTAAAAATTACTATTCCCACTCCAGAGAGTGCAACAGTAGGGAAAGGGTTGGATAGCGTAAGTGTAAAAATTACTATTCCAACTCCAGAGAGTGCAACAGTAGGGAAAGCACTCGATAGCGTAGGGGCAAAAATTACTATTCCCACTCCAGAGAGTGCAACAGTAGGGAAAGGGTTGGATAGCATAGGGGTAAAAATTTCTATTCCCACTCCAGAGAGTGCAACAGTAGGGAAAGGGTTGGATAGCGTAGGGGTAAAAATTACTATTCCCACTCCAGAGAGTGCAACACTAGGGAAAGCAATGGATAGCGTAGAGGTAAAAATTACTATTCCAACTCCAGAGAGTGCAACAGTAGGGAAAGCGTTGGATTGCGTGGGGGTAAAATTTACTATTCCAACTCCAGAGAGTGCAACAGTAGGGAAAGCGCAGGATAGAGTAGGGGTAAAAATTACTATTCCCACTCCAGAGAGTGCAACAGTAGGGAAAGGGTTGGATAGCGTAGGGCTAAAAATTACTATTCCCACTCTAGAGAGTGCAACAGTAGGGAAAGCAATGGATAGCGTAGGGGTAAAAATTACTATTCCCACTCCAGAGAGTGCAACAGTAGGGAAAGCGTTGGATAGCGTAGGAATAAAAATTATTATTTAAACTCCAGAGAGTGCAACAGTAGGGAAAGCACTGGATAGCGTAGGGGTAAAAATTACTATTCCCACTCCAGAGAGTGCAACAGTAGGGAAAGGGTTTGATAGCTTAGGGGTAAAAATTACTATTCCCACTCCAGAGAGAGCAACAGTAGGGAAAGGGTTGGATAGCGTAGGGGTAAAAAAACTTACCATTCCCACTCCAGAGGGTGCAACAGTAGGGAAAGCAATGGATAGCATAGGGGTAAAAATTACTATTCCAACTCCAGAGAGTGCAACAGTAGGGAAAGCGCTGGATAGCGTAGAGGTAAAAATTACTATTCCCACTCCAGAGAGTGCAACAGTAGGGAAAACGTTGGATAGCGTAGGTGTAAAAATTACTTTTCCCACTCCAGAGAGTGCAACAGTAGAGAAAGCGTTGGATAGCATAGGGGTGAGAATTACTATTCCCACTCCAGAGAGTGCAACAGTAGGGAAAGCGTTGGATAGCGTAGGGGTAAAAATTACTATTCCCACTCCAGAGAGTGCAAAAGTAGGGAAAGCGTTGGATAGCGTACGGGTAAAAATTACTATTCCAACTCCAGAGAGTGCAACAGTAGGGAAAGCGTTGGATAGCGTAGGGGTAAAAATTACTATTCCAACTCCAGAGAGTGCAACAGTAGGGAAAGCGCTGGATATCATAGGGGTAAAAATGACTATTCCCACTCCAGAGAGTGCAACAGTAGGGAAAGGGTTGGATAGCGTAGGGCTAAAAATTACTATTCCCACTCCAGAGAGTGCAACAGTAGGGAAAGCGTTGGATAGCATAGGGGTGAGAATTACTATTCCCACTCCAGAGAGTGCAACAGTAGGGAAAGCGTTGGATAGCGTAGGGGTAAAAATTACTATTCCCACTCCAGAGAGTGCAAAAGTAGGGAAAGCGTTGGATAGCGTAGGGGTAAAAATTACTATTCCAACTCCAGAGAGTGCAACAGTAGGGAAAGCGCTGGATATCATAGGGGTAAAAATGACTATTCCCACTCCAGAGAGTGCAACAGTAGGGAAAGGGTTGGATAGCGTAGGGCTAAAAATTACTATTCCCACTCCAGAGAGTGCAACAGTAGGGAAAGCAATGGATAGCGTAGAGGTAAAAATTACTATTCCCACTCCAGAGAGTGCAACAGTAGGGAAAGCGCTGGATAGCGTAGAGGTAAAAATTACTATTCCCACTCCAGAGAGTGCAACAGTAGGGAAAACGTTGGATAGCGTAGGTGTAAAAATTACTTTTCCCACTCCAGAGGGTGCAACAGTAGAGAAAGCGTTGGATAGCGTAGGGGTAAACATTACTATTCCAACTCCAGAGAGTGCAACAGTAGGGAAAGCGTTGGATAGCGTACGGGTAAAAATTACTATTCCCACTCCAGAGAGTGCAAAAGTAGGGAAAGCGTTGGATAGCGTACGGGTAAAAATTACTATTCCAACTCCAGAGAGTGCAACAGTAGGGAAAGCGTTGGATAGCGTAGGGGTAAACATTACTATTCCAACTCCAGAGAGTGCAACAGTAGGGAAAGCGCTGGATATCATCGGGGTAAAAATTACTATTCCCACTACAGAGAGTGCAACAGTAGGGAAAGGGTTGGATAGCGTAGGGCTAAAAATTACTATTCCCACTCCAGAGAGTGCAACAGTAGGGAAAGCAATGGATAGCGTAGGGGTAAAAATGACCATTCCCACTCCAGAGAGTGCAACAGTAGGGAAAGAGTTGGATAGCGTAGGGGTAAAAATTACTATTCCAACTCCAGAGAGTGCAACAGTAGGGAAAGCACTGGATAGCGTAGGGGTAAAAATTACTATTTCAACTCCAGAGAGTGCAACAGTAGGGAGAGCGTTGGATAGCGTAGGGCTAAAAATGACTATTCCCACTCCAGAGAGTGCAACAGTAGGGAAAGCAATGGATAGGGTAGGGGTAAAAATTACTATTCCCACTCCAGAGAGTGCAGGAGTAGGGAAAGGGTTGGATAGCGTAAGTGTAAAAATTACTATTCCAACTCCAGAGAGTGCAACAGTAGGGAAAGCACTCGATAGCGTAGGGGTAAAAATTACTATTCCCACTCCAGAGAGTGCAACAGTAGGGAAAGGGTTGGATAGCGTAGGGGTAAAATTTTCTATTCCCATTCCAGAGAGTGCAACAGTAGGGAAAGGGTTATATAGCATAGGGGTAAAAATTACTATTCCCACTCCAGAGAGTGCAACACTAGGGAAAGCAATGGATAGCGTAGATGTAAAAATTACTATTCCAACTCCAGAGAGTGCAACAGTAGGGAAAGCGTTGGATTGCGTGGGGGTAAAATTTACTATTCCAACTCCAGAGAGTGCAACAGTAGGGAAAGCGCAGGATAGCGTAGGGGTAAAAATGACTATTCCCACTCCAGAAAGTGCAACAGTAGGGAAAGGGTTGGATAGCGTAGGGCTAAAAATTACTATTCCCACTCCAGAGAGTGCAACAGTCGGAAAAGCAATGGATAGCGTAGGGGTAAAAATTACTATTCCCACTCCAGAGAGTGCAACAGTAGGGAAAGTGTTGGATAGCGTAGGAATAAAAATTATTATTCCAACTCCAGAGAGTGCAACAGTAGGGAAAGCACTGGATAGCGTAGGGGTAAAAATTACTATTCCTACTCCAGAGAGTGCAACAGTAGGGAAAGGGTTTGATAGCTTAGGGGTAAAAATTACTATTCCCACTCCAGAGAGTGCAACAGTAGGGAAAGGGTTGGATAGCATAGGGGTAAAAATTACTATTCCCACTCCAGAGAGTGCAACACTAGGGAAAGCAATGGATAGCGTAGAGGTAAAAATTACTATTCCAACTCCAGAGAGTGCAACAGTAGGGAAAGGGTTGGATAGCGTAGGGCTAAAAATTACTATTCCCACTCTAGAGAGTGCAACAGTAGGGAAAGCAATGGATAGCGTAGGGGTAAAAATTACTATTCCCACTCCAGAGAGTGCAACAGTAGGGAAAGCGTTGGATAGCGTAGGAATAAAAATTATTATTTAAACTCCAGAGAGTGCAACAGTAGGGAAAGCACTGGATAGCGTAGGGGTAAAAATTACTATTCCCACTCCAGAGAGTGCAACAGTAGCGAAAGGGTTTGATAGCTTAGGGGTAAAAATTACTATTCCCACTCCAGAGAGAGCAACAGTAGGGAAAGGGTTGGATAGCGTAGGGGTAAAAAAATTACCATTCCCACTCCAGAGGGTGCAACAGTAGGGAAAGCAATGGATAGCATAGGGGTAAAAATTACTATTCCAACTCCAGAGAGTGCAACAGTAGGGAAAGCGCTGGATAGCGTAGAGGTAAAAATTACTATTCCCACTCCAGAGAGTGCAACAGTAGGGAAAGCGTTGGATAGCGTAGGGGTAAAAATTACTATTCCCACTCCAGAGAGTGCAAAAGTAGGGAAAGCGTTGGATAGCGTACGGGTAAAAATTACTATTCCAACTCCAGAGAGTGCAACAGTAGGGAAAGCGTTGGATAGCGTAGGGGTAAAAATTACTATTCCAACTCCAGAGAGTGCAACAGTAGGGAAAGCGCTGGATATCATAGGGGTAAAAATGACTATTCCCACTCCAGAGAGTGCAACAGTAGGGAAAGGGTTGGATAGCGTAGGGCTAAAAATTACTATTCCCACTCCAGAGAGTGCAACAGTAGGGAAAGCAATGGATAGCGTAGAGGTAAAAATGACTATTCCCACTCCAGAGAGTGCAACAGTAGGGAAAGCGCTGGATAGCGTAGAGGTGAAAATTACTATTCCCACTCCAGAGAGTGCAACAGTGGGGAAAACGTTGGATAGCGTAGGTGTAAAAATTACTTTTCCCACTCCAGAGGGTGCAACAGTAGAGAAAGCGTTGGATAGCGTAGGGGTAAACATTACTATTCCAACTCCAGAGAGTGCAACAGTAGGGAAAGCGTTGGATAGCGTACGGGTAAAAATTACTATTCCCACTCCAGAGAGTGCAAAAGTAGGGAAAGCGTTGGATAGCGTACGGGTAAAAATTACTATTCCAACTCCAGAGAGTGCAACAGTAGGGAAAGCGTTGGATAGCGTAGGGGTAAACATTACTATTCCAACTCCAGAGAGTGCAACAGTAGGGAAAGCGCTGGATATCATCGGGGTAAAAATTACTATTCCCACTACAGAGAGTGCAACAGTAGGGAAAGGGTTGGATAGCGTAGGGCTAAAAATTACCATTCCCACTCCAGAGAGTGCAACAGTAGGGAAAGCAATGGATAGCGTAGGGGTAAAAATGACTATTCCCACTCCAGAGAGTACAACAGTAGGGAAAGAGTTGGATAGCGTAGGGGTAAAAATTACTATTCCAACTCCAGAGAGTGCAACAGTAGGGAAAGCACTGGATAGCGTAGGGGTAAAAAATACTATTTCAACTCCAGAGAGTGCAACAGTAGGGAAAGCGTTGGATAGCGTAGGGCTAAAAATGACTATTCCCACTCCAGAGAGTGCAACAGTAGGGAAAGCAATGGATAGCGTAGGGGTAAAAATTACTATTCCCACTCCAGAGAGTGCAGCAGTAGGGAAAGGGTTGGATAGCGTAAGTGTAAAAATTACTATTCCAACTCCAGAGAGTGCAACAGTAGGGAAAGCACTCGATAGCGTAGGGGTAAAAATTACTATTCCCACTCCAGAGAGTGCAACAGTAGGGAAAGGGTTGGATAGCGTAGGGGTAAAAATTTCTATTCCCACTCCAGAGAGTGCAACAGTAGGGAAAGGGTTATATAGCATAGGGGTAAAAATTACTATTCCCACTCCAGAGAGTGCAACACTAGGGAAAGCAATGGATAGCGTAGAGGTAAAAATTACTATTCCAACTCCAGAGAGTGCAACAGTAGGGAAAGCGTTGGATTGCGTGGGGGTAAAATTTACTATTCCAACTCCAGAGAGTGCAACAGTAGGGAAAGCGCAGGATAGCGTAGGGGTAAAAATTACTATTCCCACTCCAGAGAGTGCAACAGTAGGGAAAGGGTTGGACAGCGTAGGGCTAAAAATTACTATTCCCACTCCAGAGAGTGCAACAGTCGGGAAAGCAATGGATAGCGTAGGGGTAAAAATTACTATTCCCACTCCAGAGAGTGCAACAGTAGGGAAAGTGTTGGATAGCGTAGGAATAAAAATTATTATTCCAACTCCAGAGAGTGCAACAGTAGGGAAAGCACTGGATAGCGTAGGGGTAAAAATTACTATTCCTACTCCAGAGAGTGCAACAGTAGGGAAAGGGTTTGATAGCTTAGGGGTAAAAATTACTATTCCCACTCCAGAGAGTGCAACAGTAGGGAAAGGGTTGGATAGCGTAGGGGTAAAAAAATTACCATTCCCACTCCAGAGGGTGCAACAGTAGGGAAAGCAATGGATAGCGTAGGGGTAAAAATTACTATTCCAACTCCAGAGAGTGCAATAGTAGGGAAAGCGTTGGATAGCGTAGGTGTAAAAATTACTATTCCAACTCCATAGAGTGCAACAGTAGGGAAAGCGTTGGATAGCGTAGGGGTAAAAATTACTATTCCAACTCCAGAGAGTGCAACAGTAGGGAAAGCACTCGATAGCGTAGGGGTAAAAATTACTATTCCCACTCCAGAGAGTGCAACAGTAGGGAAAGGGTTGGATAGCGTAGGGGTAAAAATTTCTATTCCCACTCCAGAGAGTGCAACAGTAGGGAAAGGGTTGGATAGCGTAGGGGTAAAAATTACTATTCCCACTCCAGAGAGTGCAACACTAGGGAAAGCAATGGATAGCGTAGAGGTCAAAATTAGTATTCCAACTCCAGAGAGTGCAACAGTAGGGAAAGCGTTGGATTGCGTGGGGGTAAAATTTACTATTCCAACTCCAGAGAGTGCAACAGTAGGGAAAGCGCAGGATAGCGTAGGGGTAATAATTACTATTCCCACTCCAGAGAGTGCAACAGTAGGGAAAGGGTTGGATAGCGTAGGGCTAAAAATTACTATTCCCACTCCAGAGAGTGCAACAGTAGGGAAAGAAATGGATAGCGTAGGGGTAAAAATTACTATTCCCACTCCAGAGAGTGCAACAGTAGGGAAAGCGTTGGATAGCGTAGGAATAAAAATTATTATTCCAACTCCAGAGAGTGCAACAGTAGGGAAAGCACTGGATAGCATAGGGGTAAAAATTACTATTCCCACTCCGGAGAGTGCAACAGTAGGGAAAGGGTTTGATAGCTTAGGGGTAAAAATTACTATTCCCACTCCAGAGAGTGCAACAGTAGGGAAAGGGTTGGATAGCGTAGGGGTAAAAATTACTATTCCCACTCCAGAGAGTGCAACAGTAGGGAAAGCGTTGGATAGCGTAGCAGTAAAAATTACTATTCCCACTCCAGAGAGTGCAACTGTAGGGAAAGCATTGGATAGCGTAGGGGTATAAATAACTATTCCCACTCCAGTGAGTGCAACAGTAGGGAAAGCGTTGGATAGCGTAGGGCTAAAAATTACTATTCCCACTCCAGAGAGTGCGACAGTAGGGAAAGCGTTGGAGAGCAGGAGGGTAAAAATTACTATTCCCACTCCAGTGAGTGCAACAGTAGAGAAAGTAAATACTTCATATATAAATAAAATTAAAATAAATATTAATACCAATTACAAATTAATTAAAATAATTAACACTTTTATATAATATTATATTTAATCCATTAAAAATATAAATACAAATGAATTAATAACAATAATTGCCTACTAATACACATTATTTACCAATTAACAACAAATTAATTAACAATTAAAAAATAATTAAAAATTAGATAATTTAAAAAAAATAAAAATAGAATTACTTACAATTAAATTACTCCCCACCCAATTCCCCTATAAACCTGCAACCAACTACAGAAAATAAATAAATAAAAGTAACATAATTATCAATTAATAAATTAATCAAAATGATTTACCCATTATATTTTAATTATTTACCAATTCATAATTAATTAACAATTAATTCAAAATAAATAAAAATAAATAAATTAACATATTAAATTATTTGTAATTAAATCACTTCCCACCCTATTGCCCTATAAACCCACAACCCGCTACATAAAATAAATTACTAAAATTAACATATTCATTAATTAATCAAATAATTAAAATTAATTACCAATTATATTTTAATTATCAATTAATAATTAATTAACAATTAATTCAAAATAAATACCACTAAGTAAATTAACATATTTAATTAATTATAATTAAATTACTTCCCACCCTATTCCCCTATAAATCTACAACCCGCTGCAGAAAATACATTTCTAAAATTAACATAATGAATTAATCAATTAATTAAATTAATTACCAATTATATTTTAATTAATTACCAATATTAATAATTAACAATTAATTCAAAATAAATACCAATAAATAAATTAACATATTTATTTAATTATAATTAAATTACTCCCCCCCTATTCCCCTTTAAACCCACAACCCGCTACAGAATTATATCATGCAAAAATTAAATACCATAAAAATATTTAATTAATATAAATAATATAATAAATATACACTTTTCAAACATATACTAACATAAAAAAAACACTTTAAAAATTGATATTAACTTACTTACCTCAAATTCGATATTTTTGTAGTCTATATTCTGTCCATTCTATATTTTTGTAGTCTATATTCTGTTCAGTCGATATTGTGTCCATTTTATATTTTTTAATCGATATTAATGCATATCGATATTAAAAACTCGATATTTTGACTCTATACCGACAATACCAACAGGCCTGTGTGAGGTATAGAATGCAGAAGCCACAGCCTGTACTTGGAACCACACACACAGATCCTCTCTGATTGTTGCTGAAAACTTAAACCACGAGTAGGTCGTGCAAAGCATGATTGTAGGCACTCAGTGGGAAATGTGTGACACTGCTGTTCTATGCTTTGAATCCCACATGTTGGTGCTGAGCAGGGGCAGGGCAGACATATGGGAGGTTTTGTTGCCTTTATTGCTGGATTTATAAATCTATATGACTTTGATTATTTTATTTTTCCCCTCATCTTTTGGTCTTTTCTATTAGGGTTTATGGGATTCAATGTTATAGAAAACAAATATTATTTTGTTCCCCTCATTGTTGTGTCTTCCTCCTCCGCTCTTCCTGTTCGTGTCTTGTTTTTGCTGGTACTGCTAACTAGTGCTAAATTGCTTGCGCTCTTCCTAATCATGGTAACATTGGTTCATCCACAATTGGCATATTTAATTTACTTATAAGTCCCTAGTAAAGTGGTACTCCCTGTACCCAAGTGACTGTAAATTAAATGTTATTAGTGGGCGTTCAGCGCTGATTGTGAAACCCAATTACGTAGCCCTTAACCATGTCTCAGGCCAGCCATTGTAGGGCCTGTGTGTGCACATTACACTGCCATGCCGACCTGGCAAAATAATCCTTTTGCCAGGCCCAAACCTTCCCTTTTTATACATATACGTCACAACAAGTTAGGCTATGGACAACTCAGAGGGGGGAGTGCCATGTATTTCAAAAGCAGGACATGTACTTTTAAGTTTTCCATGTCCTGATAGTGAGAAACATTCCTGTTCACTGATGCAACACCTATGTCTCCCACAGGATAACATTGGGATTACATTAATATATTCTATGAGTGGAATCCCCATTTATGAAGAGAATGACTTTTCAAGTTTGGTGACTGGAATCCCAATTAAAAACCTTGTGGTGAAGTGGGATTCTATATTGTAATTTTGAAAATGCCACTTTTATAAAGTAGGATTTTTCTTACTTTTGCCATTTGATGCCAGCTGCCTGTCTCTGATCACATGTCTGGGGTGGGTGACAGTTGGGCTTTTTTTATTCTCTCTAGACAGCCACACACAACAAGAGTTTTGCTTTGACTTGATGGGCCATCCTGGCACGGTTGGAGGGAGTAGCCTGGCCCAGCCTCATTAACACCTGAATAGGCTGTGTCCTGTCCCCACACAAAGGGCTTGCATACACCCCTGCATTGAGTCTGGAGCCAGGGTAGAAAGGGAGGACCTGTGTGAACTTCAAAAGTATGTCTTTGAAGTCTTCCCAATTTCAAAATCACAACTGGGTATAAATTACTGAACTTCTGATGCCACCACTTCAGTACACTTCTGGACCTGTGAAGACTCTGCCAGAAAGTAGGACAGCTGTGCTGCCTGAAGGACTGCAACTTTGTTGACTGCTGCTTTTTTGGACTCCTGCTTCACTGTGCTGACCTGCTGGCCTGCTTCGCTCCTACCTGGGTGCGAATGACTAGACCTCAATCACTTCAACCCAGAGTGCCTCCAAAGACTAGCTGTCTGGCCTCCTGATCTGAAGTCTCAGGGACATAAAATCCTTCAACCAACCTGCTTCTTCACCAAGACTCCGCCATCTGTGGGTCTGCCCTGCCAACGGGTGCCACCCCAGTTGTGGACCCTTGGAAATGGACCTAAAGTGTATCTTCAGCAGAACAAATGCATTCTCTTCTGAACGATGCACCCCTGAACAGAACGGACATGTCTCCTCGGCTGAGTGGTGCATCTTCTAGCAGAAGCTATGCATTGCAGCTGTTGCATGGACTGGACCCATTGCTACAGACTTGCATTGCCACAGCTTCCTGCATCTGGAACTGATGCATTGCCTTTAGAACAGCCGCTGCGCAACTCTTTACCTTATTTTTCTTATCTGGTGTGGAATCTTCTTTGTGTGGTGTTTTTACCGATTTATTGTTTGAAGTGTTGCACAAATACTTTACACGTTGCCTCCAAAGTTAAGCTTGTTTTCACTGATTTACTGTTTGAAGTGTTGCACAAATACTTTACACATTGTCTCTAAAGTTAAGCCTGATTTCACTGAGTTACTATTTGAAGTGTTGCACAAATACTTTACACATTGTCTATAAAGTCAAGCCTGACAGGTCTGTGCCAAGCTACCAGAGAGTGAGCATAGGTTAATTTAGGGTGTACATCTGCCTTACCCTGACTAGGATTGTGGTTATTGCTTGACTATGGCTCATACTGCAGCAAACTAGGAATCCAATTTCTAACATATTTTATTATGTGTATTGGACCTTTCTTCACCACTGTAAATTAGCAGTTTTATATTTCAAGTTGCACTTCATTCTTTAAGTCGTTGACATCAATAATTGACTCCTCCCAACTTCTGGTATGGAAATAGTAGGCAGGCAAAAAAAGAGCCTCAGTAGTTTCAAGGTTCACACAGGGACAAAGACAAATCTCACATGGAAAAAGTGTGGTAAAGTGAAGACTTTATATTGAAGTGTACAGCATATATGCATGAAAATAGAAAATGAAGCAGCTTTTGTTTTCAGTTTAAGTACTATGATTTTATTTTGAAATCAATTACCCAAAACCCCAGCATCTGATTATCTGACAACAAGTGGTTATGATATGTAACGATTTATCATGTTTCCGCTATTCCCAATCATTCAGACAACAGTGTGTGGTCCTTCTAGCTATGGCGGGTGTGCTTATCCTACAAAATCAAGGGGGCTATACACTTTACACACAAAAGGCATGGATCCGCCGCATTTCTCATCGTTCCACATTCCAGGTTCTGTTAAAGATACAAAAGACATAACATGTTTCAGTCTTTTCCAGGATGCCATACAAAGAAATACAAAATATAAATATCAGAAGACATCCGCTCCAGAAAATTACTGAATCTCCTTGTTAATGTTTTTATCAGGCATTTGCATTACCTACCCTGTAAACGATGGGGCTCAAACCAATCACAACACCTCATTGCAGCGTTGTGATTGGTTATTGGGAGCCTTGGAGCCCAGGTGCTTCTTGTTTGCACCGGAGAAACCAAGAAGAGGACGGAGGAGAGGCATCCGCTGGAAGCTAAGTGCTTTTTTTTTTTAAATCCCACCCTCCTCCTCCTTTTCCCCTTTCCCGCCCACTGCTGCTTTCAGGGAGCACAGCTCACTCCAAATACCAGATAGATAAATTTACAGGTCTGATTGACTATGGAAGTGCTATGAAATTGTACATTCTGACAAGCCAACAAATACATGTGATAGTGTAGAAATTATTCCATGGAAGCATTTTCATAGGAGAAGATGATGACAACTTGCTAATGACATACACCTAGACTATGTATATGTAACAGAATGACAAGATGAGGAAACTTGAACGAATTTCAACTGAAAGACATACTTAGAGTAAGGTGGCCGAGATACATCAAAACACACATGGCAGATGTCCTAGCTGCTACAATGCCATAGCATAAGTGCATTAGAGCCTCTGGGAAGGATTGACTTTTCATTCACGCAATACAATGCAGTCTGGAAATGTGGTGTGCTGTGGTGTGCTGTGTGAAAAGGAGAGAACATATATGTGGCATATATACTAAGATATGTTTCACTACTGCTCCCTCACAGAGCTTGCAGACCGTTTGCTGCCTAGCGTCACTGCAGGCACCTGCTTTATAAGCAGGATTGTTTTTGTGCAGGAATGAATATCTTCCTGCACAAAAACAATCCTAAGAAGAGTAATCCCCAACTTTATTAATCTTTGTAAATCTAAGTTTGCATCAATACATGAGGGGATGCATTGCAATGCCCATGCTCCAACCATGTATTGATTACCCAATGCAAAGTAGCGCAAGGCAAAATTATCCCCTGTTATGTGATACTTTCTATTTACTAAACCATGCAAAGCCACACAAATCATCTTTGCATGGCTTAGTAAATGGCAAAAAGGATTTTGCCTCAGGCTGAGCCAAAAACGTATCATAACTCGATGCAAACATTAGTAAATCTGGGCCTGCTGCACTTATATTATGACAGGTGGGATATTTGTGATGTTTTGACAGAGTATCCCATCGGCCAGACTCTAAACCACCCCCTTTTGTACCGCTTTTGGCCGCCATAAGTGTGGCAGGGTATGCTCAGACGTGAGTCCCTTGCTCACTTTGCCACTGGATTCAAGCAAGCCGGGCTGAAGACGGCTGGAATGCCAGAAAGCGGTCCTCGGAAGCTTGTTTCTGGTCCAGGGAAGACATGGCTTGGCAGTTCGGGCTGGACTGTTCCCATGAGGCACAGGGTCAGACTGATTTGCATATAGCCATGTCTGAACTGGGGTGGCAGAGTGGGCTAAAGAACGGTGATGGATTAAACCCAGATCTTTTGACTGGGTGTGAGTGTTTGATTGATTCAGATGCTCCGTCCATCACCACCCCCTTTTGTACCGCAGACTCTAAATAAGGCTCTTAGGGCCAGATGTAGAAGCCCAAATACCGGTCGGTAACGGCCGAATTCGGCCGTTACCGACCGGTATTTGGTGATTGGGATGTACTGGCATTCTTTTTTTAGATTCGGTAAATTTATCGAATTGGTAAATTTATTGATTCTGTAAAACCCAGATGTAGGTGGGACTCTTCTGCGTCCCAAAGGCCTTTCAGATTCGGTATTTTACCACCCATTCCAATTGGGTGGTAAAATACCGAATCCTGGTGTGCATGCACATGTGTGCATGCACACCTGTGCAATGTGACACACAAGTCCGGAATTGGGGTGCTAGAGGGTGTCAAAGTGACACCCCCTGCACCCTTGCAGGATTCGGTATTTACCGATTCAGTAAATACCGAATCGGTATTGCCCATTGATTCCTATGGGCTTCATGGCCCATAGGAATCAATGGGCAATACCGATTCGGTATTTACCGAATCTGTAAATACCAAATCCTACCGATTCGGTAATTCTCAATTTGGAATTACCTACATCTCCCCCCTTCATATTTACCGTCTCTTAAATACCGAATCGGTAAAATTCGGTATTTAAGAGTCTGTAAATATGAATTACCTACATCTGGCCCTTAGTTATTAGCAAAATCAATCAACTCACTGCTGGTCTGATTCAAAAAGAGTTTGCTATGACTTAACAGGCATTAACAAACACTTACTAAATCAATGACACCTCTCCAGGGGAGAGGAGTGAGGGTATAAGGACTTGACTGAGCAACAGTAGGAGTGAACGTAATGATGATTACAGAACAGTAATCTGACATTACTGCATCATTCCTGTTACTTGTTCACTATGTACCTTTTGAGGATATCACAGGTAGTTTAGGCAATAATTAGGCAGGACAATATATATTCAGTTGAGACAGATTAGTAAGTAACTGTACTCTGAACTGTGAAACAAAGATCTTTACACATACAGGAAACCTGTAAGCTAAAATGTTTAACAAAATGTATAGGTTAGCCTAAATTGATGCCCTACACATATTAAAAAAGATAATGTATGTGCTACCATTTAGGAAGGAGAAAGACTCCTTGTTAAATTAGCTGCAACAGCATACGGTATTGGTGTACCTGGTGCACTGATCACAGGGCCTCATTTATTTGAAGTGACGCAAAACAGCGCATGTTTTATGCCACTGGTGTGTCACAAAAGTGACGCACCGGTGGCGCTAAAATAGCGCAGGGGCTCATAAATGAGCCCCACAGTGTCTACAGATGGTTTAAGACTCGGATGAGTGGTGCTACAAGAAAGAAAAACAGAGTGACATTTGCAGAATTCAGCTATCCTTATATCTTGACCGTCTTACCCACGTCCGAGTTACGCAAGGAAAGTTCTATATCAGATAAAGAAGGACAGAAGTAGGGAAGAAAGATTTCCTGATTATCATGGCAATCAGAACTTACTTTCTGGAGAACAGTCTGTGAAAGAGGTAAAGCAAGACCCTTCGGAACAAATTGAAGGTAGGACTCTCAATTTGAATGCAAACAAATCTCTTCTAATCTTTGTGGAGCAGTTATTGAGATTAAAGAAAGTAAATTGATAGATGCATTTTTTATGGCCACTGCCTCCAGTGATTCGGATGGCAAGTACTGTTAAGCCCTTCAACACAATTGGAAATGGTATAGGGTTCTGGCCTCTAGGGTAGACAAAGTCAACACTATTTAGTAGGCAAGTTTAAGGTAGGGGACCTATGATCTCCAAAGGAGAACTAAATGCTGAAACACACAAAGGATAGGGGATTATAAAATAGCATATTCAGGTCTTTGTAGCCTGAACAATGCATCATAGAGGGCCAATGTTTATTGTATGATTTTGCCTGTTGTGTTGCTTATACAAATTCCAGAATAAGACCCGATCTACAAAGGCCTGATCTCCTACAAGGCAATCCTTCAATTTAGCCTGGTCAGGGAAAATTGAGGAAGGCTCAACAACCTCAAGGGTTGTACATTCAACTGCTTGATAGAGGAAAGCCAGAATTTCCTGGGCCAGTAAGGAGTTATGAGAATTACTTGACTAACCCTGCAAAGCTTGAACAAAATCTTTCTAATTGAGGAAAAGGAGGGAAGCAATATGGGAGTCCAAGAGGTCAAGTAGATGACAGAGCATCTTAAGCCAGGACCAGCATTTCCCTTTCTCTGGAAAACAAATTGGGTAGTTGGGCATCCCTTGAATTGGCAACAAATCTTTTATGTGTTACCTGAACCCCAGACATACCTTCTGAAAACAACCAACTGACCATGAAGCAACAGGTTAACGCCATCTCCTCTCCACGTCTCCACCAGAAAGATGGTCTCCCAAGCCCTTGTCTCCTGCCACCTTGATTACGGCAACACACTCTATGCAGTGACCCCCAAACAACTCCTAAACTGCCTCCAGACTATCCATAACTCAGCAGCAAGACTCATCCTCAACCTCTCCAGAATAACCAGCATCACACCTCATCTCAAAGCTCTCCAATGGCTCCCTGTCCAAGAAAGGTGCCTTTTCAAACTACTCACAAACGCCTTCCAGCCTCTCAACAATATTGCAGATCCGCCTTCATCAACCAGGAAATGATTCTCCACCGACCTCCCACACCCTGGCCCACATCCTCCACATCCATAAGAGCCGCTGTGGAGGGTGTGCCTTCTCCTTCCTAATGCCAAGTCCTGGAATAACTTCTCACTCCACCCACGACCCTCCCCATCGCTTCAAGACTTCAGGAAAAATTTCAAGACTTGACTCTTAGACTGAATCTCACAAAAAACCAACACCTGGAGAACCTCTGTGGTGGCAAGGTGTGCTCTACAAAAACCTACTGATTGATTGATAGATTCCCCAAAGTCAGTTTTAATGTGACATGCACCCAGATGGCTACCTTAGAGGATGCCAACCTGGTTCCCCCAGCCTTTCCTGTGCCCTGGCCTACAGATGCTGCCACTTACACAGGAATTAGGCTCCCTGTTAACAGGTATGAACTCTCTCAGGAGGCAGGGTATCACCTCCCTCCCTGACAAGATGGCTAATGACGTGGCACATCAATTCAGTCAGCTTCAAAGCACCCACTGCCTCTGATATGCAGTCTGGCTTATTCCCAGAGAAGGGAAAAGTCACCCTCTGCCATGTACATTTGCATTCTGGGCAGCCAGCAAAATTAGATAGTACGGAGGTGTACATCTCCAGATGGCTAGCCACACCCAAAAGATGGGCTATCTGGTCTATTTTGCAGAGAAGAGTTCTGCCATTTTTAAAGGTGGCAGAATAGAGGCTTCTTGATAGAATATATGCCACCCTCCAGAGAAACTGGTCACCTCAGGTTCAGATTAGCAGATGGAGCTAGTAGCCCACTGCCTACTACATCTCAGACCCCTAACACCCCAAAATGTAGGATTTAAGAGACTCCACTGGCACCAGAACCATCTGCTTGAATTGCAACCAAGGAAAAAGAAGAAACGCTTGACTGTGACTTCAGGACCGGCACAAAGCAAAGGCACGATAACCTGCATGAGCAGCAACCATCCTGTAACTGCATGACCATGTCCCATCCTGGACCAGAGGCTGGCTCCAAAGGAAAGAGAAACCTCTCTGCAAGCCAAAGGCAAATCCAGAACTCTCTTGGACTAGAGGTACATCTCACCTGCAGTTCGCAGGCAAATCACACTCCCAGAAGCAAAGAATTATGGGCCACAAAAAGTAAATTGTCTAGTGCATTGTGGGGAATGTAGTCCTGACCTCCAAAATGTTTCAGGTGGCTTCAGTGTTCCTCCTGACTCCAAGACATCGAAGTAACCGAAGGCTGTGTTTGCTACAACAAGGCTTGTTGGTGACCAGTCAGGCTACCACTACCTTTGTCCAACGCTGTGCCTCAGGTACAACCACAGTATTTTCAACCTGCTGCCTCAATGACCCTGTTGTCAAGTTTTGCATCCTTTTCCTCACCAGCACCACCCAAGCTGAAAAACCAGCACCTGGGACTCCTACGTTCAGCACCAGGGACAGCCAGGACAACTCTACACCCAGGCCCTATGAGCAAGGTCAAATTATAATGACTGGTCCTGGGACACACATCCCCTTAATCCCGAGTGCCATTAGTGCGTCTTCCTATTGACCGCAACATTATGGTTTTGCAAGTGTGAAATGCACTGATATATTTTTTGTTTCAAAATCTATAACTCTGTTTATACTAATCCCACTATCTTTGGTGTCTGAAATTATATACAAATCTGCTCTATTTTTATGAATTGGTGTCAGATTTCTTTTGAGTTGTGTCAATTACTTAACATCCATTTTGGTACTCTGAAACGCTGAACACATGACCTTTCTGTGCCACACTACCAGGGCTGAAAAATTGATTTATTAGTGTGAATCCAAAGGACTTATTTGGGACATTGCTCGAGTATTGCATACTGAAGCCTAAAAAGTCCCACTGCATAATACTCCAATTGGGTCAGGAGTATCTGCAGACATCCTGCAACTGAAACCTTTGCTCTGATTCCTTTCTATATTACTGAGATCCAAAACTAGAATTAACCATCTCATCTTAAGGGACTGTATATCACTTGATTTTGCACCACAGAATCCCATGGCTGAATTATGTCAAACTATGTTTTGACAAGATGGGGTGCCCTGAGGTCTTTGACCGCCCCAATGTCAGAGTAAAAGGCAATGCTGTTTGGACAAATAAGGCTTTCATGGCTTAGAAATTGGATGAGAAAGAATCACGTGAATAAATCGAGTCATCTGTAAGAGGTTATGTCTTGTTAACATTCTCTTTGTTCACAGATCCACATTTATTGCTTGACATGCCGAATCACCATCGCTTTTTTATTGACTCGTTTGAGTTTGAACGTGATTCATCTTCTGTTGGCCATCACTAAGAAGAATTTGAACTGTCTTAACCTGGTATCTTGTAATAGCGACTTGCGTCAACTCAGGACACTTTGCACTTCGTTGTGTTTTATCCTTTTCATAAAACTTTGCAGAAGTCTTTTACTAAATTGAGAAAAATCCTAATTTTAAGACTTTCGGTATTCACAGAAGGCATTTAGGCGTCCTAAAGTTAGTAGTCCTAACTTTACTACTACTAAATTGAGAAAAATCCTAATTTTAAGACTTTCGGTATTCACAGAAGGCATTTAGGCATCCTAAAGTTAGTAGTCCTAACTTTACTACTACTAAATTGAGAAAAATCCTAATTTTAAGACTTTCGGTATTCACAGAAGGCATTTAGGAGTCCTAAAGTTAGTAGTCCTAACTTCTGTGAATACCGAAATGAGTAAGTTCATTCTGTGAATACCAAAAGTAGTAAGTGCATTCTGTGAATGCCAAAAGTAGTAAGTTCATTCTGTGAATCGGGCCCACTCAT
Organism: Lissotriton vulgaris; assembly: GCF_964263255.1. Lineage (NCBI taxonomy): Eukaryota > Metazoa > Chordata > Amphibia > Caudata > Salamandridae > Lissotriton > Lissotriton vulgaris. The sequence continues at coordinate 1,566,292,474 of NC_141691.1, read as the reverse complement.
TCTCAATCTGTTATACTTGCTGGCAGGCCCAGGTTTACTAACGCATTGTGCTAGGTTTGAATTACTTTTGTGACGCAAATCTGGCGCAAATTGTTAGGGTGGGATTTAATATGAAAACGCAAATCAGGATTTGCATTTGATAGTATCCCAAAGTAACGCAAAGATGCGCTATGCGTTGCTCTTCATTATTTTACCATGGTTAGGTAGGGGAAATTCCATCAGTGGGTGCATGGGTTTTTTCCATACAACTACCCATGAATAGACAGGAATTTGTGCCAAAATATTGCAAAGGCTCGTGTATAGAGGAAATATTTTTTTATTTCTTCTCGTATTTCTTATTTGTATGTGTGCTACATTGTACAGCACACATACAAAGTGGAAAAGCCTTAAAGCATTTTTTTTTATTGAAGATTTCTTTCTTGTGCAAAACCTATGCTTTAGAGAACGCATAAACCCTTGCACTATGGCACAAAGGTATGTGCGTTGACACATGGCTGTCAAATGTGTGCCAACACACAAGGAGAGAAAAGAAGAAACGTCTTAGTAGATATGACACACTTTTTTCTCTCTCCAATTGATGCATGGTAGTGCACCAACGTTGCTGCAGCAACACATTACACCATAAAATAGTACATTTGTACCTCAATCTCACAAACTCACAAAATCTCACTCACAGCCTACCATGGACTCTAGCTCACTTTCACTCACACACACAAGCTTAAATATACAGACACACTTGCTCAAACAAACACAAACTCTCTCTTAAAAACACTCTCACCCGTTAGCACTCACACAACATACATTTAATTCATTTTTAGATACCACATCAGCCACCAAAAATCCCACGCCAGCTTAGCTTGCTCCATTTCTCATTACATTAATAGTGAAAAATGCAATATTATTCACTATTAGTATAATGAAAACAGGCATAAAATTAGGAATGCAGAGCTTCACTGTATTTTTGGAACTGATTTTTCGGCCTCTGAGGCCCGATGTCTCAAAAACAGTGCCAGGGGTTGCAAGGGACAAGCCAAGGGACGCTGCTACAATCCCTGGTAACCCCTAAATGACATCCAAGCTTCCTTGGCTATTAGGTTTATTGGTATGGAGAATTCTGTGAAGCATATTTTACTGGCAAACATTCTTAAGCATCTCCTAGGGTTATACTCCCATGAAAACAAGTTGAGTTCATGCCCTTTTTTACATTTTAGAGCTTGAATTAATTTTCGCTATTTTTAAGAAGAACCACATGTATGGGTCTCCATAGCCATGTTCTCTGATTCTTTATCAGCAAATACAAGTGGTAGCAGACTTGTTTTTAAAAAATATATATTTTCATTAAAAGGTTTTTTTCCCTCTTTCCATATAGTACAATACAGCACAAAGAATGCAATACCAAATATACAATATCAAAGGAACAAACTTGTAACACTTATAGGCAGATCGTTAACACATATAGAAAAAATAATAATAATAATAATACCTCATCACAAGCTATATATTATTTGCATATATTCAACCCTCAGACAAACCCTCCTTCCATCTCTGTATTGGATCCCAGATTCTCTTCCCGAGCACCCTCCCCCTCCTGCCCTTCCTAGCGTAGATTCCCTTTTCTAAATTATAAGCAGCCAAAAGGCTTGAGAGCCATTGTTGCATTGCAGGAGGTGTTTTATCTAGCCAGGCCCTGGCTATCGAGAGTCTAAAAACTGCCATAGCAACGAATAAAAACTCCCCCTAAGAAACATCAGTATCTGGCATAACCCCAAGTAATATCAGGGATGGTATGAGGGTGATTTTAATCCCTAAAGATCTGTCAGGAAATAACTTGGTATCCCTAATAAGTGTATAAAGTTGCGGACAGGTGGCGAATATGTGAATTATATCCGCCTCTGGTAAATTGCAACGTGGACAGGTGGTCCCTGAGGTACCTCTCCACTGAGCTATTCTTGCCGGGGTAAAATACAGGGAATATAGTGTCTTATAAAGCTGGGCCTGGAGTGCGGCTGAGCATAGTAACGAACAACCTAAATCTAATGATTTCTGGAACCAGCTTGTCTCAATGCCAAATTTCCCAACCCATTTAATTCAACGCTTTTCCGGTCATCCGGCTTTGCCGCTGCGAGGAGTGCGTGGAAGCTTCGGATTGTACAATCGCCGCCCCTTTCTATCTTGTCCAGAATTTCAATATTATTGAACCCTGCAGCCCCTCCATGTTTATTACTCAAGAAGCTCTGAATCTGTAAATATTTTAAAAAAGCTCTTCCTATCAATGCAAAATGTAGTCTCTAAATCCGTGAACTGTAAGATCCCCCCCGGGCCAACAATATCCCAAATCTTCACAACCCCTTTACCTGTCCAATCTGCCATAACCGAGTCTGAAAAAATCGCCTCTGGTAGGGACCTATTTTTAAACAAGCGAGTATACCTATTGAACCTTCCTATCCCAAATTTTTTCAGGAAGGCAGCCCAAATTTTATAAGCAGCACCAACTGTCCCAAATCTTTTTCTTTTATAGTAGGAAGAGTCAATGCAGTTGAAAAAACAGTTCTCAGTTTATGCCCCCAGAACTATCGCATAAACATCAGTAGAGGTATGAGTAATTTTTGGATCTAGCCCGCCGCCCCAATCAGTCCCTGCATGTACTGCAATGCCGCGGCCCAGTAATACATCCTGAAGTCCGGGGCCCCCCAACCTCCTCTAGCCCTTGGGAGGGTGATAAACCTATATGCCCTCCTTGTTTTTCTGTGGGCCCAAATAAACCTGTTCAGTACTGATTCTAATGCCTAAAACCATTTAGCTTAAAAAAAATAGCGGTATTGACCTGAAAAAGTAGAGAAATTTAGGTAGAATTACCATTTTGATAACATTGGTGCAGCCGACTAGTGATAGGTGGAGGTTGTGCATTCTCTCTATATTGGTTCTTACTTTGCTCATTAAAGGTGTTATATTCTGCTCCACGACCCCGTCTAGATCTGCAGAGATCTCGACCCCTAAGTAGACTGCGGAGCTGACTACGCAACTATCATTGCAAACTATATGGGGGTTTTTACCTATATGGGTCTTAGCCCTGTTAAGCATATAGCCTGAGACCTTGCCAAATTTCTGGGCTTCAAGTTCAACCTCTCTAATAGCAAGGGCGGGATTTGGTGTGACAATTGCCACGTCATCCGCGTACGCCAGCGTCTTAAACTCTTTGCCATTTATGCTTGGAGAAGGGAAACTTGGTTTAGCCTCTAGCCTGCGCAATAAAGGGACCATATATAGCGCAAACAGAAGCGGGGAGGAAGGAAGCCCTGCCTAGTGCCCCTACTAATTTGCACCGGGGCTGTATACCCTTTGTTAATCCTTATCCTGGCTGTGGGCTCTCTATACAGTGTTTGAATGGCCCTAATATAGCCCTCCCCTATACCATTCCATCTTATTACTGTCCATAGGAAGTCCCAGGAGACCCTATCAAACGCCTTTTCCGCGTCTAAAAATAGAACTGCCATAGGGTCCCCTGGTACTCCTGTGGCATCAAACAAGGTAACTACTTGTCTAAGATGCTGTGTGGTGCCTTTCCCTGGTACAAAGCCATGCTGTGAAGGGTTGACCAAGCCCTCGATCACTCTAGCTAATCTTTTAGCGAGTATTTTGGAGAAGATCTTAGCATCAGAGTTCATTAAGGTAATGGGCCTATAAGATCCTGGCACTATAGGATATTTACCTTTCATCAAAATTACTATAACATCTGCCCCTCCCCAAGAATTTGGAATAGACTCCCCTTGCTGTGCCTGGAGCAAGGTGCTTAATATGTCGGAGATGAGCGCCCTTTGAAAAACTTTATAGAATTCAACAGGGATCAGGTCCGGACCAGCCGCCTTTCCTGAGGGAAGATTCTCAAGTGCAAAAGCAACCTCCTCTAATTTAATTGGAGAGTCTAAAGCAATCTTCTCCTCCTCGGGGAGTGTCGGGCTGGGATATACTTCAGATATTCCTGAATATCTGCCTCCCCTTCACCTGAGTCTAGCCCATAAAGATCTGCATAAAATTGCCGAAATACTTCCTTTACACCCTCAGATTCAGACACTATATTGCCTTGGCCATCTGAGATCTCCTCTATTTCTCCCGCTGAGAGTTTCTGCCTGGTGCGAATTGCTAATATGTGACCAACCCTCTCACTCAACTCAAAGGAATTTTCTTTCTTAGCTAGGTAGTTAACTGCGGCTTTGCTAGCAATGCCCTCTACTGCTTCAGCTTTGATCGAGATAATTTTAAGCAATTGTTGTTCCAACGTCATTTGCTGCTGAATTGCTAAAGTCAGCTACCCCCCTACCTTAGCCAATTTTTTTTACTATTTCTTCCACTCTGGCCTTCTCACGCTTGTGTTTGTTAAGCATATAACTCAACGTCTCCCCCCAAACTGGTGCTTTGAATGCGCCCCAAACCATTCCGGGAGCTGCAATACCTCTATTAACCTCCCAGAATAGCTTTATCCAATTATTCATATATTTTATGTACCCCTTATCCCTAAGTAAGGCTCTTTCAAAGGTCCAGGTGTTATCCCTTCTGCCTGCCTTGTCTAATTTAATAGTTATTATTAGCGGATTTTGATCCGATACTATCCGGGGGTGTTTTTCTATTTGGGATCTGGCAAGTAAGGAGTTAGATATCCAGAAGTAATACAGCCTTACCAAGATTTTATGGGGTGCTGAGAAAAATGTTCTACCATCCTATATAGTTTTGCCCATAGATCTATTAGTGAGTTATGTTGTGCCAGGGCAGTCATTGCTCAATATATTTTTTTTTTGGCCAGTATATCCCAACCCTGCTTGTATATCGGAGTCTGAAGGTCCGTTAATATTAAAGTCCCCGCAGCATATAATGGGTTCAGGCCACCTGGCTAATTCCGTATCTAAGAAATCAAAGATGTCAGGGTCGTCTTCGGTAGAGCCATATACTGAGACCAATGTGAACTTCTCCCCCCTACATACTATCTCCACCAGGACCCATCTACCCCACTGGTCCTCTTTCTTCTTATTTACAGCAATGTCCCTGCCTTTACCCAGTATAGCCACGCCTCTGGTCTTAGAGTCTTGCTTTGTATGAGCAAGTAGTGAAAACCCCAGCTGCTCCAGCAGAAAACCCTTTACCCCCTCTATGTGTGTTTCTTGCAGGCAAACACATCGTTTTTAGTAACGCAGCTACCCGCAGTCTTTTGTTAACATCGTTCAGCCCACAGACGTTAATTGAGGCAATTCGACAAGCCATTAAAACACACCAAAAGGTTGCCTTGCCTTCACTGCCAGCTTTTTAAATAAAATAAAAAATGTTGTGCTGTGTTGTATGTGTCGTATGTCCTGTGAGTACTCCCCCTTCCCCTCCCCCTCCCCCTTCTCTACCCTCCCCTGTGTCCTTCCCCCCCATTCCCTCCTCCCCCGTACTGGCAAATAGGTAAAGCCTTACCTATGTGTGGCCGCTTGGAATGTAGCTGTCGCCTCCTCCCTCCCCAGAGCTGTGGAAACTAATTTTCCCACTAATTGTGCTGTGCCACCTGACCTTACGCTATCTGTTCTTACATGCGACTTGCCCTTTGTGCCTTGCTGTCGCCCCCCACCCTTGAGACCCAGCACTTCCTACATATAATAATTTGCTTCTATTTCTGAAAAGAACATTCTAACCTGTCCTTTAGTGATTACTTTTAGTTTAGCGGGGTATAGAAGATATGCCTCTGAGCCCACGGCCTGCATGGGATCAATTAGCTGCCTCAGACTCCATCTATGCTGCACCGTGACATGCAAAAGTCGGGCATGGCAAAAAATGTAACATTATTGAATGAGCGTTTGGCCTCTGGTTTTGCTTTTTCTAGGATTTCTTGTCTCAGCAAGTAGTTGCCTTTATACACAAGGATTACCCTAGGCCTGCCATCTTGTAATGCACCCTGGCCCTTCCTTATTGTCAAAGGGAAGCGGTGTGCCCTTTGTAATTCATTTTCCCACTTCCAAGAAGATGACTCAGGAAATTCCCAACAAACAGTCTTGCGCCCTGCCCTTTGACCCCCTCTGCCACACCCAGCAGTCTAATGTTATTGCTGCGCTGACGATTTTCATAGTCCTCAAGTTTCCACTGTATATCCTCCGCCATCTTCTGTTGCTCCTGCTTAAAGTTTTGAAAACTATTAAAATCGTCCTCCAGTTTCCAGTCCTTTCCTCAACTTGCGAGACCCACTCTGTAACCTCTACGTAAAGTTTGTTCATCTTTGTTATGTTATGTTATGTTATTGTTATTTGTTGTGCGCACAGCTACTCCAGCTAAGGAGCGTCCTGGCGCATAGACAAGGAGGAACATAACACAACAGGTAAAAACAGAGACTAAAAGGGGGCAGCTAAAACAGAAAGGTTTTTACTGCTTTCCTGAAGGTCATAAGGTCCTCCAGCAGACGAATTTTGACTGGAAGTGAATTCCAGGTTGATGCAGCTTTTACACTGAAGGAGCGACCCCCCATACGGCTGAGCCTGAATCTAGGGACTACAGCAAAGGCCTGGCCTTGAGAACGGAGGGTGCGTGTGGGGACATAGAAGGAAAGAAAGCTGGACATGATTTCGGGGCCTATACCTCTCAGAATCTTAAAGGTCAAACAAAGGACCTTAAAGAGAATACGCTTCCTCACTGGATGCCAGTGTAGGGAGCGAAGAACACTCGCCACCGGGCAAAATCTGGGCAGGGCGACAATCGCTCTGGCAGCAGCATTTTGGACCCGTTGCAGGCGAGTGAGCTCAGCCTGATTGGCCCCGACCAGGAGAGAGCTAGCGTAATCCAGGCGAGAGATGATAGTGGCCTGGATTACCAGCTGTCTGGTTGGGGCATCGAAAAATTTGAGGACTGGTCTTAAGCCTCTCAACAGACCAAAACAACAGGCTGCTGTTTTTTTAGTGTGTCCTACAAAGGTAAGGCCAGCATCAAGCCAGACCCCCAGATTTTTCAGCTCCGACACCGGGGTCGGGGTTGGTCCCAGCTCTGGTGGCCACCATTGGTCACCCCACAGCTCCACTCCCCTTCCGACAATCATTACCTCTGTTTTAGTGGCATTGAGCTGGAGACAGTTTCCCGTCAACCAGCTGGCCACCGCCTTCAGTCCATCCTGAAACCTGGGGGCATCTTGTTTCGCATCCCCGCTGAGAGTGGCCGCCAGCTGTGTGTCGTCGGCATATGAGACCAAAGTTAGGCCCCACTGCCTGGCGACATCAGCCAGCGGTCTCACGTATAGGTTAAACAATGTGGGGTTCAGCGAGGACCCCTGCGGAACCCCCATGGCCAGAGGCTGGAAATTGGACTTGAAGGGAGGGATGGCAACACAGAAGGAACGATTGCCGAGGAAGGAGCGGAACCACTGCAGTGCCTGACCTCCAACACCAATCTCCTCGACCCGATGCAGGAGGATGCTGTGGGATACCGTGTCGAAGGCGGCGCTGAGATCTAACAATATCAGCGCCGCCGTTTGACCAGCATCCAGCCTCGCACGGAGATGTTCCACCATCACAAGAAGAGTGGTCTCTGTGCTGTGCCCAGCACGGAAGCCATTTTGTGTGGGGTCAAGGGCGTTGGGCCGGGCAAGATGTTCTGACAGGGCCAGATTGACATGGGCCTCTGTTATCTTTGCCGACCAGGGTAGCAGCGAGATGGGACGGTAACTTTCAGGCTTAGACGGGTCCAGGGAGGGTTTTTTAATGATCGGGGATACCACCGCCTGCTTCCGCTTAGTTGGAACTACACCCGACTCCAGGGAGAGGTTGACAAGGGAACACACGACAGAGCGTCCCATAAAGGCCTGAGCTCTGAAAAGAGCAGGTCTTACTGGACCAGATGGAGAACCAGATTTAACTTGCAAAGCAAGTTTGTCAAACCCCTCCGAGGTGAGAGGGGGAAATGAGAGCAGGGTAGTCTGATGAGGTGTCCCATCGGATCTTCCCAGGTCCATCCCTATGCTGGGGAATGCCCGATATATTGCTTGGACTTTTCCCAGAAAGTAAGAAGCAAGGGATTCACAATGGGAGATGGAGCTCGCAGCCACAGAGGTAGTCCGCTTCGCCATGAGATCTTTCACGGCCTTGAAGATAGCCTTCGACGGGTTAGCGCTGTTTCGAAATTCTGCAGCATAGAATGCCGCTCGGGCTCGACAAATAGCCCGATGATAGAGCTTGACGGACGCGGCATATGCAGCTTTTAAATCAGCCCCATACGTCTTCCGCCATGCTCTCTCCGCCCGTCTACAGGCTCCCTTCAGGGCACGTAAGGCGCTGTCGTACCAAGCACTCGACTCTCTGGTATTGATTTTACTTGATACGATGGGAATCAGAGTGCCCAGGGCCCTGGTAAGCCAAGAACAGAAGAGGTCATAACCCTCTTCCACGCCATTCAATGAGTTTTGAATCTTCTTTGTCCCTTGCCTAGCCCTTCGACTCTCCACCCTTGCCTCGCTTTGCATTGATTTCAAGGTGCTAAATAGTAAGTCTAATGAGACAGGCTGGGGCTGGGGATGAGGGGGATGAGGGGAAGACTGATCCCCGGTTTGCGTCAGTGTACTATCATTGTCCTGATAGGTCTGAGATGTAGCAGAGTAGTCCCATGTCAGATTTTTAGTAGGGTCTGACGGACTTTCTGATTGATTAGATTTTCTCCTAGACCTTCGTTTTTTCTGGGTGCTCTCTTGGGCACTAGAGCTGCTGCCAGAGTCAGTATCCAGCTCAGAGCTGTCCCCGCTTGAGACAAGGGACTCTGAGTCCTCGTTAACTGAATAGAATCGATCCGGTTAGCCAGCCTCCCCAGAGACCCCGCTTCCACTCTCCAGTGACCTTTTTTGGTTAACATCACTAATGTTGCTCTGATATGCCAGAACCGGATCACTTGCCCAAGTACTCACAGCTTTACCTCCAGTGGAAGGACCCCCTCTTAGTAGGTGAATCCCTGACTCACCCCGGCCCCCATCAGTGGGGGTGTTGTGATTCCAGGCGGGCTCTGTTTGGGCTGTCTAGTTGTCTCTGCCTGGGGGACTGTCAACGCCTTACTCTCCGAGATTCGCCATTCCTCATCTACCTCCGGTGGATCTCAGGCTGCCTCTGACTGCTCCATCTCTCGCTCCAGCAGTTGCCTGGTTACCGGCGCCCCAGCGTCCTCGAGGACGTTGAGCGCGCTGCAGTTTCCATCTCCTCTACTCGCGCTGGCAGCCGCTGCATCCAAGGGCTCTGGAGGCTTTATCGCTAAGGCTTCTGAGACAGTAAGTTGACGTAGGACAATCTCTTTAGTTTTCTCCTTATTCTGAAGGGGTCGCAGCGCTGAGGGATCGCATACATTTCCCGGGGGGCGCGCCATTGTTGCTCTGTAGTTCACCCGCTTTCTTTACCTGGATCCTCTTCGCAGCGCGGGCGCTAGTGGAAAACTCCATTGCAGCGGGGGCAACCGGAGCCTTAGACTCGTTCTTTTCCTTTAGTGCCACATCCTTCTGCTCCTTCTGCTCCTTGCCTGGCCTGATTGAGCGAGGTGCCATGCTGGAGGCCCCTTTGAAGCACAGCGCAGCAAATTCTGTTAGCTTTTTTGTGCTCGCACTAGGAGTATTTTTAGCAAGCTACCAGTGAGGAACCATCTTGTGTAGCTACTTGTTTCAGCAAACGTGAGGTTTCCTTGTCCAGGGAGGCCTAGTCTCATTGCAATGGGGAGAGCGGTCAGTCCATCATGCAGTAGTGGAAAGGGAGGAGGAGTGAGATGCGACCTCTCACTACAGTCTGCCCGCGGCCATCTTGCCTCACGAACAATCTCTGGTAGCAGACTTGTTGTTGTAAAAGATTTTTTTGAAGTGTGATATCCTGTAATCTGTCTATATATTGATACTAGCAGCCCGTCCCGACGTTGTCCGGGTATAAATTGCTGCCGGCCAGTAGTATATTGTTTTGTAGGATTTCGTTTAGATAGCATTTCTTATCTGTGACAGGCCTGTGAAACGCTCCGAAGAGTGCGCGTTCAGTAGTGTGTGAACTCGAGTTTCCCTACTTTATTTTTCCTTGCAATATTATATAGCGCGAACTCGACAACATGGCATGAGCACAGTTTACATTACAGAAAACACATTCATTTGTGGTAGGCACGGGGAGACAAAGCGATTTGCCTGGAATCACAGGATGTTGAGCTGATGCAGAGATTCGAACGTAGCTCACCAGCTCTGAAGTTTGCAATTCTAGAACTTGTGGCGGGAGGTGTGTCTAAAAGTGTATGTCGGTGCTGGCCATCAATGAAAGAGACCTGTGCATATTTCAAATGGGTGGTAAAAAAATATGAGTATGTTGCTGGAGATGTGGGCCGCCGTGCCACCAATGTACTTACAGGGGGAGGGTAAACACCCATTATTCCGCAACTTTTTTTCCGCATACCATCACTCCGCACACTTTCATTACGAAAGTACCATGACTCCGCAATGCCATTATAACGCATGGCATTACATTTTATATGCTTTTACCACGCATACATTTACAACGAAATTCGTTGTAAATGCAAGAATGGTAAAAGCATGGTTTTTTTTAATGTTTGGATAAGGTAAGTATGGGTATAGGGGTATATGTTTTGGGGTACTGAGGTATATGTTTTGGGGTGTTTGGGTATTTTAAGGGTTCAGATATAATTTTGGGTTATGGGGTACAGGCGTAGTTTTAGGGTTTAGGGATAGGTATGGGTTTTGGGGTACAGGAGTATTTTTAGGGTTCAGGGCTAGGTTTGGGTTTTGGGGTATAGGGGTATTTTTAGGGATCAGGGGTAGGTTTGTTTTTGGGGTACAGGGGTATTAAGGGTTCAGGGCTAGGTTTGGGTTTTGGAGTACAGGGGTATTTTTAGGGTTCAGGGCTAGGTTTGGGTTTTGGGGTACAGGGGTATTTTAGGGTTCAGGGGTAGGTTTGGGTTTTGGGGTACATGGTTATTTTTAGGGTTCAGGGCTAGGTTTGAGTTTTGGGGTACAGGGGTATTTTTAGGGTTCAGGGGTAGGTATGGGTTTTGTGGTACAGGGGTATTTTAAGGGTTCAGGGTTAAGTTTGGGTTTTGGGGTACAGGGGTATTTTTAGGGTTCAGGAGTATGTTTGGGTTTTGTGGTACAGGGGTATTTTAAGGGTTCAGGGCTAGGTTTGGGTTTTGGGGTACAGGGGTATTTTAGGGTTCAGGGGTAGGTTTGGGTTTTGGGGTACAGTGGTATTTTTAGGGTTCAGGGGTAGGTTTGGGTTTGAGGTACAGAGGTATTTATAGGGTTCAGGGCTAGGTTTGGGTTTTGGGGTACAGGGGTATTTTTAGGGTTTAGGGATAGGTTTGGGTTTTGGGGTACAGGGTATATTTTTATGGTTAAGATGGGTTAGTGTTTAAGGGTGTTGGGGTATTTTAAGGTGTAAGGGTGGGTTATGATAATGGGTTGCAGGGGTATTTAAAGGGAGCAGGGTGGGATTAGCACACAATATGAGACATGGCATGAAGGGCGGAACGTACCACACGCCCCCAGCGTTTGTCACGCCCCAGCACACGCCCACAAGGGACTACTTTGCTGGCTCGGTTCTTTTACCCTTTAAATGTATATGGTGGGCGTCTGCATAGCCTATGTCCTTCTGCTGCAACTGCCCATTCCAACGCTGTATTGGGTGTTGTGATTGGTGCTGTGGTTCCTGAGATTATCCGCCTCAAAGGTTTGGGCTCTCTCTTTATTATATTAGTATGGATTTATATTTGTTTGTAGGTTGCTTGTGCCATTTGTGACTAGCCACAGGAATTCTGAATCCTGGGTCACTGCTCCATCTATTAGAGGTGCCATTGTGACATTTTAAATTCCTTTTTCTTGAGTTAGGTTATTGTACCCTTAAAGGAAATTGGGTTTATAGTTGAGGGGGTGAAACCCTACTCAAGCAGTAGCCACAATTTCTGATAGGGTAAAACACAAGCAAACCCCTGATAGCTTGGTACAGAGCAGACAGACTTAAATTAAAAGGCAAAGTGTAAAGTATTTGTGCAACACTTCAAAAAGTAAAACAGTGAAAAATCCAGCCAAAAAGATTTCACACCAAGTTAGGAAAATAGCTATTAATTTAGTAAATAAAATAGGAGCAAAACAACAAACATTTATTGAGTGCAACCAGAGATATTGAATTTTAAAAAAATAGGTGAAATTAGTACCAAATAGCACTAAGTACCAGACAAGGGACATCTGGTTGTGCTGAACTGGGACAAAGTCGAAGGGTCAGGCGAACTGCGATGGATCAAGTACGGGCTACAGGGACCATGGTGGGCCCGCCAAGCAATAGTACTTTAGTCCAGGTTGTGTCAACATCAAAGATCCTGTAGATGCAGCCAAAGTGATAGTTGATGTCAAAGCGATGCTTCAGAATTGATCCTTGCAGTGGCGGAGATGAATTGTCCCTAATCAGTGCATCAGCAGCGATGTATCGGGTCCCATGATGCCGGGGCTGCACTGCAGAGTTCTCTTGGTCGTTGTTAAGGTAGTCGTCGACAGAGATGTCTTTACCTCGTGTTGGGGTGAGCGTCGCGCAGTGCTGGCTCTGAAGGTGATGCATCAATGTCGACTGTCGCATCTGAGGAGATGTGCCAGTTCTGGTTAACAAACAGGGGCGATGCACCGGTTCTGATCCACACAATGGTGTGATGCACCAGTTCTAGAGAGGATGCATAGGTTCTGACTGAAACAAGCACCTCAGGCCCACTTCCAAGGATCCAGGACTTGGATGGCACTAGTTTACAGTACAGACTCACAGATGGCAGAGCCCAGGTGCAGAAGCAGGATAGTTGGAAGTCTTTTAATGCCTGAGATCTCAGATCAGGAGGTCAGCCAACTAGCCCTTGGAGTCACTCTGGGTTCTGGGGCTCAAGTGATGCAGGCCCAGACCTTCTCAACCAGACCAGGAGGGCAGCAGGCAGCAGGCAGCAGATGAGCACAGCAAGAACACAGTTCTTCCAGAGCAGCAGCCCAGAGTGGTAGTCCTTCTGCAGTACAGCAGTCCTTCTTCCTGACAGAGTATTTTAAGGTCCATAAGTGGATTGAAGAGGTAGGGTCTGAGTTCAATTTCTCAGTGGTGCCTTTGAAGTGGGAGCGACTTCAAAGAAAGGTCTTTGAAGTGCACAGAGGTCCTTCCTTCCTTACCTGGCTCCAGACTCATTACAGAGGGGAATGCAGCCCTTTGTGTGTAGAAAGGACACAGCCTGTTCAAATTCAAGGTTGTGCCTAGCTCCTCCCTCCAATCCTGCCAGGATGGAGCATAAAGTCACACCTAGGCTGCCATCTTGTGTGACTGTTTCAGGAAATACACAAAGCCAAACTATCACCCAACCCAGACATGCCATCAGAGACAGGCTACAGGCACACATGGCTTAGAGTGCGAAAATGCCAACTTTAAAAAAAGTGGCATTCTCAAAATTATATTGATAAATTAAACTTTGCCTTTAAAGGGAATATATCATTACAATTCAATAGGTACCAAACACGAAAAATGTATTCCCCTCTCAATTAGGAATTAAGTTTATTAAATGTAATAGGGAATCCCCAATGTTATCCTATTAGGGGGTAGGCCTTGCAGTAGGAAAAAACAAATTTGGCAGTTTTTCACCACCATGACATGTAAAACTTAGGAGTGCATGTCATACCTTTTAGTTACACCGCACTCTGCCCTATGGGCTACCTACGGCCTAACTTAAGAGTGGCTTATATGTAATACAAGGTGAGGTTAAGACTTGGGAAGGGATTTTATATGTCAAGTAAAAATGGTAATGTAACACTGCATTCAGGCTGCAAAGGCAGTCCTGGGCCATGTTTTAAAGTGCTACCTAAGCGGATGGCACAGTAAGTACTACAGTCCCACCGGTGTCATGTTCATAAAAAACAAGGGCCACCCTATTCACAAGGAACCAGGTATATGTTAAATATCGAGAGACGATGGTACCTGTGGAAAAATTGAAACAATAACAATGGTACTAATAATGATGGAAATAGTTCAGCACAATGGCATTAATCATGGGTAAAGATGCAGAAACACAGAAGAGTCAAAAAGCCCAAAGAATAAATGCAATATTGTTTATGGCAAAATTAATGTTGAATGAAGAAAGAACTGTAAGGTGTCCCAAGTGAAATTAGAACCTATATACAAAAGTGACAAGTTGTGACATAGACTGAGGTTTCAAATATACAAACGACCGTCTGGTAAAAATACCATATTTATTCAAAGCCTTCGGCGTTTTTGTCTGATTAAGCCACCTGGATAAAGGTTCCCAGATGACAAACCCCTTCTTTTTGGCCCGAATACCTTATTTGGCATAGATAGCCTTCTCAAGGTTACAGGTCGCTACAAGTCAGGCCAACCACTGGGAAAATAAAAGGGGATTTGAATCTATCCAAGGAGATGTTATACAAAGCCTGAGAATAGTCATAGCAACAAAAATTAGCGCCCCACCGCTCTTCCTATTGATTATATCTTGTATATCCATCAAGATGGTCGTAGGGGTTAGCTGAATATCGCGTAATTGGACAATCCTTAAAAAGTTCTGAACCTTATCTAGCAGTGGCCCAAGTTCCATACAGGTGGCAAACATATGGACAAAGTCTGAACTAAATTCGGCACATCTAGGGCAGTACGTGCCTTTACCCGTCCCCCATTTCACAATCCTACTGGGTGTGATGTATAGAAAAAAGCCGGTTATATAAAACTGTGCCTGCAATTTGGCAGAAAGCAAGTCCCTCTGAGCATATTGCAGGGCTACATGAAAACCATTGTTGGAAATATCCAATTTTTGTTGCCATTTGCTTGCAATTTTAGCGACGTCATCAGGCATTTAGCTATTCAAAATAGAACAGATATACCCAATACGAGGCAGGATAGGTTCATTTAGCTAATCAATGAGATCATTTTGCACAAACCCCGTGGGCCAACCAGCCTTACATGCCAAGAAGTCCCTATGGTGAGGTATTTAAAAGTCTCATTATGGCTCAAGTTGAATTTGGTTTTAAAATCGCTAAAGGGACGGATTTCTTCAGCAGAGTACATGGCTCCCAAATTTAATATGCCCGCATTTTACAAGTTTTGAAGATATGATCTCCCAAAAGTGGCAGGCAAGTTAGCATTAATATTGATAGGGGTGTAATGGTTCAAACTACCTAAACCTAGAAGCTTGCGCACATTGGTAAAGACCCTAAAGGTGCACAACAGGATCTTAAATCTGACCCGCTTGTAGTACCTAAATTCAACCTGTCGCTACAGGCAGGCCCAAATCTCTACCCCAAGTAATAGTTCAAAGGGGGACAGGGGTCCTGTCGTTGGAATAGATGGTTGTTCATGCAGCAATATGGTACAATTCTGCAGGACAGTGACCCATAGTATACCCTTAAATTTGAGAGCGCCCAACCCCCTCTTTCACAATGAAGGGATAAAAGCTTAAAATATCTCCTTGGCTGAGAGTATGCCCAGACAAATTGAGTAAAAAGCTGTTCGAAACTCTGAAGCATTACCTTAGTAATTCAAGGGGGATAGCTCTAAAATAATAAAGAAGTTTGGGGGGGAAAAATTATCTTAAGAACTTTACATCGACTTACTATGGTCAAATGTAAGTTATTATTCTGATTGAGTGCTCTCTTAGTTTCTACCGCCAATGGGATAACATTTTCGCTAACAATTAGGTCAGTATCAGCCATTATGTTTACACCTACGTATTTAGCCATGTGGACAACCCTGCTATCTGTCCATTTGCTTTCTTTATTTAGGATAATCTGCATCTTACCTTTATTACATGCGTACCCAGAAATTTTACCAAATCCTTGAACCCTTGTTCTATAGCTAAAAATAGCTTTCTCAGGATCCGGAGTCACCAAGGCAAGGTCATCAGCATAGGCAATGATTTTAGTTTCTAGACTAAATCTACTTACAGCCAGGATTTCTTGATTTTTTTACTGTTTTTTTTTTATGAAAGGATCTGTATATATGGCAAAGAGCAACGGGGAGCAGGGACACCACTGCTGCGTCCCATCTGAGATTTCAACCTGCCCAGTTAATTTCCAATTATTGATATCCTGGCTGTGGGGTATAAGGCTTGAACAGCTTGAATAGCCTTAGGCCCAAAATACATCTTCCTCATGACGTACCAGAGAAATTGGGAGACCCGATCAAATGCTTTTTCAGCATCAAGTCACATTAGGGCAATCGGTTCCCCTGTAATCTGTGCAGCGTCGAACAAGGTGATGGTCCATGGTCCGCTGAATATAGTCTGTGGTGCCTTTTTTAGGAATTAACCCATGCTGCCACTTGGAGACAAGTTGTTCAATTTTGGTGGATAATCTGGGCACGAAGACTTTAAAGTAAACTTTACAATCACAGTTGATGGGAATGATTGGCCGTTAGGAAACCATTTTTAATGGTGATTTATCTTTCTTTGGAAATATTATGATCTTGGCTGATGACCATGAAGCGGTGGGGGGTGGGGGAGGCTGTCGTTAAAGATACAAACTACTAAAGTTGTAAAAAGATCTTTCAGCTGGGAAGAATTTTTTAATAAAATTCCATGGGGATGTAGTCGGAATGTCGGAATTAGCCACTTTACCATCTGGTAGATTTGCTAGAACTGTAGCAATTTCTTCCCATGAAGGAGGATCTTCAAGTTGATCATAGTCTTCTATGTTAAGTTCAGTTAGCGAGACTGCATCTAGATAATTAGTGATCTCTGCACCTCTAGAATCCAACAGACTTGTCCTCTTCAGTATACAGGCCATTATAAAACTCTCGAAAAGCCCCTTAAATTTTTATTGGGTTACTGGTAATCTCCCCTGTAGAAACCTATATCAAATGTATTTCATTAAAGGTAGCCTGCTGCCTAGTTCCAATGGCCAACTGGTGGCCAATAAGCTTGCTATACTTGTATGTTTTTTTGCAAGCAGTGGCCCATTTTGCGGCAACCTTCTCAGCTAGTATTGACCCGATTTCAGACTTAATGTCTACAACTTCCAGTTGTGTAGTTTTCATTTCAGCACCCATCTGGACTGCCTCTGTTAGTTTCTCTTCTGCCTTTACCAATTTGTCCTGGAACTTCGAGATCTAAGCCTTTTCTTGTTAATTTTTCCATAAGGTCTCTCCACAGATACATGCTTTTAGCCCATCCCAAACGACCGTGGCTGGGGCAGACCCAATGTTTATCTCAAGGAACTCATGAATCCAGCTTTTCATATAGGTCTGGTATCCGATATCATATAAAAGTGCTCTCTCCAAGCTCCAGGACAAAATTTCCTTGCAGAAGTCCAAACCTTTTAAATTTACGATGAGTGGATATGATCTGACAAAAATTACGGGGGGGTGTCAATAGCACAATCAGGGATCAAAGATGATGAAGCCAGGAAATATTCTAGCCTTGCCAAGGAAAGGTGCAGAGCTGAGTAATATGTAAAGCCTGTTCAATTTGGTTTTAAATTAGCTGACACATCGATAAGCCCATGAGTGTGCATTAAATCTATTAAAGCTTGGTATACTTTTGGCTTCCGGCCTGTATAGTTCCACTGGTTGTTTACTCTCCAGTTGCTAGGTAAGTTAATATTAAGATCCCTGCATATAAAACTGGGAGAGGCCAATGGGCTAATTCTCCTGAGATTCAGTTCATTACCCCAGGGTCATCAGTATTTGTCCCATAAATACAACATAAAGTAAAAGAAAATTCGGTTGAAAGCCGGCGTAGTGTTGTGACCCATTTCCCAAGAGGATCAGACTTCACACGGGTAGATTTAAGCGAATAATTCCATTGGACCATAATCCCTACACCTCTCACCCGCGCACCCAGTGGATGTCCCTCCACTTATTTTATACCCCAAAGAATTTAAATGTGTATGAGCGATCCCTCGATATGTGTCTCCTGGAGGCAAACTACGTCAGCCCCCAGCAAGCACAACCCTTGTGCCACCTTCTGTCTCTTTTGAGCATCGTTCAAGCTGCAGATATTTACCGAAATAGTTCTAAGATTAGTTATTTTACTCATATTCAAACATGATAAAGTATCAAAAAGTAAACATCATAAGGGTTACATAAAAATTATACCCAAAATAGATCTGAAGTCCAACCAGTGCAAGCATAGACTTCCCGGTCCCAAAGAACATCATTATCCTGAATGCATTTTTTTCCTGAATTCAGCCTCAAAATAGCTCAAAATAACATGCTAGTAAACACCCAGTGTCCCCCCAACACTAATCTACTTGCCCAGTGCTCCATTAACCTACCCCCCCAAAATTAGAGCAATCAGAATAAGCCTGAGTGATTGTAGTTTAATGTTAGTCCCTGCCACCCATCCACGCCGCTTTTATCAACCAGATATTTGAGGGTATTAAAGGCAAGTAAAAGAGGGAGCCCCCAATAGAAACCTTTTTAGAGTCACCAAACTAATCTCTCACAAGAGGCAGATGAAAGAGAGGAAGAGGAGACGTCAGAAATTGAGTGATAGATAATCATTGTCAGATAAAGTACTATTTAGCCATGCCCCTTTCTTGACCTAATTTCCACAAGAAATTCTTCCGCTTTAATTTCTGACAAAAAGGTACAAGTAGACCCGTTCAAGATAACCTTTAGTCTGGCTGGATTCATTAAGAACACCTGAGCACCCTGCTGCTGGAAAGGGGCAATTAGCTGACGCCCACCAGAGCCCTTCTGGGAATTGGGACGGGCCTGATCATAGATCAACTGTCTAAGCAAAAAGTTCCCAAAGAACACCAGAAAGGCCCTGGGTTTTTTCCTCGCTATAGCTGCTGCCATCATTCTGTTTCTTTAAGTGGAAGGGGAAGCAGTGGGTTTGCTGGTGCTCATGTTCCCGGTTCCAATTTGAGTGTTCAGTAAAGGCATCTTGCAGGAGATTCACAATGAAGCGCCACATATCGTCCCCCTCCACCCCTTCGGGAAATCCTAGTAGGCGGAGGTCATTCTGGCGCTGTCTGTTCTCCTGCTCTTCCATCTTCCATATAATGTCTGTCAGACAAGCACCTTGGGAAGAGCCTAGATCTTTTAGGGTGGTGACATCAGTTTCCAAACTTTCTGTACGGCTTTCAACCATGGTAACCCGATCGCCGATATCAGTACAGATGTTGCTTGCTTCCTCATGTCCCCTTGCAGTTTCTTAGCAGCCCCTTGGCTAGGCGACTTTCAGATCGAACCTCTTCCTGAAACTGCTTTATAGAGGTCAGTATAGACATTAGTGAGGGTTCTTCCATGCATTCCGTTGTAGCTCTTGTATTCTCCCAATGTGGGGCTTTAGTAGATTCCTCGCTATCGAAAAAAGTGAGTTGAGAATCTACGGAATCCCATTTAAGCTGACTGCTTCTCTTTGCATTGCTGCTCACCCTTTTCTGTCACCGGAAAGTACTATCATTGTTGTTGGATGAATCTTCCTATTCTGTCACAGAGTCAGAACCATCTGACACTGAATAAAAATAATCACCAGTAGATTTAGGAGTCTGGGGGAGCCTGAGACCCCGGGTTGTTTTTAAAGCGTTGGACAGAATTTACAGCTGCAGCCATTTTGAGTTTAAAGACCCGCTTATCAGAAACAGAACAAAAAGCAGCAGCACTAGGGGCAAGCAGGTTCATTAAGCTGGTATTCCCATTGATGAAAGCCAGAGGCAGGCTGCTGGCTGAATAATATCAATATATACCATAGGCCCTCTACACCAGATGATTGATCCCTGGCACCACAGGCACTTCGGTCTGAACCCGAGTAAGATTTTCTATTGTAGGTGCACCTGACTGTATCAAATTAAGATGCCCCTGATTTGCAGTCAGTGAAACACAGGAATCGCACTATGGGGGTAATACAATTGCATTTGTAGGGGCCTGCAGTTTGGCAGCATGGAAACATTTGACAATTGAGGGTTGAGAGTAAGTACCATCCTTGGAAGATCCGCCCCCCCCCCAGTTTCCCCGCTGGCCTTTTGGAGCCCCTGGTCTCCTGTTTACCTTTCAGAGTGGTGTCCAGCCCATCCACGTCTCCCCGGCCAGCGCTGACAGGAGTGGCTTTAGTTTTGGATGGGTCCTCTTGCTCCTCGAGAAGACATACTCCGTCGGGGACGTCAGCCGACCATCACACAAGGACTTCCCTGGTCATTTTACTCTAAATAGACGATTGGCGGCTGTAGCTGCCATCCGAAGCGCTCGGGGTGAGGTGTCGGGATTTCAGAAACAATCCCAGTGCCTTACCAAGCTGTGTCCCAGGGCCCGGCAACAAAGCTGATGGCTTTCTTCAGGACCAGGGAGTGAAATGGTAAAAAAATGGTGAGAGAATAGGTAAAATTTAACCTGATTCTTCAAGTGGTAGGAGGTCGTAATGTACCTGTAAGACAAAAAGCACACAACAAAACATAGGGAGAAAGAACAAAGGGGAGGAAAAGGTACTTAATTATGTACAAATTGTACTGATTCGAAATCGATTGATTTTGAAAAAAGAAACTGTACAGTTTCTTTTTTCAAAATCAAATTAATCTATTCTCTCGCCCTTTTTTCACCATTTCACTCCCTGGTCCTGAAGAAAGCCAACTGACCAATTTCTCAACTAAGGCTGAAACATGTCGACCATTTTATCAGACCATTAAAGTGCGCCAGAATCCATAACCGATTCTTCAGCAGCACGACTTACTATTCTTAGTATAGTCCGAATCCAGACTTAATAAATTATCATTCACTGGCTGTCCGGACTATTTTTAATTTTAATTCACCACTTCCCTTATCACAAGACCACTTTTCCACGATCATTACTGCCTCAACTAAAGGTAAAGCCTCCTGGTGGAGGGTGCCCACAAAAATTGACCCAAGGATTATGCACACACGTGTTAAAAGAAGCGGGACACATCATATACCGCTACCAAAAGAAAGAGATAATCAAACACGTGTATGAGGGTCATTTTATTGGGAGACACCCAGTTATCAACCTGCAGACCTTGGTTTACGCAGGGCATGCTCATTATATACCAGACTACCTTTGTGACTCAAGGGTCAGTTGGCTGACTATCTGATCTGAGCTACAGGGATACAACAAGCTCCAGATCCCTTCCTGCTACTGCCCAGCTGATATGCTGCAAGTAGACCTGCCTGAACCTGCAACTGGATCTACCTGAGCACTGATGGCCTTTGCAAGAGTGAGTCCTTGATCTCCAAGAGGTGCTTCCTAAGGTGTTTGACCCTTGGCTGGCATCATAGCGCAATACCTTATTAAAAAAAATCCTGAAGTCATGACCTCTTAGCAACAGACTTTGAGATGGTAACATTTTCAGTGGGACTAACCTGGTCCCGCTCCCCATTGTAGTTGGCCTGCACTTGTGACTTTCGCTGGTCCAGCACAACCAAATGACTGCCAGTGGCACTTTGTACTTTTAGGTCCTATACATACCTAAAACTTTAAAATTGCAGATTTCCAGATGCTAACAATGTGATCTCTTTGTATTTATTAAACTTTACTGTATTTTTTTATTTGGATTGGGATTTTTCTTGTGTTGTGTTTTCACTTTTTTTGTGTTTGTGTGCTAAATAAACACTTTTCTCAGTGCCTCTAAGTTAAGTCTGGCTGCTTTTTGTGCAAAGTTACCAGAGGATTAAGCACAGGTTAATTTAGTGACATTTGTGCTTCACCCTGACAAGGCTTGTGGTCATTGCTAGAGTAGGTCTCCAACCCTATCAGTAAATAACCCAATTTCATATACCTGTGATGATCCAGGGGATCAACAATCGTAATTTGGGAGCTATTCCTTTCATCCAAGAGGTTGGTTCTGGTGTTATTAGTCAGTTGGTTGTGTTTTCCTTGTGCTGTTTACATTAGGCCACTGGGTGTCTAATGTTTGGGGTAGGGGAATAGAGCTGCGAATAAACTGTTCTGACAAGTGTAGTTGTTGAACATTAATTCTTTATTTTGCTTCACAAACCGTTCAACCTTCTGGTTCGCCGACCTGCCTACATCGGCTGCTGATGCTGTAGATCCTGCTGACTTAGTTCAACCTGACATGGCTCTGCTTTACTCAATCTTGCCAGGTGGCCAGCGGTGCTCCACAAAGTGCCAAATGAGTGTCAATGGTCAAAATGAAGGTACACATGTGGATACATGTGAGAACTAAGGAGACCAGTAAAGTAGGAGTTGTGTAGTGGAGTCTGCATTGTGATGAGGGTACAAAAGGGGTATTGACAAAACTACCTATGCTAGTTTTTTGGCTGACATCCAGCATTGTTCCAATCCATATCAGGCACTCTTATTAGGTGTCCAACTGACAGCCACCATATGGCTAGGTGTCAGGTAACACTCATTACACACCCATTTCTGTGCATTTCTTCACCATCCCCACTACTGTATTGGAATCTAGACCAGCACTTTCTGTGGGTTGTGAGAGACTTGTGAGGAGATAGACATTAAGAGAACAGTTACTGTGTGCTGGAAAATCTAGAAGGAAGGGAACCTGGCCTGGCAAGGGAGGCCTGAGCCAGGACATTTGGAAAGAACACATGCAACAAGCAACGAAGCACAAACCACCAGCTTGGGGGGCTTGACAGGATGAACACTACCAATCTAGCTGAATTAGGGACTAAAAAGGAGATACACATTATAAAATAATATAATCTGGGCACTTACTGTGTGGTAGTCTAGAGGAAATATTTTTAATTTGAATACAAGAGTTCTCACTTACTGGCAAAGTTGAATTGCAGGCAGGGCTCCCGTCCACCTGAATTGTTGGGTTCTCCCTGATTCCATTTCTGGTAGTCCCACGAAGAGCCATCCGTCCACAAGAAGGTCCTATCCTGCAGATGGAGATTAAAACACGCCTTTACTAGAATCAGATATGTATTTGTACATATTTAGGGTCATTCTTCTTTTGAAAGCTCCCTAAATCAGACCAGTGTGCCATTACAATTTCAAAAGTGAATGCAAGAACATGAGCCTATTGGCTGTTCATAAAAGTTAAACTTATCTTAATGTGGTCCCAAGATTCCCAGTTGAAGGCTTAAACCATTTTACTAAAGTTTGGTAATCTGGTCCTACTTAGCAGAATTCTAAACTGACAAACTGAGCTTTGATCAGACAGAGCCGTAACTTTTCATCTGTTGCAGATAAAGCAGTGCTTCTTTGAGTTGGTGCTTGACGGTGGAGGATACCGGCACTCATTTTAGTGGACTGGCACTTATTTTTAATCATCAGATAACTCCCAAGAAAGAGAAAGAAGGGAAAACTGCTATCAAGATAGAATGAAGGAACTTGCAGGACTGAGATAACGGGGCAAGGAGCACCTTGTAGTGGATTAGAGGGCTTAGATACAATCCCGACTACGCCGGTTTGGTCTTTGATGTGCTGACATTCAATAAGCCCTACTGCAAACTTCTGAGAAGCCCTTTTGGCACGCAGGTCCATTTGGGCATGGGGGCATAGCCCCCCTGCCCACCTGCAGCCGCCAGCAGCTCCCCCTCGGCGTTAAGTAAACTGAATCAGTTCAGTTTACTTAAGTTCAAAGTAAAGACGCCAAGGCAGGCGGGACTCGGGAGAACTGACATTCCAATCATGTCAGTCAGCATGACATCACATCCCCCACCCCCTTCATAGTCTGAAGGGTCATGGGCGGGGTGGCGTCATGTTGACTGACATGATGATGTCATGTCACCAGGACAAGCAACACAAGTGCACATGAGTGGGGAAGGAGGGTGAATTTTTTACCCGTGCCTACTCATGCTTCCATTACTTACCGGTAATTGCATTACTCTGAGTCCTACTCCCTCGCTTCCCTTACTTACGAAATTGAGGCATCCCTGCCTCACCAGACACCTGTACCCACGTGATTTGTCACGTGGGGACTATATATAGCCCCCAGCCCCCTCATACCTCCTGTAATACCACACAGATCGAAACCATACCAAAAGGTTGGCCTGGACCATCAGGGAGGGAGGGAGGGATGTAAGTAAGGGAAGCGAGGGAGTAGGACTCAGAGTAATGCAATTAGCGGTAAGTAATTGAAGCATTACCTCATCGTCCCTCCCTTGCTTCCCTTCCTTACGAAATTGAGATGTACAAAGCCAAACAGGACAACCAAAGAAGGTATGCAAAAAACAGGTTTATTAAAAAACACAGAAGACCAGGGGAAAAATCACTATTCAGGAATCATAGTGGAAAGAACCCTGTGTCCAAACACATCAGCACAGTCAACCTCCTGGCCAATCCTGTAATGAGAGGCAAAGGTAAGCGGGGAAGCCCAGGTGGCAGCCCGGCAGATCTCTGAAATGGAAGCCCCTTGGACCTCCGCACAGGAAGCAGCCATGGAGCGAGTGGAACAACCCTGAACCCCCAAAGGAGAAAGGTGCCCCCCTCTTTGTACGCCAAAGAAATCATAGAACGAACCCAACGACTCAAGGAAGGAGTAGAAGGACGCAAACCCCTATTCACAGGACCAAAATTAACAAAAAGGGAATCTGAGAGACGGAAAGGAGTGACCCGCTCCAAATAGACCAGGAGAGCCCTCCTAACATCCAAAGAGTGAAGCCGCACCTCAGACTCCGAGGATGGGGAACCAAAAAAGGAAGGAAGAACCAACTCCTGATCCCTGTGGAATTGAGAGTCCACCTTAGGACGAAAGGAAAGAATAGGTCGCAACACGATCCTGTCATCAAAAACCCGACAAAAAGGGTGTTTGGAAGAAAGAGCCCCCAGTTCACTCAGGCGGCGAGCAGATGAAATGGCCACCAAAAAGAAAGTCTTGAAGGACAACAGGCGCAGATCCACAGAAACCAACGGCTCAAAGGGAGATGACATCAAGGCGTCCAAGACCAGAGAAAGATCCCAGGTAGGAAAATGCCGCCGAGGGGCAGGAAGAACGTTACTCAAACCCTTAAAAAGGCGACTGACCAACCCCTCAGAATCCGAGAGATTGCCCCAAGAGCTCCTAAACGCCCTAATCGCAGCCCACTGCAAACGAAGGGAAGACACCTTCAAGCCCAAGGAAGCACCCTCCTGAAGAAACAGCATCACCTCAAACAAAGAAGAGGAAGAGGGGTCCAAACCTTTGACAAGACACCACCGACTGAAAGAACGCCAGTGCCGTAGGTAAGACTTGTTGGTCGAAGCGCGTCTAGCCGCCTGCAGAGTAGAGGTCAAACCAGCCGGAACCCCCCGTCGCAGAAGACCTAGGCGTTCAACCTCCAAGCCGCCAAGCGCATCCGGCCCAGAACATCCTGTTGAAACGCCGGGAAGACCAAAGGGGGAGGAGACAGAGGCAGCAACCACTCCACCTCCGACCTCAACTCCACCAGGAGAGGAAACCAGGAGGCACGAGGCCACGCCGGAGCCACCAGAATCACAGAAGCCCCCGAGGACCAGACCCTCAGCAGGAAGCGGAGAAGAAGGGGGAAAGGAGGAAACGCATACAGAAGCCCGCGGGGCCAAGGGCAAGAGAGAGCATCCACCGCCCAGGCCGACCCCTCCCGACAGCGGGAGACAAACCGGGAAACCAAGGCATTTCCCACATCCGCAAAGAGGTCCACCACCGGAACACCCCAACGCAACGTCAGAGCCACAAACAACTCCCGACGAAGGCAGAAATCCACAGACGACGGAATGGCCCTGCTGAGGGCATCAGCACGGGAATTGGACACCCCCCGAATATGGATCGCCGAGAGAGCCAACAGATGAGATTCCGCCCAAACAAACAACCGCCTCGCCACAAGGGCCAGAGAAGAGGACCTCGTCCCCCCCTGCCTGTTGACGTAAGCCACGGCCGTGACGTTGTCCGTCCTGACCAGGACCATGGAACCCAGCAGAAACTGGGAGAAGGCCAACAGAGCCAAACAGACAGCCTCCAACTCCCTCCAGTTCGATGACATCCTGCTCTGAGCGGGAGACCAGAAGCCCCTGGACTGATGAACCCCCAGCCAGGCCCCCCAACCCGAGAGGCTGGCATCGGTCGTCACCACAACCGGAGCTGGAGGAGAGAGAGAGACACCCTTCAGCAAATGATCCCGAACCAGCCACCAACCCAGAGAAGACCTGATCTGAGGGGAAACCGGGATCGGAGAAGAGAGGGGAAGGCAATGGGGAGACCAATGCGCCAGAACATGAGCCAACAGTGTGTGCAAATGAAATCTGGCCCAAGGAACCAGAAACACTGTGGCCGCCATATCCCCCTGAACCTGCAGCCAACGTGCCGCCACCTGCACCGGACCGGACAGCAGAGACAGGATGTGAGACTGAATCTTGACCACCCGAGCCTCGGGCAGAGTGACCACTCCCAAATCTGTCCAAAACCTGGCCCCAATGAAGAGACGATCCTGGGAAGGAACAAGGAACGACTTGCCCAGATTGACAAGAAAGCCGTGCCCCCTCAAAACGGCCAGCACCAAGTCTGTGTGATCGACAGTCAACTGGAAAGAGGGAGCATGAACCAGCCAGTCGTCCAGATAAGGATGTAAAAATATCCCCTGACAGTGGACCAGGGCCACCAAGGGGGCCAAGAGCTTGGTGAAGACCCGAGGGGCGGACTTCAGCCCGAATGGCAAAACCGCAAACTGGAAGTGGAAGCCGCCAACCGCAAAGCGAAGAAACTGCTGATGAGTCCGAGCCACAGGAACGTGAAGGTAGGCGTCCTGTAAATCGATAGACGTCATGAAGTCCCGGACCCCCACCAACGGAATGATGGACTGCAAAGTCACCATCTTGAAGTGAACGGTCCGAACCCAACCATTCACCCTCTTCAGGTCCAGAACCGGCCGGAATCCCCCTGACACCTTCTGGACCAGAAACAAAATGGAATAACATCCCAGACCTCGCTGCGCCAGCGGGACCGGAACGATCGCCTTCTTTGACAGAAGATCCCGAACCCTTTCCAGTAGAGCCTCCCTCTTGGATGGAGACTTGGGGATAGGAGTAAGGATGGTGCCCCAGCCGGGCGGAACGGCGACAAAGTCGATAATATAGCCTCTCCTGACAATAGTCAATGCCCAGCGATCCCTTACATCCAGCTGCCAAGCGTCCAGGAAAGACATCAGCCTCCCACCCACAGGACCCGAGGGCGAAACACAGTCGACGTCAGGACTTCCTCTTGAAGGTATCCGCCGGAAGCTTGGGACCAGGCAAGGCCGAAGATTTCCTGGGCCTGAAATGGCGTTGACAAGCAGAAAAGTTCCTGGAGGACTGGCGGGAAGACTGAAAAGACGCAGAGGAGGAAGGAGCAGGATTCCAAAAACGGCGAGAACCAGAGGAAGACGCCTTGCCCTTGTAAGGCAGAGCATGCTTACGGTCCTTGAATGCCTTAGTGACCATACTATCCAGCTGGTCACCAAAGAGCAACTTGCCATCAAAGGGAATCTTAAGGAGTGAGGACTTCTCCGAAGAATCAGCCTTCCAGTCACGCATCCATAAGTTCCGACGAGCCAAAACCAAGGAGCCAGAGGTCATGGACGCAGAGCGAAGAACATCTGAAGAGACGTCAGCCAAGAGCTTAGCCTGCTGCTCCATGTGGACAAGCAAGCCAGAGCAGTCCGACTCCTCCTGAACAGCCGTGGCCAGCTTGCCAAAGTCAGACACCAAAGATTGCGCCGCATACGCCGAGTAGATACCAGCACGTAAAGACAAATTCCCAGCGGAAAAGGCCTTCTTCAGCGCACCATCCACCTTTTTATCCGTGGCATCCGAAGGCGAACAATCCTCAGGATTAATAGAAGTGCGCCCAATAAGAGTGGCCAACATGGCATCCACCTTCACAGAGTGAGGAAGAGAGACCTCCCCCTCCTCCAGGGAATAAAGCTTCTGCAAAAAGGGAGGAACAGAGGAGCGCTCAAGGTCCCGCCATTCCCCCGAAATCAAGTCTTTGATGCGACCATGAAAGGGCATAGAGAGTTCAGGAGGCTTAACATATTGGGGAAAAATGTCCTCGGACCCCATGGGAGCAGCAAAAGGAGAAAACCCCAAGTTCTCCCTGATGTGCTGGAGAATAGCAGGCACCTCCTCCCTACGCACAAACTTCCCCGAAGATGTAGAAGGCATGGCAGAGTCCGAAGAAGAAGAAGACGAGTCCTCAGAGGGAGAGTCCACCGGACCCCCCGCAACAGGAGAAGACCTGCGTCATGGCTTAGCACCCCTCGCCTCCAAAGCACGAGACACAGCAGCCTCAATCATGGACTGCACCTCAGAAGCAGACAGGAGGGCAGAAGAATCCACCCGACCCTGGGACCTGGTCCTACGAGCCGGGACAGGCACCTCACCATCCTCATCAGAGGAGGACAAAACCCTCAAGCGCTTCGAAGTCCGTTTAGCCATAGTGAAACTGACAGGGTAGAAAGCCGAGGCAAGCCCTTAAATAATGTGTAACACAGCCCCAGCCGGGAGAAACCCAATAGAATCAAAGGATACACGAGGCAACCAATAAAGAAGCCTCGCAGACAATGAAACCAATCACCAAAAACATTAAAATGTATAAAAAACGACCTCAAACGAGGCCCCTACGGCATAGGAGCATCGGAAACAGCCAGCCGAGAAGCTACAGCACATCCGCCAGCCGCCGCCTCCATTCCGGCCATCCGAACCGGAACCACAGCCCCAGCCACTCAGGGCCGGTGACTCCGTCACCCGGAACCCGACCGTCCAGCCGCCGAGAAGCGCACCGCAAAAACACCAATGCGGTGGGGAAGGCTCGCATACACCAGGTCGGCGCCGCCAGACCCAAGTGAGGGAGAAGCCCTCGAGATAGAGAAAATGACCGCAGCTCCGCAGAACGGCCAGCGCGTGGGACGCGCGTCTCACAGTGGTGAGACAGAAAAAAACAGGAGGTATGAGGGGGCTGGGGGCTATATATAGTCCCCACGTGACAAATCACGTGGGTACGGGTGTCTGGTGAGGCAGGGATGCCTCAATTTCGTAAGGAAGGGAAGCGAGGGAGGGACGATGAGGTAATGTGCACTTGCGTTTGCACTTTTTTGCGCATGCCCATTAGGAGCCCTTTAGGCTCCTAATGGGCGTGCTCCGGGCAAAGAGAAACCTGTGCCCCAAGCGCTAGGATTGGCTGTGAGGGGCTGCCACTCCCCATTCGTGCGTGACGTGAGGCGCCAAGGGGTCGGTGAGCAGAGGTGGCGCGGACCCGGACCGGTGGTGACTTAGGAACGTTTTTTTTTATATTTATTATTTAATTCCCCCGCACGACATCACCCTCGCTCCCCCCCAGCCGCGACTGATAGTTCATCTTTCTGTGTGTTCTCGTTTCCTTGTTTCTCCTTCTGCGTTCCTCGATGCAAGTTGCTTATATCTCCTAGCTGTTGTCCGTATGTGTATCTGACTGTTACCCTGCACCAACGGGGCTTCCCCACCTGCTGCGAGCCTGAGAAAACCGAAGCTCAGCAGCAGTCTCTGTGTTTAAGCACAAAATAAGATCTCATCGTCGATCTGAGTCTGTCTGAATGGGAAGGCTGAGGCCAGGGGTGAAACCGTGAAACTAAAGCAACGCAGGCCGCAGGCGGCACCAGGATGTGCATTTGTTGAGGAGTGACACGTTCCATCCCACTCTATAAACACTAACACTCTTTGAAGTGCAGAGGGACTACAACTCTTTGAAGTGCAGAGTGACTCACTCTGCACTTCATAGAGTGTTAGTAGTGTTTAGAGTGAGAACGTCAACGCAGACTGGTGCAGTGTAACAGCAGCCTTGTTAAGGAGCAATTGTTTGCTGCTTCATTACAACACGAAGATAGCTATGTATATCTGTTGCGCTTAGCTCAGCTTAGCTGTGAAATTACTTTAAAACTTCTGTACAGAATGGGCATTTTGTAATAAAAGATTAATGATATATATACCCTGGCTGATTCGTAACAGAAAGTTCAAAACACACAAATGAGTTTTAGTGTCTACTCTACACATATTGTATTGCATAGTTATTTTCAGCATTATGATTTTTGCCAATATACAAACACATTGGCCACCATTTATTTGACTTTCAGCGGAAGCATTTGAAATGGGAAGATTGAGTGGATTGAATTACATTTTTTTCATAGTTTGTTATACTCTTAAACGTGTTTGCTAGCGGTTAGAGGTGTAAGTATAAGACACTGATATTTTTTCCTGCTTATGGCGCAAGTCGCTCAAACAAAACCCATAAAAATGAATTTGAGAACAGCTGATTTTATGCCTAACCATGGCACGGCAAAGTGTACCTGCAATGCTCGTCAAGGATTTTACTGTAAAGAAATCAATAAAGGAAAAAAGACAGCTGACGTATATCTTGAATCTGGCCACAGGCACTGACAGTACAGTCCATCTGGGTTCTGGCCCACGGCCCAGTGCTGGCAACCATGTTGTTATATGACATCCCTTGTTTAATGTAATAACTGTACTTTCACAATTGCTTTATTAGCCTTCTTGCTTCTCAAATTGGCTTGAAAATGCACTATTTGCCCACTCATTTTTTAGAACCACCCCAAACCGCCTTTAATCGTTCGGGCTCGTTCGCTACACTCGATCGCTACGGTGCTCTCCCACGGAACGTTTCGCCTACCACTTTCAAATCTCACCAGCCACCACTGGGCACCAACACTCATTATTTTACAAATTATGCACTGGATAAAGGGCTTGTACATGATGCACCATTGCCGAAATGGAAAATGAAGACAGGATTTGAAGAGAAGTTACTGGAAATAAATTAGAGACGATGGCTGAAAGTACTGACGTCATCAGGGAGGTAGTATTTTATACCATTAAGTGTTAATTACTGGAAAAATTCCCAAGGAAAAATGAACAAAAGAAGGAAGAGAAAATGCGACAGACAGCAAGGCTTTATGCAAAATGTTTCTGGGAACTGCCTACCCATAACTACTTTGGCTCCTTCAATCTGCAGAGAAGCAGACATGAGTGAAAGGGTAATATTGCAGGACTACTTTTTAAAATTTAGAGATGAAACTTGGTGTAGTATTCAGCTTAATCCGCAGGAGAAAGCCTGTGTGGAAGAATCATGTTTACAATGACGTGGAGCTGCTAAACTGCTAAACTTCAAAGAAATAGAGCTGATGGTCTGTGACCCTGACTATGAGTTAGGTGTAGTGGTAATTAGCGCATGAAAGGGTAATAGCGTATAACTTTAAAGAATCGTCTGATGACGAGTTAAAAACTGTATGTGATATTAATGCATGTGTTAAATACTGAATGTGTGTTATAATTATAATTTGAGGATTTATATAGCATGGCTTATCAATCGTAGGGTATCTAGGCACTGCCCATGGGCACAGGGGAGATTAAGTGATTTGCCCATAACTACTGGATGTTGAGCTGACGCTGAAACATGAACCCGGATCTCCAGCTCCTGAGTCGGCAGCTCTGGCCGCAGCTCCACATCCTCTCCCTCAGTTATTCAGAGCATGTGATAAATAAGGCACCCAACATAGCATGGGTGCAAAACATCAGAAAGCGCCCATTTTCAGCCATTGAAAGTTCCTGAAGTGAGGACAAAAGGACCTTAGGACACCCCAAAAGTGCAACTCCTTCCTGTGTGGTAGTGTGCAGGCACTCATTTTGTGCAAACAAAACACAATGAAGCAAGAAAAACTAAATCTACTGCCGTCCTCGGGTATCACTCAATCATCACAATTAGAAACCTGCCAAACCTTTCCACCATGGGACCAGGCAGGGAAAAGATGTACACGTTTATGGATCCACTCCTGGCTAGAGAGATGATAAGACACCATCATTGTCTAGTGTGCCATCTCAAGCTGAAGATGCCACCAAAAACAAAGAAAAGCATGCATGTTGAAGAAAATGGACGAAATCAATACTGAAACAACATATTCACTAGATGTTAAGACTCTTACAATCAGTTTCTAAACCTTGGCGTTCTGTGTACTTAAGTGAGTTGCCAAGCACAAGCACTAAAGAATGACAACAGATGCTAGTTCTCAGCATCAGCTGTACCTCAAGCTGTGCAAAGAACCAATTATGACCATCCTCAATATCTCTGAAGTGGATAACATGAAAGAAGTTCTTGAAATCAGAGGAATCCAAGTTAACAGTTATGAGAGTCATAATAGAATTATGTGTGGCTGTTAAAACATTGACTTACCTGAGAATCATCATGCTTGTGAACATTAGCCGATGTAATTTGTTACACATATTCACATTGATCTATGTAGATGCCACAGGGGCTAACAACTCTTTAGAGTTACTGCTGACAAGTATAGAGATTGGGCTCCAATATTTATAATGCACAGTAATCTTGATGATGAAGTATTAATTTTTTTGCACAGTACCTTATGTTAGATGTTTTTACACAGAATGACGAAAGGAGGAAGGAGCATTCCATCACACACGCCAAGATGCATTGTGGTAAATGCAGTGCGTGATAACACTCACTTCAGTTGAAAATCTTCAGTGTTCACCATTGTTGGTGCAGTCTGTGCTGGGTATCTCTAGAAGTTTCAGGGTTGGTGTCCTTCTACAGAAGAGAGCAACATGTAGATTTTGGGGATGCTGGCAGTGCTGCTCACTGTCTTCTCAGAATTAGTACCACTCACAGAGCACCGGAGGTCGTCAGCCCAATAACTCTGCAAGGAGCCAATCACAAAAGGAGGGGAGAGCACACTGC
Organism: Lissotriton vulgaris; assembly: GCF_964263255.1. Classification (NCBI taxonomy): domain Eukaryota; kingdom Metazoa; phylum Chordata; class Amphibia; order Caudata; family Salamandridae; genus Lissotriton; species Lissotriton vulgaris. The sequence goes on along the minus strand of NC_141691.1, from coordinate 1,566,259,884 downwards.
CTGGCATACCAGAACACAACTAGCCCCACGCACTGTTTTAAATGCTGTGGATCCCATAGTTGTGCTCCAGAGTATCCGTCTAGAGGAAACATGTTTGGTATGGTGCTCATATTGAGCCTGTGTATCCTCTTGATCTCAAGCTAACTCATGTTTAAGGGTTCCAGTCTTACTCTGTCACTCCAACCTCTTACCTTGTGTGGCTGCACCATTTGATTAATGGCCTGGTTTCCAGCCTCATGTTGCATGGTTTGGTACCAGAACCTGGATCTCGTATAGCATGATAAAATGGCTTATCGGTGCTACATGCAATTCCGTGGACTGTAGACAGGAAGTGTGAGCTGCTGCAATCAACATGGGAGGGCTTCACCTGACCATGGCTGTTAATGTGGGTATGACCCTGGGTGCAGGTGTGTGTGCTATTTTATTATTTTCAGCTCAGTCCTTTTATTTGCATTATTGTCTTGGTCTTTCAATTTTCTATTGTTTTACAGCTTTCTTTCATTCCTTATGCTATCATGAGCTGTTATCCCCTCCTTTTGACTGGTGGTATTTTAGGGTGATATTTCCAATGGTATTTAATGACTTTTCATACTTTTAATTTGGTTCGATTTACAACGTTTTATTTTTTGCTGTGATAAATTGCACATGCCTTAAATAGCGCATGTGTTAAATGGTGCACATGGACTAATGACATGCAGTATTTAGTGCATGTGCTAAATATCACACACAGTTTTTGACGTGTGATCGGACAATTCATTGAAGTTAGACACTATTGACCCCTTCATGCAGTAATTACTACTATGCCTAACTCATAATAAGGGCGATAATCAGTGTTATTTAACATGTGTTATTTACCAAAACCCATGGTATTGGTTTGTACCCGATGTTAAAGTTTGATGGTTTTTACTACCAAACTCGTATTGCATCCCTGGGTGGATTAATAGCAAATTATGTCTGATTCTTAGTAAAGGGAAGACTTGTAGTATCTTTGCTAGAATGAACGTAGATAAGACATATGAGTAGAAGTATCCAATCATAAGTATTTATTCAAGTGGTGAAAAATATACATGCAGCTGGAGCTGTAGTCATCCAAGAATGACCCAAGTTCCCAGTAACCGCTACCACCTTAAAATCCACAACTTCGTATGAAAACATTCCAATTATATATACAGTGTTCTATTAAAGAAACATACCATTACTACAAGACTCTTGAAACTAGCACTGAAAGAAGAAAGGCATATGAGGGATATCCTGCCACATTCTTGTCCTTCCTCAAGGAACACATCGCCAAGAAAACCAAAATGAACAGGAGCAGCTTTCTTCACTAAATAAAGTGAAACCGGTTCTCCTTAAAAGTGACAGCAGAACTGCTGCTTAAGCCTTCCAACTTCCACATTTTTATGGTGGCAAAGCCCTGATCCATGACCTCCATGACTCTACAATACAGCCTTACATGCATCTTACATCCTGCAGCACATCAGGAAGGGCTTGAAAAATATGACCAAATTGCTGTCACCCTGATAGAGCACCACTGTTTCTCCTGAAAGTCATCACATGGCATGGTTCGCCATTTTGTATAAAGACTTGCACATTAATTAATATATACCCCAGACTCACAGAAAAGTTACTTGCCTTTCTCTAAAGCATCCTTAAGAGGTGACCAAGATCTGTCCCTCGCACCTATATCTCATTGGTACCTGTGCTTGTCCCTAGAGGCCCAGAGATGTGTGTCTGCTTCAAGGCATTCTCTCTTTTCTATTTAGGTAGCTCACTGCTTATTCTCTGCTGTCAGATGTGACTGTTGAGAGGCAAATTCAGGCAGTGAGTTTTCCATCAAAGATGAATCCATCGTGTCCAGAAAGTGTTCTAGTACATCTTGTTGCTTACATTTCTTAGTCTTCAAATCTATCTTAATCAGCACCATGGCAGCCTCAGCAGACCGTATCGAATGTCCCAATTTTAAGTCTTGATCTCAGTGCTAGAAATGTTCTTATGTTCTGATTGGTCTCATACGAAAAATCTGGAGAAATGTAAATCTTGTTTTCTCCGTACAGAAAAGGACATGTTTCTTCCCTGCCGGCATTATTTGGTGTGCTTGCGAATGCCTGAAGAAACAGGCAATCACTACCTTTGGATCCACTTTCCTATTATTGTTGCGTTTTTTTATCCAATGTGCTCTCTGTTGTTCCAGTGGGGGATACAACGTTATTTTGGTGCATTTTGAAATGAAGCAGGCGAGGAAATCCATCATATTAACTTTTTCAAGGATCTGTGGGATCCCTGAAAAGCGAGTGTTATCTAGCCTATTTCTGTCTTAGAGTTGGGTTGTTTTTATTTACATATTAAAGTGATCTTTTTCCAAGTATGTAGATTCCACCAGTTTTGTCCAATAGATGATCATTTTTTCTGCTGCCCTGAGATGCAAGTTAAATGCTACTATGTTTTTTCCTATGTAGAGGGCGCTGTGTTTTCTTCCACATTGCTATAGATTTAATCAAAGTCAGCTCCTTCAGTATTGTTTCCAGAGTAATCTCTTTCATCATTTCTCCAGAATACCCCTCTCTTGAAAACATCCCTGAGCTCCTCTCTCGCTGCAAGGGGGTTGTAGCCTGTGTCAGATTTAGGATTGTGACACGTGGAGGTATCCCTATGATGAAGCATGACACCTCTAGTGTATAAGGGAAACTGTTCTTCAACGGAGACTCCTCTTCCCTCCCCCCATACCAGCATAGTTGTCTTTACCCACACGCTCGCCTGGCCTGACCTGCCCTCGGACCCAAGGGCTCTTCGTGTGATAGATATTATTAGGATTGGGGAGTTTCCCCTTGCTGGTCCATAATAAACCTCCTCAGGCCCCACCTTGAGTGATTTCTCAGTGACTTCCCAGCCAACCTCTGAGGTCATTGTGCTGGAAATTATCATGTGTTCCTCTTCTAGTGAGGTCTCACTAGGAAGTGTGTGTTGACCACACTACAGTGTGCTATATAAATTCAAGCAAATACCACATTGGAAGTACACCCAGGTTGGTTTGGCGTTTGGTTCCTTTGCCTACCAGGGATCCTGGTTTTGCGTTTTCTTCTCCACAGGAGCTATTGACGCTCTCTGCGTGGACCATGCCACTATTGAGTCCATCGCCCTGCAATAGCAGGCTGGGCCTGCTGTGTGGAGTTCTTCTCCCTTATCACTTCTGCCCACAGCGACCTGCCTCTGCGAGCGGGGCTGGGACTTGCACATTCTTGCGCCATGTTATCAGAATATGTTTGGTGTCCTTGGCCCCTGTTGCTCTGCATAAGAGAGCATGGCTTGGAATCTCAGCACTTGGCCACTGCGCTTGGCATTTTTGGGCAGGGCTTGGGGGTCTTCATGTACTATTTGCCCTGCTGCTTGTGGGCACATTGGTTGTTTGCATCTCGTTGGGGTTCTCACTATGGTCTTGTGGCGAAGGTGGTTGGGTTTGATGTGCCTGATTTGTTTTCCCCGCATTTCGTATGGGGGTTACAATGGGTTGGCTCCACACCTGGTCTGAACTCCCCGGATACCTTTTTGTGGTATGGTGCTGGATGTACCTTTGTTACTTTATGTCTTTGGCACTCCACTTCGGATCTCTGAAAGCCCTTTTGACGTTTCCTCCTTCTAGGGTTTGTTGGCCAAGTTTATTTGTGCTGTGTCGCTTGGTATGTTTGGCATTCTGTACCCCGAACGATGTGTGTGCCCAGTTCAGGCTGGACTGTTCCCATTGGGGTCAAGACTGATTTGCATTCGGCTGAGTCTAAACTGGAATGGCGTGGCATGCAAAAGAATCAATGGATTTAACCCAGATCTATGACTGGGGGTGAATGTTTGATTAATTACGCATACCCCTCTTGCCTTAAGTGGGAAGGGTATGCCCAGACATGGGTCCCGTGCTAGCTACGCCACCAAATTCAAGCTAGCCTGGCTGATGAGGGGTGGTATCGCTAAAGCCGTCCCAAGATGCCTGTTTGTGGTCCAGGGTTGACCTGGTATGGCAGTTCTGGCTGGACTGTTCCCATGGTGAACAGAGTCAAGAATGATTTGCATATGGCTGGATCTAAACTGGAATGGCATGCAAAAGAATCGATGGATTTAACCCAGATCTGTGACTGGGGATGAATGTTTTATTAATTCCACATTCTGTCCATCATCTGTTCTTTTTGCATTTGTTGCCCTAGGTGGGCAGGGTATGCCTAGAGATGGGTCCCATGCTCCCTACGCCACAAGATTCAAGCTAGCCTGGCTGATGAAGGGTGTTACCCCAAAACTGGGCCCAGGATGCTTGTTTCTGGTCCAGGCAGGACCTGACATGGCAGTTCGGGCTGGACTGTTCCCATGGGGAACAGTGTCAAGACTGATTTGCATATAGATGGCTTTAACTCAGATCTGTGACTGTGGGTTGAATGTTTGATTAATTCTGCATTCTGTCCATCATCTGTTCTTTTTGCAATTGGCTGCGGAGGCGGCAGCTTTTTGGTCCTGGGTATCCCCTCTTTGAATCCCACTGCGGGTTGTGTTTTGCCTGATGAGGGTCAGTGGGAAAGTGCCAGAGGGTTCCTTGTGTTCAGGATCCTGATTGAGCAGGCCTACTGTGGAGTGTTGGCGGCTGTTAGTTTCCCCTCAACTTGCGCTTTTGCCCCTTTTTGCCTGGTTGTTTGTCTTTCTCTCTTTCTCTTTGCGGAGATGGTGCTTGGAGTCTGTCATCTTTTAGATTCTTCTCACGACTTATGGCACCCCTCTCAGTATATTATGGGTGATTTTTGTTGGGTTGCGATACACTTCTGCTTTTTGTGCCTCAGTGCCCTTCTGAGTGCATGTGCGCTTTGCACTTGCACATGTCGCATGTATGACATATGCTTGACAGGTCCTTTTTCCCTTGTTTTCTGTCATGGTGTTCTCCTGTGGACATGTTTTGTAGTTTCTTTCCATTGGTGGCGTCTCTGAAATTGGGCTTATCGGGTCTGGTGGTTTAGTGGACTTTCGCATCCATGGATTGGTCACTGGCTCAGATACCGGCGGGTTTATTCAGATTTTCCTCCTTCTGAGGTCAATCAAATGGGTGCCATGGTGTTGGGTGGCTATAGCTATCAGTTCTACATCGCCAATGTGCCCTTCTTGGTGAATTTGCGCTTTCCTTTAACTTATGTCGCACTCTCCTGGCCTCTGTTGGATCTGCCCCTCCTGCAAGGGGTTTTGGTCCACAAGGATCTCTCATTTTTTCCATCTGGTGGGCTGTGGCCTTGATCCTGGCTTTGGTTTTCTCCTGTCTGTCGGGGGTCTTGGGGGAAGTGTGTTTGAATCAACTCCCAGTTGCCATTGTTCTTTTTTGTGTCTTGCAGGGGATGTTGGTCCCCTTCCTTTGTGTTTGCAGCCGCTTGCAGTACAGGGGCCTGCAGCTTTGCTCGATCTTCAAAGGGACTGCCCTCACAGCTCTTGTGTTTTGCTCCTCACATCCCTCATCCTGATGGACGCCTTACTGCGAATTTCCTTCCATCTCAATGGTCTGCTCTGGGCTCACGCTCCTGCCATTTCTGGGTGCTTCTTTTGGGCTTTTCATCACCGCCATGGGTTTTTCTGACCCTGTTGACCCCGTTGATGCTGTGGTTCTTTGGGGCCATCTTCCCTCTGTTCCACCATCTTTTCTGGGTTCTGCTCCTTCCCTGGGTGTCTGCCAGTCTCTGACTGTCAGGTCTGGGGAGTTGGCCTCCACACTGCCCATGCTCTCAGGGTCCATCTCAGTTTGTTCCCTGTTTTCTGGCTATCACCTGGATTAGCGGTTTCGTCTTGAGCCACCGAGATTGGGGGTGTCTCTGGTAGTGGCTGTCACCTCTGGCTACATCAGGGGCTTGTTTCTTCCTTCTCCCTCAATGGTCATGGTGTCGAATCAAGGAAAAGTGGCCTTGCTGAGGGATCCCTGATCTGCTGTTCCCATTTCTGGGCTCTCCAGTCTTTGTCCTGGTGAGTTTTGGTGGCTATGTGGCAGGCACTGTCTCTGTTTACTCCACTCCTTTGGCCCCATGCTCTCTGTGTTCGGACATCTGTCATGGTCATTTGTGCCTCAGTCGACCAGCGGGGGGAGCTGTACCGGTCCCTGTCTTCTGGTTTTTCTAGAAGATTGGCTAATTTGCAAGCTTTGGGGAGTCTCCTTCCTCTCTTGGTGGTCTGTCTTTTGAGGGTTCTGACTGGACTTTGGTTTCTTTTGAACCTGGGTGTGCCCCTTTTCTTTCAGCCACCCCTTTCCTGGTTCGGCCTTTTCTGGCTGGGTCTATTTGCAATGATGGTGTTGGCCCTTCTCCCTCTGTTTGGTTCCTTTGGGTTTCGGCCTGGGCAGTTGCTGCTTCCTTACTCCTATTGTTCTTGCTTTCTGGTTCCTCAAGGGGTTTAAGTGGTTCTGCAGGCAGTTCTTCTATTTGTCTTCTCCTGGTTTCAAGACTGTGATTTCCCCTTCATATAGGTTTGTCTGCTTGTCTGCGTTCATTGGTTCCTGTGCATCCACCTCTGCTACTTGCTTCTCTTTTCAGCTCGTCCTCTCTCCTGCACCTCAGGCTGGGTGTATGTCGCTGAGATGGTTGTCCCTGTTGGCTTGGGGTTGTTTGCTTGCATTGGCTCACTCTGTTCGGTTCTCTCAAGGACCTTTGGCCCTTGCATCTTGCTGTCATCAAAGGGGTGCTTTAGCTCTTGGTGTAGGGGGATGGGTCTGTCTCCTTTTTCCATGATGCGTCCTTTTTTGTGGGTGTAAGGGGATGGGTCGGTCTCCTTTTTCCATGGTGCCTCTTTTTTTGTGGGGTCTTTTTGCTCCTGGATCCTGTCACCTGCTCTGAGGCCCCCGCCCGGGGTCTTCCATACGTCTTCTGACATTTCCTGGTCCTACTTTACACCCCTGTTTTCAGTTGGTCTTGAAGGTTTTTGTCCTTCGGGTGTTTTCTCCTTCATCGTCTTCTCTGCTTCTCCGTAGTTGGGAGTTCTCCGTTCTCTGGATGTGTTGTGGGCTTTTTGCATCTGCCTGGGTCATTCCAATGCATTTGGGTGGTGGCTTCCTTATGTGTTGCCTGTGGTCTCTCTAGGAGGGGTATTGGGCCTTCCATGTCCGTTCCGCCTCATTGGGTGTTTTATTTCACTGCCTGGTCCATGTTTCAGAGGGCCTCATTCCGTGATGTTTGTACTGCTGCTACATGGGCCTCTCCCCATGCTTTTGTTTCCCCTTCCAATCCTCTGTTAGGGATTGTGACTTCTGCTACTTTTGGCGCTCATGTTTGTCTAATGCACATGTTTTGTGATTTCTACTCTTTTATTTTTGCCATTACACTGACCTGTTGGTTTTTGTTTCCTACTTTTGGTATTTGTGTCTCAATCATCATTCACTTGGGTATGGGCTCATTGTTAAGGAATGAGACGGGAAGACCGACGAAGAGTTAATGTCCAATAACTCCCTTGTAATCTTAATTATCCCAAATTCTGGTCTTCCCTTTTCATTACTGAGCCCATCCCTCCCTCCCTGTTTCTGTTTATGGTGATTGGTTTATGTTTTTCTTCTTCTTGAGTTTCTTTGGTATTCTCAGGATGTGTGGATGATGCACTTCCCCATTTATGCATGCCAAGCCAGGTAGGCTGCACCATATTGGTAGAGGCATTCGTCTTTTCTAAGTAATAGGTTTTTGTAGAGCAGACAAGCTACTCATTCTTAAGGTATGGAAAAGGAAGATCAGGACTTGGAGTAATAAAGATTACCTGTGACTAACCGGGCATTGGCAATAACACGATGATTTGCCTGAAAGCTCCCTTTTTTCTGTCTTCCAAGGGCTCATCCTTCTGCCCTCCTGGCATGCTTCTTTCCTTCTCCTTCTACCTGTGAAAGGACAATGAGGTAACGTTTCCGGGCTCCCTGTCTGCAGGCTCCTTGGCAGCGATTGATTTTTCAGTTTCAATCTTATTCGAGTGGCAATTTTCCCAAGCTTCAGAGCCCTGGGGTATGATCTTCAGTTGTTGTCCTGATGAGAAGGGTCTGGAAATGTACAATTGTTCACCATCCACCCTGCAGCCAGATCCAAGGCAAGGCAGCCATGGTCCAATGCTTATTGCTGTGTGTGTCATACTGAAATGGGTGGCATATTCTCACTGGTTGCTTCCTGATGTTGGGTTCCTTTAAGGTGACTCTGGTGAGTGGTACCTGATGGAGCTTCAGAGAAAATAATACCACAGTGCTTTCACAATGTGCAAGTTGTCATAAATGAGTCTGAACAGCATCATCCTACACCCCATTTTTACCTCAGGGAGAGAGAGGCATACAGCATTGTGTGGTTCTATCAAGACATAGGTCCTAAATGCACAAAACTCAGGAAAGAATAAAAACTGCAGATATGTAGTCATTAGATATGGGAATAAAGGAAGAATATAAGGCAAAGCAACTTACTGGCTGTATAGCAATTGAGTCTTCAATTATACTTTGTACAATGCACATTTCCCCCAAGGTGCAATCATATCAGACCAAATCTTTTCAAATATACATCCCCAGCAGGGGCAAGCAGGTGGTACCAACAATATACAACCCCCCAAGGGTACCAAAGAAAACATGTCATAAACATCTATTGAATGCATGCTTCCCTTCTGCCTCACAAAGTAACGTGAAATACATGCAGTTTAATCCTAAAGCACACAACACCAGGACATTGCATAATGCTCTGTCCCTGCTGGGGAACCTGTCACCAGGAGAAGTCCCCTTCAATCATCAAGTCCAGGCAAATCAGGGTAGGGCAGAAAGATACAGGACCACTAGCAGGTCAGTCCTCACTTCTGCCAGCCCCGTAACCAAAACATGAAACATCCCAAGAAGGGGATATAATCAGCAATTCAGTCCAATATTTTGTGTTGCTTTCATTCTCTTCGACTTAACAATTTGCCTATTCCATTTTGCCTCAGGAGAGGGTAGGTGTGTGTGCTTTCCAAAATGTGGCTCCAGCTGCAGGTGCACCAGTCATTGAGGAGTCACTCCAAGCATGATTCAGGGATGAAGATGCCGAAGCCCTATATGTTGCAGTTTAAAAGCCTCAGTCTGTGGTCCCGCCAATGACATCACTCCACTCACTCACAAGAGGCACCACCATCGGCCTCCTCCAGCTTGCTCCTAACCATGGCACAACTAATGGTGCACCTCTGCTATGTGCAGAGTGCATCCGCACATACTCCCCTGCTCCAGGCTCCGCCCACTGCTGGAGTTTTTTTTTATTTTCTTGATTATCTCAGTGATATTCCTCACAATGTTATGTGCCAGTGTCTCTAAGGGAAGATTGTCTGATGGTTCTGGTTAGCTGCCATCAGTTGGCTTGAAGACATGTATAGCCAAAAGGGGCTGAACACTTCGTAAAGGGGAATAGGAAACATATGTATTTAACTGCTGTTAGCCAATGATGGTTTTGTTGAAAGCTTAGACATGTAGCAAAGTTGTTCTAGATCTGATCTCCATCAAACTGGGGCTTCTTCCTCAATATTTCGTCCTTAACAAGATCAGGTGGGAATAGTTAGAGTGCAGGTTCTGGAGGGTGTCATCTTTTAAAGAGGTTTGGTCTCCAACCTCCAGACCTCAAGAAATTTACATAATTCTTCGATTTTTTTTCACCACTTTGGACAAGACAGTGTGGGTTTTTGCTTCACATTCATTATTCTGACACCAGTGCTTGTAGAGGTGGCCTTGAAAAGGAAGAATTTGAAATGTGTCTTCTGATCAATTTGTAATCTAGGAGCCGTCAAGCCACAGAGCAAGTCTCTTGAACAACTAAGCAATAATATGATATGATAACAGAAAGTAGCCATTGTTTTTGATCATGGTTTTAGAGGTCGAAATTTCAATTCTTCTGGTGACCAAAAAAGGCCTACCAACATGGTGTCTCTGATGATGTGAGGAGGTTTACCGAGAACTCTAATCTGAAAAGGCAGGACTGGAATGAAGTTAATCTCTAATGCGCCTTCTTTCACAATGGTGGCTGGACTAACTTGTTATTTTTGTAAGTATATGCATTCACGCTTTTTGATGCATACAGGCTGCAGCAAGGAGCAGCTGTTTCATGCATTTAGGGCTAAGGTCATGAACTTGTCCTGATATTGGTTTTCTCTTAAAATAGAACTGTGATACTGGCAAAATACATGGACATAAGAGTATCCACCTTAATGCCCCCTAATAGAGTAAATCTATCTGCTGCACAGCTGCCAGAACAAAGACCAATATTAGCATCTTGAAATACTTCGTGAAAAGTAGTGTTTTCTATCAGATAAGCAATTTCTATGATGATTACATCTTGGATTCTACTTCCTGTACTTGGCATCTTATCAGGTTCAGAATATATTGAAATAGATGGATAAGCAAGTCCACCCAAAAATGCACTACACACAAGAACTGATCAGTAAAAGAATTTGCTCGACCAACAGTATGACTGGAAGTAGTTAGATACAACGACATTGCAAAAGGAAGGCATTGAGTTTCGAACGATGATGTACATCTTTAGAGGTGCTAAATTTAAACAACAACGCTTGATGTCTATAGCTTCGTCTGCACCAATAAATAGTTTAATAAAATGTCTGGTGAAGGAGGTTATTTTGCACTACTCAAAAGCGTCATGATAAACCTGAATGGGTGTCATTCATGTTTTATCCCTTTGACTGTACAAGGTGCCTTGGAATGTATAACTGTCATTTCCCATTGATTTGAGGACATAGCATGCTCTGGGTTGATGCCTTAAGAGATCACATGAGGCTTGAATAAATCATGCAAAAAGGACATCTGGCACCGGATGGAATTTGTTGGCTGCCATATGGGCCAAAGTTCATTGATCCTCATGACACATTCCATGTAATTCCTCCCATACCAGGCTATTTATATACAGTTGGCGAGACACGTCGACAAATATAGGTATGGATGCTACCGCTCTTCTCACACACAAGTTTGAAATGCCACAAACTGTTGAACTCAGGATCTTTTTAGTCTTATCATGACTTCTGTGGCTACAACTACCCATCACGTGAGAATTATGAACTTTGTTGCAATTCTTCAGTAGCTCTGCTACCTCTGTAATAGTATTGGCATTAAAAAGACAAGAGTCCGACCTTTGGAGGTAAGCACTCCTTAAAATGCTTCATGACTTATTCTATTTGTGAACCTTCCTTTGAGTCCGTTGTTACAAAATGAAATGACTCAGTTGGGTCTATTCATCCTCTGTGGTGAAATGCAATCAATTTGGTAATTTTCCATAGATAGGATTTGTGCTGCTTAAGTTGTGTTGTCTCAAGAGCAGCATATGCGGTACTTCCTTCTGTAAACTCAATTTCAGATCTGAGGGAAGGTTATCGTCATATTGCTCCCCTGGTAGCTCACGAACTCCTGACTTTTGTAATTCTTAGTAAATCCTCTGGGTTCGCCGTGGGATCACTTCTACCTAAGGTGCACAAAACTATCTACTGTTAGACTCTAGGAAACGTTCGTGTTTCTTGACCGGAGGCGATTATCACATCACCTATTGGCATCGTATGCGAAACTGAATACCGATTTTGGAACGGACTGAGGAGCTAGTGCTTTTGCACTTTAACATTTCTGGAGCCCGATATCGGCCTAAATAAAGCAAGGACACATAATAATAAAAGAATCATGGATATCGTGCTGAAAATTGTGAACTTGAAAAGGATATGTATGTTAGAAGTGTGTATTCGAGGATTACTTTGGACTTGCGAGGACGTGGAATTTAGTTTTTTTCACGTCAGCCCTGATGAAGCCCGCTGGGGTTAAACGCGTTGGCTGTGTGAATCAAGAATAAAGAAGATGTTTATATGAAGACAAGTCTCTTTATCATTCTATGTGATTCGTGCGCATACTGTATGAAATTAATTATGGGCCTCTTTGCGTGTTTGTTTTCATTATTAATGCCTTAATATCCACCGGCTCTGAAATCAGACTCCAAGAAATAAGCATGTGTCATTCCTGTATTTAATAAAATCCTCTTTGGACCCTACAAACTGGCCAAATATTGGCTGTTTTTTCACCTGCTCTAACTCTTCAAACTGTTAGAGAAGTATCTCTTCGTTCAATTATCCCAGTTCGTGAAGCCCAGCCATCTTCTGTAACTAGCTCAGATGGGCATCCACCCTGGGCAGAGTGCCTGTTTTGTCAGCCTTAGACAACTTTCACTGCTGTGCTGATTCTAACATCTCTGTGGCTTTACTTGTATTAAACCTCTCAGGAGCTTTCGAGACCGCCAGACTTTGTTATCTAGATTATCTGACTTGTTTGCTAATTGTCTTTCAAAGCTATCTTTTCACATATTTCTTCCCCCCCTCTTAAATTCTTCAGTCAGGCACTGCCAGGCTCCCATTTACTTACTTGGTTAAATCAATTCAGTTAGAATTATTCCTTTATGCTGATGATACTCACATTGCTGTAAAGCTAACAGGTGATTCTGGCAGTGTGACAGACAAATTGCATGATTGCCTTTTAAGTATGCAACGGTTGACTGAATTTCGACTACCTACAAGGGTCTCTCTGTCCTTTAAAACCATTCACTTTTTGGGACCGTGAATTCTGGCTCCAGGCTTTGGTTCTGAAGCCTTCTCCTATGCCAATGGTAAAAAAAATAAACTAGTAATTCAAATTGATTTCCCCTAACAATGGCTGGGCGACTATCATCTGTGGTTAGGTCCTGTCTGTTTCAACATCACTCCTCGCAATTAATCTTACATTTGTGTTCTTTACATCAGAGAGTTCAGCCAGTTCGGATTCTTAATGCATTTCTCACTGCTCGATTAGATAGCTGCAACTTTTTTTATCTAGATCTTCCACCTTATTAAATTCAATGCTGCAGTTTATCCAGAACTAAATATTCAAGATTGTCCCTTGTCATGGACATTTGTGACCATATTTATGCAGCCATTGGATCATTGCATTGGCTACCTATAGCGGAATGGTTTTATTGAAATGTTTGTGCATAGTACAGAAAACCATCTTCTCCCCAAATGTATTGTCCTCATCACAGTGGATTCAGTGGCACATACTCAGTCATCTACTAAGATCCAAAGACACAATTTATGTGAGTTTTCCCAAATATCCTCCTAAACCCATGGACGGAGCAACATTCTCTGTTGCTGCTGCTTCTAAGGGGAACTTTTTACCCCTCCATCTCCATCAAGAGTCCAAACTGTGTAACTTTAGGAAAGTATTGAAAACATGGCTGTTTCTATTTTACCTTTCCCTACGGGTGAAGTATATCTAGCTTTACCCTACCACTTAGTTAGTTAGGGCCAAGATACCCTTTCCTGGGTGAAAGTACACTAAATAAAAACACTAAACTAAATAAGGAACAGAAGCTAAATTGCCCAGTGTGCCTCTAGAGCACCAACATTCCCTTTGCCAAGATTGGTCACCAAAATATTAGGGTACCTTGGACCTCAGAAATTCTTTTCCCCATCCTTAAATTGATATATATTCAGAGTTTGCATAGGACTGCCTGAGTGTCATATGCGAGGTTGAGAAGTGTGCCAATGGGAAGTTAGGTAGAAAATACTTGACACACATAGTACTAATAGTAATAAATACATGTGTCTAGGAAGGCAGAAAAATAGTGAGAGACTGTAATAATGATGAATGTATTTGGGAGGAAGTGGTGAGGAGTGAAGAGGTGGGAAAGGAGGAGAGAGAGATAGACATAGGAGAAGCCAAGGAAGAGTAGGCAACCGCAAAAGTCAACCAGAAAGCTAATAGGTGATATTGTAAGAGAAACCAGGATGAAAACTATTTTGGCATATTAGATCTAAAAATGCAATTTCTGGGTAGGGCTAGGCAAAATAATGATGTAATGGCTATGTGGCATGCATCTAAAGCCTTTGAAGTGAAAATAATGTCAATAAAAATACTAATTAAATCTAATTTGATGACCAATCTTCTCCTTTTGTCATGTTCATTCTCCAAAGGCAGCGAGTGTAAGCGGTGAGTAATTTCTGGTGAAAGAGGGGGTTCAACCCAGATATCCCATGAGACAAGTGATTAATCTTAAATTAAAAGATTAAGGGGCATATTACCAACTTTTAGCGATATTAACGCTAATGATGCTTAGCAACACATTTTGTAACGCTAAGCATCGTCGAAAATTATCGCAGAGATAACTTGCTATTAGCAAGGTTTATCTCAGAAGTGATAAAAATTCTCGCGCTAACTGCCAATCGAGAGATTATCGCTGGAAAACCAACGATAATCTCTTGAAGTTTGGTGTTAGCTTGATAATAGGGGCTCACAAACTTAGCCATGATATCCACCTTCCATAGGATATCATGGCTAAGTCAGGAAAATACCAGGTGTAAAAAAAGCAGTGCTAACCGCGGTTAGCGCTGCTTTTTTTTTTAGCGAAATCCTTGATAATAGGAGAAATGTCGCTTAACAACATTTCTCCTATTATTTTTCTCTAGAACGCCCCCTTTGCATCTCATTAGAGATGCAAGGGGAAGCGTAGAGAAAAAGGGTGCTAACATGCAAATTTGCGTGTTTGCACTCTGTTGCTGATAGGGAGATAATTTTATTTCCGCTTTCTTGGCTTTTAAAGTCAAAAAAGCGGAGATGAATCCCTTGATAATATGTCCCTCAGATTCTTAATAAAGGGAATATACATTCAGAATTACTTCTTTCCAAGGGAGAGGATGTTTTGGTGGGGCAGAGAGGCGGGGTGAGGGAGGGGCAGGGTGGGGGGAGCTGAAAACAGGAGTATGGATAATTGAAGGTAAGTAAACATTTTGATTAATAAAACGAATTTCGTAGCGCGCCCTGCATCACAAAATGTGATGCAGGGTGCGCTACGAAATTAGTTTTATTAATTTCCGAAAGTATCCAAAAAGTGAAGAATCTTGGTTACCTGAAATTTCACCACTTAAAATAAGGAATGGATCCCACCAAGGTGGGATGTAGAAATGGAGAAATTCAGGATAACACAGGACTCTTGCAAGTCTTGACACCTACTTTAATATAGTCATCAGGATACCAGAGGGAAGAGTTTTGCCACTGCGTGTTCTGAAACCATGGTGATTAATGTCAGCCAGTGAGACACTGTAGTTGTCCTACTCTTGTGAGACACTTGCTAGTAAGAAAAAGACAAATTAATAGCTGCTGGTGTAATTTGCATTTTAAACCTTGATCTAATGGTTTTATTCTTAGTAGGGATATTGTGTTAGACTGCTTTTTATGAGTAAATATTTTATCCTAATACATGTGAAGCCCAGTACTACTAATGTTATAAAGGTTGTATATTTGGTGCTATTACTGCAATGGTTTAAGTAACTGTGCAGATAAATAAATAAATAAATAAATAAACAAGCATGTTGGTGGTAAGTACTACAACAAAGGCAGGATTGGGTTGCAGATGGTGCACACTCATCATCTTATGTTGCAAATGTCTTGTGTAAACTCTCGTCAGCTAGTGTGCAAGGTCCTGAATGTCTCACTTGCTTTTGAGAACCACCATGTACAAATAAGTCTGCTCAGTTTGGCTCTTTGGCTTCAGTAGCCTGCGCCTCCTTTCCACAAGAGCAGTTCAGCTTCCTCTACTTCCAAGGCTGGTCACAATACCAGGACTTGTAGAGCCCTACGATTGGCCCTGTCATTTCTAGGACCATCAATACTCGTTCATGTTCCTAGTAAAAGTTGGTGACATAGATCTTCTCATTGAAGTGCAAAAAATTATGACTTATTGGCTCGATGTGTTCAGTGTTTATATTACTTGTGGGATTTTGGCAGGAAGCCATATTCAACCAAGTTTAAAGTTAGATTTGAATTATAAAATGGTTACCTATTAATTTATAAATCATTAATTCACTTGAAAGCATTATTGCACTTGGTGGAATCTTGACAGAGCCATGAGAGGGTTTTTTTTTATAGAGAAGACATTGATCAAAATGGTAAGGTTTTCAATACTTTCTTGGGAGATTAAACAGTAAAACCACTTTCAGAGATGAATGGAGGATGTGGTCCATGTGTTAAGGTCAGGATAGTGAAGGGAAAGCCCACCTACCAGTCACAGTTATATTTGTGAACTTGAAGCAGTAAATAAAGGCTAGAATCAGGACCGTAGGGTCCGATATCAAGAGATTCTGCTCTTGAGGCCTGGATTATCAAGGCTCTAGTACTTTTCATGCATCTAACTAAGCCTCGACCTGAACCCTCTTCTTAACATATAGCGAGTGAACCGTTCCTGTGGCAGAAGTCACTTGTTCAAACCCGTTTCCTCAAACTTTCCTTATGGCCAGCTTCTGGATATGCCGAGACGTGGTAAATCAAAGCCAGGCGGCCATAAATAGAGGCTGTGAAATAATCTAGTCAGGAATCCCCTTACACTTGCATCTTCGAGGTTTCATTAAGTTTGATATTTGGAGGATTTTATTTAACACAAGTGTACAGTAAAAGACAACAGGGGTTTGCAATCACAATAAAGATTTGTACTTGATTGTTGATCTCCTAGAGTGAAGCTATATTGTGCATGTAGTGCCTAATTTGTAAAAGAATAGGTGTTGGGTCCCACATTTTCTTTTCGAAGCCTGTGGCTGTTACTTTCGAATATAAAGGGTGCTGAATATTAAGACTGTATAGTCTTGATCTGACCTCACAGTCTCTTTTATCCGTGACCAAATACCCCCTGCCTCTTTATCTCACTCTTCAGGTTCTTCTGCACCCATTCTTTCTTTTTTCGTCACAGTTTTTCTGTCTTTCTCTTACTCCTTTTCCCCCTTTTTTTCTTTGTTTTTCTCCTCTCTTACTCTTGGTAAAAGTCTGATGAGGAAAAATAGGTGCCAGTGGGCCACACCTGCAACCTACAGGCTCACATTAAGCACGGTGTGTATTTGTCACATTTGCTCCAAGAGAATAACATGAATTATGTATAATCAGTGAAGTTTCGCAAGCCACTTTTCAGTGCAGTCAATATTTTATTTTTAACATAGCAGAAGCAAATGGGCCACAAACCTTCATGCACTGGCGACTGCACTTACCTTGTAGCAATCACTGCCACCAATCCATACTTGAGGGTTGCCTTTTGCACTGGTCAATACCAACTGCTTAATAAAATCGTTTTCTTCCACTGAGTGCACAGAAGCAAGATGGGCACCGGAAGTAAGGCTCTGGCAATGGAGCTGAGGAAACAGATGTTACTCACAGTATGTGGAAGAGATACAAAGTGCAATCATGAAAAGTGCTCTTTACTGCAGGTGTTGCAGACAATATTCATGACAAATATTACAATCAAAGAGGGTCACAGATACTTCGCCTGCAAGGTAAGCGAGAGACTGCAAAGCTGCAGTCTCAATTACTGTGAGAGGCAATGAGTTCAAGTATACAAAGTAACTCTCATTGACAAAGTCGGACTGATCAGAACAAAGTCCAATTCTCAGGACCCATTTTACCAAAGTCTTAGGGACACAACTAGAGGAATAATAGTAGCATCCATGCAGCAGTTTGGCATGTGAAGCTCTCAAATTCTACTGGAGATTCCATTTTTTTAACCCAAGTATTATTGTTTTCACAATATGTCAGTTCTGGTGCCACAAACATCCTTAAGGTGACACTGTTTCTTACCTCTCATACAACACAAAGCATGGGCCTGAGGGAGAAGAAAAAAAGTAAATACCCTGCCTGGAAGCTATGTCCTTTAATCCCATCTTTAAGTAGCACAACTACCTACTGTTGGCTTGAAGTAAACATTGCAGACGCACAAGGAAGGAGCTGTCAAGGGCTCGTGATAAAAGAACTGCATTAGGAGGATGGAGAAATAAATATGCAGGAAGAAACTTAAAACTTTCCAGCTCCATAGATCTACTTGTGATACCATGCGTGACAAGGCTAATCGTGTACTTCTCATATGTTTGGAGGCTGACTTCTGAAAACCAGGCTCTGCTGTGCCTGAACGCTGACACTTGCACTCTTAAATCTTTGTATTTGGGCACAAAGTTTAAAACTATTCCTCACTGGTAAAAGATGCACTGAACTGCTTTCATTTTGAATACTATAAAATATGTTCTCTTCTACAATACTGAAGAAAAACCTATCAGTGCATCTTAATCCTTCAGCAAACTCTTACTAATCTTGGTTTCTCTGGCACTGTTGATTATATCTGACAAAACTCGGGTCACTGCTGTCCCACCCTATTGTTTCCAAGATCACGAAACGCATAAATGGTGTGCCATAAGCTACAAGCTTTTACCGTCATTGTGTAATCTATTATGGAGGGATTTGGCTTCCTCACTTTGCCAAGTTGGAGTATGTTTCTATGTGTACGCTGATAACTCAGTTACTTAATGGTAATCTTCATTACTCCGAGTCATGGTCTTCCGCATCGCAGTCCTTACCAGTGAGCACTTTGTGTCTCACATACAGAAATCACCCATTGCAAAAATAAATAAACTATGCCATATGCTATATGTCTTCCAAGGAAGTGGATAATCCATGACCTCTAAAGGAGGGACTGAAATGATATAATTAACTGACATATCAAGCAATAAGATATATCAACATTATCCTTTTCCTCTTTTCACCATGGGAGGAAGGAAGGGAACCTATAACTGCTACGAGAAAGGCTTGGAGTAATGAAGATTACCGGTAAGTAACCAAGGGCCTCATGTAGGTAAATAGTATTTACCGATTCATAAATACAGAATTTTACCGATTCGGTATTTACGAATCGGTAAATGCTATGTAGATAAAAATCGGTAATAAATACCGAAACGTTAAGATTCGGTATTTACCGAATCGGTAATTAAGGAATCAGTATTTGCCATTCATTCCCATGGGCCTGGAGGCCCAGAGTAATGAATGTCAATTACCGGATCGGTAAATACCGATTCGGTAAAATTGGGAAAAAGTCAAGGGTGGCAGGGTCTCACTTTGACACCCTGTTGCACCCCTGATTAGGGCTTGTGTGCACAAGTGGCACACATACATGCCCTAAGGGCATGTATCTCTGTCACATGGCACAGATGAAAATGCACATATTTGCAATTAGATTGGAATTCGTTATTTACCACCAACTAATAGTTGGTGGTAAATAACGAATTCTTTAAGCCCAGAAGCACTGTTTGAAGTGTTTCCTACATTTCATTTACCGGTAAATACCGAATCGGTAAATGATGATTCGGTAAATACCGAATCGGAAAATACCAATTTGTTATTTACTGAATCGGTAAATATACCCCTACATTGGATAAGTCTATTACCGGTCGGTAACAGCCGATTTCGGACGTTACCGACCGGTAATAGGCCACCTACATCTGGCCCTTTACTTACCTAGTCTTTCTTCCTTGGCCCAGTCCTTGCCAGTGAGTGTATACCCAAGTTGTTAAAGAAATGACACCATGCCACTAGAAGTAATGCAGCACCCAAATAATTATTTAGATCAACAAAATCGAAACGCTTAATGAACTGAAGACAGAACAGCTGTCCCAAACTCCGAACAAAAAACTTACCATTCTTAATCTGTAACGAGTAGTAAATGTATGCAGGGAGGACTAAGTTACGACAGCACACATTTCCTTTCTAGAGCCACTCCTAAAAGGTGCCTTAGAGGAGAAAGTACTGCTAGTGAAGCATCCCTGTATTTTGGAAGGAAGGTAGGGGTGGGTGCATATTCCACTCTGCTGGCAGAGTTTGTAGAGTTTTGCCCACTCTGCCCTCTACTTGGAACGCAGATTTCCATCAATGCTCCGCCAACTGCAGTGTGGGGGAGTTTGTTCTAGCACAGCTGGTCAACCGTAAATTGGCAAGAAAGAGCAGGAATTTGCATCTCCTATCATGATTTTTGGGCGCTAAAGGGCCTCCTGGCAAGATTTCTCAACACAGACGGTCGCAGCAGATTGAGACTGTTCTCATTTAAAAAGCTGCACCTTGAGTAAAAAATCTGCTTGCGCGTCAGAAAAAAGTAGCACACTCTGGTGTGTCATGTGGTGCTGTTAGCTTCAGGTCAGGCCCTCCCTGGACCAGAAAACAAGCATCATGGGACATCATCTTGTTTTCTTCTGCTACAGTTGCCCTAAGTGGGAAGGGTATGCACAGACGTGGGCTCCGCACTTGCTATGCCACTGGATGCAAGCTAGCCTGGCTGATAATGGATGATACCTCGAAACCGGCACCAGGATGCTTGTTTTTTAAGCCAGGGGGGACCGGAGTTGGCAGTATGGCCTGGACAGTTCCCATAGAGATCCGAATTAAGAGTGATCTGCAAATGGCTTGGTCTAAATTGGGGTGGCATGGTGAGCAGAAAAACAATAGATTTGACCCAGTCTGTAACTGGGGTGGGGGAATGTTTGGTAATGTTCAGCGTTCCACGTTTTTTTTCTTGTGTGTTGCTGTAGTCACCCCAAGTTGAAAGGGTATATCCTGACAAGGGTCCTGTGCTCGCTATGCCACTGGATTCAAACTAGCCTGGCAGATGAGGAGCGATACCACAAAACCGGTTGCAGGATGCCTTTTTTCTGGTCCAGGGAGGACCTGGCCTGGAAGTTTGGGCTGGAATGTTCCAACGGGAAGCATGGCCAATACTAATTTGCATATGGCTGGGTGCAAACTGGGGTGGCATGGTGTGCAAAACATCGATTGATTTAACCCAGATCTGTGAGTGGGGGTGAATGTTTGACAATGATCAGTATTCTGTCCATCTTTTTTTTTTGATTTGCCATTGACAAAATATTGTCCTCTGCCCAAATCCTGATTAGTTCTGCCTGAAATGCTAGCAAAGGAATTCTGGTACTCATCAGATAGTTCACATGGGCCCTCGTGACCTGATGGTCTATATTGATCTCTTGTGCCCCATATGCAATGGGCAACAACCTGCAGGCCTTTTTAGACAACTGCCAACTCCTTCCAGTTCGAGGATGCCAGGGACTCTGCAGGTCAATTGGTCCACCAGGATTGTTTCCCAATCCATAGCACTGGCATCCATTGTGATTGTCCACTGGAGGAGAGGATCCAACATTTCTCCTTTCTCCTGATTTGATGGATTTAGCCACTATTGCTGCTTCTGAGAAATTGGACCCAGGATGGGGACCAAGAGGTAATAGTTCTGAGACAATGGGTCCCAAAATGAAAGAATGAGCTAGAGGAGGTTTTATAGGTGTATGTGAGGACGGGGTACTAGAAACAGAGCAGCCGCCATGTTACCCTGTACCCTGAACAACTCCCTCACTGATGCACTTTTGAAAGTTCCGAAGATTTCTCAAGCATTCCATTATTTTCTGCTGTCATAGAGGAGGAATAAATGCCTGTCCCACTTTTGTGTCAAAAAGAACCCAAATGAACTGGAGCTCTTGAGAAAGAACCACATGTTTTTGTATCAAATTGAACATGAAGCCATGATCATTCAGGCATTATGAAACCAACGGGAGGGCTTGTTGACCCTTATGAAAAGAAAATAGTTGGCACAAATCAGCCATCTGCCAAATAGGGCAAAATTAACAGACCCAAGGAATGAAAGTTCCCCAGCAAAGGTGCAAGAGTCTTAGTAAAACCCTCTGAGGCCAAAAGGAGGACATAGGATTGAAAGAATTGACGCAAGGTGAATAATCTTAGATCTTTCTAAGACATAGGATGAACAGGGTTGTGGAAGAAAGCTTCAAGAAGGTCAATAGATGCTAAAACCATGCCAGAGGAAATCAGAGGTGAAATGTGTTGTAAGCTCATCATTATGAATCTTTTGTAAGGAATATAGAGATTCAAAGATTGTAAGTCTAGAACTAGACCACACTCCCCAACCTTTTTTTAACTAAATCATTAAGAAGTAATATGCTAATACCCTTTCCTGCTTTGGCACCAGATTGATGGCCCCTTTCCATGAAATATATAAAATTCATTTGAAGAGAACCTCAGTCTTCTGGGGATTGCTTAGAGTGGGAGTTGAAATAAAAATCTATTACAGAGGGCAAAAAACTTAATCTGATAACCTTTCTTAAACCAGTTAAAGGGCTCAGCAACTGAAACATTCTTGATTCTTCCGTCCAATTCCTAATAGTCATGTGCTAGGTTTGGCTGTAGTAGATGGAGAACCTACAGGGTGTTGGTGGGACTTGTAAGTAAAGGGAGTGCCACAAACCTCATCCCCTTCCCCAAAAGAGCTAGTAAGCCCCTTTAGAAGTACAGGTCCGACCAAAGCTTGATTGAATCTAAAGGCTTGTCCTGTAGAAGGAGGTTTAACTGAGGCAAGTATCTTGGGATCCTTGGCTGATCTCTTTATAAGTTCTTCAAGTTGAGTACCAACACGTTTAGAACCATCAAAGGGAAGAAGACTCAGGAGAGATTTCTGAGAGTTGTCTGCCTCCACAACTGCATCTATATGTGGTATCTAGAGTAGATTATGAAGTCAGATATTGCCCCAGCAGCAGGCAAGAAATCAAAAGTTATTTCAGATACTAATATGACCTGTTGCTCCATAATTTACTATCTCGCATTTCCATCTTCACCCGGCTGCAGTTCCTCAGCTGAGGCTTGGGAGTTGTGAAGAATGAACTGAGCTGCATATGTAGCATATACCCTGCACTCATTGCAAAATTAGAGTATGACATCTTACTTGCACTGTCCACCTTTCTGTTGACCTGATTTGAACACGAGGCACCCTCAGTAATTATCGTGGCAATCGAAGCCGAGTCAGCCATGAGAGAATCGACATTAACATTGACAGGGAATTTCCCTCAAAAACTTTGAAGAAGCTATGTTTTGCAAGGAATATCAGACATTTTGATTTATTTACATCTGCTCTTTCTCAAGATTGGGTCAAAGTGAAGTGGTTGACTTTCAGAGGGAAAGCTCAGAGGGGGTGAGATTTGAATTTCCCACCCATAGAAGGTCCTTCGCCGCCAGATGCCATTTGTAAAGTTAGAGATTTCTACCATGGGACTTTTTTGGATCTTGAATTTTTCAGGAGGGCAAGGCTGCAGGATGTAGAGGCACAAGGCTGGATACCTTCCTTGCAAGGTCTAGCTGAATATGATTTGCTACTGTGGAAAAGTTCAGAGTGGTAGCGACCTGAATCTTTGGCGCGGCAGCAAAGCACCTTTGTCAGATCGGCTTGACAGATTGTTCTTTGCACTGTTCAGTTCTTGGAGCCAAAAAGATTGCAATTTGCAGGTTTTTGGAAAATATTTGGAGTACAGGTTGTCACCAGCCAGGGATCTGGGACGTTGGAGCAGCTCTTGTGGGTCAAGACTCTAGCAGAAGCCAGCATCAGGGTCCGAGGAAAGGATTAGTTGGAACTGGCCATCTGGAAAGTTGAAGGGAACGCCTCTTGCAGCTTGTTGTGTCCCTATATGCTGAAGAGGAGGTCAGCTTTACGACCCTTGAAGTCTACTGCTTTGTTCTGGGTATAATAGGGAGAGCAAGTCCAAACTTCTCAGGTCACTGAGAACAGGTCCAGCACTCTTGTGTTCTTCCACAGGTCTTAAAGTAATCTGAGTGGACTACTATTTTTGCCAAATGCATGCCTGACAACAGACGGTGAGTGGAGGAAACTCCTGGACACCCTCTGAACAATGAGATTAAAGCATTTCCTGTGTTTCCTACTCCAAGCATTCCTACATTGCCCATCTACATAAAATTAAGGTGGCAAATCGTTCTTCCGCTGTGAAGAGATCCTGTACCCACCATAGAGTTGTGGCCAGGAAAATGAGCAACAACTCATTTGTTGTCACTCAAAGCCGGTTCTGGGGACAGATCCTCTCTCACTGAGACTGGTGTGGCTGGCAAGAGTGATAAATGAGTGGAAGGTTCAGGTGTTTGCTACTATCACCTATGACTGTGTAGGCCTCCTTGAAGTTAATTAAGTTCCTGACCACATCCCAGATAGTAATCTTGCCAGCGGTACAATCTCCATACCCAAGGCCTCTGTCTAGCACTGGAAGCAAGTTAGCCCCTCCTCCAGAGGGCTATTCAACTCCTGCTTAATAGCCGCAGCTCATACAAATGGGTCTCTAGGTGCTTTAGACAGGGAAAATAAAACTTTATAAAAGTGCACATTTTCCTAAATCTTTATTGCAAATCCAACTTCATCAATGAATTGCACTTGTAATAAATATTTTAAACAGTCCAAAATGAACTTTATAGATATCTCCTAGCCATAGAGAAGAATATTGCATTTATTGTTGAATGCCGATAATTTCCAATTGAACATCCAACAAAAGTAGCTTTTAGGGCATTTTTCACTGTAAGGAATGTCTTACATTTAATATTTACATGTCCTACTTTTAATACCATATATCCTTTTTTATGGACAGTAAGTCTGGACTAGCAGTCACTTATTTAAAACGAAGGTTTGGCCTGTCATAAAGGTTATGGAGACTGATTGTATTTGCAGTTTAAATCTGTACAATCAGGTTCCAGATGGCAGGCATGAAGTCATATTTACACTGTCATTGTGGTGGATGGCACAATAGGTGTGTCAATCAATTTAACTTACAGGCCCTGTGTACATTTTGATACCGTATATCAGAGGCCTATATGATTTAAATACACCAACCAGGAGTATGCCCATTTCATCACACTGAAAGGTGGACAGAGAAACTTTACTGCTGATAAACAGCGGTAAAACACCTAGAATTCAACAGCTATTAAAACAGTCAAGACAAAATCTAGGCACTACACCACTTATCAGATGGCCATTTCCAATGTGTTGCAAAACCAATTTTTAGAGGGACTCAGCGGGGGTGAGAGTATGAGAGGTCATTTCAGTTCAATACCATTTACTCAAGTGATATTAGTAATTAGAATTTTCCTAAATTATAGTGAGCCTTCTTCTTTCAAAGACAGCTAGCAAAGTATTAAATTAATATTAATATGTATGGCATTACAATATTTAGTAGTGAGGTAGGGAGATTTCTCTAGCATTTGAGATATTTAGTTAATTTCCACAGTGATTTATTTCATTCAATGCAAAAATAGCAAGGTTTGATTTACATAATGTGCTGGCTCCACAGTGTTCTTTCCAATGAATGCTATTCAAAATGTTTGCAAGTAAATGGAAAAGGGAATCTGAAGCTGCAGGCATTTCATTTGGGAGGGGCTGGTATAACCACTGAATACTAAACTTCTGCTGTCTTCCATAATGACCAACAAAAGTAATATTCACTGATTACATGAGAAGATATCTCACGTATGTTCACTGTGAATGTAAATAGAAAAAGAACGTAGAAACATGGTTATTTATATGCTGTCTGTACCTTCATTTTGGATCTCCACTGAGAATTAAGGCCAACAAATTTTTCCTCATCTCTCCTATACCATTATTTAAATGGACAAATATTTTCACCACAGTATACCCACACTGCTATGGGACTGAGACTCAATGCTAGTCAGACATTCTCTTCGGTAGAGGAATAATTGGTTATAGTACACATAAAGGAGCATCCCCTAACAAATTGTGCACCTTCTTAAGTAGAAACAGATATGAAATTGTGCTTTTATCAGAAGTTATAAAACATTACATTAAATCAGTCACCAGGCTCTGTATATATTATCAGGTGAGTCCAATATACAATAAATAAATGCATTTATCAATGAAATAAATAAGCTATTTTTAAGTAGGGAAGACTTTTTTCAGAATACAAAGATGGTAGCAGTAGGCTGTTGTCAATTTCAAATCCAGAGGGACAAAGGTCAGCTCGAATTGAAATAAAAGTCTAAGAATGTGGACTATTTCAGATGGAAGAGGTGGTGGACTCATAGTCTGTGACCACACTATACGCACCCAAGTAATGAATGGGAATTGTGCTTTAATAATTTTGCTCTGCACACTCTTAGAAAGCTTGGACTATAAATCTAAAAATGTGTACACCCTATGCCTAGGCAAGGAAATTATAGAGCAAGCAAAGACACAGCTATGAACTCACACATAGTGGACCCCAATACATGCATTCCACTTCTAGCCTGCTTCTAGCCTGAGAGGCTTAATTATGAGAGCCCTTCATCACTTTTGCACCATGTACAGTGGTATAGGCATGATACAGGGCTTGGAATCAGATTTATGAAACCAGGAAAAGCCACCTTGCGTGGCTTTGGGTGGCCTCATAAATCCTGAGTAAGGCAATGCAGCGCAAATTGTTGCATCCCCTTACTGTGCCCCCAGGAGGCGTTCCATGGGCATTGCGGTTGGGTTTTCCCACATAACACCTAGGGATTTTTACGCTGCCCGGGATTTACAAAATTATGTAAACCTGGGGAAGCACCAAATCTATACGCCTCCCAAAGTGTGGCGTTAAAAGGAAAAATATCTTTGTTTCTCCTATTTTTTTCTTCTTTTTAAGTGAGCTGCATTCTGCACACAAGGGGCCCTTCCTGCACAAAAACAATCTGCAACAGATCGGGAATAGAGGGTCCAACAGAAAAACTTTTCCAGTTCATTGATGCATATTTAAGACCATTTGTCTCGAATTTACCCTCGTTTATACGGGACACAAAACACCTACTAAATATGTTGTGTGATGTTAAGTGGGAGACAGGAATGACCTTGGTCTCTTTTGATGTAGTGGCACTTTTTACTAATATAGAGCATGAGAAGGGTTTGCATGCACTTGAATACTTTTTGGACAGGCGAGCAGTGGAATATTTATCTCACACTAAAATGTTTATAGACATGTCTAGACTAGTACTGAATAACAACACGTTCCTTTTTATTGATGACTGGTATAAACAACTGTGTGGTACTGTGATGGGCTCCAGATTTGCGCCGTCTTTTGCCAACCTATTTATGGGTAGTTTCGAGGCAGTGCACATCTGGGGGTCTCGTGGCCAACAGTGGGTGGAAGTCATCCACTAATGGGGTTGATTTATCGATGAGTGTGTGATGATCTTGACTGGCACACTAAGCAAACTCAATGCATTTTTTGAGTTTTTGAATGACAATTAGCATATTTTTGAAGTTTACAATGACCAAAAGTCAGCAGGAATTAGTGTTTTTGGATGTTGAGTTGTATATTGATGGGGAGAAAATCCAAACTCGTATGCACCGTAAACCAGCTTCGTGCAATGCATTACTGCATGAAGAAAGTGCACATCCTAAGAGCCAAAATATTTTGATCCCATATGGCGAGATGTTGCAGGCTCGTCGTAATTGTAGTCAGGATGATACTTTTGACCATAATGTGAGAGATAATAAAAGACGGTTTCTCTCACGAGGTTATGATGGAGGTGTAGTGGTCAAAGCAGAAACAAAGGTACATCAAGTGGAACGCAACAAAACATTAAAGGAAAAGTGCTGCAGGGTTTCGAAATTGTGAACAGTAAGTTCACAATCGCAAACAGTACGTTCGCGGGAGCCAGCTATCGCTCGGTTAGAATTTCTACCTGAGTGGTAGGAATACCAGCACAAACTGCAGTTCGCACTGCACTCCGCTACTCGCAGAACTTTGCAGAGTTTTTTTGTAACTTTGTAGAGTTCCGCGTAGCAAAACTCTGTAAACTTCGGCCAGACCTAACCAAGACAAACTGACAACCACACTGGTCACACTAAAAGAGTGGCTAGTTCTCATTCAACCTCCCTTCAATGATGTGCATTATATTTTTTATTCATATTGTTTCAATTTTATTGTTTTCATTCTAATAATTTGCAACTTTTGATCCCTACAAATTTTTTGTAAGCATTTTGGTGTAATTGTAATCAACAACCCCT
This sequence comes from Lissotriton vulgaris, assembly GCF_964263255.1. Taxonomy (NCBI): domain Eukaryota; kingdom Metazoa; phylum Chordata; class Amphibia; order Caudata; family Salamandridae; genus Lissotriton; species Lissotriton vulgaris. The sequence continues at coordinate 1,566,232,225 of NC_141691.1, read as the reverse complement.
TTTCTTTCGAACTCATTAATTTCATAGTTATAATGGTTTTCTGGTGCTACTGTTCATGAACCAAAATTTGTCTGTGAAGAATGTCTTGATACTTTTACCAAAGTACAAATCCTAAAATATGGATCCCTCATAAAAATGTGTTTTTGTTTGTGTATATTTTTTATTTTGAACAGGTTCACTTACAGCTAATATCATGATTGGGACCTAGTTTAACACTGCTGTGTTCCACTAGCAAGAATGAAGATGTATAGCGCGAGAACTGAAAAAAGAGTGAGATGGAATTGCCAAGCTTCTCTAACTAGCTGAGTCTATATTTATGTTTTTGTGAAAAGACATACTGTAAAGGATATTCGATGAAGGAAAGAAGCGGGGTCATTGCCTTTTTTTGGTGCTTAGCTATTGATGCAGCAGCCCAGAGTGCATCAATTTGTAACCTTAAAAGATTAACTCAATGATGTTCAAGGTATTTGCATCATATCATGAGACCATATGTGATCCTCATACTTTGGTGGAATCAATGACTATATGACAATATCTAGAAGACGTGGCCCTTTCTTGAGTTGAGAAGGAGCATAGACAGGCTCTGAACATGGTGATATAATTATTGAAGATATACTTGGCTATTGACAGGCTGGCTTCTGGGAATGCCCCTGGCTCTGATACCCTAATTGCAGATTTGCATAAGGCATATAAGACTAAACTAACTAGGATCTCAGAATTTGGTGTTGTATAACAAAACCTTAGAGTGGGGTGAATTCCCACCATCCATCAGAGAGTCACTCGTCATAATTCTATGAAACCCGGCAAGAAATAACTACTATGTCAATGATATAGACAACTCTTGTAAATCCACATAGTACAATTCTAGCACAAATACTGACCAGTAGGCTAGATTCACTTTTGTTATTTCCTGATCACTTCAGTTGCATCCAGGTTGGAGCCAGGTTCTTCAATCTATAACCCTTATTTACAGTGATATATCAAATAAGGTTGTAAATCTTTGCCGTCATGTGTTTTTTGATGTATAGTAATTGACTCCTGAGAAAGGCCCTTTCTTTGAGTGATGTTGAAGAAGATGAGGCTGTGGTATTTTTTCCTACAATTAAATGTTGTACACCTAGCCAACCACCAGAGTAAAAACTAATGGTCATATTTCATTTCTATTAACGATTGCTAAAGTACTCTGGCAGGAAACACCCCTTCCCTGCTCTTTTTTGCCATTGTTATGTAGCTTTTAAACTGTGTGAACTGCATTCACATAGAAGCATATGTCTTTTTTTACTCATTGCCTGATAATGTCTGAGTATGCACAGCATTCCATTATTCATTAAAAGACCAAATAGATATCTTCCCCCAGTGTTTAGGAATGTACATTTGGATTCTATGTTGGGATCTTTATCAACTGGGGCAAGTCAGAACTATTTCCATTGACTGATATCACAGAACTGGTTGTGGTGGTCTTCCTATTAGATGTGTATTGACTGTAAATTAGTTTGGGTGAAGATCTATAGGTTGCATGATGCAGTTCTTATTAATAACTATGGCCAAGTGATGAACCCACTTTCTGTTCAAATAGGCCGGTGGAAAAAGTTACAACTCTCAATTATGGTGTAGGATTGCCATAATAAAAACGGTGGCTTTTTTGAAATTCTTACACCCATCTAAAGTCCTACCAATTCCTCTTACAAGGTTTTTTTTCCTTTCAGTTAGTTTGTTATTTAGATTACTGTGGGCTTTAAGCAGCCAAGGGTTATTCGAGACATTCTCACCTTATGATGGGGGAGGGGAGGGGAGGATATTATGCACCTGCTTTAAAACTATACATTCTATGCTGCACAAACACAATTTGCTAATTTATGCACCACCCTGTACCAGGTATACTACATGTAGTAGTTGAAGAAAGTAGAATAGGTCTCTTCCATGCAAGAACTATTGGCTTTGCCACTATGTTTCAGACATTTTGTTCACTAGCGTGGCTGCTGTTTAGCATGGTTAAATGTTAGTGGGGTAAATGAGATTGGTAAGGAGAGCAGTATCATTAAGTGGAGTAAAGTGGAGTGTTAGGGAGTGGCATAAAGTTTCAGAGAATGCTGTGGAGTAGAGTTGAATATCATGGAGTAGAATGAAGTTTAGTGTCATGGAGTTGCATGGAGCGTTGTTGAGTGTCAGGGAGGGAGTAGAGTGTCATAGAGGGGAAAGTCTTGGAGTGGAGAAGATTTAAGTGGCACCGAGTGAAGTAGAGATGAGTGGCGTAGAGTGGAGTGGCGTGGTGTGTTGTGGAATGGTGCAAAGAAGAGTGGAGTGTCATGGAGGGTGTTGCCTAGAGGTGAATAGAGGTTTGTGGAGTAGAGTGGCATAGAGAGGAGTAGACTGTCACAGAGTGGAGTAGTGTAGGAGAGTAGAATTGCATTGAGTGGACTAGAGTGTTGCTGAGTTGAGTGGGCTAGAGTGTCATAGAGTAAGGTGGCAGAGAATGGAGCGGCATTGAGTAAAGTTGAGTAGTGTGTCGTAGAATAGAGTATAGTAAAGTGGTATTGAGTGTTGTAGAGTGGAGTAGTATTGTAAAGTGGCATAGAGTGGAGTAGAGGTAAATGGAATAGAGCATCATAGAGTGGAGTGGTGTACAGTGCAGTGCTGTAGAGTGGAGCAGAGTGAAGTGGGGTAAAGTGCAATGGTGCAGAGTAGACTGGAGTGTAGTGTGAATTGGTTTTCAGTAAAGTGATGTACAGTGCATTGGTATAGAGTGAAGTAACGAAGAGTAGAGTAGTGTAGAGTGCTGTGGTGCAGAGTAGACTGGAGTGCTGTATGGTGTAGTGCCATAGAGTTTATTGTTTCATAATAGAGTGAAGTGGTGCAGAGTGGAGTGGTTCAGGATAGAGTGGAGAGGTGCAGGGTAGAGTGCAAAGGTGTAGAGTATAGTAACGTAGAGTGGTGTAGAGTGGAGTGGTGCAAAATAAATTAGAGTGGTGTGGAGTTATGCAGAGTGTAATGGTGTTGAGTGCATTGGCACAGTGTACAGCAGAGTGGCATAGAGTTGATTAGTGCAGAGTAGAGTGGAGTGGTGTAGAGTGTGATGGCATAGAGTGCAGTAGCATAGAGTGCAGTGTCATACTGTGCAGTAGATTAGAGTGGTGCAGAGTAGAGTGGTGCAGAAAGCAGTGCATATAGTACAGTGGTGCAGAGTAGAATAGAGTAGCATAAAGTGGAGTGAGGCAGAGCCTGGTGGTGTAGGGTGAGATTGTATGCAGTATTGTAGAGTACAGAGGCATTGAGCTCCTTAGCTGAGACTGCTGTCTTGCAGAGTAGAGGGTCGTAGAATGCAGTGGTGTAGAGTAGAGTGGCACATCATAGAGTGGCAGTGAGGCAGAGATAAGTGGAGTAGAGTACAGTGCTGCCGAGTAAAATAGAGTAACATAGAGTGCAGTGACATAGAGCACAATGGTGTAGAGTGGTGTAGGGTGCAGTTACATAGCATGCAATGGATTTGAGTTCAGTGGCAGAGAGTGTAGTCTTGCAGAGAAAAGTGTGATAGAGTGCAGTGGCTTAGATTAGAGTGGCACAGAGTAGGGTGGTGCACAGAGCAGTGGCATAGAGTATAGTGGTGCAGAGTAGAATAAGGTGAGATAGCATACAGTGCTGTAGCATGCAGTGGAATAGAGAACAGTGGCGTAGAGTGCAGTAGTGTAGAGTGCTGCAGACTAGAGTATAGTGGCACAGAGTGCAGTGGTGCACAGAGGTTGGCGTGGAGTGCAGTGGCATAGAGTGCATTGTTTTTGAGGAAAGTGATGTTTAGTGCATTGTTGTAGAGTGCAGTCAATTAGAGTAGAGTGGCAAAGGTGGCAGTAGTGTAGATTAGAGTGGTGCAGCAGAGTAGAGTGGCATAGAGTGGTGCAGTGCAGAGTTCAGTGGCAGAGTGCAGTGTTGAAGGGTAGGCTTTTGTAGAATGCAGTAGTTTGTAGCAGAAAGCCGTAGAGTGCACTGGTGTGGAGTGCAGTGGTGTAGAGTAGTGCAAAGTAGCATGGCATAGAGTTCAGTGGTGTAAAGTGTTAAAGAGTACAGTATAGAGGCGTAGATTGCAGTGGTGAAAAGTAGATTGGTGTGAAATGCAGTGGCATAGAGTTGGTTTTGAATAAAGTGGTGTACAAGGCTTAGTCGTAGAATGCAGTGGCGTAGATTGAAGTGGCACAGAGTAGAGTGGAGAGGCGCAGAGTGGTGCTGAATGCAATGGCACCAAGTGCAGTGAAGGTGAGTGTAATGGTGTGGAGTAGATTATTTAAGATAAGAGTTGTGTAGTGCATGGTAGAGTATAGTGGTAGAAGTAGAGTGGCGTAGAGTGCAGAGTAGATTAGAGTGGCGTAGAGTGGGTTGGCATAGAGTACACTGGTGTAGAGTTGAGTGGTACAGACTAGAATGCATTGGCATGGAGACCAGTGGCATTGAGTGAAGTGCTGTAGAGTGGTGCAAAGTAGTGTGGCATAGAAAACAGCGGCATAGAGTAGAGTGGTGCAGAGTAGAATAGAGTGGAGTGCAATAGAATGCAGTTATGTAGAGTACTATGGCATAGAGTACAGTTGCGAAAAGTGCTGCAAAGTATAGTATAGTGACGCAGAGTGCGGTGGTGAAGAGTAGAATGCAGTGGCAGAGGTTTTGAGTAAAGTGGAGTAGATTGCATTGGGATAGAGTGCGGTGGTGTAAATTGAACTGGAACAGAATAGAGTGGCAAAGTGGAGCAGAGTAGAGTGAAGTGGCGTAGAGTGCAGTGATAAAGAGTGCAGTGGTGCATAGTAAAGCAGTGTGGGGTAAAGTGCATTGACATAGAGTAGAGTGAAGAAGAGAGGTGTAGAGTGAAGTGACATAGAGTGGAGTGGTGCAGAGTAGAGTGCAGTGACACAATGTGGACTAGCATGGAGTGGTGTAGAGTGGAATATGCACACTGCTATTACAGACAATACATCTTCAATTGAAATTACCATTACATTTGTACTGACATACAGTTTTACTAATAAAAATATTGGGATTGGGTGGACAACAATCTTCTGAGAGTCGCTAGGTCTGATTCCATGGCGGGTCGCTTCTTGGAGGCCAAAATCTACCCTATGCTAGAAAATTATTGGGACAATATTACGGTCCCACTGGACAGGAAGTTAGTCTTTCAGTTAAGATCAGGATCCATCCCGCTAAAAAAACTAACTGCAGGTTGGCAGAGGTCGTCCAATATGTCATGCCCAGTGTGTGAAGCCGCTGTTGAAAGCCTAGGTCACTTTTTATTTGTCTGCAAAGCCTATTCATCACCTAGGAGGGTATGGCTTACCCCTGTATGCAAAAACCTTGGGACACGACATAGTGCAGTGGCATTGAGAATTTTATGCACATCTACCCAGGAGTCGATAGTTCTCGGGGTAGCCAAATACCTGGGGTGGGCCTGGGCAATTAGGCGGCGATCTATGGGTGGGCTCAGTTAATTTGGTTTTTAATTGTTTTACAAATTCTAATCTAATCTGCTATATATGTGTACTTTTATATGTTGGTATTGCATGAGCTTGCACAAAATGTCTTATATGAATTTGTATATGTTAAATGATTTGTTTTTTATCTGTTATGTTCAATTTTATGCTGTGCTTTTATGAGAAATGATCTCGAATAAAGCTTGTTCAACCAACCAACTAATAAAAGTATACAACAATAATGTTTGGAAATGCCATCACCTAGAGTATTGATTTCTTTTGATCGTATTCAACTAAGTGTTTTTACCACACTGCAGAATTACCAAAAGAATGTGCTACATGTGTGCTTTTAATTCTAATATATTCTGAATGCCTGAAGAGTTCATTTATAGATATTTAAAGTGTATTGGTTGCTAGAAGAAAATAACATTGTACAGTCTTCCTCAAGCATTCCATAAATAGCCAGCATGAATGTCACATAAATCCTCTCACTTTGAAGTCAGAGAAAAAAAAAAGCATGCACCAAACTCCCTGGAAGACAGAGCCTAACATTTGACCTCTGTCTTTGAATGCACAGCAAATGTGACAAGAGAAGAACAATATATATAGGCCAGTACAGAGCTCCAATACTAGTATAGGTACACAGTAAATAGGGTTTCTGCTAGGGAAGAGGCAAACTCAAACTGGAAAACCTAAAACAAATAGAGTTAGCAAATAGAAAGCATGCAAATGTGATTTACAAACCACAAAGCCAATGGTAAGCAATGGGTGGAATGCATTGCATGGTGAGCTTTCGGAATGTTCCCAAGATGTTGTTAGCAAACCAGACAGCTGCACTATCTGGTAGGCTTCAAACTAAAAATGGCACTTTACAGACAGTGTTGGTGACAAGAATGCCTTATGGTCTGTACAGCATTGACTTAATGGGTACCACAAATAGGGTGTGGTTGGAAATTACTTAGCCAAATTGGAACAACAAGCTGAACTCTTCCCTCTCACCTTTGGCTAATAATCTTGTGGTTCCGCTCACTAGTGAAATTGTAGCTGAGCACACCTTGGGGGAAACCATTTATGGAAAAAATGTATTGAGAGAGCACCTTTCTGAGCTTAGATCAGTTTAAGAAGAGGGACAGTGTTACCCCTCTTGACATATTTGTATTTTCAAACTACACCACATATTGCAAGATTGAGCTTCATTCTATCTGGCTGAACCCCCAGATTGGAAGCTTCTTCATCTATTGATTAATACATTAGACGCTTGATGATGAGCGGCCAGAATGTATAAAAAGCCTATGGAAACAGAGGTGGGAATGAAAGCAAAGAGACAAACTGAAGCTGATTTTGGGATGGAGATTACAGATGCATGTGTGCTGCACATGACCTAAGCTGATATCCCCTACCATAGGCATAAACTACTTCATTTTAAATATTTGCATTAGCCAAAATACGCTCTGCTGTCCTTAACTCTGAATATCATGCTGTCCGCTGCAGGCAGAGTGTTAGACCTGGCCCTCCTTGCGGGTTTATCACCAAACATTTTGCCTTTTGCCTCCTATTTTTCTGACCTTTGTTTGTTGGCTATAGGATTCTGGGAACTTTACAACTGCTGATCAGTGCTTAAGTGCATATGCTCTCTGTGTAAACAATGATTATGATTGGTTATTGTTAGAAATGGGGGTCTCTAGTTGGCAATGGCTGGTGCCAAGGTCAAATAGGGACCCTTCTTCCTAAGTCAGGGCAAGTGGGCTACCCCTTTTGACAACCCCTGCTCAAACCTGTGGTAACGTAGCACGAGCAGTTAGGCCTATCTCAGAGGCAGTGTGTGAAGCATTTATGACCATGTACAACAAGGCAGTAATGACACCACAAAAGGACAGAACTCAGGTAGGTATAGAAAAATAATATCTTTATCAAACCGTTTAACTCAAACTCTCAAAGCGTGTCAACAAGCTACAATGCACCTAAACTAGTGGGGACTCCAAAAGGCATTAACATATTCACCAGAACATGACAAAGACTGAGTTCAAGGCCGGGGTCTTCATGGCCCGTTTGGCACCAGGCATCTGCCGTTGCAAGGAGACACAGCACGCAGCTTCTCGAAGAAGCAGAGATGGTGATAGGCAGACTCCCAGTGAACCCAAGTCTTGACTGCAGAGGTCCCCAGCATGCACCCATAATGATTTGGGCACGTGGGGACAGGTGAGCTCTCAGTGCCAGCAGCACATGGCTGCTGCGGCCCGGGCTGGTGGTGGTGAAGACTCTCGTCTTGCAGCTCCGTGGTGGGCTCACAGGGACAGCAGCTCTCTCTTAGCTGCGGTGGCCCACGAGACGATAGCAAAAATCTTCGACAATGGTGAACAAGATGCGGGAACTCCGCATCAGCAGCTCTCCCATAGCTGCGTTGACCCACAGAACGATAGCGACAATCCTTGACAATGGTGAACAAGATGCGGGCACTCATCCGCAACAACTCTCCCTTAGCTGCGGCGGCCCACAGGACAAACCACAAGGAGGAAAAGTTAGCACAGGTGTGGGCACTCAGCGGCAGCAGCTTTCTCCTAGCTGCAGCGACCCACCGGACGAATCACGATGATGCAAAATTGGTAAAAGTGTGGGCACTCAGCCGCAGCAGCTCTCTCTCTCAGCGGCGGCCCACAAGACGAACGGTGATGCAAAGTTGCCCAAGGTGTGGGCACTCAGCGGCGGCAGTTCTCTCTTAGCTGCAGCGGCCCACGGGACGAACCACAACGATGCAAAGTTGACAAAGGCTCGGGCACTCAGCGGCAGCAGCTCTCTCTTATCTGTGGCAGCCCACAGAATGAAGGAGAGATGCAAAGTTGGCAAAGGTGATGGCACTCAGCGGCGGCAGCTCTCTCTTAGCTGCAGCAGCCCATACAGATTTAGCGAAGGGTCCGCAGGTTCACATCCTGTTGGGCCCTGAGCGGCGGCAGCTCTCTCTTAGCTGTAGCGGCCCACACAGGTCCAGTGAAAGTTTGGAAGGTTCAAATTCAGTCGGGCTCTCAGCAGCGCCAGCTCTCGCTTAGCTGCAGCGGCCCACACAGATTCAGTGAAGGTTTCCAAGGGTCAAATTTAGGCGGGCTCCCACCGGCAGCAGCTCTCTCTTAGCTGCAGCGGCCCGCACATATTCAGTGGAGGTTTAATTTTTTTTAATTCAGTCAGGCTCTCAGCTGCAGCTGCTCTCTCTTAGCTGCAGCGGCCCGCACAGATTCAGCGTAGGTTTCAAAGGTTCAGTTTGCAGCCCTCACAGTAAAACTAGAGGCTCCAGATTACTCGACGGAGGCCTCACCTACAAGCAGAATTCCTCGCACAGGAATTCCGGCAGCAGACGAGGGTAAGTCTAATGTCCTTGAGACTACTTGCAGGTGGCACTCTCAATTGAGGCCCTCGGGTACTTTCTTCGGCAAGCTTGGTGAAAGTTTCAAAGTCTTTTCCTCTGTTCACCAGACAGAGTTTTGTCTTGACATCCAGAAGTAACGTACTTGGACAAAGTTCCAGTGCAGCGTTTTATACCTAAAAAGTCTTTGTTCTCTAAAGTCACAAATCCTGACTCTAGTCAGAACCAGTTCAGTGGGGTCGGGGAACACTTGGTTTATGAGGCGATATCCTGCCCTTTCATAATGAGGGTGTCTGCTATCAGACACCCAGTGAGAGGTGGAGCCATCATTCACCTTGCAAGACACAGCCCTGCTCAGTTCAAAGAGTCACCCCTCCCCATGCCCTGAATACCGATCTCTCTCTCCAGCCAGGTCTGACCCAGCTGGACCTACTGCTCCAAAACCAGACGGCCAATACACATACTGGCAAAGCCTACGGTAACGCTTAGGCAAGAAACTACTGTGTTTTCAGAAGAGGCATTTCCAAACACGGGATATATAAACGGTCCTTACTAAAAGGTGTCTCTCAATGTCCTGAGCATAACTATATCAAATTCGAAGTTCCTATCAGGTTCCTGGGGTCAGACAGGATGATAAAAGGTAATATCAAATGGTCCATTCTGGCCTATGAGAATGGATCGTTTCACAGTAGCGACAGTGAAATGGAGGGTAACTCACTATTAGAACATGCTACGCAGATCTAGATATTATGGTTATCTTGATTCATACAGTCAAGTTTTCAAGTTTATTTTATTTAGCAGAGTTAATTCAAACCATTGCTACAAATATCTCATTACGAGTAAAAAAATTAAAATCGATTAAAAGACATTATAACAAAATGGTATTTACAGTCCATTAAAAGAACAAGCGATTATTATAACAGTGTCAGTCTCTTTCCTAGTCAGCTGTAGTGCTGTTCTGTCTTAGCATTTTCTTCTCCACTAGTCCTAAAAATTTTACAAACCGGCAGTTAAGCTGCGTGTCCTCAGGTGCAAAACATGCCAGCATAGCCTTACTCCGTGTGCGAATGCCTCTCTGGTTGAAAAGCGGTATTAAAAGCTGTCTCCTTTCCTCTGTTAGATCTTTACACGTACAAAGGAGATGCAGCATATCTTCTTGCGGTGTCCCACATAAACGGCAATTAGAATCAGATTGGTCTTTCAGCCAATGGGGAAAGTGCTAAGTGCATGGCAACAAGCCTAGTCTGTATTTTAAAATTTTAATTTTTATATGTTTGGTAAAGCCGAAAGCTAGATACTTTTATGCAGCCAGAGAGGAATACGTACCCGAGATCATCCAGCCGTGCGACCTCCTTGTTAGGGCTGCCTTATCTTCGATCCAAGACTCGTTTTTTACTATTTTCTTTGTTAATGTTTTGAGGAGGCCGTGATTTGTAGGAATTGCCCTTACAGCCTAATTCATGAAGCTGAATTTGGCTCGCAAAGGGCCAGATTCTGAGAATCTGGCCCTTTGCGAGTGAGATTTTTGCATTTGGGATTCATCATCCCAAATGCAAAAATCGGTAATTGCGTTTTCGCAAATTTGCGATGGATTACATTTAAGTAATCTCTATTTGAGATTCCTTAAATGCAATTCATCATCCATTTAAAAATTGTGAAATCGCAATTTCGGGCCGCTATTTACCGCGAGGTCAAACCTCGTGGTAAATAGCGATAACTCAGAAAAATGCTTTTAAAAGCATTTTTCGGAGTTGCATGTTGCACACACACATGTCCTTTGGACTTGTGTGTGCGCAACCTCTGTACATATTAGCATTTGAGGGGTGCTACAGGGTGTCCTTTGGACACCCCTGGCACCCTTTCAATCGCTATCTTATTTGCGATTAGCAAATTGCTAATCGCAAATAAGGAATACTCCCCATTCATTCCTATGGGCCTTTTGGCCCATAGGAATGAATGGGGAGTATTCCTTATTTGCGATTAGCAATTTGCTAATCGCAAATAAGGAATTAGTAGGAATCGCATTTTTTTTGCATATTCCTACATGAATCCCGTTTTGCGAGTCCTTAATAGCGATTCGCTATGAATCGCTATTAGGGGCTCGCAAAACGGGAGTATGATGAATCAGGCTGTCGTTCGGTAAGACCTAGAATGGACACGCTAGTTGCTAAATATTTTGCTGCTGGAGATGACTGTTTCTGTTGTAGCTCAGTCCACAAGTGCCAGTTAGGGTACCTGGTTTGGATTTCCTTACTCTGTCCCAAAAAATAACTATTGCACCCACCCTTACAATGGTCTGTTTTTGCACACCAAACTCGAGACTAATTTGTGCTGGAGAGACTTGTGTTGGTAGACCAAAGACTATTCTGTACACTTTTGCGACCCCAGCATCCAAGAGCTTCGAATCCCTTACCCTCTGAACCTCGCTCCCATATGTTATTGTGGGTAGAAGGTGTACTCGTATAACTCCAACCAGAGGGGTGAGTGAGGGGCCCGTCAATCTTGAATTGAGGTTTCTCATTGAGGCAGCTAAGGCTATGTCTTTCTTTTTAATTGCATCTCTTTGGGTTACAAAGTGCTTGCCTTTACCAATGATCACTCCAAGGTATGTGTACTCTGTAACTGAATCTATTTGAATCTTATCCCAAAACCGAACAGGTATTTTCTTAAGGTTCTTTTCTGATTCATACAGTCATCTTTACACAGGGAGCATTTGTGCTGTGGCACTGATTGAGCATCTAAATCCAGCCAACATAAAAGAGAGGAAGAGAAAAGAGGAAGGGGGACCCTCGTTAATGATGCCAGGTCTAACAGGTATCCACGATTGGAGTATTTGATTTACTGGTGAGTCCCTAGTAAAGAGCATGGTGTGTGCCTGGGCCTGTAAATCAAATGATACTAGTTGGCTTGCAGCACTGGCTGTTCCACCCATATGAGTAGCTCTGTAAATGTATCTCAGACCTGCCACTAAAGTGTCTGCACACGCAGTTTTAAACTGCCATGTTGCCCTGACAACTGTATCCACTTGCCAGGCCCAAACCTAACCTTTCCTTACATGTAAGGCACCCCTAAGGTAGGCCCAAGGTACCCCCATGGAAAGGGTGCATTGTATGTGAAAGGTTGTCATGTAATGGAGTGTGTGACATGTCCTGATATTGAAATACTGTGTATTTCGTTTTTTACTGTTAAAAGGCTGTCTGTCCCTTTTTCATTGGGGCTACACTGTAACATTTTACATGTGTAAATTTCAATAGGGACAAGATAGAGAAATTAATTTTGGGATCTCTGAACTCAAAATGTATCAACCCACCATTTGGTAAAGGTGGTTTTTAAACTGTATGTTTGAAAATGCCATTTTTAGAAATTGGCATTTTCTTACTTGACCATTCTGTGTGCCTCTTACTTTTTGTGTTTTCAGCGTTTGATTTTGGAGTGGTAGGAGCTGAGAATGTGCATTCACGCTAGACAGACACAAGTGGCTTGCGGTGTGCCCTGCCTTGTCTGGGTAACTCATAGCTTGTATGCATTTAGAGGGGTGGGAGCAGTTTCCCTTGCACCAGAATAGACTGTGTGCCCTTTGCACAATGCTGTCTCCACCACCCGTGGTCATGCTGCACCAGGGAGGACAGGACTGGTTTGGACTGGGTTCATAGACCTTTGACACAAAGAGAGCAATGACAAAATGGGGTACAAGTAAGGGACCTTAAAGTAGCTGTGATCGGCGCAGCTAACATCGGTGGGGTGAGGGGGCAACATAGGGGGATAATTTGAGTGACGATGCAGAGGGAAAATGTATTATTTATTTAATTTTCCCTCTGTATTGTCCCTTGAAATCCTCCGACACGCGGCCCCACTGCCCCACTCCTGTTATCTGCATGGACCGCGATTGCCAAACTCCAAGGACTTTAGATTACGTCAAGAAATAAAAGGACCCTGCTAAGAAGAAGAGCGGAAAGACTGTGTAAGAAGTGCTGCCTTTTCTGAGCAAGGGGTGGGTTGTCCTACAGTTGCTGCTTCTGTCTGTAGTGAAAGAAAAGGAATGACTCTTTTTGCCCTGCTGTGGTATCCTGCTTGGCAAGAATCTCCAAGTGTGCTGGCCTCCTGTTGAAAGTCTCAAGGAGATAAAAAACGTAAAGAAAAGTAAACCTGCTACATCTACCAGGTGAGCTGTGTGAGCAGCACTGCCCCTACTGTGTGAGAGGTGGGTTGGCCGGCAGTTTCTGCTACTGAAGAGGAAGGATTAGATTGTTCTTACCCTGGTTGCTGAAGTAAAAGCTTGGGGAGAGTGCTTTTTGTAGGAGTCCAGCAAGTGAGGAGCGCTTTTATTGCTGCTGCAAACCAGAGCGCTGTGCTCAGATAATGTGGAGTGCTTGAGGGTGCTTCCCTCGACACTTTTAGTGCCTAAGGGTGAAAGCACATGAGAAGCACTTCTTATGCAGGCCAGTGCTGCAATTTTGTCATGTTTTTGTTCCCTCTTTGAGCAACGGTAGGGGAGAGCTGAGGTGAAGGAATTGTTTCCCGCATATTTTTCTTACCTGCAGCTGGTGCTCTGCTACATTGCCCAGGATGCAAAATATTGCAGTGCCCAGGAGGTCAGGAATCCCGACAGGGAGTTCCTCTGCTTTGTTGGGGCAACGTGGATGCCAGAGGGAGGTGGAGCCCAACTGCCAGAGGAAGCCGGAGTCTTTGCAGGCTCCCACCACCCACCTCATGACTGGAAAAGGCAAGAGGAGGGTGCTCGTCGGCGGTGGGTCTTGCAGAGGAGACAAGGACGGGACAAAGAACAGGTTTGAGAAGTTGTAAGTGTGATCTCCACATAGAAATAATTCAGTTAGCCAGGATTAATATCCGTTTTTTCCAGCTCGTAGTATGGAGGACAGAGACATTTCTGTTTGCAGAAATTTTTTTTCTTTATTTTGATTCACACAGCAAAGACAGCCGACACGTGTTTCGCCCCCTCTTGGCGATTTGCGCCGGGGCTTTCTCAAGGCTGTTGAAGAGGAATGAGAGAGAATGTATTTAATATAATGTGGTTTAAGAGCAGTTGACCCCAAGAAGAACCTAGAGAACACCAGGTGTGCGGAAGTGCTTAGAATGATTCTGTGATGCTATATCACCTTAAAGGTCCGGTATCCGTGCTTAGAGAAACTCATAGTGCCTAGTTAGAGTGCAGTGATTTGGGGAAATCCAAAAAGCCACGAAAAATTGGGATTCAGAAAGAGCAGTGTTGATATATTATAATCTAGAAGGAGTGCAGCAGGGTTAGGTAAGCGTAAGAGAAAATAAAATAAGAGAAGAAGGAATGTCACTCTGTTTAGTTGAACAAAAGAAGGGGGAATCCCAGAGTATTGAAGAAATAAAGATGAGGAAATAGAACAGGGAATGGTCTAGTCAATGAAATATAGTCATAATACCTAAATAGGATAGGTCTCATAAAAATTTCGATTCAAGGTGAGTACAGTGTCCGATATATAAAAATATAAATCTTCAGTAGTAAAACATTTCCTGTTAAATTAAACAGAACATTTTGACAAATGGTGAAAATATATTCAGATTATGAATGCCAACTTCGTATTTCAAAATAAGTCGTGTTAATATCCTAGTTTGGCTAATCTGTATAACCACACGACTTACTGGGTTCTTGCACCACTTACAAATGGCGTCCGCCTCACTAAACTGATCAGGATACTTTTAAGATACTTTTAAGAACAATTTCGTCAGTTTAAAATACTTCCGCTGTAACGATACGTTTTTCGCTGTTAAACTGTCTTTAAAACAATACGGAGAACTCTCCTCTGCTCATCATGACAATAATATAAACAAAAAATGAATAAAGATTCTAATTTAAAACGACCAAAAAGACCGACCCGTTTTTTGAAGACCTCTACTTCCGGGTCGTCCACCTTAACTACCGGCTCCCGCGATTGCTAGATGCGGGAGGTAATGACCTAGGAACGACAATGCCGGGAGGACTCTAGGAGCGAGGGCATCAGCCCAAAAAGTAAGTCTCGTTCCTTAAGCTGCGCTCATTTGCTTTCTGCGGTCTAGTGTTAAACGCTTTATCCCCGTTTGCTTAAAAAAGAAACACTCGTAAGTTATTTTTCTTTAACAACGCGCAAATCCGCCTGCAGCTGAATATCGAGGACACTAGCCTAAATAGTAGGTCCTCTTTTTAAAATTATGCTCAACTGCCCTCGCAGCCTTTTGTTAAACACGGGTGATTTCTATCCCCGTTTTCTTAGAAAAGTAAAGCTTGCAACTTGTTTTTGCCTAAACACAGGGTTACTTCCATCTCCGCTTGCCTATAAAAGAAACGCTCGCAAGTTAACATTTTTTAACTACGCACAAATCTGACTGAAGCTGAATATCGAGGACACTAGCCTAAATAGTAGGTCCTGCTTTAAAACTACGCTTATCTGCCCTTGCAGCCTTTTGTTAAACATGGGTGATTTCTATCCCCGTTTTCTTAGAATAGAAACGTTTAGCAACTTGTTATTTCCTTTACACAGCGCTACTTCAACTAGATCTGTAAGACAATGGCTTAGTTCGCTTGCATGCTGTACTGATAGGTCGCCTCTCATTCACCTACAGAATTGCCCACGTACTGTGATTTTTCAGGTCACTTAACATCAACACGACCTACAGAATTTCATGCCTGTCAGTCTCGCAATACCTTCCAATGAGCTAATAAAACAGGGCGATGTTGCCGCCCTTTATCACCTATACATAGGACCGGATATGTGGAGCAATACCCCGCAACACCTTTGCCCACTGTAATAAAAACAACCCAAAGTAATTAACCACTTTTATACTACTATACAAAATAAAGCTAGCTGCTCAGATACTATCAGTATACATCGCTATTTACTATGACACTACAATGAAATAATGTGACAAAAATGAATAAAAAAACTGTGTGATAACATTATGTAAAAGGGACATATATAGATTAGCTATACAAACTCTAATTGTGTGCCTTTTTGAATAGAACTAAGCAGATATTGTTGAAATGAGGTTAAAATGTTTTTTGCAATATAGATGGCATAACCCCATGAATTGATAGCATGAATTCGGGCATTTTGGTTGGAAACCTGCCTTTTTGAATACATTGTCTTTTTATATTGAAAGCCTGTTTGACATAATGCCTCTCTCAATATGCTGTGTATAAGATTGGATGTCAGTACAATTGCATTTATGAACTGTTCTGTTTAATTTAACAGGAAATGTTTTACTACTGAAGATTTATATTTTTATATATCGGACACTGTACTCACCTTGAATCGAAATTTTTATGAGACCTATCCTATTTAGGTATTATGACTATATTTCATTGACTAGACCATTCCCTATTCTATTTCCTCATCTTTATTTCTTCAATACTCTGGGATTCCCTCTTCTTTTGTTCAACTAAACAGAGTGACATTCCTTCTTCTCTTATTTTATTTTCTCTTACGCTTACCTAACCCTGCTGCACTCCTTCTAGATTATAATATATCAACATTGCTCTTTCTGAATCCCAATTTTTCGTGGCTTTTTGGATTTCCCCAAATCACTGCACTCTAACTTGGCGCTATCAGTTTCTCTAAGCACGGATACCGGACCTTTAAGGTGATATAGCATCACAGAATCATTCTAAGCACTTCCGCACACCTGGTGTTCTCTAGGTTCTTCTTGGGGTCAACTGCTCTTAAACCACATTATATTAAATACATTCTCTCTCATTCCTCTTCAACAGCCTTGAGAAAGCCCCGGCGCAAATCGCTAAGAGGGGGCGAAACACGTGTCGGCTGTCTTTGCTGTGTGAATCAAAATAAAGAATTTTTTTTCTGCAAACAGAAATGTCTCTGTCCTCCATACTACGAGCTGGAAAAAACGGATATTAATCCTGGCTAACTGAATTATTTCTATGTGGAGATCACACTTACAACTTCTCAAACCTGTCTTTCTAACCTGAAGCCCAAGAGGTCCAGAGCTTCGAGTGTGCCTCCATCCACCAATTAATCATACTTATTTAAGTGTTGTTCAAAACCTTGAAATCCTTGGACCTTTGCTACCTTTCCACGGGACAAAGAACAATCCCAGTGAGTTTGGAAGAGCAGTCCCAGTGATCTTGGGCCTTTGAGGGGCAGGGCTGGCCACCCCGACCTGAATGGTCTGGCCGGGCCATAGACGCATTTGTGTTGTCGGCTACAGTTACATTGCCTACCTTAGGGCATTTCTTTAAGCATCATATTCCCTGGGCCGGCAGCAGCTGCACTGCATGTTCACGGGCAGCTGCACTTCACTAAGTGTTCCACAGGTGGGGGGATCGATTGAGGTCTCCCTCCCTCTGTGAAGTGTGTGCACCCTCCCCACCTTCTTATGTTAGTAGGGCGCATACCCATGGTATGGTGACTTGGTCATAGGGAAAGGTGGAAAGTCAACGGAGGCCCTGATCCCCGGTGACAGTGACAATGGTTCAGATTATACTGCATTTCTGTTCCATGCCCTGACGGTTTGATGACAGGTGCAATCTATACGTGATAGATTTATTGAACTAACTGAGATGTTATGCATAAATGTTTTCAGGATGATTTTCATTACATGTGCAGCATGCAAGTCCTTGATATAGTTCACTAACTGTTATGTTTATGACAATTGACTTATAGCAAAGTGATTTATGATCTCTGCGTTATTATGACAACTTCCTAGTTGGCAAAGTGATATATGTGATTGTGGTCTAATGTGTCTTATCTATAATACAAAGGGTATTTTATATAACCTTATGTGGAGTCTTTTTTTGTCGTATGCCTAGTGTGTCACTGATGTGTGTGTGTGTGTTTGTTGCTCAAATGCTTTATACATTGCCTCTGGGATAAGTCTCTGGGATAAGCCTGACTGCAGTGCCAAGCTATCAAGCGGGTGAACAGGGGTTTTCTTGGGTGTGTAACTCCTTTACCCTGACTAGAGTAATGGGTTCTGCCTGGCTTAGGTGCATACCCTAGCCAACCCGATACTCTATTTCTAACACAGAGTTTTCCATACTTCTTGGTGCAGTTACAAATCCTGGCACACAGACTGGAGGCGATTGGATGGATCTCTGAGATTGCAGAGACTGAGATCCAAGATACCCTATTGATGATCCATTGAAAATCCTTCTGGGTTATGTTCAGGATACTCCAGTGGTTTCCAGCCAGCTGGTATAAATAATGCTGCTGGTGGGAAAAGGAATAGTGGCATTATGTGGGTTACAGGCCTCAAGTCCCAAGGTGAGGTTCTGCCTACTAGATGCAGCCACATCTCAAACCATAGCAAAAAAAACATGTGGCTTTTCACCCTGAGGCGATTAAGCCATGGCACACATAGGACTTGTTCAGGCATTATCTTCATACAAGAGGTAGGGTCCTGACTTACCATCCAAGGGGTGGATGGATAGATGGGTGCTGATCCAGGAGAAGATCACAAGACATCCCTGGGTCGTGGGTTCATATAGATTAGTACTTATTTCACTATAGAGCCCTATCAGAGATGGAAGCTAATGCAGATATGAATATGGCAATGTCTAGTGAATTGCTATAATTCCTCTTAACATTGCACTCAAATATACTGAATCAAGACCAATACTGATGTTGTAGGTTTACCATTGGTTCATGTTTTACTTTGGTATGCATTAGTTATTACTTTTACCTTAAAACACAATAAGAAGATAATTATTAAGAGAAAAAAACAGCATTTGGGATAAAGATAGAAAAGTTTAATCAAAAAGACACCAGAAGAAAAAAGAAAAGGGGATCATATAAAAAAATGTATGAATAAATGACTAAAAGGAGGACACTGATATGGCAAGAGGGAAGTTAGAAAGATGGATAGAAAAAAGGCGAATTGAAATAGGAAAAGACTGAGCAAGTGAGAGGAAGGCAAGAAAGAAGACTCATATTAAAAAAGTTACAACTGTTGCAGGAGTCTGATGTGTATATTTTCCCCTGCCAGAAAGATTCTTGTCTTACCTCTGCTTCCACCCAAGTTTTGGAAATCGGAATATATTTGTAGTAACTAGAAAAGCTGATTGCCCATCCAGATGGGAAGATGTCTTGTCCTGTTAGAACAATGGAGAACAACAGTCTTCACAGACATGCTCAGTTTTCTGTAGAACACAACCTGAGTATGCTAAGGACATTGTTACATCTTCATTTGAGAATGTCGTAGCAATACTTTGTACTGATATGAAACATGTTTTTCTGCCACAAACTGACTTTGAATTCATTCTAAAAAGTTCACAATGTGGTCAGTGCAGAAGATGTGGATAAGCATCTTATTTAGATTGAGACAAGATACTTCCATACAATCAAACATTTTAGGAGAGACTTAACATATTTGATTTATCAGCATAATTCACCGACTGTCATAGTCTCTCTGCTCTGCTTGGTTTCTTGGTAAACAGACAGACATCTGCTCATTTCAGGCTTCAAAAGGAATGGGTCTTGTCACATTTCATCATGCCCATGTGAATGTACATCATAAGGTTTGTATTTTATTTACAGTGTTTCTTCTTTTCTTAGTACCAATGTATTCCTTGTCCTAGCGACTGTGAGCTAGACATGCAAAGCCATTTTGTGATTGCAAATCCAGTGGTTCACAAAATCTCATTGTTTGCTATTAACCTTGTTAGACCTGACACCATTGGCGTGGGTTTCCCTTCCCTTTTTTGCTGTTGCATCCTGTGTTTTTTGCTATTTTTTTGCTTGTCTAGATGCTTTGGGCAATTTGCTACTGCTATTTAGTGGCAAGGTGTGAGTGCTCCCTATTGTTAATTGTTCTAATGGATTAGTGACTCCATGATTTCCTTATTTGATTTACTTCTCAGACCCTAGTACAGTGCACCATGTGTGCCCAGGGCCTGTAGATCAAATGCTGCTGGTTTGCTTTCAGCACTGGTCGTGCCACCTACAGAAGCAGCTTGTAAAATGTGGCTCAGACCTGCCATTTCAGAGCCTGTGTGCAGTCTGGGACTGTCATGTCGACTTGGCAAGTGCACACAATTGCCAGTCCCTAAACCTTCCCTTTTCTACATGTTAGTCACATCTAAGGTAGGCCCAAGGTACCCCCATGGGCAGAGAGCATTGTATGTAAAAGGTAGGACCTGCACTGATGTGTGTGGCATGTCCTGATAGTGTATTACAACCAATTTAGTTTTTCACTCTTGCAAGGCTACCTGTTCCCATGGGCCAGAATGGGCAGTTTGATTATAACATCTTATAATCCTAACTGGCTCAGGGAACTGGGTAAAAGTTCGAGTTTAGTATGCCTCAGAATGTTAAAATACATCTTTTAGTGAAGGTGGTTTTTACATTCTGTGTTTGAAAATACCAGTCTTAAAAAGTAGGTATATTCTTGCCTAAACCTCCGTTATGACTCTGCTAGGTTTGTGTATTCCATGTCTGGTTTGTGAGTGACAGGAGGCTGTAGAGGGCCTTGGCTCCAGCAGTCTGATGGTTCATGGCTGGGCTGAATAGGACCTGCATTGAATAGAGAGTGGGGGCGGAGATTTCCTTTCACTGACCTGAGCCCCTATAGAATACAGAGTAGGGGAAGGAGATTACCTTTCAGATACCTGGGCCAGGTCAGCTTTCAACAATGCTGTTCCCACCTCCTGCCTGTAAGCTGCACAGACCGGTTTTAGCTGGGCACAGTCACCCTCTGCCTTTAGATGATGAAGGATTTACTGGTATAAATATTGGGGCCTTGACCTCAGATCTTTAGATCACTTCTGGGAATCAATACAAACCTTTGCCAAGGAGAAGAACCAAGGAAGCTGAAGGAGTAGACTTCCCCTGTGCTGTTTTGCTATTTCTGGGGTTGGCCTCAGTGTTTACTTCATTTGCCAAGGAAAGGGGAAAAGGACTTGTGAACTTTTCATAATCTTGAGGAAGAATCTCCAAGGACTTGAAGTGTGCTTGCCTCCTGCCTGTAGTCTCAGGGATACACGACTTCACCACCAGCTCCCCTGAATTCCCTTGCTGGGAATTCTATCTGCAGAGAGGTGCCTACTGTTCGCTGTCACATCATTGAGGAAGCATGTTGCATCACTGGAGAAGCGTGTCGCTGCCTCAGAGGTCGCCGTTGCATCACCGGAGATGCTTGTTGCAGGGCCTGTTGCGGCTCAAAAGTTTCTGAGATCGCCGCAGGGCCATCGGGAATACACACAATGCATCCAACGTTGTTGCATTGCATCAATGACGCCGTTTTGTCGCATCGCATCGAGGCACCATCTGGACGCATTGTAACTGGAATGCAGTAAGAAACCGACGCATCACCTCTTCTCCGGTAAGGAACTGATGCATCACCTCCCCCGAAGCAAGGAACTGACACACCACCTTCCCTGCAACACTTTTGTTTGAATTGCGTGACGCCTCCTAGGTACTTTGAGAGTAAATTGGCGCATTTATCATCTACATTGAACTAAGCTATTTCTACCATTTTAAAAGTCTTATTTTTGATTACAGTATTGTTGATTTTTGTTGTTTGATCTTGTGGTAAGTCTAGTAAAGATTACTTATTTTTCTAAACTAGCGGGTGTACATTTGTAGTGTTTTCACTGTATTACTGTATGTGTTCACAAATGCTTTACACACTGCCTATGAGATAAGCCTGTCTGCTCGTACCAAGCTTCCAATGGGGTGAGCAGGAGTTATTTAGGAGTGTAGCCCCCTTACCCTGACTAGAAGCAAGGGTCCTTATTTGGACAAAGGTACTGACCTCTGCCAACTAGAGACCCCCAATTCTAAGATTGGTGGTCAGCAGTGAGGATTTGGACTTGCATTTGTAAATCAGATATAGTGATTGGTGTACACTACTAGTGAGTGCAGACCATAACGTGACCACATACTTTTTGGTAGACTTTTTTCCGGGGAACTTCTTTTTGCTTTTAGAGAACTGCCAACTGTTTTTCACCATGAGCAAAGCAGCATCCAATGCATCTATCGATCTACAGTTTGGAGAACATAGGGTAGATTCCTACACTGTGCCACAGTTTAAAACTTTCTGTAAAAGATGTTAAATCTCTGTGAAAGGCATCACCAAGAAGGAAGAGTTCCATAAGGCGCTGAGGGCCTGATTGGAATCTAAAAATGCTACTGAGCATCTTGATGAGCCTAGGGATGAGGCACAGAATACAGATGGGCAGCTGGATGGGCCATTGGGCCTAAACGGGGGGAAAGTACCTTCCAGGCCAGGCAGCAGTGTTTCTTTAAAAGACTGTCCCCAGAGGAGCTGAAGGACAGGGAGAGAGATAGAAGGCATAGGATGGAGCTAGCCAAGCTCAAAATGGGTGGTCAGATGGAGCTAGAGAATAAGAAGTTAGCCTTGGAGGAAAAGAGGATGCATTTAGAGCATGAAAGGATGCTGAGGTAGTTGGAATCGAAAGCCAAGAGTTTAGAAATTACTCCCTCTGGAGGCAGCACACCATCCGTCCCTGTAGAAACAAGAGAGTTTATTCCCACAGATGTCATTAATGAGTTTCATAAGAATGAAGATATTGGGCAACGGTTTAAGGCCTATGAGGTAGCTATGACCTCCCACCGGGTCCCTGAGAAGGATTGGGGAGCAGGTTTGGGGGGGCGGTTCCTTAGTGATGGGCGGGGCACCTAATTGGATTTGCCTTCTGAAGATCAGAATTCTTATGTGCACATGAAAGAAGCCTTAATGTCCACGTATGGGTTGACCCCTGAGCTTTATAGACATAGGTTTAGGAATTGTAAGAAACTGTAGTCTAGCACTTGGGTAGAATATGTTTATTTCTTTGGCAGAGCATTGGATGGTTGGGTGAAGGGTAGCAAAGTGAATGATTTTGAAGGGCTCTATAATTTGTTTAAGTGGGAGCACTTGTCCAGTATTTGTTTTCCAGAGCTACGCCAGCACCTTATTGATAGCAAGCTGATCAACTCTAGAAAGCTTGCTGAGGAGGTGGATCGCTGGGTAAGTAGCTGCGTTTACAAGGGTCATGTGGGAGACTTTGCCGAAGGTGTGCAATTTCCCCAGCAGAAGAGTTGGGGGACAAGGTAAAACGAGGAAGTTCCAGAAAGGGCCACAAAATGTTTCCCAAGGGAAGGCTTCCCAGCCTCCCCCTGAGAAGAAGCCAGGGGCCTGACAAGTAAACCTGTTCATAAGGGTCCCCTGAGATGCTTTAAGTGTGTTGAGGTGGGCCACCGGTTCTATGATACCCAGTGCCCCCAGAGAAACAAAACAGCACCCACTGGAACACCACCCCAGCAGATGGTTAGTGTAGTTCTGGGGAGGAGATGGGTGCCCAAGGTAGGTGGGGTCCCCCAGAGACGTCCCTAGTCTCTTTAGGAGACTGTGAGGTGGTCCCCAGGACCCAGCTGCCTGAGAACACTAAAAAGTACAGGCAGTGGGTGACCGTCAATGGCCATAGAGTGGAGGCTCTTAGAGACTGGTGTCTGAAGAGCAGGTAGTCCCCAATGTATTTTACCCAACACAGAGAGCCACTGCAAGGTGGCTCAGGTTCCCTTTTGCGTGGGGGGATCTCAGGTACTCTTCAAGTAGCTGGGAGGCCAGCCATTTCTGTTGACTGTCTGTTGGGTAACGATTTGGAGAACTCCTCTTAGGCTAAGGTGGAGGAAAGTGCTCATTTGGAGATGTTGGGTCTGCCTGAGTGTGCGTGTGTGACCACTCTGTCCATGGCAGCCAGTAAGGGTGTTCAAGAGGACCTGGAGCCTGAAAGAGTGGCCTAGGTGCCTGCCTTAAAGAGAGGAGGCAGGGGGCATGGGAAACCCGCCCACCGTTCCCATGGTCGAGGAGGAGGCAGACCTTGAGGGGGATGCCCTGGATCCTACAGGGGAGCAGGTATCTGAACTGGGGGACCTGCCTGAGCTGATCCATTGGCAGCAGGAAGGTGGACCCACCAGGGAAAAGTTCTGTGAGGAGCAGAAAAAGTTCCCTTCGCTTGTGGGTTTGTGGCAACAGGCCACAAACCAGGCAGAAGGTGATCAGTTTGGATCACATTGGATCTACTGGGAGAATGGTCCCTTGTATAGCGAGCCTACAGTTGCTGAGCCTGGGTCAGCCCGTGTGCTGGTGGTATACCAGCGCTTCATAGCCTTCCTACTGGGTTTGGCTCATGATGTACCTTTAGCAGGACATTTGGGGCAGGACAAGACTTTTGAAAGGCTTGTCACCCACTTTTATTGGCCCCAAATGTTCAATAGTTCAGATACTCATTGCAGGACCTGTCAGACTTGCCAGGCAAGTGGTAAGTGTGGGAGGAAGCACAAAGCTCCTCTCCAGCCAGTCCCTGTCATCAGCTCCCCTTTGAAAGGGTGGGTACTGACATTGTGGGGCCTCTGGATCCCAAGACAGCCATGGGCAACAGGTTAATCCTTGTCTTGGTGGAGCATGCCACCCAGTACCCGGAAGCCATCCCTCTCTGGACTGTGACGGCACCCGTGGTGGGTCGTGCGCTGATGGGGATTTTCTCCTGTGTGAGGTTCCCCAGAGAGGTGCTGTCGGACCGTGGTACAAACTTCATTTCCAAGTATATAAATTCTGTGTGGCAGTAGTGTGGCATAACTTATAAGTTCACACCTCCTTACCACCCCCAAGGTAATGGGCTGGTTGAGAGATACAACCGGACCCTAAAAGGCATGATTATTGGTCTTGAGAAACCTATGAGGCATAAGTGTGATGTCCTCTTGCCATGCCTTTTCTTTGCTTACAGAGAGTATCACAGAATTCCTTAGGGCTCAGTCCCTTTTGACTGCTGTATGGTCACCCTGTATGAGGCCCTCAGAGTTTGGAAAAGGAAGGCTGGGAAAAAGCTCCCAGGAAACCTTCCTAGGATGTCTATAGTTACATGCTGGCCTTCATAAACCAAACCCGGTGTTTCAGGCAACTCGCCCAGGCGAATCTGAAAGCCAGCTAGGAAGAGATGAAGCGGTGGTACAATCAGAATGCCACTCTGATTGAGCTTCAGCCTGGTCAGAAAGTTTGGGTCATGGCCCCCGTGGAGCCCTGTGTGCTCCAGAATAAGTGGACCGGACCATTTGAGGTGATGGAGCGCAAAAGGGATGTCACCTACTTGTTGGACTTGCTGTCTCCCATGAACTGTTTGCGGGTCCTGCATGTCATCCGCCTGAAGCCCCACTTAGAGAGGTCCGAAGTGGGTATTCCTCCTAGCAACAGATGATGGAATGGAGGAGGAGACTGAGCCTCTTCCTGTCCTCCTGTCTGCAACAGAGCAAGATGGGTCAGTGGATGGTGTAAACCACTCTTCCACCCTGACCCCTGAGCAGCAGAATGACTGTAGACAGTTGTTGGGACGGTTTTCTGATCAGTTCTCCCTGATTCCCAGTGTCACTGATTGGTGTTTCCATGATGTAGACACGGTGTACAGTCCTCCCGTTAAGCACTAAACTTACAGAGTGACTGACAGAGTGAGAGCGTGCATCAAGGAGGAGGTTTCCAAAATGCTTGCGTTAGGGGTGATTGAGTTCTCTAACAGTCCCTGGGCCAGCCTAGTGGTCTTGGTCCCAAAGGCTGCCGCATTGGGTGCCACACCAGAACTCCGGTTCTGTTTGGACTACTGAGGGCTCAATTCAGTCACCAGGACTGACGTGCACCCCATCCCCAGAGCTGATGAGCTCATTGATCGGTTGGGGGTTGCTCGGTACCTCAGCATGTTTGATCTAATGTCTGGTTACTGGCAAATCATCTTAACTGATGGCACAAAATAGAGGTCAGCATTCTCCACACTAGATGGGCACTACCAATTCTGGGTTATGCCCTTTGGGATGAAGAGTGCCCCTGCCACCTTTCAGAGGTAGGTCAACCAGGTGTTTTCTGGACTGGAAGATTTCAGTGCCACCTACCTGGATGACACTGCAGTGTTCAGCGCCAGTTGGGAAAAACATCTGTGCCACCTCTGGGAAGTGTTGGAGTTGCTGCGGAGAGCAGGCCTCGCGATCAAGGCAAGTAAGTGCCAGATCGGGAAGGGTTCTGTGGTGTACTTGGGACACCATGTTGGGAGCAGCCAGGTGGTGCCCCTACAACCCAAGACTGGGACCATCCTGGCTTGGGAACCCGCAAAGACCCAGACAGAGGTGAGAGCATTTTTAGGACTCACTGGGTACTACAAGAGGTATGTCAAGGGGTATGGCAGCATTGTTGCACCCTTGACAGAGCTGACTTCCAGGAAGCAGCCCAAGAAAGTGAACTGAACTGACAGCTGTCAGAAAGCTTTTGATGCCCTGAAGACTGCCATGTGCACGGCACCCGTGCTTCTGGCGCCCAACTTCACTAAAGAGTTCTTTGTACAGATAGATCCTTCAGAGCATGCTATGGAGGCTGTTCTTTCACAGATGAATAAGGAGGGCCTAGAGCAACCTGTAGCCTTCATCCGTAGGAGGTTACTTCCACAGGAACAGAGGAGGAGTGCAATTGAGCCTGAGGCATTTGCTGTGGTCTGGGCACTGAAAAAGTTGAGACCATACGTGTTTGGGACTCACTTCTGGGTTCAGACAGACCACAGGCCTCTCAGATGGTTGATGCAGATGAGGGGTGAGAACCCCAAGCTTTTGAGGTGGTCCATTTCCCTACAGGGGATGGACTCCACAGTGGAACACCGCCCTAGTATAGAAAACGCCAATGCTGATGGTCTGTCCAATTTTTTCCACCTTAGCGAAGAGAACTCCCAAGGGGTGGGTAGTTCTTCCCACATTTCAGCTGGAGGGGACACGTGTTAGACCTGGCACCATTGGGGTGGCTCTCCCTTCCATTTTCTGCTGTTGCTTCCTGTGTCTTTGTTATGTTTTTGCTGGTCTAGATGCTTTGGGGCACTTTGCCACTGTTATTTAGTGCCAAAGTGCAAGTGCTCCCCCTTCTATATTGCAGTAATGCATAAGTGACGCCATAATTGGCTTATTTTTTTTACTTGTCAGACCCTAGTACAGTGCACCATGTGTGCCCAGGGCTTGTAAATCAAATGCTTGCAGCACTGGTTGTGCCACCTACAGAAGCAGCTTGCAAAATGTGGCTCGGGCCTGCCATTGCAGAGCCTGTGTGCAGTCTGGGACTGCCATGTCGATTTGGCAAGTGCACACACTTGCCAGTCCCTACACTTTCCCTTTTCTACTTTTTAGTCACCCCTAAGGTAGGCCCAATGTACCCCATGGGCAGGGTGCATTGTATGCAAAAGGTAGGACATGCCCTGATGTGTGTGGCATGTCCTGATAGTGAATTACAGCTAATTTCGTTTTTCACTATTGCAAGGCTACCTGTTCC
Source organism: Lissotriton vulgaris (assembly GCF_964263255.1). Classification (NCBI taxonomy): domain Eukaryota; kingdom Metazoa; phylum Chordata; class Amphibia; order Caudata; family Salamandridae; genus Lissotriton; species Lissotriton vulgaris. The sequence continues at coordinate 1,566,205,153 of NC_141691.1, read as the reverse complement.
CTTAGGCCAGAATGGCAGTTTGATTATAACATCATATAATCCTAACTGACTCAGGGAACTAGGTAGACATATGAGTTTAGTAATGCCTGAACTCAGAATTTTAAAATACATCTTTTAGTGAAGGTGGTTTTTACATTCAGTGTTTGAAAATACCACTTTTAGAAAGTAGGTATTTTCTTGCCTACACCTCCAGTATGCCTCTACTAGTTTTGTGTATTCCATGTCTGGTTTTGAGTGAAAGGGGCTGGAGAGGGCCTTGGCTCCCGCAGTCTGTTGGCTCAGGGCTGGACTGAATAGGACCTGCATTGAATGGAGAGTGGGGTGGCGGAGATTTCCTTTCACTGACCTGAGCCCTCGTAGAATAGAGAGTAGGGGGAGGAGATTTCCTTTCAGCTACCTGGGTCAGGTCTGCTTTCAACAATGCTGTCCCCACCTCCTGCCAGGAAGCTGCACAGAACTGTTTTCGGATGGGCACAGACACCCTCTGCCTTCAGAGGACAAAGGATTTACTGGTATAAATATTGGGGCCCTATCACCAGAAAATCGTGTCGCCGCCGCAGAGGTTGCCGTTAATTCACGGGAGAAGTGAGTCGCAGGGCCTGTTGCTGCTCAGAAGTTTCCGAGTTTGCTGCACGGCCGTAGGGCGTTCACGCATCGCATCCAACGTTGCCGCATCGCATCAAAGATGTCAGTTTGTCGCATCGCACCGGATCGTTGCATCGCATCGAGGCGCCAGCCGGTCGCATCATAACTGGAACGCAGTAAGAAACCGACGCATCGCATCCTCTCCGGTAAGGAACCAACGCATCACCTCCCCTGCACTGCAGTAAGGAACCGACGCATCACCACCCCCGAAGCAAGGAACGGACACACCACCTTCCCTGCAACCTTTTTGTTTGTATTGCATGACGCATACAAGGTACTTTGAGAGTAAAGTGTTGCATTTACCATCTACATTGAACTAAGCAATTTCTATCATTTTAAAAGTCTTATATTTGATTACAGTATTGTGGATTTTTGGTGTTTGGTCTTGTGTTAAGTCTAGTAAAGATTACTTACTTTTCTAAACTGGTGTGGTGTCCTTTTGTAGTTTTTTCACTGTATTACTGTATGTGTTCACAAATGCTTTACACACTGCCTCTGAGATAAGCTTGTCTGCTCATGCAAAGCTACCAATGGGGTGAGCAGTGGTTATTTAGGAGTGTAGCCCCCTTACCCTGACTAGAAGCAAGGGTTCCTATTTGGACAAAGGTACCTACCTCTGCCAACTAGAGACCTCCAATTCCAACAGACCTCATTTGGCACTATCAGGAACCGGCAAGCAAGGGAAAGGTTCCCTCCTAAATGCAATTTGATATGATATGTGCCAATAGTTTGGTACCGCAATTGCGGTTGTAAACCACTGATCAGTTATCAACACCTCAAAGATGCTGTTATTTAATTCACATACAGGAAGCCTTAGCCTTTGGGACTGGTGATGTCAGGTTTAGGGTGAGTACACAATCGTTCAGAGTAACCATCTTTATGGACCCTTAATATGTTCCCAACCAGTAAACTGTTTTTGTTTTTTATAAAAGGCAGTAGTGTGTTTTAAGAGGAGCAGGGGATGCTTTCAAAACCTTAGGATGACAGTCTGCTGCTCCTTGCAGGTCAATATCCTTGTGTTTGCAGCCATTCACAGGGAGGATGCAAACAGCTCACTGCATAATAATACCCGTTCGGCGGTTCATTCTTCAAAGTACTGTGACTAGAGATTTTGCAAGTTGGTCTATCAGTGCATAGGTCACATTACAAAATTTAAGACTGGTTGCAAAAAGTTAATGCATAATTTGCAACCCTTTTTTGCAATCAGTGTTTAGTACACCTGGACCTATGTGTTCCCTGCCCCAGTGCTGATGCATCCTATGTTACATTGTCAGTGTATTCAATATCACCGGATGTTCCCTGTGTTAGTGTGTCCTTGAGTCAGTGAGCTTTTGCTATCCCGTCCCGTGATCATGTTTTCGCTGCTTTAGTGTGTAATTCTCCCAGTTCCAATGATGCACTGTAGTTGCCTTGCGATAGCAGTCGGTGAGCTGTGGTTTGTATGCTTTAGATGTTGTGATCCCAGTTTCAAAGCTGCTCTGTAGTTGCCTTGCTCTAGCAGTCGGTGAGCTGTGGTTTGTATGCTTTAGATGCTGTGATCCCAGTTCCCCAGTCAGTATATTCAGTGCCCCGCTGCTTGCTTATCCTCTCCTCATCTCCACTCTATGCCATGCTGTATTCCATGTGATGTAGTTGTCCCACTGGAGCTGTATTTTTATTTGTATGCTATCAGTAGCATGTTGTAGTTCATGTGCTGTTATTGTGGTAGTGTTTTAGTCCTGGCAGTGTTCAAGTCTGGTAGCACTGGGCTGGGTTGGAATTGTAGCTGTAATCTAGCATTATGTTGTTAGAGCGCTGCAGTTGCGTGCTATAGTTGCAATTCTGCAGATGCTTGGCCATTGTTGCATTGCTACAGTGTTGTAATCAGTGTAGAACTGTGAGTAGTTGAAGTGCTCTGTGCCATAGCATCAGTCTTGTTATGTAATTGTAGTGTTAGGTTTGTAGCATTATAGTTTTGTAGCTGTCAATTTCGTTTTGAGGTTTTGGATGTAATGTTATAGTGATAGTTTGATGTCGTTTTTCAGGTGTAGTTATGTAGTAGGCCTTTAAAATGTAGTATTTTAATGATGCAGCTTTGCAGTACTAATATTATTATAACAGTGTTATTGGTGCAGCGGTAATGAATATGCAGGAGTTTGAAAAGAAACATGTGGCTTTGGCAATCAGATGTTTGGAGGTCCCTAAACTTTTCTTCAACTCCTAAGTCAGTGGCTTTGCCAAGGTGGCAGCCATAGCGAGATTAGAAATGCCAGCAGCCTGTGAATTACCATTAAATGCAACCCTGTCTCCCCAGGGGGTTGTTTGGTACTATCCTTGTGGATTCCATTTGTGTGGGAGGCCGAAAAGGAGACAAAGGTTGTGAACCATAGAATATATGTGACTGAGCTTAAAGACAGTTTCTAGGTACTGGGTGTAAGATGACTCTCTTCCTTGAGGGTACAGATCTGTTTTATGGGTCTAGCTGTATTCAATAGTTTGTAGTGTGGGGAATTGAACTCCTCTTTATCAGTATGAACTAGCGCATTAACAGAAAGTAGGTCTTAAACCTCTAGCCCCATGATGTGGCCTGGGGATAGTGGGTCACCTTTAACACCTAAAAACCTGGGGGATATAGTGAGAGGGTTCTTTGGAATCATATAGAAACATTACAACAATCAGAAGAAACCATTTAAATGTGGAGAAAGTGCACTCTTGTAATCATTGATTCAAGCATTCATTAAATGTTACTAGAAAATAGGACTCAAAATATCAAACAAGATCATGAACAAACCTAAGTGTCAATCTTTAACAGTACAAAGCGTACTAGTAATACTACAAGTATACAAGTGCACAGGTGAATGATATGTTATGATTGCAGTGAGCTGATCATCGACACAAATTACATCTAACCCCATAAATACTATGGGGCTTATTCACAAGCCCCTTGCGCTGCCGATACGTCACTTTTTCCAATATTAAAAGTGACTCAGTGGCGGCACAAGGGGCTTGTAAATAGGCCCATTTATGTGTAGAAGACAACTGGAAGCAAACTTCTCCGAAGATTGTTTCTGAACTTGGTTACCAATAGTTTGCAAATGTGGGTCTGATCAGAACTATATATACTCTTTTGCACTGGCTGTATGACAAAACTATATCATTTTTTCTTTTTATATTTGATGGTGTTTTTTTAACTGATCGTATAAACTTTTATTATATTGTATATCGAATAAAGTCATACAACAACAACGACTTATATATCAAACATTAGAATCCAAAGTTTTATTTAATTTTACATAACAGTGCTTGTGAACCTGAAATATGTTCCTACTCAAGGAACTACTAGGACAATATGCAGTCTAAACTACATACATACCTAATATATATTCTGGGCACCTGTACAATGCTTTACAAAAATGGTAGGTATAGCTATGTAGAGAACAGACAAAACTTATGTGACCATAATCTGCAGGTACACTTTCTCTCTTGTGAGCTCATTTATCATGCATTTAATTATAGCAGCTGCTTAGTATATCAATTCAGATTTCTTTACTGGCTATTTAGTTCCAAAAATGTACATTAGCTCTTTAAAAAAAATACAATTGTATACACTTAAGTCCTGATTCATAAAGGGAAACATAACCTTTTGTGTAGGCTGACTATTTTACCAATAGTAATTGTATGACTGCTGAGGCTCTACACAGAAAGAGATATCCTTTTATATGCGGAGTTCTGGACTGCCGACGTTCCACAGTCGTAACATTACTATTAGTAAAATTAAACTTGTAGTGTGTGAATAACAAAAAAGTAGTAAGCTTACACGAAAGGATAAGTTTACGTTTGTGAATCTGGGCTGGCGAATTATGAGTTTTTCTAGTTATTTCCTAGTCATTGTAATGTTCTTGACAATCAGTAGTTACTTTTTATTATACCGGTGCTATTAGGAAGGAATGGTACTAAGAAGCTGAAGAGTCACTGTAAGTGCTCTGCATAATTCATCTTCACCCATGTGATTTTTTTGCCTGTGTTCATCTGTAGATTTGCATTCAAAAATATAAACAACAAACAACATACTGACGCATGAGAGTATGAAGCTGCAGACTGGGAGACTGAAACCGAGTTATGTCTGAATGTGTTTCCTTTTGAGATTTAGGGGCAGATTTACAATAACTGGCGCATCCCCAAGGATGCGCCAGTTATTGTGCACCACAGCCCTGCCACCCATGGTGTGCCACATTTACAATGCGGCACACCATGGGGCAAAAATGGCACAAATGCGTGACATATCTGTGCCGTAAAAGTAGTGCATTGTGGATTTGCGTCGCAAGCGCGATGCCGCTCCAGCAATGCTCTGGGGGGCCTTATCTGTCCAATGCTGCGTCAAGCCTTACGCCTGCTTCAAGCAGGAGCTGGGTTTTGACGCAGCATTGGCCTAAAAGTGACTGAGCCACTTTTAGGAGGCGTTCCTGCGCCGGAACGCCCCCCCCCCCCCCCGTGCCGGAATGCCTCCTTATGGCGCAGGGCTTTACAACGCGACGCATCTCCCAGATGCATCGCGTTGTAAATACCCCCGCATGGTGCATCTTTTGTGCCGCCGCTGCGTCACAAAAGTGACACAACAGCAGCGTAAAAGAGGGCCAAGGGGCTTGTAAATCTGCCCCGAGTGTCACTAGAAACGCCACAAATGCACACGTCTCCATGAAGCACATAGGCCGTCTTGCACCTTGAGAGATACATACACACCCCTGGATACAACCCTAACTCCACTCGGTCAGCTGTTTTTTCAATTCAGACAACTTCAGTTTGATCCATTACTAAAAGAACTATGTGATAAAATTATTTGTATGCCAAGAAATCGCTCAACTGTTGAAAGTTAAAAGTATTATTTGAAAATATAGCTCTAATAAGGCAAAACTTTTCTGAGCAGATTTTCAAGCCTGTTGCGCCCCTTTTACGCCGCCGTAGCGTCACTTTTGTGACCAAGCGGTGGCGCAAAAAAAGCACCATGGTGCAGGGTACTTACAACGTGTCGCATCTGGGAGATGCGTCACGTTGTAAAGCCTTGCGCCAGAAGGAGGCGTTCCTGCGCAGGGGGGCTCTCCGGCACAGGAACGCCACCTTAAAGTGGCTGAGTGAGTGCTGATATGCAGGGATGCACCAGCTATTGTAAATCTGCCCCCAAGTCTTTCTTTTCCTTTTCCCACGTCCTTTTCATGAAGTCTTTAGGACGCTCTCAATAAACGTTTTATGGTGTCTTTATACCCCTCGTTTGGTCCTCCTCATCCCTTGACACATCAGTTTGTATTGTGTGCAATAGGGCATTGGATTCCCTTACCTTCAAATAATACCTTGCACTAAACACAGTTTTTATTACATCAAAAAAAGTAATGACAATGTTGCTGTTTTAATATTAGAAAACCTTACCTGCGCTGTACGAGAACATAGCACAGAACACAATTATTTTGCCAACAACTTCCTTCATGATTGGTTATCTTCTGAAAAGAAGAGCAACAAATAGTCAAAATACATACGATACTACTGTCAGTATCATACACACACATTAGTACTCACTAGTGTAGATGCCAAAATACATGAAATGTTAAATTGACTCACAATTCCATATTGCACGGGTTGTAATGTTGATAGCTGTAAATAATGGCACCAGACAGGGAGGAGAGCATGGAACACGTTGTGAAGTAGGGGTAATAAGGGAAGTGGGAGGGAGACGTAGTAAGGAGACTGAAGGGAAATACAACCGAGGGAATACAGACAGGGTTTCAGGGTAGGGCCAGTCTTGAGGATGCTGAATATCTTGTGACAAAGGAAAATGGGGAATATAATACTTTCACAAACATGACAGGAAAGTTCAGGATATATGTCATGCAAGAGGAAAGGGGCCTTTGAGGTGACTCATAAATATCAATATGCATTCAATATGACTGAGCTCTTTGCCCATCCACAGCCTTTCCCTCGGGGTACAATGTAAATATATAACAGGTGCTTCTGCGACCACCAATGATTCGCCTAGGCAGTACAGTTTACAGACGACTGCCACCAAAACGAGTTTAGAGAGAACGATTAAGTCAAACGTTTGTATCATCTCTAAAATAACTGTAAACTATAAAAAATAGTTTTCTATACGAATGACACGTAAGCAAACAGAAATACCACCACTCCGTATACAGTTTCCTAAAATCTTCATGTGATTTTTTTCTTCTATATCTTCTCCAGATGAGGTGTGATTTCTGGACAGACCCCAAATTAGGAGATTACGTGGGTTTTAAATGAATTTGAACACGAGACTCACCATTCCCTTATCTCGTGGGTTTAGGGAAAGAGGCCTGCAACTGTGTATCTAAAATCAGGGGCGACACAAACTGCAAGGTTGACAAATGGCAGGATGGCAAAGCTCAGCGGACATTCTGCCAAACACTAGGTCAATATATATGGCAGAAGACCAAATATGGAACACTTAGGGACAAAAATGATTTCAATTATTTTCAATCATTTTACCTATGTTGCCAATACAGCACAGGAGTTCAGTGAAATGGTCCATGAGAGGGGAGAGGTTTTAGATTTTTTTTACTATATTGGTGGCCTCATTTAGAGTTTGGGGATGTGTTACTCCATCACAGAAGTGTGCCTTACTACAAAGGCCATAGGATATAAAGCACTTGTAATAAGGTGGCAGGATATCCGTCACGTTTGTGATAGAGTGACCCTTGTGCAACCCTCTAAATTACGCCCTTATTCTTATAACCCTTCTCTTTCTCTATACAACCATTGCAGCTTCTGTGACACAACACTCACAGGTCAAGTAGTGTAGTGTTTTAGTTCCCCTCTTCTACAAAGCTCCAGTTACTGTCAATGAACAGGCATACTTTCCATTCCTAATCTCTCGCCCTCTCAGTGCTATGTTTTCTCTATTGTAGTGAACCCTTAGCCCAGCCTCAGTCAACCTCCGATCTCTGTACAGATCCTGCCAAGGCCCCTGTCCTCTCACTGAGCCCCATGAGGCTCACTTGGACTCTGCAGCTAGGGGGGTCTTGGGGCCTGATTCGGTTAATTCCAACCCGTGCGCCAACCCCCGTTTGTGCTTGGGTCGAAATTTCAAGTTAGGCTGTATGTAGTGCATCCAATAATTATTGGATAAGTTGAATACCTCAACTGTTGTCAGATTTTGGCTGGTCGAACCTTCGAAATTTTAGGTGGGGAAAATCATGCGGTATTTACTGTGCCATGCGGATTTTGATGTGTAAAGCACCAATACCCACATGCAATTCCCCACAAACTCGTAATGGGTGTTAGTTATTGCACCCGATGAATAATGTACCCCGTGGAGTTGTTTTATATCAGGTGCCATAAATAATACCTAAACTAGTAATCAGACCCTCAGACCCCAAAACATGGTGGCTTAAAGGCTTAAAGGGCACCAGAACATGCATTGTAACATATTTCTTACAGTCAGTAAAGCGGTACCCTACTTCCCTTCTCACCTCTGCGGCCTTTGCTTATAACCTACATGCTGGTGATTTGCAGCGTCAGATTAGATCCGTGCTGTAAACCTGAAAACGCACTTTTTACAAACATATTCACAGCAGTTGGACATACATCAATTTCAAATCTAACTTTTGTTATTTAGAAAGTGTGGTAAGGTAACGAAAGCCCTGCTTCCCTGCACCCACCGCCAGAAGCGCAATAAATAAAAAGTCTGGCAATTGAATGTGAACTCCATTGAACTCAAAACGAAAGAGAACTGAAGGCTCGTCTTCCTTTCATGTCTTGGACAGCCGGGGTTTGCTTTGGGTGTTGTTTTTCTTGCTGGTCGTGTCTTAGGCCATTGTAAGGTCGCACCCGAATAATTATGGACTGAGGACAAGTGCTGATGGCGCTCCCTTTTTAAAAACAAATAGTGATGTGACAGCGTGTTTGTAAAAAGCAAAGAAGATGAAAGTGTTGTAGAAGGAGCACCGGTTTCCTTATGTTGCATCCCTAATATACACAAAATAAATAAAGGTGACTTAGTTCAGGCGGGGGAAACGAGTTTTACCAACACATCTACTGTAAATAGAGCAGATACAACAGTCCCCTGTCTCTCTTAAATATTGTGTTAATGCTGCCCCGTGGTCTTACCTTGTACCTTGCAGCAAGGAACAGTTGCAAGAAAAGATCCCTCCTGTTCGGAGCTTCATGGTCGAAGGGCTCTTATCAGGTGACATCAGCCACACCTCTCGCTCACCAGCCAATGACTGAAAAGAATGCTACTGAGCAATATACTTGTCGCCAGAAGGGACACGAAGAGCATACCTTTGGCCTGGTGCCATCAAATATTTCTAGACGTCTCCGTGCAAATATTCATGCAAACACCTCGTCTTTCCTTTCATTTACTTTCACCAACTGACTGACGCACAAGATAATCCATGTTGGAGCAAAGCATCAGATAATTGAATTTCCTTTTCCTCATTTCTCTTTCCTGTAGCTCCATCTTTTCCCACGTCTACTGCATGGAGCAACCTCTCACTGATGGTGCCAAATGTGACATCTTGGACCAAGTCATTGGTAGTGATTTATATCATATCAGCGATTGTGTCATTTTCATGTCAGTTGTTATCTCATTTTCATGTCAGTTGTTATCTTATTTGTAGGGTATTGTTTGCTATTATTTCTATTTTTCAAACCTCGTATTTCTAATTTCCATCCATCTGGGTATTCATAGATGAAACCTTACAAAATTTAACAACGTCATTTCACTGGATTTCCATTCGTTGTCTAAGTTTATGATTTACTCAAAGGTGATGTTGAAATCCCATGTTGAAGTCATTTTCACTTTGACCACTTTCCTTTCGTACCATCTAAGTTTTGATTGGCAGCGACTGGTTAAATCCATCAAACCTGGAGCGGCACAGAAAGCATCTTTGTCTAATATTTGGTGGACTAGGACTTTGTTGTCTAGAGCTTATGTCATGAACACAACAAATATAGAGATAAGGGCTTTGAGTTGTTCGGTTTGTCATATCCATGTTGTCCCGGTACCAAGGTGGAATGCAAGTGTCAAATAGCCAAGTAGTTAACAAATTACAAGTGATGTGTGCGACCTAAATGTCCCCCATTTCTAGATATATACATAGCCATACATGTGGGAACAAAAGAGATTGATTTTAGGACAGTATGCCTTGACTGCTTATTCCCACCATGTTATCATGTGTTGCAGTACTTATGACAGTGCTTTGCAACAACGCTGTGAACAATCAGTTCAGTAGAATGTCTAATGACTGGAGAAGTTAAGTTGTATAATAGTCATATACATTAAAACATGACATGCATTTCTCTGATACTGTGGGACTCACACATACACCTTGCAGTTGTCTCATGCAAAAAATGTAGGCCTCATTTTAGCAACCTTTGTATGTGAGACAAATTGGTTGGCATAACACTGTGATTTGCTGCATCACACAGACCTCTGATTCAAACCTACATTCCACTGGGCTATCATAAGGGTACTTCAGTGTGACATGGCTTAAGTAAGCGGAACCATTGCTTTCGCCAATATGACTTGTGGAAATTGTGAAGTGTGGGGCATGGACATTGGGTAGGGGAAATATGATACATCTGCTCCTTTGTTGGCCAAACTAATCCACTGAACAATAGGTATATGAGAAATCCATCTTTGCAGGGGATATGAGAGTATAGAAAGGGCCAATGGGAGTACACCATATAGGAATTAAAGTGAGTGTGACAACAAAAAATCCAATCAAACCTCAACAGCAAGGCAGCTGCACGAGAATGCAACAGAGGAAAAGGAAGGCAACTGACTCCATAAATGGAGAGTGTGTACCTATCCAGAAACAGGCCGTCTCACAAAGAAGCACTGTGTGGAGCATCCAGCCACTGCTGAGGGTGTAGTCAGACTTGACACCACATGCCAGAAGCAGTCTGATGACAGAGCTCTTCCTGGTCAGAAAGAGTGTGTGGTATCTGAAGAGCTGGATTCTCCACCTTTTGGTTTCATGCCAACCGAACGACCACCAACTAGGCCCAGACACTGCTAACACTGCTGCATGAGTTTGCCTCTACTGTCAACCCACCTCCCACGGACATTCCCTGCTCAGCACATCAGCATAAGTGGGTGCACTTGTTGCGCTCATATGTTCCCCCTCTGCAGTCTCATTGTCAGAATTTGCGGAACTTATGATTCAGAGTCACCCCGTACATGAGTAAGCATGGATAGCAGTAGGGTCAATCTCTGGAAGGAAGGGGTAATGGGAATGAGGAAGAAAAGTGACATAGAGCACTGCAGCCTTGTCTGGTCTACATCTCTCAAATTTCAGGTGACTCACTGAAGTGAAAAACAACTATTTAGGGAGGGTCAAGGGGAATATATTTATAGACCGTCCAAACTCAAATACCCCTAATGAAACCACGAAAAACAAGGAGAGTTGGAGGGTCTGTGAGCCAAAAAGCCGAGCCTATAAGGTCCTCATTAGAAAACCAAGCTTTTGGATTGCACTGAACCAGACCAAGTGGTCATAAGACACTAAGTGTATGATAGATATCCTATCAGCCCACCCATTCGGCGGAGCCTCGTCATGTAGGACGTCTGGAGCAGAATGGTGTGTCCAAGCCCAGTTGAGTTGGCTAGACAGCACACAGTTCTGGTTCATACAATGGAAGTGTCCGTGCCACTGGGCGGTGCTGGTAAAGTGCAGTGCAAACAAAAAAGGTGAATAAGTGATGTTAAAATGACGGTCGAGGCAAAAGAAAAACTTTTTATTGAGATTCACCAGGACGCCAGATTAAAAAGAGGTGTAGAACAGTGTGACAAAATCACTGTTTGCTTTGCTGTGTTGTTAAATAGGCCAACATGTTTCTGCCAACAGGTGAAACTACACCGGCATTCTTCAGGGCCACATATATGAGATGTTGCTACTGCATAAGTACACTCTAATAGTAAATATATAAAGTGAAAAGGACAGACCAAGATATGATAAAGGACTGTCAGACTAATGATGTGGTCACAGGGACCATCCTACCGTATCCTCTTGAACCATTTGTCGAATGAGGATGCGGTCCCAGCAATATGTGGGAGTCAAGCCTCACCTCACCCGGCAACGGCTCGGCTAGAACCAAAGCCTTTATACTTTATATATTTACTATTAGAGTGTACTTATGCAGTAGCAACATCTCATATATGTGGCCCTGAAGAATGCCGGTGTAGTTTCACCTGTTGGCAGAAACATGTTGGCCTATTTAACAACACAGCAAAGCAAACAGTGATTTTGTCACACTGTTCTACACCTCTTTTTAATCTGGCGTCCTGGTGAATCTCAATAAAAAAGTTTTTCTTTTGCCTCGACCGTCATTTTAACATCACTTATTCACCTTTTTTGTTTGCACTGCACTTTACCAGCACCGCCCAGTGGCACGGACACTTCCATTGTATGAACCAGAACTGTGTGCTGTCTAGCCAACTCAACTGGGCTTGGACACACCATTCTGGCTCCAGACGTCCTACATGACGAGGCTCCGCCGAATGGGTGGGCTGATAGGATATCTATCATACACTTAGTGTCTTATGACCACTTGGTCTAGTTCAGTGCAATCCAAAAGCTTGGTTTTCTAATGAGGACCTTATAGGCTCGGCTTTTTGGCTCACAGACCCTCCAACTCTCCTTGTTTTTCGTGACTCACTGAAGTGTTCTTACAGGTGCGAAAACAAACAAACATTCACAAAAGTTCAAAGTCAGACATCATGAAATAACAAAGATGGGTTTCATTATTTTGCTTACTGGCTTTAGAATGGTGGGCTACAGAGAACCTAAGCCAATGTTTAGGAAGCTACTAGTGGAAATAATGAACTCAAGTTTTGAAGTAATCCTGGAAAATGGTAAGAGGAAGCCAAGACCAGGGCCAAATTGGGAACCCAAAGGAGCCCTGGCAAATATTGTTAGACCACCCCCCATATGTCAAATAGCGAGCACAGCAAGTGAGCCTGACCACTACAAGGAAGTTGGGGGATGGGGGGGGGGGGTTCCATCCCTGAAAATATTGGAATAAAATATCAAAAATTGTGCATTCAACAATGCAATTTTTATTACATATTCAATTCTATTTAATTTTAAAGCATAGAAAATGATGTACTTACAGTGCACGAGGATTTATAATATCAGCTCCTCATATTAAAACCTATTTTTTCATCACCAGCTTTTATTTGGGCTACATTTTTAACTTATCATGAATCTAACTTTATAAACGTTTGGTGGTGTAGCTTGCTCTAAAATTCCTGAAGTCAATGGCAATCAGTACAAATTCATTACTGGGACAGCATTCAATTAGCGATAAACCATACTTGGTCTCAGATCGCTATTTGATTTTATGATGGAGAATAGAGTGCCACAAGATGGTGAAAGGAGAGTAAAATCCAACTGAACAATTCTAATTCAGAAGTGCTGCAAAAATGTTGTCTGCGGACCCTCACCCACTACTGTGTGCCCATCTCGTAAATTATTGCCACTGGTGTATCGTAGTGGCCTATTTCATCTTCAGGTCCCCTACCCAAACATGTGAGTTGTCTGGGTAGGTAAAGCCTCTACCAGGAGGGCGCACGTCTGGGAACAAACGTTTGTGGGTTCTGCGAAAAAATATAAAAATTACTCATAACTCCTATATATATATATGCTTTAATGTGGTTCTGGGGTTGGGCAAAATTAAAAGTAAGGAGGAATGTATATAGGGTCAATCTATTGATCCCTTGCATCTCACACACACAGAAAAACTCTAAGTCTGCATGTTTCAGCCATTCTTGCCCTTTTTGACTCATGTGGCTTTCATCAGGACCTTTCAAGAACAGATCCCTATTCCAGGTGTTGGTATACTGCCCTAGAATTGTATACCTGTTGTAGTATGTACAGTCCCTTACAGTTCTTCTGGGATATTTTATATTGCCCATGTTCTAAGGGAAAAGAACAGGACAATTTAAATAATGCAAATATTACTTTTGTAAAGGACACCCTATGTCCTGACACAATGTGCAATCCACCATTAGTGAATTGTATTTATTGGAAGCTTGATGGTTATCACTAATAGTAAAGCAATCATTCTTCTGTGTTGATGCCCCACAAACATTTGTAATTACTGTGTTAAGACCATGGGGGCTTGTGTAAACGTATTTGTCTAAGTGCTGGCTTTCTGTGGTCTTTATTTGTGACTCGTGTTTAAAAATATAATTACAAACTGTCCATGCATAATGTGGTTAGGAGGAAATAAAGTGTTGTGTTTCTTCTACCTAGATTGTACCAAGACTATGAAACATGGAGCAACATGATCTTTTTCATAAGGTCTAGGTTGCCAGTGATTGTTAATAAAAGGCACAAACTTCCCCAATGGTAAAAAATAGACTGCACATGTTAGCATTGTTCAACATTATACATCCTTAAGTATGGATGCAAAAGTCATGAACATGAATGTGAGTATCGCCAGGCAATGTTTCTATGAGTCAATATAGTGCTCACCTATACCAAAATTGCCAAAAGTGCTTTTGAGTGGGCTCGCTCGTGCCTTATAGGGAACAGTAGGAGGTGGGCGGCCCTTTAGTCACACACTGTACACCAAAGGAAATAATAAACATTAGCAGATGAGTGTCTACTAAAAAGAGTGTCCATCTTATCCCCCAGAACCCCGCACATATTTTGTCAAGGTTTTCATCCCAGCTTCCGCCCCTAGAGTGAACTCCCATTCCTGCATGTTGCTTCTGCTGCAAGATGCACTGGGTTTTAAACCCTATCGTAATCTATTAATTGGTTAGGGCATCTTGCGATAGTGTGTAAGAAGCATCAGATGCTGTGTGAGTGGGGAATCATAGAAAGAGACAGCAGACTGTGCATCTAAGTGATGTAACATATTATAGCATTATGGAGAATATCTAGTAAGCAATCCAATGCATGTATACTACTTAAGAATAACTGTGTTATTAACGTAGCGCAAGAAATAACAGAGCTCATCTTTGATCTGTCCCCTTCTCCTCTCTCGGTCTCCAATTTCCAGTCAACTATGACATTCATCAGGGACTGGATGAACCACAACCACCTTAAACTGAACCCGGATAAAACCGAGCTGGTTCTCACTGGTGGTTCATCCAGTCCCTGGAACTCTCTCTTCTGGCCCCCCTCTCTTGGCTCTGCACCGACCCCCTCCACCACGGTCAAAACACTTGGGGCCCGATGTAGGTAAACGCGATTTTCCGATTTCAAAATACCGAGGCGGGCCGAATCGGTATTCTGAAATCGGAAAACGAGATGTAGGAAAAAAAAACGAATGAATACCGAATCGGTCGGCATCGGTAATGAGATTCGGTACGTTCCGATTCTGCTCGGTCCGAATCGGAAAGTACCGAATCGGCCAACAACGAATCGGAAATCACCGATTCGGCTACCACCGATTCGGATATTCCCGATTCGGCGAATACCGATTCGGTAAAAGCCGATTCGGTAAAATCCGATTCGGCAATCATAGATTCGTAGCCATGAAAACAGACCCATGGCGAAAAAGCCCATAGGAATGCATTGAATGAACCGATTCGGCTTTTACCGATTCAGATAATACCGAATCGGATTTTACCGATTCGGATATTACCGAATCGGTAAAAGCCGATTCGGCAATAGGCGATTCAGCCAATGAGGTGGCTCCCCCTCCCCCACCCAAACAGGGAGTGGCAACCCTGGCAGGTGCAGCTAATTAAGAAGTTTCTGGAAAGCCTGCCTGAGCCCAACACACACAGTTAGCAGCAGTGGGAGAAGGAGGTTGCAAACTGAACAGGAGAAAATGGCAGATCAGTCAGGAAGCCAGAAGTCCTCCCAGAAGAGGAAGCCCAAGTTCACCACCACCGAACTTCAGGTGCTGGTTGAGGAGGTGGTGAGGGTGCACCGCCAGCTGTTTGGCAAGCTGTCCCTCAACGTGCCAGACAGCACCAAGAGGAGAATCTGGGCCGACATCGCCCAGAAGGTTAATGCTGCGGGTGTCACCCCCAGGTCCATAGAGGAACTGAAAAAAAGGTTTTACGACATCCGCAGCCTCACGAAGAGGAAGCTGGCTGACATTCAAAGGCAGGCTGGACACACTGGAGGAGGCAAGAACCCGGCGCCACCCCTCACCGAGCTGGAGGAAATTGTCTCCAGCACCATCGAGAGGGAGAGTATCGTAGGAATCGGGACCCTGGACAGCTCTGCGAGAGCCACAGCTACAGGTAAGAAGCATGCGCATCATGACACACCCTACCAGACACCTCCCCATTAGACACAATGCATAGGCAAACACCAGCACTGTACTGTCACCAACATACAAGAGACAAGCATCATGGTACATGTAGTCAGCAGAAGTTAGCCAAATATGTCAGTGCAGAATCACAAGACAGGAAACAGTGTGACACTGTGTAAGGAGATGCAAGGACATGTGGAATGCCATAATTGTACTGACTGTAATACATCGGCACTCAGTTTACAAATGCTTCTTTGTACCTAGGGGCCCCATCAGGCGGAACAACTGTGACAGCAGAGGGAGCAGCAACGTCCAACACTGCAGTCGCAGGGCCGAGCACCAGCCAGGCTGGCCAGGAGGAGGAGGAGGATGAGGAAGGAGACACCCCAGGGCTAGGAATGGAGGGAGTCCTGGTCATTGACTTCCAAGCAGTGCACTCCCCAGTACTGCCCAGCACACCCCCCTTGCAATTCTCACCAGAAAACTCCCCTACAAGGCAGACCATTCCGCCTACACCAGCTCCTGCCACAACCGTGGCCTTGCCACCTGTCCAACCTGTCCTGGGAGCAGGGGCTCAGGGACCGGCCAGCACCACACCCCCACCAGTGGCACCCCAGCCCACTCAGCAGGCCGGAAGCAGCAGTGCCCGACGCCGTGCCACCACCACCACTGCTGCACCAGCACGGGAGGGCAGTGTGTTCCTGGGCCTGGAGGGACAGATGGTTAAAATCCAGCGCCAACAGGCCAGATCCACCATGGCCTGCCAACGCCAGCTCCTGCAGCACAACATGCAGATGGGGGAGTTGGTGAAGGGTTTCCAGGCTGTTGTGGACAGCAACAAGGAGGTGGCAGCAGGGTTAGGCAGGCTGACCACTGCCATCACCCACTCATCTGCCAGACAGGAGGAGCATGAGGTTGCGCGCAGGAGGGATGCCCGGGTGCTGAACCGGGCCATGGCCCGCCTTGCAGCGGCGACCGCACAACTGTGCCATCGCAGCTCCAACCAAGAATCTGTGCTCAGTCAGCATACGGCTGAGCTCACTAGGGGGATGGCCAGGATCACCACGGCCATGGAGGCCATGATAATACCAAACACCGCCTCCAATCCTGCCCTGGACCTGGGTGATGCTGGAGACAGCAGCAGCCGCAGCAGCCCGGCCAGCGCTGCATCTGAGCCACGGAGGAGCACCAGGCGATCCGCTGATGCTGCTGGGCATTCGGAGGGGGCCGAGGGACACCCCAGTGGGTCTGGCAAGCGGGCAAAAAAATAGCCTGGCAAGGGGGGATGAGCAAACCAGAACCCTGGACTTTATTTTATTTTACATACTCCATTTTTTGATGCACATCAGTGCTGTAACTGTGGTGCATCACTATTAAAATTTGTTTTTTGCAAGCAACATTTAGCTGTCTTTGCATCTGTACTCAGTCAGAAATAGTTCTCAGTGATCTCCTCACGTCTGTATCTGCCATCACTTGGCGTACACACCCCAGCTGGCTGTGTCAGTGGCACAGCTTCGTCGTCGTCATAGTCCACGTAGTCAGACAACTCCACCTCAGTGCCCTTCTTGACCGCAAGGTTGTGTAACATTGCACATACAGCTATGATCTTGCAGCAGGTGATGGGGGTATACTGCCTTGCACCTCCACTCTTGTGCAGGCATCTGAATCTACTTTTCCAGATGCCAAAGGTCCGTTCAACAACATTCCTTGTGCGTATGTGGGCCCGGTTATACCTCCTTTGGCTGGGTGTGGAGGGGTTGAGGTAGGGGGTGAGTATGAATGAGCGGAGGGCATATGCACTGTCGCCTGGAAGAGAAAGGGGTCACATTAGACACATGCATACATGTATTCCACCTACCTACTATGTGTTATGGGGGTCTGATGATGTGTCTCACCTAGGAGGTATCCTTCTCCAAATTCGCCAGCCATCAGCCGTGCATATATGCCGCTCTGTTGGAATATATAGGAGTCATGGGTACTCCCTGGAAATTTTGCTACCAGGTCTGTGATGGTGCACTTGGCATTGCAGATCACCTGCACGTAGATGGTGTGTGTAGATTTCCGATTGCGGTATATGTATTCGGTGTCCGCTGGTGGGCAAATCGGAATGTGTGTGCCATCTATGCAACCGATGATTTGGGGAAATTGTGCCATCTGGTAGAAGTCAGCTTTAGTTTGTAGCAGTTCTGCGTGGGTTGCAGGGAAAGAGATGTATTGGTCCATCCTGTCTATCATGGCGTCAAGGAATATGTGGAAGAACCTTGACAGGCTGCTCTGGCTCACCCCTCCTGCTGCTGCTACTCCACTTTGATAGCTGCCAGACGCAAGCAGGTGTAGGCTGCATAGCACCTGGACGTGCGCAGGGATGGCGTGTGCCCTTGGGGTGTGGTGGTCCAAGAATGGCTTAAGGTCCCTGATGAGCTCAAGTATGGTGTCAGAGTCCAGCCTGTATCTCTGTAGGATCTCAGCCTCAGTGAGCATGAACAGGGTTACCCTCTGTCTGTAGACCTGTTCATTTCTTAGCCATTCCCTCTGTCCTTCCTGCTGTAGCCGTAGCCGCCTCGCAATGACATAGAAAGCTGCCATCCTGCAAGTTGCAATGCATTTTGGGACTGTTTATATGGGTTGGAGTTGGTTACCACCTGATTGCAATCCATGGTAAATACCGAGTGAATTCTACCGATTTAGAGCCGATTTCGGTGTTTCTGTGCCTCCCTACATCTCCCCAACTGTCGGAATCGGGGAATTTCCCGATCGGAGATTCATACGAATCGGCATGTTTTCCGATTCGGATCATGTCCGATTCGGTATTTGTACCGAATCGGTAATTGGACCGAATCGGTGAATTTCCGAATCGGTGTCACTAACGATTCGGTAATTGGACCGAATCGGTGATTTTCCGATTCGGTGTCACTTACGAATTGGTAATTGGACCGAATCGGTGATTTTCCGATTCGGTGTCACTAACGAATCGGTAATTGGACCGAATCGGTGATTTTCCGATTCGGTGTCACTAACGAATCGGTAATTGGACCGATTCGGTCTTTGCATCCGATTCGGTGTTTTTCCGATTCGTTACATATCCGATTTTCGGTATGTACGTATCGGATTCTTTCCCATTCGGTACTCATTCCGATTCGGTTTTCTATCCGATTCTTTCTGTTTTTGGTTCCCTACATCTCGATGGCTGTTTACCGATCGGTAAGGGCCAAAAATCGGTATTTTCGGCCGTTACCGATCGGTAACGCCCTACCTACATCGGGCCCTTGGTGTCAAAATAAACAGCCAACTCACTCTCCATTCACAAATCAGTTCTGTGGTGTCCTCCTGTTTCCTTTCTCTCCGCACTATCCGCACTGTCTCCCGCTTCTTTTCCCCCCAGGCACTTAAGATCATTATGGCCGCACTTGTGATATCAAAATTGGACTACGCAAACGCTCTTTACCACGGTATCCCCGCTTACAGTTTGCGTAGACTCCAGACCGTCCAGAATCAAGCAGCCCGGCTTGTGTACGGCCTCCCTCGTTATCACCACTCCACCCCTCTTCTCAGGGAGCTTCACTGGCTCCCCATAAAGGAACGGGCCCTATTCAAGATCGGGTGCATGGTCTTCCAGGCCCGCCAGGGCTCTGCCCCCGCCTTCATCTCCTCACTAATCAAGTCCTATGTACCTACAAGAGAACTTCGGTCTTCCTCCAGGTCCCTCCTCCAGATCCCTCGCTTCACTCGCAAAAAGTGGGGCGGGGCTAATTTCTCCACCCTAGCTCCAACCTTCTGGAACTCACTTCCTGACCACCTCCGCTCTGCCACTCAGTATCTCCCCTTTCGCAGAGATCTGAAAACGTTCCTTTTCAGCCAGGCCTTCCCCACTTAAACTCCCTCAAATATCCCCTTCATCTCTCCCTGGTCTTTTCCACCTCAGTTGCCGATCCCCCCAGCGCCAAGAAACCGCAAGGTGTACGCTGCGCTCTACAAGTATTTTAAATTAGAAATTAGAAATTAGCTGAGGGGAGTTATTGTCATGATTAGTCAATTGTTTTTCACAGGAGACAAGTTCTTGGCGAGTGTGTGCTTGTGTTGGACATACACCAGAGACCGAAAACTATGGTTTTGTTAATATAGTGTAGCACGTATAAGACTCTCATGAAGAGGTTGTGTGTTCGTCATACTTATGCTGAAGATATGTGGGCATATAATCGTTATTGTTTACACAAAAGGACTGGTATGCTCAGGAGCTATAGATATGCTACGTAAACATAGGAACTTGTATGGGTCAGTTTATCAAGGTTACATAGAACACCTAAGAAAATTAAAGATAACTGAATTATTGTGTAGAACATTCATAGATTGATCTCTCTCCTTGGGATGAGAGTTCACAAAGAGATTCCCTTTCAGATGTTTAAGGAAATGACCTCAGTATTCAAGAGGGGAAGGCCAACCAGGGGGTGTTGTCAATGAGGCTATTCTAAAAGGTTTGTAGATGGCAAACCCAGCCTTTCTCTTTTTCTATAAGGGAGCTATCGGCATCTTATTGGTGTGATCTAGTCTTTCTAGTCTAGTCTTTCTAGGATTACCCATTGTAAATCGTTTGCCATGTGATTGGCTGCTAAGTAATGAGTACTCATATGTGTTGTTACTTTCTAACACCGGATGTTGCTCATGTGTTCTCTGATTCGAGACTATATTCCTACTGGTCACCCCAATGTAATTTAAACTGCATGGGCAGGTGATCATATAGATCATGTGGATAGTATTGCAATTAGTGTGTTTCTGGAGGGTCCGTTGGGTATTGAGACCAAGACCTAAGACCTTTGGGGGTGTAAACGTTTCACACTGTCCCTTAAGGGGATTACACCAGAATTATCAGATAGTCAATGGTAGGATTACAAGGTAGGTGTTTATTCACCCGTTAACAGACTAAAACAGTTAGTGTTTCTCCCATCAACATTTGGACGCAAACATTCATAAGGCGTAGGACGCGGTCTCTTGTAGAAAGATGCCTTCAGTCTCCAGGTCTCTCTTCTTTTATTGTGGTCAGGACCGGTACCTCCCAGAAAGCAAACAGAAACAGAGGGACACTGTCGTCACTGGAAGTCTGTCAGCTTATGACTCTATCAAGTGTAATCCGTCACCAATAACCTGGGGTCACCGAGGCTAGTGTAAGATAGTTTAAGGCTGGAGGAAGGGCAGGGGAAGTGAGGGTTTCCTGGGGAGGGGTATCTTAACACACATGCATAAAACACAGCTTTACTTGTGCCACCAACCTCACAGTCCTTTTCCTCCCAAATCCTCCTCCACCGTTCTCCCCACGTCACTTACCTGGAGCTACGGTCCCCGGTGACCGTAGCAAGGGGTATCTCGGTGTCCTGTTGCTTGGAGGGACAGCCGGGTAAAAGTGCAGTGGTTGTTGGGGAAACCTCCCTTGGGTCCGCTCCGTCGGTCCCTCGACGCTTCTCGTCAGAGTTCTCCACATCTGGAGCCTCCTCTCTCGTCCTGTGTTCTCCGTTTTCCTCGTTGCTGAAGTCCTTTGATGCCTCCTCTCCTCCCACTCTCCCAACACCCGAACTCCCACAACTGAGCCAACAACCGTTTTTTTCTTTCTTTTCCAACGTCAGCTCTCCCTCGCGGGAGACTAGACTGCTTAACCTCTCCTGATATGGCAACCAGCCGGGCGCCATCCTATAAATCTCGGCATCCTTTATCATAGAGCGCTCTCTATCACATTGCCTCTCTTCTGGAGATGGACGATCGGGCCATTCAGATGTATAAAATCTTGATAGATAATCCACATTCCCCTGAAATTTTCCTGGCATGTGTAGGGTCCGAAAAGAAAAAGGCTGTAGAGCTAGGAACCACCATAACACTTTAGCATTTGTCTCTTTGTTAGTAGCTAACCAAGTCAAAGGAGCATGATCTGTTACTAGAAAGAAGGTTCTCCCAACAGGTAGTACTGTATTGATTCCATGGCCCACTTTATGGCAAGGCATTCTTTCTCCATGGTGGCATATCTGGTCTCTCTTGGGAACAGTTTTCGACTTAGGAACAACACCGGTTTAAGCAGTCCTTGAGTATCTGGTTGAGATAACACGGCTCCAAGTCCCTTATCTGAGGCGTCTGTTTGCAACACAAATGACTTCTTGTAGTCAGGACAATTCAGTCTTTAGAGTATCAAAACTCTTTTCCTGTGCCAGTCCCCACTCGATTTTGGCCCTTGAGGGTATTCCTCCTAACAAATCAGTGAGCGGGCTTGCTACATCAGACAGTTGAGGGACGAATCTCCTGTAGTATCCGACTAACCCCAAGAAAGCTCTCACTTCTTTTCTAGTGGTAGGCCTAGGGATGTTTTGGATAGCTTCTAGCTTATTGATTTGTGGCTTCAGGGTTCCCTCAATTATGGTATACCCTAAGTAGTTTATCTGATGAGTGGATTTAGGGAATAAAGTCCTTGCTGCAGCTTTTTGTGCCCTCTGAAGTCAGTTGTTCCATGCTTTGTTGGCGCCCAAGTACAGGGAGTTACAGTAAACCAAAAGTGCCACACATTACACAATCCACATGAATGATGGCCTAGTACTCTTTGTAAAACCCATGGCTAAGACACTGTGGGCCAGATGCATCAAGCCTCTATTTTGCGATTCCTAAATAGCGAGTTTTTGCGAATCGCTATTTAGAAAGCGCAAAAAGGTATGTATGTACAAAATCGCTATTTTTTAGCGATTCCTTATTATTCTTTATTTGCGAATTCGCATTTTGCGAATTCGCAAATAAAGAATAATTTGCAATGCATTCCTATGGGCCAGGAGGCCCCTAGGAATGATACTGCAATAATTCTCAAATTGCGATTTCGCAATTAGCTAATCGCAATTTGAGAATTATTTCAAGGGTGCAGGGGTGTCTCAAAGACACCCTGCTGCACCCCTGAAATTTACATGTGTGTGCATGTGGCACACATACATGCCCTATGGGCATGTATGTGTGTCACATGGCACCCTCACAAATGCCAAATAGGGCATTTTTAAAAAGAAATCGCAAATTACCACCTACTACAAATTGGTGGTAATTTGCGATTTCTTAACACAAATTCGCAATTCCAAATATTTACATACATATCATTTAAGGAATCGCAAAAATTGTGATTCCTTAAATGCTATGGCAAAATAAGGAATCTCAATTTTTTGCGATTCCTTAAATTGCGATTATTTGATACATAGCAAATCATGCTAAAAGGCCGTTTGTGAGTTACAAAGGCCGAAATTCTGCGAATTTCGGCCTTTGCGAGTCGCAAAAGCCTTGATGCATCTGGCCCTGTATTTGTTCTCTTTGGTGTTATGTTGTTTGTGTGTTTACTATGCGATCCATTTCGTCCTCTCCTGTGTGCAAATCTTGTTTTTTCCCAGGTTAGTGACCAATAATTTGCCCCGGTTCTTTTTAATCAGATCCGTGATTAAGGGCCATATGTCTGAAGGTAGCAATTAGCGATTCTGTAATAGCGATTTTTATAAAATCGCTATTTCAGAATCGCTAATTGCTATGTATCAAGAAAATCGCAATTTTTTTGCGATTTCTTGATATTCCTTAATTGCGAATTCGCAAATTGCAAATTCGCAATGAAGGAATAATTTCCCATTCATTTCTATGGGCCGGGAGGCCCATAGGAATGAAGGGGAAATTTGCGATTCGCAATTTGCTAATCGCAAATTGAGAATATTTTCAAGGGTGCAGAGGTGTCCAAAGGACACCCTGTTGCACCCCTGAAATCTGAATGGGTGCACATGTGGCGCACATACATGCCCTAAGGGCATGTATGTGCGTCACATGGCACTTTGAAAAATGCAAAAATATGCATTTTTAAAGGAATTCCCAACTTACCACCAACTAGAAGTTGGTGGTAATTTGCGATTCCTTAAGGCCAATTTGCGATTTGTTTTTGGCTTCTTACATTGCATTTAGGGAATCGCAAAATTTGCGATTCCTTAAATGCAATCGCAAAATAAGGAATCGCAAATTTGGCGATACCTTTTTTTTCAAGCAGATTTCCTTGAAACATACCATTAGTCCAAATTGTATTCGCAAACGCCGAAATTAGGCGAATTTCGGCGTTTGCGAAGTCAATTTGGCTTGATACATATGGCCCATAGTTAGAGGCAGCGTTGCACGTGGTCACGCAAGTGAGGATATCAGTTTGCAACATTTCCACACAAAATGGGTAATGGGTAATCTCTATCTTTTAGTTTGTCTGTGAGATCGTTTGCTTTCCAGTTTATAGTTCTGGATATTTTCAGAATTCCTTCGAATCTGTAAGAACTGAATGTACGGTAGGGTTTTTCGCAGAGGGACTGGTTGAAAACTGCTACATTTCTGTTGGTGGGCATATAGTACGTTCTTGTTTTTAATCCAATAGGGTGCACCTGTCTAATGAACCTTTAACTCAATTCATAGCAACATTTTTCTTCAACTACCCATCCTCCTGCACAGTCAGTGGAAATATCTGTCATGTGCAATCTTTGCATTCAGAACCAACTATAATGCATAATCAAAGTCAAGTTTATTTGCATAGTTAGTTAAAACCTTTGCATGCCAATATAAAACATTTCTTATACATTCGTTAAAAATAAAATCAACTCTAAAACCTTTCATTCTGACCTCTCCTAAGTATTTCTGCTAAAAAATAGTGCACCTCAGTGTTATGCAAGTTGTCCTGCAATTTAAAAAAAAAATTGTGAATAAAGTGTAAATAAGCAGTGCTGTCTTCAACTGTATAAGATCCGACCATGAAACTAATGTTACAATATAAAGATGATTAACTATCTTTTGACATATCAACAGATATTCTCCTTCTTTACAAGTAATGCTATGTGCATGCATGTTTTAATTGTCTCCAGATCCCTACCTCTCAGGAAACTGTTTCCTTGTTGCACCTTACCTACCCAGCCCTGATTTGGTTTATGGGTTACACTCCTGCAAATTTTACAAGCTTCTCCCATGCGGCATTAATTCCCCACCTGTGCGGGTGAATTAATGAGCGGGTGTGGTCATGACGGAACCACGCCGTCATGAGCACACGCCGCCCGTGACTCATGAAGGCATGGTTCCCTCATGAGCACGGTAGTTCTGCACTCACCCCCTAGCCCCCCTGCGCCGCGGCGGAATTCGCAGCGCAGGGAAGGGGTTAAAATTAGCATCAGCTGTTCTGTATCCACTACTGATGTCTCAATGTCATGATGATGATTTATGGAAACATTATGCTTATCAAGACTCTCTTGGTCGCCATAATTTGCAGTGACTTGCCATGCCTATCTTTTGGCTTTAGCAGCTGACTTTCACCCATGCCATCTGTCTCGGACGCTGCATGCATGGCAGGAACATGGACTTCACATTAAACTGCATGAATCCCTGTGTTTTCCTGTCTGGCCTTTTCAGATGGAAACCAATTCACCAGCTGCCATGATTTTTTACTGTTTGGCTGGTTGAGACGGAGTTGCACGATCTCCCCCCACCCCCAGTGCCTTGAGACCCTCAGGGGTAAGTAGACCGCGCTTCACAAATCCCTGATTGATTGATTGATTGATTGATTGATTAATGACTGCCATGCGAATGTGACATGCCTTCTTGGGTTCTAGCTTGATTGTCTGAATCCAGTTTACCCCAAGGGCAATTGATTCTATTACCCTGTTACATTTGGTAGAGCAGAATGTAGAGAGTCCCCCCTTGGGTGGTCTGAATTTCGAAAACTTTGTCACTGGTACATGCTATTGTATGCAGCCAACAATTTGTGTTGGTTCTAAACACCAAGGGCCAGATGTAGGTAGCCAAATACCGGTCGGTAACGGCCGAAATTCAGTAATTTCGGCCGTTACCGACCGGTATTTGGAATTTGAGATGTAGGAGGCAAAAATTTCCTGAAACGGTAAATAAGAGTCGGTAATCTACGGAAACGGTATTTACTGAATCGGTATTTACTGAGTTCTTATTTACCGGACTTGATGGTGGACCTCCACCCACACCTGAATCACCCAACACCAAGGGCGCACGCCATCCCACCCCATGTGCAGGTGCTGTGTAGCCTACACCTGCTTGCCTCTGGGAGCTACCAGAGTGTGATAGCTGCAGTGGTGGTGTGTTCCAGAGTTGCCTGTCCCGTTTTTTCCGGAACTTACTTGAGGCCATGATGCAGAGAATGCATCATTACATCCGGTTCCCTGACATACCTGCAAAACTTGCCAAGACGAAAACTGATTTGTATCAACTGGCACACTTCCCTCACGTGATAGGCTGCATAGATGGCACCCACATTCCACTCTGTCCACCTGCAGCCACTGAACACATATACAGGAACCATAAGTCAACGCACTCCATCAATGTGCAGGTGATATGAAATGCTGGCAACATCATTACAGACATTGTGGCTAAATTCCCTGGGAGTACCCACGACTCGTACATATTCCAGAACAGTGCGATATACACACGCCTTGTTAATGGAGAGTTTGGGGACGGATACCTGCTAGGTAAATAACTGTGACACACCCTGATAGTCATAGCAGATGAATGTATCATGAGTATGTACAAACAATAAAAAAAAAATTCTAACAGATACACATTATTTGTTTGTATAATAAGATGATACAGTTGGGAGATGGTTTTCCTTTTGTATTGTTTTTTAATCAATAGTCAATGAATTATTTCATGACACCTTTTATCAAATTTATTAAATTGTATTTTCTGTGCTAATCCAGTGTCTTATTACTGTTTATTACTATTTTTGTTACCTGAACTGTGCCAGTGTTTACGTGCTTGCCTGGGTGTATTACTTTCCACAAATTATTTGCCCTGACCCAGGAACCTTATCCGTATCAGGGGGTCCTTGTTTCTCACATATCTCTATCCAATTTGTCACAGAGGACACTCATGTACTGTGTGATGTCTGTCATCCCCTTTGCAATTGACTGCATGCTCACAGCCATGTTGCCAATTCCATGGTCAATGTTGGATATTTTGCAATTGATACTGTGCACCTGCCTGTGCACTGCCAACATTGCCTTCGACTGCGGGCGCTGCACCTTTACCATGGTGGCCTCTAGTCCACTAAAGACCCCCTCTCCTACCTGGCCTTCACCTCTCTCCCGTGGCCTTCGGCCAAGGACACTGGCCCGCACAGCCCCTGCAGTACTCTGCTGCCTGGCCTTGTCAGCCACAGGTGGATTATTTTGTATTTCACCCTCCTCATCCTCCTCATCTGAGCTTTGCAGGATCCTCAGAGGGGGCACATAAAGCCTCCTTGGCCTTTCCTGCACAGATGACTGTGTTGTTGGTGTTGGGGAAAGTGCTGCTGGTTCCAACTCTGGTGTCCCAAACAACAGAGGTGACTGAGGCTGTGGTGTTGTGGGTCGCTCAGGTGTTGTGGCTTCCTCCACTGTGGTGTTGTCTTTCTCAACAGCGCTGTGACCTGCTCTTACTTTCTTCTTTTCCCTCCTCTCAGTTGTTGTTGCCCTCTCCTCCCTTTCTTGAGCTGTACTGCGTGAGGACTCTCCTGTGGACAGATATGGACATTGGGTCAGTGGTGTCGTTCACCTGTGTGTCATGATTAAATTAAATTTCTATCACAAAATTGCCTAGTCTACATCAGCTTCTCGAAGTACTGTGTGGCATGCCTTGCTGAATTCTATGGTGACTGCATTGAATGTATGTACCTATGACTACGTCTCTCATGATGCATTGCTGGACATCAGTAAAACCTGTTCTGGAGTGTTATGCTTACACACACAGTGGGAAAGGGGACAGGCAAATGGGTGGGATTACTGTCCATGCATCTTACCTTGCTTCTTTGCTGCTCTGGCAGAGCTATCAGCGTCCCCAATTCCATGGATGCTTTCTGGCTCCAGGGTGGATTCCACCAGCTCCTCAAGGTCTGTTAGGCTTGGTGCTCTGTTTTTTCCTCCACCTGCGGCTCCAGCTTCCTTTCTTTGTGCAGCAAGTTTTTTCTTTGTGATGATACGCAGATCGTACCATCTTTTCTTGTGGTCATCAATCTCCCTGTGCGTGACCCCAATGGTATTAACCTTTGTCTGGTTGTCAAGCCATGTATTACGTTTCACAGACTCTGCAACATGCAGAGACTGTTTACCGAAAATTTGGGTGTGGTGCTTGACCACCTCTTCAACAAGCACCTGCAGTTCTGCTGGGCTGAATTTTAATTTCCTCCTGCGTTCTGCTGCATCCTTCTGGCCATCCTGGGACTCCATTCTGGTGATCAGGTATGGTCAGGGATGCCTGATCCTCTCTGTTTCCACCTGCTCTGCAAACAGTTCTGCTGCTCTGCACCTGCATGGGTGTGGCCACTCCCAGGTACTGGGGAGGGGTGGTTGCATCTGATTGGTTGGATCCTCTGTAGCTTTGTTGTGGGGTGTGGTAGGTGTTCCTGATTGGTTTACAGGCTCACATGGGTTCTTTTTCATATTACCGATTCGGTATTTTATCGAATCGGTATTTTACAGATTCGGTAAATACCGATTCGGTAATTTCCATTCATTCCTATGGGCAAGGGGGACGATAGGAATGAATGGGTATTACCGAATCTGTATTGACCGATTCGGAATATACTGATTCGGTAAATACCGATTTCATTTTCCGAGTGATAACAAATCAGTAATTATTACCGAATTTTTACCTACATCCTGTTTTCCGACTTTTAAATACCGATTCGGTATGAGTCGGTATTTAAGAGTCGGTAATCAAGATTTACCTACATCTGGCCCCAAGTTTCCTGAGTCAGGATAATATCAACATTCTGAAAAAATGGTTTTGTGTCCTCTTCTCCCAGAAATGTAGTTAACTGCAGCACAGGATGTCTACTCTGTCTGCTCTGATAGGTGAAACTGAACACAGTAGACATCCTGTGCTCCATTTAACTACATATTGGGACCTATGACTCTAGGGCTTCATAGTCTTTCCAGTAAGTACAAGCCCTATCTCTAGATAAAACCTAACATAAAAAATCATCCCACCCCTTCTCCGGAAGTCCAGTTTTTTGTGTGATACTTTTTAAAAATGAACTAGGGAAAGGTTTGACCCACATTCTACTATTCACTCTCATAGTTTTGGCTCAACTTTCTCCCATTCTTGGAATTTCTTCCAAAGGGTATACTGTTTTTAATCAGTTTTAAACTATGGTGGTGATATCTTTCCGCACATACAATACGATAGGAGCAGCACTCTCCTTGCAGGTACACTATGCTGTAAACAAACAATATTTGTTTGACCTCTCATAAGTATATTTCTTTTGTACTGTTCCAAATAGGGTTATCGTCACATGAACATTTCAGTCCTGAAGATGGTAATTTGGATACATACTGTCAGAGACCGAAAAATCAAACCAATAATCTATCTCACTTCTAGATCATTCATGTTACCACAATGAGTCTTGTCATAAACACTGAGATGGACATTGTTTTGTAGTAGAGAGTGGGTTCTTAGTACATTGTCATATATCATAAAGGGCCACATGTACGAAACATTGAAATAGCAAGTTCCTCATTGAGGTTTCCTGCAAATCGAAATTAGGAAATCGCTATTTCAAACGTATGAAACTCTTCTGAGTTTCACTTGCGATTCCCAGTGGGTCGCAAATAGACCTACCACATGAATATTAATGAGGTAGGTCTTAGTTTGCACCCATTCAGAATCGCTAAAATTACTGGGATGGTTACCTGTTGGGGTCAGCAGACCACCATGTCTGTGATTACCTTTAAATAAAGCAATCTATTTTTGAAAATTCAGCCCGTTTTCCTTAAAGGAAAAGGGGAAGCGTTTAAAAAAAATCTGAAAAGTTTTCTTTCATTTTGAAGAGTAAGCAGTGGTCCGTGGGACCACTGCCTACTCTTAAAAATGCTTTTACAATCATTCACAAAAGGGAAGGGGTCCCTTTGAGATGCCTCCCCATGTGCAAATTGGACATCACCAATTTGATAATTAAAATAATATTTTTTTATTGATTTTCAAAATACCATGTCTAACAAACTCAGGCATGTCAGTATACAATATACAATGAATTGCGGCTCTCTTCTAAACAGGAGTGAACAATTTACACATAGCTGGTCCGATCAATTTAACATCTGATTTATTCAGCAGCGACCTCAGTCCAATCACGTTCCGGGGTCAGTCCAACCGCTTGATCCTACAGGTAGGCTGTGAAGGGTGCCCAAAAGTCTTTTGGCCTTGCCCTGGCTGACAACTTCTCTTCATAGGTCTTTAAAGTGTCTTTGCAATATACAAGATCTGTGATCCATTTCTTGATCGTTGGACTCTTCTTACTGTCCCAGTGCATTGACATTCTACTCTTTGCCATCAGCAGTGCTACTGCCAGCAGCATCCTCTTAATAACAATAATAATAATTACCTTGAATTTGTAAAGCACACAGCTACCTCCGAAGTGGTTTCCCGGCGCTGGGGTCCCTCTGGAAAATTAAGCGAGCCATTGCCCAGAGTCACATGGTGCTGGGCTGACCTGCCTCCGGCACCGAGGATCAAACTGTGAACCCCGTGGTCCAGAGTCAGGCACCCTGGCCGCTGCGCCACACCTCTTCCACCTCCTTCTCTTCACTGTAGAGACCCCCCTGAGGAGACCCAGGAGACATCCTTGTAGAGAGCACTCTATGTCACACTGCGCAACCCTCCTCAGAACAGTCACAACTTGCACCCAATAGTCCAACACCCTCCCGCAACTCCACGCTAGGCAACTAAATCTGCATTTTGGGCCCTGCACCTGCGGCATCCTCCCTCAGGCCCTGATGTTGCAGTTTCTATGATGTGTGATAGGCCTGATGCAGGTATTTTAAGTGTATTATGCGTAGGTTGCTGTTTGTGTGTAAAGCGACTGATTCCACCTCTCAAGGGCCCTTGTGCCAGTGAGCGCACACTCTGTCTGCATGGACAGCCGAGCCACCAGGTGCCGTCTAGATGGCTTGACTATTATCATTTGTAACAGGGCTAGGGCCGGAGGCTCCGCTGAGAAGCTAGGGAACAGGGCACTTAGTGCCGCTTTCAGTCTATGGTAATTAAGTCTGAACAACAGTGTTTGGTTTGTTATATAGTGTAGTTCGGATGCTTCCACAAACTGCCCTGCAGTGTATAGATCGCCCAGTGTACTTATACCCGCTTCTCGCAGTAGGGCAATATTGCCAGCGTCTTGCGTCGCTGATAGCTTTGGGTGATTATCAGGTGGCATTGCAGGGGCGTAAAGAGGCAGTTTATTTGCTATGTCTCCTAGTCGCCGTCAGACTTCAGTGGACTAATTTCAGTGCACTGGACCTCTTTCCGTTCGCGCGGTAGAATGTCGTGCAGTGGAATAGGGTGCGTGTCTCCCACCTCGAACGCTGAATGGGGCACATATGGTTTGGGATGGTACCAATAACTAGCATAATGTGCCTGTGCACATACGTATTTTAATTTAAAATTACTGGCTGCAAACCTGCCCTGATTGTAGGGGAGCGATAGTGAGTCCCAACTAATTCTTACTTGTTTTCCCGCCCACACCATTCTGTTGACGTGAGTTTGCAGTGTTCTGTAAAAAGTGGTTTGGTAGTGTGATCGGGATATTGGTGAATAGATAGAGATTTTAATGATGGCTATCCGATCAGCCAGTGATAATGGGAGATTAGCCCACTTATCCACTTGTCCCTTGAGTCTGTCGATCGCCCTTCCTGTAGTTCCGTCTGAGGACTTCTTCTGGGTCCCTGTGGATCCAGATGCCCAAGTATTTGACTGGGTCGGATTGCCATTCCAAAGGATAATACAGCGCACACGCTTGAGTGCACTCTGTAAGGGGCACACTTGTGGATTTGTTCCAGTTAATCTGGAGTCCAGAAAATCCCCCGTATCTGATGTATTCTCTCAAGAAGTGTGCTGGGGCTCTCTCACACAGAGGACTGTATCATCGGCATATAGAGATATGCCTTTCTGACGTTGGTGGAACCGGAGCTCTGCATCTGCATATTTTTGACGGACTTTGCAAGCAAGTGGCTCCAGTGCAATGGTGAAAAGGAATGGTGATAGATGGCAGCCTTGTTGTGTGCCATGTCTAATTGGAACCAGTTCGGACACTTGCCCGTTCACCCTGATTCTAGCCACTGGGTTCATGTATAACAGCTGTATCCATTGGAGGAACATAAAAGGCAGACCCATCCTTCGCAGTATAGCGAATAAATAGTCCCATTCCACGATGTCAAAGGCATTGGCTGCGTCCAAAATAACTGCGGCCGCCTCCAGCTGCAGTAACGCATAAATAGTACAAGGTCGAGCGGTTCGGGATGAATCCTGATTGGTCTGGGAGCATGATGATTGACATTAAAGGCGTCAGCCTTGTGACTACCACCTTAGCCAACATTTTTGCATCAGTGTGTATTAGTGACAGCAGGTGATTGGAGGCACATCTATCTGGGGGCTTCTCTGGTTTAAGAAGCGTGACTATGAGCGCCTCCCTGAGTGTGGGGGGAGGATCTGCTTCTCATGTGCGTCTGCATACATAGCCAGGAGATGTAGGCTGAGCAGGTTAGCGTATGCCTTATAGAATTCGTTTGTGAGTCCGTCAGAGCCTGGCACTTTGCCGTTTGGCAAGGATCTGATCGCTTCCTGAACTTCTGAGGTCGTCTCTGGCTGCATCAGGTTTTTCCTGTGGCCGTCTGATAACCACACCAGAGCTATGCCCTCTAAGTATGCTGTCAGTGCTGCCGTCAGTGCTGCCGTGTCTGGGGAGCCTGCTGACATCTACATGTGAGTATAAGCTGTAGCAAAGGTGGAAGAGATGCCTGCATTATCATAGTGGGTATCTCCATAGTCATCAGTGATGTTGGTAATCGTATTTATTGCCCTGCGCTTTTTTATTTTGTATTTTCGAGCCAGAGTATGTCCTGATCTGCCTCCCTCACCGTATGCCCTAGCAGTCTGCCTCTTCGAGATGTATTTAATCTCGTCCTCCGCAAATTCATTATACAGAGTGAGCTGTTCTTTTATGCGCCCCAAGACATCTGAATGGTGTGTGGTTTCATATTTGCTCTCTAACTGTTTGATGGTTAGCTCTATATTCCGTAGCTTGGAGCGAATATCCTTCAGGATCCCTGCGCTGGTACTAATGCACACCCCACGTATGGTGGCCTTGAAGGCTTTCCACACCAGCCCCAGGTCCTCAACCGACCGTACATTGTGCTTAAAGTATTCCTCTATCGCCCCGTACAGTGTCGCTGTAAAGAGGGTCTAGCAGCGAGTTCGCATTGAATCGGCAGC
The DNA here is from genome assembly GCF_964263255.1 of Lissotriton vulgaris. Lineage (NCBI taxonomy): Eukaryota > Metazoa > Chordata > Amphibia > Caudata > Salamandridae > Lissotriton > Lissotriton vulgaris. Next base: position 1,566,172,012 of record NC_141691.1, on the reverse strand, counting down.
TGAATTGCGGTGGCGCATATGTGGGTATGTTCAGCGTAAGTAACATGGGCTTGTGATTGGATAGTGTCCGAGGAAGGTGCTGAACGTCCACCACCCATCCATGAGCACACGTGGTGGTCAGCCAGTAGTCCAGCTGGGACCAACTGACGTGTGCAGTGGAAGAGTATGTGCCTTCCCTGTTATTTGAATGTCGGAGCCTCCATACATCAACTAAATCTAGTTTATCCATGCATGCCCACATCTCCATGGCAGCTCGTCTGTGATATTCAGTTGCATCACTCAACCTATCCAGTTCAGTGTTTAGTGTGAGGTTGAGGTCTACCCCGCCAGATAATGTCAGTGTAATGCAGGTCCCTCAGTCGGTTCCGTATGTCTGTTTAGAAAGTGGGATTATCTATAATGTGCCCATAAGAGTTGACCAGTCCCACACGCGTGCTGCGTAGTATACCTGTTAGAATCCCCCAGTGACCTTGGTCATCTCTCAGTACTTGTTCTAGGTGGAATTGTATCCCATTCTTAATTAGGGTGATAACCCCCCGTGAGTATGAGCAGTAGGAGGAGGCCGCAGTCAGTCCGCCCAGCCGTCAATGGTGGTCAGACTCTGCTGCACCGCCGCTAACGTGGCCGCAATCGCATCCAGGCTCGTGCCCTGTTCTTCCATGTTGGACGTGGCATCACTGGTAGCACGGGTAAACTTTCTCGCTTCAAGGGACTGTTTCGGTTGCGCCTTGTCCGGCTTCCCCATCAGGATGCGTGGGTGGGCGAGAGTGGATCTCCAGGAGACAGGTCAGGGGCCCTGTGGACGCGTGAGGATTCCTCCCGTTCTGAGTCGCCAATTCGTACTCTCCCGCAGGCCCACTCTGAGAAGGCCCCCTAGTGTTGAGTCTCGTAAGCACCTCGGCCCTGTGCAGATCTTGCCGTCTGCCCACCGCCCAAGGGGCCCGCAACCATCCACGTCTATCAGGGCAGTGTGCAGTAGTTGCCGGTTTCATCTCTCTGCAGCAGCCGTTCACCAGCGTTTGGGGACCAGGCTGAGTATTTGGCAGAGCTGTCGGTATTAGAAAGGGCTGCGCCAGCAGTCACAGGAGGCCCAAGGCACGTGTGTTGTCACCAGGTTAGGTCGGCGGGCGCTTCCACTTCACACCACCTTTCCCCCTCCTCTGCCACCACACGCTCTGGTGTTCTCGCATAGGCTGCAGGACTGGTATCCGCTCTGGTGCACTCTCACAGGGTGTTTTGCTAGTACAGGCGCTCCCGCACCCTCCTTGCTTCAGGGCCACACACACGCGAGAGGACCAGGCTGCAGCGGCAGCGCCGCGATCAGCACTTTGCCGCCAACTGTACCTCGCAGGGGCCGCTGCACGTGGGGGCCGGATCCGCAGCCGCCCCCCTTCCAGTCGCTGCTGTGTCCTCCTAGCATCAGGGCCAAAGGCAGGAGCCTGGATCCCCAGCGCCGGCAAGGGACTGCTGGCAGCAGTCAGTCAGTGCCCCCGGGGCCAGGCGTCTCAGCTCCGCACTCACTGGCTCAGTCTCCCTCTGCATGCAGGGCCGCGACCCTGGCAACCACGGCTTCTGCTCCTCGCTGTAGCCCGGGACCGGGCGATGTTAGACGTCTGCTGCAGGATGTGCGCTGGCAGGTCTGCACCGGTCTCCAAAAGCAGGATCCGGACATCCTGTGTGCTGCGGGGATGATCGCTACAGGGAGGCTGCCATGTTCTAAGTCCCCTTCTGGCCGGCCCGCCGCAGCATCACTCCGCATCTGCTCCGGTGAATCGTTGTTTTGTTGTCCTCCGGTTACCTCCCTCACCGGGTATTGCTCGTGATCTGTCACAATAGCAGAATCTTGAAGTGTTGTTGTCTCATGGCAGGCAGAGCTGCACTAGAATGTGGCCATTTTGCTGTGGACTCTCTAGCGCCCTCCCCTCACCAATTTGATAATTGGTGGTATATTGCAAATGTTTGGATACCTTGTTATCCTCTAATTTAAAGGTTGACATCTAGGAAGTTGGGGTGTGGTGATCATAATATGTGAGGGATACCATCCTTTTATGGTGTTTCCTATATGTGAGATGATGGAGAGGGGAGTACCGTTTTTGTGACAGGGCATAATAGGGGAATCAACTAGTGTACTTGCAATTTGGAGGGTGGGTAGGAATTTAGGGTTGGAAAGCTGGAACTAGCATTAATGCCCTTAGCTCTTGTGCATGGGGATAAGAAAGGCAACTGCCCAGTGGTGAAGTAGTTTGGGGTGCCATTTGGCAAGGAGTCAATCATCTCCTCACACTCTGCATTATCAGGTCAGCCAATATGGTGGCTTGCAGAAGCAATGGGTTTTCTCTTAGGATCCTACAGTGTCCTCTGCTCAGGTGGTACAATAACTGCTCCCTCAAATGGGTCCAGGACCTGAGATAGAATTGTTTCTCTTACTTGTTTCTGTTACCTGTCACTTGCTTCCTGTCTGGGTTGGGAATGGGATGTCAGTTGTTCATTGATTCTGCTTGAAGGTGGATGTGGATATTTGGCAGTTGATGCAGCATTTGTACAAAAGAATATTAAGAAACATTCTAGCCCTGACAGTGTGACAGAGAACAACCCTGATAGGTGTGACAACTTGTGTGAATACTGGTAAATATTATCAAAGAAGAACATAGTATATTCCTTGCACATAGGAAAATAAATAATAAGACAGACTTTTACTCAACATGACAAAGGGTGTTAAAAACATGCAGAGGAACTTACATTGTAGTGGATGTGCTAGGGATACAGGCTTAGCTAAGTGATGAATGAGCAAGGGTCGAATAGTTACTGGAAGCATGTATCCTTATAATGGTTAAATGGTGGCCCTTTGTATGGTGAGCAAGAAACTTCAGCACACTGGAGCTGCAGCGACAGAAAAAATCAGAGTAACACTAACAGTATGTGGATGTCTGAGCATGCCATTGTTATGTATTATTTAAAAATCCAGATAGCCGTTTCTATGCTAGTACTACTAGGACATTAGGGACAGTTTTAAGCACCCATTCAGGATATGAGACAGTGGTATGTAAGGTGACAAAAGACATATCAATCTCTGATAGGATGTAATAGGGAGATGAGTAGGTGACAGGAGACATATACATATACTTGCCAATCTTGTTGCGAAGTCCAAGGGTTCATGTTGTTCACTAAGAACACAGACATCGGACCTGTTGGTTCATCTATTGTACTGTATTCCTTCTGCTGATGTACTCATTTCCATTTTAATGATTCGCAGTTCCCACATTTGCAAAGAGGGAGAAATGCATAGATGGCATTAATGATTGACATGGGTATTAACTTACCAGGTCCTGTTATCTGCCTGGTGTGAGAAGCCACCACACATGGCAGAGCATACTGGAGATAGCAGGATGGCCTGCAAATGTGACAATGCGTATATACATATATGGGACAATTATGCAGACTAAAAACATGGCTGTTGTGAGTTAAGAAGATGTAAGTTGGATATTTCAAAAAATAATGTTATGCCAGCCACCAAAGTCAGGCACATCTGGCTTGTAACAGGGATGTGACATGATTCCAGTCCTGACTGGGCCCTGCCACATGAGGAGGTGGTGCTGCTGCAAATGTTGTGTACAGTGTAGCAGACATGGAGATAATAGAAAGGAAAAGTAATAGGTGTTAGAACTAGTGTATTCTGCCTACACTCTAAATTTATGTGGGAGGCTGCATGGGTGTCAGTAACATGTTTGACAGTGACATTTGTGGGAGGTGTGTGGCTATGTGAGGGGTGAGATTCTGCTGATTGTGAATAGGGTGTCAAGAGTCAGGAGTCAGAGTCATGAGTAAGAAGTGAATTGAAACATCGAAGTGCATTGCTTTTACCTGGCCTTACATTGGGATTTCTTGGAATAGGCAGACCATGCACAAAGTCAAGGCACATGGTAAAGATTTGCTCATCAAGTGGTGTGAGAGAGGTACGACCAAGGTCACAAGCCGCCAGTCTTTGCCACCTTCATCCTTGAAAACCTCTCTCTCACCATATTCCACTCTTCCTGCCATCACTCCTTGATGTAGCCTGCAGTTCAAACCTCCACCCCCAAAGTATTCATCCTGTTTGCGATGTTGCACCCCATGGTTGCCCTCTTTACTTCACTGAGGGTCTACAGAGGCAAACCATGCAGTTACATCTGGTGATGCATTACATTATTTACCTCAAATTCAGTTTGCTGCTCAGTTATGCTACTCTTAATTTTTGGTGGATTGGTGTACACAATGGTGGCTGTAGCTGGTGTTTAGCTCCACAATATCTCACACCAAAAGAAGAAAAAGGCTGAACCCAGGATGTGGGTTCAATGTATATTCTCTTGACAGTAATGGGTGTCAGGTCAAATCATAGTTCTACAAAACATAAGAGTAGATCTCCCCCTGTGCTATGTAAAACTATATTTGGTGTATTCACTAGTACAATATGCTTTTGAAATGTTACTTATAGTAACTTTACTGTCGTATATTGAGTCATATATGTCCTTAATCCCTCATGTAAAGCTTGGAGACACATACTCATACAAATCTATGGCCTGAGTTGCTAAATTGCATCATGTCATGGTTGAATGAATGAGAATATGCCTATGTGAATCTATATATGCGGAGATCTCACCCATAGCTTTTCCTTTGCAAGACCTTTATATATAGTGACCTCCTTTACTTTAAAGACCATGACCACAATATCCAATACTTTGTTTTTTTGCAGGTTCACAGAATGTGTTAGATTTGACACCGATATGGAGTAATGATCCAGATTTTATAGTCTTTATGTTATCAAATTTAGGGCCTCATTATGATGCCTGTCAGATCGACTTCCGTGGTACTTTCTGAGGCGGTCGGATCACTGCGGTCTCGTCAGAAGTGGTCAGTCCGACTGCCGAATTACGATTCATGCATCCTGTAATCCGACCATCCGCTGGAAGACAGCTAACACAGACAGCTTTTCTCCAACCGTCGAGAGATGATGATCAGAGAAAAAAGCATCCATAGGGCAGCACAGGGATCTCCGACAACAATCTGATAACAATCAGCACCAGGCCCTTGTGCTCCTCGATCTCTCAGCCGCCTTTGATATGGTGGATCACACCATCTTGCTATCCCGTGTCAAGGCAGCGGGGATCGGGGGGGACCGCCCTGGTCTGGCTATCCTCCTTCCTGAGCGACCGCACCCAGGCCGTCCGCCTGGGTGACTTTACAGCGGACATCCGGAAAGTTCAGTGCGGGGTTCCCCAAGGCTCTTCCCTTTCTCCCCTCCTGTTTAATCTGTATGTCGCCCCTCTTATTTTTTCTCTCCAACAGATGGAGGTCGCCGTATTTAATTATGCGGATGACCTCCAGCTTGTTTTCAATCTATCCTCTTCCCCCTCTTCTGTTCTAAACTTTCAATCTGTCATGCTCCATATCAGGGACTGGATGAACCACAATCACCTCAAACTTAACCCCGACAAGACCGAGCTGGTGTTGACGGGTGGTTCATCCAGCCCCTGGTCCTCTCTCTTCTGGCCTCCCTCTCTTGGCCCCTCTCCTGCACCCTCCTCCTCTGTCAAAACCCTAGGCATAAAACTTAATTCTCAACTCACCCTTCACTCCCAGGTTGGCTCTGTGGTATCTTCTTCTTTCCTTTCACTGCGCACTATACGCAGAGTGTCTCGCTTCTTCACTTTCTCTGCTCTCAAGCTTATCATCCTGGCCATGGTGGTGTCCCGCCTGGATTACGGCAACGCCCTATATGCCGGCATCCCTGCATATAGCTTGCGGTGCCTACAGCAGATACAAAACCAGGCGGCCCGCCTGGCCTTCAAACTTCCAAAATTTCACCACTCTACCCCTCTTCTGAAATCTTTACACTGGCTCCCCGTGCGAGCCAGGGTCCAATTCAAGCTTGCCTCCATCACCTTCCTGGCCCGACTTGGCCTGGCACCGGCGTTCATCTCTTCCGAGATCGTTCCATACGTTCCCACCAGGGAACTACGCTCGTCCTCCCAATCCCTCCTCACCATCCCACGCTTCCGGAGAAAGAAGTGGGGAGGCTCAAAATTTGCCACCCTTGCCCGACCCTCTGGAACTCCCTTCCCCTTGAATTTCGTACCATCACTCTGTACTCACAATTCCGTAAACACCTCAAGACCTATTTGTTCACGAAGTCTTTTGAATAATACTCCTTCAGCTCTTCCAGCCTTTTAGCCCTGGATCCTGTTAGATGTAGCGCCAAGAAACCGCTGGTATACGTGCGCTCTACAAGTAATTTTAAACTCAAACTCAAACTCCGACTGCTGCCTGGATTACGATGAGGGTTTCCGCGACCCGACCATGGTGGACCAACCTGCTGCCTCAAGTCATCGGAAACAAAGGATTTGGGATTCATAGTCACCCAAATCCACTTCTCTCTAGCAGTCTCCACCATGGATCCCTTCCTCCAGGTCCCCCTTCACCTGGACAGCTGAACCCCAATGACTCCAATCCTGTGGGTCCTGAAATCCCATTGACTGTACTGCACACATTACTCCACACTCCAGCAATGGGGTACATGGTGCACAAGGCATAACATTTAATTTGCTGGTTGACTTGAGAAATAACCCTACGCCACCACTTATCTCCTTCACAGTTCATAAATTATCATTAAAAACCTAGTCCAGTACAACTCTCATTTATCCTGATTACCATTCTAAAAAGCGAGATATAAGTCCTCTCAGTCACAAAATAAATTTACTCTTAAAATTACCAGCACATCTTTATCCAAGCATTGATATAAAAAAGATCGACCACAGTTTTTCTGTGAACACCCCCTCCCCCAGCTAAAGTGACATTGCAGCAAACATTCAAACATTCATAAATACAGTCAGAACTATTACCTAAAGTGCCTTAGCAAAACAATTGACAGTGCTCAAAATTATTTAAAGTGCTTTTGTACCTGAAGAATAGCACATCCAATCCCACCATCACCCTACAAATCCCAAGCTCAAAATTTCCATTTCCTAATATCTTAGTTCAAAAGATTTACTCCAGCATTTTACCGGGCCCTCTTCTGGCTGACCTTCCACATTTTTCATACCCACTCCTCAATCGCTGGGGTGGCTGAAGGTTTCCAATAAGAAGTAATCAGAGAGCATGCTATAAAGATCATAATGAATATAATTTAGTCATAGCATTGGTATTTAAACACCAAATGCTTATTTCATCCTTCCCTTTATTATTCCCTACTACATATAGCCTGACTTGTTGGAAATGGTTCATAGCCTTTCCTACTATATTTACCACAACTAGCACCTCACACCCTTCTCTTGTACCACTCCAATCGAGTGCTTATTTCTGACCTAATGTTGTCTTGCTGCTTTTTACTTGCCTAACTCAACAAACCCCAGCCTTCCCAACAGCCCCCAACCCCATCTAAAAAAGGGAATGGTCCTTCCTCAGCCCACCCATCAATTGCGCCTTGACCTGGCATCTATCCACACGCTTATGCATGCCCCCCCCATTGATACTTAAACAACCCCCTTCAACCAACCTCACTAAGCATCCAATAAAGTGCTAGCAGTAAAAGGAAAATAATGTGTGTGCTCCTTATACCTCTACCGGCTGAAGATAGCTCTTCCTTGTGCTGCCACTATTGTTACCTGGCAGAAGGGAGATGGACCAGTACCGCAAATTCCAGGCTCCCCTGCGACCTGCAGCTGCCACCACTGACGCCAGCATCCCGTGCCTGGAGGCACTTTAAAATCTTCGGCCCACCCCCGTACATCTGTAAAATGTCATGGGTAAGTGAAAATTACCCTCTAATTGTGATTGGGGAAAGGGAAAGCTAAAATCCCAAGAAATTGTGACTCCATCATTTCATATTTAACAAGAGCTGTTGGGGCGCTAAATGAGGAAATTAATGATGTTGAGAAGCAGCTGGGACAAAGGGGAGGAGCTAGACCTGATAACAACTCACATAACCCCCCCACAGTAGCCAGACGACTTGAAACACCACCTGCCAATATTGATTCAGACTCTGAGATGGAAGAGGGAGTTTCTACAGGGATGCTAGAACAATTCATGATCACTATTCAGGATCCAGTCATAGTCACGGGGGTAGACCGGGTGGAGATGCACCAACTGCCTTGATGGCCCCAAACAAGAAAAAATGGAAAAAGGCTGTGAAGCAGGGGCCCAATACAGCTGACTCTCAGCCCGGGGTGGGGATCATAGGACTCTCGGGCATAGAGGCCTGGGCCAAAGCTCATCTCACTACCGTTGTTGCAGATTATATTTAAAAGTGCCTTGAGACTTTTTCTGGAACTATCAAAGATAACTTGACCACATGTGTAAAAAATGTTTTAGGCATCGTGATAGTTAAATTCACTTCCTTAGAGTCACATCTAAGTAAACTGAGGGAGCATAAAGCTGGGTTAAATGGTGATATTGTACCGAGTAACGAGTCACTGGGTGTTCAAGTTGGTGCATGTTACATACAGGTAGGCTCACCCAGGGGGGTGTTACATACTGCTCAACATCCCGGGGACCCAAAAATGTACTGCAACAAAATTGCCAACAATAATAATGACCCTGAGCAGTTGGGTACCAAATCAATTTACAGGAGATCCCATTTACCCCCAGAAAAGTTAGAAACTTCTGTCTGCAGAGAGCGGACAGAACTTTCTTTGTATGGGCGTGGCAATAAATGTAGGCTTCATTTACCCGCAGAGGCCACCCCTCTAACAGCAGTATTAGTTGGAGTTCCCCACCTGAAAGATAACATAAATGAGACCACTAATCATTTGATCAGAAGTCAAATTTTGGTGCACAAAGCTGTCCGAAGGTGGGGTTAAAGCAGCATCACACATCATTATGGCCAGGCGAGTGGGGTGGGTAGGCCAGGGCCTGAAGATGAATAATGGCGATTGTGTTATCATCAATTTTAATCAGGCAGATGTAGCTGGTCTCCTCATTCAAAGAATGTTGTAAACATGGTCCGGGGGATAAGAAAGTGTTTCCCTTTGGGGTTTTTCTACCGTCCACCTGTGAGAAACCAAGCTAGTAAATTTACACCTCTGCTTGGTCAGCCCGCAGAAAGGATATATAGAGGGTCGGGTTCTAGGCGTTTTAACAGAGTGAGTAATTTTTTTCCCCTGAACACAAGCCCACAATCCTTAAGTCGGTCAACACCTGAGGTTGTCTCTGGTGAAAGAGCAGCAGGCAACACCTTAGAATTTGCTATTAGATGTTTCCCTCCGAGCCAGTTAGATTCCAATGACTGACTATCCAATGAACACCACTACAACTTGTGTGATTCAACCAACTCAGGCCATCCCTAATATAAGTATAGCAACGAGAGAAGTAAAAAGATCGATAAAAACTTCGAAAATACTTAGTTGGAATATAGCAGGTCTAAAGAACAAGAGTGATAATCCCAGGTGGCTTGGCCTGGTAAGGAAATATGACGTTGTGGGGTTCCAAGAAACATGGAAGATTGAGAACACATTTTGGCTTGATGGCCACAAAACTTATACGGAGGTCGAGCAACCTTCAATAGCGGGTTGTTCGAAGGGTGGTTTATTATCATTATTGATTTCCATAAATGTGAGGGGCAGACATAGTAAATTGGACACAAGGACCACAAACTGTTTAGAGGTCGACATCAAACCTGTGTATGCACCAAAGATACTTGTCCTTCATTTTTATCATTCCTTTGAAACGTCATACATAAATGAACATTTATCCAGTTTAAATCACTTTTTAGACTTATATAGGGAGAAGCAAGTTTTCGATTATTATTTTTTTTTAATTCTTTTTATTAACATACATCATTATATATACATTGCAGCGGAAGCAATAAGGTACAGTACAGTCTGAGCGATCAGTTACACACAATAATCTGCTTTAGAACGCCAAATAGAGACATTATGGGGAAAAGGAGTCATCTTGGTCAATATGAAGCGGAGGGTTACAAATATGCTCTCTATAAGAGTTCCAAAAGGTCCCAAATCTTGGACCACTTTCTAGGGTGACCACAGGATACACCAGTCTAGGTCTTCTTTCCAGGCATTTAACGTGGGTGTCTGTAACGCTCCCCATAGTCGTGCTATATTGCGCTCTGCCACCATGAACCCTAGAGTGGCCCATTGTGTGTGGTGTCTGTTTAAGTCAGTGGGCTTGCACATGTTTAGCAGGCATCGTCTTGCTTCTGGGAGTATATTGGTTTTGAGTGCTTCACCTAATACTTCATGGATTCCTTGGCATTGGCATTGGCATTTCCTTGGCAATATAATTGGATGTGTTCGCACTCCCACACAATGTGTAAGAATGTTCCCATCTGCCCACAACTAAGTATGGGCGAAATTTACAAATTCGAGGTTCGCGAATTCGGGCAAAAGCAAACTCGCAATTCGCAAAATCCGCGAATTCGTATAAATTTGCAAATTTGCTTTTTTTGTGGGTTCGCAAGGGTTTTTGCGAGTTCGCGAGGGTGTTTTACAAGTTCGGGAACGCGAACTTACTTGTGTGGTCGCAACAGTCGCGACCATGTTGTTTCTATGTGTCCAGCCTGGTTGTGACCCTGTAGTTCATCGCGGCCACCCTCCGGTTCATCACTGCCACCCTCTGGTTCATCAATGCCACCCTCTGGTTCATCACAGCACCTTCTGGTTCACCACTGCCACTCTCTGGTTCACCACTGTCACTCTCTGGTTCACCACTGTCACCCTCTGGTTCACCACTACCACCCTCTGGTTCACCACTGCCACCCTCTGGTTCATCACAGCACCCTCTGGTTCACCACTGCCACCCTCTGGTTCAAGACTGCCACCCTCTGGTTGATCACTGCCATCCTCTGGTTCATCACAGCACCCTCTGGTTCGCCACTGCCACCCTCTGGATCATCATTGCCACCCTCTGTTTCATCACTGCCACCCTCTGGTTTGCTACTGCCATTCTCTGGATAATCACTTCCACCCTCTGGTTCACCACTGCCAACCTCTGGTTCATCACTGCTATCCTCTGGTTCATCACCTTGTGGTTCACCACTGCCACCCTCTGGTTCATCACTGCCACCCTCTGGTTCATTACTGCCACTCTCTGGATCATCACTGCCACCCTCCGGTTCATCACTGCCACCCTCTGGTTTGCCACTGCCACCCTCTGGATCATCACTGCCACCCTCTGGTTCACCAGTGCCACCCTCTGGTTCATCACTGCCAACCTCTGGTTGATCACTGCCACCCTCTGGTTCAAGGCTGCCACGCTCTGGTTCATCACTGCTATCCTGTGCCACCCTCTGGTTCACCAGTGCCACCCTCTGGTTCATCACTGTTACCCTCTGGTTCATCACTGCCACCCTCTGGTTCAAGACTGCCACCCTCTGGTTCATCACTGCTATCCTCTGGTTCATCACCCTCTGGCTCACCACTGCCACCCTCTGGTTCATCACTGCCACCCTCTGGTTCATCACAGCACCCTCTGGATCACCACTGCCACCCTCTGGTTCACCACTGCCACCCTCTGGTTCACCACTGCCACCCTCTGGTTCATCACAGCACCCTCTGGTTCACCACTGCCACTCTCTGGTTCACCACTGTCACTCTCTGGTTCACCACTGTCACCCTCTGGTTCACCACTGCCACCCTCTGGTTCACCACTGCCACCCTCTGGTTCATCACAGCACCCTCTGGTTCACCACTGCCACCCTCAGGTTCAAGACTGCCACCCTCTGGTTGATCACTGCCATCCTCTGGTTCATCACAGCACCCTCTGGTTCACCACTGCCACCCTCTGGATCATCACTGACACCCTCTGGTTCATCACTGCCACTCTCTGGTTCACCACTGCCACCCTCTGGTTCATCACTGCTATCCTCTGGTTCATCACCTTGTGGTTCACCTCTGCCACCCTCTGGTTCATTGCTGCCACCCTCTGGTTCATTACTGCCACCCTCTGGTTTGCCACTGCCACTCTCTGGATCATCACTGCCACCCTCTGGTTCATCACTGCCACCCTCTGGTTCGCCACTGCCACCCTCTGGATCATCACTGCCACCCTCTGGTTGATCACTGCCACCCTCTGGTTCAAGGCTGCCACCCTCTGGTTGATCACTGCCATCCTCTGGTTCATCCATGCCACCGTCTGGTTCATCACTGCAACCATCTGGTTCCGCACTGCCACCCTCTGGTTCACCAATGCCACCCTCTGGTTCATCACTGCCACCCTCTGGTTGATCACTGCCACCCTCTGGTTCAAGACTGCCACCCTCTGGTTCATCACTGCTATCCTCTGGTTCATAACCCTCTGGTTCACCACTGCCACCCTCTGGTTCATCACTGCCACCCTCTGGTTCATCACGGCCACCCTCTGGTTTGCCACTGCCACCCTCTGGATCATCACTGTCCCCCTCTGGTTTATCACAGCACCCTCTGGTTCACCACTACCACCCTCTTTTCACCACTGTAGATTATGGGGGGAAAGCAAAGCCCACCTTCTCAGCCTCAACTGAGATGAATTCATTTGGGGCTGAATTTGAGCTTCAAGTCTGGCACCTGCTTCCTTAGTTGTAAGTGCTTCCTGTTGCAGTTAATTTTTTTTTACAGGAGCATTGTGCCATACTTGTAACTATTTTCTGACCCTGCTTTGAGGGTCAGAGCAGGGTCAGAGAATAGTTGCAAGTAGGCAACTGAACCCTGGAGGGGTCCCTCAGGAAGCACAACAGGGAATGATTACAAATTAGCTTGAACTTTTGCACCTGCTAAGTGCTTTCAGTTTAGCAAAATTCGTTTTTCTGCAATTTCGCGAGATTCGCGGGGCGCGAATTCGCTCGAAATCGAACTTGCAATCCGGGAATTCGTGCAAATTTGCGGGGTTTTTTGCGTGTTCGGCCATTTTTTTGCTTATTCGCGGACCGCTTGCAGCGCACCGACCGTGAGGTTGCCCATGCGGTCGTACATGGGCGCCGCCATCTTGTGCGCGTTGCGTATTTCCGTTTCCGGGGGCTATTGACAATTTTGCATTGTGTGCGGCGCGCTATTACGAGTTTGCGCTTGTTTTTGCGTATTCGCGGGGGAAAAATCACGCAAACTTACCCACGCGGTCCACAATGGGCGCGGCCATCATGTTTTTCTTTCATTGCTATGGTTCTGTGCATGCTTTTTAATCCTCCTTTCATCTGTGCAATCCTTTGTTTCTTTGGACTTTTTTTAAAATCTTTTCTACTCTATATCTATCCCTCTTTTTTTCTAGATCTATATTTTGTGTTTTTTTCAACTTTTCGTTACTTTTAAAGCTACTTTTTAAAACTTTTTTTACTTTACTTTTTTCCTATTCTTTCCTTTTTTTCTTTCTGCAGTACAGGACCATGGCAAAGGGAGCTGGGAAGAAGAAGGGGAAGGGTCCCGCACCCCGTACCCGGCTCCCATGCGGGCGATTGCGGGGGGAGCTAGTCAGAGCCAGGGAGATCTTCAGCGCAGAGGAGGTGGCCGCACTGGTTTACTATGTGCAGCGCCGCCTCCCCAAGACCATCGCGGCAGGCGGCAGGATCGCTAGCGGGTACAGGCTCCGGGAGCGTTGGAAGCAGTGGGAGAAGGTGTGCCGGGCCAGGTATCAACACTCTCGAGTTCGGCGCACCTACAACCAGGCCACGCACCGGTGGTCTGACCGCCTGGACCGTAAACACGACCTGCTAGGTGTCGAGATCCCCGGGGGCTTGGTGAGTAGTAGTAGCTATTTAATCACTACTCTGTTTTCTCCTGCTCTATGTGTTTAAGCATGGGCGGAAAATCCGTTACGCTCGCGGATTTTGCGGATTTTCGGGAAATTCGCAATCCGCGAGATTTGCGAATTTCCCGCAAAATCCGCAAATTTGCACGCAGCGGATTTTTTTTGCGGCGCGTGGCGTTGGTGATACAATTTTTGCGGCGTGCGGCGTTTATCATCATTTGCCGAGTTGTTTTTCTCGATAGTTTGCGAGTGCTGCGCCATTTTGGATCTTGCTGTGTGATCCCGCGGGAATTGGCGATCGCGATTACGTCATCGCGGCTTGCCAGCGATAGTTTGTCAACGCGAGTACGGCGAGATCACGTCTCGCGGTACTTCGCAATTGCGAGATTTGAGATGCGGCGAGCAGCAAGAATCTCGCACAAGCGAAAATATAAAATTTGCAATTCTGCACAAGAAATCCACCAGCAAGCAGCATAAACCTTCTTGAAATGATGATTTTTATCTGAATAACTCCTTAGGTTGACATTTGCCTGCACTTTTTTAGCGAGGAGTCCATTTTGGGGAGGGGGGGAGGGGGGTGGGAGGAAGGAAGTGCCCCACAGTCTTCAACTTCCTGTTCCTGTTCAGCAGGCTCCTCCCAGTGCTTTGTCCATCTCCTGGTCACTTTTCATTTGGATCTGGAGCTGGAAGGATTACTTTTTGTGGATGCTGCTGGATCTTTGGATTTGAGGCCTTTTTGACTTTCTTTGGATCACTGTTGGATTAGAAATTTTACAAGTAAGTTTGTTTGGGGCATTACAGTTGCTGCAACTAAAATTTTGGAATTTTCGATTTTTGGGCTGTTTTGGGGCCTTTTGACCAGGGGTTCTCAGTGGTGGGTGGACTGAGTCCTTCTGTGGGTTGTCTTGAACTTAAACATCATGGAGGGCATGGATGGATTGGGATTGTGCTGATTTTTCAGTGATTTTCGTTTTTTGGGGCTGTACTTGTGGCCTTTTCACCAGGGGTATTTGAGTCTAGCATGGGCCTAGTCTTTCTGTGGGGTGTCTTGAACTTAAACATCATGGAGGCCATGGATGGATTGGGATTGTGCTGATTTTTCAGTGATTTTCGTTTTTTTGGGGCTGTACTTGTGGCCTTTTCACCAGGGGTATTTGAGTCTAGCATGGGCCTAGTCTTTCTGTGGGCTGTCTTGAACTTAAACATCATGGAGGGCATGGATGGAATGGGATTGTGCTGATTTTGCAGTGTTTTTCGATTTTTGGGGGTGTTCATGGGGAGGGACAGGCCATGTGGCTGGTGGCCATTTTGAGTGCTGCTACAGGCACTGGCCATGTGCTGGCAGGCAAGTGGCCATTTTGAATGCAGGCTTTGTTGTTAGGCCTGCAACCATTTTGCCTACTTTTAAACCTTTATGCCCAGGGGTAGTGAGTCTTGCATGGGCCTAGTCTTTCTGTGGGTTGTCTTGAATGTAAACATCATGGAGGGCATGGATGGATTGGGATTGTGCTGATTTTTCAGTGATTTTCGTTTTTTGGGGCTGTACTTGTGGCCTTTTCACCAGGGGTATTTGAGTCTTGCATGGGCCTAGTCTTTCTGTGGGTTGTCTTGAATTTAAACATCATGGAGGGCATGGATGGATTGGGATTGTGCTGATTTTTCAGTGATTTTCGTTTTTTGGGGCTGTACTTGTGGCCTTTTCACCAGGGGTATTTGAGTCTAGCATGGGCCTAGTCTTTCTGTGGGCTGTCTTGAACTTAAACATCATGGAGGGCATGGATGGAATGGGATTGTGCTGATTTTGCAGTGTTTTTCGATTTTTGGGGGTGTTCATGGGGAGGGACAGGCCATGTGGCTGGTGGCCATTTTGAGTGCTGCTACAGGCACTGGCCATGTGCTGGCAGGCAAGTGGCCATTTTGAATGCAGGCTTTGTTGTTAGGCCTGCAACCATTTTGCCTACTTTTCAACCTTTATGCCCAGGGGTAGTGAGTCTTGCATGGGCCTAGTCTTTCTGTGGGTTGTCTTGAATTTAAACATCATGGAGGGCATGGATGGATTGGGATTGTGCTGATTTTTCAGTGATTTTCGTTTTTTGGGGCTGTACTTGTGGCCTTTTCACCAGGGGTATTTGAGTCTAGCATGGGCCTAGTCTTTCTGTGGGCTGTCTTGAACTTAAACATCATGGAGGGCATGGATGGAATGGGATTGTGCTGATTTTGCAGTGTTTTTCGATTTTTGGGGGTGTTCATGGGGAGGGACAGGCCATGTGGCTGCTGGCCATTTTGAGTGCTGCTACAGGCACTGGCCATGTGCTGGCAGGCAAGTGGCCATTTTGAATGCAGGCTTTGTTGTTAGGCCTGCAACCATTTTGCCTACTTTTCAACCTTTATGCCCAGGGGTAGTGAGTCTTGCATGGGCCTAGTCTTTCTGTGGGTTGTCTTGAATTTAAACATCATGGAGGGCATGGATGGATAGGGATTGTGCTGATTTTTCAGTGATTTTCATTTTTGGGGGCTGTACTTGTGGCCTTTTCACCAGGGGTATTTGAGTCTAGCATGGGCCTAGTCTTTCTGTAGGTTGTCTTGAATTTAAACATCATGGAGGGCTTGGATGGATTGGGATTGTGCTGATTTTTCAGTGATTTTCGTTTTTTGGGGCTGTACTTGTGGCCTTTTCACCAGGGGTATTTGAGTCTAGCATGGGCCTAGTCTTTCTCTGGGCTGTCTTGAACTTAAACATCATGGAGGGCATGGATGGAATGGGATTGTGCTGATTTTGCAGTGTTTTTCGATGTTTGGGGGTGTTCATGGGGAGGGACAGGCCATGTGGCTGGTGAGGAAATATAAATTTTATGGTCAAGTTGTGTTCCCTAGCGCGTACCCCACCGTCTCCATGTACCAGCTTAAAGTGCATGTAACTTCCCCCCTGTGCCAGCTATGAAGACGCAAATACATTTGCGTCCAACGTCAACATGTCCTCTTTCAGACCCACCCTGAACGGGTTGAAAAGTCCGTTCCTAAGTATGCTATGCCACCGTCTTTTTGTAGTGTACTTTACATGTTTTTCTGCTCTGGCAAAGTAGGCCCTGAATTTCTGCCATCGAGCCTCTTTTCTGGCTTCTGACTCTGAGAGCCTCAGCCCAGGCTGCCTCTGTACCCGTGAACTCTGACTTACTTTCAGCGCGGCCCACCGTGCTCAGCTCAGCCTGCTGCCTGCCAAGACTGACTATAACCTTCGAGTTATCTGTTCCGCTCCTCGAAAATACATTCCTGCCTACTAGCTTCAGTAAACATCCTCCTCAGCTGCAGAGCCAAAGGGCCGACCTGTCTAGTGCAAGTAATTCATAGTCTCTGTTGCCATGCTCCCATGGAAGGCCCTGTGCCCCCACGCTTCTCATGCAGACACTCAGGCGCATATACACGCATTCACAGTCAGTATAGAATAGCTTCTGCCCCAGAGACCTTTCCGTCCAGATAATATGGTTCCCAAACATCAGATATCAGATATGATAGAAGCACAAGTTGATCTGACATGCCAGACTTCTGTCTCTTTCCGTTAGTGTAAATGTCAAGTCCCTGCACCCTCCAGTTTCACGTCAATCACACGTCATGCAGCTGCGCGCGCATCCAAGCTTCCGATTTCTGCTGACATTGCAACATTTCTGTTAGTGCCACCCCTTTGTGACACTTACCTGTGACGTTTCCAGCACACACCTACAGTTCACGCCTAGTCCACGCCTTCTGATTACGTACTAGTAACACGTGGATACTGTTATCTTGTCTTCTCTCAGCTGTTACGCCTACTGCACTGCTTCTTATGACATGAATTAAGTATATAAGCTATGTATTTAAAATGTAGCGCGCTCTTACTATCCCTTCTTCCACCCCTGTGGTGGGAAGAACATGATATCTTGGTCAAGACCATTCCTTTTGAGGAATAAAACCCCTAAGAACTCTAACACCACGGACTCTGGTTTCTTTCTTTCCGATTGAGTTATTATTGATTAAGTACTTACCTGCATAGAAATTAAGAGAGTAAATTATATATTTACGTCATTTTGGCGCCCGAATAGGGACCCCTCCCCCACCTCACGCGCCGGTTGGTGCGTTGCAAGCTCTGTCCCCTGCCATCAGTTAGATGGAAACTACGCGTACCGGCAGGATTTCCTGCATCTCCCTCTGACCCACGGAGGTGACGAAGACTGCGATCAGTACCCAGACGAGGCGGTGAGGAGTGCGGAGGATCCCGACCAGAGCCTAGCCGAAAGAAGCAAGGTCCGAGGTGTCAAGAGGCCCACCAGTTTTCCGAAGTTTTCCGAAGTTTTCCGAAGTTTTCCGAAGTCGAGCCGAGTCGAGTCCAGTCCAGTCGAGTTTTCCGAGGCCTTCTGTTTCCGTGCTTCCCGGTGAGTACCATTGCTGGGACGTATCTAGACGGGTTTGGGTACACAAGTCCGGTCTGCACTGTTTTTAGGCAGTGTATCTGTACTGTTTAGCAGTATATCTAGTATTCTGAATTTCTGCACTGTTACACCAGTGTATCTGTACTGTTTAGCAGTACATCCAGTATAGGGGGTAGTCATCTATGTCTCAAATGTCTTTTCATGTGATTAATGTCGTGGTATGAATGTGACCGTTTTACATGTGCATTATTGTGTTTCTTGTATAAACTAGCTGTATCCAGTATTAAGTAGTTAGGATTGAGCATTCAGTACCAAGTAAACAAGATGCCGTTTTTCAACAAGTTAAAGCAGATAGGAACTAGGAAAGGGATACTAGAGGAAGAAATCCCTATCCCCCCTAGGGACACTCCAGGCAACTTTATGTACCACAAACATGGCATAGATGCCATATTATATCTAGATTTATGGGCTGACTATACTAAACATCTAGACGAAAGACACAGATGGCCCGTTACCGGAACATGGGATGCCGAGTGCATCATGAAGGTAGAGGAAGCACTATGGAAAAAGAAAGCCAGACAATCTCAGAAAGACGCCATAGAGTTTTGGCGTAAGGAATCACATAAGCGTACTGAAAAAGAATTACGTAGAGAAGACAGACTTAAAGAATCAGACAAGGCCCAAGAAAACGAGTTAGTTAACGAGGGGATCCGAGTAAAAACAGAGCAAGTAGACCGCGCACGAAATAACCTCATAAACGGTATGTACCTCGCGGCCGAGGGATCGCCTGAAGTCATTTCAGAAATACCAAAGAATCTGCCGCCACCATTAGTCCCGACTAAAGTAATGCATAAGACTACTAAAGACATATTCCTGAATTCCTATCTAGAGGATGTGGCACCTGCTTACACCAATCTGCCTGTCCGCACCCTGCCTAACGACAGGGACGGGGGTGGTAACCCGCCCCAAAATCCTATTCCGCCAGTACCACAACAGAATGCTCCACCACCCCCACCACTTCCCGCACCTAAAGTTGATTTACCGAAACCACTTCTACCTGATCCTACTAAAAGACAAGTTCAAGTTCAGATACAGACTCCGCCGAGAGATAATGCCCAAGCTTCTGCCTCAGGGGGTGCGGCAGGGGGTCTTCATACACCGCCGTTAACACGCAGGTTACAGCTCGCGGATTTACGGAATCCTTTTGTGTTCAAGTCACCTCGCCTTGACGCACTCAAAGAAAACCTTTCAGTTTGCAGATATGATCCAGTACCCGGTAAAGACGATATAATGATGTTGGCATCACTACGGTTAAGATCTGCCACTGATTTCCTGCTGTGCTATGCAGGAATGAAGGACCGCCTAGACAGAATATATGAGTTTATTCAGACAGGGAAAGACCCTGACAGTATTCAGGAAGCCATGGAGCGTCAGAAAGTTGACGTTCAAGCACAGATACTACGTTTTTTCATAAATTGCCTAATAAGAGAACGAGACAGGCCTGGAACAGATCAGAGTGAATTGGATGCACTAAACAAGTGGGGTCAAAATATAGCGGACGGAAAACATGATAAGGGGACTTGCATAGCCAGTATGTATAGAAAAATCAGAAAGACAGTAATAGAAATACACCAAAAAGAGAAAGAAAAGGCTTCCTCCGAGGAGGAAGAAGAACTTGAAGAACCAGAAAAGACTACAGATACTATAGCGTATGTAGGTAAGGGAACTTACCTTAGGAAAGGTATCCGTCCGGAAAGCAAGAGAGTTTTTCTCTCTGCCTTAACAAACCCGAATTCTGCGGAACATCAGTTCCAGGAAACCGATAAAAGACTCAGAGACCGAGTGGGGTACCACATACTCAATTCGATGGATGAACAAGAACTAGCCCGGTCAGCCATATTATGGGCTGAAAACCCGGATATGTATAATGATGACACAGTAGCGCAGACATTTCTGAACCTCTCCCCAGACGAACAGAAATTAGCAGGTGTATACATGATGCAGCACCTCCTCACGAAATACAGAGACCAACATTCAGATCCAGGTCCCTTACATGAAACATTAGAAGCATTACTCATGGATAGATGGAGAGGTCTCAGTACCAAATTAATACAAATAATTCTAGAACAACGACATAGATATAACACTTTCATAAGCCCTGAATATGTTCCCGCTCCGCCCCCAGAAAGGAAAATGTATCACATGCAACGTCTGAGTGGCATTGAAAGTCAGAACCCCTTACGAGAAGTACACCCAGTTATGGGTGCGGATCACCTCTTGAAACGTGTATATGTACACACGCCACTGACTAAGTTAGAACTGTTAGAAATGAAGAAACTAGTTCCGAGCCATGATAAAGACCCTGCAGGTTTTCACAGAGAGCTTAAAGATATGTTACTGATGGGGGATTACACGTATGATGATATCATGAAAATGTTAAAGGTACTGCTGCCCACGGGCATCTACGAGAAACTAAAAGAAAAGGAATGGGAGGTGGGAGAGAAAAAGATTGTATGGGCAGAAATAGAAGACGAAGAAAGCAAACGTGTCCCAGGGGTAGGCCTTGGGGACAAAACTAAAGCATTACCAGGTTTGATAGTACAGGTTCTGCCAAGATTATTGGCAACTAGAAAAGAAGACTGGGATGCAATCTCAGCATGTAAGCAGAAACCCGACGAAGATACTAGTGACTTTTATTCAAGATTCGAGAAATGTTTTATTATTAATAGTGGTCTTAAACCAAGTAGCGAGTCGTACCCGCATCTCTTTGTATCAAAGTTAGTTGAGAATTCCCTGTTAGCAGTCAAGAATCGTGTATACAAGGTCGAGAGTACATGGCAAGCAAATACGCCATCCCAGATGTTACAAATGTTACAATACCATCAAAATAGAATTAGAGAAGAACAAGATCAGGAACAAAAACGTATGAAAGACACGAAAATGAAAATGTTAGTAGCCCAGTCGGTCCATACCGACGGAAACAGAAAGGGTACGAACCAAACAGGTCACGTCGCAGGTCCCGTTAAAGGGACATGCAATTATTGCAAGCAGCCAGGTCACTACGTACATGAATGTCCAGTCCTGAAACATAACATAGCAACAGGTAAAACTAAAGAGAGACCGCATCCACCTAGACAAGATCAGGTCCAGCAACAGACCTCACAAAATGTACAGCCCATGCAGAGCACACAACCTATGCATGCCACATCTCATACAGCGCAGACAGTAGCAGTACCACAGCCCACTGCCACGACTCAACAAGTTTCCCAACAGATGTACCAGTATGCCCAATCTGCTTACCCTGAGTATCAACGATACACATGAAACAGCCTAGAGAGGGAATTTGGCTTGCCTCTTATTGAAATTCCTGTAGATCAAGAAGGTCCTTATGTACACAGTCAAGTATTGGGAAAAGACAGAAAGTTTTTAATTGACACAGGGGCAAGCCGCACTACAATAAGTCATAATGAAGTCCCAGGGGCACCCCTCTCAGGCTCACAGAATGTTTCCCTTGGTTTTTCAGGACAGCCCATTGTAAATGAAGTATCAGAACCAGTACCGTTGGCTGTGGGTCCATTATCACGAGTTACAGACTTGTTACTTACGAAATCATGTCCAGAAAATCTGTTAGGAATTAAAACATTGAAGGCTCTAGGAGCTATAATCTGCTGTTCCCCGGAGGGGGTTAGACTCTTTCTGAGGGATTTCAAGGGTCATTATGTGGTGCGAGAATTCGATGTCAGATTAAAAAATGTACCAGATCATCTGTGGGCAAAAGGCCCAACTGATGTAGGTTGCATGCATATCACACCATACCGTGTTACACTCAAGACAGGAGTTGTTCTACCCCGAATCAGACAATACAAGTTACCACCCGATGCTGTAGTGGCTTTACTGGAAATCATTGAAGAGCTCATTGCCCAAGGAGTGGTCGTAGAAACCGACTCCAATATCTGTAATTCACCCATCATTCCAATTCTTAAACGTACTGATCCCAATGCACCACCAGTATATCGGCTGGTGATTGATCTTCGAGAACTGAATAAATGTATTGTACCACAGTACCCTGTGGTCCCCGATATCTCTTCCCTATTGACTGCTATTGATTCAGAAGCAACGTTCTTTACTGTAATTGATCTCAAGAACGCTTTCTTCAGTGTACCCATTGATCCGGAGAGCCAATATCTCTTCGGATTCAGTTTAAATGGACGAAGTTTCAAATTTTCCCGCGCACCTCAAGGATTCACAGAAAGCCCCAGCATCTATAGTCAAGCATTGAAAAGACAACTAGACTGTATTCAAATGCCAGTTAACACCGCTTTACTGCAATACGTCGATGATCTATTGATCACCGCACGAAGTGAGCCCGAATGTGAACAAGCATCATTGACAGTTTTACATTTCCTGGCAGACAAGGGACACAAGGTGTCTCCTTCGAAGCTACAATTCTGTATTCAGCAAGTTGTGTACTTGGGTCACTTGCTGTCCAAAGTGGGGAGACAGCTCACTCCCGATCGCATTCAGTTAATTGTAAATATGCCACGACCCCAGACACAAAAGGAAGTGCGGGCCTTCATAGGCCTCACCTCGTACTGCAGACAATGGATTCCTCAATATGCATTTCTAGCTAAACCACTCATCCAGTTAACGACGCAGGAGGCAGCGACTTCGACTGTCCTCCCTTGGACTCAGGAACATACACAAGCCTTTGAGGAATTAAAGAAAACATTATGTCAAGCACCAGTTTTAGCAACACCATGCTACAGCAAACCGTTTACACTTTTTGTTACAGAACGTGATGGTACAGCATTGTCTGTCCTCACTCAAGATCAAGCAGGTTCACATAAGCCTTGCGCTTATTTTTCAAGTACATTGGATTCAGTAGCCCAGGCACTCCCTGCATGCTTAAAGTCAGTAGCAGCAACAGCGTTAGCAATAAGACAGAGCGATTCAATTGTTTTAGGCCATCAGTTAACAGTACAAGTTCCACACTCTGTAGAGGTTCTTTTAAACAGAACCCAGACTCAGCACTTGACCATAGCACGACTGACAGGTTACGAATTAACACTATTCCAGCCACACATAGAAATCAGACGCTGCAGCATTCTGAACCCCGCAACACTGTTACCTATAATTATGACAGATCCAGCCCCGCATGATTGCATAGAGATCATTAATGCAGTAACAAAGCCCCGACGAGACTTAACAGATGTTCCATTGACAAATCCAGACCTGACACTTTATGTGGATGGTTCATGTATGCGAACAAGTACAGGAGAATTAGTGGCCGCATATGCCGTGACCACTGAAACAGAAGTTAAAGAAACACATCGTATTGACACACTGTCTGCCCAAGCGGCAGAGCTTGTTGCTCTGACCCGAGCCTGTATTCTAGCCAAGAACAGAAATGTCAACATATACACTGATTCCCGTTATGCGTTCGGAGTTGTACACGACTTCGGCATGTTATGGCAAAAACGAGGTTTTCTGACCTCTCATGGTGCCAAGATCCAACACGGTCCCCTCATTCAAGCACTGTTAGAAGCAATACATCTGCCTTCAGGCATATCCGTCATGAAGTGTAAAGCACATACCAAAGTTACAGATTCTGTTTCCCAGGGTAACGACCTGGCAGACCAGACAGCAAAACATACAGCATTGACTCACACTCAGACAACGGACATGACAAAGACAATAGGACCGACGAATTGCATGACAGTCAGGGATCCCGCACTAGATGTTATTGATATTCAGACACATGCTACCCCAGACGAAATAAAGAAATGGATTGAACTAGGAGGGATCCAGACAGATCAAGGTTGGATGATGAAGGGAAAATCTACATGGTTTCTCCCTGACTCTATGGTTCAGGTCATGATTAATACAGCACATAGTCCAGCACATCTAGGAGAGAAAGCGATGTTAGACAGTTTACAAAATCTTTGGAGCAATAAACACTTACGAGCAGCAGCAAGACAGAAAGTGCGTACTTGCATGATCTGTTGTCAGTTCAATCCAGGTAAAAGCGTCCCTGTAGAGCAAGGTGGATTTCATCCTCCCGATCACCCTTTTGAAGTCCTCCAGATGGATTATATCCAGATGGACCGTTGTTGAGGATTCAAATATGTCCTCGTAATTGTTTGTGCTCTGTCCCGTTGGACCGAAGCATATCCAGTCCCAGATTATACTGCTCCGACCACTGCCAGGCAGTTGGTTCGTGAATTCTTCCCACGGTACGGCTTGCCTCGTGTCGTGTATTCAGATAACGGTCAGCCATTCTCCTGCGAATTAATGAAGCAGGTTTCCTTACTGCTGGGATATCAATGGAAATTCCATTGTGTCCGACATCCCGAAGCCGCAGGCCTTGTAGAAAGGCATAATCAGACACTAAAGACACGCCTTGCAAAAATATGTCAAGAGAAAGGGGTCGACTGGATAGTCGCCCTGCCAGTGGCACTGTTCTATATGAGAATGGTTGCCCATTCGAGATCAGGGCTATCCCCGTACGAAGTGGTTTTTGGTAGACCACCAAATATGTGGGGGACGCCCATTCCGAAGAAGATTACTGATGTTGATTGTAATATGTTGACAGATTACCTTGCCTCCTTGATGTCTGCACTCCAATCATATCGTTCACAGGTTGCCGCAGCCTTCCCTGACAACACCGATGTAAAGCCACATGATGTCCGTCCAGGTGATCTGATCCTCATCAGGAACTTCGATCGGAAAAGTCCGCTGGAGCCCCGGTGGAAATCGCCGAAGACCGTTCTACTCACCACCAGGACAGCGGTGAAGATTGAGGGAAGGAAGGGGTGGGTCCACATGAGCCACGTGAAGCTATGTAATGAACTGAAATCCGACCCAGGCTCATCCACCTCTCCCAAAGACTGTATCGAGCTCAGAGACCTTAAAGTTTCCGAACGAGAGAAAACTCCCCAAGAGGAGTATAGACTTAAACTCCGATCTAGCAAGTCAGACAGTTTAATTGTTTAAGTCCTCCCCTAGGTGAATCGGTTAAATAGTTTCTGACATGTATCCCCTAGATCGAGATAGAGAGAGAGAAAGACAATTCAAGAAACGTACATACTGCAAATCACTGCGTAGTCACTGTATAGTGACATTGTTAATAATGTTTTTTCTAAGTCTTCTGATAATAGTTGTAAGTGTGCTTCTCCCTATCTACTACCCTATTTTCAAGCGTGAACAATCTGCTTACAATGTTTCTGCTGAACACACTTTTAGCGAGTTACCTCCACATGAACTCTCCTACAGACTTGTGCTGCGCAACAACACTTTCATTAGTATGCTACATCATTCCCATCAGACTAACAATGCTACAAACTGCTGGATATGTGGCCGACTCCCTCCCTACCAGAATTACAAGGGAGCTCTGCCCCTCTTTCCGTACCCGTTCACTCACAATGGCTCCTGTGGTGCATGGTTTAAAATAATTAATTCCTTAGATCCTGACATAGCAGTTTTCGATGGGGGCTGGGTTTGGGGAAACTTGAACTTGGTCCTGCTCGACGTCTGTTACCCTGATGAGGAGGGACTCCCCACTAGAATAGGAACTGATCTAGAAAATGAAGTATATGGATTAGGTAATTTTACAATTAGCCTTATGATTCTTACTGTCGAGTCCGAAGATACACCAGATATGCCCATTATGTCAGTACTACCAGTCACTGGTGAATTATGTATCAGGAAGAAAGGTTCAGTACACTTAGGTCATAGTAAATGTACTACTGTGGTCGAATTCAGTGATCATGGTAAATCGTCCTTCAAAGCTATCCGTCATTCCTATTTTGTTTGTGGTCATACCGCATACATACGCCTACCGCCAGATTGGGATGGTACCTGTTATATAGCATTCCTTCTGCCACCTGTTTTCCTAGCTCCTCCTGATTACCACAGAAATACAAATCTAGTAAAGAATAGACCCAGAAGAGATATCCCACTTGTCGACTACACAGAAACGGCATGGGAACAGTATACCGATTTTAATAAAGGATTCTTTTTCTTTTTAGGACCTGTTCAAAATAGTAAACTAATACGCAGATTAACTAGAACACTTGAAGCAGTAGTGAATGAAACTGCCTCCGCCCTAGGTAACTTAACCGAAGAGCAGTCCGCCATGCGGGTTGTTGTCCTTCAGAATCGTCTTGTTATTGACGTCATCTTGGCAGATAGAGGTGGAGCCTGTAAGGTCATCGGGTCAAGTTGCTGTCTTTTCATTCCTCAAAACGCACCATCTGTATATCAAGCTATTACACGTCTCCATAAAATTGCAAATCAGATACATCAGAATCCAGGCACCTGGACTTGGTCCGGTTGGTTCTGGACAACGTTAACCGCTTGGGGATGGAAGATCCTATCCTTCCTAGGCATTGGCCTAGTCCTAGTATTCAGTTGCTGCCTGTGCCTGCAGTGTGGGCCAGCGATTTGTGGACTGTGTGCCACGTCATGCATTGAACATTCCAGTTTCCTTTCAAAGCGTAAAAGAAAGAAAGAAGAGCAAATGATGTTACAAGAACAAACTGATCGGTTCATGAGGATCGATATATCATGAAGGGTCCCTAGGGAACAAGGAGGGAATGAGGAAATATAAATTTTATGGTCAAGTTGTGTTCCCTAGCGCGTACCCCACCGTCTCCATGTACCAGCTTAAAGTGCATGTAACTTCCCCCCTGTGCCAGCTATGAAGACGCAAATACATTTGCGTCCAACGTCACCATGTCCTCTTTCAGACCCACCCTGAACGGGTTGAAAAGTCCATTCCTAAGTATGCTATGCCACCATCTTTTTGTAGTGTACTTTACATGTTTTTCTGCTCTGGCAAAGTAGGCCCTGAATTTCTGCCATCGAGCCTCTTTTCTGGCTTCTGACTCTGAGAGCCTCAGCCCAGGCTGCCTCTGTACCCGTGAACTCTGACTTACTTTCAGCGCGGCCCACCGTGCTCAGCTCAGCCTGCTGCCTGCCAAGACTGACTATAACCTTCGAGTTATCTGTTCCGCTCCTCGAAAATACATTCCTGCCTACTAGCTTCAGTAAACATCCTCCTCAGCTGCAGAGCCAAAGGGCCGACCTGTCTAGTGCAAGTAATTCATAGTCTCTGTTGCCATGCTCCCATGGAAGGCCCCGTGCCCCCACGCTTCTCATGCAGACACTCAGGCGCATATACACGCATTCACAGTCAGTATAGAATAGCTTCTGCCCCAGAGACCTTTCCGTCCAGATAATATGGTTCCCAAACATCAGATATCAGATATGATAGAAGTACAAGTTGATCTGACATGCCAGACTTCTGTCTCTTTCCGTTAGTGTAAATGTCAAGTCCCTGCACCCTCCAGTTTCACGTCAATCACACGTCATGCAGCTGCGCGCGCATCCAAGCTTCCGATTTCTGCTGACATTGCAACATTTCTGTTAGTGCCACCCCTTTGTGACACTTACCTGTGACGTTTCCAGCACACACCTACAGTTCACGCCTAGTCCACGCCTTCTGATTACGTACTAGTAACACGTGGATACTGTTATCTTGTCTTCTCTCAGCTGTTACGCCTACTGCACTGCTTCTTATGACATGAATTAAGTATATAAGCTATGTATTGTCAATAAAATGTAGCGCGCTCTTACTATCCCTTCTTCCACCCCTGTGGTGGGAAGAACATGATATCTTGGTCAAGACCATTCCTTTTGAGGAATAAAACCCCTAAGAACTCTAACACCACGGACTCTGGTTTCTTTCTTTCCGATTGAGTTATTATTGATTAAGTACTTACCTGCATAGAAATTAAGAGAGTAAATTATATATTTACGTCACATGGGGAGGGACAGGCCATGTGGCTGGTGGCCATTTTGAGTGCTGCTACAGGCACTGGCCATGTGCTGGCAGGCAAGTGGCCATTTTGAATGCAGGCTTTGTTGTTAGGCCTGCAACCATTTTGCCTACTTTTCAACCTTTATGCCCAGGGGTAGTGAGTCTTGCATGGGCCTAGTCTTTCTGTGGGTTGTCTTGAATTTAAACATCATGGAGGGCATGGATGGATTGGGATTGTGCTGATTTTTCAGTGATTTTCGTTTTTTGGGGCTGTACTTGTGGCCTTTTCACCAGGGGTATTTGAGTCTAGCATGGGCCTAGTCTTTCTGTGGGCTGTCTTGAACTTAAACATCATGGAGGGCATGGATGGAATGGGATTGTGCTGATTTTGCAGTGTTTTTCGATGTTTGGGGGTGTTCATGGGGAGGGACAGGCCATGTGGCTGCTGGCCATTTTGAGTGCTGCTACAGGCACTGGCCATGTGCTGGCAGGCAAGTGGCCATTTTGAATGCAGGCTTTGTTGTTAGGCCTGCAACCATTTTGCCTACTTTTCAACCTTTATGCCCAGGGGTAGTGAGTCTTGCATGGGCCTAGTCTTTCTGTGGGTTGTCTTGAATTTAAACATCATGGAGGGCATGGATGGATAGGGATTGTGCTGATTTTTCAGTGATTTTCATTTTTGGGGGCTGTACTTGTGGCCTTTTCACCAGGGGTATTTGAGTCTAGCATGGGCCTAGTCTTTCTGTAGGTTGTCTTGAATTTAAACATCATGGAGGGCATGGATGGATTGGGATTGTGCTGATTTTTCAGTGATTTTCGTTTTTTGGGGCTGTACTTGTGGCCTTTTCACCAGGGGTATTTGAGTCTAGCATGGGCCTAGTCTTTCTGTGGGCTGTCTTGAACTTAAACATCATGGAGGGCATGGATGGAATGGGATTGTGCTGATTTTGCAGCGTTTTTCGATTTTGGGGGTGTTCATGGGGAGGGACAGGCCATGTGGCTGGTGGCCATTTTGAGTGCTGCTACAGGCACTGGCCATGTGCTGGCAGGCAAGTGGCCATTTTGAATGCAGGCTTTGTTGTTAGGCCTGCAACCATTTTGCCTACTTTTCAACCTTTATGCCCAGGGGTATTGAGTCTTGCATGGGCCTAGTCTTTCTGTGGGTTGTCTTGAATTTAAACATCATGGAGGGCATGGATGGATTGGGATTGTGCTGATGTTTCAGTGATTTTCGTTTTTTGGGGCTGTACTTGTGGCCTTTTCACCAGGGGTATTTGAGTCTAGCATGGGCCTAGTCTTTCTGTGGGCTGTCTTGAACTTAAACATCATGGTGGGCATGGATGGAATGGGATTGTGCTGATTTTGCAGTGTTTTTCGATGTTTGGGGGTGTTCATGGGGAGGGACAGGCCATGTGGCTGGTGGCCATTTTGAGTTCTGCTACAGGCACTGGCCATGTGCTGGCAGGCAAGTGGCCATTTTGAATGCAGGCTTTGTTGTTAGGCCTGCAACCATTTTGCCTACTTTTCAACCTTTATGCCCAGGGGTAGTGAGTCTTGCATGGGCCTAGTCTTTCTGTGGGTTGTCTTGAATTTAAACATCATGGAGGGCATGGATGGATTGGGATTGTGCTGATTTTTCAGTGATTTTCGTTTTTTGGGGCTGTACTCGTGGCCTTTTCACCAGGGGTATTTGAGTCTAGCATGGGCCTAGTCTTTCTGTAGGTTGTCTTGAATTTAAACATCATGGAGGGCATGGATGGATTGGGATTGTGCTGATTTTTCAGTGATTTTCGTTTTTTGGGGCTGTACTTGTGGCCTTTTCACCAGGGGTATTTGAGTCTAGCATGGGCCTAGTCTTTCTGTGGGCTGTCTTGAACTTAAACATCATGGAGGGCATGGATGGAATGGGATTGTGCTGATTTTGCAGTGTTTTTCGATTTTTGGGGGTTTTCATGGGGAGGGACAGGCCATGTGGCTGGTGGCCATTTTGAGTGCTGCTACAGGCACTGGCCATGTGCTGGCAGGCAAGTGGCCATTTTGAATGCAGGCTTTGTTGTTAGGCCTGCAACCATTTTGCCTACTTTTCAACCTTTATGCCCAGGGGTATTGAGTCTTGCATGGGCCTAGTCTTTCTGTGGGTTGTCTTGAATTTAAACATCATGGAGGGCATGGATGGATTGGGATTGTGCTGATGTTTCAGTGATTTTCGTTTTTTGGGGCTGTACTTGTGGCCTTTTCACCAGGGGTATTTGAGTCTAGCATGGGCCTAGTCTTTCTGTGGGCTGTCTTGAACTTAAACATCATGGAGGGCATGGATGGATAGGGATTGTGCTGATTTTGCAGTGTTTTTCGATTTTTGGGGGAGTTCATGGGGAGGGACAGGCCATGTGGCTGGTGGCCATTTTGAGTGCTGCTACAGGCACTGGCCATGTGCTGGCAGGCAAGTGGCCATTTTGAATGCAGGCTTTGTTGTTAGGCCTGCAACCATTTTGCCTACTTTTCAACCTTTATGCCCAGGGGTAGTGAGTCTTGCATGGGCCTAGTCTTTCTGTGGGTTGTCTTGAATTTAAACATCATGGAGGGCATGGATGGATTGGGATTGTGCTGATTTTTCAGTGATTTTCGTTTTTTGGGGCTGTACTTGTGGCCTTTTCACCAGGGGTATTTGAGTCTAGCATGGGCCTAGTCTTTCTGTGGGCTGTCTTGAACTTAAACATTATGGAGGGCATGGATGGAATGGGATTGTGCTGATTTTGCAGTGTTTTTCGATTTTTGGGGGTGTTCATGGGGAGGGACAGGCCGTGTGGCTGGTGGCCATTTTGAGTGCTGCTACAGGCACTGGCCATGTGCTGGCAGGCAAGTGGCCATTTTGAATGCATGCTTTGTTGTTAGGCCTGCAACCATTTTGCCTACTTTTCAACCTTTATGCCCAGGGGTAGTGAGTCTTGCATGGGCCTAGTCTTTCTGTGGGTTGTCTTGAATTTAAACATCATGGAGGGCATGGATGGATTGGGATTGTGCTGATTTTTCAGTGATTTTCGTTTTTTGGGGCTGTACTTGTGGCCTTTTCACCAGGGGTATTTGAGTCTAGCATGGGCCTAGTGTTTCTGTGGGCTGTCTTGAACTTAAACATCATGGAGGGCATGGATGGAATGGGATTGTGCTGATTTTGCAGTGTTTTTCGATTTTTGGGGGTGTTCATGGGGGGGGACAGGCCATGTGGCTGGTGGCCATTTTGAGTGCTGCTACAGGCACTGGCCATGTGCTGGCAGGCAAGTGGCCATTTTGAATGCAGGCTTTGTTGTTAGGCCTGCAACCATTTTGCCTACTTTTCAACCTTTATGCCCAGGGGTAGTGAGTCTTGCATGGGCCTAGTCTTTCTGTGGGTTGTCTTGAATTTAAACATCATGGAGGGCATGGATGGATTGGGATTGTGCTGATTTTTCAGTGATTTTCGTTTTTTGGGGCTGTACTTGTGGCCTTTTCACCAGGGGTATTTGAGTCTAGCATGGGCCTTGTCTTTCTGTAGGTTGTCTTGAATTTAAACATCATGGAGGGCATGGATGGATTGGGATTGTGCTGATTTTGCAGTGATTTTCGTTTTTTGGGGCTGTACTTGTGGCCTTTTCACCAGGGGTATTTGAGTCTAGCATGGGCCTAGTCTTTCTGTGGGCTGTCTTGAACTTAAACATCATGGAGGGCATGGATGGAATGGGATTGTGCTGATTTTGCAGTGTTTTTCGATTTTTGGGGGTGTTCATGGGAAGGGACAGGCCATGTGGCTGGTGGCAATTTTGAGTGCTGCTACAGGCACTGGCCATGAGCTGGCAGGCAAGTGGCCATTTTGAATGCAGGCTTTGTTGTTAGGCCTGCAACCATTTTGCCTACTTTTCAACCTTTATGCCCAGGGGTAGTGAGTCTTGCATGGGCCTAGTCTTTCTGTGGGTTGTCTTGAATTTAAACATCATGGAGGGCATGGATGGATTGGGATTGTGCTGATTTTTCAGTGATTTTCGTTTTTTGGGGCTGTACTTGTGGCCTTTTCACCAGGGGTATTTGAGTCTAGCATGGGCCTAGTCTTTCTGTAGGTTGTCTTGAATTTAAACATCATTGAGGGCATGGATGGATTGGGATTGTGCTGATTTTTCAGTGATTTTCGTTTTTTTGGGGCTGTACTTGTGGCCTTTTCACCAGGGGTATTTGAGTCTAGCATGGGCCTAGTCTTTCTGTGGGCTGTCTTGAACTTAAACATCATGGAGGGCATGGATGGAATGGGATTGTGCTGATTTTGCAGTGTTTTTCGATTTTTGGGGGTGTTCATGGGGAGGGACAGGCCATGTGGCTGGTGGCAATTTTGAGTGCTGCTACAGGCACTGGCCATGAGCTGGCAGGCAAGTGGCCATTTTGAATGCAGGCTTTGTTGTTAGGCCTGCAACCATTTTGCCTACTTTTCAACCTTTATGCCCAGGGGTAGTGAGTCTTGCATGGGCCTAGTCTTTCTGTGGGTTGTCTTGAATTTAAACATCATGGAGGGCATGGATGGATTGGGAATGTGCTGATTTTTCAAAGATTTTCGTTTTTTGGATCTGTACTTGTGGCCTTTTCACCAGGGGTATTTGAGTCTTGCATGGGCCTAGTCTTTCTGTGGGTTGTCTTGAATTTAAACATCATGGAGGGCATGGATGGATTGGGATTGTGCTGATTTTTCAGTGATTTTCGTTTTTTGGGGCTGTACTTGTGGCCTTTTCACCAGGGGTATTTGAGTCTAGCATGGGCCTAGTCTTTCTGTGGGCTGTCTTGAACTTAAACATCATGGAGGGCATGGATGGAATGGGATTGTGCTGATTTTGCAGTGGTTTCGATTTTTGGAGGTGTTCATGGGGAGGGACAGGCCATGTGGCTGGTGGCCATTTTGAGTGCTGCTACAGGCACTGGCCATGTGCTGGCAGGCAAGTGGCCATTTTGAATGCAGGCTTTGTTGTTAGGCCTGCAACCATTTTGCCTACTTTTCAACCTTTATGCCCAGGGGTATTGAGTCTTGCATGGGCCTAGTCTTTCTGTGGGTTGTCTTGAATTTAAACATCATGGAGGGCATGGATGGATTGGGATTGTGCTGATTTTTCAGTGATTTTCGTGTTTTTGGGGCTGTACTTGTGGCCTTTTCACCAGGGGTATTTGAGTCTAGCATGGGCCTAGTCTTTCTGTGGGCTGTCTTGAACTTAAACATCATGGAGGGCATGGATGGAATGGGATTGTGCTGATTTTGCAGTGTTTTTCGATTTTTGGGGGTGTTCATGGGGAAGGACAGGCCATGTGGCTGGTGGCCATTTTAAATGCTGCTACAGGCACTGGCCATGTGCTGGCAGGCAAGTGGCCATTTTGAATGCAGGCTTTGTTGTTAGGCCTGCAACCATTTTGCCTACTTTTCAACCTTTATGCCCAGGGGTAGTGAGTCTTGCATGGGCCTAGTCTTTCTGTTGGTTGTCTTGAATTTAAACATCATGGAGGGCATGGATGGATTGGGATTGTGCTGATTTTTCAGTGATTTTCGTTTTTTGGGGCTGTACTTGTGGCCTTTTCACCAGGGGTATTTGAGTCTAGCATGGGCCTAGTCTTTCTGTGGGCTGTCTTGAACTTAAACATCATGGAGGGCATGGATGGAATGGGATTGTGCTGATTTTGCAGTGTTTTTTGATGTTTGGGGGTGTTCATGGGGAGGGACAGGCCATGTGGCTGGTGGCCATTTTGAGTGCTGCTACAGGCACTGGCCATGTGCTGGCAGGCAAGTGGCCATTTTGAATGCAGGCTTTGTTGTTAGGCCTGCAACCATTTTGCCTACTTTTCAACCTTTATGCCCAGGGGTAGTGAGTCTTGCATGGGCCTAGTCTTTCTGTGGGTTGTCTTGAATTTAAACATCATGGAGGGCATGGATGGATTGGGATTGTGCTGGTTTTTCAGTGATTTTCGTTTTTTGGGGCTGTACTTGTGGCCTTTTCACCAGGGGTATTTGAGTCTAGCATGGGCCTAGTCTTTCTGTGGGCTGTCTTGAACTTAAACATCATGGAGGGCATGGATGGAATGGGATTGTGCTGATTTTGCAGTGTTTGTCGATTTTTGGGGGTGTTCATGGGGAGGGACAGGCCATGTGGCTGGTGGCCATTTTGAAAGCTGCTACAGGCACTGGCCATGTGCTGGCAGGCAAGTGGCCATTTTGAATGCAGGCTTTGTTGTTAGGCCTGCAACCATTTTGCCTACTTTTCAACCTTCATGCCCAGGGGTAGTGAGTCTAGCATGGGCCTAGTCTTTCTGTGGGCTGTCTTGAACTTAAACATCATGGAGGGCATGGATGGAATGGGATTGTGCTGATTTTTCAGTGATTTTCGTTTTTTGGGGCTGTACTTGTGGCCTTTTCACCAGGGGTATTTGAGTCTAGCATGGGCCTGGTCTTTCTGTAGGTTGTCTTGAATTTAAACATCATGGAGGGCATGGATGGATTGGGATTGTGCTGATTTTTCAGTGATTTTCGTTTTTTGGGGCTGTACTTGTGGCCTTTTCACCAGGGGTATTTGAGTCTAGCATGGGCCTAGTCTTTCTGTGGGCTGTCTTGAACTTAAACATCATGGAGGGCATGGATGGAATGGGATTGTGCTGATTTTGCAGTGTTTTTCGATTTTTGGGGGTGTTCATGGGGAGGGACAGGCCATGTGGCTGATGGCCATTTTGAGTGCTGCTACAGGCACTGGCCATGTGCTGGCAGGCAAGTGGCCATTTTGAATGCAGGCTTTGTTGTTAGGCCTGCAACCATTTTGCCTACTTTTCAACCTTTATGCCCAGGGGTAGTGAGTCTTGCATGGGCCTAGTCTTTCTGTGGGTTGTCTTGAATTTAAACATCATGGAGGGCATGGATGGATTGGGATTGTGCTGATTTTTCAGTGATTTTCGTTTTTTGGGTCTGTACTTGTGGCCTTTTCACCAGGGGTATTTGAGTCTTGCATGGGCCTAGTCTTTCTGTGGGTTGTCTTGAATTTAAACATCATGGAGGGCATGGATGGATTGGGATTGTGCTGATTTTTCAGTGATTTTCGTTTTTTGGGACTGTACTTGTGGCCTTTTCACCAGGGGTATTTGAGTCTAGCATGGGCCTAGTCTTTCTGTGGGCTGTCTTGAACTTAAACATCATGGAGGGCATGGATGGAATGGGATTGTGCTGATTTTGCAGTGGTTTCGATTTTTGGAGGTGTTCATGGGGAGGGACAGGCCATGTGGCTGGTGGCCATTTTGAGTGCTGCTACAGGCACTGGCCATGTGCTGGCAGGCAAGTGGCCATTTTGAATGCAGGCTTTGTTGTTAGGCCTGCAACCATTTTGCCTACTTTTCAACCTTTATGCCCAGGGGTATTGAGTCTTGCATGGGCCTAGTCTTTCTGTGGGTTGTCTTGAATTTAAACATCATGGAGGGCATGGATGGATTGGGATTGTGCTGATTTTTCAGTGATTTTCGTGTTTTTGGGGCTGTACTTGTGGCCTTTTCACCAGGGGTATTTGAGTCTAGCATGGGCCTAGTCTTTCTGTGGGCTGTCTTGAACTTAAACATCATGGAGGGCATGGATGGAATGGGATTGTGCTGATTTTGCAGTGTTTTTCGATTTTTGGGGGTGTTCATGGGGAAGGACAGCCCATGTGGCTGGTGGCCATTTTGAGTGCTGCTACAGGCACTGGCCATGTGCTGGCAGGCAAGTGGCCATTTTGAATGCAGGCTTTGTTGTTAGGCCTGCAACCATTTTGCCTACTTTTCAACCTTTATGCCCAGGGGTAGTGAGTCTTGCATGGGCCTAGTCTTTCTGTTGGTTGTCTTGAATTTAAACATCATGGAGGGCATGGATGGATTGGGATTGTGCTGATTTTTCAGTGATTTTCGTTTTTTGGGGCTGTACTTGTGCCTTTTCACCAGGGGTATTTGAGTCTAGCATGGGCCTAGTCTTTCTGTGGGCTGTCTTGAACTTAAACATCATGGAGGGCATGGATGGAATGGGATTGTGCTGATTTTGCAGTGTTTTTTGATGTTTGGGGGTGTTCATGGGGAGGGACAGGCCATGTGGCTGGTGGCCATTTTGAGTGCTGCTACAGGCACTGGCCATGTGCTGGCAGGCAAGTGGCCATTTTGAATGCAGGCTTTGTTGTTAGGCCTGCAACCATTTTGCCTACTTTTCAACCTTTATGCCCAGGGGTAGTGAGTCTTGCATGGGCCTAGTCTTTCTGTGGGTTGTCTTGAATTTAAACATCATGGAGGGCATGGATGGATTGGGATTGTGCTGATTTTTCAGTGATTTTCGTTTTTTGTGGCTGTACTTGTGGCCTTTTCACCAGGGGTATTTGAGTCTAGCATGGGCCTAGTCTTTCTGTGGGCTGTCTTGAACTTAAACATCATGGAGGGCATTGATGGAATGGGATTGTGCTGATTTTGCAGTGTTTGTCGATTTTTGGGGGTGTTCATGGGGAGGGACAGGCCATGTGGCTGGTGGCCATTTTGAGTGCTGCTACAGGCACTGGCCATGTGCTGGCAGGCAAGTGGCCATTTTGAATGCAGGCTTTGTTGTTAGGCCTGCAACCATTTTGCCTACTTTTCAACCTTCATGCCCAGGGGTAGTGAGTCTAGCATGGGCCTAGTCTTTCTGTGGGCTGTCTTGAACTTAAACATCATGGAGGGCATGGATGGAATGGGATTGTGCAGATTTTTCTGTTTTTTTCCGATTTTTTTGTGGCGTATAACTGAACTGATGTTCCTCTGTCTTCCATTGTTTTTAGGTGCACAAGACTCAAGAGAACCACCAGTGCCAGGAAGAAGTCCTGCAGCGGTGTGTGTGTGCAGCATAACTTCACGCGACGTCACGTCTGGCCTCAGACAACTCTACAATTCGTGCAACTGCGGCCTGCTGTCTGACCTGCTCTGAAGAAGATGGCCCCAAAAAAAGTTCTCCGTAGCTCCTCTAGCAGGAAAGTTGCTAGTAAGGAGCAGAACAAGCAAGTTACCAAGGAGGCTGGTGTGCCAACCGCCACGTTTTTTGGGAGCAAAAACAAAAGTACGCCTGCAGCAGCAGCAGGATCTGCTGGGGACCAAGCTGGGAGCAGCACCCCTGCTCCATTGGGTTCAGTGCCTCCACCACCACGCCAACTTAAGTCAAAGCCCTTGAGTGCTTCAGAGGCAGTCAGTGTACTTCTCCAATCACCATCGACCAGTGATGTTGGCTCATCGCAAGAAAGTAGCAGCAATGTCCCTGAATCAACACAGGTTGTTGTAACTCATCTGACAAGTGTTGAACAACCACAGCCGCAACAACAACATGTGCAAGTAGTACAAGCCCAAGTACATGTGGAAGGAGAGGCAGCGCAAGGAGATGCGCAAGCAGAGGTGCATGGAGGGTCACAAGTGCCCACAATAGTTGTTCCTCCCGAAGTAGGGGCACATCAGGAAATTGACAATCAGACCGAGGTATCATTTGAGGAAGCCACTCCTCCTGATGATCATTCATTGTCTTCCACATCCCTAGCAAGGAAAAGATCAAGGGGGGTGTCTACATCTTCTTCAAGCTCACCTCCTACTGATGATCTGGATGACGAATGGGTACCACAACGGCAGCCTGAGAGTGAGGCACACCATGATCTGACAAAGATACCTAAGCGTAAAAGGAAGGTCGTCGAAAAACTCATACCTATGGAGTGTGATGAGGCTCAACAAGAAGTGACAGATACTGCTGGTGATGAAGCCTCTCATGATGATGACGAGCCAGTCATCACAAAGGTCACTGCAGCCCCACCGGGCATGCAGCAAAGAGACATTTTGACCCTATCCCGAGAAGCTGCTGAGCGTGATGATGATGTCGACGAGGAGGCAATGGAAATGGAAACACAACAATCATTAGATTTGGAGTTAAGTAGTACACCAACACCTACCGCTTCCATATTTCTTCCTCGCAAGAAGGTACCCACCTCGACCTCAATTCGTGGTGGTGAAAGTGCAAAACGTACTGAAGTTCGGCAATCCACATCCTCCACTTCATCTGGCATTAGCAGCAGGACCACCACCAGTAGCGCCGCCTCCTCCGGCCCCCAAAGACATTTCAAGTCTCCAGTTTGGGACTTCTTTAGTGTTTGCCCAAAAATGGAAAACGTAGCCATTTCTAGCATTTGTAAGCTTCGAGTTGGTCGTGGTAAGCTTGGTTCTAACTATGGTACCGGAGGCCAGAGAGGTCATCTTAAGAGAGCGCACCCTGTCCAATGGTTTCCGCACCTAGAGGCGTTCAAGGAAGCCGGAATTGCACGTAATGAAAACGTTGATTTTTCATCTGATGATGACGAGGAGGAAGAAGACGATTCAAACACTTCACTTACACCCAGTACCCCTGTCAGCAGCACACCCCATGTGAGGCACACTAAGAGTGTGGGAGAGAGTGAGACATCAATGCGTAAAAGTTCATCAGCGAGCGTAACTGGGTCGAAGATATCATCATCATCCCGTAAATCCTTGGTCCAGGGCAACATTAAAAAGATGTTGTTTACAGAAGTGCAATATGAACGCAACCACCCACTGACGCGTCTGTATAACACTAAGCTGGGTAAAATGCTAGCTCTGGACCTTCTCCCTTTTTCTTTTGTAGAAGGGGTTGGTTTTCTAGAATTAGTGGCAGCGCTCTGCCCTAAATGGAAGGTTCCTAGCCGGTTCTATTTTGCCTGAGTTGCGGTTCCAGCACTACATGAAGATGTTCTGAAGGTGATTGGGGCAGCTTTGCAGAAGAGTGCTGTTCACACTATACATATGACAACAGACATGTGGACCAGTGGCGCAGGCGCTGATTACATGTGCATAACTGCACACTGGGTCTCTTTTTCAGGGGCTAAAGCAAAGCTAAACACAGGTGTTGATACGGACATTGTTTTTAAAGCTGCTCGGAAACATGCAACACTAGCCATGTTTGGTTTGGAGAAACGTCACACAGCAGAAAACATTTTGGATGTCTTTAACACAAAGGTCCTTAACTGGCTGTCCCCACTAAAACGCCAGGTTGGTTATGTTTCCACGGACAATGGCTCCAATATAGTTAAGGCCATGAGGGATGGTAACTATTTCAGAGTGCCGTGTTTGGCGCACTGTATAAACCTGGTTGTCCAAAAATTCTTGGGTAATAAAGGCAGTGCAGCGTACAGTGTATTGGACACCTGCCGAAAAATGTGCAAGCATTTCAGCCATTCTTTTAAGGCCCGGAAGCAGCTGAGGAGCCTGCTATATCAACGTAAAATGCCAGTGAAAGCATTCATCCAGGAGGTGGTAACAAGTTGGAACTCAACCTTCTATATGCTTGAGCGTCTGTATGAGCAGTATACGGAACTCGATCAATATTTCCTTACAGAGGGTACAGAGGAGCTGAGGATGGGTGCGGCGCAATGGAACATAGTTCAAAGCCTGACACGCATGCTTCGTCCTTTTGAGTTCTTCACGCGTGCAGTCAGCAAGGAGGACTCTAATTTGGAAAAAGCTATCCCATTGTTGTACATGCTGGAGGACCAACTGAAGGAGGTGTGTTCTGTGTTTGAAAAAGATAAAAAAAAACAAGACTCTTTGCTTCTGGCTGAGAAATTATTAGAGCTCCTACAAGGTGATGGACGTCTTAAAAAGATCCACTCAGAAGAGCATTACATTTGTGCTACTATTCTGGATCCACGCTACAAAAAGGCGC
Source organism: Lissotriton vulgaris (assembly GCF_964263255.1). Lineage (NCBI taxonomy): Eukaryota > Metazoa > Chordata > Amphibia > Caudata > Salamandridae > Lissotriton > Lissotriton vulgaris. Next base: position 1,566,132,357 of record NC_141691.1, on the reverse strand, counting down.
TGGCAGGCCAAGCATTCTTTCCTTTTGATGATGAACATGTTCCAAAGTACAAACATTGGCTAGCCTTGTCAGCCAAGAGGTTTGAAAGAGAACGGCTGAAAATTGAAGGAAATGGCAGTACATCAGCAGGCCATCCCCAGTCAAAACAATCCACTTCTGCACCTGTGGCTGTGGCACAAGTGATCTCTCAGCCGTTAAAGACACCGGCAACCGGATCATCTGCACGAGACACAACAGAAACATTGGAGGCTGAAGAGGATTGGCTAGCTCTGCGTGGGTTTGGTTCTCAAAAGGTCAGAGGCACAGCAAGAGCTAAGCAAAGTGGAGGAACCTTGGATGAGGACCTTGAGTCGATGGTGAAGGACTATCTGAATGACTCAACAGAGGTCTATGTTAATTGTGACCCATTGGCGTATTGGCATGGGAAAAAAGAATTGTGGCCACAGCTCACCAACCTGGCTTTAAACTACTTGTCTTGCCCACTCGCAAGCGTGTCTTCTGAACGGGTTTTCAGTGCTGCTGGTGGCATTGTAACTCCCAAACGGAGCCGCCTCTCGCCCAAAAATGTGGAGAGGTTAACAATGATCAAGATGAATCAGCACCTCATACCACCAGATTTCAGAGTACGAGAAAGCGTGCCGGATGAAGAGGAGGTGGCCAGCAACATAGATGAGGGAATTTCTACTCTGTCAGGTGACACTGAGCTCACCCTGCCTGAATTCGCAGAGTATGATGACGAAGCCTTATTCTTATTCCTGGACCGTGATACCGAGCCCTGAAAATGAGACAACGAATCAATAACTTTCTTTTTCGTCCTTATTCACTTTTATTCCTGTGTGTCTGTCTTTCTTTGTTCTGCACAGTTAATATATTTCAAACTTTAATCAGATAATCACAAAAACAAGCCCATCAGCAGAACTGTCTTCACTGGTTTGCTAATTGATTTGAAGTTGCCGCAGTCTGCATTCCTCAGGTTCACAAGTTCAGAAGAACATGCTCCTCTATCCTCCTCCTCCAGACTCCTATTTCCATCAAACCAGAGGGCTGGTTTACGCCCAATGAAGAAAGACTCAGCACTTGTGGGGGTGTTGTTGTACCTCTTTGCAGGTGAGTTGATGGCTCTGGGACCATTGTTGGGAAGCTCTAATACCGGATAAAAGTGGTTTGGACCAAATCCCAGGCGGAATTTTTTTTGTGTTTTTGATGACTTGCTTGCCTTTTAGGTGCACTTAGGGGGGGTTCCGTCTGTTTGTGGGTGAGTTTCGTGGTCTGGGAGCACTGCTGGGACACTCTAATCTTGATTGCATTTGCTTTTCAGGAAATCCGTGGTGGCAACCCCGACTTATGGCCTAGCCACGCAGCGCGTTTGGACCGAAGGCCGAGAAATGTTGCAAGCATGAGATTTTGCTTTTGGCCTGTTTGGGGGTGTTATGCTTCTTGGCGGGTGTGTTGGCGGGTCTTGGGGCATTCCTGGGAAGGTCTAATACCGGGTAGAAGTGGTTGGGACAAAATCCAGGCCGATTTTTTTTGTTGCTATTTCTGACATTTTGCTCAATGTAGCATTTTCGGGGGCCTGTTTGTGGGGCTTCCTGGTGTTTGTGGGTGGGTTTCGGGGTCTGGGAGCACTGCTGGCTATGGAAACTTTACTTTGCAAGAGGTTTGAAGCAAATCCATGGTGGCAGAGGGGAGTTAGGGCCTAGCTGCAGAGCGCGCGCGGAGTGTTTTGGGAAATTGGAAAGAAAATGACTAAGTCCCCATTTTTGTACTTTTGCTTTTTGGCTGTTTGGGGGTCTTTTACTAGTTTTCTCCTGGGTTGACGGCTCTGGGGCCATTCCTGGGAAGGTCTAATACCGGGTAGAAGTGGTTGGGACAAAATCCAGGCCGATTTTTTTGGTGCTATTTCTGACATTTTGCTCAATGTAGCGTTTTCGGGGGCCTGTTTGTGGGGCTTCCTGGTGTTTGTGGGTGAGTTTCGGGGTCTGGGAGCACTGCTGGGACACTCTAATCTTGATTGCATTTGCTTTTCAGGAAATCCGTGGTGGCAACCCCGACTTATGGCCTAGCTACGCAGCGCGTTTGGACCGAAGGCCGAGAAATATTGCAAGTATGAGATTTTGCTTTTGGCCTGTTTGGGGGTCTTATGCTTCTTGGCGGGTGTGTTGGCGGGTCTTGGGGCATTCCTGGGAAGGTCTAATACCGGGTAGAAGTGGTTGGGACAAAATCCACGCCGAAAAGCCTTTTGGCACTTTTTGTAACTTAGGGTTCGTTAGGGTTAGCCCTAGCAGCAGGATTGCATGTCTTTCGGAGTGTTCTAGATTTTTGCAACTGAGTTCTGGGGTCTTAGAGCACTCGTGAGAATGTGTAATTTTGGTTGCAAGTCATTTGAAGAAAATCCATGGTGGGAAAGGGGGGATTTGGCATAGTTAAAGAAAGCCTTTGCCACTATTCTTAACTTAGGGCTCGTTAGGGTTAGCAGTATTTCTATTGCATGTGTTTGGGTGGGGGAGTTTTCGAGTCTTGGAGCGATGCTGGCTATGGATACTTTTGCTTGGTTGCTTGCAAGTGGTTTGAATGCAATCCACGGTGTGTAAGGGGGTACTTGGGCCTACTTTTACTTTCAAAGTACGTTTTGTCACCAGTTTTCTGCTAGGCCTAGTTTTTTGAGATTTGATTGGGGGTCTTCTACATTTTTGCGACTGGCTTTAGTAAGGGTCTGGGTGGGAGCACTGCTGGGAAGATCTAATTTTGTTCTAAAACACAGTTTACAGGACACCTAGCTTGAGGGGAAAGATCCGCTACATTAATTTGCCCATACTTATTTATCCTTTAAAAGGTGACTCTGACAGAGTACACACTTTCAAAAATACTGTACTGTCTACTAGGAAAATCAAAGTGTGACTTTTTGCACTCCACAGCCTACATGCCTTATATTTACTTATCAGTGGTGTTGTAATATTATATCACTTCCTGTTTTTCGTTGAATAATTACAGGCCGGGTTTCAGTCTGTGCAATGGGGAAAAAAGGATGGAGTCAGGCTTCACATTAGCGAGCCACAATTCAGCATCAGCCAGGCAGTGGACAGGGTGTCTTCTGGTGACCAACATCGATGGACGATGGAGCAATGGAGGAGTGCCGCTAATAAGAGGATTTTTTTTCTGCAGGCAACTTACTTACCAAATTCAACAGGACAACTACAACAACATAGAGATACAGTATCCTTTGTCTTTTTCTCTGACTGTGACTGCATTTCTTGGATCTCTCTCTGCTTCTAAATTGATCCCTTAACACATCACTTAGTCCACTCCACTATCACATCTGCACCACACATAGTCATTTGTAAGTGCTCCTACGTAATCCGCAAGTCGCAGCACGCCCCAGCCCGTAGAGGACTGGGATGGCCCCAATGATGAAGCATGTCACCAAGGGGCAACCCTGGTGAGTGAGGGGACACCTAGAAAAAGAACAATTTCTCCTTTTCTATCTACTATACCTTCCAGACCAACCCCATTGAGTGTTGTGAATGGATTTATAGTGACCAGCAAGGCTCTCAGGTATCTGGCAACAGAGACCTTATGCTGAATATAGTTATCAATAATTCCACACACGGCCTGTACTGTCGCATTCTTTCTTCCACAGTTGTCGAAAGTACTACTTACTTTTCACTGACATGCATCCAGTAGTGCATGCACTTTCAAAGATTGATGGATAGGTTTGTACCCAAAGATTTGTTTATGTTCAATTGTTTGTCCATGCTGTGCTTTTTTTACAGGGTGTCTTCTGGTGACCAACATCGATGGACGAAGCGTCAGCTGAAATGGAGGAGTGCCGCTAATAAGAGGATTTTTTTTCTGCAGGCAACTTACTTACCACTTTCAACAGGACAACTACAACAACATAGAGATACAGTATCCATTGTGTTTTTCTCTGACTGTGACTGCATTTCTTGGATCTCTCTCTGCTTCTAAATTGATCCCTTAACACATCACTTAGTCCACTCCACAATCACATCTGCACCACACATAGTCATTTGTAAGTGCTCCTACGTAATTCGCAAGTCGCAGCACGCCCCAGCCCGATAGAGGACTGGGATGGCCCCAATGATGAAGCATGTCACCAAGGGGCAACCCTGGCGAGTGAGGGGACACCTAGAAAAAGAGCAATTTCTCCTTTTCTATCTACTATACCTTCCAGACCAACCCCATTGAGTGTGGTGAATGGATTTATAGTGACCAGCAAGGCTCTCAGGTATCTGGCAACAGAGACCTTGTGTTGAATATAGTTATCAATAATTCCACACAAGCCCTGTACTGTCGCATTCTTTCTTCCACAGTTGTCGAAAGTACTACTTACTTTTCACTGACATGCATGCAGTAGTGCATGCACTTTCAAAGATTGATGGGTAGGTTTGTACCCAAAGATTTGTTTCTGTTCACAATTGTTTGTCCATGCTGTGCTATTTTTTCTTGTCTCCCAAAACCTTTCCCAAAAACCCCCGTACCCATCCATTTTTCAAACCCTAACCCTCTTCCCCCGGGCTGTGTGGTTTTGATTGATGTGTGACTAAATTACAGCAATAAATCCACACACTTGCTGGGGAGGATAAGGTGATAGCAACAGGCTGGTGAAGAAATCCGAGGATATATTCTTACTCTGCTTGACAAAGACCCATGGCTAATGTCAAAGAACTTCAACCGAATTAGTAGTTATACTTTACCATTTGTTAGGCTACAATGTGGCACTGTTCTAGTGTACTTCTGTCACCTGCTATATTCTCTATTCTACCGTTGAATTGCTCAGGAGGACAAACCAGATTTAATTTTCTTTTTTTTCATAGGCATGCAACTGCCACTGTGTCACACCACTAGTACCACCGCTATGAGGAAATTTTATCCGCCCAGGATGGCCAACCTTATTCGCTGTTTCCCGTGGAGCCAGCCCTGGGTCTAGCCCTACTTTCAAACACAAATTACAGGTAAGATAAGCGTTTGGTCGTTTGGGAGTATAATGGAGTATTAGGAGAGACGAGAGACTGACGGTAGTACTACTAAAGTCCTAGGACTCTTGAATTCACTTCACTTACTGTGTGAGAGGCACTTAGTGTTGAAAACATTTGGGCATTTACACTGAAAGGAAGAAAATGGAACTAAACTTTCAGGAAAACAAAGTCACTGTTAAACCCCCACCCACCAGGCAAGCGGTAAAAAACAGGTATGCTCAGATAAAGTTTGAAAAAGTATATTTATATCCCTAACAAAATAATCTCCCGCAAGACCCTCCCTAACCCCAACGATTGTCCTTCAAAAGTCCCCAAAAACCCAACTCCCAATTCCCACCCCCCAAAAGTCTCTAAAAAAGGGGCAAGGGACACTATGGGTGGATGCTGTTTACTTTTTGGGCCAGGGCATCATGCTCCTCGCGGAGCAAGGCGAGCTCCTGCTGAAGGCGGGACACCATCAGGGTACTGCGGCGCAGGCGTGCCTTCACTGCCTTGCAGGTGCAATGCCTGTGAGAGGCAGCTGTTGGCCTTGCTGCTCGGCGGTGGCGTTTGCCTTTGGCAGCCCGGCTCAGTCTGGGTGGACCACTGTGCTGGGTGGCAGCCCGTGGGGCCACGGAGGCCGATGCAGACGACGTTGTTGTTGTGGTCGACTGCACACTTTCTTCGTCCTCCAGGGCCACCAGCCGCCGATATTCCGCAACAGTGGCCTCGATCCTCCGTTGCCGGGCCGCTCTAGCCAGCTCCTTCCTCCTTGTTCGTTTGGAAGGAGCATCTATATGAAGAAAGAAAGACATAGTCTGTAACCAATGCTCTTTAAGATTAACTCAATCATTCAGCAGAAATTTGTATTGCAGTACAACTAGCAACTTGCAAGCGCATTACATAACTATTGAGGCCAGTATCTATCTAACCTCCCACTTCTTCATCCTTGCTCTAACATTAGTGGGAGCTTAAGGAACAAATTCTACGAGCACTATGGACTTCCATTGGAGTCGACTATGAAAGTACACCAGTCTTATTCTTCTTCTTGTCTCTTCTTTAGGAAAATTGGTACGTTATCTTCTGCAAGCCGGCATAATGCCAGCGCAGTGAACTTGCACCCAAGAAAAAGAGACGCACGCCATGATGAGTGACCTAGACTTGCGTTGCGTTACTGTACCCGTCCAGTACATGCAGGTGGTGAAGCTCTTACTTTTCTATTACGGGTGGCACTGAGAATACTCTGTTACAAGGGCTACTGCTTAATTATTTTAACTTTCACCCTACAGTGCAAATGAGTACTAGCAATGGAAAATTGAAGAAGATAAATAATCTGATTATCTATCACTTCACATGGGATGTTTTTGCTTATATATGGGATGACTTTAGGTGCTTTGCTTTTTAGTGAGTGGCCTACTTAACTTATTAAGAGAGGTAGGGAGTGGCCACCGTAATAAGCAGATCTATGCTGTGCTTGCAATACAAACTACTGCTACTATTGATGGTTGTATTTGGACAAAATTAAAACTTCTTTTCCTTGCCTTTCCTACACTGGAACGGACGTGCGGGTGCAGTGTTACATGCTCTTCAAAGTTACACTCAGTTCATCCACTGACCGTCTACTCTCTGTAGATCATGGGTACTCACAAACTTTCTCTCAGGGGCTAAATTTACAGTGTAGTTTGTGGCCGAGGGCCGAACTGGTGGGGGCGGAGTCAGAGGGGGTGTGGCTAAGGCAAAACGAAAACTTGTGACCATGAGGTTGCACACAGGTCCCTGCAGCAGATGCCTTCATCCACTGAGCCACCAGACCCAGCATTTACATACATCTCTCTCCCTCCTGCTCTCCCTCCTGCCCTCCCTCTCCCTCCCCCTCTGTCATCTCACTGTGTGTGTGTCTGTCTGTGTCAGCCTTCAGCCCGGGCTGAGACCGCTTCCTCAACGCGCACACACAGACAACCACACCAAAGTACTTAACAGGTCTTTGAAAGACCATTAACATATTATTGAGGCTTTGTTTGTTGTAGCGCCCCTGCATCTCCACCCTGACAATCACTGCTTGCCCGGCCCCACAGAGCAGAGGCTTTGTTCTATTTCACCTCTTTGTGGCCCTGCATCTCCACTCTGCTCTGTGGGGGCCGGGGGAGCAGTGATTGTCAGAGTGGAGATGCAGGGGCGCTAACAGGTGAAATACAACAAAGCCTCTGCTCTGTGGGGGCCGGGGGAGCAGTGATTGTCTGCAAGGTCCGCGCACCGCCAAGGAAGGCTTGCCGGGCCACCACCGGCACGCGGGCCGTACTATGAGTACCCCTGCTCTAGATACACATATGCTATCTAAGAGTCAGATAGTAGCATGATCCAGGTATATGGACACATACAGTTTCTGTGTCACCCACCCAGGCTGTTGTCCTTCCACCCATCATTGCTTCATCATTCACCCAGCCATGCATCTCATATTCTTGCCTTCCCAGCCACGTCTTCAATCTAAATAAGTAAGGAATATATAAGAGCTTACCTCTGGCCGCCACCACCACCGTCTCATTTCTCACAGCCGCCGCATCCTCCCCTGAAGAATTGCCCTCCGCCTCCGTGTCGAGCACCACCACCTCCACGCTGGCCCCGCCACCAGATGTTCCACCTACAAAGTACATGTAAGAATGTTAGAATAAAGCACTCACTAGTATTTGGTCTAGGAATAAAGACATGTGAAAACAATGTAATTTGTGACTGTCTACTTTAAAGTTTAAAAAAATGTCCCTTTTTCCAGGGAAGGTTGTCTTGCTGCACTTTTTGGCACAACTGATGAAGGCTGGTTTTTTAACACGCACCATTTTTCTCCACACAGACAGAAGATGGACTTCTAACAACAAGATCAAGTTGAAACCAGGTGAGAGCTCGGCTCGACCACAAGAAATGTCTTCAATTAATCGTCAGCACTAACCACTTTTCCATTATCAGTTAAACGTTTAGTTTTATTATGACTTAATTTTAATAAATGTGTTTACTTTTAATAAAGCTTTTAAACTTAAATAGACTCAGTGTTTTTTTGTCCAGACTAGAGTGACTGAGCGAAAGGTTTTGCAATTTTTGCAAGCATGAGTCCAGATAGAACACTTCAAAAGACATTATGGACAATCCCAGAGGACTGCACTAAGTTGATAGAGCTATTGCTGACTAGAATGGGAGTTTCGCCAACCATGCAATCTTAGTTAGCTACACAGACAGACTAATAAGAATAATCTAGTAATACCACAGGGAGTCATAGTAGAGGCAGGATAAGAATTTAGATACAGTCTACAAGTAGATCAAAGACGATTTTGAAAAAATCAAATGAGAAACGCTAGGAAAAATAGGTACTAGTCTAAAATGAAAACTTACTGGGGCCAGCAAAGGAGCCCTCACCTGCCCGATCCTGGCCCTGTTCAACAGCATCCGCCGCCTGCTGCTCCTGTGTCCTCCCCTCGCCCCTGGGGGGAGCTGACGTACAACATGAAAGAAAGAACAGAAAACATGGATGATTGTTGCTTGTCAATGTCAACCAAATCAAACATTTCAAAACAACAATAACAAAATATTTCAGCGAAATTACATTGATTAGGGTTAGTTTTCATTGATTTGCGGACCTGCGACTTCTAAAGTCACGTAACTCACTAAACAAAGTACTGAAAGGTTCACCTAGGACTGGCAGGCAGCAGTCCGCAGGCAAGACGCAAAGTGACAGACAAACTCCATTGTGATTTCAGTCAGATCAGTGAAAACACTAACAGTTGCCTGCTACATAACCAGTCATTTCAATAGTCAAACTATCAATCCACCGCCACTATTTTTCTTATTGTCAGGGGTACAAAGGAAGGGGCAGATTTAAGCCCCTTGCGGCTCATTTGCTCCGTTCTTGCGTGACTTTTGTGACGCAGCAGCTAAACAAAAGAGGCGCCATGGTGCGGCGTATAATATTATAACAACGTCACGCATTTGGGAGATACATCCCGTTATAAAGCCCTGCGCCATCAGGGGGCGTTCCGGCGCAAGGGAGGGCATTCCTGCGCTGGAACACATCCTAAAAGTGGCTGAGGGAAATCTACAAAATTTCAATCAGTCATCTTTAGGACAATGATGCGTCACACAAACCCTGCACCTGCTTGAAGCAGACGTACGGCTTGACCCAGCATTGGGGAGATAGGGTACCCCAGAGCATTGCTGGAGCTGCGCCATCGTTGCGACGTAACTCCAGCAGTAAAGCTCCGGTGACGTTTTGGGCCCATGGTGCGCTGCACTGCAGATACGGCGCACCATGTTTAGTGGTGGTAGCGGGCCGCACAATTACTGGCGCATCCCTGCTACTTTGCAGGGATGCGACGGTAATTGCAATTCTGCCCCTTAGTGGCATACTTACTTACGCGTTCTGGCGCATCTCCAGAGATGCGCCAGATCAAATGCGTCACGCAAAACTACCCTTGCGACACGGCAGATGCGCCTCATTTACAATGCGGCGCGCCCTGGCGCAAGGGTAGGCACTTGCGTGACACATCTCGTCACGTAAGAGCGGCGCATCGCTGGAGTCACGTCGCCAACGCAATGCAACTCCAGCAATGCTCAGGGCCACCCAATACTTAACATGCTGTGTCAGTCCTTACGCCTGCTTCAAGCAGGCATAAGGAATTGAATTGACGTAGCAGCGTCGCAGAAGTGCCTGCGTTAAATCTTGTAGATTTCACGCAGGCACTTTTGCGAGGCGCACAGCCGCCGGACCGCCCACCCTGCGTACTAGGAACGCACCCATTGTGGCGCAGGCCCATGGCTTTATAACGTGACGCATATCCCTAGATGCGTCACGCTGTAAATGACTCGCAGGGATGCGCCACGTTTACGCCGCTGTTGCGTCACGCAAGGCAACGTAAACGTGGCGCAAGGGGCTTGTAAATGTAATCTGCCCCCTAGTGTTTAGCATTACGCAGTTCTGTAAAGTACACTCATACATAATAGTTACTCAGGCCAATGAGACCACAAAATAGAAAACAAATAAGCATAGTAGCAACGCCACTGAGAAGGAGAGCAGTGCACCTGAAATGCACAGAAGATTTTGAAATTTAATTTAACTACAATGTAATCGTCATCAGCGGCATTATTGGCTTGCTCCATGTAAAAAACAAATATTTGCAATACAACAACACAGAGCAGGAGAAAACATCATAGTAGTGAGTGATGAAATGGCTACTACTACTCACCAAGTCCGGGGATCTCCAAGCCGAGCTGGTCCAGCAGGTCGCGCTCCCGGTCCAGGAGGTCCGTCCAGCGATGGGTGACCTGGCTGTAGGTGCGCTGGACCCCGTAGAGGTGGGATATGGCCCAGCACACCTTCTCCCACCGCTTCCGGCGCTCCCGGATGTTGTAGCCGCCGGCCGCGATCCTGCCGCCGCCTGCGATGGTCCTGGGCAGGCGGCGCTGGACGATGTAGACCAGCGCGCCCACTTCCTCCGGGCTGAATATCTCCCGTCGCGTCACCTGCTCCCCCCTCAATCTCCCGCATGCTGTCCTGGCACTGGGTCCAGGACTACTCCCCGCCGCCGCTGCGGCCCTCAAGTGTCTGGGCAGCTTCACGGCGCCTGGCTTGACCATGGTCTGGGCAGGTAAGGTAGGAAGAAGTAGAAAATTAAGAAAGAATAGGATAGGGAAGAAGAAAAGAAAAGAATTTAAAAAAGTAGATTAAAAGTAAACAAAAATAGCAGAAAAGACAAAAATATACAGCTAGGAAAAGAGAGGGATAGATAAGAAGCAAAATCGTTCGAAAAAAACTGAAAACAAGCAAAGGATGGCAAAGATAGCAAGAGGATTAAACACCATGCCCAGACACAGGAAATTAATGAAAAACAAGATGGCCGCCCGTTCTCGAGCGCGAAAGTAAGTTCGCACGCGATTTTCCTCCGCGATCTCGTGCGAACTTGTACTCGCAATGCACTTACGACGCGAGATTATACATCGCGGGCGGAAACGGAAATACGTCACGCAAACAAAATGGCCGCGCCCGTACTCGACCTTGGGGTAAATTCGCGTGTTGCGCTGCAAGCGGCTCGCGAATACTACAAAAAAACTCGCGAAACAAGACGCTGCAAAAAAAATATAAAGCTCATTCGCACGAATTGGCAGCTTCCGCGGTCAGTTTTGCACGACGCCACGCCTCGCGAATAGCGCGAAAAAACAGAAAAACGATTTTTGCAAAAGCAAAAGCAATGAGCAGGTGCAAAAGGTCAACCTCATCATTTGTAACGATTCCCTGTAGTGCTTCCTGAGGGGGCCCTCCAGAATTCGGTTGCCTGCTTGCAACTATTATGTGACCCTGCTCTGACCTTAACTGTATGCCACAAAGGTCCTGATTTACAGCTAAGGGAGCAGACAAGCAGGTGCCAGGCTGGAACTTCAAATTCAGTGACACATTAATTAGCCCCTAATTCATTATTGTCAGTTGGGGCAGGGCAGGTGTTGTTAATAAACTAACCCCAAATTAATTCATGTCAGTTCAAGCAGGGCAGGTGGGCTTGCTTTTCCCCCCCATCTTCTACAGTGATGATGAACCAGAGGGTGGCATTGATGTAACAGAGGGTGGCATGGGTCAAAGAGAGGGTGGCAGTGGTGAAACCAGACGTAGAAACAACATAGTTGCGACCGTTGCGAGCCGACAAGTAAGTTCGCAATTGCGAACTAGTACCAAATCCTCGCGAACTTGCCGAAACACTTGCGAACACAAAAAAAAATCCGCAAATTCATGGATTTTGCGGATTGCGAGTTCGCAAATCTGCAAAATTTGCGAACGCGAGATTCGCAAAATTCGCCCATGCTTATATGTGTTATCATATTGCAAATTTTTGTTTTTTCCGAAGAGCAATAATGCTGCCGATTAGATTGTAGGTAAATTATGTTTCAAAATGTTCTGTGATTGCATTTCAGGTGCACTGCTCTCCTGCTCAGTGGCGGTGCTACATGCTTATTTGTTTTCAATTTTTTTTGCTCATGTCATTGGCCTGAGTAATGCTAGACACTAAGGGGCAGATTTACAATTACTAGCGCATCCCTGCAAATTAGCAGGGATGCGCCAGTAATTGTGCGCCACGCCTCCACCACCCATGGGTCGCCGCATTTACAATGCGGCGCACCATGGGGCAAAAACGACACAGAAGCGTCACACATCTGTACCCTAAAGGCAGCGCATTGCTGGAGTTGCGTCGCAACCCCGACGCAGCTCCAGCAATGCTCTGGGGTGCCCTATCTCCCCAATGCTGCGTCAAGCTGTACGTGTGCTTCAAGCAGGCGCAGGGTTTTGAGTGACGCAGCATTGGCCTAAAAGTGACTGAGTTAAATCTTATAGATTTCACTCAGCCACTTTTAGGATGCGTTCCTGCGCAGGAACGCACTCCCTTGCGCCGGAACGCCCCCTGATGGCGCAGGGCTTTACAACATGATGCATCTCCCAGATGCGTCACATTGTTAATATACCCCGCATCATGGCGTCTCTTTAGCGCTGCCGCTGCGTCACAAAAGTCATGCAATGACAGAGCAAAAGAGCTGCAAGGGACTTGTAAATGCCCCTAGAGACTCAAGTCCAGTCCTTCCTTTGTACACCTGCCACTAAGAAGAGATAGTGGTGGTGGTTTGATAGTTTGAGTATTTTAATGACTGGTTATGTAGTAGGAAACTTACTTTTTAGTGTTCTCACTGGTCTGCAATCACGATGGACTTTGTCTGTCACTTCGCGTGCTGCGTAGTGCTGCCTGCCAGTCCTAGTCGAACCTTTTTGTAGTTTGTTTAGTGAGTTACATAACTTTCCAAGTCGACAGTCCGCGAATCCAGCAATACTAATATCCTAGTAGACCACATCAGATAGGTCAATAAATGTAGTGCAATTGTTGTCTATTTGCTATTTCCCCGAAATAATTTGTTATTGTTCTTTTGAAATGTTTGATTTGGTTGACAACAATCATCCATACTTGGGTCTTTCTTTCATGTTGTACATCAGCTCCCCCCAGGGGCAAGAGGACAGCGGAGGAGGTAGCTGCGCTGGCGGACGAGGACCAGGAAGGCCAGGATCGGTCAGGCGAGGGCTCCTCTGCTGGCCCCAATAAGTTTTCATGTTAATATTATTAATTATACTTCCCTATCTTTTAGAGTACCTATTTTTTAATAACGTTCCACATTCGATTTTTCCTTCATCGTCTTTGATCTTCTTGTAGACTGTTTCTAAATTCTTATCCTGCCTCTACTATGATTTCCTGTGGTACTACTAGATTATTATTATTAGTCTGTCTGTGTAGCTAACTAAGCTTGCACAGTTGGCAAAAGGTGTTAAACAAAACTCCCATTCTATTCAGCAATAGCTCTATGCACTTAGTGCAGTCCTCTGGTTTGTCCATAATGTCTTTTGAAGTCTTCTAAATGTTTATGCTTTGACAATTCCCAACAATAAACTGTCAATGACCACCAGGTAAGAATAAGATACTACTTTACTTTTTGATTGGATAAGAGGACAATCCAAACTACTATTGTTGCAGGGACAATTCTGCACAAACAGAAATATGAACACTATTTATCAATTATAATAGGCGCAGTTAGACTTTCCACATACCTCAGTCATAACAGAATTTGAACCCCCAATCTCCTTACTGACTAGCTAGTGTGACAGAGTCATTTTGCTCCCTAATTCATCGTTGATTGATCCCCAATGATGATTATCTAACCCAGGACATAAGACTACGGAGTCAGAGTCTAGAACTGTCAGAGCCACGGACTTATGCTTGCAAATTGCTAACCCTTTCGCTCACTCGCTCATGACTAAGCATGGGCGAATTTTGCGAATCTGGCGTTCGCGAATTTTGCGAATTTGCGAACTCGCAATCCGCAAAATCCGCGAATTCTCGCGAATTTGCGGATTTTTTTTTGTGTGTTTGCAAGGATTTCTGCCAGTTCGCAAGGATTTCTGCCACTTCGCGAGGGTTTTGTACCAGTTCGCAATTGCGAACTTACATGTCGGCTCGCAACGGTCACGATTATGTTGCTTCTACGTCTGGTTCATCATCACAGGTTCCCAGAACCCTCTATTTCACCCCTGCCACCCTCTGTTTTACCCATGCCATCCTCTGGTGCATCAATGCCACCCTCTGGTTCATCATCACTGTAGATTATGGGGGGGGGGAAGCAAGCACACCTGCCTGCTTCAACTGACATGAATTAATTTGGGGTTGATTTATTAATGTGTCACTGTTTTAAAATTCCAGTCTGGCACCTGCTTCCTTATCTGTAATTTGCTTTCTGTTGCAGTGCAATTTTTTTTTCCAGGACCTTTGTGGCCTACTTGTAGCTATTCTATGAGCCTGCTGTGAGGGTCAGAGCAGGGTCATATAATTGTTGCAACTAGCAACTGAACTCTGGAGGGGCCCTTGTCAGGAAGCACTACAGGGAATGGTTACTAATGATGAGTTTGAACTTTTGAACCTGCTGAATGCTTTTTTTGTGTTCGCAAGGATTTCTGCCAGTTCGCGAGGGTTTTGTACCAGTTCGCAATTGCGAACTTACATGTCGGCTTGCAACGGTCACGATTATGTTGTTTCTACATCTGGTTCATCATCACAGGTTCCCAGAACCCTCTGTTTCACCCCTGCCACCCTCTGTTTTACCCATGCCATCCTCTGGTGCATCAATGCCACCCTCTGGTTCATCATCACTGTAGATTATGGGGGGGAAAAGCAAGCACACCTGCCTGCTTCAACTGACATGAATTAATTTGGGGTTGATTTATTAATGTGTCACTGTTTTAAAATTCCAGTCTGGCACCTGCTTCATTATCTGTAATTTGCATTCTGTTGCAGTGCAATTTTTTTTTCCAGGACCTTTGCGGCCTACTTGTAGCTATTCTATGAGTCTGCTGTGAGGGTCAGAGCCGGGTCATATAATTGTTGCAACTAGCAACTGAAATCTTGAGGGGCCCTTGTCAGGAAGCACTACAGGGAATGGTTACTAATGATGAGTTTGAACTTTTAAACCTGCTGAATGCTTTTTTGTGTTCGCAAGGATTTCTGCCAGCTCGCAAGGATTTCTGCCAGTTCGCGAGGGTTTTGTACCAGTTCGCAATTGCGAACTTACACCGCACGCAGCAAAAAATCCGCTGCGTGCGAATTTGCGGATTTTTCGGGAAATTCGCGGATCTCGCGGATTGCGAATTTACCGAAAATCCGCAAAATCCGCGAGCGTAACGGATTTTCCGCCCATGCTTACTCATGACTAAAAACCACAGAGTCTATGTAAGTTTTAAAGCTTTATTAAAAGTAAAAACATGTATTAAAATCAAGTTCATCATACAGCATAAACGGTGGATTGAAAATGGAAAAGTGCTTAGTGATCTCACACATTAATTGTGGGCGAGCCCTCACCTGGTTGGAACTTCAAATCTTCTTTGTGGTGCTGAATCGTTGCTGACTCCGTCCTACTGATGATGACATTTTTTCATTCCTAGGCAAAATACTAGGGAGTGGTGTATATGGCATCTAAGAATCTGAAATGTATTTTCTAGGCGGAACATCGGCACAACCATCCACCGGTGCCGGGGCCAGCGCGGAGTTGGGCACTCCTGGGGCGGAGGCGGTGCAACAGCCAGCGGAAGCTGCTGTGGGGGATGCCACGGTAGAGGCGGACAGTGGTAAGCTATTATATTCCTTACTTATGGAGATAGCAGACTGCAGAGTGTGCTCTCTGCATGGGTGTATATGTTGTACAGTACAAGTATACTATACTGTTAAGAAGACTTACAAATTTAGAACTAAGTTTTTATTAACCAGGTAGTAGCCTCCTCTAAATTGACTTCAACTCAGCTGTGAAAGTTTTTTCGAGAATCCAAGTCAGATCAGAGATGAACTTAATGGATGGGATGAACAAAAAGGGAAAGAAGGGTGTAAGTAAGTGTGGAAGGACGAGCGAGTTAAAAGTAACGATGACTGGCAAATAATGATACGCGTTTTTGAATGCTGCCCGAGGTGGCTGGGAATATGATGCATGTCCGGTTGAAGGATGAAGCAAGGATGGGTGGAAGGAGAAAGGAAAGAGGACTGCCTGGGTGGGTGAAACAGAAACTGTATGTGTGCGCAATATATCCTTTGGTTGAAATTCAAATGCAAGTCAAGCACGGATGCATGGCTTGCGGTTTCCAAAATAAAATGAAAATGTTCTTTTCCCGTGAGAAAAAGTAAGGTTTGTCCACTTGAGACATTAAGAAGAATGATTGACATTTACTTTGAATGGATGGATGCCTGGATCATGGTGCTATCTGACTCATAGATAGCATATGTGCATGTAGAGAGAGTAGACGGTCACTGGATGGACTAAGTGTTACTTTGAAGAGCATGTAACACCGCACCCGCACGTCCGCTCCAGTGTAGGAAATGGAATATAAGTAGGGGGTTGTACCCAACTAATGTCACTGGGACCTGGGTGATCAATGCATTGAGAAGGAGGAGTCCCAGTAATCAAGAGATGATTTACAAAGCAGAAAATATAATAAACCAATCACAAAAGAAATCTATTCACACTGTTTTAATCACAATGTGAATGGTTGTTACAAATATATAGCATATATTGACATGTGAAATATAGTTCATGAAGTGCCCCAAAGGTAGTAGAAGAGCAAGGGAGGGGGGAGTGTTCTTGTGAGGAAATGGTGGAGGGAGGAAGAAGGAAGTTTGTTGTGACAATTAAATCAGTCAATTGGCGTTATACGTCCATGTTACACAGTATGTGCAGGAATGAGGACCGCAACGTTCAAATTATTATTTCAAAAGAACAGCATACTCCAACAAGTTCAATAAATGAAAGGTCAGGGCGTGGAGTTGGTGATAAGGGTGGTTGTCGACGTTTCGACCCTCTATTGCGCAGGTAGATTTACTATCCTTGCTGTGGGGTCTTCTTCAGGACGGGGGAAGGGGGACACACCATAAAGTAGCATAAAATTAGATCGTAGTGCCATGAGATGGCTAAGTCCAATTAGATCGTCGTTATAATGAAAGAGCACGAGTAATTAACGTGACGACCCCAGAGTGTGCGTGATCTGCTGACCCAGTGGTATTATCGAGGCAAAGAACACGGTCCTGTAGCGATCGTGGGGGGGTCGGGCTGGTGCACAAAGGTGCTACGTGAATAATTCGGGTGGCAACGATCGGAAGCGAATTATTCACGTAGCACCTTTGTGCACCAGCCCGACCCCCCCACGATCGCTACAGGACCGTGTTCTTTGCCTCGATAATACCACTGGGTCAGCAGATCACGCACACTCTGGGGTCGTCACGTTAATTACTCGTGCTCTTTCATTATAACGACGATCTAATTGGACTTAGCCATCTCATGGCACTACGATCTAATTTTATGCTACTTTATGGTGTGTCCCCCTTCCCCCGTCCTGATGAAGACCCCACAGCAAGGATAGTAAATCTACCTGCGCAATAGAGGGTCGAAACGTCGACAACCACCCTTATCACCAACTCCACGCCCTGACCTTTCATTTATTGAACTTGTTGGAGTATGCTGTTCTTTTGAAATAATAATTTGAACTTTGCGGTCCTCATTCCTGCACATACTGTGTAACATGGACGAATAACGCCAATTGACTGATTTAATTGTCACAACAAACTTCCTTCTTCCTCCCTCCACCATTTCCTCACAAGAACACTCCCCCCTCCCTTGCTCTTCTACTACCTTTGGGGCACTTCATGAACTATATTTCACATGTCAATATATGCTATATATTTGTAACAACCATTCACATTGTGATTAAAACAGTGTGAATAGATTTCTTTTGTGATTGGTTTATTATATTTTCTGCTTTGTAAATCATCTCTTGATTACTGGGACTCCTCCTTCTCAATCCAGTGTAGGAAAGGCAAGGAAAAGAAAGTGTAATTTTTCCGAATACTACCATGAATAGTAGCAGTACTTTGTATTGCAAGCACAGCATATATCCGGCGATTATGGGGGTCACTCACTTCCTCTGTTAATAATTTTTGTACAACTCTGTCATTCATGTGTGGCCTATCAGTGTTCACTCAATAAAAAACAAAGCACCTAAAATCATCCCATATGTAATCAAATACATATCCTGTGAAGGGATAGATAATCATATTATTTATCTTCTTCATTTTCCTTTTCTAGTAGTCATTGGCACTGTAGGGTGAAAGTTAAATTAATTAAGCACTAGCCCTTGTAACTGAGTATTCTCAGTGCCACGCGTAATAGAAAAGTAAGAGCTTCACCACCTGCATGTACTGGACTGGTACTGTAACGCAAGCCTGTGTCATCATGGCGTGCAAGTTGACTGCGCTGGCATTATGCAAGCTTCCAGAAGTTTACGTACCAATTTCGCTAAACAAGAGAGAAGAAGAAGAATAAGACTGGTGTACTGTTATAGTCGACTCTAATGTACTGAGTCCATAGTGCTCTTAGAATTGATTCCTGAAACTCCCACTAATGTCAGAGCAAGGCTGAAGAAGTGGGAGGTTAGATAGATACAGGCCACAAATGTTATTTACTGTGCTTGCAAGTTGCTAGTTCTACTGTGACACAACTTTCTGCTGAATTATTTTGTGTTAATCTTAAAGAGCATTGGTTACAGACTATGTTTTTCTTTCTTCATATAGATGCTCCTTCCAAACTGTCACGGAAGGAGCTGGCTAGACGGGCCCGGCTACGGAAACTGGAGGTGACTGTCGGCGAATATCGGCGGCTGGTGGCCCAGGAGGAGGAGGACACGCAGTCGACCACAACATCCACAGGGACAGCTGCATCCTCCTCCGCGTTCCCTGGGTCAGCCAGTCAGCGCAGGCCTCCAGCGGTACGGAGCCGTGGTACTGCAGCCACCGGCCACCGCCAAGCAGCCAAAAAATCAGCTGGCCCCCACAGCAGGTGCAAGGCACGCGTGCACCGCCTAACCCTCAGGGTGTCCTACCTTGAGCAGGAGCAGAAAAAAACTGGGAATCCTGCTCAAGAACCTCCGCAAGGAGCATGACCACCTGGCCCAAAAAGTACGCCGGCGGCGGCATTAGAGAAGGAGAGACTGTCCCTTGCCCCTTTTTTAAAGACTTTTGGGGGGTGGGAATTGGGAGTTGGGTTTTTTGGACTTTGGGGACTTTTTATTTCACGGACATTCGTTGGGGTTAAGTAGGGGGGGTGGGTCGGGTCTTGCGGGATAGTTTTTTTTTGTTAGGGATATAAATAATTATTACTTTCAACTTAAACATAGCATACGTGTTTTTACTGCAGTTGAGGCTGGAGGGTGGGAGTTAACTGTAAGTTTGTTTTCCTGAAACTTAAGTGGCTTCTTGATTCAAATTGTGTAAGTAATTGCCCAAATGTGTACAAAAGTAAGTGCCTCTCATAGAGTTAGTGAATTCAATTGTCCTAGGACTTTACTAGTACTACCGCCAGTCTCTCGTCTCTCATACTTCTCCTTTATGCTTCCTCCCCCCAAACTCTTATCTTACCTGTAATACGTGTTTGAAAATAGGGCTAGGCACAGGGCTGGCTGCATGGCAAATGGGGATTAAGGATGGCAATCCTGGGCGGTTGAAATGGCATCATTGCGGTGGTACTAGTGGTGGTACACAGTGGCAGTTGCAGCATATGAAAAAAAAGAAATTGAAACCTTGATTGGCCTGAGCGGAGCATTAGAACGGTACGATAGATACTATAGCACGTGACAGTACACTAGAACAGTGCCAAAATGTAGCCTTACAAATGCTAAAGTATTGAAAGTATAACTACTACTTGTGTGGAATTTGACATTGGCTACTACTACAAGAAATAGTACTGAAGGTGAAGGACACAGCAGCGTAATCATTTGCCACGTGTAGGAGGAGGATGTTCTTCATGATCAATCCAGTTGATGGCGCGCATGAAAATCTGCTTTGATTTGCCAATAGTTATGGGTCTGTGTCAAGCTGAGTAAGAATATATCCTTCGATTCCTTCACCAGCCTTCAAATGTAATTCATTTTCAGTTGCTATGACCTTATCCTCCCCGGCAAGTGTGTGGAATTATTGCTGTCATTTATTCACACATCAATGAAAACCACACAGCCCGGGGGAAGAGGGTTAGGGTTTGGAAATTGGATGGGAATGTGGTTTTTTGGGAAAGTTTTGTTGAGAGAGGAAAAAAACCCAGCATGGACAAACAACAAATGAAGATAAACAAATCTTTGGATACGAAGATATCCATAAATATTTTAAAGGACATAAAGGAAGTGCATGCACTTCTGCAGGCATGAAGTTGATTGCTAAATGGATGGTTAGGTTACTTAAACTAAGTAGTACTTTCTAATGAATGAAAGAATGCGACAGTACAGGGCGGCAGTAATTATGCGTTTTTGTCTATCTCAGCACTCAGAGAAACACTTTGTTCATTAAATTAGTTTGAAAAATAGCAAAGTAAAACTATACCATGGCTGGAGGGATGAATTTAGAAGCAGAGAGCAAAGAAATGCAGAGTCACACTCATAGAAGTTCACAGCAATACCATTACTTAAAAGATAAGTAGAAATGAATGGATACTGTTACTGTATGTTGTTGTACTTGTCCTGTTGAATTTGGGTAGTTGCATGCATCAAGCCATTCCTCTTATTTGCGGTTCTCCTCCATTCCATCTGACGCTCCTTCGATCAATAATAGTGACCAGAAGACACCCTGTCCACTGCCTGCCTTGCGGATGCTGAATTGCGGGTCGCTAATGTGAAGCCTGACTTCATCCTTTTTTCCATTGCACAGGGTGAAAGCCGCCCTGTAAATGTTGATGCAAAAACAGGAAGTGATATTAAAACACCACTGATAAAAAATATAGGTTACGTATGCTGTGTAGTGCAAAAAGTCACACTTTCAGTTTCAGAATCGACAGTACAATAGTTTCGAAAGGGCGTACTCTGAGTCTCCTTTTGAAGGATAAATAAGTATGGGCAAATTTTACAGATCTTTCCCCTCAAGCTAGGTGTAGTGTAAACTACGATTTTAGAACAAATTTAGACCTTCCCAGCAGTGCTCCCAGACCCTTAAACACAGACGCTAAAATGTAGAATACCACCAATCAGACCACAAAAAACGTGCAATACTGCTACCTGTTTGAGGCCTAGTGGAAAATGGTGACAAAGCGTACTTTGAAAGTAAAGTAGGCCCAAATCCACCCTTTCCCACCATGGATTTTCTTCAAATCAATTGCAACCAAAATTAGACATTTCTCGACAAGTGCTCCAAGAGTAGACCCCAGAACCCAGTTGCCAAAATCTCAAACACCCCCAATCAAATGCAATACTGCTAACCCTGACAAGCTCTAAGTTTAAAATAGTGTCAAACGCTTTCTTCAACTAGGCCCTAACTCCCCTTTGCCACTATGGATTTTCTTCAAACCTCTTGCAATCAAAAGTATCCATACCCAGCGTTGCTCCAAGACCCCAGAACCCACCCACAAACACCAGGAACCCCCCCAAACAGCCCCCTGAAAACGCTAAAGTGAGCGAAATGCATGAAAATGGAAAAACATTTACACCTCGGATTTTCTCCAAACCACTTTTATCCGGTATTAGACCTTCACAGCAATGCCCCCAGACCGTCAACCCAGGCGGAAAAAAAGGTTAACCCCCCCCCAAACAGCCAAAAAGCAAAAATGGAAAAATGGGCACTTTGTCAAATTTGTGCATATTTCCCAGATCACTACGTGCACGCTCTGCAGCTAGGCCCTAACTCCCCTTCGCCAAAATGGATTTTCGTCAAACCTCTTGCAATCAAAAGTATCCATACCCAGCATTGCTCCAAGACCCCAAAACCCACCCACAAACACCAGGAACCCCCCCCAAACAGCCCCCCGAAAACTCTAAAGTGAGCGAAATGCCTGAAAATGGAAAAACTTTTTCACCTCCGATTTTCTCTAAACCACTTTTATCCGGTATTAGACCTTCACAGCAATGCCCCCTGATCCGTCAACCCAGGCGGAACAAGTTTAACCCCCCCAAACAGCCAAAAAGCAAAAATGGAAAAATGGGCACTTTGTCAAATTGCTGCATATTTCGCAGATCACTCCATGCGCGCTCTGCAGCTAGGCCCTAACTCCCCTTTGCCACCATGGATATTCGTCAAACCTCTTGCAATCAAAAGTATCCATACCCAGCGTTGCTTCAAGACCCCAAAACCCACCCACAAACACCAGTAACCCCCCCAAACAGCCCCCCGAAAACTCTAAAGTGAGCGAAATGCCTAAAAATGGAAAAACTTTTTCACCTCCGATTTTCTCCAAACCACTTTTATCCAGTATTAGACCTTCACAGCAATGCCCCCAGACCCGTCAACCCAGGTGGAAACAAGTTTAAGCCCCCCAAACAGCCAAAAAGCAAAAATGGAAAAATGGGCACTTTGTCAAATTTCTGCATGTTTCCCAGATCACTCCGTGCACGCTCTGCAGCTAGGCCCTAAGTCACCTTTGCCAAAATGGATTTTTGTCAAACCTCTTGCAATCAAAAGTATCCATACCCAGCATTGCTCCAAGACCCCAAAACCCACCCACAAACACCAGGAACCCCCCCAAACAGCCCCCCGAAAACTCTAAAGTGAGCGAAATGCCTGAAAATGGAAAAACTTTTTCACCTCCGATTTTCTCTAAACCACTTTTATCCGGTATTAGACCTTCACAGCAATGCCCCCTGATCCGTCAACCCAGGCGGAAACAAGTTTAACCCCCCCCCAAACAGCCAAAAAGCAAAAATGGAAAAATGGGCACTTTGTCAAATTGCTGCATATTTCCCAGATCACTCCATGCGCGCTCTGCAGCTAGGCCCTAACTCCCCTTTGCCACCATGGATATTCGTCAAACCTCTTGCAATCAAAAGTATCCATACCCAGCGTTGCTTCAAGACCCCAAAACCCACCCTCAAACACCAGTAACCCCCCCAAACAGCCCCCCGAAAACGCTAAAGTGAGCGAAATGCCTAAAAATGGAAAAACTTTTTCACCTCCGATTTTCTCCAAACCACTTTTATCCGGTATTAGACCTTCACAGTAATGCCCCCAGACCCGTCAACCCAGGTGGAAACAAGTTTAAGCCCCCCAAACAGCCAAAAAGCAAAACCGCAAAAAGTGAGACTCAGCAAATTTCGGGCCTACCTGGAATTCAGTCCAAATGCGCTGTGCAGCTAGGCCCTAACTCCCCTTTTCCACCATGGATTTCCTAAAAAACAAATGCAATCAACATTAGACTGTGCCAGCAGTGCTCCCAGACCCCAAAACCCACCCACAAAAATCTGGAAGCCCCCAAACAGCACCCCAAAGACAGGCAAGTGAGCAAAAACACAAAAACTTTTTCGCCATGGATTTGGTCCAAAACACTTGATTCCGATGTCAGACCTTCCGAGCTATGCCCAACTGACCCCTGCAGCCACATGCCAAAAAGCAGAACACACCCAAACAGGCAAAAATCAAAAATGGGCCTATCTTCAATTCAGTCCAAATACGCTCTGCAAGTATGCCCTAACTCCCCCTTTCCACCATGGATTGCCTGAAAAACAAATGCAATCAACATTAGACTGTGCCAGCAGTGCTCCCAGACCCCAAAACCCACCCAAAAAAACCTAGAAGCCCCCCAAACAGCACCCCAAAGACAGGCAAGTGAGCAAAAACGCAAAAGAACTATGGCCAATTCGTGAGTGGCAAACAGGTAAACCAGTCTACAACAACTACTACAGCAGGACTACATGTCTGTCTATTTGTGGTATGTATTGGTTGAGGGCGAGGCAGTGTACTGTTGTTTTTATGCCAGGCAAAGTCCACTACAGACAGCAGTTCATGTAAAATTGGGGCTATGTAGCTTTCTGCATACAATTAGATATGCTTTGTCTGTCTGACAAAGACAAAGAGCCTAGGTATGCTACATCAGGTTGCTTCACTCAGTGGTGCCTGCCTTGACCCTCTGCCTGGCCCTGCCGCAAGCATGGGCCAAAAATCCGTTCTGCTCAAGAATTAGCGGTTTTTCGGTACTTTCGCGAGATTTGCAAAATATCGAAAAACAGCAAATTTTGCAAACATAACGGATGCAAGACAAATAATTTATAGCCAGGTTGGTGATCAGTGGCAATAGAGCCATTTTCCTGTACCAATACAGCAATGGGTTCGTACTAACAAAGACCTGTGTTGGGTCATGCAGATAGGCCTGCACCATCAACTCAAGGTTCTCCACGGTTGCTCCACTTTGCGTAACATCTGTGGCCTTCTCAGCATTGGAACAAACAAACCCTTGATGAGTTAGCCAATCCGCTTCCGACAATGTTATGGGTGGGCCTGGTGCAGGTGAGGATGATGATAGGGTTGCTGCTGGTGTTGTTAATTGCTGTGAGGGAAAGTTACTCCCTTCGCCCACAGATTCAGAAGTGGAACTTGACGCTGGATCGCCTGCTGATTCATTTGGACTTCTGACGGCTCCTTGAATTTTCTGCCGATCTTTTTCGAACTGACTGGCTAACACAGCTATCCAATGTTTGTACTTTGAAACATCTGCCTCATCAAAAGGAATGAATGCTTTGCTGGCCACTGCCTTTTTGTACTGTGGATCCAGAATAGTGGCACAAATGTAATGTTGTTCTGTATGTATCTTTTGAAGCCTTTCATTGGCAACGAGGCGGCTTAATAAGTTCTCCGCCAACAGATATGCACCTTGCTTTCCACCATCATCTCTCAACGTTGAAGACACTGCCTTCAGTTGGTGCTCTAGCATGCGCAACAATTGGATAGCTTTGCTCAAAGAACAGTCCTCCCGGCTGACTTCACGCGTGAAGACCTCAAAAGGACGAAGCATGTCTGTCAGGCTTTTGACTAGCTGCCATTCTTCCAACTCTAGCCTCATGTTATTAATAGCAGAACCTACTGTAAAGATATAGTCATTGATTGCCATGCACTGCTCAAACAGACGCTCAAGCATGTAAAAGGTTGATTTCCAACGTGCTGCCACCTTCTGGATGAGTCCTTTGACTGGCACTTTACGTACATGTTAAATGCTCCTCAGCTGCTTCTGGGCCTTAAAAGAATGGCTGAAATGTGTGCAGATTCTTCGGCAGGTAGACAGTAACTTCTTGACTTGGTTTTCAGTTTTTTTTTTTTTTTTTTTAATTCTCATATTGCGAAAATTCTATGTATATGGAAAATTTGGTTTCTACCTCTGGAGCTATTTTTCGTTCCGTCACCGCCCGTTTCTCACTTGCCATGTGAGTTTCCTTCTCCTTGTTTTTCTCAGAGGAGACCCCTTTGCCATTACATATCCACAAGTCTGTAGGCGAGGGAAGAGGGAGGTAGCCACCTTGGCTACTCTTATGAGTATCATACTCATAATCCAGACTGTGTATTCGCTTAATCATAGGACAGAATGTTATATCCTTCTTATGGATTTAAGTGTTTTTCCATAATTTCCCAATAATTAAACCTTTTACTACTATGACCCCTTCTATCTAGTTTGTTTATTTTGATAACAGAGTTCATCCATTCCCCATGTGAGGGGGCTGTTGGTCCAATCCACTTGATGCATATTTCTCTTCTTGCTATTACCATTAAAACAAAAAGTAACTTTGTTTCCATTACTGTTAGCCCTATTTGATCAATTGTGTTACCAATCCCAAAAAGAATAAGAAATTCACTTACTTTTAGATGTTTTCTGAATATCAAATTTAGCGTCTTACCAACTGCTTCCCAAAATGTTCTTAATGTTGGGCACCTCCAGAACATGTGAATGTCATCTGCCCTTTCTTCCCCGCACTTAGGGCATTTCTTAATTCCTGCATTCTTAAATTTTGAAAGTCTTTTCGGGGTCCAATAAGCTCTGTGCAGGGTGTACAAGTGATTTCTTTTCAGTCATACAGATTTTAGTGTTGACCAGCATTTCTCTACTGACTCTTCCCATAGGTTTTCTAATTCGTCCGTTTCCAAATCTTTTCCCCACGTTTGTTCTGCTATTTGGTAGCTTTCCTCTTCTTCTGTTAAAAATGTCCAGTACCATTTTGCTACCTCCTTTTTTATGGGTAAGGTTTTTGTCATTTCTTTTTCCAGATTTTTGCTATCTTTATCTTGTGATGGTATTGTTCTTGCCCAACTATTTAACTGATAGTATTTAAATTTTGATATTGTTCCATTAGTGATTTTACTTATTTCTTCCCAAGAGATCAATGTTGAGCCATTTAGTAATTGACCCCAATAGTTGATGTTGTTTTGTCTTAAGGGATTTGTCATAACGTCTTTCAGACAGTTCGGGGTTCCTGGGGAATTCCATTTTGGTGCCAATGCACTGTAGTAGGGAATTTTTAGAGTCAGTCTAATTTGTGACCAGAGTTTTAGTGCTTCTTTAAGGACCTTTAATTTATACAGTGCACCAAACACGGCACTCTGAAATATTCACCGTCCTGCATGGCCTTAACTATATTACTGCCATTATACATGGAAACATAACCAACTATGCGATTTCTTGGTTGCAGCCATTCAGAGACCTTACTGTTCAACTCATCCAAAATGTTTTTTGCAGTATGAGTTTTCTGCATGGCAAACATGGCTAATGTTGCATGTTTCCGAGTAGCTTGAAAAACTGTGTCCAGGTCAACAACTGCACTTGACTTGTCTCTAACCCCTGCAAAAGACCCTGCAAAAGAGACCCAGTGTGCAGTGATGCACATGTAATCAAGGGCTTGGCAACTGGTCCACATGTCTGTTGTCAAGTGGATAGTGTGAACAGCACTCTTCTGCAAAGCTGCCCCAATCACCTCCAGCACATCTTGATGTAGTGCTGGAACCACAACTCTGGCAAAATAGGACCGCCTAGGTACCTTCCATTTAGGGCAGACTGTTGCCACTAATTCTAGAAACCACACCCCTTCCATGAAAGAAAAAGGGAGAAGGTCCAGCGCTAGCATTTTAGCCAGCTTTGCATTATACAGACGTACCGTTGGGTGGTTGCGTTCAAATGGCGCCTCCGACCAGGACATTCCGCGAATGGTGGGCTTGATCATTTTACGTGATGATGATGATGATGACGTCTTCAAACCAGTTAGGCCCATTGATGTAGTTTTTCGCATTGGTGTTTCTCCAACACTCTTAGTGTGCCTCATAGATGTTGCAGGGGTAGAGGGTGTGGGCGATACAACTGCAGTGCTGCTGCCAGGGGTACTGGGTGTACCAGAAAAAATGTTGCTTCTTCCCTTCCCCCCTGCACAATCAGATTCTCTTCATCATCAGATGCAATATCAATGGATACATTTGGATTTGTTTTTCTTTTGCCTTCCTCGATCTTCCTCATGTGTGTTTCCCAAATGATAGTGTGGTGTTGCTTAAGATGACCTCTCTGGCCTCCGGTACCATAGTTGGTACCAAGCTTACCCCGACTAACGCATGCTTTACAAATCGAACAAACGACCATGTTTTCCGCCTTTGCGCTAACAGTAAAGAAGTCCCAAACTGGGGACTGGTGATGTCTGCTGAAGGTGGAGTTGCTACTTTAACTTTCAATGCCAGATGAAGTTGAGGATGGGCGTGGCTGAATTCGTTTCTGTTGTTCACTTACAGCACCACTACTTGAGGTCGAGCTGGATGGACGTCCATGCCGGCCCTTCTGACTAAAAAAGATGGAAGCTGTAGGTCGTTTTGGTGTTGTAGTTAACAGTGGTGGTACCAGTGCCACGCCGCCCATATCCCGCTCAGCAGCCATTCGGGCTAGGGTGAAAATGTCTGTCTGCTGCATGCCTGCTGGGGCTGGAGTGACGACTGTGATGACTGGGTCATCATCAGACTGTTCATCAGCAGCAGAAGACACCACTTCTTGTTCGTCGTCATCAGCCATAAGTCAAAGCTTTGCGGGAGCCTTCCTTTTAGGCTTAGCTACCTTTGTCGACTCATGGCGTGACTCACTCTCAGACTGCATTGGTGGGTTCCAATCAACATCAAGATCATCAGAAGGAAGAGGGCTTGAAGAAGAACTTTTAGTAGCCCTCCTTGACCTTTTTCTTGCTGGGGATCTGGAAGACAATGGATCATCATCAAGAGGAGTGGCTTCCTCGGATGATACCTCCTCTTGAATAGCAATTCCCTGATGTGCCCCTACTTCTGGAGGAACAAGCGTTGTAGGCAGTTGTGCCGCTCCATGAACCTCTAGTCGTACCTCTCCATGCACCTGTCCATGCACCTCTCTTTGCGGCTCTACTTGCGCCTCTCCTTGCGGCTCTCCTTGCGGCTGTACTTGGGCCTCTCCTTGCGGCTGTACTTGCGCCTCTCCTTGCCATGTACTTGCGCTTCTACTAGTTGCACCTGTGTTTGTGGCTGTCGTCAGCTGAGTTACACCCGGCTTGATTGGATGGTACTTTCTTGTGATGAGCCAATATCACTGGCCGATGGTGATTCAACAACCAATGTGGCTGTGGCAGCAGCACTCATGGTGGTCTTGGACCTAACTTAGCGTGGTGGCACTCAGCCCAATGAAGCGGAGGTGCTGCTTCCGCCTTGGTCCCGGGCGGACACCGCTGATGCAGGCGTAGTTTTTCTTCCCCAAAAAATGTGTCGGTCGTCACACCAGTCTCCTTGGTAGGTGGTGCCACTTGCTTCTTCTGCCCCTTTTTACTGGCAGTGGCACTATCAACTTTTTTTCCCTGAGGTGCTACGGCCAACTTTCTTTGGGGCCATCTTCTTGAGTTGTCAGAACAGCAGGCTGCAGTTGCACGAGTTGCAGAGTTGTCTTGTCTGTGGCCACACGTGAAGTCACGTGACGTTGTGCTGCACACACCGCTGCAGGACTTCTTCCTGGCACTGGTGGTTCTCTTGTGCACCTAAAAGCAATGGAAGCCTGAGGAACATCAGTTATACACCCCGAAAAGTCGAAAAACACTCAAAAATCACCACAATCCCATGCCATCCATGCCCTCAATGATGTTTAAATTCAAGACACCCCACAGAAAGACTAGGCCCATGTACCACTGAGTACCCCTGGGCATAATGGTTGAAAGCAAGGTAAACTGGGTGCAGGCCTGAGCACACTGCATGGCTTAAAAATGGCCCCTTGACCCCCACCACATGGCCTGGCCCTGCCTGTACCAGGCCTCAAAATGGCCCCCACCCACTAGGCCAGGCCCCAACAACACCCCAAAAAGTCGAAAAACACTCAAAAATCACCACAATCCCATTCCATCCATGCCCTCAATGATGTTTAAATTCAAGACACCCCACAGAAAGACTAGGCCCATGCACCACTGAGTACCCCTGGGCATAATGGTTGAAAGCAAGGCAAACTGGGTGCAGGCCTGAGCACACTGCATGGCTTAAAAATGGCCCCTTGACCCCCACCACATGGCCAGGCCCTGCCTGTACCAGGCCTCAAAATGGCCCCCACCCACATGGCCAGGCCCCAACACCAACCCAAAAAGTTGAAAAACACACAAAAATAACCACAATCCAATGCCATACATGCCCTCAATGATGTTTAAATTCAAGACACCCCACAGAAAGACTAGGCCCATGCACCACTGAGTACCCCTGGGTATAATGGTTGAAAGCAAGGCAAACTGGGTGCAGGCCTGAGCACACTGCCTGGTTTAAAAAAGGCCCCTTAACCCCCATCACATGGCCAGGACCTGCCTGTCCCAGGCCTCAAAATGGCCCCCACCCACATGGCCAGGTCTCAACACCAGCCCAAAAAGTAAAAAACCACTCAAAAAACACCACAATCCCATGCCATCCATGCCCTCAATCATGTTTAATTTCAAGACAGCCCACAGAAAGACTAGGCCCATGCACCACTGAGTACCCCTGGGCATAATGGTTGAAAGCAAGGCAAACTGGGTGCAGGCCTGAGCACACTACCTTGGTTCAAAATGGCCCTTGACCCCCACCACATGGCCAGGCCCTGCCTGTACCAGGCCTCAAAATGGCCCCCACCCCATGGCCAGGCCCCAACAACACCCCAAAAAGTCAACAAACACTCAAAAATCACCACAATCCCATGCCATCCATGCCCTCAATGATGTTTTAAATTCAAGGCACCCCAGAGAAAGACTAGGTCCATGCACCACTGAGTACCCCTGGGCATAATGGTTGAAAGTAAGTCAAACTGGGTGCAGGCCTGAGCACACTACCTGGCTTCAAAATGGCCCCTTGACCCCCACCACATTGCCCGGGGAAACACCCGTTACAACACAACTTTTACAACGCACTACCATTACATCACAACTTTTACAACGCAGGATCCATTACAATGCATGCTTTTACAACGCATGTCATTACAATGCAGATACTATTACAACGCATGCCATTACAACGTAAGTATAGGTAAGTATATTCGTGTTTTATATTTTATTTTACATTATTTAATTAATTTAATTAATATTAAAAATAAATAAATATATTAATTTATGTATTTTTATTAAATAAATTAAATATATTAATTTAAGTAATTTTTATGAATATGTTTTGGGGTGTTTGGGTATTTTTAGTGTTTTAGGGCTGTGTTTTGTTTTTGGGGTACAGGGGTATTTTTAGGTTTTAGGGCTGGGTTTGGTTTTTGGGGTACAGGGGTATTTTTAGGTTTTAGGGCTAGGTTTGGTTTTTGGGGTACAGGGGTATTTTTAGGTTTTAGGGCTGGGTTTGGTTTTTGGGGTACAGGGGTATTTTTAGGTTTTAGGGCTGGGTTTGGTTTTTGGAGTACAGGGGTATTTTTAGGTTTTAGGGCTGGGTTTGGTTTTTGGGGTACAGGGGTATTTTTAGGTTTTAGGGCTGGGTTTGGTTTTTGGGGTACAGGGGTATTTTTAGGTTTTAGGGCTGGGTTTGGTTTTTGGGGTACAGGGGTATTTTTAGGTTTTAGGGCTGGGTTTGGTTTTTGGGGTACAGGGGTATTTTTAGATTTTTGGGCTGGGTTTGGTTTTTTGGGTACAGGGGTATTTTTAGGTTTTAGGGCTGGGTTTGGTTTTTGGGGTACAGGGGTATTTTTAGGGTTCACTTTTTTTAAAAACAAGACTTTAAATAATTTAAATTAATTACATTTATTAAAATAAATTAAATTAATTATATTATTTATAATTAATAAATTTATAAATTACATTACTTAACTTAAATTAGTTTAATTATTTTTTTAATTAATAAAATTAATACAATTAAATTATATTATTTACAATTTTTAAATTAATTAAATTACTTTAAATTAAATTAAATTATATTCATTATTTTTTAAATATTATTTAAATTAAAATTTTTAAATTAAATTAAATTATATTATTTCCAATTTTTAAATTAATTAAATTACATTAGTTAAATTAAATAAAATAAATTCAATTAATTACAATTTTTATATTAATACATTTTCATTAATTAAATAAATTAAATTAATTACTTTTTTAAAATTAATAAAATTACATTTATTAAATTAAATTAATTAAATTAACTTAATTAAATTTTTTAAAATAATATATACTTACCTATACTTACGTTGTAATTGCATGCGTTGTAATAGTATCTGCATTGTAATGACATGCGTTGTAAAAGCATGCATTGTAATGGATCCTGCGTTGTAAAAATTGCGATGTAACGGTCTGCGTTGTAAAATAACGCGTTGTAACATCATAGATCCCATTGCCCGGCCCTGTCTGTACTAGGCCTCAAAATGGCCCCCACCCACATGGCCAGGCCCCAACACCACCCCAAAAAGTCGAAAAACACTCAAAAATCACCACAATCCAATGCCATCCATGCCATCAATGATGTTTAAATTCAAGACACCCCAGAGAAAGACTAGGTCCATGCACCACTGAGTACCCCTGGTCATAATGGTTGAAAGCAAGGCAAACTGGGTGCAGGCCTGAGCACACTGCCTGGCTTCAAAATGGCCCCTTGACCCCCACCACATGGCCAGGCCCTGCCTGTACCAGGCCTCAAAATGCCCCCCACCCACTAGGCCAGGCCCCAACAACACCCCAAAAAGTCGAACAACACTCAAAAATCACCACAATCCCATTCCATCCATGCCCTCAATGATGTTTAAATTCAAGACACCCCACAGAAAGACTAGGCCCATGCACCACTGAGTACCCCTGGGTATAATGGTTGAAAGCAAGGCAAACTGGGTGCAGGCCTGAGCACACTGCCTGGTTTAAAAAGGGCCCCTTGACCCCCATCACATGGCCAGGACCTGCCTGTCCCAGGCCTCAAAATGGCCCCCACCCACATGGCCAGGTCTCAACACCAGCCCAAAAAGTAAAAAACCACTCAAAAAACACCACAATCCCATGCCATCCATGCCCTCAATCATGTTTAATTTCAAGACAGCCCACAGAAAGACTAGGCCCATGCACCACTGAGTACCCCTGGGCATAATGGTTGAAAGCAAGGCAAACTGGGTGCAGGCCTGAGCACACAAACCTTGGTTCAAAATGGCCCTTGACCCCCACCACATGGCCAGGCCCTGCCTGTACCAGGCCTCAAAATGGCCCCCACCCCATGGCCAGGCCCCAACAACACCCCAAAAAGTCAACAAACACTCAAAAATCACCACAATCCCATGCCATCCATGCCCTCAATGATGTTTTAAATTCAAGGCACCCCAGAGAAAGACTAGGTCCATGCACCACTGAGTACCCCTGGGCATAATGGTTGAAAGTAAGTCAAACTGGGTGCAGGCCTGAGCACACTACCTGGCTTCAAAATGGCCCCTTGACCCCCACCACATTGCCCGGGGAAACACCCGTTACAACACAACTTTTACAACACACTACCATTACATCACAACTTTTACAATGCAGGATCCATTACAATGCATGCTTTTACAACGCATGTCATTACAATGCAGATACTATTACAACGCATGCCATTACAACGTAAGTATAGGTAAGTATATTCGTGTTTTATATTTTATTTTACATTATTTAATTAATTTAATTAATATTAAAAATAAATAAATATATTAATTTATGTATTTTTATTAAATAAATTAAATATATTAATTTAAGTAATTTTTATGAATATGTTTTGGGGTGTTTGGGTATTTTTAGTGTTTTAGGGCTGTGTTTTGTTTTTGGGGTACAGGGGTATTTTTAGGTTTTAGGGCTGGGTTTGGTTTTTGGGGTACAGGGGTATTTTTAGGTTTTAGGGCTAGGTTTGGTTTTTGGGGTACAGGGGTATTTTTAGGTTTTAGGGCTGGGTTTGGTTTTTGGGGTACAGGGGTATTTTTAGGTTTTAGGGCTGGGTTTGGTTTTTGGAGTACAGGGGTATTTTTAGGTTTTAGGGCTGGGTTTGGTTTTTGGGGTACAGGGGTATTTTTAGGTTTTAGGGCTGGGTTTGGTTTTTGGGGTACAGGGGTATTTTTAGGTTTTAGGGCTGGGTTTGGTTTTTGGGGTACAGGGGTATTTTTAGGTTTTAGGGCTGAGTTTGGTTTTTGGGGTACAGGGGTATTTTTAGATTTTTGGGCTGGGTTTGGTTTTTGGGGTACAGGGGTATTTTTAGGTTTTAGGGCTGGGTTTGGTTTTTGGGGTACAGGGGTATTTTTAGGGTTCACTTTTTTTAAAAACAGGACTTTAAATAATTTAAATTAATTACATTTATTAAATTAAATTAAATTAATTATATTATTTATAATTAATAAATTTATAAATTACATTACTTAAATTAAATTGGTTTAATTATTTTTTTAATTAATAAAATTAATACAATTAAATTATATTATTTACAATTTTTAAATTAATTAAATTACTTTAATTAAATTAAATTAAATTATATTAATTATTTTTTAAATATTATTTAAATTAATTTTTTTTAATTAAATTAAATTATATTATTTACAATTTTTAAATTAATTAAATTACATTAGTTAAATTAAATAAAATAAATTCAATTAATTACAATTTTTATATTATTAAATTTTCATTAATTAAATAAATTAAATTAATTACTTTTTTAAAATTAATAAAATTACATTTATTAAATTAAATTAATTAAATTAACTTAATTACATTTTTTAAAATAATATATACTTACCTATACTTACGTTGTAATTGCATGCGTTGTAATAGTATCTGCATTGTAATGACATGCGTTGTAAAAGCATGCATTGTAAAGGATCCTGCGTTGTAAAAATTGCGATGTAACGGTCTGCGTTGTAAAATAACGCGTTATAACATCATAGATCCCATTGCCCGGCCCTGTCTGTACTAGGCCTCAAAATGGCCCCCACCCACATGGCCAGGCCCCAACACCACCCCAAAAAGTCGAAAAACACTCAAAAATCACCACAATCCAATGCCATCCATGCCATCAATGATGTTTAAATTCAAGACACCCCAGAGAAAGACTAGGTCCATGCACCACTGAGTACCCCTGGTCATAATGGTTGAAAGCAAGGCAAAGTGGGTGCAGGCCTGAGCACACTGCCTGGCTTCAAAATGGCCCCTTGACCCCCACCACATGGCCAGGCCCTGCCTGTACCAGTCCTCAAAATGCCCCCCACCCACTAGGCCAGGCCCCAACAACACCCCAAAAAGTCGAACAACACTCAAAAATCACCACAATCCCATTCCATCCATGCCCTCAATGATGTTTAAATTCAAGACACCCCACAGAAAGACTAGGCCCAGGCACCACTGAGTACCCCTGGGCATAATGGTTGAAAGCAAGGCAAACTGGGTGCAGGCCTGAGCACACTGCCTGGCTTCAAAATGGCTTCTTGACCCCAACCACATGGCCAGGCCCTGCCTGTACCAGGCCTCAAAATGGCCTCGAACCACATAGCCAGGCCCCAACAACACCCCAAAAAGTAAAAAGACACTCAAAAATCACCACAATCCCATGCCATCCATGCCCTCAATGATGTTTAAATTCAAGACACCCCACAGAAAGACTAGGCCCATGCACCACTCAATACACCTGGGCCTACTGGCTAGTGAGGCTTTACAGGCACCACAACATTTAAAAAAAAATCAACATATAACAGTGAGCTAAAATTCCATGAGATAAATGATAATTAAGTTATAAAACAAATCACAGAAACAGTTGAAACATGCACCCATGACTAACCCTGGGCCTACTGGATACTGTGGCTACCCACCACAATATATATTTTGTTAAAGTTGTGAAAAAGGTTTTAGTACTGTAGTTGCCTCAACTGCAATGCCCCAAACAAACAACACCAACTTACTTGTAAAATCTCAAGTCCAAAAGTGATCCTAACTCCAAAGTCCAAAAAGTCCTCAAATACAAATCCAGCAGCAGTCACAGAAAGTAATACTTCCAGCTCCACAGCCAAATGAAAAGTGACCAGTACATGCACAAAACACTGGGAGGAGCCTGCTGGACAGGAACAGGAAGTTGGAGACTCTGAGGCTCTTCCTTCCTCCCACCCCACCCCAACAAAGGGACTCCTGCACCAAAAAATGCAGCCAAATGTCAATATGAGGAGTTATTCTGATCAAAATTATCATTTTCACAAGGTTTATGCGTCTTGCAGTGGATTTCTTGTGCAAAATTGCAATTTTTGCAATTTCGGGAACGCGAGCTGTTCAAATCTCCTGCCGGAAGTCAGCTGTGCGCCGTCGCAGACCTTTATGACGTACTCGCGTTGTCAAACTCTCGCCGTGCAAGATGGCAAGCTGCGATAACGTAATTGCGTTCGAAAAACTCTCGCGCGATCACGCAGCAAGATCGAAAATGGCGCAGCACACGCAAAACCTGGAGAAAAACAACTCGGCGGACTCAGAATCATGGTAAGTCAACGCCGTGCGTGCAATATTGTAAATCGTCAAAAATCCGCAAATTTGCCCGCGAAACTGATTTTACGCCCACGCTTACCCACAACCCCTTCTGCAGTCATCGTCGTCAGTTCTCCCCATTTGGACTAGTGTGGGCCTAGTGATGTAAGTTCTATGTAGAATTTTCAGTTGGATCAACCTTACTCTGGACGAGATGGCCACAACCTTTGGTGAGAACACTGCCTCCTGCCAATCTTCATCATCTAATTCAATACCATCCCGTACACATTTATCATGGAGCGCCCCCAGTGGGTCCTTCATATTGTTGATTAGTTTTTTATAGGTCAATGAGATGGCTTTTTCTGGTGGATGCCCGTCTAACAGCCTGTCTTCTAGGGGAGATGATTCGGGTGGGAAGGAGCCCGATGGGAGTTGGGATTTCACAGCATGGCGTATTTTTGCATATCTAAAATGTTCTGAGTCAACCAACTCATGTTGCTGCTTCAAAGTAGCAAATGTCTTCACCTCACCTTTTCCCACATATCTCTAATAATGTCCTATTGTAGTTCCCGCCCCTTAGTATCCACTGATCTATAGCATAACCAGGATCATCAATCCGACCATATGTTTCTTGGTTAATGGCTGCAAGGTGTGCTGCCCAGTAGTATCTTTTGATATTTGGGAGACTAATCCCGCTATCAAACCAATTAAGTGTGAGTTTGGTAAGAGCGATACAAGGTTTCCGTCCCACAGAAGGTCTCTTTGCAGACTCTCGATCTCCCTGAGGTACTCTGCTGGGACCAGGTCAAGGGTGTTTTGTAAAGCGTATAGGAAGTGGGGCAGTGACATCATCTTAAATAGGGCTGTGTTGCCAAGCAACGAGATCGGGAGGGCTTTCCAATTATTTATGTCTCGTTTGAACCTCTGTAATGGTGGGAGAAGGTTCTGGGTATAACGGAGCTTGGGGTCTAATGTTATGTAGATACCCAGATATGTAAAGCTCAATGTGTTAATCTGGATTGGGCACCACTTTGGCACAGCTGGGGGGTCTCTACTAATGACGTACACGAGGGATTTGTTCCAGCTGATGGCAATTCCAGAATATCTCGCAAAGGTTTCCATGATGTCTAATACACATATGAGCGATTTCTATGGGGAGGCCAAATATAAGAGGATGTCATCAGCATTTAGGGAGATTCGGTTCTCCCACTCAGGGGACCAGAGCAGGCCTCGCATCATTGGGTCCTGGCGAATCCATGCCACAAGGTGCTCCAGAGTGAGGGCAAATAGGAGGGGAGAGAGGGGGCAGCCCTGTCGAGCACCCCTACCCAATTTGAATGGGTTGGACCTCTTGTTATTAACCATAAACTGGGTGTTTAGTTCTGAGTATAGGGCCCTCACCCATTGATTCAACTCAAAGCCCAACTTTGCAAAAACTGCGAATAGGTAAGGCCATTCGACAGTGTCGAAAGCCATGGTTGCGTCCAACAACACCACCAGGGCATCTTCTTGGATAGTAGCCGCTTTTCCCAGCACCCCATGCAGCCTACGCAAGTTCAAAGCAGTATTACGGCGAGGCAAAAAGCCTGACTGGTCCGGATGGACCAATCCTCCAATCACTTTGACCAGCTGGTTTGCAAGGAGTTTGGCCAAGATTTTGGGATCAATATTTAAGAGAGAGATCGGCCTATAAGAAGCACTGTCAGTTTTAGATCTACCCTCTTTATGGATGGTGACCAATGTAGCTATTTTCTGATCATAAGGCAATGTCCCCAATTCTTTACTCTCATCAAACATTGCTTTTAAATACAGAGGTAATTTATCTGGTTTGAGCTTGTAAAGCTCGATGGGTAGGCCATTGGGGCCCAGTGCCTTTTTGGAGCGCAGTGCCCTAATTGCCTGTGCTATCTCGTCAAGACAGAGGACTGTCTAAAAATTGTTGCTCTTCACTGGACAGGGTTGGAAGTGTGATGTTTCTTAACAAGTCCTGAGACTCCTCTTCTGTATGTACTGAGCTAGTTGTATAGACCGTCTCATAATAGGCGGCAAAGTGATCTACAATCTCTTGTGGGTCAGTAATGGGCACATTCCCTTCTCCTATTATTTCTGGGGCCAGTCTGCTAGCCCACTCCGTTTTGCCAAGCCAGGCAATTATTTTTCCTGCTTTGTCGCCTAGTTCATACACTCTAACCAGCTTTTCCCTCCCTAAGTATTTGGCCCTGTCTGTAACTAGAGCCTAGTATTCATCTTGCTTGAGTCGTAGATTCGATTATTTTACTTGGAGATTTTAATATTCATTTGTGTAAAAAAAACTGTCAGGTCTTTGACGAACTTGGCCCAGGTTGTAATTTTGAGACTCATTTTGAACACACCACCCAAGGGGGTATTTAGAGGATCTCCTAGCTGAATTTGGGTTGGCCCACCCGAACCTGGCAGACCATGGGGCGGGTATTCCCTCCTTTAAGGGCAGGGATTTGTCCTCAACAATTCATTACATATATGTTAACACATCTCTAATCCCACTTGTCGTAGATTATTCCAAGCAATGGTCATATTTCAGCGACCACCATACGATATTCATTAGTTTACAAGAGTACCTGAAGGCCATGGACAAAGTGGAGATTATTGCTCCAGCTTATACAATAAAAACTAGGGATCAAGGTCGTAGATTGAACTGGGCCAAGGCTGTACCAGACCTCTTTTTGAACGATGTATTAAATATTGTAGGGAACGAGATAGCTATATGTCAAGAGGGTACCCAAGGGGGGATGGAGAATATTGCAGTATTTGATAGGATCTGCTAGCAGGTAGCTAGTGCCCTCTCCCTACCTATTAAGGATTGTACTCACAAAGAATAGAGGTGGTTCAATCATAACTGCACAGTTGCCCATCGAAATTACTATGTGCCCTGAAACAAAAACCCTAATAGCTGTGGCAAGGCTTGAGTATAACCAGACATTGCGTACTCCCAAATCCGAAATTAAACAGGAAGCCTGGGATGTCTGTTGATGTGATCAAGAACACCCCAAAATTCTGGGATAGTGTTAAAAAACTGTTTTTGTCTGGTCTCGAGTGTACCACAGTTGAGTGTAAAATTTCAGATGAGCTTTGGTTTAATCATTTTAACCATATTTATGGTGAACAGCTAGATCAGGTTGACAGAGGCCCCACGTGTACGGCTGCAGCTTATAGTATAGATTTCTCAGAACAAGAAGTGTCTGCATGCATTGCTCAAATGACATGCAACAAAGCACCGGGCCTGGATGAGGTCCCTGCTGATCTCTTCAAGGCGGATACCATCTTATGGTCAAAGATGTTTGCTAATGTTTTAAATACGGTATGCCAACAGGGTCTGCCTAAATCCTGGTCAAAGTCAATTATTGTTCCAGTTTTCAAGAAAGGCAAGAGAGGTGATCCCAGGTGCTATAGCCCAATATCTTTAATTGACTCCACGGTTAAGGTGCTGGGCAGAGTGGTTCTCTATAAATTAACAGGTTGGAAAAATTAATGTAATGTACTGTCAAACCTCCAATACGGTTTTAGGAAAGGCAGGGGCACCTTGCATCAGTGTCTTAACATCTATCTCTTAGTAGGGAAACACACCATAGCAAAGTGAGGGACACTTCATCTCACATTCATGGATCTATTGTCGGATTTTGATCGAGTGAATAGATCCAAGCTTTGGGACCTGTTTCTTGCAATGGGTATAGATAAAAACATTGTGTACTTCTTGTCAGACCTGCACCGGGATCTTTCATCAACACTAAGGTTTGACCAAAAGCGTAATAACATGCAAAAGATTGACATTACAAGAGGAGTCAGAAAGGGCTGTATTTTGGCTCCCATGTTATTTACCCTTTATTTTAATAATCTAGATTCATACCTGTGCGGAGCCAGTA
The DNA here is from genome assembly GCF_964263255.1 of Lissotriton vulgaris. Lineage (NCBI taxonomy): Eukaryota > Metazoa > Chordata > Amphibia > Caudata > Salamandridae > Lissotriton > Lissotriton vulgaris. Next base: position 1,566,092,743 of record NC_141691.1, on the reverse strand, counting down.
AGAAGATTCCTTGTGCGGGAAATCAATTGATCCCGGCACTACTTTATGCTGATGATGCTGCGCTGCTAGCACGCACAGCGGTTGGTTTTCAGCATCTACTGAACTCCTTTGCCGACTTCATGGGCTCACTGAACCTGAATGTAAATTTTTCAAAATCACATATCCTGATTATGAGAGTGAAGCCAGAAAAATCCAAAACGCTGTATTGCGATGGAAATGAAATAACTAGGGTTAACACATACCTGTATTTAGGCATTTTATTCAATGACAGGAGATCATGGGCTCCGCAAAGGAGGGCGAAGAGAAACGCCAGGGTAAGATCCACAGGTGCAGTGCTTGATTTCGCTTGGAGGCTGGGTGCTAAGTCTGTGCAAGCAATGTTAAACATATGCAAAGCCAAAAGTATTTCCATTGCGAATTATGGATCCAAAATTTGGGGATATAAAAACTGTACAGAGCTCCAAACTGTGAGAAAAACATCTTGAGAAGCTTTCTTTCAGTCCCCCAATCCAAACCTTCTTATATTCTCCAGCAAGAAGTGGGTGTTGGTTATGTGGCTGATTTGATCAGAATGTCCCAATTTCTGAAATGGATATAAATCTGGTCTAATTCAGAACTTGTGATGAACCAAGAGATCATACGAGACTCTACCGCACTAGCTAGGGCTAGCAGCATCCCATGGCTTAATCATGTAAAAAGCATAGCTAGGTTGTTAGGACGCCCAGAGATATTTGATAACGCGGAAACACTACGCAAAAAAGATCTGGCGTGGACTAAGACCTCATTTCTACGTCTAGCATCTGCAGAAATAGAGGCAACTGAATTATTTAAACCCACTGTTCGTGCCCACCAGATTATAAAAACTATTTATCTTCTGGAGCCTTATTTAGAAATAGTTACTAAGCCTCAACGTCGTTTCTTCTTAACGATATTGAGGTTTAACTATCTGCACCTTCTTTTAGCTGATTCCCAGGGATGGAGAAAGATAGAGGATCTGGGACCCTTCTCCTGCGATAACGTTTCAAGGGAGGATACTTTGCACTTTGTCTTGTTTTGTGATAATTATTTGCATATTCGCAAACGTTTTATTTTCCCAATTCTAAAGGACAAGGGCTTTCTGCAGGCTAGGCCGGTTCTAACATACTTGCAGATGCTGAATAATGCCTGGGAAATGGTCAACAATGCTAGCTTTTTAGTAGCTGCAGTCAGAGCGATAGAAAAAAAAGAGAGGGCCCTTGTGATCTGACGTATTAAATGTATACTCTTTTCTCTTTAATGTGAAATGGCCTTCTCTCTTATAATATGCACTTTATATTACATTGTTTGATATTTTTAGACAGTTATCTTTATCATGTGTATAATCATTAAATCCTTAAACGTGATATGGTTTTTTCTCCTACAATATGCAGTTTACATCACATTGTTTGAACTTTTTAGAGATTTCTTTTTATCATGGTTAGTTTTAACTGGAATGGTATTTTAATTATGCTTGATTTTTGTTTTACGATTGTGTAATACCTGTTTTTTAGGTGATGGATTTTTTAATATGCTTTTATGGTTTTAAATAATTGAATAAAGTGATTATGACTGACTGACTGGCCATCTGTAACTTAGGTTATATGATGAAACAGTTGCTTTTAATAAATAAATAAGATACAGACCCACTCAAAATGATGAAAAGGGGCAGGTCGTATATTATAAAACACATTCTAAGGTACTCATTCCCTTGGGTCTGACCCAAATTCACCGAACCTTAAGGGGCACTTATAGCCAAGAGATCCTTCTCAGAAAAATATTCATAATATGCATAATAACCTGCAAGCAGAAAAAAAGTGCAATGTTGAAAGTGCATAAACTTATTTCAGAGCCTATATAACCCTACAGTTCGTTCATACTAATCTGTAAACTGATCCTAAAAAGGGATTAATACAGTACTTTCCTTAACAAATATATAAATACAAAATGCTAATGTATATAAAAGAGAACAAAGTCCAAAGTTAATAAAGTGCAAAAAGTGAACTGAATTAAACTTAACAGGTTTTCCAGGAGGTCATGAGTAGAATACATTCAGTAACCAACCCCAGATGGTCTTGTTTGCCACTGCTTTGGCCGCTTTTTGTGATATCACATAAGCTTCCTCAATTTAGACTGTTCAACGATAGAAGCATGTACTCCTATGCTCTTAAACTTGCCAGTCACCCCACAAACTCTCTGTGCCGGCGTGCTGCATGCTGACATATCAGAAAACACTCTCACCCGGGACCCATTAGATAATGCAATGTCCTTTTTTTGGAATGCCCTACTTAGAATAGCCTCTCTTATACAGAAGTCTGAGAGTTCACAATCATTGTCCTTGGGTACTTAAACCCTGACAATCTCTGTCAAGGAACCCTATGCAATCTCATTTTGGTAAGGTCCCCAGTGCACTCAGAAGTATATGCTCTTTAATCAACGTTTCCATATACACCAAGGGGTTAAATTGGCCATTTAAGCATTCACTGTCCTCTGGAATCCCTGTAAAATGCAGATTTGATTGCCTCGCATAATTCTCCATCTCATCCAGTTTCAGTTGTGAGGACTGTAGCTTTTTCTTAAGAGAAGCAATATGGTTTTCGCTAGCCAGTGAGTGGTACTCAATATCTGACACTCGTTGCTCCAGTTCTTTTATTCGCTCTGAGATTTGTTGTACCATACCCTTGATGTTATCCAGACTTTGGTGAACTAAGGCAAGTTCCTGTGCCTGGGAAGTTTTACATTCTCGTATCTCCACTAGGATAGTCTCAAAGAGCTGTTGCATTTGGTGCATCGAGGGCTGGCTACACTCTCACTAGATTGCCCAGTTTAAATTTCAATAAACTGGTAACAATGTTGAAGTCCCTTAGTATTACCATAGCCCTCTTTTGGGAGATCCTGGGATACTTGATTCCGCAAGTGTCCCAAAGAGCCTAAAACAACCAGGTCGTGGGGGGTGGGGTACAGCCGGGATTTTCCCTGTTTCCATCTCTCCCCTTGGATCAGGGTATTGTCCAAGGCATATTACAACTGAATCTAATACCGCAGAATCCCTGAATGATGTTGCACCTGTCTTGCCTTTAAATTGATCATTGAAGTCTTTGAGTGTTATTTTACGATTTTTCGTGAAAATAGGGTAGTCCTTATGGGATTTGTCCATCACTTCCCCCTCCTTCCTACCCTCAGATGCATTTGATGAATCCGCTAGTTCACTTAAAGTGCCAGTGATATTCTGTGAATTGGTAGAGGGCTTTAAATTCCTCGCCTCTGATGGAGCAAGGACTCGTGTAAAAGAGACTTGCTCAGACGCAATCCTTTCATATAAACCCGTAACAAAGTATTAATAATGTCTGTAATACAAATTATGCACAACATTCCATATATTTCTAGATAAGGGGAAGCTTCCCTATGTGTTTTACTAACAAGTAACCCGAGTGTAATTAAAGATGGCTGCTAACGCGGGAAAATGTACTGTGCATGCGTCAGCTGCATGACGTCCTAACGCTTGGAGCGAAAATTCTGCTTCTGCACAATAGCATCTAATATGGCTGCTTGGTAACTCATGTGCTGAGCATCTGCTCTGCTGAACCTAAACTGCTTTATATACTGAGCGCTAATGCATAAATAGTCTTTATAAGTAAATGGGATTAGAGTAGAGATAGGTGGTATAGAGTGAAATCATTTTATTCTGAATCTAATACTTTGTCTTTTGACCTCTCTATTAGTTCATATTTGGGCTTCTGAACGATGCTAACATCTGACACCCATGTGGGTTTGCCCACATGTGCAAGAGGGATAACTCCAAAGCAGTGAGCTCTAGTCTAGGGACTCATTCACGGACATTCTCCACACATGTCCTGGGAACCAGCTGAACATCCCGACAACTGTGAAATTGTATACATTGTTGTCGATCAAGTTTTCAAATATGGGTGGGAAATAAAGTTTGGGAAAACATATTAATGGGCAGAAACTTAAAACACTGAAGTTAAGAAAAGTATTAAAACTTAGCATGGTGTGATGATCATCCCCTCAGCTCGTTCAATCAGAAATAGGAGTTTCATAGGGTTGAAACATTTAGGGGTGGTACATGCCATTAAGAAAGTTTAATTGGGGTAGTTAGTTAGATTAGTTAGAGCAGTCACAGCCAGAACGCTGAGAGACAGAGATGCTGTCCGAATGCTGATCGAATGACTGAAGAAGCAGACTTTGAATTTTCAAACCAAATAAATTAAGAAGAAGATTGTGGAAGAATCGAGGAGGTAATAGAAATTAGAAGAAGATCGCTGAAGAATTGAGGAGGAAGTTAGCATCAGAGAGTGGTGAGACGCAGGTGTCGAATCCAGAAGAGGTCAACCGTCCTGTCCTATCCTGTCCTGAAGAACCTGTCAATTGAACTTTCTAAGGGGCCCATTAACACTTGGCCAGAGGGGTCTGATTTTCACACCATCCTAGGTAAATATAAATCTGTGTATTGTGTCAATGTGCCTTTCTCTCTCTATCCTCTCTTTCCTGAGGTACTTGTTATTGTGAAATCTTATTTAATTGGATAGACCAATCTTACTTCCTCCGAAAGATGGAGTTAACACTGTAATTTGTTTTGCTTTTATGATTAATTTAGATAAACATTTAAAACTTACTGAGTCTGTGGTAAATGAAACCTATGTTACAATCATCAAATCCTAATCAACTAAAATAGATCCATTAGTTGTAGAAAGGGCTTCGGATCATTAATAGATTTAAAAATTGATAAGCAAACGATTATAAAAATGTAGCCCTACAAATTGAACCCCAGAGGTGTTTACTGGCTTATATGAGTGAGTGTGTTTATGGGCCCAGATGAGTATTTAGTGATAGATGTCAGCAGGTTGATAGCCCGCTGGATCACATCCAGTGGCTTTAAGATATTGTCAGAGTTTAGTACCGCAGATGTTTCTAACCCGGAGCCCGTATCTCCAGTAACAAGCTCCAGAAGAGACCATGAGAAGGCCAGTGCCTGGGTAGAGGGACCTGGAGATATTTGATCCATTGAATTATTTGGGGCACCACTTTTCTTTTGCAAGATTTTCTTTCTTCTTGCTGTTCAGATGTGTGATTGTGCTACTTCGCCCTCTGAGATAGAGATGAGGGACTCATAGATGCAGCTCCCACTCCTGCTCCTGTTTCCTTCAGAACCATTTACTGCATACTTCACCATTCAGGTCTGGGAATAATTACACCTTGTTTATCCAATATGTGAGTGACCTCTCCCCTATTTTAACCATGCACGGAACTACTGTCCACTTTACAACAAGGGAACTCCTTCCTCCTCGCAGCTGACCAACCAGCCTGGTTCGACTTCTCACTCACAGACTATGCATATAAGGGAACTCCTAACAAGGGAGAGTCTTCTCCAGGACCCCAGCTGGGCAGGACAAGTCTGCCGGAACAACTCTTTGACCAGAAAAGACCTCCTTACCTCAGCACGGGATCAGGTAGCTTTCTTCACTCATCTCGGCCCAGCTCCGTCTTCAGTTTTTCTTTTCTCTTTTCCATACAGCAGAGAATTGTCCTCCTCCCTGGCTACTGTGTCCAACAATCTCTCATCCAGGACCTGCATTCTTACCCGGAAACTGCCTCAAAGTGCGTACCATCTGACAGGAGGAGGTGGGGCTTAGCGTGTGTTCAGCAGCAAGGCAAAAGGCTCCCCCTTGCGGCCATCGACATTTTTCAGGTAGGTAACATTGTATTGTGCAATGTATAATAAAAATCAATTTTGTACATTACAGATAATATAGTCAATTTAATCTGGCCTTGAGTCACAACTCTAGCAAATAAATAAATGTAGTAAGGCACGCAATGCATTTATCAGAGCCACTGTATAACAGAACTGCACAGCGTCTCTAAGTGTCGTTGTGCCTGCTTGTTGGAAAAGGGGTTTCAGAGATGAATTTCTCAAATCCTGTATAAGTGGACATTAGCAAAGGATATTCTACTCCTTTAGGAATTTAACTGCACAAGCGGCTTTGTCTTTTGTTATCTGCAGTTGTATTCCAAAAACCCCTCAAGCTGCAGCAATGAGATATATAAAAGTCTAAAACATATAAAGCCTTTTTTACCCATGTATTTAATTTGGAAACTAACAGCTAGATTCATCATAGTGCCGTTTTGCGAGTCCTTAATAGCAATTATTAAGGAATCGTTATTAAGGACTTGCAAAACGGGATTCATGTAGGAATCGCTCAATAATTTGCGATTCCTACACATTCCTTATTTGCGATAGCAAATTGCTAATTGCAAATAAGGAATAACTCCCCATTCATTCCTATGGGCCTATGGGCAATAGGAATGGATGGGGAGTTATTCCTTATTTGCGAATAGCAATTTGCTAATCGCAAATAAGGATGCGATTTCAAGGGTGCCAGGGGCATCTAAAGGACACCATGTAGCAACCTTGAAAGGTAATCTACATTGGTGTTGCGCACACACATGTCCAAGGGACATGTGTGTGTGTAACATGCAACTTAGAAAAATGCATTTAAATACATTTTTCTAAGTTTTCGCTATTTACCACGAGGTTTCACCTCGCGATAAATAGCGGCCCAAAATAGCGATTTCGCAATTTTTAAATGCTTTTTGAATTGCATTTAAGGAATCTCTAATTGAGATTCCTTAAATGCAATTATTCCCAAATATGCGATTTCTACAAATGCGATTTTTGCATTTGGGATGATGAATCCCAAATGCAAAAATAGCGCTCGCAAAGGCCAGATTCTCAGAATCTGGCCCTTTGCGAGCCGTTTTCGGCTTGATGAATCTGGCCGTAAATAGGGTTGTCTCTTATTTATAAAAGTTGCACATGTATAATGAAAATGTATTGTTAAAGCAAGTAAATCAATTTCATATGATACCAGTTTCATCTTCTTTTCAATAAGCAATTTACCTGTCATCTTAGGGATTGCAGCTAAGGTTTTTATTATAGGAGGTTGATGTTTTCTTGGTAGTTTTAGCTCGATATTGAGACCCCTGGCTTGCAACAGTTATTTGGATGATTAGGGCACAAATGCCTCCTCTGAAGCCAGGGGTCACAAAAGAAGTTTCATGAGTAGCAGGGGGCAAGCTTGATGTCACACCTGTGACCCCTGACTACTTCCAAATGACTTCAATGAGTGCAGCCATAAAGCGATGCAAGGTAGGATTCCCATATGCCACGTGTAATATCCTTACAGGCCCATGCATCAAGGTAGGATTTTGCGAGTCCTTAATTGCAATGATTAAGAAATAGCAATTAAGGACTCGCAAAAGCCTATGCATGTAGAAATCACTGTAAAAATAGCGATTCCTACACATTCCTCATTTGCGAGTCGCAAATAAGGAATGGCTTCCTATTCATTCCAATGGGCCTAAGGGCCCATAATAACGAATGACAAATTGTATGCGCAATTTGCGAGTACCAATAGGTCCTCGCAAATTGCACATGCAATTTCAGGATGCAAGGGTGTTAAAAGGACACCCTGTTGCACCCCTGAAGTTGATCTGCGTAACATGAAACTTTGAAAAATGCACAAAAGTGCATTTTTCAAAGTTTTTGCAAATTACCATGAAGTTCAACTTCATGGTAATTTGCACCCCTATTAGCGAAATCGCTATTCTTTAGTGGTTCTTGCATTGCCTTTAAGGAATCGCATATTGAGATTACTTAAATGCAATCGCAATCTGAAAACTCGCATATAAATACGATTTTTTAAAGTGTGAGTCGCAAGTTGTTTCATGAATGGCAAAAGCTAATTTTGCGATCGCAAACGGACGATTTTTGCGATTCGCTCAGTTTGCGATCACAAATAGCTTTGATGCATGTGCCTGTTTGAGTTTTAACTTAGTTGCTGTAGGCCTGATGCTATTAATGACCTCAATTTATGATTATTCCTGGTTTTAAGGCTAGACAATATTCGGCCTGATGATTGACTCTTATTTGATAGATTGTTTTTTTGTAGTGTTGCCTTCTAATATATTCAGAGATAGACTTTGTCTTTTTTAAGGTTTGTATCTATCAGCCTGATTCATCATTCTCCCGTTTTGCGAGCCCCTAATAGAGATTCATAGCGAATCGCTATTAAGGACTCGCAAAACGGGATTCATGTAGAAATTGCATAAAGAAATGCGATTCCTACATAATCCTTATTTGCGATTAGCAAATTGCTAATCGCAAATAAGGAATAACTCGCCATTCATTCCTATGGGCTAAAAGGCCCATAGGAATGAATGGGGAGTATTCCTTATTTGCGATTAGCAATTAGCTAATCGCAAATAAGATAGCGATTTGAAGGGTGCCAGGGGTGTCCAAAGGACACCCTGTAGCACCCCTCAAATGAAATTTTACACAGGTGTTGCACACACACATGTCCAAAGGACATGTGTGTGTGTAACATGCAACTCAGAAAAATGCATTTACAAGCATTTTGATGAATCCCAAATGCAAAAATCGCACTCGCAATGGGCCAGATTCTCAGAATCTGGCCCTTTGCGAGCCGATTTCGGCTTCATGAATAAGGCTGTATTTCCTATATAACCCTTTTTTGTTCCCATACAGTCTGTCAAAATAACAGTATTTTTGGACCCATGTTTTACAACTCACCTCTAAGTCTAGAAAGGAAACGTTTGTAGGCCATAATGCATCCCTTCTATCGCTCCAGTTTTAGGTCGAGCCTGGGCAGACCTTGCGCTGCCCTGTGAGCAATGCTGTAGTGGAGTATGTATTTGAAGCCCGGCCCACTCTCTGCCCATATTTGTCATTGGCTTGTGTGATTGTTCTTCTTTTGTAAACTCCTATGAGTACTGGCTCTTTTACTTCGGTTGTTACACAGAACGTCTTCTTTAGTCTGGTAGCACTATTTTCTTTAATGTGATTCTCTTACTGCGGGAGGGAAGGAAGGTCTCTCGTGTACAGTTGTGAGCACTGGCTTGTTTATTTAACTCGTAGCAAATCGGGAGCTCTTCAAGGGGCATGGGAGACTGAAGCGGGCAACTCAACTTTGCCTTCAAGTATTTGGAATGCAGTAGGTCTCACATGTGCAAGAGTTTAGGCTATTGACATTGTAAATGAAAGTGCATTTTATTTATGTTTTAAAAACCAGAACATAATAAAAAGGCATTGTCATTTACAATGGCAACAGCTCAAACGTGCGTAATTACGAGACCTATTGCAATGCAGATGCCTGTTGTCTAGTGGATATGAGGAAAGAATCGCTGTCATCACTTTTAGGACTGTGTATTCATTCCAGATTTGAGTTGGGCAAACTGAAAAGTTATAACTCTAGATTATACTTCTCTGCCATAACTCAGGTCTATTTTAGTGCTTTTTTCCTGATTGAGTAAGCTGATTTCCAAGGCTAGAGAAACCCTCTGAGGGTCATGGTCACTGTACCTTTTCATAATTTGAAAATCTGAGCACTGATGGAAATTTGACACATAAATTAAGGTATAGACGATAACTGTGCAGTTGCCTGCAGAACTAAATGTAAATTTTGCGGGTTAGTCTGAGCTAAATCTTCCAATTAACTGTCGAAAGCCAAGGTTCCATAATGCCCTCTGAACATATTTCCCTCCTACTGGTCTGCTGTGCAATATATATAAAATAATCTTCTTCTTCAAACCCCCCCTAATGTGTTTTATCTGAAAACAAGTGTGTGTTTAAATCTCCTGTTAAAAGAAGGAAGTCTGAAAGAAAGAATTTTTTAAGCCAATGACTAAGGTTTATAAATTATTGGAATTATGGAAACGATTGCAATTTAACACTTATTTTTGGTTCATTTTTTATCAATCCCCTAGAAACTGAATGAAATTAGAACAAGTAATTTCATCCATTATTTAGAATCAGAAATGTCTGCGTGTTGACTTAGAATACTGCACTTGTCTAAGACTGAGGAGGGTCTCAGACTCCCAGATTTTCAAAAATATTATATGGCCTTCATCTTGTAGCTCTACCTGTTTCAAATTTAAATCTTCATGTTCACCAACTCGATCATCCAACTGATGTTGAGGGGACTATAACGTTGCTGATTTAAGATGGCCCATCTTAATCCCTAAATCACCTAAAATGTTAGGTAAAAGTCTCTAAATCGGTTTTGATTTTTGATGTATAATGTATTTTGGAAAAATAAAATTCCTAGATATTCTGACATCCCACTGAAATACTGTAAGTTTCTCTCCTCCGTCTTGACTGATGATATAATAGGTAAATGGTCGATTTTGTCGGTCTAATGGTAGGAGGTTTGTTCAATGGTGCTGTATTTAATTCCTCACAATCCCTGTTTATGGGAATAAAATTGCATATGCACTTGCAGTTGTTTCTCTACTTCCATATTAGGGCCATGTTTCATAAACTGCCCGGGGTGGAAATTGACTCCTCTTGGGACCTCCTTAGACAGATGTTCAGGGAAGAGAAAGTAAACATACACAAGAGTTATTAGTATAGGAAGAGAATGTTCGAAAGAAAACTGCAAAATTGGAAAGGGATATAGGGATTAAGCTAGATGAAAAACAATGGGAAAAATAATGTGGGCCTAATTTATGAGGTAATAAATTAGGGCAGCGCCTCAAGAATTCTTTCTGGGCTGCCCTACGTCAACATATAAAGGCAGGAATGCACTGTATCAATGAGATACAGTGCATTTCTGTCCTTTCCCCCTGTGCTGGCGCACAATGGACTGCCACTCGCCAACACATGATTTCTTGCACCTTGGTGCAAGAGTGCCTACATTGTCGGACTGATTGATTTTGTGCAGGAAGAGTCACCTTCCTCCACAAAATCAATAAATTCAGGGGATTTCCTACTGCATACATAGAAAAAGGAAAAAACAAGGAGAAATGAAAACATTCTCGTTGCTCCTCCCTAACGCTACCCCTGGAGTGGCTTTAGATTCAGACACATTCCCAGGCTTACGATTTCTCGTAAACCTTAGAATGGGTCAGATTTCACGGCTGCAGTGGAACGCCACAGTCCCGCATTGTTCTGCATGAAAGGGGCACATATTTACAAGGCCATGAAAAGATACGTAAAGTGGCTTTACATGGCCTTGTAAATATGGCGTGGCACATTGCGCCACTAAAATGTCCAAAAAGTGACATTCCAGTGGCGCAAATGTGCTGAAGAGGCCTGATAAATGAGGCACTTTGGGTCTCATTGATGAGTTTTTGTCTCTACACGTGAGAGTTGCTTCACAGGAACGCTTCTGTGCATTTTTGAAAGGATTGCCCTAGCGCTACAGCGCTACATTTTGCCGCACCCGCTTTGCGGGTGCCGCTGCGCTGTAAGGAGACTCTGCGACCTGGTTTGTGAGCGTTGTGAGGCGGGAGGAGCAGCGGAGCGGGGACTCAAACTCCCAGGAGTCCCTGCTGGATTAACATCACCTGCTCCAGCATCACCACCGAGACCCACCCACCACCGCCTGATCACCTTATAAATATACTACAGACCGCTGCTGCGCGGGAGCGCCGGGCGAAGCACGGGCAAAGGGCGGGCCCTCTTAGGCCCTCAGAAGCCGAAGGAGGCCGGGTTGGGCCCACTATTTTTCATCTTCCACCTGGCTAACTGACGTTCAGGACGTACAGAGATTCCAATCACAGTCCTCGAAGTAAGCTGACTCTAACATAACTACCATTGGGTATTCTTGTTATAAATGCCCGGTAAGACATTGGTCTTGTATCATGATTATTATTGTCAGAATGGTATTAGGAGTCTAGTCGGTCCTCCTACCCACTATCTGCTTGTTATCGCAATATCTTCTACTCAAAAAGAAAAATCGCTTCCCTCAGGAGAAACCAATCGAGGTCCGCTCCTTAACTATATTTTTAGGATTGGTAATGATGTTGACAGGGAAACAATGCTCGCAGATCGCCGGGCCGATAGACGCCGCTCAGTGGAGCTTATTAAGAACTAACGTTCGTCTATGGGCGCGTTGCTGCAGGCTGTCTCCCCAGTCTCTAATCCCATTTATGAAAAGGAGCTTTTCGTTGCATCCCCTGAAGATAGCATTCCATTCATCTTTCAGGATAGATCTCCTACTTTGCCAGTAATCAGTCCTCCAACAATAAATGTTTAAACACTCTCTGCTAACTCAACCCCAGAGGTTGAAATATTGCTAGACACCCCACCACCAAAAAATAAATCCAACCAAAAGGCAAAAAAGACCAATAAATCCACTCCTGCTGTGGGTCCGCCCCCGAAAAAAAGACGAAAAATAGGTAGTGCTCAGAATAAAAACAAAAATAAAATCATTAATACTAGTTTTGGTAACAACAAAGGCACAGTGGATGACCCATCATTAACATCTGTAGTAGTTACACCACCGCATATACCACTAAAAGATGCGTCTTCCACTGATTTAATGAGTAACATGCAAAGCAGAAAGACAAGGAGGGTTTGGCAACTGTGAAATCGAATCCTCCCCGGGGCGCTCCAAAAGCGAATGAGCTTACGAGGGAGATTCCACCGAAAAGGCTCACTGTGGAGTTGCCCCCGGAAGCAATTCCATTCGTGGTGGTCCTAACTGGAGTACCACCTTTGGAGGAGGGGACCAATGAAGCCGAATATCAATTAAGGAATAAAGTAATATACTGGCTAAAACAGAAACGCCCTCTCCATCCAAACTTAAATGGGAACATTTTGTATGTCAGACGCCTTCCTTGGATAGGACATAGGAAAAAAGACATAAAGGGAGACATAATAATAATAAACTTTAAAGATAAAAGAGCTGTTGGTCACATTATTAATTGGATCCCGCACAATGCTAGCAATACCATTAATACATGTGACCTTACATATTTTTACCCCAGAATTCCAACGGCCCGAGCATCCAATGTTCAATCATTGTTCCAGTCCACTGAAAACTATATAGAACCTCCATCCTGAAATCAGAATGATTGATCAAGGCATCCACCTCTAGATCTGGAAGGCTACCCCAGGCCCCTAGTACATAATGCTCGACCTGTTCCTGTGCTCTGAAGCTGCACCTCCTCGCTGCACGTGAGCTCGAGACGGAACGAAGAGCCAATTTTGAGCGTTGTAATCGTTCTTGTTTGTTTTCCAGATACTCTGTTGGAGAATGCCGAAGAAGGCGGGAAAGCGAATGACTACCGACCAGATGCTGCGCGTTCTCATGAAGGAGGTGACCGACCTAAAGAGGCGAGTGGCGGACAAGGATGAGGAAGGGGGGCCGAAACGTCCTTTGGCAGGAGCAGCTCCGGCAGGAAAAGGCAAGAGGCCCAGGAGGGGAGCAGCGGGGGGAGAAATCCCGGGTCCCAGTGCCCCGCTCGAAGCACCCACTCCGGTGCCGGAGGAAGGGAATCCGATTCCCGTTGTGGTCACCCCCGTGTCCGGGGAAGATATGCCGCCCGAGCTGGCAGCACAATTAGCAGCGTGGTTGGGAAAAGGTAGCGAGGGCGCCACGGCTGTCGACGCGCAGGTTTTGATGAAGCAACTGCGTGAAACTCGGGAAGCAGCGAAGGCATCCACGCCGGCTGCGGCAGTAGAGAAACCACAGGGGACTGGTTCAGTCGCAGAGACAGCGTCCGGTTCAGGTAAGCGGCCATTGCCGATTGCGAGGGATGAGTCGGCACCCTCTCGAAGGGAAAAGTTGGGTCAGCATGTCCCTTTAGCTATTAAAGAGAAGATATGGGCAGGGGAGTATATAAACATCTTCTCGTTGCTTACTGATCATTATGAGATGGAGCATGTTAAGTGCCAAAAGGACCTCATGCATCCGAGTGTTTGGCGTGCAAAGATGGCCGCCTTTAAGGTAAATGAAAACATCGGCAATTGGGGCAAAGCATGGGGGGTTTTTACATCCATCTTGGGGGAACGTAGGCCCGAATTGCTACCCGAATTGCCGATTTATCAGTCACGGATCATGGGGTACTCTGTATCACACGAGGGCAATCATTGGTTCTGCTATGATAATATTTTCAGAAAAGCAAAAGAACATGATAAAAGCTTAACTTGGGATTGTTATGATTCTGTGTCCTGGTCCAAAATGGAGGATACTGGTATGTTGAAATTGCCATTAATAGGGAGTAACGTTGGCGAATCCTCCCGCCAAAATGCGGGGACGCCCTTTCGATCAGGTACGGGTACCGACAATCACTCGAGGCCTTCCGGCAACACAGGTAAAAGGGGGGTTTGTTGGAACTTTAACAGGGGGAAATGTACTAGGCCTCAGGGGTCATGCAAATTTAGACACGAATGTAGTGGGTGTGGGCAATCATCCCATCCTGAGTCCACGTGCAGAGCCAAAACGGGTGATAACGGGGGTAGAGGAGGCGCCAAACAGGTCTAACATAGTCCGAGGGGCGCCTTTACCTACCCCGATTGATACCTTGGCAATGATTCCTTGGCTCAGCGAATACCCAGATCGTGCTTCCGCTGGGGTGTTGCGGAACGGGTTTTCATATGGTTTCCGCATCCCAGTGGGGGACTTTCAGGGTGTAGCAAAATGTAGAAACCAGATATCGGTCTTACAGCATACGACCGTAGTACAGCAAAAGATCAGGAAGGAGGTTACTCGAGGTCGAGTCGCCGGTCCATTTACTGTACCGCCAGTTGCTAACTTTGTTTGTTCCCCGTTAGGGGTGGTCCCCAAGAAAGACCCGGGTGAGTTTCGGCTGATACATAATTTATCAGCCCCACGTGGTCTTTCCGTGAACGAAGCGATAGACCCGGAAGTGTGTTCGGTGCGGTACGCATCCTTCGATGAGGCCGTAGCCATTTTGAATCGCCTGGGGCCCGGTGCGCTGATGGCAAAATCTGATATCGAGTCAGCGTTCCGGTTGCTCCCGGTACATCCAGACGATCAGCGTCTCCTGGGTTTCATGTTTCAGGGTCATTATTACATGGATAGGTGTATGCCGATGGGGTGCTCTATATCTTGTGCCTATTTCGAAAAGTTCAGTAGTTTCCTACAATGGGTCTTCACAAAGAAGACGGGTTTTCAACATGTGATGCATTATCTTGATGACTTTTTGTTCCTGGGGGCAGCCGGGGATCCGGAATGTGGGCAGGCTTTGGCTGCATTTTGTGTTTTAATGAATCAGTTTGGCGTGCCATTGGCACCAGGTAAGACTGTGGGTCCCTCGACTTGCCTCGAATTTCTGGGGATCGAGTTAGACTCCGGAGAAGGTTGTTTTCGTTTACCAGGGGACAAAGTGTTAAGGTTCAGAGCATCCCTGCAAATGTGTATAAGTGAGTCTAAAGTTAAGCTGCATCAATTACAGCAGTTAGTGGGACAGTTGAATTTTGCCCTAAGGGTTATACCAATGGCCCGCCCCTTTTCCCGCTCGATCGCTCAAGCCATGGTCGGCCTGAAGGAGGGTCATCATCGCACAAGGCTCTCGGCGGAGGTTCGCCAGGACATGCGCATTTGGTTGGCATTTCTGGCGGATTTCAATGGTCGAGTTGTCTGGAACAAGCCGGCCGTGTCCTCTGAGGAGCTGGGGTTGTGGACAGATTCGGCAGGGAGCATAGGTTTTGGTGCCATTTTCGGCACTCGATGGTCTGCACAAAAATGGCCTGCATGGTGGCATGACAGTGGACTTGAGGTTCCGTGACAATTGTAAGTGGTGTTTTTAACTCGCACGAATATGGTCGAGTTTAGTATCTATGAACCGCAAACGACGAGTTTTGTAAGTGTGCGCAGTTTCGCTGTGCTAACTTAAACCGTTCGTTTGTTATGTGGGTTTGTCATCTGTACCCACGGGTTCCATCTTAGATACGGCATCCATTTTGTCTCTTGCCCTCAAGTAGCCAGCGAACGGACGCTGTCCGCTTCGCGACCCTGGGACTCCCAAGATATGGCGGAAGACGCATGTTCTTTGTAAGTGTCTTTATGACGAGGGGGATGCTACTGTAAGGCAGATGGCGCCGCTCGAGGCTCATCTTGCCGCACGGGCTTATTGTCTCAGTCGTGCATCTCATTAGGCACGTCCCTTTGATGCCTGTATCTCGTGCTTCTCGACACTCCCCTTTTACACCCTTTCCGATCTCCCTACTGTCTCCGTCTTCCTCTGCACCTGTCTTCGTTCCTATTTCGATCTACTTTACTGCTGATTGGAATTTGCTAATGGTGGGAAGATGGGTTTTTACAGTTGGGAACCGCCAAATGTTTCCGCACTTATGTTCCGGATCTTGTGTGTTTCAAAGTGATCTAAGCGACCCCTCTGAGAGCGACTTGTGGGAACCAGGTTGTAAACTATTGTGTATCATGTTATCCTATGGGTAAAAACTGTATAAAAGGAGCGATCCACAAATACAATTTGAAGCAGTCTCCCCGAACTACACTCGATGTACTTCCTGTGACTTCTGTGTTCCCTGCAGTAAATAAACCTTGACTCTTTGACGCCGAAGGAAGTGTCCCGTGTCTCTGTGACTTGTACGCCGGAGCAGGTTACCCACGAAGGTTTCAGGTGTTGTGCCCTGGCACCGCTGGGTCCAAAGAACCCAGTCCTTCAGACTGACAAGTAACATTGCTTTCCTGGAACTTTTTCCCATTCTGGTGGCCCTGAGAACATGGCCCGAGGGGTTCAGAGATCACTCTGTGGTGTTCTGGTCTGATAATATGACCGTGGTTGAGTGTATCAATAGCCAGGCAGCACGATGCAAATGGATTTTGAGACTACTCAAGGAAATCGTATTACTGTGTATGCAATTGAATGTGCTATTTAAAGCAAGACATGTCCCGGGGGTGATGAACCAGGCGGCTGATGCCCTTTCTCGTTTTCGTATGCAGGCCTTCTGGGGTTTTCTGCCCACAGCGGACCCGGAGCCGGCACCCTTTCCCGAAGCTCTTTGGTCTCTCGGTGCCCCGAACTTCGTAACCTCGTGGGAGAGAGTTTAGCACCCAGGACGAGGAAGGCATATGAAGGGGCGTTCCGTTCCTATTTGGCCTTTTTGGGGACTGTTAGAGGGGAACTTTGGGGCCAGGAGGAATGGGTAGTGAAATTTCTGATGTCTTTACATCTGGCAGGGAAATCGGTGGCTACGGCCCAGAGGCATCGGGCTGCCATTTCCTTTGTTGCTAGGGCTCATGGGATCCAGGACCCGACAGCGTCTTTCGTGGTACAAAAAGCGCTACGTGGGTGGCAACGCCTTGAGGGTCGCAGAGTAGATGAGAGGCGCCCAATAGGTTTGGATAGGTTGGCCCTGTTATTATCCAGACTCCCTGCAACATGTTCATCTCAGTTTGAGACAGTGTTATTCCGAGCCGCTTTTACGCTGGCATTTCATGGGGCTATGCGGGTAAGCGAACTAGTGGCGAGGAACAAGCAGGATGTGACGGGAGGACTGTGCCAGGAGCACGTTCAGATCAGAGGGGAGACAATGACTGTCTCGTTTGTCAGGTCCAAGACCGACCAAAGTGGGATAGGTGATTGCATAATCATACGCAGGATTCCCGGGTCCTCCATGTGCCCGGTGAAGTGTTTAGAGGATTATTTAACACGAAGGGTGGCTTCATGGGGGGGGACCTTGTTGAGACACGCTGACGCCACCCCACTGACAAGGTTTCAGTTTCAGCGGGTGCTTGCGATGTCGATTACCGCTGCGGGCTTGAACCCGGGCGGGTTTGGGACCCATTCCTTTCGGATAGGGGCTGCTACAGAGGCTACAGCCAGGGGTCTGAATGTGGAACAAGTTAAACGTGTGGGGCGTTGGTCCTCCAATTGTTATAAAAGGTATGTGCGGTTGCACATGTTGTGAAGCTGTAATGATGTACTCATGCTTCTTGTTTTTGTTTGGTTTTCAGTTGCGCAAGCCTACGAGGCGGGGCGGACTATGCAGTCGACCCAACACCGGGCCAGCGGTCAGACATCACCGGCTGTGAAAAAGGAGGTGTGGGTCGTGGGCCACTCATACGTGAGGCGTGCCGCGGACGTATTCAAGGCAGGTGACATGATTCACGTGGCTGGGGAATACGGGTACAGTGTGTCCTTCTACGGAAGAGGCGGTCTCTGTATTGACCAGTTTCAATCATTTTTCGAGGGTTTGCTAGGGCGGACGAGGTCACCGCCGTCTGTAGTCATAGTACATCTTGGGGGCAATGATTTGGTCACCACTGGTAGACGACTTCTTCTTGAGGCGATGCTTTCCACTGTAAGTTGGTTAGCGAGGAGAGTTCCAGGGTGCACAATTGCGTGGTCCCATATGATCCCACGAAAAGTGTGGCGGGGGGCTTTTTCTGTTTCTGCTTTGAATCATTCTGTACGAAAAATTAATAACAAAGTGAGTAGGTTGTTCCGTTCCAATACACTGCATTCTATTTCGCATGGTTGTATTAATGATGACAGTATGTATTTGGGGGATGGTGTGCATTTGTCTCGGGTGGGGAATGAGTTACTCATAGGAGACTTCATAGCTTGGCTAAAGACGTTAAAACATGACCTTTAGGTAGGAGTTTTGTGGGGGGTCCGGATAGCCGGTCAACTATCCGGCCTGTGGCGGTAAGGTCATGATCGGTGAGCACTAATTGGAAGATCCCTATGAGTGGGCGTCACCCATTACGGATGGGAGCGCTCGGGGGAGGTGGCCATTGGCCCCTCAACGGGGAGGCGGCCCCTTCTAAGGATGGGTCGCCGAAAGGAAAGGAAAGGCGGTCAAGGCCCCTTCCTGGGTAGGAGGGGTTACAGCCCCCTCCTGGGGAATTTCCCGGGGCCAGGACGTCTGCGACGGCAGATGTGGTAAGTTGTGTGGGGTTTGGGGGGGGGTCTACGCTACCTTCTAGATACCTCACACGAGTCCTCGTACGACCTTTAAGTGGCGTCGAGTTGTATTGGGGCCCCCGTCAAGTCAAGGGAAATTGGTAGTTGCACTTGAGGTACGCCTCTGTGCGGTCGCCCCTCACAAGTGAGGGGGATATTTCTGGGTTAGGGATCTTGACACCGGTGACGACCTTGCCGTTGGCCCTTAAACGTTAGGATGTACAATTTCAAAATTTCAAGTAAATGTTTTGTAGGATGTTAGTTCGGCTAGGAGAACCTTTGTATTAGAGAATATGTTAAGGTTAGCCAAACATCGCAATGTGGTAATGAAATTGTACATAATATGAAACTTTTGATTTAATGTTTTAATTTTGTTTCATATTTTAATAAATACGGCCGGGAGGGTCACTCCCTCCCGTCTTCCAAAAACTTCATAACTGTTTCCAGTTTCCCATCCTTGGGGATTGTGTTGAGAGGGGGTGGCGGGTATCTCAGCCATACGACCACTGTTCCAGCCTATTGGAAATCACGGAGAATCATCGATCCAAAGACAGATTGATTGGTTTAGGCATCCGCCCCTGAATCTGGAAGATTATCCTAGGCATCCGTTTTATCAACAACCCAAGTATCCCATCCCACTTTACAATCGTTACGCTGCTTTGTCAGGCATGGAGGGAATCGACTGACTTGATCCAGGGATGACAGTTAAAAACAGTTCTGTTAGTCCACAAAAGGTTCCCCCGATGATCATTGAGCAACAATTTTCAAATGACATCTTGTCTACCCAATGCCCTAAGCAAGCCCGTCTGAAAGACATAGCGATTGTTCCTGCCATTACGATCGCAGGTCAAAATTACCCCTCCCTAGCTTCCAATTCTAAACAGGATTGCTACTCCAGAATTGATAATAGATTAAAACCAGTTACTGGGGGACATAAAGGAGCTGAGACTAAACATTGTATCTCTGTCTTATTTTGGAATGTGGCAGGGCAGCGGGCAAAAGTGACTAATGACAAATGGATAGATTTTATTCCAAATTTTGACATCTTAGCGCTACAGGAGACTTCGGCATGTGATGTGATACATATGGAGGGATATAAGACTTATTTCTCGCCTGCCAAACCTTCTATTTCGGGCAGAGCGAATGGAGGCCTAACAACTTACGTCTCGAACCACCTTAATACGACTAAAGTTGTATCTATCAAATTAGACCCAAATTTCCAGATCCTTTGGCTATGCCTTGATAACAAGGAAAATTTTCTCGTGGTTAATTTTTACAACAATCTGACAGTTCTAGATGCAGTGAATGTGGGAACACTGATTCGATCCACTCTATTAACTTGTATGAGAAAGACTGACAAGGATGTGACAATCATTTGGGGGGGGGGTTTAACCTGGGTCCATGTATCTCTGAGGGTAATGGTATTTGCGGCATAATAGATGAAGCCAGTAATCCAATTACACATTTCAGGCATTGTACTTTAGGCAACCTCCTTAATGAAATGTTGTTTGATCTAGATCTAGTAATAGCAAACAACGCCAATAAGGAAGACTTGCTACTCACTCCAACATTCCATAGGATGGGACATCAATCAGTCATAGACTATATCCTGGTCTCAAATGGTGTTATGTTGGCAGAAACAGTGTTCACTCCGCATAAAATCCCATTGAGTGATCACACTCCAATTAGCATCTCCATGCCATTGTCCCAGAATTCAAGGAGCGGATATAGCTCCATTTTAACACAAAACAACTTGGCCTTAAATAGAATAAATGGCTATGCTTTGAAATGGGGAAAAATAGACCCTGCAGAAATAACAAAGCAAGAGGTAGTAAGGGCTCTCCCACATATTATAAAATATCTTAGTACGGCCGTATCCGATCAAGAAATTATTATTAATTTTCAGGCAATTCTAAAAACAATAAAAGAGGCGCTCTGGATTGAAATTAAGCAAAAACCTAGGGAGAAAAAAGGTTGGTTCAGTCACGCATGTATGGTGGCCTACTCTAATTTAAAAAGTGCCCTTAGGAAGTCGGCAAGGATCCCCCAAGAGGTAAAAAAAACTGCGGAAGATATATAATCTAGCACTCAAATCGAGGAAGAGGGAACTAAAAAAACAACTTTGGGACCAACTGCACGAAAGCTGCAGTTATAGGAACTCGGCTGCTTTCTGGCAAGTGGTCAAATCCCCTTTTTTATATGATAATACCAAGCTCCTGAAAATTGAGGTAGCAATAGAAGAGAAAGACTGGGTTCAACACTTCACCAAGATCTTTTCCCATAGCCCGGACTCCCAAAATTCAGGGGGTCCCAGACTCAATGATCTACCCAGTTCTTACCCCATCGACCTGCAGTTTACAACTCTAGAAGTTGCACAGGCTCTGAAAGCCAGCAAAAAGGGGAAGGCACCTGGTCCCGATGGCGTCCCAATTGATCTGTTCAAAGCCCAAATGGATCTATGGACCCCCCTTCTCACAAGAGTCCTGAATGCAACCTGTAACATTGGTTTATTGGAATCTTGGTCACGTTCCGTATTAGTTCCCATATTTAAAAAAGGGGACAGAGGGTTTGTTTCCTGCTACCGCCCAATCTCGCTTTTAGACTCCCTTGGCAAAGTGGCAGGTCGAGTCATTTTAGAACTGTTACAAGATTGGGCGGAGGAAGGCAGAATTATCTCAGACCTACAATATGGGTTTCGTCAAGGCTTAGGGACTATTGAGCAGGCCTTAAATCTCTCCCTCCTGATTGATAAATATGTTTCCATCAAAGGCGGAGACCTTTAAATGGTCTATGTGGATTTATCATCTGCGTTTGATTGTGTCTCCCATTCCAAACTCTGGTCCTTGTTGATCGATATGGGTGCACCATCAAACGAAGTGAAGTTCCTGAGAGAACTCAACTCAAACGCCACAGCTAAAGTCCGCTATGGAATTGGAGGAGAGCTGATGGAGGACTTTCCAATAGAAAGAGGGGTGAGGCAGGTCTGTGTCCTGGCACCCTTCCTTTTCACTTTTTATACGAACTGGCTGGAAAGTGAGATGTTGAAGGATTCCCAAGACCTCCCAATGGTGGAAAACCGCCCAATTCCCGCATTACTCTATGCGGACAATACAGTAATACTAGCCCGCACCCCCATTGAACTGCAAAAGAATCTGGACAGGTACTCAAGGTTTATGGCTGGTCCAGATTTGAAAATAAATATCAGTAAAACCTTTGTTATGAGGGTGGGTTTGAGTCGTAAAAGCAAAATGAGGGGGATCTACCTCAACAAAGAAAAAATAGCGACCACTGATAAATATTCATATCTAGGCATAACA
Source organism: Lissotriton vulgaris (assembly GCF_964263255.1). Taxonomy (NCBI): domain Eukaryota; kingdom Metazoa; phylum Chordata; class Amphibia; order Caudata; family Salamandridae; genus Lissotriton; species Lissotriton vulgaris. The sequence goes on along the minus strand of NC_141691.1, from coordinate 1,566,070,694 downwards.
ATAGACCATAAACTACAATGGAGAGCTGCCGTGGATACACGTAAATTGCTCTTTCTAAGAACCACAGCTGCCTTAACCAATTTTGCCAGAAAGCTGGGAAAGAGAGTGCCCCTGGAAATGATAAAGATTTACAAAGCCAAATGTCTCTCCGTGGCTCTGTATGGGGCGGGTCTTTGGGGTTTCGCTACTCTCGATAGTATTCAGCGGGTAGAAAACTCCTTCCTAAGATATTTATTAGGAGTACCTGGTAGCTCGGGTACTCTTGCTTGTCACATTGAGCTAGGTCTTCCATATGTTACGGACCTAGCAAAAACCGAACCATTGTTACTGTGGCATAGGATCTGGACCTCAGAAAAGGCAACCTTTACCCAGCTTATTCTTTCTGACTGCTTGAAAATGGATGACGCTAATAACTCAAGGTGGCTGCGATACGTAGCAAGATTTTTTCATGATCTGGGGTGGGACCAATATTAGGCAAATCCCTCCCTAATTCGTGAGGTACAGAGAAAGGCTCTAAAAAAGAAATGTTTGGCTCATTTAGAGGCTTTGAGATTAACGAGTGAGATTATTAAACCCTCTGTCCCTCATGCCTTGCTTATACAAACGGAACCTTCAATACAGCCATACTTCACCTATAACACCACGAGTTATGAACGACATCTGTTGGTAAGGTTCAGAATGAATTTCTTTTATAGATTGGTTACATTTCCTACTAGAAATAACTGGGCAAAAGCACTTCCCCCTTGTCCATGTGATGGTGTCTTGTTACAATCCACTCCCCATATCCTATTTATTTGGACTTTTTATCATAACCTTAGGAAAAAATGGCTTATACCCATACTAAGGAGTACTGGTCTTATACAATACCGTCCAGCATTGCTTTTTTTACAACTGTTACAGGGTGAGCGGTTGGTTTTCCTAGTGGCGAGCTTCCTTAAGTGTGTTGTCCGCCATCGTTTGACCCTAGATTGCTCACTGTAAAATATAGAAACCTGAATTTTAATAATATAACAAGTAATGCTTAGACATTTGTAAAAATTCAACTTGCAGGTTGCCAATCGAATAACATTTTATTTTGTAAATACTGTATTTTTTAACTGTATTACAAATGGCTATACGATTGTATTTATTTATGAATATATGTATGATTTGTAATGAATGCTTTTATGATTTGCAACCAAAATCGAAATAAAGCAATATTGAATTGAATTGAATTGAATTGAGTTTTTGTCTCAGGGCAGCGCTGAAGGTCTTCCTGCTGCGCTGGCCTACGGCAAAAGAAAAGTGCGGGAATGCTCTGTTTCTATCAGGTACGGCGCATTCCTGTCCTTTTACCCTGCGCTGGTACCTTATGCCCCAGTTTTTAAATAAAGCATTCTACAAAGTTTCTACACATTTTCCAAAGTGCGACCAGGAAGAGGGATGGCTGCATATATGTTGATCCTCTTATCAGTTGGAGTCACTTTGAACAGTGGTCTTTAGGGGAGTAGGTAAGATGATTGGCTTGGATACCACTTTCTCCCGAAAGAGGGTGCTTACAGGTTTATTGGAGAGAGAAACCCCTGGCCAACACTGCCAGATTGCTTGCACTCAATGTTGTTAATGTTAATGTTAATGTTAATGGGAATTTATTAAGCACACTTACACCGGGTGGCTTCATGGCACTAACCAGAGAGCAGAAAAGTACTGAAGGCGGACTGAACAGACTACAGCTGTCAATTATCCCAAGTTATAAGCTAGCCGAAACAACCAGGTCTTGAGGAGCCTCCTAAACTGCATGATGCCGGTACAAGACCGAAACTCCAGAGAAGACGAATTCCAATATTTAGTCGTCAAGACTGCAAAACGGCGGCCCCCCGGACGCACACGTTTAAACTTGGGTACAGAAAGCAGACAAAGATGGGCAGAACGAAGGGACCGGTTGGGCACACATCTGGGTAACAGGTTAGTAATAAAAGCGGGGCTTTTGGCATGCAGGGCCTTAAACACCATGCAGGCAGTTTTAAAAACACAGCGCTGAGAGATGGGGAGCAAGTGAAGTTTCTGAAGCGCTGGGCTGATTGGTTGCCATCTAGGTTGTCGCATGACCAACCGAGCAGCCTGGTTTTGTACTAACTGCAATCGCTTAGATAAATAGAGTGGCATCCCCAAGTATACAGAATTTGCATAGTCCAAATGGGATATGACAGTGGCCATAATAGTCCGGACAAGAGCGTCCTGAGTTAAAAAGCGGTGGATTTTCCGGATCTTGCGCATCTGAAAGAAGCACTTAGAGATCACACTGCCCACCTGAGGTTTCAGTGTAAGTTCCTTGTCAAGGGAAACTCCTAGCGTTTTTGCCGAGCTAGCAGGGGAGGGTGATTGACCGAGCTCCATGGGCCAGTAGTGAGGACCCCAGAATTTACCACTGTCCCCGGTCAAGACAAGCTCTGTCTTGCCCGGGTTCAGTTTCAGATGGTTACCGTCCATCCACTGTTGTATAAACAACAGTGTTTCATGGAGGTCCGCCACTGAACGTTCAGAGCCATCGATCTTAAGGACCAGCTGCAGATCATCTGCATAATTGAAAATTGTCATGTTTCTCATCTTCAGTGATCAAATCAAAGGGGAGGTATAGATGTTAAATAAGTGAGGTGATAGTGCTGCGCCCTGAGGAACCCCACATATGGTTTTATGAGCGGGGCAATGTAGGGCCCTTGACGGACTGCCTGAGACCTGTCATTTAAAAAAGACGACGCCGGCCGCCCCCCGGACACCTGCCAGTTCAAAACGGTCCAACAGGATTTCATGGTTGACCGTGTCGAACGCGGCTGAGAGATCTAATAGTACCAGTGCCCGTGGGGAACCCCCATCCACGTGTTCTCTGAGAGTATCCAACACCGCCACTCTAACCGCTTCCATCGAATGAGCTGGCCGGAAGCCTGCGTGGTGGGGGTCGAGATATCCAGACTCCTCTAGAAAGTCAGATAGACAGTTTGCTACATGAGTTTCCAGTAGCTTTGCGACAAAAGGCAGCAAAGAGATAGGGCGATAATTGGATAGCAATGTAGGATCTGCCCCGAGTTTCTTCAAAAGGGGAACAACTATAGCCTTCTTAAAGGTCGGGGGACTTTCCCCTCAGAGAGAGACTCATTCATTAGAGCCAGTATGGGGCTGGGAAAAGCCAAAAAACAATCTTTGAGGATATGCGGCGGACAACAGTCAGATGGAGCTCATGATTTTACCTTCATTAGGAGCTTATAAAAAGTTTCCAGGTCAATATTGGGAAATTGACTTAACGTATGAGTGTTTTTAAACTGATCATCAGGACTAGGTACAACGGAACGTTTGGGAATATTATTTTCAATAGTGATAATTTTTTCAATGAAATAATCATTGAGGGAATTACGTAATTCCTGTGATGGCGCCACCTTCAATAATATCCTCTCTGAATTAGAGAGTTCATCGACAATATTAAAAATCTCTTATGAATTATTATTTGAATTGGTAATGCGACTAGAAAAATGGGCAGCTTTGGCTGCCAAGATGTTTTTTTTATACTCTTTCCTAGCATTCACATAAATCAGTCAACATCATCTCCTACTCCGAAGATACCTAGATCATCCTCTGGCTGTCAGAAGACACTTCCACTACCAGAGCCAAATTCCACAGATGTATGATGGACGTCGCAGACTGGATGAAGGATAACTGCCTATATTGCTGGGTGCCGGTCTTCAGCGGCACATGTATGCCACGAGTGCAGCAGACATGACACAGATGCACAGGGCCTGATTCACAGAGTAAACTTATACGTTAGTGTACGTTTATTCTATTCTTTTGTTTTTCAAAACTTTCTTTATTGGTTTCCATTGGTACATCATTACAACACATCCACGTTTGGTCTCTATATCACAGTACATAGTATCTATTAACAGTTTCAGTTGCCACTTCACTCTGAACTCTACAATCCTTAGGCATGTGCATTGCTCTGTAAAGATGTATAGCATAATTGTACCTGTACCTCCCAACATCTCCCTCCCACAAATAAACAGGTGCTGCATGGGTATGACATCTGGTGTATACAGGGAACTGTGTTGTATAATACATAGCTGAAGACAGTAGGGTGTATGTAAATAGACGGGTACATCATCCCTTAATTCTCAAATAAAGAGGATACCTCAAAACTGGAAAAGGTGGAGTGTTCTTGTGTGTATTGGGCATGCCAGCAGCGGAAGTCCCCTGGAGAGGTATGTCACCAACATGCACCAGATATATTCAGAATTCCGAAAGTTGTCGTAATAAATATCTGCCAATACGCCACATTGTGAGGCCCTGCCACAATCTGGCATGCCATTGCTTTAATGAAAGGGCTTCCTTTTTCTACCAGGCATGTGCTACTGCCATCTTAGGAGCCCTAAGATATAACCAGAGAATGTAGCGGTCCCACAGAGTTTTATATTTGAGGGAGTCACCTCAAAGACCTAAAAGCATAAATCCAGGAGTGTCTGATATGGGATATCCCAGGATGTCTTTAATATGGGCAAGTCTTTCTGCCCAACGCAGGCAGATCGTGGTACAGTCCCACCATGAATGCAGGAAGTCCCCCAGTAAACCAAAGCCTCACCAATAGACATCTGAGGTATTGTGAAATATTTTATGCAGCTTAGTGGGATAAATGTACCAATCATATGCAGCCTTATAGTGAACCTCCCAGATTCCCATGGAATGGTTAAACCTAGGTATCTCCCTCCAAAGCCTACTCCATTGCGTCTCCGAGATATGGGTACCTAGTAAGTAAATTCTTTATTGTTTTGGTTAATTAAAACCATTACAAAAAATGCATTAAAACAAGTCTCCACAAGAGAATTAAAAGAGAAATATAAAATAACTGTGCTTAAAACCAGTCTAAAACAAGGGGGGCATATTGTTCATGGCGGCTGGTTGCAGCCCGTGAATTCCTCTTAGCCAGCTACCTGATATGTTTGTTTCCGTTCTGCTAGTTTCAGGAATTTCACCAGCTTTCCATTTAACGGCGGGAGACTAGGATCGAAACAAGCAAGAAATGCTTGTCTATGTGAGCAGATGTTCAGTTCATTAAAGGCTGTTTTTAACAGAGCTACTCTCTCCTCATTCAGCCTCGAGAAGTTACAAAGTAGATGCTTTAAATCTTCGACACTTTTTCGCACAGCCGGCATCTGGTCCCATAGTTCTTTCTCAGCCACGGTGGTAAGTGTGGAATGGCATGTAGAATCCCTAACCTCTGCTTAAAAAATACTTCATTTATTTTCCAGCCATATCCCAGTCCAAAATATGTTTGGAGCCCCCGAATTTTGTATGTGAGCAGAGTCATCCAGGCGTGACGCCTTTGAGAAAAGGTGGCTTTATCCACCACATGCAAGTGTCTTTTTGGACTCTTGTTCACTGCGTGCTTAAATTGCGCATGGGAGAGGGGGATCTCCCATAGTTCTTTCAGACCTGTGATGTTCAGAGACTCCTCTAACTACTTTTTCGCCAGTGTTCTCGAGGAGGTAATCAGGTATTGCCAGAGCTGTTAATTCAAGGTGTTTTCTGGAGAATTCCTTATTTTGTGCCAGCATTTTACATATGACCCTCTTTGTGCAAGTGTTTGGCTCATCAGATCAAGTTCCAAACGAATCTGTGCTTGTGACGTGTAGGATGGCAGATTAAAGAGAAGTCTGTATACCTTTGATATGGTTGTGTCTAAAGGTTTTGCGTCGGTACCTCTTAAAGCTTCGCTGCCATACGTGATTAATGACTCTATTTTACTTTTAGCCACTCGAAGCAGTGGCAGTAGAGTCTCACCTGTCAAGTTGGACTTTAGCTGTTTCAATGTCACGGTTATTAACAACCCTTTCCTCTTTATGGCCTCTAATTGACTTAGATAGCGGCCTCCTTTATCAACTATGATCCCAAGATGTTAATATTTCGAGCAGTTGGAGATTATTTTTGTGCCAAGGGACCAGGTGTGAAACGTTTTATTCCTGGTTATAGACAAAACTTTAGTCTGGTTGATATTGACTTCTAATAAGTTGTCATCGGCATATGTTAATCAGATTTTGAAGACCCACTTTTGTGTGGCTGACCAAAACCACGTCGTCAGCATAAGATATGCTTGGCAGCGCTTTGCCCCCAAGCCGGGGGGGCGTGGGAATTGCAAGCCTCTAGTGCGGGTGGCAGGTCAGCTGAAAATAAATTGAAAAGGGTAGGGGCTACCACGCACCCTTGCTTTAGGCCTTTTGTACTTTGAATACGCCTAGAAAGGTGCGAGTTGTTCCCAAGCTTTACTTGGACCCACGTGTTCGTATGCAATTCGATCAGTAGACTTAGTAAGGACGAGGGAATCCTCCCAAGAGGCCAGTTTCCGCCAGAGGATTCCTCGGTTAACATTATCAAAGGCCGCCTTAAAGTCTACAAAACAGAAGTGAAGAGCCTGTTTGGTCGCTCTTGCCTTATCGATAAGTAATGAAATGGCCACCAAATGTGTTGTTGTTCTGGTGTCTCTACAGAATCCGGTTTGGCTAGGTGGTATTAGGCTGAGGTTTGTTGCCCATTCTCGCAACTGGAACAGTAAGAGGCCCGCAAAATATTTGGCCTCAATATCTTGGAGTGCTATCAGGCGGTAGTTTTTTGGGAGTGTTCTATCCCCCGCCTTATAAATCAGAGAAATGATTGAACCCCTCCATGAGGCAGGAAAGTGCCCCGAGTAATTAACAGACATTTATTTATTTATTTATTTATTTATTTACGCGACTTTTATAGCGCAACAAATACCCGATGTGTCTCGGCGCTGTAGGGCAACTGGAGTCTATCATCAAACCATCCTCTTACTGATTGAACAACCATGTTTTCAAGAGCCTGCAAAAGCTCATCAGATTCGGGGCGGTTTTGATGGCTAGTGGCAGGAGGTTCCAAAGTTTTGGAGTGGCCACAAGAAAGCGCCTGTCTCCCCAGGTGACCGATCTTGTGCGTGGCACAGGGAGGAGACTGATGTTGGCCGATCTTAACTGCCTGCTGGGAGTATACAGTTGAAAGGCTTCAATCAAGAACCTAGGTCCCATGCCATGTACAGCCTTATAAGCAATGCAGAGGGCCTTAAACTTGACGCGGCTCTCGACTCTCAGCCAGTGAAGCTGACGGATACCAAGAGTGGTGGATTTGCGACGAGGGATGTTAAGAAGAATCCTAGCAGCCGCATTCTGAATAGATTGCAGCTTCGCTGTGACACGCTTCTAGGTATGAAGGAAGAGTGCATTCCCATAGTCTATCCTGGAGAAGACTAGGGTAGAGACCAGAGTCTTCCCAGCTGACGGCGGGAGGTAAGGCAGCAACTTCTTAATTTTTTTCAGAATGAAAAAAGAAGATGACACAACCTTGTTGGTATGGAGGTCGAAAACCAACTTAGTGTCAAAAATCACTCCCAAATTTCGGGTTTTTTCCACTGGAACAGGTGGGGGGCCAAGCTTTTCTGGCCACCAACCATAAGACCATTCAGGGGAGAGTCTTCCGAAGGTCATAATCTCGGTCTTATCCGAGTTAAGGCGAAGGCAGTTCAGGGCCATCCAGCTACTGACCTCAAGCATGGCTTTCTGGAAGTTGGCTGCTACAGTATGGCCGTCCTTGTGGATACCCAGCACCAGCTGGGTATCGTCTGCATACGATGTAAGCTGTATCCCATAGGTCTTTATTATCCTCGCCAAGTCCGCTACATAGATATTAAAAAGCATAGGGCTTAGCGAGGAGCCTTGTGGGACTCCACAAGGGAGTGCAGAGATAGGGGAATAGTAATCTCCCAACTTTACTGTCTGGGTACGGTTTGCCAGGAAAGATGAAATAAGATCCTTGGCACGACCGTTAATCCCCAAAGCAGTGACACGGTCGACTAAGATGGCATGGTCGACCGTGTCAAAAGCTGCTGACAGATCCAAGAGGATAAGGACAGCCGCCCCTCCCTGGTCCATGATCACCCTGATCTCATCAGAGGCCTTTATCAAGGCAGTCTCTGTTCCATGCCCTTTCCTAAAACCAAACTGCGTATCGTCGAGAAGATGGTGAGTCTCGACGAACTCTGAGAGCTGTCGGTTCATCAGGTATTCGCATACTTTGGCAGGAAAGGGCAGGCACGCTATCGGTCTGTAGCTTGCAACGGCTGAGGGATCTAAGGAAGGTTTTTTCAGAAGGGGTTTTATGACAGTGTTCTTCCATATACTTGGAAATTGACCTGTCGAAAATGCAATGTTGCAGATCTCCATGAGAGGGCAAGAAATCACTTCTGTGAGTTTTGACATCACAGATGGGGGACAAGGATCCAGTGGGGAGCCCGATTTAATAGTAGAGATGATTTTGATCACATCCTCATGTGGGGTGGGTAGAAAGCAGGAAAAATGGTCATGGTTGTGGAGAGACAATAGTTCTTCCCCGCTACCACTTCTACATTCAGTTCTGGGATTGTCTTCAAAAGAAGCATATATATCTGCAACCTTTGTGATGAAGAAGGCTGCTAATTCGTTGCAAAAAACCTGTGAGGGCTCCACTTCAGGCCCAACAGGGGGGGAAGACAAGGTGTTGACAACGGAGAACAGTTCTCTGGCCGAGTTAGCAGCGGTCTTGATTTGTGCCGAGAAAAAATCAATTTTTCGGGCCACGATTGCCTTTTTATAAATCTGAAGGGCATCCTTATAAGTTTGTCTGGCTATGGGGCAGTAGACCTTCCTCCAGCGCCTTTCTAGATTTCTACAGTGTTGGCGATGTAGTCGAAGGTCTTCATTGTACCAGGGGGCCGAGGGGGATACTCTATTGGGCTTCGTGATTTTCTCTGGGGCCACAAGGTCAGCGGCACTTCGGATCCAATCCTGAAAAGCTGAGGCCGATAGTGCCGAGGTATTTTCACCCTGAGGACGAGAGGAAACCAGGGAATGTAGCATCTGAGGCAAATCTGCAGTTTTCCAGGCACGTGTGCCCATTCTGATTTGAGGCCTGGAAGCTGAGGGGGCAATGGATCATATATCTATTTGAAAGATGATAGCCCTATGGTCAGACCAAGTGATTGGAATGATGTCTGATACAGATATGCCAGGATCGTTTGTGAACAGACCATCAAGGGAATGTCCAGCTTGATGCGTAATGCCCTTGACTAGTTGGTACAACCCTAAATTAGAAAAGTCAGCTATAAGTTGGGCAGTGTCGGAGTTGTCCTGCTCATCCAAATGGAAATTAAAGTCTCCCAATATGGTGTATGTATCAGAACATATAACATTGTCACTTAGGTCAGAGAGGGAGGAAAGAAAGGAATTACGGGGGCCAGGGGGACGATAAAGTATAACACCCTTTAGTGCCTGCTTAGGGGAGATGCTAATAGCAAAGGCAGCTGATTCACAATTAGCCGAATTTATAGGATCAAGTGTGGTACGATATTTATCCTTAAAGATAATGGCAAGACCGCCACCTCTCCCTACAGGCCTATCATGTCTAACGACACTATATCCCTCCGGGGTAGCATTACAGAAATCCGGACCCGACCCGGCATCTGCCCAGGTCTCCGTAACAAACAATAGATCCAACTCATGGGTGACAATGAATTCATTAATATAAAAACTGTGACATGGGAGTGAGCGCGTATTAATGAGCGCAGCTCGACATCCATGCGAAGCTCTGTTCACTACAGCATATGGCCTGCCATCCTGTAGTCCACAATGGGCTGGAATACTAGGTTGGGGAAGCTGATATCCACAGGCCGGACACACAAATAATCTAGTGACCGTCGCAGCTTTCAGGGGGGCAATAGTACAAGTCGGACAAATCTTACCAGTATTCAGCTCCATTAAGTACCGGGAAGAGTAGGTCAGTCGGGGACCAGGGGTTGTGGCCCTGGGCCATGTCCGGCCGCGGACGGGCGCAGACGGGCTTGGCTTTGGCGCGGCTTCGGCGCGCGCCCGCTGCGCCAGCCCGCTGCGCCGTCTGGACACGGTACTCATTATATAGAGAGTAAGGAGGGTGGTCATATAGAGGGGGATCAACGTATCAGCCCAATATTCTGGTTCAAGTTTGAAGAAGGCCGACGGGATTCCATTAGGCCCGGCTGCGCCATCTTTTCTACCTTTGGAAATTAATTTCCTAATTAGAACCACAGAAGGTTCAAATTTGGCATCTTCACATGGTGAGACTGTTTGTAATGGTCGGCCCTCCAATAGAACCTGAGGTTCGCCTGTTTTTGCAGCATGTTGGTTAAAATGTTGTTCAAGAAAGGATTCCCAAGATGATTTGGTTATATAAGATGTTATGCCATTACTTTTTGGATTTAACAATTTGTTTATAATGGACCAAAACTGGGCGCTATTATTGGCCTTGGAAGCATAATGGAGTTTTGCCCAGAAGTCTTCATCATTGGTTCTTTTGATTCCCCATTTCAGCTTTTTGAGTTCAGCACGATGTTTTTGAAGCTGCGCTAAAAGTATTCCATCTCCCGGGCTTTTCTTCAGCTGTCTTAAAGATTTATTTATCACTTTTTTGTGGGATTTCATTGCCATTTTCTGTGTGCCTGAGATCTTCCTAGTGACACCGGGCGCAGATAGTGGAAAGTGCCGTACAGTTGTTGAATAAATACTTGCAAACTCAGTCGTGAATTTTTTCCAGCCTACTACTGTATTGCCAGAAGGGTAGTTTGCGTTGTTTAATTGGCTTTTTGCAGCTTGTAATACCTCCACAGTATTTGCTACCGAAGTTTTGTTAAAAAAATCAAGTTTATTTGGACCATTGTCCTTAAACAGATAAAACATTCTAAAAACAATTCATTGTCAGATAAGAACTTTAAAACCATATACACCTATAACTCATTAAAATTCATCGCACAGGGCTTAGACTAATCGCAGTTCATAGTTTGTTTAACTTTTTGCATAAAGCTCCCCAGAGCACAAGCGATATCCAAAGAAAACATTTCTGTTAGGAGCATACTTGCAGCAAGTCTATTATGGACACCATATTTTTTTAAAAATTGGACATAAAATCTCCTTTCGGAGTTCTAAGCACTTTGTACAGTCTAATAAAATATGCATCATATCACTCGAGGTTCCCACTATACACTTACAGTTTCCAGCGCTAATTATCATCTCTGATTTTGCTCTAATATTACCATAATAGGGGTTCAATCCAGATCTTAGTCTTAGAACTTCTCTCCTCAGCCATCTATTCGGTAATCTATCCATATAAGGGAAGTGTATATCTTTTTGCCAGGCCTGGGCCATAAACTGAACCAACTTTTTCGTCGCCAGATAAGCTAGGTCCTCGGCTCGAGATACCACATATCCTACTTCCTTCAAGGCCTTTCCCGTGATCTCCATTTGCAGAGACACAGGATTTACATCAAGACTTAGCAGTTTGCCAACCATACTGAGGGAATTTCTAACCCCTTTAGCCCATATTCGTTCACTCACCAGCACTTCTCTTTTACACCACTGCGAGACCTTTAGTTCGTCCTCAGTACCCAGGCGTTGCCAAAATCTCACTAAGGCCATACAAACTGTTATCTTCCATGAGGTTACACATGTTTCTAACCTTACAGCTTGCACCATGGATCTTTTAGGGAGTGAGAATACGTTTTTCAAAGCGTTTCCCTCCTCTACATCCCATCCATGTTTGCCACCCAAGAATAGTAACTCTGCCCCATACAGGAATTGTGGGGGGACCATAGCTAGATAAGCCTTTAAAACTGGCCTTTCCGATTTTTCTCCGTAAATTCCATTAAATTTCCTAAGGTCATTTATAGATGCTGCTGTCCTTGTTCTACAAGCATCTAGGTGGATTTTCCATTTTAGATTTTTCTGAAACCACATACCCAGATACCTGTACTCTTCTACAGTTTCCAGCTTTTCAGGACCTAGGTACCAACTGAATCTTACTTCCTTTCTCCCAAAACATAAAATTGTTGCTTTGTCCATAATAACCTCTAATTTTTTCAACTTACAATACTCATGGAAGCTATTCAGCTTTCTTTGTAACCCAATCTCCGTTTGATCGAAGATTACCAGGTTGTCAGCGTATAAAAGGCATGCTATATGTTTCCCATTTATTTTGGGGTTTGCCCCCCTTGCACTACCTAAAGTAGAGGGTAGGTCTGCTATAAAGAGTGAAAAAAGTTGGGGGGCTAAGACACACCCTTGTCTTAACCCATTTCCGATTTCAATTTTTCTTGATATACTCCCGTCTGTGTCTAAGATAATCCGGGCCCAGTTTGCAGAGTGCAGAAGCAATTCTCTAGGGATATCATAGCCAAGGTACACAGACAAAATATCGAGTTTTAAAAATCGATATACCAAAATATCGAAGTTTAAATATCGATATACAAAAATATCGAAGGTAAGTAATATCGACAGTCTAAATATCGATATTGGTATGATATCAGTAATATCGAAGTTGTAAATATCGATGTTAACAATATCGAAATTAATAACTTTGATGTTACTAATATCAATTTTTAAATAAATTTAGTGTATATTATATTGTATTTATTATGTTTTATATTTATTTTTAATATATTTTAATTAAATATTGTCTTTTACTACTGTAGCGGGTTGTGGGTTTATAGGGGAATAGGGCGGGAAGTAATTTAATTATGTTAAATTAATTATTAATTAGTAGGAATTATTAATTAATTAATTGAGAATTAATTTTTAATTATTTTTAATTAATTGATTAATTGATAAATATGTTCTGTAGCGGGTTATGGGTTTATAGGGGAATAGGGTGGGAAGTAATTTAATAATAATTAATTAATTGATATATGTTTGTACATATTTTAATTAATAATTAATTTGTAATTAATTTCTATTAATTAGTTAATTAATTATTATAATTTTTTACATATTTATAATTATTAATTAGTTGATAATTAATTATTATTAATTATTTTATTACATTAATTATAGTAATTTTTTATATATAATTTATTGTTATTCTTAATTAATTAATTGGTTTAATTAATTAATTGGGCAAAATAATATTAATTATTAAATTAAATTAATTACAGCAAATGTGCTAATATATTTACTTTATTGTTATTGTTAATTAATAATTAATTGGTAATTAAATAATATTAATTAATTTTGGGTACAGGGCTATTTTTAGGGTTCAGGGTCAGTTTTCAGTTCATGGGTACAGGGGTATTTTTAGGGTTCAGGGTCAGATTTCAGTTCATGGGTAAAGGGGTATTTTTAGGGTTCAGGGTCAGTTTTCAGTTTTTGGGCAAAGGGATATTTTTAGGGTTCAGGGTCAGTTTTCAGTTTTTGGGTAAAGGGGTATTTTTAGGGTTCAAGGTCAGTTTTCAGTTTTTGGGTAAAGGGGTATTTTTAGGGTTTAGGGTCAGTTTTCAGTTCTTGGGTAAAGGGGTATTTTAAGGGTCAAGGTCAGTTTTCAGTTTTTGGGTAAAGGGGTATTTTTAGGGTTCAGGGTCAGTTTTCAGTTTTTGGGTAAAGGGGTATTTTTAGGGTTTAGGGTCAGTTTTGGGTTTTTGGTGTACAGGGATATTTTTAGGGTTCAGGGTCAGTTTTGGGTTTTTGGGGTACAGGCGTACAGGGTAAAAACTAAAAAATATTACATTACATCAAATAAATTAGATGAAAAAAAATAAAATTACTTTAAATTTTTAAGTGTTTTATTTATTTTAAATGTATATGTATTAGTTTTAATTTTGTTTTAATATTTTTATTTAATACTTGTAAAATTATATGTATTTAAATATTATTTTTACATTATTATTAATACATTTAAAAAAACGATATTTTTGATTCCGATATTTTTGTACTTCGATATTATTTTTTCGATATTTTTGTACTTACCTTAATGAAGATAGGATTCCGATATTTTTGCTGTCGATATTTTTGCTCCGATATTTTTGCATGTCGATATTCTGTCTGTCGATATTATGTCAGACATTCCATAGCCAATCAATGTCTCCCACAGCTTCTCACGGTCTACTAAATCAAACGCAGCGCGGAAGTCCACAAAGCAGCAACACAACCTACCATTCTGCTCTATGGACTTCCCCGCTATAGACCAAAGTGCAAAGCAGTGGTCGATCGTCGATTGGCCCTCCTTAAACCCCCCTTGTTCTGGTGGTATGACTTGGTTCAGCTCTGACCAATCCTTTTACTTTTCTAGGATCAATTTGGCGAATACTTTTTCCCCTATATCCAACAAATTAATTAACCTATCATTTTTAGGTGAATTAAGGTCCCCTTTTTTGTGGATCGGCCTTATTATTGCCCTTCTCCAAGTTTCTGAGATTTGGCCTGAGGTAAGAATCCCTTGGAACAATTTAGAATAGAACAGAGCCCACCAATCCATCCTCTTTTTTATCACCACCGCATGGAGATTGTTTGGGCCAGCTGCTCTTGTCAAATTTAAGTTAGACCCAATTTTTTTGACATTTTCGATAGAAAAATGAGACTCCATTTCTTTACTTACTCCGCTCCATACTATAGAATTCGAGCATTCTGTTTTGTTCCAGGCCCCATAAATTTCCCCCAAGTAATTTGCCCACTCGTTTTCGGGGATCACGCATTTCAGGGTGCCTCTTTCTTTATTTGAACTTTCTTGCACCAATCTCCAAAATCCTTTCAAATCTTTGGATTCTATGGCGTTCAGCAATTTTGCCCAACAGCTCTCTCTAAAACATCTTTTTTTGTTCGTCACCAGCATTTTATAGAGCCTCCTATGCTTCCCGAGACTGTCCCTCAGTTCTACACTGTATTTTACCATTAAACTTCATTCCTGTTGCCTCATTACTCTTTTGGCCTTCCTACAATCCTTGTCAAACCATCCACTACCTTTCTTATACCTTGTACTTCCCCTCTCGCTTCTGGGGTTTTTTTCTTTTATTTTTACCCTCAGGCAATCCACTAATACCCGAATTGAGTTCTCAAACCAGGAACACTCATATACAATTGACATATCTTCCACCAACAACGTCTGTTGAACTGCTACTAGTTTTTCCAGATATTCCTCCATAATCCTAGTTGTGAGGCGTCTAGGATACTCAACTTGCACTGGCAACATTGTTTCCCTATGATGTTTCTTTTGCTCACATACTTCCAGCCTTAGCGGGAAATGATCACTTCCCTCTTCGTCTGTCACCTCAAATTTTTTGATTAACTCAAAAAACCATGCATGTATATAAACATAATCGATTGGGCAGGGTTGCTGGCCTGACTTGAAGGTTCGCTTTGCAGGTCTATCTATATCAAATCTCCCATTTGCACAGATCAGCCCCAACGCACCCAACATTTGACCTAAGGCTGTGTCCTGTTCTGACATTCTCACCCTTGGAAAAATTGCATTTCCAATTTTGTAATAATTCAATTGATCCTGGCACCATTGATTGGTCCTTGCAGGGTTTAACTTGTGATTAAAATCGCCCAGCACTAGTATTACATCTCTTGGATAGGTCTCGTTCATAGATGTCAGATCTTCATTCAATTTTTCCAACTCTTCCCTATATGACCTCATTTCCCCCTCTGAATGTACACATTTACGATAATAATGCATTCAAACCTGGGGTCGGGGTTCAGCAATAACACTCTACATCCTATAACCCATTTACATTTTGCATTCAACAAAACCACTTTTTTGGCAATTTTAATTGATACCAATGTCGCTTGTCCCCCTGAGGGTCTACCAAAATGTTTTCTTGTCGCTACCGAAGTTTTAATTCGTTTGAGATTTATAGTATGGCTGTCATCCGGTCCCATTGGATTTGAAAGTATGGCCTCAGGAAGGGCTCCTAGAATGACTTCTTGAGGGCGATGATCGCTGTCACCCTTTTCCCCTAAGTTGAAGCCCAATACATAATGGAACAGTGAAATGGAGACTAAAGTGTAGTCAATTGTAGAGAATGTCTTGCTTGAGGTGAATGAGGCTACAGATGGTGAATCATCAGGAAATCTTCCATTTAGAGCTCTTAGGCCCATATGTTCCAGATCTTCCAATAACGACTTTGCAAGCTTGGATGTTTTACATTGGCTGCTAAATACTTGGGTTGCTATATTCCAATGGAATGACTGGGCCTGAATGTCGCTGTTTGCGGAAGACCCCAAGATGCATTGATTAAAGTCTCCAGACAAAATTAGGTTTGTTGATGTTTGAGTAGTGATAACATGATGTAAATGGTCCGTTAGAAGTTTCCCTTCTTCTCTCTTATTTTTTGGATTAATGTAAGTGTTGGTCAGTTGGATCTCTTTCTTTTCCCCCCCCAAAGTTAAGTGATAGCTCTACTGTGGTTGTAGCTGAGGAATTAGTTGTTAGAGCCCGTGCATTACCAATAGTTGATATTTTAAGGTAAGGTACTAGGCCTCCTCACAAACGACCAAACTTGTTTTTCCTTATTGCTGCAGAATGGTATCCGGTATAACCCTCTAAATGAAGTGGCTCTTCTCCTGGAGAAGGATGATGTCGAATGATTTCACATATTGAAGGAAATCAGTAGCCGCTGCTTTGTTATTAAGCCTGTTTATGTTCCACATGCATAATTTCAGGTGCAGTGCATCTGTGCACAGAGCAGGCTCTGTTGGATCACCTTGTCATTGAGGATTTATTATTGTATTACTTATTCTGAAAAGCCGATGTTCAATCGTGCGATACGAGTTGGTGGACCTTGAGGAATTTGCCACAGGTGACGCCTGAGCTGCTTTTGGAGAACGACCCAGTGCGCCCCTCAGCACAGACCTTGTCATTGAAGTTGTGTTGGGTGGTTATTGCTTGGGCCTCTCAAGCAAGGGCAACGGGTACCCTGTGTTATTGTAAACATCTGTGTTGATCCCCCATGTTTTGAGGAGACCTTGCTCTTTGAGGATTTTATTAGCAATTTCAGGCGAAATCCATGTAGCTTTTGTCGCCTCATTCCCATCCAACCTATCAGTTCTTATGAATTCTATAGAAAGCAGGTCCGCTGAAGATAAGTCGTTTAGCGCTGGTATGGTGTTAAGTAGTCGTAACAGATTCCCTCTGTTTAAGATGTCAAATGGGCCCTTTGATTGGTACTCAGGAGGAAAAAGGATGCTCGTCGGAAGCTTTTTAGGAACATGCATTAGAACAGTTGTCTGGTTGTTAGGGAGTTGAATTCTTAGATTGTTATAGTCAGACTGGGGCAAAAGACCAATAGGATTGTCTCCAGAAAGAAAAGTTAATGGAACAGGCACAGAAGGAGCTGTGGTGGTGCTTGCTATAGTGGAAGAGAGCTTAGTTTTGGGGGTCGGGGGCCGCGGTTCCGTCATTTCTGTGGGGCGAGAGCTTTCGCAGAGAGACATGGTTGGATCATCTTGTGCAGGATCGATGATCTGATTTGACTGTACCGTTCCAGGCTGAAATGTTCGAAGTGTAGTGAGGGGGATCCCATTGAACGCTTTATTAAGGCCATGCTTGTCCATCATCTTCTGCTTCTCGATGTTTTCGCCAGGTGAGACTCTGTCGTCCTCCGAAGTGGAAGCCGCTGTATTAGCTATAATATGTACTCCGTTGGAGGAAGGACTAGGGCCTTTAGAAAGTGGATCGCTCCTGAGGTTGCCTGCTGTGTTAGGTCACATGACCTGCTGTTCAAGTCTTTTTCCTTGCTGAGTGGATAGACTTCTGGCATACTTGTTAATATTAGTTTTTTCCGGCCTTTCCTTTTCTGCTGATGTCGCCCTTTTGCATTGAGGGGCGGCTTGTTGACGTTTGGGGGAGGAGCAGAACAAGTTGACGTGTGAGCCAGTTCCGGCACCAAAGACCCCGACGGCGACACCAGTAAAGCTTTTCCAGAGGGGTTTGATGTAATTGACCCTCCTGTTGGTACTGCATGGAGGGCTGTTTCGGCCGGGTGATGCACTGAGGCCTTGCGATTGTCCCTTTCGGCATCCCTTCAATTAAACAAATGTCAATAATGGGACCACAACTACATGCCAACTTTGCCTCCTGCTGAGCTCTACTGATAAATGAGTTTAGTTGGCCGAGTTTGTCGTCTATCCGCCCGACAAAGACAGCCAAGGTGTCGAGTAGTATTTCAGCTGTAAATCCATTTTATCGGATTGGGAATGGAGAGTATCAACAGTTCGTTACATAGTGTTGAGCAAGATGTCCCACTTGTTTGATACTTCTGTCACTTTGGATCTTGTTGGTAGCCCCATACCGGTGGCCCCTTTGTTGGGAGTTGAAGATAATGAAGACTTCGGTAAGGAGGTTGAATTAGAAAAAACGCCCTCCTGGATTAGGCCCCGTTCGGTGGCCTGAATTTTGCTGATTGATTCCACTATTGGCGGAGATGGATTAATGCCCGCAGTCGGGATGTATGTGGCAACTAGATCAGCCCATTCTTGTGTGCCCAAGTAGGTTGTATTGGCGAGGCAATCACTCCCAAGGTTTGGTGAGTTTGCCACACCCTCCTTGCATAGGCCTGGCTGGTCTTGTACATATCCTTCGGGGGGCTATGAATGGGGGCTTTTACTGTCCAGTTGCCCTAAATGACTGTTATCTGCAATCGGCGGGTTGTTTAAGTTTCCTGGATCATCGCTGCTTAGGGCTACTTGCCATTGTAAGTCTTCGCTGCCACTGCTGATGATAAAATTGGGCGGAGGATGCTTTTGTGTCTGAGCAATTTCACATGGAAACAAGACTGTTAGTCCATTAGATTCGTAACAGAGGAGGATAAATGGAGAACAGACATGGCCCCCCTGTCTCCTGCCAGGGGCACTTATGGTGTGCACATGGCCATGTAAGAAGACTTCCCGTCAGCCGAGGCCCCTGTTTCTCCCGCTATCGCTGAGCTCAGTACAGGTTGGTCAACCAATATAAGAGAGTGAGGTGAAGTAAGACTGGCTTGGTTCAGGGATTGAACAGTATACGGATCCACCGGAGATAGGGGAAGAAGTGAATCCTGAAGGCCCGGAATTTTCCCACTAGTCGAGAAAATGATGGAGAATGGATCCTTCAAAAAGTTGAATTTTGATGTAATCTTCGGTTGTCGAAGAGTAGGACGAGGAATCGCTGCTGGTGAAACTTGATCGCTAGACGGACTGGGTTCTCTTTGGGGGCTGCCTTCTTTAGCGATCTCTTTTTCATTAGTGCTTGATGCGATCTCCAGCGTTGCTTTCAACTTGTTTTTGGTTCTAGGCTTCGGCTTGGTCTCGAGCTGGACCCTTTTCGTGCCTGACCTCATGCTGAATTTGATGGATCACTGCGGGGATGTCAGAAGTCAAGAGTCAAAAGTCGGAAGTGATCGCACACCACTCCAAGGGGAGTAGGGGGACAGAATGTTATGGTGCTAGCTAACCTGTAGATCGATATATTTGTCCTGTGGTTTAGAGAGATAAGTGATTCACAATGAGCTGCAGGGGCTGCTTTTAAATGTAATAGCTGGCAGGCTGCTGTTAGGTGCAGAGTGCAGAGTAAAGATAGCCCGACAATAAGAGGGACTGGACAAGACCATTGACCTCCCCTTTGATGATGCGTCATCGTCAATAGTAATGTCTGGAAGGTCTAGGGAATCAGCTGCCTACTCCATGAATCACGGTGGGAGTCACGTCAGGGGACCCACAGTCGCCACTGGTCCTTCCCGCCTCTGCACCCAGCTCCGTTCAACTCCACTCCCACAACTCCGCTGCAGCTACAGCTCCGGTTGTAGGTCCGAAGCAGGTCCAATGCAGGTCCAATGCCGGCAGTCGACTTGCAATATCCCCGCAGCCTTTCCCCAGCCACCAGGCAAGATCAGCGAGACCAGCCGATCAAGACCAGGCGATGCAGGCGATGCAGGCGATGCAGACCAATGTGCTTCCACGCCGCACCACACAATGCACCACACAGTCACCCGCTGGTCAGTTCCGCAAGGCTTGGTACGGCACCCCTGAAGTTCAATAAACCTCCCCAGAATCCTCAGTGGAGAGAGGGGCAGACAGAGGCGCTCTAGGTGCAGGACACCGGCCGCAGCGACCCGATGACCACCTGAACTGTTCTCTCACTGCACCTGCGCACTGTTACACACACACGAAAAAAAAAAAACTGATGACACCACCTTGGCCCGGTACAGTACAACGCAAGACCGCTTTATTTCTGATTCAGTTCCGGGACCGGAACCGGGACCGGAGCAAGATCCAAGTCCTCTCTCGGCTCTCACAGCTGCTCAGCTGCTCAGTTCCCCGCAGTGGCCTAGTGGCGCGGCTCAGCTCAGCCGCTCAAGAACTGCAGAGAAGGCGCCAGCTGTAAGTAAGTAAGCCGGCAGCTTGTTTCTTATTTCTTGTTTCTGGTGCATTGGGGGCTTGTCGGCTTTGTCGGGCCTTTTGCGGCTCTACTTGGCCCCCCTTGGGATCGGTGCCGAGGCCGGGGCCGGCGCCGGTAAGGATGGTCGGCTTCTGCCGGTCTTTTCACGGCTTTTCTCAGCGTTCTTGGCTTTTTAGGTGCAGGCAGGCGCAGGCTCCCGCTGAGCGGTTCACTACACGACTCCTCAGCGGTGCCTCGATTCAGCAGCTTGTCAGCCCCTTGCACAGCTCCAGGTAGATTGATAAAGCGCCCCCACTTTGTGGAAATTACGGGGGGCAGCAAGCTGGAAGTCTGGAGCTAGTATATCTTCCCAAAAAGCCACGTTGTATTTGAGGTGAGGTAATTGTTGAGAGCAATAGGGCATACAGAAAAGAAATATGTTGAAACAACTCCACTCCTGACAAAGCGTTCAATGGGTCTGAGATCCCTAGTGGATGCTTCCCTCATCTCTGGTTGAAGAACCCAGTGTCTGAGTTGGGTGTAGTGAAACTGCTCCAAAACTGGTAGTTGGAAGTCCCTCTGGCAATTCTCGAATGATAAGATGCCCCAATTGTGAAGGAGGTTTGACACCGTGAGGCATTCTCTCTCCCTCCACTCATCATAGTGACCTGAATGTAAAGCTAGGGGGGAATGCTGGGTTAAAATGAATCAGTGTAAAAGGAGAAGGAAAGGTTGTCCACTCTGTCTATCCCAAACCCGTAGAGTAGGCCTGGTGGGAGTACTGATATACACATTAGGCGGACAATCTGATTTGAGTTTTTAAAGAAGGTCCTAAATGTACCCGCTCAACATCGCTCTGTCCAAATGGAGCCAGTTTTTGTCAGACTCCCGCCCTGATCACTCTGCAATCACTCTTAACTGTCTGACTTTGTAGTAAAGCTCCAGGTCTGGCTATGCTAGTCCTCCAGCCCTCCGCAGGAGTAGGAGTTGTCTATAAGGAAGACGAGCTCTCTCTCCTGACAAATGAAACGTATAATTAGAGATTGCAAAGCTGGAAGGAATCCATGGTCCAGGTCAACTGGTAACCCTAGGAAAAGACACAATAGTCTGGGTAAAACAATAATTTTAATAACCTGTATACACCATTACCATGTGATATACATGGGAGGCCATCTGCGAAAATCCTGCTTGAGTTGTTAGAGGAGTGGTGGGTAATTAGCCCTAAAGAGATCCAAAATCCAAGGCATAATCTTAATGCCAAGATAAGGTATTTCCTTCTTGGCTCTACAGTTAGGATGTTGATGCCACTAGGGAGTCCATTTACCCTTGCCACCGAGTGAGGATAAGGAAGTAGAATTTGGGTAGATTGACTCGAAAGCCTGACACGGATTCGAAGGCTTGAAGCTCGGAATGTACCATGACTGGGGTCGAATTAGGGGGAGGTCAACATCATCAGTTCATCATCTGCGAACAGGGAAATCTTGTTTTCATCAGTGCCCAAGGGTATACCCAGAATCATAGGGGATGCACCCCCTTTGCCGTAAAGGCTTCAATACCAATGGCGAACAATAAGGGTGAGAGGGGGCAACCCTTTCTCATTCCCCTCCCCAAGAGGACAGGTTACAAGCCCACTCAGTTTACCAAGGCCCAGGCTAGGGGTTGTGCATATTTGGTTTTAATCATAGCTATACATTTGTTTCCAAACCCAAAGTGTTGTAGAGTGTGGAATAAGAAATTCCAGACTACCCAATCAATTGCTTTTTCCGTGTCTAAAGCTAGCAGAACTGATGGAAACAATTGTTGAACTGCCTTTTCAACCAGGACTTCCCTTCGAAGGTGATCTTGGGTTTCCTTGTCACTAACAAACCCCGACTGATCTGGGTGGATTAGTTCAGGCATAAGGGTTCCCAAACTAGAGGCTAAAGTTTTGGTGTATCACTTAGCAGCTAGGTTGAGTAGTGCTATTGGCTGGTACAATCCACGCTGCTGTGGGTCCTTTCCTGGTTAGTGTATCACTAAGATAAGCGTCTCACTCATTGATGAGGTCCCAGCCCCGGAGGTTGCCATTGTGTTGAGAAGGGTCATGATGTGCTGTACAAGCTCCAAGCCGAAAGTCTTATAAAAGTGTGTGATCAGGCCATCTGGCCCCGGGGACTTGTTGGGCTTAAGGTCTTTGATAGCATTACGGACTTCCTCCTCCTCTATAGGCCTTTCCAACAGCTTGTTTTGTGCCGCCGTTACTTTCACCCTCAAGTTAGCTCTTCTGCTCTGTCTTGTTATGGGGCTCTGCAGTGTAAAGGGTTTTATAAAAGCCCCGAATGATTGAGCCTTCTTTTTTTTTATTGGTTCAATCCATGTACCAAATGCATGTAACAAATATAGTACTAACAGTTACAATCCATACTAGCAAACTAATTAATGAAAAACCATTAACAGGCACAACAAAAAAGTCATAAAAATCCCAGCTTTTTATATATAACAACAAGGGCGCCCATTCGAGTCAGCACGAGACCTCGGGGAATATATTTAAACAAACAACAGTGGTCCCAAGCACAAGAAGGATAGTAACATGCAATGAATATAGACACAATGGACACTATATTGAAAAATGACTTGTCCAGCCGGAGGTCCAATTTTTCCTATAAACAACGAATATTCTGAAGGAATACCTTCAACATTTCAAAGAGAGGGACACAAGCCTGTACCCAAACATGTACAATTTGACATAGAGAAGAAGCTAGTCAGAGAGTAAAACAGAATTCTTTGGCAAAAGCTGTTATTTTCTGTAAGTATCTCAGTGACAGAAATTTAATTAAACACCATTACTTGCCAGACATGGCATTCCATACATTTTTACAGTATATGGTGTTTTTAAAGTCAACGGCGTTTCGATCTCATTTATTAAATCACAGAGATCATCATCAGGACAAGATATTACCTAATATTTACAAGCCATGATAGCCGGTGGGTGGCCACAAAGGATGGGGGCCATGTACGTGTGGACGCCGATGGAGGTCCAAAGCTGGAACTGACTAGAGGTAGAGTTCCGATAATAGAATTGCGCGGGGAAATGACTCCCGCGGGGCGGCCGGTAATGATTTAAACAGCGCCCCAGCCGGATGCTTGGTCGCGTAGGGGAAGGGAGCCTTCTCAATTGACTCGAATTACTTCTTGTCATTGAGATACTTACAGAAAATAACAGCTTTTGCCTAAGAATTCTGTTTTACTCTCTGACTATCTTCTTCTCTATGTCAAATTGTACATGTTGGGGTACAGGCTTGTGCCCCTCTCTTTGAAATGTTGAAGGTATTCCTTCAGAATATTCATTGTTTATAGTAAAAATTTGACCTCTGTCCGGCTGGACAAGTCATTTTTCAATATAGTGTCCATTGTGTCTATATTCATTGCATGTTACTATCCTTTTTACGCTTGGGACCACTGTTGTTTCTTTAAATAAAAATCCCAGCAGCAGAACAAATAAGATCCTGATATCATTAAGCAGTCTAGAACAGTTGCTTATTTCAAATATTGTATCATAGACTCCCATATCTGAATCCCAAGTTTTTGACGGGTAGTTGATTTTAGGGAGTTTAGACTATATTCCATATTAAAAACATGGTAGAATTTTTCCCTAAATATCTCAAATGTGGGAGCCTCCTGTTGAAGCCAACATGAAGCAATACATAGACGTGCCACAGCTACGGCAATAAATAATAAGTATCTGAATTTATACACTAGTTGATCATTTGAGATATTAACCCCAATTCCTAATAACATCATTGCCTTCGTAAATGAAATAGGCAACCCTGTGACTTCTTGAAGAAACAATTCTATATGTTGTTTTAATTGCCTAAATACTGTGCAATCAAAGAAGATATGCACAATATCTGCTCCCTCACTGTGACACCTGAAGTATTTACTATCGTTGTTGCCACCCCACTTCATCATAAGTTCAGGTGTGTGATATAAACCAAAGATGGTCTTAAAATGTTGCGCTTGTAAGTTTGAAGAAAGCATAATTTTTCTTGCCTTATCTATAAAGGTCTCCATCACCTTTTTATCAAGCCCTAAATGTATAGCCCATTAATATAGAATATAGTACCCCTATCTTAGCATTCTTTCTAATAGCCTCTACCATTGGCAGCATCGTGATTCCATCGTATGGATGGTGTCTAACAAGATCATCACGCAGTTGCAAATACCTAAAGAATTCATGGTGATGAAGTGGATAAATGTAATCTAATTCCTTGAATGAACATAACACCCCTCCCCTATATAGATCACTCAGTAGACTAATCCCTCACATCTTCCAGTGCAGCATCTTATGATCCCTGCTTGAGCCTTTTCTGTGTCAATATGTTTCCAACGAATCCCCGTTCTCGTGCTATGCGCAGTTGCCGAGCTAGCTGAGCCCCCGCCTTATTGCCATGTTCATAGGTTGTGCTTTTGAGCCACAGCACCGTGAGCTTGACTCTGTTGGTGTAAATGGCATTAAGCTTGCCCCTGAGGGCTGTAACCTTTCTTTACTGGGTGGTTCTTGTGAGCCGGTTCCGCTTGTCGGAATTTAGCTTCCAAGGCTATCCTGTCTTGGGTCCTCTGTTTGTTCAACGCTGAGATTAACTCAATGCATTTGCCCCTTAGGACAACCTTAAAATAATCAGAATAATTACTGTGTTTCATATCATTTGGATTGTTCAGCAAAAAATATGCCCTAATGGCCTTTTTAAGTTTGTACCTCATTAATCTATGTGGGAAAAATCATTGGCGGTATTTCGAAGGTCCAATGTCCCACTGTATAGTCAGTGCCATGGCGCATGGTCAGAAATAGTAATTGGGTGAAACAAGACTGTTTGCAAGGCAGGTGAAAGGGGCTGATTAAGAAATACTTAGTCTAGCCTTGAATAGGACCGGTGGGAGTGCGAAAATTAAGTATAGCTGTACTCGGCGGGAATGCAGCGTGCATCATGCGCCTATGAGGCCAATAGAAAAAAATATTTCTTCAAGGCTTTGGAGAACGAGCCTGTGAAAGCTTTGAGGGCATTGGAACTATTTAACTCTGCTTCCCAGGTAAGCTTGAATTGCTACGTCAAAAAAATATCCCCCTCCACAAATCTACCCAACAACGACAACATGGAGAAAAAAAGGCGCCTTGATGCGAGTTGGGGCATATATAGACAGAACTGTACACATGCGGCAGGGTAATTTACCCTTAACCATGACCATCCTCCCTTCCTGGCCGGACTTGCAGCCTTACGGTAGAAATTTCAGTGAGGAGTAAAAAAGAAAGAACCTAATCATCATGATTGGTCAGAGCTGAAGATTTGTACATCATGGGATATGCCTAGTGCCATAGTCTATGTTCATCTGCCCTTTTCAAGTGAGTCTCATCTAGCACCACCACAATATGTCTACCAGCCAGCAAGTATTTTCATAATTTGAGGCACTTTGCAGGAGAGTTGAGCCCCTTAATGTTCCAGGTAAGTGTAGTGACAAACATAGTTATCTATCACAGGGTGTCACCATTCTTGCGCAAATCTCCCCGAGCAGTATTCTACCCCTCCAACCCAGTGACCAGAGCACTTTTGTGAGATTCCCCATCTTCCCTGCCCATCCCGGTAAAATGTATAGACCACTGTCCCCATGCACCAAGAACTAAGCAAACCAAATCCCCAACATACACTCCCAAACATGAACAAATGGTATTGAGTTACCTGGTGAAACACACTCTCAATCGAGAGACTTCTCAGAGGAGACATCTAGGTCAGTAACAGCTAGTGCAAGCTAAATATGGCTTGAAGGAAAAGACAATGCATATTAAAAACCATCCATTAATTCAAGATAACATTTGTTAAAAAGTGAAATAGTGGAAGCGCTGATGCAAAGACCACCCGTGTGTCTCACTTCAGGAGCGGCTGTGTGGGCAGTTCGACATTCAAGTGTTCAAGCCCCAATTGAGCTGCTCAGAAAAGTCATAGTACCCCAGGTGAAACGAGTCAGAAAGCGTAAAGTCCAAGACCAAGGCTTCATCGTTTTCATTTTGAGCGGGTTCGAGACTTCATAGTTTTCATTTTGAGCCCCAACAACCACGCTGCCTCGTAGAGCGTCGAGACATGATGGTTCTTGTTGTGAAGGGCAAATGAAAGGCCAAACGGATATGTCCACCTATATTTTACATTGTCAGTTTTTCAATGATAGGACGGAACTGCTGGCGGTTGGTTGGTCTGGTCAATGTGGAGGGGCCAATGTCCTGATAAACAGTGCAAGTAGCGCCTTCAAAGGATATATCTCTGGCTTTTTGGGCTGCCTGAAGTAGTGCCTCATTCATCTTAAAGGAATGGAGCTTAGCAAATGCATCTCTTGGTCTCCAAGTGCTACCGGAACCCTGGGGTCCCAATCAATGAACTCTATCTATTTTTATTTTCAAGCCCATGGAGCTCATCAGTTCTGCAAACAGGCCTGCAACAAAGGCTTCCAGGTCTGACCCTTCCACCCCCTCTTCCAAGTTCACAAGTTGGATGTTATCCCTCTGTGATATATTCTTCAAGTCCTCACAGTTCAAGAAGGAAGCTCACAGTTGCACCTGGAGGAGTTTCACAGAATCCTCTGTCTGGCCAGTGTGTGGGTCAAGTTCCTGCATCTTAGTTTCAAGGTCCAATGTGAAGGTGCCTAGCGAGTCTACATCCTGTTGTAGCGAGGTTATCTTGGTTTCTATGTCTGAACGGATCTTCTTCAGAGATACATTCAGGGCAGATTTGAGTTCTGCACACAGCTCCCCCTTCAACTCATTCAGGGATGCAAGGAGGTCTTCCTTTGTGAGTGCCATGCTTGTCTCCCGAGGGGTACTCCCCATGCACAGACACTGTTGTAAAGTATCTTCAGACCCTATTAGCTTAAGACTTCTTAGGTGGCATGTAGTTGATAGATTAAAAACCAAGAGTAGCTGGGAGCCTGTAGGAGCACCAGGAAGAGAGCCACAAGAGAGCCGGAGGGCTGCCATGCCGGACAAGCTGCTGTTTTACTCACAGCATCTGCTGAGTTTTGCTATAGGGGGTCTGGGGCCAGTGATCTCCCATATATCGTCTTTGCTCCAAGCAGCTGCACAGCAGTCTCTCCTTGCAGGCCCCTACATTACTTAATCAGGGCACACAGGCTCTCCTATCCAGGGCAAAGACTACTCAGCCTGCTCCCCCTCCACTTCAGATGCACTGGAGAACTGCCCTGCTGCATCGCCCTATGGTAGAATCTCTTACATGTTTGGACGTTCCAGAATGCTACAGTACCCAACAGGGCAGTTGCTGCATTGGTCTGGTGGATCTCCACAGAACTGGTGCCTTATCCTCCTAGGTCCACTAGGGAACCTCCCAGAATCTGAACTCACGTCACCAGACAGGGTATGAAATCCACAAGCATAGCAAGCCAGCCCCCATTCGGTGTCTGGGTCTTGGGAAGCCAGAGGTGGCACAATACAAATAGTTGGTGTTATGCCACTCATCTTCATGCCAGGGTCAGGCAGCTCTAGACAATATCAGCTGAGTTCGAGTAAGCAGAGTGAGAGGGAGCTATGCCTCAGCAAGGCCTCCGATCTTCTGCCACCCTCTCTCATCAACTGGTGAGCCAGGTGCAAGCTGGATGCGGCCTATCATCCAGACTATCTTCACTGGCGGGGAAGGCGCTTGGCCGCATCACATGAGTATGCGATCTTGAGAGCAGGCAAATCCTGTATCCCTCCATGCTAGGCCAGCCGAAATCTACTGACCCTAACCGGCCCAGTCCTTACTGTGAGACTGCACTGGTGATGTTTTGCAAGGGTCTCCAGTGGCGAGCTTCCAGTCCGCTGAGACTGACAGCATGCCCCTAGACGGGATCTTCTTTGTTTCGCATCCACCCAGGCCGGCAGCAGTCCCAAGGCCTGCTGGTCATCCATGGCTCTGTGCACCTCAGCTTCTCAACTGGGGTTTGCCTGACGAGGAGCACCATCACTGTGGTTTTTGTCAGTCGCAGAGTGTACCAGCAGCATCGTCCACATTCCGCTCTCTCCGAGCCAGCCACAGGTTCCCACCTCACAGGAGGCCTACCACGTCACCACCTCTGCACCTCCAAGTCGGCCCCTTCTCACTCTCTTATCACCGTACTATGTTGGAGGGATCACGCCATTCAAGCAGTGCCCCCTCACTGGGACTCAAAGTCTACTCGCTGGTGGGCATTTATAGGCCCAATGTTTAGTGATGCATTGTCTTTCTGCTTTAGGTGAAGCAGAGCCCACACAGATCACGTCAGTTCAGCCACCTTGGTCGGCCAGCACTCAGCTTATTCTTTTTTAGTAGTCACAAACTGTAATTTCATTGTACGTTTATAACATTGGAGACTCCGCAGTCTGGGCTGAGAACATGGCACATAAAAAGATAGTCCTGTCCTAAACATGTACATTTACCTTTGTGAATTAAGCCCAAAGTGTTTATTATCGGGACTCGCTCAAAGTGTTCCCATGTTCTATTATGTATACCTTTGTCTGAGGGCAGTTTATGAGTACGTGTGGCATTAAACCATCTTGGTTGCCAGATGACTCACCAAACCCCTCCCCACTTTGGATTGTTTGTTGCTTCTTTTCCACTGCTCTTCAGCTATTGGAATTCATGGATGGTGTGGTGCACATTGGCCTGGGACATGATACTTCTTCTTTCCCACTGTAGGGTGTTGAGTTTTCAGATGGCTGTGCTGAGGACTCTTTTGGATGCTGCAGGTTAGTCTGTTCTGTTAGAGTCACAAGGAGTACAGGTGAAGGCCTTTCAACCAGTTCCTTTTGCGTGCCATTTCAGGGTCAATCCATCCCCATCACAGGCTCTATGGTGGCTCCCTTGTGACTTCTACTGTGTGCAAAAGCCTCTTGAACAATGAGACGTTGCAAGTAACAGTCTCTTCTTTGGGCTGTGACCATTGTTCCTTTTACAATTACTATGGAACTGGATTATTTTACATAGGGGGTGCATAATTTCCACCTGGGGTATCTGTCTTTCAGAAGCACTAACTCACCTTCCTGCAGCATCCTATTGGTAGCCCTTCGGAGCTGTGAAGCACTGTTGTTCCTTAATCAGTACTGTTCGCTCACTTGATGTCTAGGTGCATACGCTCACATAGAGATGCTACCGGGAGGCTATCATTTAGCACTCACCCAAATAACAGGGTGGCAGTGGCACTGTGGGGAGTGTTCTGACATGCCAGCAGAAAGTTCTGACTGACTCATTTATGATTCCCCCGGGTCAACTCCGATTTATTTGGCTTTGTTTAGCAACTTACATGAGTGCTCTATATCTCAACTCCGCTGAGGCCAGTGGGGTATAATCTTCCATTGGCTAATGTTGAGTTGACAAAGGTATACCTGAGAGTCCCCTGGATGGGGGAGTGCAATGTCTGTTCTCACTTTGTAAGGCCGGCCATAAGTGGGCAGAAATATTCTAAAGCGCTGGCCTCTCTTGTTTGCACACATTAGTGGTTACCAGCTTGGTCACAGGGAACTTTGTTTGTGCATTCTTCCACAGAGAAGCTTCCAAAGTCTGCACCAAGAGTAGACCATGGGTATAGGCAGGGATCTTCTGTGATGATAAAGACTGGACACTCCGCCTTGCTGTTCTGTTGGCAGGTACTTCATTCTCGAACAGCATCTTCTACATCTCAGTCCACATCCAGTTTTTCGCATAGTCAGACTTTTGTCTTGGTGACTCCCTGATGTTCTTTGTGAGGAAGGCTACTGTTGCTGCATAGGAATGGTCTATCATTGGTAGCACTCAACTCGATCTGGGGTTTCCGTATCTGGTTGAGGTTGCCTCAGATCTATCATTGTACATTATTAGCTGGACAAGGAATGTCTTCCATGTACTCTGTTACAGTGTTTCCTTTACTTTCTGTTGGCACTTATCGATATGGGGTTCCTGGGCAATGTAATTATTGACCCCATGTCCTTTGGAAAGGTTACTTGGGCAAACATATTCATGTATTCTTCCATGGTGTCCACCAGCTTGTTAGTCACTCTCGCTGCATGCCCAAGGGAATTCAGCAGGGTTGCCTGCTCCAGCTCAATAGATCACATCCACATTGTATTCTTGTATAATTGCACCACTCACTTCAATTATCAGTGGGATATGCTGTAATGTGCCTTGCAAGAGGTTGTCCAGAGGTATGTGCTTTGTGATTACTTTGACACAACTGCCATACTAGTTGAGAAGAAATGGGAACCCCTTCATTTGATTGCAAGTGCTCAATATGGCCATGTAGTGTCTCTACTTCAGGTCACACCCTGCTCACAAAAGTCACATGGGACTATTAATCACTTCTGTGCTCCTGTATAAGGATTGCACCAAGACCAGTGGACTTGCCCACTACCCGTTCCCTCCTGTTTGAGGGGTTGAAGTATACCATGGTTGTGTTACTGAGAAATGCTTCTCTTACTTTCCAGAAGTCTTGTTCATGTGTGGTCCCCATTCCCATCTCAAATGTGCATTCTTGAGAACCCACAATGACTCTGTCAGGATCCTCAAGTTTGGAATAAACCAGCTGTAGTAATTTGCCATTCCCAAGAAGTGGTGGAGGTGTGGGCCTGGGCCTTATTGATGTTGTCTGAGTTTTTCTGGTATCACTGTACTCCTTTTTTAGGGAATATGTAGTTGAAGAGCTTGACGTGGTCTTCGAATAATGTGCACTATTCCTGGTGTAGCATGAGGCTGTGATATGAGGGTAATTTGTGGGGTAGATGGCATGTATTGATGATGTTTTTCAACTGTATTGGAGTAAATAAGAATATCATCACTTTTACTGAACGGAGCCTCTAGCCCTGACACGGTCTCTCTCACTGTGCTCTGGAAAACTTTGGCTGAGGACAAGGCTAAACTTCAGCCTCCTATATCTTCTGAGCCCTAAGTGGGTTGAGAAAGTAGTGAGTAGCTTTCAATCGTTCCAGCTGCTGTTCCACTTGAGGAGGCAGGTGAAATGAAACTTGGCTATGCCACATGGCAATTGGTTTGATTGTTATGTCAATGCGCAATTTGACTGTGTGGCCTTTGAGAGATCCTAGCTCATGAAACAGGACCTCAAAGTCTTAGATAACACTTTTGGGCTAACAATTATGAACTAGTTGCAAATAGAAGACCAAGCTGAGATCTTCTGCCATGTGTCAGCTCCACAGAGTTGCAAACCCTTTGGCTTGTGACATAGAATTTCACTTCCATTTTATCTGCTATGGGGCACACTTTGTATTCAAAGGTTCCAGCTATAGGCAGTGGCGATAGGCCTCTATAGGCGTACATTTTGGTTTATGGTAGGGAATAGTTTTGGGTGGAGTTTCAGACCCTTGAGTTGACCATAGCCCACATCATTCATGGCTGCCCCAGTGTCTATTAGTGCTTTGATGAGCATTCCTCAAAGCTCCTACAAATGGACTTGAGCCTTCCTGAAATCGCTCCCTTCCCTACATAGACAATTAGGGAAACCTCCTCTTCTTCCTCCTTAGTTTCACACTCTGCACTATCTTCAGGATAGTTTGTTGTGTTGGTCATGATGGTGAATACTGAAGGAGGTGCAGTATTTAGTCTGGGAGATGTCTGTTTCCCGTTTCCCTGCACACTCTCACAACATGGTTCAACTTATTTCATTGGATCAGGTCTTTCTTTGTGCTCGGCAGGGGAATTGTGTCTTTATTCAAGGATACTCTTGATTGTGCCAATTTCACTTGCTCGCCTCTGTTGTTCGATCACTCGTGGGACAGAACAAGCATTGCAAATCATCCTTCAAGAAACTTGCAGGAAGCTCTGCCAGGTGCTTGCAGGATGATCTGATGCACCACAGACAATGTGGACCCTTGGGTTATATGGGCCTGCACGTCTATCTAAGGACCTTCATTGCTGCATTTTACTTAGGTGTGCATAGAAACAGTCAATGTTTTTTCCACATCTATGGATTGCAGTGCGCATTGAGAGCTGTACCAGCTGCTTCGTAGTCATCCTCTCCATTGTTAAGGAAATTCTCTAACAGCTTGAAGACTTCTTCTCCCACAAAATGTAGCTACAATGACCTCTTCAAGGTGGCATCAGCATCATGTGTATCTCAAAGCTAGTTCTTCAGTCTGCTGAAACAAATTTCCACCAGACGCTGTCATGGTGGGGTTTTCAGGCTTTGTAAATGAGGGTTGGATCCCTGTGAAGAAGTGCACCAATGTGCCTGCATGCCCTTGTATACCTGTTGGTGGTCTTCCAGCTGCACCCAAACGGGGATTGAGTGTGGGGATGTTGGCCTATAATTGTTCATATACCATCTTGTAAGCGTGAATCTCAATTTGTGGCTAGTCGATACTTAATTGTTAGGGTAATATGAGATGAATTAAGCAGATATGTGTATTTTGTGCTACTTACACTTTATTTGAGTTTGTTTGTGGTGTATGGAGCTGGACGGTCCCTAAGACTGGGGCTTTCTAAACCAAAAAGTTCAGTTATTGGCACCCTATGCTCATGGCATGTGGAAAAAGGATACACCTTGGGACAAAGGGCCCTGATAATACCAGCCCCCTTGGTTTAGTCATTATTAAGAAAGATGTTGTTGCATCCATTCACTACAAGGTAGTGCTGCAGTGTTGGGAGCTGAGGGTTTAAAAGACTTACCTCTCTTCTGAGGAGCAAACTGGAGTGTCCCCAGGTGACTCTGCCAGAGGCAGCAGAAAGTGACCTGGTGTCTCCACTCACAGCATTTATGTAAGCCCACAAGTCTTTGGTGGTGCTCAAAAAAGACAGCACCAACGTCAGTGTGGGGAAGATAACAGAGTTAACTAATTTGAGTCGGGCAAGCCCGCTATCTGGCACCGTCAACACATGCTCAGGCTCAGTATCTTCGTCACCAGTGTTGGGTCTCAAGCTTGCAGTGGTATGCCCATGCTGTGCCCATGCTGGAATCGCAGCAGATGTGGCACAGAGACACAGTGGGTATTTTCTACACTGGACCACAAGAGGTCCCTTTATTTTTACCTTTGGCTCCGGGTGCATGTGCCATGAAGCCATCCCCACCATAGTGGGAGGTAGGCTCACCACATATGTTACTATTACTACCAGCAGACTGACAATCCACACTGTTCTATATACTAACAAGCACAGCACAAACATGCCAGTGCATTATTGCTTCAATAATAACAACTCTCATGTTGCTTCGATTTTTCTTCATTGTTTATCCGACCTAAATCTATCATAGCTTGACCTCAATAGATGCTCATTATACATGACACTTCTTTGGTTTCACTTTTCATTGAAAAATGTGCTCATAAATTCACTGAACATCCAATCGAGGCACACTCTCTCATAGATGATCTGTCAAGAATTCATAAATTGATATGAAATGTAATCTTTTTATTTATATCAAAAAATTGTTTCCAAAATATTTACGTTTATGTAAAAAAAAGGCAAAATTGTAGCATCCCTGAAATTGTTTGAAAAAAGATAGCAAAAATCACAGTCTACTCTAAGTACCGTAATGTATATGATCATAATCCTAAACAATGAAAAATTTAATGTCTATAAAGATGTTTTAGTGACACATTGTTAAAAATATATTTTGTCCACAGGATATAATGAAAACCTTCCGTTTTGGTGTTATCATTTTTTACTGGCTGAAAGAAAAGTATGGTCTCAAAGAAGTCCAAGAAAGGTATTACGTATAGCAGTAAGTGAAAATACTAATGTATTGATCATTTATAAGACTACTAAAAGACAGTCTTCAGTAGGATGCAGTGGCGCTGGCACACATCTGGGGTGGCATGGTGGGCTGTGAGGGAGGGAATGGGGAGAGAAGTGGATGTGAAAAGAAAATGAAAAAAATTACCCTCTTGCTGCTTCCTCACCTCGTCTCTCCTCTTTAGTATCTCGCTCGCCAGGTGGAAAACGGATCACTGACAAAATATCGACCTACAGGAATATCGAAGCAAAAATATCGAAGGCAAGAATATCGTCATCCTATCTACAACATGGTAAGTACAAAAATATCGATGTTAAAAATATCTTTTTTTTCTGTAAAAATATATATGTAAAATAAAGTAAATACACTAATAAATAAAATCAACATAGTTAAAAATATCTAATAATGTTTACAATTATTAAATAATACATATATAATAAAAATACATTAATTAAACATATATTGAAAATATATAATATATATGTACTTAACAATAAGTTGTAATATTTATTTTAATAATGTATACATTAGTAAAAAATATTATAAATGACAAATACATTTACACACATAAAACAAAAACATAAATAAAAAGTAAAGAATTATGTTTAATAAATTAAAAAAATTAAATATACTTTTAATATTTTTACAATTAATTATATAAAACGTTGGATAGCGTAGGGGTAAAAATGACTATTCCAACTCCAAAAAGTGCAACAGTAGGGAAAGCTTTGGATAGCGTAGTGGTAAAAATTACTATTCCCACTCCAGAGAGTGCAACAGTCAGGAAAGCGTTGGATAGCGTAGGGGTAAAAATTACTATTCCCACTCCAGAGAGTCCAACAGTAGGGAAAGCGTTGGATAGCGTAGGGGTAAAAATTACTATTCCCACTCCAGACAGTGCAACAGTAAGGAAAGCGTTGGATAGCGTAGGGGGAAAAAATTCTATTCCCACTCCAGAGAGTCCAACAGTAGGGAAAGCGTTAGATAGCGTAGGGGTCAAAATTACTATTCCCACTCCAGAGAGTGCAACAGTAGGGAAAACATTGGATAGCGTAGGAGTAAAAATTACTATTCCCACCCCAGAGAGTGCAACAGTAGGGAAAGCGTTGGATAGCGTAGGAGTAAAAATTACTATTCCCACTCCAGATAATGCAACAGTAGGGAAAGCGTTGGATAGCGTAGGGGTAAAAACTACTATTCCCACTCCAGAGAGTGCAACAGTAGGGAAAGCACAATGGTAAAAATTACTATTCCAACTCCAGAGAGTGCAACAGTAGGGAAAGCGTTGGATAGCGTAGGGGTAAAAATTACTATTCCCACTCCAGAGAGAGCAACAGTAGGAAAAGTGTTGGATAGCGTAGGGGTAAAAATTACTATTCCCACTCCAGGGAGTGCAACAGTAGGGAAAGCGTTGGATAGCATAGGGGTAAAAATTACTATTCCCACTCCAGAGAAGGCAACAGTAGGGAAAGCGATGGATAGCGTAGCGGTACAAAATACTATTCCCACTCCAGAGAGTGCAACAGTAGGAAAAGCGTTGGATAGTGTAGGGGTAAAAATGACTATTCCCACTCCAGAGTGTGCAACAGTAGGGAAAGCGTTGGATAGTGTAGGGGTAAAATTTACTATTCCCACTCCAGAGAGTGCAACAGTAAGGAAAGCATTGGATAGCGTAGGGGTAAAAATTTCTATTCCCACTCCTGAGAGTCCAACAGTATGGAAAGCGTTGGATAGCGTAGGGTTAAACATTACTATTCCCTCTCCAGAGAGTGCAACAGTAGGGAAAACATTGGATAGCGTAGGAGTAAAAATTACTATTCCCACTACAGAGAGTGCAACAGTAGGGAAAGCGTTGGATAGCGTATGTGTAAAAATTACTATTTCCACTCCAGAGAATGCAACAGTAGGGAAAGCATTGTATAGCTTAGGGGTTAAAATGACTATTCCCACTCCAGAGAGTGCAATAGTAGGGAAAGCATTAGATAGTGTAGAAGTTAAATATAACATACTTATAAATAATTGTTCTAAATAAAAAAAAATGTATTTTTAAATCACTACATCATTTGCAAATCCCCATTGATAATTACTAAAAACATAATTACAATTAAATAATTAATTAACAATAAGTTAACATTAAATACCAATAAATATTAATTAATACATATAAATACCCAAATAATATTGAACACTAAAATATTTTTCTAAACAAACAAATATTAATAATAACAAATTGATTAACAATTAAAAAATGTTAAACAGTAAATTTATTTTTGAATAAAAAGTATTTTTTACAAAAAATGATTTACCAATTAATAAAATTAATTTCCAATTAATAAAAATTAATTAACAATAAAAATTATTTACCAATTTCAAAAACTTATTTACCAATATAAAAAATGAATTGCCAATTAAAAATTGTAATTACCAATGACAAACATTAATTACCAATAAAAAAATAATTGCCAATTAAAAAATGTAATTACCAATTACAAACCTTAATTACCAATTAATAAAATTAATTACCAATTCAAATAATTAATTACCAATTAATAATTATTTAGAAATAAAATAATTATCAATAACAATCAAAAATCAATAATTACTTAATTACAATTAAATTACTTCCCACCCAATTCCCCTATAAACCCACAACCCGCTACGGAACTTAAACGCAAGAATTAATTAAAATTATCTTACAATTACTAAACATTTATAATTAATTTAATATAATTAAATTACTTCCCACCCTATCCCCCTATAAACCCACAACCCGCTCCAGTACTAAAACATAAAATGAAATTACAAATAATATTTTTAATATATAATAAATAGTACACATATAATTTAAAACAATTAAAATACTTAACAAAAACATATAACACATACACATAAAATACATAACAACAAACACATTTCTATATTAGTAACATCGATATTAGTGACATCAATATAATTGTTATCGATATTACTAACTTCGATATTACTTACATCAATATAAAAAAAAATCGATATTACTTACCTTAGGGTCCATATTCTGTCCAACGATATTCTTGACCTCGATATTCTTCACCTTCGATATTTACAACTCGATATTACTGTAGGTCGATATTAGGGAATCAATATTTTGACTGTGCACCGTGCTCACCACTCTGCTCCATGCTCTCAGAGCAGAGTAGCCCTACCCTACAAAGCTGCCCAGCAGAAAAACATAAAATTATAAAAGCATTGAGATAACTTTTTTTCCCCTTGATTTCACTGCTAAAAAGCAGTGTGACTACGCACCTCTGCCTTAGCGGAGGAGCCGCCACTTGTAGGAAGTAGAGAGTATACTCAATATAAAAGACAGAATGGTACTAGAAGTAGTTGGCAAAGAGTGTCACATTTTCAGGTGAGCACCAACGTATGGGTATTTTCCTTTGCTTTACATAGTGATTGGTTGTTTGAAGCTTCGTTGATGGGATTTTTAAAGAAACTATATTTAGTATGGAGGACAGGTTATGTAAACGTGTTTCTCTTAATTTTTCAATACTTGCAATGAGTCATATAATTATTATTTCCTCCAAGATATTTAGTTTTTGAATTTTCCGTTGGCTGGCATTAAGGTCCTTGTAATACGACAAGAGGAGGTCTTATAAATGATGGATTTTTCTGTGAGAAGAGTGAAGTGGGGTCTTTGATGATGTTTAGGGTGCATTATTATTACACTAGTTTTTTACTTTAATTTGGGATGTTTCCACAATTCTATGAAGATGTGATTTTGGTGGGCGTGGCTATACATCCCCCAACCATTATATGGGGATGAGATTTTAACACAGTTCTTGACTCTGTTTGCTGCATGGTCGACAGGCCGTGACCTATAACTTCAGCTGCTAAAACTCGGCTAGAATTATGAGATGGTTGATGTATGCTGACCAAGGCATACCAGGGAAAGAGAATTAACGTTTTATTTTTGTGTGCATTCATATGCTGGACATGGCAGACCACAGCAGATACAACACAAAGCCACCCCATCAAGAACTGTGCATCGGAAACCTGGAAGCAATGTGAGTTCCCATTCAAACATGTGAGTAAGACACATGGGAGAAGGGTGAGAGGTCCCTTCTGTGACCTTGGGAACATCCAGAGGTGGAGTGGGCAGTGGGTCTGTGTCTTGGGCTTTCAGCCACCCAACCCAATTGCACTGAAGGAACATATTAATTTCTGGCATTCAGCAGTTAGAACCATACCCCTGTGGTTACAGAGCCATTGACCGGCAATCTCTAGATTCCTTAGATCACGAGATGCTCATTTTTCAAAGACCTGCTCGTAGCTAACACTACTCTTAAAAAATATCCATATTTCCCTATTCCTCACACATTGACCTTGAATACAAAGACACTAAGGGGCATATTACCAAGCAATAGCGATAATTATCGCTATTGCTTGGTTAGAGACAAAAATTTATGGCTGAGCCGCGGCGATTTTTATCGCATATAAACCTTGGTATTACCAAGGTATATCGCAAATGCGATAAAAAACGGCCGCAATGCATGAATATCGCTGAAAAGTCAGCGATATTCATGCATGACCGAGCTAATGCTCTTAGCCATGTTATCCACCTCCCATGGATAACATGGCTAAGAACTGCTCAGGCCAGGTGTTACCTTTTGGAGATATTCGCGCTTAGTGCGAATATCTCCAAAAGTTGGTAATAGGAGATAGCGATGTTAGCGACTGTTTCCAGTCGCTAACATCTTGGCACGCCCACTTTGCATGTCATTAGTGATAAATATCACTGACATGCAAAGTGGGGCCCAAGATGGTGGCTATCTCCTACTAGCTGTCGCTAACTGGTGTTAGCGACAGCTAGGTAATAGGGAGATAATTTTATCTCCGCTTTCTTAGCTTTTAAAGCCAAAAAAGCGGAGATAAACCCCCTTGATAATATGCCCCTAAATTCTATGTGCTAAGATCCTGTTAGCATAATTTGTATTTGGTGTTTTGTACGTTACCTGGAGTTTGTGATTGGGCAACAACGACACTCATTTTTAGTGAGACGATCTCACTCCTCCACGCTCACATTCATTCATAAGCAGAAGAGGTTTTAATAACTAGTGACTGCAAACAATATATATTGTCCAATAGCGTATGCATTGTTTTGTTATTTTGTTGCTTTATTCGATTTGGGTGATTTAGAATGTTTGTTTACCTTTGTTACTGTGCATATATTTCTATACTTGTGGTATTTTTAAGTTATTCTTTTATACCAAACGACAATTTTGGCTGGATATCCCATTTTTATTGTACTTCATTTAGACTAAAACTTCATTCACCTCGTTTTTGCAACACCTTGCCTCCTGAGCAATGCACCATAGAATCAAGAATGTTTGAGTGGCCATCTTTCAATTCTAGACCAAGAATCTAGTTTTGATGCTGTTAAAATCCCACGTCATACAGGCATTGCGGGAAAGTATGACACTACATTGTTTCAATTACATTTCTTGAAGGATTTTTCCAAGATAATTCGGTCTTTTAAAAGTAAGCATCTCCTGGACATAGTGCATGTACACCTAAAACATGTTCTTCAACCGTGTAGCCATGGGCACGTGAGTCTGGGAGCAGAACGCAGTCTCCAGCCATTTAATGCATCCAAGTCCCAGAATCCACCGCTGAAAGAGATTCGACTTGAGGATGATCCTCAGGTTTTTACCACTTTAAAGTTCTCTGTAACGCAAAAGCACACAGTGTCCTCGCACATTATCCTTTGCCCATCACAGCAGTCTCATGATGATGGCAGAGTTATGTACACTTTTATATTTGCTGTAAATTTCAAGGTTATTCTTGTGTGTGGTAGGATTTCAGTTTGTACCTTCATGCTTTGCAAGGTAATAATCACACCGGTATCAGTGAGTGGCAGCTGGTGAATGGTGATTTGCACTGGGCAGCCGCCACAGGTCTGAAAAATAAAAAGACATTTCAGGACCAGCAGCTCATTCTATGTGAGACCGTCCCTCTGCAAGTCACCTTCAGGTTTCGCGGGGGTTGAGTTCAGTGGTGCCGGCCACTGGGAGGACAATAACAACAGACCTGAGTGAGGTAGAGAATGAGGAAGCCATAGCTTGTACTTGACACCACAAAGATCCTCTCTCCTTGTTGCTGAAAACCACAAACCACGAGTAGGACGTGCAGAGCATGATTGTAGGCCCTTAGTGGGAAATATGTGACATTGGCAATCTGTGTTTTGAATCCCGAAAGCACAAAGTCTTACCTCTACGCTACACCTGCATGTTGGTGCTGAGTTGGGGCAGGGCAGACATATGGGAGGGTTTGTTGCGTTTATTGAGGACCAGGCGGAAACTACTTTTCTGCTTGTTGCTGGATTTGTAAACCTATATGACTTTGATTATTTTATTTTGCCCCTCATCTTTAGGTCTTTTCTATTAGGTTGTATGGAATTCAAAGGTATAGAAAAACAAATAATATTTTGTTAGACCTGAAAGTTTAAAGGTGGTCTTCCCCCTCAAATTTGTGTCTTCCTCTTCCACTCTTCCTGATCTCGTTTTTGCTGGTTTAGGACTTTGTGCTCCTTACCACTGCTAACTAGTGCTAAAGTGCTTGTGTGCTCTCCCCTAAACATGGTAATATTGGTTCATCCGCATTGGCATATTTAATGTACTTATTAGTCCCTAGTAAAGTGGTATTCCCTGTACCTAGTACCTGTAAATTAGATGTTACTATTAAGCCTTCAGCACTGATTGTGCCACCCACTTACATAGTCCTTAACCATGTCCCAGGCCTGCCATTGTAGGGCCAATTTGTGCAGTTTACACTGCCATGCCGTCCTGGCAAAATAATCCTTTTGCCAGGCCCAAACCTTCCTTTTTTATACTTATATGTTACCCCAAGATAGGCTATGGACAACTCAGAGGGCAGGGTGCCATTTATTGGAAAGGCAGGACGTGTAGGGGCGTATTATCAAGAGCGGCGTTAAAATTATCGCTGAATTAGCGGTAGAAATCTGCTGCTAAAGCGGCGATAATGGGCTTGATAATATGCCCTGGAGAATTCCAATAGAAGCCCATGTTCACAGCAGAACATGGACTTCTATTGGAATTCTCAAGGGCGTATTATCAAGCCCATTATCGCTGCTTTAGCGGCAGTTTTCAGTCGCTAAACCGGCGATCATTTTTAACGTTGTTCTTGATATTATGCCCCGTACTTTTACGTTTTTAATGTCCCAGTAGAGAGAAACACCTGAACTCCTTTGTACTGCTGCAAGACCTATCTCTCCTACAGCTTAGCATTGGGATTACATTAATATATTCTATAAGCGTAATTCTCATTTGTGAAGAGATGGACTTTCAAGTATAGTGACTCTGGAATCACAATCTAAAAACTAGTGTGGGAAGTAGGATTCTAAACTGTAATCCTGAAAATGCTGCTTTTAAAAGTAAAATGAAAACAATACCTAAGACTTGCGTCCTAGATACAGAGTGCACTACTATGGTCCACTGCAATGGTGGAAATAATTTAAGCACCACAAAGTGAATGATTTCAACAGTGGAGACAACAAGGTAATGTGTAGATATGACACGAAAAATGCTTGTAGGCTTTATCATGCTCAAGTCAATTTAATTTTCAGACGAGGGGAGTCTTGAAAAGAATATTCCTCATAGAAATGAGTCAAAATTCAACATAAACACATCTGACAATGTAGCTAATCCCAATGCATTTCAGGCATTCACAGACTCCCTTCGTCAGTGATAGCTACAATCTTCAGTCAATATCACAACATCAATAGGTGTTATTAATTCTTTAAAAAATAGGCTCTAAGTGTGCAGGGTATACATGAGGCTAAACACGTCAAAGTGGGAAGGAAAGTGACTGTGTGCAATGAAAGCCATGCCCAACAAAGTCTAAAAATAATCCAAACAAAATAGAAAGCGAAAGACACACACCACTTTGGGAACAGTGATGCATGAGCACCTAAGGTGAACAAAAACAAACCAGAATATCGAAAATAGTGAAACGCGGGCATCTTAAGTAAACGATAGGAAACCAGAATGTCACGAAGACCAACTACCAGCTCAATGAAGTGGTGGTCATCATATCTGTGCTAAAAAACATGCTGTGCTGCTTGTGTATACTAACCGCAAATGACCAAGTGACCATTATTCCCCTTACACAAACAAAATACCTGCAAGGGACATGGCCAGCTAAAAACAGTTGTAAAATAAAAGAAGGTACTCAAAATTGCCTCGATGTATCAATATGCTATATAAAAAAAAAACAGAACCGATCGGTGAATTAGTAAACAAGCTGAGAAAGTTACAAGATTCCCCTGAGAGAAACCAGTGTAACCTACTCACCGTGGTGAAATTCAAAAGCCGGCGTACTACTGGAACAATGCGTGACAGCCGAGATGTCAAGGAAACAATGCGGGAACATGAACACGTTCAAAAGTGAGGCATGCTTTAAAGGTCCACCAGCCAGCAACATCCAAGAAAGACTTCTGTGTCACTGGTTGGGTACTAGCAATAAAGCTGTAGAAACAAATGAGTGAGAAAAAAAACATGAGAGAAGAAAATATACCAGTTGCCCACTATCAAAACCCAGATCAGTTGACTGGGGGTGAGTGTTTGATTTGCTTTGTTCGCTCTAAGTTGGCAGGGTATGCTCAGACGTGAGTCCCTTGCTCACTTGGCCACTGGATTCAAGATAGCCTGGCTGATGAGGATTATGAATCCGAAACGGGTCCCAGAATGCATGTTTCCGGTCCAGGAAAGACATGGCTTGGCAGTTCGGGCTGGACTGTTCCCATGAGGCACAGAGTCAGACTGATTTGCATATGGCCATGTCTGAACTGGGGAGGCTGAGTGAGCTAAAGAATGGTGAAGGATTAAACCCAGACCAGTTGACTGGGTGTGAGTGTTTGATTTGCTCAAATGCTCCGTCCATCATCCCCATTTGTTTCACTATCAAAATATGAACTCACAAGAATGGAAGTTTGTATAAGAAATTAAAAAGAAAAAAGAATGTAACCAAGCAAGGACTGTGAGAAAACCTCTATTACAAATAAGACCACTTGTAGAAAATGATATGTGTCAGCCAACAAAATTGGAACATACAAATGGTGCGGAGTGCTTCGTCACTTAATGCATGGTGTGATTGATTCACCACGTATGTCAAGAAAACCTAATTTACAATAAAGATCACTCATTGAAGATGATGTGTTTTAAACATAAAAGATGGAACAAGCAACATGATATGGAAAGGGGCGACCACTCGGTCCCCCCGAATGTATGGTTGGGGGCCCAGATCCTCCCGGGAAACCATTTTGGGCGGGGGCGTGTCACGGCTGGTATGCCCGAAGCGGCGTAGCCGGGGCGCGCCTTTTCCCGCCCAAGAGGGGTTGTCCTAGACACCTACACCGATGGCCACGCCGAGTAGGCGTACCGGCGGAGGGTTCACGCCCTCCCGAAGAGGAATAAAGAGAGCGGGAATACGAAGAAGCATCCTCTGTTCCTGTGCTTGGAAGCTGCACCCACTCGATGCACGTGAGCCCTCGACGGAACAAGGAGCAATTTTGAGAATTTGTAATTCTTGTGTTTCTCTTTC
Organism: Lissotriton vulgaris; assembly: GCF_964263255.1. Classification (NCBI taxonomy): domain Eukaryota; kingdom Metazoa; phylum Chordata; class Amphibia; order Caudata; family Salamandridae; genus Lissotriton; species Lissotriton vulgaris. The sequence continues at coordinate 1,566,027,182 of NC_141691.1, read as the reverse complement.
AGCGACTTCGAGGCTACGGATCCAGGACTGTGTTGGTCAACTTGGATCGAAAATTCGAAAACAATGTCTGGCAAGAAGGCAGGAAAGAAGCTCGAGACTGACCAGGTGCTTCGCATGCTGGTGAGCAGAATGACGAAGATCGAACGAAACGTCGTGATGGTCCCGGCGCTCGGCCGAGACATGGCAAACATGAAGAAGCAGATGGCTGCGATGAACAATTCGGATAAACCAAAGAAGGTGATAGGCCCGGCATTGCCGGGAGTTGTCCCAGAGGGTAGGGGTAAACGGGTCAGGAATAGGGCGGCAGGGGGGGAGGTTCCGGTCCCCGAAGTACACCCGGCGAGCCCTGCCACTCCAGTCGAGACCCCGGTACCAATCCCAGACGCGGGTCAGCTGATTCCGGTTGTGGTTACGCCCGCTAACGAGGAGGACATGCCTCCTGAATTAGCCGCCCAGTTGGCCGCATGGCTCGGCAGAAAAACAGGGGGTGCTACGGCACCTGGGGACACGGCCGAAGAGGCCAGGTTACTAATGCAGCAGTTGCGGCAATCGCGAGATGCCGCAAAGGCGAATCTCCCTCTTGTCCCCCCACAGGTGACCCCGGAAGGACCGGCAGCTGGCGTCGAAAAAACAGCGGGAACGACAACGGAGCCGGGTAAGCAGGCATTGCCAATGGCGGGGGAGGGCTCTTTGCCCTCAAGACGGGAGAGAGTGGTTCAACATATCCCGTTGGCCACAAAAGAATTGATATGGGCTGACAAGTATGTAAATATGTTTTCCCTGCTGACTGACCATCGCAAGATGGAGTATGCTAAGACGCAGAAAGATTTGTGGCATCCGAGTGTATGGCGAGCCAAGATGGCGGGATTCAGGGTTGATGAGACAATCACAAATTGGGCCAAGGCCTTTGCGATGTTTACTGCAATTATTGGGGAGCGTAAGCCTGAGGTTTTGCCTGAATTGTCTTGCTATCAGGCACGAATAATGGATTTTTATGAAACATATGAGGGCAATGAGTGGATGGGTTACGATATGAAATTTCGCAAGGCCAAAGAGTACGATTCATCTCTGACGTGGGATTGTCTCGACTCGATTTCTTGGCAGAAGCAGCTCCTGCCGGGGGCGACGAAGACGTCCTTGCCAGGCGGGAATGGGTCGGGGTTTTCCCGCCAACAACCCGCAGTGCCCTTTCGAGCGGGCCCCGGTGGCGACCACCAAACAAAGACTGGTGGGAATGGGGGAAAGAGAGGGGTCTGTTGGAGCTTTAACAGGGGCAACTGCACCAGACCACAGGGGACCTGCAAGTTCAGACATGCGTGTGCGGGTTGCGGGAATTCCTCGCACCCCGAGAGTTTGTGCAGATCCAAGAATAGCGGGTCGGGAGGTAGGGGAGGGTCCAAACAAGATTGAGGGGGACCACTGTGTACCGTTACCGTCCCTGTTGATATCATGGCAATGATCCCCTGGCTAAACGAATACCCTGATCATGTCTCCGCTGGGGTGTTGAGGAATGGATTCTTATATGGTTTCCACCTCCCGGCGGGGGATTTTCGGGGGGAATCACTTTGTAGAAACCAACTATCGGCGCAGCATAACTCAGCGGTAGTGGAGAGGAAGATTGCAAAAGAGGTTACCCTGGGCCGGGTTGCAGGCCTATATGGGCACCCGCCAGTAACAAATTTCATCTGTTCCCCGTTAGGAGTGGTCCCCAAGAAAGACCCAGGAGAATTCAGGCTGATCCATAACTTGTCGGCGCCGAAGGGTCTCTCGGTGAACGATGCGATTGACCCGGAAGTGTGTTCGGTGCGGTACGCATCCTTCGATGACGCCGTCACCATGTTGAATCGCCTGGGGCCCGGAGCGCTGATGGCGAAGTCAGATATCGAGTCGGCGTTCCGGTTGCTCCCGGTACACCCACGGGATCAGCGTCTTTTAGGTTTTGTTTTCCAAGGCCGTTACTACATGGATAGATGTATGCCAATGGGTTGCTCCATCTCTTGTGCTTATTTTGAGAAATTCAGCTGTTTTTTGGAATGGGCATTCACCGAAGCCACTGGGCATAGCCATGTTATGCATTACTTAGATGATTTTCTGTTCTTGGGGGCAGCCGGCGACACAAAATGTGCGCAGGCGTTACAGGAATTTTGTATCCTCATGAAGGAATTCGGAGTGCCATTGGCACCAGGTAAGACGGTGGGACCAGCTACTTCACTGGAGTTTCTGGGAATTAAACTCGATTCTGTGGAGGGATGTTTCCGTTTGCCAGTAGGGAAAGTAGCGAAATTCAGGGCTTCCCTAGAACTGTGCCTTGGTAAGGAGAAAGTGACCCTGCATCAGTTACAACAAGCAGTGGGTCAACTTAACTTTGCCCTGAGAGTGATACCAATGGCCCACCCCTTTTCCCGCTCTATCGCACAAGCCATGGTTGGTCTCAAGGAAGGACACCACCGCACGAGATTGTCTGCTGATGTTCGCCAGGACATGCGCATCTGGTTGGCATTTCTGGCGGACTTCAACGGTCGAGTGGTATGGAACAAGCCGCCAGCGTCTTCAGACGAGCTGGGCTTGTGGACTGAATCGGCGGGGAGCGTGGGATTTGGCGCCATTTTTGGTAACCGATGGTCGGCGCAGACATGGCCGACATGGTGGCACACCAGCGGTCTCACAGGTAACATTGGGTTCCTCGAGTTATTCCCAATTTTTGTGGCTCTGATGGCATGGCCGGACGAGTTCAGAGATCGCTCTGTGGTATTTTGGTCCGACAATATGACTGTTGTTGAATGTATTAACAATCAGGCAGCACGCTGCAAGTGGATCTTGAGATTGTTGAAGGAAATTGTACTACTGTGCATGAAACTGAATGTACAGTTCAGGGCTAAACATGTGCCGGGTGTACTGAATCATGCAGCTGATGCACTCTCTCGTTCACATATGCAGGCGTTCAGGGGTTATCTACCGACTGCGGACCTAGCGGCGGCACCGTTCCCCGAAGCACTCTGGCTACTGGGTGCCCCGGATTACAAGACCTCGTGGCAGCAAGCTTAGCCCCCAGGACGAGGAAGGCATACGAAGGAGCGTTTCGTTCCTATTGTGCATTTTTGGGTCCGGCAGGGGATCAGAAATGGGGGCAGAAGGATTGCTTCCTAAAGTTTATGGTAGCATTGCACAGGGAAGGCCGGTCGGTCGCAACGGCCAATAGGCACCGAGCGGCCATTTCATTCATGGCGCAGGTGCATGGCATCAAAGACCCGACATCTTCCTTTTTGGTAAAGAAAGCCCTTCGCGGCTGGCAACGCCTTGAAGGTCGTAGAGTAGACGAGAGGCGCCCGATTGGCTTAGAAAGGTTGTCCCTGCTTATGTCGATACTACCCACGACATGTTCCTCCCATTTCAAAGCAATTCTGTTCCGGGCCGCTTTCGCATTAGCGTTCCATGGGGCTATGCGGATGAGCGAACTGGTTGCAAAGAATAAGAAAGATGGGGAGGGGGGTCTATGTCGGGATCACATCCTGATCAGGGGTGATTCCATGATAATCACAATAGCTGAATCCAAGACTGATCAGGGAGCTATGGGAGACAGTGTTGTTGTCCAGCGCTTGCGAGGGTCCCCCATGTGCCCGATAATATGCGTTGAGGAATATTTGGCGCTGAGGGCGGATACATGGGGTGGGAGTTTGCTGAGACACATCGATGCCACCCCACTGACGAGGTTTCAGTTTCAGAGGGTGCTAACAATGGCAATCGCAGCGGCGGGCTTGGACCCGAGCGATTTTGGGACCCACTCCTTTAGGATAGGGGCTGCTACTGAGGCTACAGCCAGGGGTCAGAGTAATGAAGAGGTGAAACTGTTAGGACGATGGTCCTCGAATTGTTTTAAAAGGTATGTGCGATTGCACATGTTGTGAAGTCAAGTTACATGCATTCACGCTTCCTGTCTTCTGTTTGATTTACAGTTTTGCGAGCATATTATGCGGGGCGGAATTTGCAGTCGACCCGGCACCAGGGGACCAGCGGTCAGAGATCACCGGCTGAGGAGAGAGAGGTGTGGGTCGTGGGCCACTCATACGTGAGGCGGGCCGGGGACGTATTCAAAGCAGGTGACGCGACTCACGCAGCTGGGGAATACGGGTACAGAGTGACCTTCCACGGAAGGGGCGGGCTCTGTATTGACCAGTTTGAATCTTTTGTCGAGGGACTCTTAGGGCGGCAGAGGTCACCGCCATCTGTAATCATAGTACACCTGGGGGGCAATGACATGGTGACGCTCGGCAGGCGAGTATTACTCGAGCGAGTTTTGTCTACCGTTAGCTGGCTGGCAAAAAGAATCCCGGGGTGCACGATTGCATGGTCCCACATGATTCCTAGGAAGGTATGGCGGGGGGGCCTTTCCGTATTGGCACTGAACCATTCAGTAAAGAAGGTCAATAACAAAATTGGTAGGTTGTTTCGCTCGGCGCAGTTGCACAGTATTCCGCATGGGTGTATTCGGGGCGATCATATGTATCTAGATGATGGGGTTCACTTGTCCCGGGAGGGGAATGTCTTACTCATAGGAGACTTCATAGCTTGGCTAAGGGGTTTGAGGAAGCATGACCTTTAGGAGGAGTTTTGGGGGGGGCCGGATAGCCGGTCAACTATCCGGCCTGTGGCGGTAGGTAATGATCGGTGAGCAGTAATTTCAAGGTCCCTAGAGGGGGGCGCCACCCACTATGGATGGGAGCGCCCGGGGGGAGGCGGCCATTGGCCCCTCCCACGGGGAGGCGGCACCCACTAAGTATGGATCGCCTAGGGGAAGACGGCCATAGGCCCCTTCCAGTGGGGAGGCGGCTATATGCCCCTCCTACGAATTTCCCGGGGCCCGGATATCCGCGACGGCGGATGTGATAGACAGTGTGGGGTGGGGGGGGTCCACGCTGCCTTCTTACAGACACCTCACACGGGTCCTCGGACGACCTTTAAGATGGCGTCGAGTTTAAATGGGGGGCCCCCAACAAGACAAGGGAAATTGAAGTTGGCACAGAGGGTACAGTCCTCTGCTCGGCCGCCACTCACACCGTGAGGGCGAGAGTTTTGGTAGTAGGGATCTGACACCGGTTGCGACCTTGCCGTTGGCCCGTAATGCTAGGATGTACAATTTTAATTTAGAAAGTATGCATTTGCAGGATGTTAGACTCGGCTAGGAAAACCTTTGTATTAGAGATTTGTTAAGGTTAGCCAATGTGACATGTCTTCATCGAAATGTAATAAATGAAAATTGTACATGATATGAAACTTTTATTTAATGTTTTAATTTTGTTTCATATTTTAATAAATACGGCCGGGAAGGTAACTCCCTCCCGCCTTCCAAAAGTTCAATACTGCGTCCGTCTTCCCATCCTCGGGGATTGTGTTGGGAGGGGGTGACAGGCATCCCGGCCATACGGAGTGCTGCAATACTTAATGCACGGTGTGATAGTACACAGGAAGATTGTTAGCCTGCTACTCTGAATGGCAAAAAAGTGTACTCAAGGACCCGGCTCTCAGAGTTGTAAGAGTGACCGTTTGATGGAAAAGTGTAATGGAGAAAAAATTACAAGAAACATGAGAATTCTAATTGGTCATTGAGACCTTTTGGGATGAGAGTATCTAAGAATCGTATCCAATAACTTTGACTTGTCTCTATCTGGTTGCAGCTTCACAATGCTAAAATCATGAATCAAGCCTGAGCAATCGTTTGTTTGTGCTCATTCCAGTGGGTGGCTTACAGTGAACTAATGTCTTTGTTCTGATATGACTTTTATGTTCAGTGATCCATGCGCAGAGTATCCTTTCAGCCTTTCCCACATGGAATAGCCGGTTTGGGCACTTAATGGCATAGATGACATGCTGTCCATTGCAATCAGCTGTAAAATTCAGATGAATTTGTTTCGTAGACCATGGGTGAAAAATGATCATACCAATCAGCACATTGTTACAATGTGAACAGTTGTGACATTTCAACATCACTTTGTGCTCCACCACAGTCGATTTGACTGGCTTTGTCAGTATTTTCTTCTCATTATTTGAGTTTTATCTATGCGAATAGCAGGGAATGAGAGAAAATGCCTCTAAAGTCAGGTTCAGACTGAAGTAGTTCCCAGCGTTTCAGGATGATCCCTTTAATCACGGATGACTTTTTGGAAAATGTAGAAACAAAAACATCTCCAGGTGTCTCCGTTTTGGTTTGTTTCTTCAATAAATACATGAGGCTAAACACGTCAAAGTGGGAAGGAAAGTCACTGTGTGCAATGAAAGCCATGCCCAACAAAGTCTAAAAATAATCCAAACAAAGATAGAAAGCAAAAGACACACACCACTGTGGGAATAGTGATGCATGAGCACCTAAGGTGAACAAAAACAAACCAGAATATCGAAAATAGTGATACGCGGGCATCTTAAGTAAACGATAGGAAACCAGAATGTCACGAAGACCAACTACCAGCTCAATGAAGTGGTGGTCATCATATCTGTGCTAAAAAACATGCTGTGCTGCTTGTGTATATTAACCGCAAATGACCCAGTGACCATTATTCCCCTTACACAAACAAAATACCTGCAAGGGACATGGCCAGCTAAAAACAGTTGTAAAATAAAAGAAGGTACTCAAAATAGCCTCGATGTATCAATATGCTATATAAAAAAAAACAGAACCGATCGGTGAATTAGTGAACAAGCTGAGAAAGTTACAAGATTCCCCTGAGAGAAACCAGTGTAACCTACTCACCGTGGTGAAATTCAAAAGCCGGCTTACTACTGGAACAATGCGTGACAGCCGAGATGTCAAGGAAACAATGCGGGAACATGAACACGTTCAAAAGTGAGGCATGCTTTAAAGGTCCACCAGCCAGCAACATCCAAGAAAGACTTCTGTGTCACTGGTTTGGTACTAGCAATAAAGCTGGAGAAACAAATGAGTGAGAAAAAAAAACATGAGAGAAGAAAATATACCAGTTACCCACTATCAAAACCCAGATCAGTTGACTGGGGGTGAGTGTTTGATTTGCTTTGCTCGCCCTAAGTTGACAGGGTATGCTCAGACATGAGTCCCTTGCTCACTTGGCCACTGGATTCAAGATAGCCTGGCTGATGAGGATTATGAATCCGAAACAGGTCCCAGAATGCTTGTTTCCGGTCCAGGGAAGACATGGCTTGGCAGTTCGGGCTGGACTGTTCCCATGAGGCACAGGGTCAGACTGATTTGCATATGGCTATGTCTGAACTGGAGTGGCTGAGTGAGCTAAAGAATGGTGAAGGATTAAACCCAGATCAGTTGACTGGGGGTGAGTGTTTGATTTGCTCAAATGCTCAGTCCATCATCCCCATTTGTTTCACTATCAAAATATGAACTCACAAGAATGGAAGTTTGTACAAAGAATTAAAAAGAAAAAAAGAATGTAACCAAGCGAGGATTGTGAGAAAACCTCTATTACAAATAAGACCACTTGTAGAAAATGATATGTGTCAGCCAACAAAATTGGAACATACAAATGGTGCAGAGTGCTTCATCACTTAATGCATGGTGTGATTGATTCACCACGTATGTCAAGAAAACCTAATTTACAATAAAGATCACTCATTGAAGATGATGTGTTTTAAACATAAAAGATGGAACAAGCAACATGATACGGAGTGCTGCAATACTTAATGCACGGTGTGATAGTACACAGGAAGATTGTTAGCCTGCTACTCTGAATGGCAAAAAAGTGTACTCAAGGACCCGGCTCTCAGAGTTGTAAGAGTGACCGTTTGATGGAAAAGTGTAATGGAGAAAAAATTACAAGAAACATGAGAATTCTAATTGGTCATTGAGACCTTTTGGGATGAGAGTATCTAAGAATCGTATCCAATAACTTTGACATGTCTCTATCTGGTTGCAGCTTCACAATGCTAAAATCATGAATCAAACCTGAGCAATCGTTTGTTTGTGCTCATTCCAGTGGGTGGCTTACAGTGAACTAATGGTCTTTGTTCTGATATGACTTTTATGTTCAGTGATCCATGTGCAGAGTATCCTTTCAGTCTTTCCCACATAGAATAGCCGGTATGGGCACTTAATGGCATAGATGACATGCTGTCCATTGCAATCGGCTGTAAAATTCAGATGAATTTGTTTCGTAGACCATGGGTGAAAAATGATCATACCAATCAGCACATTGTTACAATGTGAACAGTTGTGACATTTCAACATCAATTTGTGCTCCACCACAGTCGATTTGACTGGCTTTGTCAGTATTTTCTTCTCATTATTTGAGTTTTTTCTATGCGAATAGCAGGGAATGAGAGAAAATGCCTCTAAAGCCAGGTTCAGACTGAAGTAGTTCCCAGCGTTTCAGGATGATCCCTTTAATCACAGATTACTTTTTGGAAAATGTAGAAAAAAAAACGTCTCCGGGTGTCTCCGTTTTGGTTTGTTTCTTCAATAAATCTGATCTTTGCAAAGACTGTACTCATTGCTCCGCATGATCCACCACTTCCTTCTGGTAACCTCTTTCTAAAGATTGTTGTTTGTATTCAAAGAACGAGAAGGCCCATTGATGTGCATCTGATGTGATGCGCTTATCCTTGTAAATTGTGAGAAGTGTAGATGTTGTTTAAGCGACGGTGGATGGAAACTGCTATATAAAAAAGATTTGTAGATTTTTAGAAAGTAGGCATTTTCTTACTTCAGATATTTGAGTCCTGCTGCCTGTCTCTGATCACATGTCTGGGGTGGGTGACAGTTGGGCTTTTTTATTCTCTCTAGACAGCCACACAGAGCAGCTGCAGTTCCTTAACAGTGGATTATTATCCTTCCCAACTAGAACCTTTCTGCTTGACCCGGCATGGTGGTACAAAACTTTTCAAATATGTGCAGGCAGTACTGTTTTCAAAACGATATTGTAAATCACTGAATGATATGGAAAAATATGACATTTTGAATATTAGTATTTTTTTGGTTATGCCAAAGAAGTGCAAATAATGCATGTGCTCCATACTTTGACTTCCACTGTAGTCCTTTCAAGGGTTATTTAAATGTCTCCGATCCTCAGACGTTTCAGCCTGTGTAAAAGTACATGCGGTTTCTTCCTGCAAGTTGGTATTCGTTATTTGTTTAATGGTTAAGCCTCTTTTAATGCTGTTTGTTCACAGGTTGTGGCACTTTATAGTTCCTTTCTTTCTTGTCATGTAAAATTGTATTAAGTGAGGTAAGACGTTATCAGTAAACCGATGATGGCAGAACTAGTTTCAACTGCAAACAATTTGTAAAATCCTAAGAGCTTTCATAAATATATTGTTTATCAGAAACAGAGGTCCTGAGCAAGAATAGTGATATCAACAGCATATGATATAGGCCACAATAGGAACTATATATTTCTCCTGTCCAGCCGGACCAGGATTTGTTTAATTAGAGTCAACAATTACTTTGAATACAATAAACAATAGTTACTTCGAGTAGGGCACAATCCTGTACCGTACTAGTGACAGAAAAGTAAAGAAAGAAAAATGAAAAGAAAATATTCACAGGAAAGAGAGGTGAGCAACCTGGACACTTTTAAGATCAGTGTCGGCAGTGTTCTCCAGAGTGGAGCATACAAAATATTATACAATGATTACATGTATGTCCACCTAAAAGAGTTAAAATTGACTCTTTTAAGTGAACATACATGTAATCATTGTATAATAATTTGTATGCTCCACTTAAAAGTGTCCAGGTTGCTCACCTCTCTTGCCTGTGAATATTTTCTTTTCATTTTTCTTTCTTTACTTTTCTGTCACTAGTACGGTACAGGATTGTGCCCTACTCGAAGTAAATATTATTTATTGTATTCAAAGTAATTGTTGACTCTAATTAAACAAATCCTGGTCCGGTTGGACAGGAGAAATATATAGGGGCAGATTTATGATAACTGGCGCATAACCAGGGATGCGCCAGTTATTTTGCGCCGCTGCTCCGCCACCCATGGTGCGCCGCATTTACAATGCAGCGCACCATGGGGCAAAAACGGCACAGATGCGTGATGCATTGTGCCGTAAAGGTGGCGCATTGCTGGAGTTGCGTTGCAAGCGCGACGCAGCTCCAGCAATGCTCTGGGGGGCCTACTTTTTCAATGCTGCGTCAAGCCTTACGCCTGCTTCAAGCAGGCGCAGGGTTTTGACGCAGGGTTTTGACGCAGCATTGGCCTGAAAGTGCGAGGCGCACCTGCCCCGGAACGCCCACCCTGCGCCGGAACGCCCACAAGTGGCGCAGGGCTTTACAACGTGACGCATCTGCCTAGATGCGTCACGTTGTAAATGGGTCGTAGGGATGCGCCATGTTTACGCCGCAGTTGCGTGACGCAAACGTGGCGCATTACCAACATAAATCTGCCCCATAGTTCCTATTGTGGCCTATATCATATGCTGTTGATATCACTATTTCTGCTCAGGACCTCTGTTTCTGATATATACCATATACCCATGGTCCTTGGCTACATTTTGGGTCCCCCCTTGTTTCCATGAAATATTTCATAAATATATGGACATCGTCTATAATAGTGCAGTAGTCACTCATGCGAACATAATGTTCTTTGGAAAAAACAATGTGTGTATCAGCGTGAGGGTCGATGAAAATAAAAGTGCCCCATGAAACTTTATTGGTCCCAATTATACTAATATACGTGCATGCGAACATATAACACCACTCGGCTAAAGCAATTTTGTCTTTTTTACTATAGTGGGGTCAAAATAACGAGAGAAATCACTTTCCAGATTAAAACAACTTGGCCATGCTCAAAATAATATTTTGAATGAGATTTGTATCTCACTTCCTGAATTTAACCTCTCTCCCTTCTACTTCTCATTATTATTTTTTTTTACCAAACTTCCATACCTGCAAACCTATCATGGTTTAAATCGTACATTTAGATCTGCCAAGAGTTCTGCTATTTATTGCCATTGCTTAGAGAGAAACGGTGCATCCTGAGCCACTCAAAGATCAACCTCTTGCAAATCATGGTCCCTCACCACACCAACAAAGGTAATTTATAACTATTATACTGAGCGTTTAAGTGTATCTTCTGTTAATCTGTTTTTAAAACAAGTTATACAGACCTGCAAGCGATCAAGACTGAAGCAAATGTGAGAGTTACAGTAAGACTCAAACCTGTTTGCAGCTTTTTCGTATCTGATTAAGAAACTGTAGGTAGTTCAATAACTTTAGGTCTTTTCTGCCGAGCACAATAACATCTGCAAAACTCTAATGTGCTCATTCAGTTGTTTGTTTTTGTAGAAGTTTTTTCCAGCAGCAAATCAGCGCATTTCATGTCAATGCAGGGTCAGAAATATGACATATGTTGCAGCTTAGTCTCTAACCATACAATGTATGCTGCACCTGCTTCACTTAAAAAAAAATAAAAAATTGCCATTTTGTTTACAGTGAGCTTCCTAGTGCATCGAACAAGTGTTCCCCTTCAAAGATGGTAGGTGTCGTTGTGGGTGTGTCTTCGGTTCCATAGGCCATCAGTTGATTATTTGTAAGCCTGCTTTGTCTAATGAAATTATTTTTCGCGACTGGAGCGGGGGAAACCAATGGGAAGACCCTTAAACTCATGCTGTGCCAGAAAGAGTGCCATGTGAAAAAAAGACAGCCAAACACAATGGGAGTTTAGCTGTGACTTGACGGGCCATCCTGACAGGATTGGAGGGAGGAGATGGGGCCAGCCTCGTTTACACTTGACTAGGCTGTTTCCTGTCTCCACATAAAGGGCTGCATACCCCCCTGTATTGAGTCGGAAGTCAAGGCAGGAAGGGAGGACCTCTGTGAACTTCAAAAGCATGTATTTGAAGTCTTCCCAATTTCAAAAGCACACTGGCTATAAGTATTGGACCCCTGATGCCACCACCTCAGTTCCTTTCGGGACCTGTGAAGTCTCCTTCAGGACGTAGGACAGCTGCGCTGCTGGATGGACTGTTACTCTGTTGGCTGCTGCTTTTTTGGACTCCTGCCTCACTGTGCTGACCTGCTAACCTGCTGCCCTCCTGCCTAGGTGAGAAGGACTAGACCTCCATCACTTCAACCCAGAGTGACTCCAAGGACTAGCTGGCTGGTCTCCTGATCTGAAGTCTCAGGGACATAAAAGCCTTCAACCAACCTGCTTCTTCACCAAGACTGCTCCATCTGTGAGTCTGCCCTGCCAACGGCTGACAGCCCAGTCCTGGACCCTTGGAAGTGGGCCTAAAGTTTATCTGTCGGGCCCAGGGAGGACCTGGCTTGGCATTTCGGGCTGGACTGTTCCCATGAGGCACAGGGTTAAGACGGATTTGCATATGGCCAGGTCTAATCTGGGGTGGCATGGTGAGCAAAAGAACAATTGATTTACCCATGATCTGTTGAATGGGGGGGTGAATGGTTTGATTTGTTCTGCATTCCGTCCATCAACAGTGTGCCATTTGCTTTCTCATCCTAAGTGCTCTGGGTACGCCCAAACATGGGTCCTGGGCTCACTGTGCCACTGGATTCAAGCTATCCTGGCTGATGAGGGGTGAAACCCTGAAACCGGTCCTAGGATGCTTGTTTCCAGACTAGGGAGGACCTGGCTTGGCAGGTCAGGCTGGTGTGTTCCCATGAGGCACAGGGTAAACACAGATTTGCATATGGCCGGGTCTAAACTGGGGGGCATGGTGAGCAGAATAATGATGGATTTAACCCAGATCTCTTGACTGGGGGTGAATATTTTGATTTGTTCTGCATTCTGTCCAGCAACTATGAGTCTTTTGCTTTCTCCCACTAAAGTGTATCTTCAGCGGAAAAAATGCTGCATCCTCTGCTGAGCGACTCACCCCTGAGAAGAACTGACACATCTCCTCGGCTGAGTGGCGCATCTTCGAGCAGAACCTATGTATCGCAGCTGCTGCATTGATCGGACTCATTGCTAAAGACTTGCATCACCCCAGCCTCCTACATCTGGAACCAACGCATCCCCTTTGGAACAGCCGCTGCACAACTCTTTACCCTATTTTTCTAACCTGGTGTGGAATCTTTTTGTGTGATGTTCTCACTGATTTACTGTTTGAAGTGTTGCAGAAATACTTCACACATTGCCTCTAAAGTTAAGCCTGCTTTCACTGATTTACTGTTTGAAGTGTTGCACAAATATTTTAAACTTTGGGCCATATGTAGATAAATCCCAAATACGATTCCTAAATTCCGATTTTTACCGAATTTTACCGAATCGGTAAATAGAAATCGGTATTTGGGATGTAGGTAAAAATTCTGTAAAAATTACCGAATCAGTAAAATTTGATAAAGAAATACAGAATACCCAACACCGAACGGTAAATTCCCAATCGGTAAATTCCAAATAGGTAAATTCCAAATCGGTAAGTTCCGACTCGGTAAATACGGAATCGGAAATTCAAAACAGAAACAATTAAAGAATTAGCCAATCCGGTGCAATCACCCCTCCTCTCAACCAGGAAGTGGCCACACCCATGCAGGTGCACTCAATCTGAAGCTGCTGGAGAGGCTGGGAGAACAGAGCAGAGTCCTTGAGCCGTTGGAAAACTTTTACTTCTGTAAAACTGCAAAATGGCATGCAAAGATACTGACAGGGAAGGTGGAGAGAGAAAGAGGAAGCTCAAATTCAGCAACATGGAGCTGCAGGTCCTTGTGGAGGAGGTAGTCAAGGAACACCACAAGTTGTTTGGGAAGCAGTCCCTGCAGGAGGCAGAATCTGCCAAAAGGAAGATTTGGCTGGCAATACAGGCTGAGGTCAATGCCATTGGAGTGACCCCACGGGACATTGACAAACTGAAAAAGAGGTGGTATGACATCCGGAGTGTGATTAAGAGAAAGATGGCTGAGCTCCACAAAGAAGCAAACCTGACAGGAGGAGGGAGGAACAGGGCACCTGCCCTGACAGAGCTTGAGGAACTGGTGGAGTCCACCATTGAACCAGACAGCGTCTGTGGGATTGGGGATGCAGACAGCTCAGCCCGAGCTGCCACCAGAATAGGTAAGAAGCATGCACAACAATCACCCCCAATCTTTCCCCTTGCCCAATGTGGTAGTGTCAACCCCACTCCTGTTCAGGTTTTAGTATATACCAGCAATGCATTATGGGAGTTGTAGTCATTGAAACACCTACCATGTCAGACAGCACATCAAACAACAAGGCATGCAACACACATCAGTGATGAGCAAGCTGAGGCAATAGCGACAGTGTTTCAGTGATGAGAATTTAATTGTATAAGCAGGGCTGCAGGAACACAGAGCTAATGTACGATTTTCTGTCCACAAGCGAGACATCTCGCAAGCGTCCCAAGGACAAGGAAGGGAGCTCACCACGGATGGAAGACACACAGGAGGCGAGCACCAGCGCAGGGCAAACGACCCAGGAATCTGCTCAATCAACAGTACAGCCAGCCTCCCAATACCTTCCTGCATGCGTCACAACAGCTGCAGGCCTCCCAAGACCTTCCAGCGTCACCACAGCTGCAGGCCTCCCCAGAGCGCTTTGGCTCACCACTACTCCTGTCCGCACCTGAACTGGTAGCATCACCAGCTACAACAACACCTGCAGTTAAAAAAAAAACCAAGAGGCATCTCGTAGCCAGACTCATGGAAATGGAGACTTCCGCAGGAGACACGGTGGCAGTGATAGTTTAACCGTGGCAGTTGAGGACAGCAATGCTAATCAGCAGTCCACCTCCAAGGGGCCAACAAAGGTGGCAGACGCCGCAGGGCCAGAGACAGCAGTCAATCCCAACATGGAGAGGGTCCTGGTGTCGTCTACGGACTGGAGGCCAGTATGGTCAAAGTGCAGCGGATGCAGGGGAAGGCCATCCAGTCTGTCCAACAACAGATGCGGCACCTAAATGTAAATGTTGAAAACATAAATAAGGGCATCAGCTCAATGGCGGAGGGAATGAGGGAGATGGCTGCAGGCATGCAAGACATGTCCCAGTCTGTGCTGCTATTGTGCAGTAAGTTGGACAAGCACAGGGCAACAAGGCGGAAGGCGAGACAGAGGGCAGAACAACACACAAGGGCAGTCAACCGCATAGCCACTGCCACTTCCCTGCTTTGCAGGCGCTGTGTTAACATGCAGGAGGGACTGGCACACAGCAGCAGTGAAGTCTCAAGGGGCCTTGTGAGGGTGACAAGTGCAGTGGAGGCGCTGCTGACTGCTCAGTCATCAAATACTGTTGCTCTGGATGTGGGGAGAGTGAGGAGAGCACCAGTAGGATTAGCATAACCCCCCCTATTACTGACACCAGGAGGAGCAGCAGGCTCCATGGGGTTGGCACTGCCAGTGAGGACAGCCAGCCATTAGCATCCAGCACCGGTAGGCGTGCCCGCAAACACTGAGGATGCCCAAACTCCCTCACCTGGAATGAGTGAAGTAACCCAGGACTTCCTTAATGGATGGCTACAATTGGACTGGCACATTTGGGCCTTTGTGTACTGGCGTAGTGCCAAAGAATTGAACTACATTGTGTACATATTACAACTGGCTGTGTCTCCTTACTTACTTAGAAATAGTTGTGTGTGATCTCTGCCCGTCTCTGTCTCCCATCTGTTGCTAGCGCCACTCCTGCTGTGTTGAGCTCAGGGTGTGCAAATTCATCATCGTCATCATCAATATCTGTCAATTCTACTGCTGTTCCTTTCCTAGTGGCAAGGTTGTGCAGCATTGCGCAAGTTGCAATGATTTTACAGCAGATATGGGGTGAGTACTAACATGCTCCTCCGCTTTTGTGGAGGCAGCGGAACCTGATTTTTACCAGCCCAAAGGTGTGCTCCACAACATTGCTAGTAGATTTGTGTGCCACGTTGTATCGTCTCTCACTCAGGGTTGATGTGTTCAGGTAGGGTGTCAGGATGAACGAGCGGACGGCATATGCACTATCGCCTCTATGGAAAAGAGAGAGCCATTAGTCACATGCACAACAAAACTTACATCTGTAGTATCTATCAGGGTGTGTTACAGTTTTTTACCTAGCAGGTATCCTTCTCCGAATACCCCCGCTGTCAGGCGTGTGTAGATCCCACTGTTCTGGAAGATGTAAGAGTCGTGGGTGCTTCCTGGGAATTTGGCCACGATATCTGTGATTATGTTGGCAGCATTGCAGATTACCTGCACATTTATTGAGTGTGTGGACTTTCTGTTCCTGTAGATGTACTCTGTGGCTGCATGTTGGCAGATTGGGATGTGTGTGCAATCAATGCAGCCGATCACATGTGGGAACTGTGCCATTCTGTAATTGTCAGTCGTTGTCTTCAGCAGTTCTGCATGTGTGTCAGGGAAGCTGATGTAATGATGCATTCTCTGCAATATGGCCTCCAGGAACTTGCTGAAGAAACAGGACAGGCAGCTCTGGGACACTCCACCTACCGCAGCTATCACCCTCTGGTAACTGCCAGATACAAGTAGGTGTAGGCTACAGAGCACCTGCACATGTGGTGGTATGGCTTGAGCCCTTGGTGTTGGGTGCTCCAGGAGTGGGTGCAGGTCCCTTATCAAATCCAGGATGGTGTGGGGGTGTAGCCTGTACCTTTCATGGTTCTCTGCTTCAGTAAGTTGGAAGAGTGTGATCTGCTGTCTGTAAACTTGCTCCTCCCGTCTCCAGTGCCTCTCTCCTGCTGCCTGTAGGCGTAGCCGCCTTGCTATCTCATAGAATGCCGCCATTCTGATCACACTGTTGCATTTTAGGGCCTGTTTTATGGCCTACACCTGGTTACCACCTGCTTTCAATCCATGGTAATTACCGACTCTTAAATGCCGAATTTCATGAAATTCGGTATTTTAGAAGTTACTTACATTTCTATTCTAATTTTTACAGTTTCTTATTTCCCGATTCGGTAAATGAGGATTCGGTAAATACCGATTCGGTAATTTCGAATTTGGTAATTATGAATCGGTATTTACAGATTCATATTTACCGAATCCTTACTTTTGGCCTCCTACATCTCAAATGCCTAAATACTCGTCGGTAACGGCAAATTTACAAAATTTCGGCCGTTACCGACTGGTATTTAGCTACCTACATATGACCCATTGTCTCTAAAGTCAAGCCTGACAGGTCCATGTTAAGCTACCAGAGAGTGAGCATAGGTTAATTTAGGGTGTTCTTCTGCTTTACCCTGATTAGGATTGTGGTTACTGCTTGACTAGGGCTCATACTCCAGTAATCTAGCAACCCAATTTCTGACATATTTTATCATGTGTATTGGAGCTTTCGTCACCACTGTAAATGACCAGTTTCACATTTTCAAGGCATATTTCCTTCTTTCAGGCTTTGACATCAATAATTGACTTTCCCCAACTTCTGCTACGGAAACAGTAGCCAGGGAAAAAAGAGCCTCAGCAGTTTCAAGGTTCATGCAGGATCAAAGACAACTCTCAAGTGTGGTAAAGGGAAGACTTTAAATCAAAGTGTACAGCATATATTCATGAAAATAGAAAACGAAACAGCGTTTGTTTTCAGTTTAAGTACTAGCTTTTATTATTAAATCAATTACCCAAAACCCCAGCATCGGATTAACTGACATGTGGTTTTGATAAGTAAGAATTTATAATTTTTCATTTATTTCCAATCATTCAGGCAACAGTGTGTGGTCCTTCTAGCAATGGCTGGTGTGCTTATCCTACAAAATCAAGGGGGCTATACACTTTACACACAAAAGGCATGGATCCGCTGCATTTCTCGTCATTCCACATTCCAGGTTCTGTGAAAAATACATAAGACATAACATATTTCAGTCTTTTCCAGGGTACCATACAACTAAAGCAGCATTTTAAGTGAAACATCAGAAGACATCCGCTCCATAAATTATTGAATCTCTTTGCTGATGTTTGTATTAGACGTTTGCATTACCTACCCTGTATTTCTTCTCATATTGCTTTTACCATAAGGTTTGTCATTTATCAAAGCAAGATCTAAAGCTCTCAATAGTTCCCTATATTTGTGAGTAGTCATTACTTTATGCTACCAGCTCCTGAGCTTAACAGCTGTCCTTGCTGAAGTGGTCACCTAGGAGTATCCTGGCAGTGGACAGGCTGTTCAGCTGATTCTAGAGCCTATCAAAATGTACCTGTTATACTGCTACTTCACAAGCAAATAATGATATTTTCTGTACAGTTTTCATCCTCAGAATACATACTAACTCGAAAGAAGTCTATGTGTTAAAACTCTGCTTATCTTGTCTTTAAATGGCCCAAAGTTGCCGTTACTTTCTCTTTGAATGACCATCTCATTACTTTCCATTGACTGCTTTCCTCCTTTTTATGAGTGTAGCCTACTCTAACTAATGTACATGTTTGTATTAATCTCTTTTATTGTCCTTCCGTAAATTGCCTGCACCTCATCTCAAAAATCCCATCCCGCCCTCCTCTGGAAGTCATACCTTGCAACCTAGCAATACCTAATTACACCAACTATCTGCATGAAATCATATACCCCAGCACTAATATTGATACCTAATTCCTATTAATTTAATACTCCACAAAGACATTGGAGTAAATGCACCTAAGGGCCTCCTTGAGGGCACATGACTAATACCAGTGACACCAATAATCAGTAACCTCAAGTTCCAGAGTGCATTGCTGCATGGCATAAAGCTCTTCAATGCCTCATCAGGACTCGTAAGCACTATATGAATGTAATTACAATGCAATATATGCGTAAATTTCTCAATAGATAAATATATTGCCAATTTAGTATGGTTATGGCTAACTGGAACAGTAAGTGTGAAAATATTGAGATGCAAATTACCCAATTTACAGATGGAAGCAAAATGTAGTGAACAATGCATACACCAGTATTTATGTATTTTGCATTTGATATTAGTGCATGTTTGCTATTTACAACATATGGTTATATACAAGTGGTATGTTCCAGTGCAAATTACATGCAATTTAAGCTCATTTCTTTCTAGGCAAGAGTTCTAATATGAGGGGAAATACCCAGTGGCAGCTCGCCCCACTGCTTTTTGAAGTGTAAAAAAAGGACAAATAAAATTTGAATAACTGTACTTTATTATCATTTTATTTGTTCCTGCTGTGGCGACTTGGTGGGGTGGGCAGATCTGCTCTGCTGACAGAGCTGGGGGAGGAGTGGTGGGCACAATAACTGCACATGACTGTTTGGCCGGCCATCTCGGGCCGGAAAAATATGAATACCCACTTAGCATGTTGTCCACCCTGGCTGCATTATAGTTTGGGTGGAGAATATTCCTAGGCTCCCATTGCCTGGCTGAGTGCAGAACTATGGGGTTCAGACCCATCACAATGCTGCATTGCAGTTTTGTGACTGGCTATGGGGAGCCTGGGAGCCCAGCTGCTTCTTGATTACACAGGAGAAACCAGGAAGAGGACGGAGGAGAGGATGCGGCTTGCTATCCGGCCGGGCAGCCAGCAGGTAAGTGTTTTTTTTAAACCCCACCCTCCTCCCCCATTTCCCTCCTTCCCGGCCACTGCTGCTTTCAGGGAGCCAATGCCACTCCAAATACTAGCTAGATAAATACACAGGTCTAAATGACTATGTAAGCGCTACAAAATCGAACATTCTGACAAGCCAACAAATACATGTGATTGTGTAGAAATTATTCCATAGAAGCATTTTCGTAGAAAAAGATGATGGCAACTTGATAATGACTTACACCTAGACTATGCAGATCTAACAGAATGACAAGATGAGTCCAAGCAAAGAGGAAACTTGGAAGAATTTTAACTGAAAGCCTTATTTAGAGTTTGGTGGCCAAGATACATGACCACAAACATGGCAGATGTCCTAGGTGCTACAATGCCATAGCATAAGTGCATTAGAGCCACTGGGCAGGATTTACTTTTCTTTCACACAATACAATACAGCCTGGAAACATGCTGGGCTGTGGTGTGTTGCGTGAAAGGGAGAGAACAGAAATGCGCCATATATACTAAGATATGCACTACTGCTCCCTCACAGCACTTGCACACTGTTTGCTGCCTAGCGTCACTGCAGGCACCTGCGTTATAAGCAGGATTGTTTTTGTGTAGGGAGGAATATCTTCCTGCACAAAAATAATCCGTAGAAGCACATTCCCCAGGGTTACTAATCTTTGTAAATCTGGGCTTGCGTCAATTCATGAAGGGATGCATGGGAATGTCCATTCTCCAACCATTTAATGCCTAGCAAATGCAAAGTAAAACAAGGCAAAATTATGCAATGTGTTGTGGTACATTGTATTTGTCTAAACCATGCAAAGCCATACAAATCATCTTTGCAAGGCTTAGTAAATGCCAAAAGGGATTTTGCCTTAGGGCTGAGCCAAAGAAGTGCCATAACTCGATGCGGACATTAGTAAATCTGGGCCTGCAGCACTTATATTATGACCAGTGTGATATATGTGATGTTTTGACGGAGTATCCCATCTGCCAGATGCTAAATAAGGCTCTTAGGGGCAGATTTACGAGCTCCCTTGCGCCACTTTTGCGTCATGGGAAAAGTGACGCAAAAGTGGCGCAAGGGGCTTGTAAATATGCCCCTGAGTTTTTAGCAAAACCAATCAACTCACTACGGTACTGATCCACAAAGAGTTTGCTATGACTTAACAGGCATTAACAGCCAGTTACTGAATCAATGACACCACTCCTGGGGAGAGAAATGAGGGTAAAAGGACTTGGCTGGGCAAGAGTAGGAGTGAAAGTAATGAAGATTACAGAAATGTAATCTGACATTTCTGCATTGTACCTGTTTCTTGTTCCCTCTTTACCTGATGAGGATATCACAAGTAGTTTAAGACCTATTTTACTTTTAAGACAGATTAGTTAGTAACAGTACTCTGAACTGTGAAACAAAGATCTTTACACATACTGGAAACCTGTACCCTATAATGCTTAACAAAATTGATAGGATAGCCTATATTGACGCCCTACAACTATAAAAAAAGATAATGTATGTGCTACCATTCAGGAAGGAGAGAGACTCCTTGTTAAATGAGCTGTAACAGCAGACGGTATTGGTGGACCTGGTGCATCATAAGCCATAACAAGTAAATGCTCTTTTAAACAACTGTCAATTTCTAAGATGAGGCTGAGATGAGGTGTCAGCCACTTTCCAGCCAGCCCACAGCAGTTCAAAAACGTTGGGCCCGATTCACAGAATGCACTTACTACTTTTGGTATTCACAGAATGAACTTACTCATTTCGGTATTCACAGAAGTTAGGACTACTAACTTTAGGACTCCTAAATGCCTTCTGTGAATACCGAAAGTCTTGAAATTAAGATTTTTCTCAATTTAGTAGTAGTAAAGTTAGGACTACTAACTTTAGGACACCTAAATGCCTTCTGTGAATACCGAAAGTCTTAAAATTAGGATTTTTCTCAATTTAGTAGTAGTAAAGTTAGGACTACTAACTTTAAGATGCTTAAATGCCTTCTGTGAATACCGAAAGTCTTAAAATTAGGATTTTTCTCAATTTAGTATTAGTAAAGTTAGGACTACTAACTTTAGGACGCCTAAATGCCTTCTGTGAATACCGAAAATCTTAAAATTAGAATTGTTCTCAATTTAGTAGTAGTAAAGTTAGGAGTCCTAACTTTACTACTACTAAATTGAGAAAAATCCTAATTTTAAGACTTTCGGTATTCACAGAAGGCATTTAGGCGTCCTAAAGTTAGTAGTCCTAACTTTACTACTACTAAATTGAGAAAAATCCTAATTTTAAGACTTTCGGTATTCACAGAAGGCATTTAGGCGTCTTAAAGTTAGTAGTCCTAACTTCTGTGAATACCGAAATGAGTAAGTTCATTTTGTGAATACCAAAAGTAGTAAGTGCATTCTGTGAATGCCAAAAGTAGTAAGTTCATTCTGTGAATCGGGCCCTATGTGTCCTGCCGGAAAGCTGCCTCAGCCCAGGCTAAGACACGCAACAGGGATGGGGGGGAGGGGTAGGGGGGTAAAGCCCTTTCAGCCCTATGGGCATTGCACACCTGGTAGGAAATCACTGGTCCTGTCACACTAAAAGTACAGCAACCCTGCTGAAAAATGCTGAAACTATCACACTAAAAGGTTTAGTTCTTAACTAGTGTTAAGTAATGAGGATGATCTTCAGCAACTGAGATTATACGGGGCAGGCGAGGACCAAATTACGTTGCATGGTTGACTAAATTATGCAGCAAGAAAAGGCAAACTATGCGACGTAAGCCAACACATTTTGTAATAGTATTACTTCATAATTCTGTCATTACTTATACGTTAACAAGTTTAACCTAACTAGTACCAGTTTAATATTCAACTATAATACCAATCAGGTGAAAGGTAACCAGTCAAATTTTACATAGGGCCGTCCACAGCAATATTGTTGCTGTGATTTTATTAACTTTTGATCCATTTAAACCTGAAACAAAATAGTTTTTTCTAACATCTCTAACTATGCAGTGTGATATATGTGATGTTTTGACGGAGTATCCCATCTGCCAGATGCTAAATAAGGCTCTTAGGGGCAGATTTACGAGCTCCCTTGCGCCACTTTTGCGTCATGGGAAAAGTGACGCAAAAGTGGCGCAAGGGGCTTGTAAATATGCCCCTGAGTTTTTAGCAAAACCAATCAACTCACTACGGTACTGATCCACAAAGAGTTTGCTATGACTTAACAGGCATTAACAGACAGTTACTGAATCAATGACACCACTCCTGGGGAGAGAAATGAGGGTAAAAGGACTTGGCTGGGCAAGAGTAGGAGTGAAAGTAATGAAGATTACAGAAATGTAATCTGACATTTCTGCATTGTACCTGTTTCTTGTTCCCTCTTTACCTGATGAGGATATCACAAGTAGTTTAAGACCTATTTTACTTTTAAGACAGATTAGTTAGTAACAGTACTCTGAACTGTGAAACAAAGATCTTTACACATACTGGAAACCTGTAACCTATAATGCTTAACAAAATTGATAGGATAGCCTATATTGACGCCCTACAACTATAAAAAAAAGATAATGTATGTGCTACCATTCAGGAAGGAGAGAGACTCCTTGTTAAATGAGCTGTAACAGCAGACGGTATTGGTGGACCTGGTGCATCATAAGCCATAACAAGTAAATGCTCTTTTAAACAACTGTCAATTTCTAAGATGAGGCTGAGATGAGGTGTCAGCCACTTTCCAGCCAGCCCACAGCAGTTCAAAAACTATGTGTCCTGCCGGAAAGCTGCCTCAGCCCAGGCTAAGACACGCAACAGGGATGGGGGGGAGGGGTAGGGGGGTAAAGCCCTTTCAGCCCTATGGGCATTGCACACCTGGTAGGAAATCACTGGTCCTGTCACACTAAAAGTACAGCAACCCTGCTGAAAAATGCTGAAACTATCACACTAAAAGGTTTAGTTCTTAACTAGTGTTAAGTAATGAGGATGATCTTCAGCAACTGAGATTATACGGGGCAGGCGAGGACCAAATTACGTTGCATGGTTGACTAAATTATGCAGCAAGAAAAGGCAAACTATGCGACGTAAGCCAACACATTTTGTAATAGTATTACTTCATAATTCTGTCATTACTTATACGTTAACAAGTTTAACCTAACTAGTACCAGTTTAATATTCAACTATAATACCAATCAGGTGAAAGGTAACCAGTCAAATTTTACATAGGGCCGTCCACAGCAATATTGTTGCTGTGATTTTATTAACTTTTGATCCACTTAAACCTGAAACAAAATAGTTTTTTCTAACATCTCTAACTATGCAGCAAATGATGGATTATATGGTATATGCAGCAAATCCATAGCAATGCGGAAAAAAAACACGGAGAAGAATTGCATAATCCCTGTGGCCCTGCATCTAGTGGAAAAAATAAAACTACATGCCACAAAGTGCAAACGACTCAAAACTAAAGACTTTCTGAGCATCACCCTCGCCACATAGGGCAATTTATCAGGAGTATATAAACATACAATGGATGAGACTGCCCAAACTAATAGCAGACCTGTGAATTATATATACTTGCCATCATTAGCATCGCAGGCCTATTAAAAAGAAGATGATTATGTGCCTCATTAAAGACGTCTTGGCAAGCTCCGATACGGGTAATAACGTACAGCATTGTTAAAATGTACTGTTTAAGGTGTAGTGGGGGAGGTAACAAAAAAAGTATTGTCACAATTTATTACACATCTATTACCCCTAACGAGAACGGTTCGCAGAGCCCAATACGGATTACTACAACCAAGTGCCTGTCGCCAACCCAGTATCCCTCGATAGTGATTTCCCACAGCAAAAGTTGTCCGTGCAGGAGGGAAGTGACGCCTACTGTCGGTTACAGGTGCTTGAAGAGCGGAGACCGCAGCGCAAGGAGAACCAGGGACTGCCCGGACCAGAAGGGGTAAGAGATCTCCATTGTCCTGGGTGGAGTCTGGAGGGGCTGCTTGGTCCCCCCAGGGGATAGACGAAGAGATTTCTCCAGGGGCCTTAGTGAGCTTAAGGGGGGAAGAAGCATCGGGAACCTCTGAAGGAGCTGGAGTTGGTAAAATGTCATCAATCCCGGTCTCCACTGCCTCTAACTTCAAGTCTCCTTCTGCCGTTTCGGGCCCCTTGTCCAGCCATGACAGGGTGCTCTGTGCGGCGGTGCCTGAGCTCCCCAGAGCCAATATCAAAACAAAAACGTGGGAAAGCATGGCGTGGCTATTGCACCCCGAGACATTGGCAGCCTCCTATGTCTGGTAACTTTAAACAACAACTACCGCCATCCTGGAAACCAAGGACGCTAAGCATAGCAGGAACTACAAGAGCCCATGTTTCTTTCAGCAGCAATAATCATCGAAGAAGGACAAGATGAAAAAAACAAGCATTGGCCGCGCGGCCGTAATAGTAAAGCTGTGCAGGCGCACAATGAAAAGAAAAAAAACGCGAGTGGTGACGCCAGTGGTGCGCATGCGCGTCACCGAAAGTGCTACCTCGCCGGCCACCAGCTTGCTATTATGAGCATGCGCGCACGAACTTGTGCGCTTGATAGTAAGCTGGCCGCCGGAAAAGTAGCACTTTCCAAAGCAGCTACTAAATGTCTCGGCCAGGTTAGCGCATGCGCTGGATGAGGCCGAGACCTTAAAGTCGCTAAGTGTACCCACTGACTCACAGTGTCTACAGATGGCTTAAGACTGAGACAAGTAGTGCTACAAAAAACAAAAACAGAGTCACATTTGCAGAATTAACATATCCTTTTTTGGGCAACCATGACCATCGTACCCACGTCCAAGGTACGTAAAGAAAGTTCTTCATCAGATAAAGAAGGACAGAAATAGGGAAGAAAGATTTCCTGGTTATGATGGCAATCAGAAGTTATTTTCTGAAGAAGAGTCTGTTAAAGACATAAAGCAAGACCCTTTGGAACACATTGAAAGTAGGACTCTAAACTTGAAAGCACACGAATCTCTTCTAACCCTGGTGGAGCAGTTATTGAGATTAAAGAAACTACATAGATACATTTTTTATGGATGCTTCCTCCAGTGATTCTGATGGCACGTACTGTTAAGCCCTTCAAACCAAAAGGAGATGGTATAGAGTTCAGGGTAGTCCAAGTCAACGCCATTTAGGAGGCAAGGAAGCAACTCAGGTTGCGAACCTACAGTTTCCAAAGGAGACCAAAAGATAGAGGATTATAATTTAACTAATTCAGCTCTTTGGAGTTTCAGCAATGCATAAATGTGGCACAATCTTTATTGTATGATTTTAAAATGTAGGGGCTATGAGCCTGTTTTGTTGCCTATACACACTCCTGAATAAGACGAGTGTACAAAGGCGTAGTCTCTCACAAGCCCATCCTTCAACTTAGAGTGCTCATGGTAAATTGAGGAAGACTCAACAACCTCAAGGGTGATGCATGGTCTGTGAGTGTTCAGCCCTGTTGTACATTCCACTGCTTAAGAAATGAAAGCCAGAATTTCCTGGGCCAGTAAGGAGTTATGAGAATTACTTGACAACTTACCCTGCAAAGCTTGAACAAAATCTTTCTAATTGAGGAAAGGGAGGGAAGTAATATAAGAGTACAAGAGGCCAAGCAGTTGACAGATCATCATGATTTAGGATCTGCAGATCCCTTTCTCTGGAAAATGCAATTGGGTAGTTGGGCATCCCTTTTGTTGGCAAACAGATCTTTTATGTGTTACCTGAACCCCAGACATACCTCCTTATAACAGCCAACTGACCATGAAGCAACAGCCAATGCTGTCTCCTCTGCCTGCTTCCACATCATCCACATGCTCCGCAAGATCTTCTGATGGATCTCCCTCTCCACCAGAAAGATGATCTCCTCAGCCCTTGTCTCCAGCCCCCTTGATTACGGCAACGCACTCTACATAGTAACCACCAAACAACTCCTAAACTGCCTCCAGACTATCCAGAACTCAGCAGCAAGACTCATTCTCAACCTTCCCTGAAGAACCAGCATCACACCTTATCTCAAAGCTCTCCACTGGCTCCATGCCCAAGAAATATGCCTCTTTAAACGCCTCACAAATGCCTACAAGCCTCTCAACAATCACAGACTCGCCTACATCAACCACCGGATGACACTCCACGATCAACTCGAGAGCTCCGCTCCTCCTCTCTCACCCTGGCCGACGTTCCCTGCATCCATCAGAGCCACTGCTGAGGGTATGCTTTCTCCTACCTCACACAGGCAATGACCTCCCACTCCACCCATGCCCCTCCACATCGCTTGAAGACTTCAGGAAAAAGTTGAAGACTTGGCTATTAGACTGAGTCTCATAGAAACCCTGCGCCTTAAGACCCCTTGGGGTGACAATCTGTGCTCTACAAAAATCTACTGATTGGTTGATTTATTGATTGATTCCCCAAAGTCAGAGTTAATGTGACATGCACCCAGGTGGCTACCTTATAGGTTGCCCCCCTAGTTTCGCCCAGCCTTTCCTGTGCCCTGGCCTACAGCTGGTGCCACTAACGCAGGAATCAGTCTCCCTATCAAGAGGTATGAACTCTCTCAGGAGGCAGAAAAAAAGACCTGCCAGTGCGGGAGGTATCACCTCCCTCCCTGACACGATGGCTCATGACGTGGCACATCAAGGAAGTGAGCTTCAAAGCACCCTCTGCCTCTGATTTGCAATCAGGGATCTTCCCAGAGATGGAAAAGGTCACCCTCTGCCCCATACACATTTGCATCCTGGGCAGGCAGGCAGGAAAATTAGATAGGAGGTATACATCCCCAGAAGGCTGGCCATACCTATAGGGTGGGGTACCTGGTCTATTTAGCAGGGAAGGGTTCGGCCATTTTTAAAAGTGACCGAACAGAGGCTTCTGGGTAGAATTGGTGCAACCCTCCACAGGACTTTGTCACCTCAGGTTCAGATTATCCGATGGGGCTAGTAGCCCATTGGCTACTAGGTCCCACACCCCTAATACCCCTGGAAAGGAAACAAGCATCCTAGGACTGGTTTGCGGGTTTCACCCCTCATGAGCCAGGATAGAATGAATCCAGTAGCACAGTGAGCCCGTCGCGCTCTACAAATACCGGAAATAAATAAATAAATAAATAAATCCATATCCATATAGTCCAAGCCCATCTACTATACTCGCAGTATACTACTAGCCCTCAACAAAGCCACCACGGATGTTAAATCTCACCCATGCATCCAAACCGGACCCAGCCTATCCTACGGTCCTATCTCCTGTCGCTCTTGTCGATGGTCAAGCATGAGCCAACCCCCACCTGATCATTATACAATCTCCACCAACAATCAGTTGGACCTGAAATGCCTATACCTTAATGCTATATCTCTACCTAAACATGCTCTAGATATCTGGGACATGTTGACATCCAGGACCCCTGACCTGGTTTTCATCACCGAAACCTGGCTATCTGATACCAGCGCTCCAGATCTTGCCAATGCCCTTCCACCCGATTATAAAATAATTACGCAAAACAGACAAGGCATAAAAAAAGGAGGTGGAGTCGCTGTGATTTTCAGAGGCCACCTAACATGTCTCTCAGAAACGACAACCGCCTACCCCAAACACGAGATATTACCATTTAAAATTCTCCGTGAGGGCCTTACCATACTAGCTGGCGCAGTTGTCTACAACCCCCCAGGGCAACAAGCCAGTATAGTAGCCAAACTATTGAACCAACTGCTACCACTTTGTCTAAAACATAAAAATTACATGGTCGTCGGCGACTTCAACGTCCATTACGAAAATACTAATGCCCCCGGATCCTCCCAGTTGAAATACGACATGGAAATTCTACAACTTAGACAGTGGGTGGAGGGCCCTACGCACTCAGCAGGGCATACCCTGGATCTTCTTTTCACTAATATTGAGTCGACCACTATAAAGGAAATCCTCCCCCTGTCTTGGTCCGACCACTCCATGCTTTCCTTCTCATATAATCTCCCTGGCAAACCCGCGAAGCCCAGATCCACCCCCTTTACTACCAATAGAGCTTGGAGGCTAATCAATGACTCTAATTTTCAAAACTACTTTCTAGAGACAGAGGTCACCTTGCGGGAGGATTCCTCCATCTGCAGCAATGTCACCCTTCTCGACACCGGAATTCGCCAAAAGCTAGACAAACTAGCCCCCCTGCGGGAATCAAGGAAAAAAACAACTACTAGGGAAAAATGGTATACACCTCTCCTTAAGAGCCTTAAAAAGGAATGCCAAAAAAACGAACATCAATGGAGACAAACAAAAGACTCGGAAACCAGAGCAATCTATGTCACCAAGCGGAAACAATATATCCTAGCCATCCGAGATGCAAAAAAGGCATATTTCACCCAACGAATCCATGAAAACCACAATTCCGCAAAAGAATTGTTTAAAATAGTAAAGGAGCTCAGTAACCCGTCCAGCACCTCACAAGCCCTCACCCCCTCAACCGAGGCCTGTGAACGCATCAGCACCTTCTTTGCTGATAAAATCAACAAAATTTACTCTACCTTTGCCCCCTAAAACACCTCTACCTTGCCCGACATATCTGACAAGCATTCTTTTACATCAGACCAATCAGATGAAGCCATTCCCCCGCGTCTAACTAGTTTTCAACCACTCTCCGAAAACGAGGTACTATCGACATTGAAGACAATTAAATCCGGCTCTCCTGCGGACCCATGTCCCCATTTTGTGTTTTCCAAAATTGCACAAACGCTCTGCCCTTTTATCACCAAACTTTTCAATCAATCACTCATCACTGCGTCCTTTCCAGAAGCCTGGAAACACGCATACGTGACTCCCCTTTTGAAAAAAGCCGGATCCGATATCTCCAATCCAGAGAATTACAGGCCAATTTCTCAGCTCCCTTACCTCTCCAAGGCTCTGGAGAAACTGGTCAACACATAACTGTCCCGATATTTGGAAGACAACTCACTCCTGGACCCCTCCCAGACCGGCTTTAGAGCCAACAATAGCACCGAGGCAACGTTGCTGGCAGAGTCGGACAGTGTTAGGTGCATCACAGATCAAGGGGGATCTGTGGCCCTGATACTGCTCGACCTGTCAGCAGCGTTTGACACGGTATCACACGATTGCCTAATAAACACCCTCCGGAGCAAAGGAGTGCAATCCACAGCTTTGAGCTGGATTAAATCATTCCTCAGCAATCGTACCCAAGCAGTCCACATGGGACAGTTCTACTCGAAACCCTATCCCATCGGCTGCGGGGTCCCACAGGGGGCCTCGCTGAGCCCGACTCTCTTCAATGTCTACGTTTCATCTCTGGCTGACATTGGTAGAAAGTGGGGCATCGGCATATGTTCCTATGCCGACGACACACAGCTGATGGTGACAATGGATGAAGGGTCGGAATCAACAAAGAAAAAGCTACATAGCTGTCTCTCCGAAATGGCAGATTGGATGCGTAACCACTGCTTGAAACTAAATGCCGGCAAATCGGAGATACTACTGTTCGGAGGAGCCAAACTTACATGGAACGGCACGTGGTGGCCACCATTTCTAGGGTCAGCCCCTACCCCGAAACAGCACGCCAGAAATCTAGGTATCATTATGGACGACGCACTGTCCATGAAGGACCATATTCGATCACTCTGGGGCAAAGGATTCGCTATACTCAAACTCCTGGCAAAAATCTTTCCCTGGATACCCTTGGACTGCCGACGTACAGTCACTCAGGCCCTGTTAGTCAGCCGCCTGGATTATGGCAATGCCCTATTCGAAGGGATGAACGAACAACTGTTCTCCCGCCTACAGGTCCTACAAAACCAGGCGGCCAAACTGGTCTGTAACAAAGGCAAGCGCGACTCAGCGTCCGCATGCCTAAAAAAACTTCTCTGGCTACCAATGCGCCAGAGGGCTACTTTCAAGATTCTCTGCCACGCGCACAGAGCTCTCTATAAAACGGGTCCCACGATCCTCCGCGAGAAAATCGAATTCTATATCCCCAACAGGAATCTAAGATCGAATCACCTGGCTCTGGCCAAATCCAAGCGCATTCACAAGGCAAGGACAGGTAGACGCGTCTTTTCATACCTGGCTGCCAAAAGGTGGAATGAGTTACCAGTAGACCTTAGACACACCATAAATTACCTGCAATTCCGCCAAAAATTAAACACCCATCTCTTTCCTAAAAACTAATTCCCCAGCACAGTCCTCAGCAGTCTCCTCTGGTTTACAGCGCCGTGATATCCCATGGGATGAGTGTCGCGCTCTACAAATACCGGAAATAAATAAATAAATCCATATTTGGGCATGCCTAGCGCAATTAGGGCGAGAAAGATGGAGTATCACCCCTCATCAGCAAGGATAACTTGAATCCAGTGGCAGAGTGAGCCCGGGACCCATGTCTGGGCCTGCCCGGCGCACTTAAGTGCGAGGAAGCAAAATACACACAATTGGTGGTTGGAACGCAGAACAGATCGAAACATTCACCTCCAGTCAATACATCTGGGTTACATCCATCATTCTTTTGCTCACCATGCCACCCCAGTTTAGACCTGGCCATATGCAAATCAGCCTTGACCATGTGCCTCATGGGAAGAGTCCAGCCCGAACTGCCAAGCTAGGTCCTCCCTGGACAGGAAACAAGCATCCTAGGACTTGTCTTAGGGTTTCATCCCTCATGAGCCAGGATAGCAAGAATCCAGTGGCACAGTGAGCCCGGGATCCATGTCTGGGCATGCCCGGCGCACTTAGGGCGAGAAAGAAAAAGACACACAATAGATGGACGGAGCACTGAACTAATAAAAACTTTCACCCCCAGTCAATAGATCTGGGTTAAATCCATCATTCATTTGCTCACCATACCACCCAGTTTAAACCTGGCCATATGCAAATCAGTCTTGGCCCTGTGCCTCATGGGATCAGTCCAGCCCGAACGGCCAAGCAGGTCCTCCCTGGACTGGAAACAAGCATGCTAGGACTGGTTTCAGGGTTTCACCCCTCATCAGCCAGGATACAGTGGCATAGTGAGCCCGGGACCCACGCGTGGCATGCCAAGCTTACTTAGGGCGAGAAAGCATCCTAGGACCGGTTTCGGAGTTTTACCCCTCATCAGCCAGGATAACTTGAATCCAGTGGCACAGTGAGCCCGGGACCCACGTCTGGGCATTCCTGGTGCACTTAAGGCGAGAAAGCAAAATACACACAATTGGTGGATGGGATGCAGAACAAATCAAAACATTCACCCCCAGTCAATAGATTGGGGTTAAATCCATCATTCTTTTGCTCACCATGCCACCCCAGTTTAGACCTGTCAATATGCAAATCAGTCTTGACAATGTGCCTCATGGGAACAGTCCAGCCCGAACTTCCCAGCCAGGTCCTCCCTGGACAGGAAACAAGCATCCTAGGACTGGTTTTGGGGTTTCACTCCTCATGACCCAGGATAGAATGAATCCAGTGGCACAGTGAGCCCGGGATCCATGTCTGGGAATGCCCGGCACACATAGGGCGAGAAAGAAAAAGACACACAATTGATTGACGAACACAGAACTAATCAAAACATTCACCCCCAGTCAATAGATCTAGGTTAAATTCATCATTCTTTTTCTCACCATGCCCACCCAATTTAGACCTGGCCATATGCAAATCAGTCTTGACCCTGTGCCTCATGGGAACAGTCTAGCCCGAACTGCCAAGCTAGGTCCTCCCTGGACCGGAAATAAGCATCCTAGGACCGGTTTTGGGGTTTAGGCTCATATCTCTGTATTGGGGTGAATGTATGACATTTGTCTGCATTATGTCCATCAATTGTTCTGTTTCCACTGTATTCTTGGCACTGAGTTTCCAACCTCTGAGGACAGGGGTCTCAAAAGCAGTGCCAGGGGGTGCAAGGGGCAAGCAAATGGTCACAAGTGCTATTTATGGTGACCCCTAAATGACATCTAGGCTTCTCTGGCTATTGGGTTTATTGGTCATGGGGAGTTTGTGAAGCATCTTTTGCTTGCAAAGATTATTAAGCATCTCCTAGGGTTGCACTCCCCTGCAATCAAGTTTAATTCAGACGCTTTGTTACATTTTAGACCTTGAATTTCTTTGGGCTATTTCTCATAAGAACCACTTACTTGGGGTCTTCATTGCAGTGTTATCTGATGCGATATGAGCAAATACAAGAGGTAGCAGACTTGTTGTTGTAAAAGAATTTTTCTGAATTGTGATATCCCATAATGTATCCGGATAATAACCTTTATATTGGTTTGTAGGTTGCTTGTGCTGTTTGTGACTAGACACAGAATTGTGAATCCTGGGTCACTGCTCCATCTATAGAGGTGACATTTCAAATTCATTTTCTTGGGTTAGGTTATTGTACCCTTAAAGGAAATTGGGCTACTCGTTGACAAGGGTGAAACCCTACTCAAGCAGTAGGCACAATTTCTGTTAAGGTAAAACACAAGCAAACCGCATAATCACCTGCATGGAACCCCCTAGTAACTGGGCACAGAGCAGACAAGTTTACCTTAACAACCAATGTGTAAAGTATTTGTGCAACACTTCAAAATGTAAAACAGCTAAAACCCCAGCCAAAAAGATTCCACACTGAGTTCGGAAAAAAAAACCGGAGAAATTGAATATTAAAGAAATAAGAGAAAATAGTGCCAAAAAGCACTACGCACCAACAAGGGACATCTGGTTGTGCTGGACTTGGACAAAGTCAAAAGTTTAGGCAAAATGCGATGGAGCACGGACAGGCTACAAGGACCACGTTGGTCCTGTCGAACAAAAGTACCTAAGTCAAGGTTGCATTAACATTGAATATCCTGTCGACAAGGAGGATGCGAAATGCAGCCACAATGATGGTTGATGTGCAAGCGATGCTTCAGGGTCGACCCTCACAGTGGAAGCGATGTGCTGGTCCTGATCAGTGCATCAGCGGTGATGCATCGCTTCCATGAGCTTTGTGGCTGCAATGCAGACTTCTCGCCATCGTCTTTAAGGCTGTCGTCGACAGAGACACCATGACAGAGCCCGGGTGAGCATCATGCAGTGCTGGCTCTGAAGGCGATGCTTTGATGTCGACCCTGGCATCAGAGGCAATGTGCCAGTTCTTGTCATCAACAGGGTTGATACACTAGTTGAAATCCATGCAATGGTGCCAATGCGCTGGTTCTAGAGAGGATGCATAGGTTTTGACTGAGAGAAAAATCTCAGGCCTCCTTCCAAGGATCCAGGACTTGGATGGCAGTGCAGACTCACAGATGGCAGAGCCCAGGTGCAGAAGCAGGATAGTTGGAAGTCTTTTATGTGCCTAAGACTTCAGATTAGGAGGTCAGCCAACTCACCCTTGGAGTCACTCTGAGTTCTGGAGGTCAAGTGATGCATGTCCAGTCCTTCTCACCCGGACCAGGAGGGCAGCATGCAGCAGGTTAGCACAGCAAGAAAACAGTTCTTCCAGAGCAGCATCCCAGAGTGGAAGTCCTTCAACAGCACAGCAGTCCTTCTTCCTGGCGGAGCATCCTCAGGTTCATAAGTTTACTGAAGATGTAGGGTCTTAGTTCCATTTCCCAGTGGTGCCTTTGAAGTGGGAAAGATTCCAAAGTAGGGTCTTTGAGGTGCACAGATGTCCTTCCTGCCGTACCTGGCTTCTGACTCATTACAGGTGGAAATTCAACCCTTTGTGTGTGGAAAGGACTCAATTCCTATTCAAGTGTAAGTGAGACCCTGACCCTGTGCCTAGCTCCTCTTTCCAATCCTGCCAGGATGGCCCATCAAGTCACACCTAAGCCACCATTGTGTGTGACTGTCTAGGGAATAAACAAAGCCCAGCCATCATCCAA
This sequence comes from Lissotriton vulgaris, assembly GCF_964263255.1. Lineage (NCBI taxonomy): Eukaryota > Metazoa > Chordata > Amphibia > Caudata > Salamandridae > Lissotriton > Lissotriton vulgaris. Next base: position 1,565,992,990 of record NC_141691.1, on the reverse strand, counting down.
CCCAGACATGCAAACAGAGACAGGCTGCAGGCACACAGGGCTTAGAGCAGGAAAATGGCAACTTTCAAAAAGTGTGGAAAGCAAAGGGGTAACCAAGTATCCCTCAGAACCTGGGCATATTTATTATACATAACAGTGGGGTCTGTTGGGTAAGACAATTTCTTTACAATTCATAACACTTATGCAAATCAATAATTCCTAAATCGACACTGGAACACATATGAATCACTGCTTGGGCCAGAGATGCTTAAAGGATACAGTGTTTGGACTTACTTCATATCACTAACCTTGTGTAAATACATTATCTACGTATTGTTTCTTCACTTCCATGTACAATACACAGAGTCACTTTCTGTCACTTGGGCACTTCTTAGTCACTGTAAATATCTGTCACCTGCGCCGTTTTATTTAATGAATTACAAGACAGCCTGTGTCATTTGAACTTGTGTGGAGTCATTCAAAATTAAAAAAACATTTTTGGAAATTTCTCAAAAAAAGAAAAAGTTACAATCTTTTTGATACCACCAACCACATTGTCACTTCATATGTGTTCCAGTTTCGACTTACGAATCACTGATTTGCATGAGTGTTATAAATTGTGAAGAAATTGTCTTACCCGGCAGAACTCACTGTTACATATAACTTTCAAAAAGTGGGATTATCAAAAATGTAATGAAAAACTCAACTTTGCTTTTAAAGAAGGTGTATCATTACAATTCCATAGGTACTAAACATGACAGATCTATCCCCTCTCAATTACGAATTACAAATTATTGAATGTAATAAGGAATCCTATGAGAGGGGTAGGCCTTATAGTAGCGAAAAACACATTTTTGGAGTTTTTCACTACCAGGACATGTAAAATTTAAAAGTGCAAGTCCTACCTTTAAGTTATACCACACCCTGCCCTATGGGCTACCTATAGCCTACCTTAAAGGCCGCTTATTTGCCATAATGGGAGGTTTCAGCTTGGAAAGGGGTTTTAAATGGCAAGTCAAAAGGGCAATGTACCACTGCATTCAGGCTGCAATGGCAGACCTAAGTGGGTGGCAGAATAAGTGCTGCAGTCCCACTGGTAGCGTTTAATGTACAGGCCCTGGGTATATGGTATACCACTTTGCAAAGGACTTACTAGTAAATTAAATTTGCCATTTAGGTATATGACAATTAAACCATGTTTATGGGAGCAGAGTGAGTATGAGCACTGTAGCACTGGATAGCAGTGGTAAAGTGCACAGAGTTTGAAGGCAAACAAAAACAAATTCAGCTAAATTGGAGGCAAGTAGGCAAATGTCTGGGGGAAAACCACGCTAAGGTCTAATAGGGAGCAATGTGAAAGGATTGCTGCGAACCATGCCACCTGGCCTGATCATAATCCTTACTGTCTGCACACCATGTTTTCTGTTGAAGTGTACGAGTATAGTTACTGAGACTAATTTCACAGTTTTCACTATTGTTTTTTGGAATTCTTCAAAAGACACATTTTTTTCTTTGGATTTCTAAGGTGTTACAAGAGGTGCATATATGTTATAGACGAAAATGCCTGGTTAGGAGAAAGCCTTTGAGAGATGAATTCCATACATATGTCCATAATGCAGCTAATTTGGAGTCTACCTTTTTCCTGTTGAATCTGTTTGCAGTATATAAGGCATGTTTTATGGAGTTTTTATATAGCCATCATTCCTCCAGAGCTATAATTGATTGGACAGTCAGTGCGGTCTGGCTAACCTTGTTTGCTTGAAATCCCCTTTGTTGTACTTGGCTCTGTCTGCAAAGCACCTCCAAATCTTTTGCCTTCACCAATCTCTAAAACTAGCCTCCACCTGACTGCCATATTTAATTTACTTGTAAGTCCCTAGTATAGGGTGCTATATTTTTTCAGGGCATGTAAATTAAATGCTACTACTGTGCCTGCAGCACTCATAGTGCCATACATTAATGTAGCAATTTAAAACATGTCTCAGCCTTACCATTAAGGCATATTGAGCAATTTAATTTTAAAGTACTAAACCCGTCAAAATGAAGGTCTAAACCATCCTATTTAATCCAAATAAGTCACCCCTAATGGAGTTGCTAAACAGTCAGTACAGCAGGGTGCTTGTATTTAAAACGTATGACACACGTTTTTAAGCTTACGTGTCCTGTAGTGAAAAACTCATAAATCCCTATTTCACCACTGTAAGGCTTACCTCTCCCATATGATAATATTGTTTTAACGTATTACATTTATTAAGGGCTACCTTTTGAGTGGGAGCTGGTGGATATGTCATGTTTGGACTCAAATTAAATATTCTTTTAAATGGTAAAGTCATATTTTAGATTATAATTTTTATAATGACACTTCTGGAAACTGCCATTTTCCTGCACTTACCGTACAGAGGCTTACTCAGATTTTCCATTTACCTAGACCTGTTAATTGCTCCCAATTCGGAAGTGCCCATTGGGCTAATACAGTGAACACTAGGACGTGGGAGTAGCTGGGACAGGGCTACCCTGCAAGTACTGCTGCACCCTGAACTGTTCTCTGCCCCAATTACAGGGCTTGCCTGCAGCATACACAGAGAAACATGACACTAGTCTTTTTTGATCCCAGATTTCTTTGAGCCTTTGCAGAAAAAGGGAAGAACTTTCCAGAACTAGATGTGGTGGGGAGGGGAGGTAGCCTAGAAGATTTCTCCACTTCAAGGACTAGCACAGGTATAAATATTGGACCCTCAGAGCAGCTCTTTAACACACTCCTGGACCTGAGAACATTACAGAGATGGACTGCCTTGTTCACCAGAGGACTACCACCCTACTGCTAGAGGCCTGCCTATTTCCCAGAGGACTGACCTGCTGCTAACAGGGGACTGCCCTGCTGCTTGAGGCTTGCCTTGTTCTCCAGAGGACTGGCCTGCTCTCTGCCAATGAAAACTGAACCTGCTCACTACATCCCAGGCTACCTTTGTGACTACAAGGGTCAGTTGGCTGACTTCCCGATCTGAGCTACAGGAATACAACAAACTCTTGAGACCTTCCTGCGACTGCCCAGCTGGCCTGCTGCAACTGAACCTGCAACTGGATCTACCTGAGCACTGCTGGCCTTTGCTACAGTGAGTAATGGATCTCCCAGAGGTGCTTCCTAAGGTGTTGGACCCTTGGCTGGCATAATAGTGCACTGCCTTATAAGAAGAGAATAAATCCTGCAGTTATGGCCTCTTTGCGACAGACACTGAGAAGGTGACTTTTTCAGTGGGACTAACCTGGTCCCGCACTGCATCATAGTTGGCCTGCACTTGTGACTTTCATTGGTCCAGCATGACGAGAAGACTGCGATCTGCACTTTGTACTTTTAGGTGTTATATTTACCTAAAAGTTTAAAATTATATATTTCTGGGCTCTACCAATTGAATTATTTGTCTTTTTTATCAAATTTTATTTATTCAAATTTTTCTTGCTTTGTGTCTTCACTTTTTTAGTGTTTGTGTGTTGCATACATACTTTACAAAGTACCTCTAAGTGTGGTTGCTCTTTACCAGACAATTGGGCACAGGTTAATTTACTGACATTTGTGGTTCACGCTGAGAAGGATTGTGGTGATTGCTAGAGTAGGGATTTTACCCCTTCAGTAAAAAACCATATTTCGTATACCCGTGATGATCCAGGAAATCAAAAATCATAATTTGGAAGTATTGGATTTGGCCCTTTTTGCATTGTCATCCCTGAACTTCTTGCCTCCCTCCTAGTCTTTTTTCTGACCTGGTGTTGGTGGTTTTAGGACTCTGGGCACTTTAGCACTGCTGTCCAGTGTAAAGTGCATGTGCTCTCTGTGGTAAACATGGTAAGATTGGTCTACACCTGTTTGGGGATTTTAATTTACTTACAATTCCCCAGTAAAGTGGTATCTCATTTACCCAGGGCCTGTAAATTAAATGCTACTGGTGGGCTTGCAGCGTTGTTTGCCCCACCCACCAAAGTAGCCTTTCAAACCTGTCCCAGGCATCTGCCATTGCAGGGCCTGTCCACACAGTTTACTGCCACTGTGAAATGACACGCACAGCGGTTGCCACGTCTGTGACCCCCCTTTTACAGCAGGTCATTCACCCCTAATGTAGGCCCTAGCTAGCCCTCTGGGCAGGCTGCATTGTAGGTAAAAGGAAGGACATGTACTCTAAGTGTGTGACATGTCCTGGTAGTGACAAACAGCCATTTTGGTTTCTCATTGCTGTGAGGCTGCCCTCTCATAGGAATGCATCGGGATTCCCTGATAAGTGTTTCAGTGGTAATTCCTGATATGAAAGGAGCAGTGTGGTCAAGTTTGGTATGTTTGGAATAGTGATAATAAATGCTGCGTAATAATGTGCGCAGATTTATTATCACTATTTTAGAAATACCACTTTTAGAAGTTGGCATTTCTGTGTGCTATTTGTGCCTGCCTGATGTGTATGTATGTATGGCTCTGGAGTGACATGCGCTGGTGAGGTGTGTTGCTCCAGAGGAGCAGGGTGAGTCAGAGCTAGGCTGAATAGGCAGATCTGCATTTTGAGTAGTGGGAGAAGTAGCCCCTGACCCTAAATAGGTCTGTGCCTGCCTTGTTCAATGCTGGCTCCTCTCCCCTGTGGTGTGTCTGAGGACAGATCCCAACCTGACACAGGAGGGTGGAAACACTGCAAACAAAGTGCTTCAGTACCACCAGAACTACTTAGGACTGGTTCTCCAAGACTGTGCCAGGGCAGAACAAAGACAAATGGAGTTTAAATATTGGGGCTGTGACCCTTGAAAGTGTGCTATTTTGCGTGCTTGCTTGTACCTGCTGGGCTCCAGGAGGAACTGCCAAGAGGGATAGCACATATGCTGGAGGGCCCTGTGAGCTGGCCTGCCTGGGTCCAGCTCTGCCCCTCTAGGAACTTGTGTCCAAGTGCCTTGTGAGTGCTACATCTTTATTTACTGCTTTAGAGGTCATGAGGAGTGCCCCGGGGGTCTTGGGGCCTCACAGCGCCATGCTGCAAAGTGTCTTGAGGGAATCCCAAGTCAAGCAGGACCCTATCCCTCATTTATGTGCCTTGAAGAGGAGCCACAAACCGTTGCGACTGCTGCTGGAAGTCAGACAGAGATTGCCTGGTTGTAGGCGGGCTGGACAGCGGAAGAGAGGAAGTCCTGTGGGCTCTTCCAGCCTCAACAGGAAGTCAGGCGAGAAAAGCCTGACCTAAAGCATGCCCCGGGCAGTGGAAATCCCAGGCAGGAGCCCACCCCACACTGGTGGAAGCCAGAGATCGAATGGACCCCGCTCTGTGCTGCGGGACCCCTGTCTGCCTGAATCTGGAGGCGGCCCGCAGGCTCACTAGACCCTGGGAGAAGAAGGACCGGAGCCTCGCGGGCTCCCCGCCGAAGTTCTGCTGTGCCTACAGAGGAGGAGAAGCCCCGGTGAGTGGGTGCCTGTGCGTGGCACTGAGCATAACTATTTGAGGCATTGAAAGCCAGAAAGAGGAGCTCCGGGAAGGAGGGGCGCCCTAGACACTGTGGGTGCCAGTGCTGGATTCCCCCAGCTGTACCGCAAGGTTGCAGACAGCTATAGCAAGAGGGCACTTTGTTCCAGAGTGGTGCTTGAGAGGCACTGTGGTGCTGAGGCAGATTTTCCCAGCTGCACCACGAGAGTGCAGGCAGCTGCAACGACGGGTGCATGCTTATTTTTATAACAAGGAAGGGGTGAGATGCACACCCCGTCCCCCTGTGCATCACGCACATTTCTCCGCTTCATTGGCTGCCAGAGGGCCAGTTGAAGGACCCTGTGATTATCGAGCCCAGTCTTTGGACAAAGGGCATTTGGGACTGCCCAGGCAGGACCCCAAGGAAGGCCAGTTGGCCTGGGTCATTTTGGTGGTGTTGGTAGGGCGCAAGGCCCTAAAATGATGCATAATGTGGTTTATGCCTGAGGGAGTGTTACTACAGTGTGTTACTACAGTGCCCTTTTAAACTGTAAGTTATGCTTAATGTGGTTATGCATAATGTGGTTCCGCTAAGTACAATATTTTACCAGTAGTCACTGGATATTTCATTCCTTACCTGTGCTTATGGCTCTGACAGTGGTCTGATTGGCCTTGTCCTGTATATAATTCCCTGTGAAGTGTTGCCGAGTGTCAGGTGGCACAGTGTACATTTGTGAATATGATTCTAATATGTTTATGATTAATACAAAGGCTATTTTTGATAAAACCTTGTGTGGAGGTTCTTTTGTGGTGTGCCTAGTGTGTCGCTGCTGTGTGTGTGTGTTGTACAAACGCTTTACACTTTGCCTCTGGAATATGCCTGGCTGCTCGTGCCAAGCTACCAAGGGTGTGAGCAGGGGTTATCTTCTGCATGTAACTCCCTTGCCCTGACTAGAGTGTTGGTTTCTGCCTGGCTGAGGCGCATGCCCTAGCCAAACAGAAATCCCATTTCTAACAGGAAGCTAGTCCTTTCTTCCGAGGGGTTGGCTCTAGTGTTATTAGTCAGGTGGTTGTGTTTTCCTGGTGCTGTTTACATTAGTTCACTAAGCGTCCAATGTTGCAGCAGGGCAATGGAGCTGCGAGTAAACTGTACTGACCAGTGTAGTTGTTGAACATTAGTTCTTCATTTTGCTTTCCAAATATACACTTCAGCCTCCTGAACCTCCTTCTTAGGTGGGTTTGCTCACCTGCCTACACCTGCTGCTGGTGCCGTTGATACTGCTAACTTTGTTCAACCTGGCATGGCTCTGCTCAATCGTGCTCTGCTCAGTCTTGCCAGGTGGCTAGTGGTGCTCCACAAAGTGCCAACTGATTGTCAATGTTAAAAATGAAGGTGCACATGTGGATAAAAGTGAGCATTAAGGACAACGGAGGAGTTGTGTAGTGGAGGCTGCATAGTGATGAGGGGACCAAGAGGGTATTGACAATACTACCTATGAAGTGCCATTTTTGCTACTTTTTTGGCTGACATCCAGCATTGTTCCAACACATATCAGGCACTCTGATTAGGCGCCAATCTGACAGGCACCATTTGGCTAGGTGTCAGGTGATACTCATCACACACCCATTCCTGTGCATTTCTTCGCCATCCTCACTACTGTACTGGAATCTAGACCAGCGCTGTCTGTGGGTTATGAGGGTGTTGTGAGGAAATAGACATTAAGACAACAGTCACAGTGTGCTGGAAAATCCAAAAGTAAGGGAACCTGGCCCGGCAAGGGAGGCCTGAGCTAGGACATTTGGAAATAACAAATGCAACAAGCAGCAAAGTGCAAATGGCCAGCTTGGGAGGCTTGATAGAACGGACACTACCAATCAAGCTGAATTAGGGACTAACAAGTAGATAAACAGTTTACAAAATAATCTGGGCAGTTGCTGAGTGGTAGTCTAGAGGGGATGAAGCAAAATATCATTAATTTGAATGAGTGAGTTCTCACTTACTGTCATAGTTGAACTGCAGGCAGGGCTCCCGTCCACCTGAATTGTTGGGTTCATGCGGTTTCCATTTCTGGAAGTCCCACAAAGAGCCATCCGTCCACATGAAGACCCTTTTCTGCAGATGGAGAATAAAAACACACATTTACTGGAATCAGCTATGTACAAGTACTTATTCTGGGTCATCCTTCTTTTGAAAGAACCCTAAATCAGACAAGTGTGCCATTAAAATGTCAAAAGTGAATGAAACAACATGAGCCTAATTAATGTAGTCCAAAAGCTCCTCCCCGTTGTAGGCTCGAACCATTTCACTATATTATTTGAATCTGGTCCTTCACAGCAGCGTTTTAACCCAGTAACCTCCATGTTGTGATCAGACAGAGCTGTAACTATTTTTCTGTTGCAGATAAAAGCACTGCTTCATTGAGATGGTGGTTGCCGGTGGGGGACATAGGCACTCACTTTTGGACCTAGCACTTATTTTTAGTTAATTCCCAAGAGCAAAAGAGGGAAAAACTAACTATCAGGACAGAAAGAGGAAGAGATAGAAGGGAAAACTGCTACCAAACAAATAGTGTAGGAACTTGCAGGAGTGAGATAAATGGGCAAGGAGTGAATGTCAGTGGATTAAAGAGGCCTGAGGTAGATTCACGACTACGCAGTCTTGCTCGTTTAAACTGCTAGTAAATGCTAGTGAACTTAATGGTGCTGCCCCGTTCCATGTGCTGTTGACACACGCATGCAAAACTGACAGGTTATAACAAGTACACAGACTTGGATGCGATGCGCATTGTTCACAAACTAAATTGAAACGAACATTTTGGCTCATACCATAACACTTTTTATTTATTTCTCTGTTTTATTCAGAGAGTATTCATTGGTATTTCTGATATATTGTGAATATAAATACCGCATATGAATTTAACACACAGTGACTTAATTTGATGAGTCATTTGGTAACATGATTTAACAATAAAGCAGTAATGTTAAGTCATCAGCAGTTCATTACATAATGTACAATGTTGTGATCATGTTCAATTTCATACACAATGCATTTGGGACATCAGTGTCCCTTCCTCTCGGGCATTTCTGAAACCCAAAAGAAATTTGCAATATTAAACAACAAAAATACATGGAAATTCACAATCCCCCAAACTGCTGTGCTAATATTAGAGGTCTGTAGGGACCCCTTGCTGCATCATGCCTATCTAAGATAAATGATTCTGTAGATCAATGTCCAATGATAAAAACCCATGGATAATGTAGTAGTGTTACTTATATGCATGCTGTATACCGAGCATGCAATGGCAGTGATTGTTTGTCTATCACTAATTTAATACACACAGGGGCATATGTACAAGAAGTTAACGCTGCCGTAGCGACAGTTTTCTGTCGCTACGGCGGCTTTTTTATTTATCAACGTATTTACAAGTTGCCGCTAACCGCAGTTAGTGACATGTTACAGGCAATATTGTCCGTTTTTCGATCGCCACTACTGTTAGCGATAGAATACAAACATGAGATGCAAGGTAGGCGTTCCGATGCAAAAATTGCTGCTAACCCCACTACGCGATATTTATAATGATTGTGGGGCCCGGCGAAATGTTAAAAAAACTGCCTTTAAGGACCGTTAGCAGTTGGTTTCTAAGACCAGAAAAAAGGTGGTCTTCAAAAGGGAGATAACAAAACAGGAAATAAGGTGGAGTAGCCCAGAACCACATTTGACAACCCACTGATGCCATGGAGGTACTGCTCATGCAGCTTGCAGTGCCAAGAAGACCACAACAGCCACCGCCCCAGCCTCCAGGACCACCACAGAGGCAGCGCCAAAGAAGAAAGCGGGTACATTGTCAATGCATCATCCTGATAGACATAACACCAGAGGATGTGATAGCCCACTACAGGCTGAAAAGAACCTCCATCCTCTGCATATTGACCTAGATAGTCTCCAGGGTGCAGGCACCAATGCAGTATTGCAATAACATCCCTAGACTAAACTCCTATCAGTGCCGCACATGTTGGCCTCAGGTACCTTCCAACTAACCACTGCCAGAGTTGGGGGTGTCTCCTAGTTATCCTTTGCAAGGTTCCTCCCAAATGTCTTGGATGCCATCATCAGCCTGACGCCACAGCACCTACGCTTTCCCAACACTACTCAAGAACAGCTTGTCACCAAAGAAGGCTTCTATGCCATTGCTAACTTTCCTCATGTGTTGGGGGCAATTCATTGCACCCATGTCCTACTTGTGCATCCTGTGGACACTGTACACATTTAACTGAACAGGAAGCACACACACTCCATGAACGTGCAGACAATCGAGGACCACCGGGGCTTGTTCACCAATGTTGTAGCCAAGTTTCCAGGGAGTGTGCATGACTCCTACATCTTCCGTCAGTCCATCATCAACCAACAGTTTCAGTATGGCACATATAGAAATGGACTGCTTGTTGGTAAATACAACCTGAACACACCACACACAACAAGTCCACAATCATGTAGCACACAAATGGGAGAATGCACATGTAGCAAATGTCAAATAACATGTCTTAAAATATGTTCACACACCATACACAAGAACCTAAGGGACTGTACACAAACTTCCATCCAAAGCCCTGCCCCGCCATCACACAGCTGCAAATGCTGGGCGAGGTTTGAAACAAATAGGTGTGATGGTGGGTCAGGACCTATGAGGTAAGTGTGAACACAAGCCCAAGTATGGTGGTGGTGTCCTGCATAGTCATGAGCTTGCGGAGCACAGAATGTCCCATACTGGCGCAGAGGGCATGTCTACATCCCAGTCTGATGTAAATTAGTGTGTTGGTGACTTTATCCTTGGATTGGGGGATCTTTTTGAGGCTCTCACAGAGGATGCAGAGGGTGTTGAAGTAGCTGGATGTGACGGTGGTGACCTGTTGGTACATGGAGAGAGGGGTTTTGAGTATGATGTCCAGGTCTCTGCTGTGGTCCGTGTGGGTTGTGGGACTGCTGAGGGTGGTGTGCCACCAGGGGCTGTTACATGCTGCTGGGGTGTTTCCAAGAATGACAACTCATGTTCTCTCTGTGTTGAGTCTCATGCAGCTGTTGCTCATTCAGTCTGCAACTACTTGCATTCCTTCCTGGAAGTTGAGTCTGGTGGTGGTGGGCACCTTGGTGAGGGAGAGGATGAGCTGGGTGTCCTTGGCATACAATACTGTGCTGAGTTTGTGCTGTTGGACAATGGTGGTGAGGGGGGCCATGAGGATGTTGAAGAGTGTTGGGTTGAGCAATGATCCCTGGGGCACTCTGCATGTGAATATTTGTCGGTTTAGAGAGGAAGGGTGGCAGTCTGGTCCCTTGGCTTCTGCCAGGGTGTTTCCTTGTATTCCTGCGTCATGTAGTATGCCCGCTAGTGTGTGGTGGGAGACGGTGTGTAATGCTGCTGACAGGTCAAGTAGATTCAGGGCTGCTTTGTGGCCTTGGCCGAGGCATGTGTGGATGTTGTCTGTAGCAGCGAGTAGGGCTGTGTCGGTGCTGTGGTTGCTTAGAAATCCAGACAGAGACGTGTCCAGGAATGCATTGTGGTCTTGGTGAATTCATGGATGACGTTGAATATGTCTTCTGAGTTAGTAGCATATGCAACTATTATGTTGTGGCAGAAGCTCCTATCAGTGCTACTGATGCATTGGTGGTATTTGGACATGGTGTTCTTTACTGTGTGCTTTGCAGTTTCTCCTGTTTTTGGCCAGGGTTCTGCAGGTGCGTCTGGAATATTTGAGTTTAGTGGTGAAATATGCGGATTTGCTGCTGCGCTGTCTGTCGAAGTTGTGTAGTGGAGAAGGTTTGCCTGTGCATTTGACGATCCATGTGTGGGATTCCCTGTAATCCTGTTTGGAGTCTGCTGCAGTGTTGGGGGAGTTGCAGTTGAGGGTTTATTGCATCTGCTCATCGGTGACTCAGCTTCAGTACCTTTGTGTTGCACGACGTGCAGGTGTGTCCGGCTTGGTTATGTTGCCAAGGAAGTGTAGGCAGTGATGGTTGGTCCAAGGGTGCTGTGTGGTGTGGCTGAAGGTTACGCTGTTCACTCCTGCAAAGAAGGGGTCAAGGGTGTCTCCTGCCTTGCGGTTCAATGTGGGTAAGTGTTGTGTCATTTAAATGTTAGCGAACTCTTCATCTAGAGGTTAGGGGAGTTGGTGTATTTGGGGTTGTTAGGTGGAAGTCCAGGTCTATGATGAGTAGGTAGTCCATGGAGGTGATGCATTAGGTGCAAAGAGGTCGTTGATGGTATTGACAAAGCAGTCCATATGTCTCGGGGGTTTGTAGGCAAGTGTGCCGCAGAGTGTGGATTTGGTGCTGGGCTGTACTTGGAAGTTCAGGTCTTCCGTGACAGTATTTATGTTGTTGGAGGTGGAGAGACAGAGGGACTTTTTCATGCACGATGGTGAGGACTCCTGCCAGGTGTTGGGGGCAGTCCTCCCTCTGGATATTGTCTTTATCTGGGATTGTGAGGGCGATGTCAGTGGCAGAGGAGTTGGTGGGCCAGCTGTCCAAAAAGAAGGCGATGTTGGGTGATAGTGTCTCCCGGAGGTACCATATGTCCACAGTGTATTTTTGCAGGGAGGGCATGTTGATGAGGATGTATCTTGGTGAGTTGGTAGTGATCCAGCACAAAACCAATAATTGATCAGGGATCAACACTCAATAACAACATATTACAATGGCCCATACACATTCACCCAGAATCCCTGATGTGCTGGAGTCAATTTATATATGCTTTCAAATATTTTCTTTCATAGATTCATATATGACATCTTTAGATACATTTCTAACTTATACATCAACTTTCCTTTGATGGACCAATTAGTTGAATAGTTGATGGCAATGATATAATACTATCTAACTAACTATTCAGTTACCTAAATAATCACAGACTCTCAGTACAGTTAATAATACATTTTATCTTGTATATAATGGTTAATGCTCAACTGCATATGGTCACAAAATGCAAACAATGAAACTCACAAAGAGAGAGTAAAACATATGCAACTTCAAATGAATACAAACTCATCATACAAGTAATGACTTTATGGAATGAAGGAATGGATTGTTTAAGAGACAAAAGTTTCAACAAAATCATATTCGAAACAATAATAAATCTAACGGAGGGGATAGATGAAGAGACAATAGATTCATCTAGATAATACGAGTCAATGTGTCAATAATTACGTGGATAGGTGAAGAGACAAAAGTTTCAGAGACAAAATACTTTTGCAAATATTTATGCAAAGTACCAGTCAGAATGCTAATACAAACCTAACGGTCTGTAGAAAACCACCCCCTCGGTGATGGTGGGGGTTCCCTGAAATAGAATCAAGGAACAAAGATTCAAAAAGACAGGAACAGGAACAGCTAGGCCTCTCTGCAAACCGATGGACATCGAAGCATCTCCCCTCTTTCTCTCCTGGCTGCCTAAGTCTAAACCACACCCATAAATGCATTCCAATTATTCCCTAAAACGTACATGTCCATCCCACATTTGTTGCAAACTTTCATGTAACTCGCAAGTGGATTGGTGAGCTTGGGAGGTGGCATTGACACAGCACTGTGACTTCACCTACAGTTCAGTTATTTTAATTGTATTACATCCTTTCCCAGGGTTTGGTTCTTATTTCGTTCTCACGATTTCTACACATTATATTTAAACAATCTTTATTATTATATTTTAGCATCATCTGCAGAATGAGTCTCCAGTCCCACGACTTGTCACATCACTTCGCAGTTGATCGTCACATTGGCCTTCAGCTCGTACATCTTTTCTGCGATGCACAGAGCATCTGTCTTGCCTCTGACAGATTGAATTCACTCCTCTGTTCAACCCTCCCTCTTTCGCCAACTTAAGAAAGATGGTGCTTCAATCAGCTCACTATAGTAAATGAAATATGAACATTTATTAATCATATGATAGTGCAATCTTCACTGTTTACCACCCACCTTTGCACTATTCCCCATTAGCATATTCCCTTGCATATCTTGAGGCAGAAGCAGCATTATTTATTATTTCAAAGCAAAATGCAACATGCAAACTACTTATGCACATGGGGCCTAGTCATGCAAAATTACCCATAGTGTGAAAGGGTGCTGATGTACAAGGCAGCGTTACGCCAAGGTATGTGTCTTAATGCTGCCTTGTACATAATGTGCAGCCCCTTTCTCCAAAATATTTGCAACTGAAAGTGATGTTACAGTGGCTATAGTATCTTGTACATATGCCCCCGACAGGTTCATGGGGGTGTGACACTACCAGTCACATGCCCTGCACTGTCATGTCAGTGTTGCCAGCATGTTTTAACTGATCATTGATTCTATATTGTATTGTACATGTTATTATCAAACTTCACTATCTTTTCATAGAGTGTAGACTCCCATGTTCCACTGACCCAGTGTTACTTGTTACTGTGTTCAATGTAGAGAATTTGCATAGTCTTCATGACTCACATTTGCTCATTGTTCCTATTTGAAATATATGATGTCGCCAGAGGAGGCCCATGCATTCAGGGTCAGGAAAGACCCCCACATCCGCATGGTGGCAAAAGGTGACCGAAACATGTCAAGGAGATATCAAGCTGACCGAGTAGCTAGTAGGTGGAAACCAGTGCCCAATGTAGGCCAAGGACACAGCCAGAGGGTGACACAGGCCAGACTGGGCACTTCTGGCAACATGCGTAGGTCCCAACATGGGCAGGGATCTGCACATGCCCCTGAGGGTACACCGAGACAAGCTGCAACCTCAGTCTCCGGAACCCATTCTGGTGCCCCCTCACAGACCCAAGGACATGCTACATTGGCAGCAGGAGGATCTGATCATGTGGTTCCGTTTGCCAAGCGAGACCGCCATGCTATAATGGACATTAATGTCAGGTTGGCACGTCTAGAATGTGAGATGGCTAAGCAGGCCACAACTGGCCAATGGAGACCCATCTTGCTTTCCTACGTTCCCCTCATGTAATTTATACTTAGTAGTTAGTGATAGGTTAGTATTTTAATTGTTAGGTAGTGTACTTGTAGTGTAGTGATAGGTAGTGTTAGATATTAGCATAGTAGTATATTTATTATCTTGTAGTATTTGTGGATACGTTTCCTTTTCCTTTGGATGGGGGTTTGATGTCTTTGTTCTGCAAAAACATATTTTAAAAAAACAAAAAAAGATATATTTGTGTATGATTTATGTGTAGTTAGTTTATGTTGAGATAAGATGTATTTGTCCCTTCTTCTAATGTGCTTTAAGGGTGGGAGGTGGGTTGATGTCTCAGATATGTTGTTGTGTGTTTAATATTAGTAGAGTTAAATAGTTAAGATTATGATTCACTTTGTCATAGTTAGTTTAGATTAAGTTAGTTGTAGTGGTGCTTAGTGTCAGTTTAGGATAGTTTATTTGGTTAAATGTTAAAAAATTCTTACTGTTTTGGAATTCTGTTAGCACGTATGTCTGAAGTGGTTTGGTGGTGTGTTGTTGTTTTACTCAGGGCAATCATTTGAAGGTGTATATGTGGTCATGACATGTTACTTAGCTGGACGGATAGTGTCAGGATCCATTTGATTTGAGCGCAGTGAACTTGCATGCATTACACTGTGGCAAGTTGGAGTCATGGCCTAGGCTAGGCACACTCTTTTGTACAGTTGAACATCTAATTTGTGACTCACAGAGCTGGAATGCACATTGATGCACATTTGCTACACAATGTTGAAAGATGGCCTTGAACAGAAATTGACATTGCAACTCTTGTCCATCATGATGATGGATGCCTGCACTGTGTTCCACAGATTACGTCCACACCATTCTTATCCTAAGAGCCTGGTGCTGAGTCCATCTAACATGCACATACATAGGCACACTTGCTGCATAGTGCAAGTGTGTCATCATTATGGACATTGGTTGTTCCTGTGGCTGGTGGCTCATCCTCCTGCCCATGCACAATGTTGTAAATTATCTGGTCAAATGTGCATGGCACAAGGCCGAACACAGTTCTGCAGCAAACAGGAGGGGTTAATGTAGCATTGGTCCCTGTAGTGCCAGTGTCATACCCACTTTTCAAGGCTGTTGCTTTTGTCATTGCCTAATAGTGTTGCCTCACTTGAAATGGTGATGCAGCATCTAACTAGGTGCTAAGTGCTGTGCACTACACATCCATGGACACATTGCCCTCTCCTTTCACAGTGAGCACAGCATGAGAGTGTTCCTTGTTTCCAAAGTATTGCTAAGCCACAGTAAGTGTCTGACAGTGGACTTGTACTTAAGGTTAAGTCTCTATTGCCCGCACAGCGTCACTGAAATAGACGTTGTGATTCCAATAACAAGTGGGCAATATGTGCCATAGCGAATCATCATCTATGTGCATGTGGTGTGCTCTATCTTGGAATGTGACATGCAATGACCCCCATCACAACAAGCTTTGTCAACCCTGTAGAGTGTGAGTGGATCTGCCAAGTGGGACTTGTTATCAATGCTAAATGGAGACACTACATGCAACAGACTTGGACCTATTTTCACAAATGCCTATTGCCATCATGTATAGAGTGCAATGTTGAGATATTGCCAGTAGGTCATATCTGATCAATGAGGGCACAGCTAGATCTCACATGCCCAATCATCTCTCTACCTATCTGTGGCACAGGTTAACATGAAGATTGACCATGTGTCACTCGGAGTACATTGATATAGATAACTGCTCAAACATTATTGGAGACTTCTATACCTGAATGGTCATGATAAACACACACCTGTGTAAATTTTTGGTTTTAATTAGAATGTGCGTTGGCTTTGGTGAAGACTGCCACAGTACTTCGTCAGACAACCCCCACATTTCATAGATGCCCAGTGGAGGGCCTGACAGAGACCTTTGAGTGGAACATGCCCAGAGGAAGAGGCAGAGTTCAGTCATCAGGCTGATTGCTATGTCTTTGGGTAAAACACACATTTTGGCAGTCCATATTGAGTTCCAAGGTGAGTGTCATAGTGTGTAGCAGTGGACATTGGAAGATGATGTTCCATTGCATGATGCTAAGCACAGAGCCAAGGAAAATTGTACCATTTATCATTGATGAATACTACCTCTTTCTTCTTAGCAATATTGATGATTCATCAGCATCTTCATCCTCTGATGTGTCATGTGCCTACGGTGTGCATGGTCGTGGATTGTCAGCAGCACTGACACGTCAGGGGGCTGAGATGTGGATGTTGAAGCAGCAACAACATTCATCTGTGCCAAACCTTGATGCAGCACTGCTGTGATGAGCAACTGCAGGGCATGGAAGATTCTAGCAATGTGTCTGTGGTGTTCCACCGTGGCTGCCATTAACGTGGCTTGCATCCGCTCCATATTCTCCATGCTCATTCGCATGTGATGCAACTCCTTGCTGACATCGCTGGAGCCACTCAGACTGGACAGTTGTCCTTGTCTCTGAGTCAGCACTCCAGCACTATCAGCCATGGAATGCTGGAAAGCATGAAGTGGACTGTGGGTGTCTTTGATGGTCTGTAGGTAGTCTCGAATGGGACTGAGACACCAACGTAACCCATCTAATTTTGCAGCCAGGCTGTCAAACCCCACCCACACCTGACCAGCCATCTCCTGATGGATCTCTACTGCACAACGTTGAAATACCAGAAGTGGGTCCTCAAGGACCTGGGAGACAGCTGTGGTGGTCAGTGCTTGCTGCTGGGTTGCTGGTGCAGGGGCTATAGTTTCCACAACACTGCTGGATGGCCCTGCTTCCGGAGATGGGGTGCCAATTGAGTCGAGCATATGTTGGAGTGTTTCCTGGTTGATGGTTGCTAGGTCCGCCTCTTCATTGTTGAAGAGTGGGACAGGCTGCTGTACAGGAGGTGAGGTTTCTCCCTCTGCAATTTAAAGGGGAGATGCATTTGTATGTGTGTTTATAGTATGATGATGCATTGTACTGAGGTACAAGCAGATAGCATGAGTATGTACATTCAAAGGTGCATTTGTACAAGGCCCTATTGCCACAACAACGTCACCTAGGTTGACGTTGTGGTGGCAATTGGGGCTGCGTCTTATGTACAAGGCAGTGTTAAGCCACTTAACGTGTCTTGACTTTGCCTTGTACATAAGGCCCCCTTACACACTATGCTTAGCGTGAAAGGGGTGGGAAGTGGGTTTTGCGGTGGCCGTTCCACCCCAACACAAATTCATTTTGACGCTGCCCCCTATGTACAATGGTGGCATACATGTGAGGCAGTGCAAAAATGAAGACCAGGTATGAACTGTACTTAGGAAGGCAAACCAAGCAGGCATGCATCATTTTGCATACATTTTGCGTTTTCCCATGTGTGCTCCTCACTGCAGGGCACATGTACATACAAATAGCTTTGGCTCTTGTAAATTCTCTTGTGTGCATGGCGTCAGGCATGTTTTCCCATGCATACACTGCCTGGTGCCCTCCTGTTGGCTTAATCGTTGTGAAGCTGGTGCAGCGTGACTTTGTTATTGTTGTTGCCAGCTGAACAAACAGTTAGAACACCCATTACCCTTAACGTTGACACCACATGTAGTGTGTAAGTTGCCCGGGATTTCATGGCTGTGTATTCCGAAATCGTCATTTGTACAGCTCAGGCGCTATCAGCCCGCCGCCACAGCACATTAATGTTCGATTGGCAGGGCAATGTGTGTTTGTGAATATTGCACGCAGGTGCTGACATGGATGATACATGCTGCACTAATTTGGAATTTTTGCTGACAATGTTTGTGTGCATATGATAAAATTCCTGATGGTATATTTTTTCACTGACACCGTTGACTATCCCAAAATACTTGTTTACATGCACATCACTGTGTGATGGGCAAGTCACATCAGGACTAATATATGATACAGTTTTAGGTATGGCACCAGTGTACACTTGTGAGTATAGGATTATTTTTTGAGCTAATGGGGGATGGTGCCATTTTGATGGGGCTATTTATCTACTAGAGAATTTTGGTTGCTAAATTGCTATTCTTGTTTGGTGTCATTCTTGACCTATTATACTTCTTTACAGGGACTCTTTTACTTCTGTGAGTATGGTACATTGACAAGTCACTTGGTAAAACATTATGGTGACACATTCCTGATATACGGAGTCCATGCATTGTACTGTTGGAGGCATATCCCCTCTCTGTATGGTATGACATGACATATTGACTCAACTTTGATAAATGTGTACATTGTGGGATATGCACCTTTTCGACAGTAGGCTGCATGATCACTATGTTGTGACAATGCATGTGATTATGGTATGCAGGCTCACTCCATGCTTTCTCACTTGGTGTACACAGGGCTGCATCTAATGAACATGTAAAGGGGAACATTGCCTGGAGATGCGGCAGGCTAGCAAAATGTCCCCCTTGCCCCAACACCACGCACATACAATTGTCTGCACAGGGCTGCATCTCTTTGACGACTAAATGAGGATGCACTCTGAATGCGACAGATGATGTGCACAAGTGAGCATGCCCTCACTGATGACAACACACATGCCCTTCTCCTGGCTCTCTGGCTGGCCCTCTTCGCTGTTTGGGGGTATGTTTTCTCCTGCAGTACTGGGTCCAGCTTCATCCATGCTTCCTTTTTTTCTCAGTTTGTGATACTTTGCAGGAGTTTTGTAGTCACGTTTCAGGCCTCACGTGAAAAAAAGTGGCATCATGCTAATTTGCGTGCAGTTTCTGGAGGCTGACTGGCCTGCTGCCACTTCTTTTACGTTAGCAGCAAGATTTGTATTGCTGTGACGCTGTTTTTATCGTTGCTGTTTTCCGCTTAGATCAGAAACTATCGCCACATAGCGTCGGCTTGTACATACGTCGCTAACGTGGCCGAAAGTTTGTGGCAGTGCGGGGCGATAGAAATGTTGCCGCTAACTAATGTTAGTGATATTTTTTGCTGGTTCTTTACATATGCCTCCCAGTGTCTAAAACAATGTCAATCCCATCCTACCTCAGTTTGTCCAACTAAAGCCAGCCAATGAAGTGACCTGTTAGAGAATTCCAAAAGTAAGTCAATGTCTTATTAAACCTCTGCCCTGCTAGTGTCGTCAATACAATTGCAAATGCTATTGCCTTTGCAGAATGATTTCAATGGTCGCCAAAGGTGAATAGTTAAAAACTGTTGTTCCCTGTAAAAATAAGACACCAAATCATAAAATGCAGTATTCTATAAAAAGAGCCACAACCTGTCTAGCCAATATTCGTAAAGAATGTCCTAAAGATGGCCACAGTAACTATAATATCTGCTTCAATCTCACTAACTGGTAACAAGTCCCGATATGCCAAGCGCTAGTGTGGTGCATAGTAAATAAAGAATATACCAAGTTGCTAAAAGTCAGACGTAGCCTACAGTACATGAACATAAGCTGACACCTTAAATACCGGTGCTCGAAACAACGATAAAACGCAGTTTGAACGTACTGATACTCAAGAGCTGATCAACCTTAACAGCGGGTCTCCAGCATTTTGGATGGAGACTCGTGTAGTGCACTGTGTAAAAAACGCAGCTGGAAAGTAAACAGTGACGAAAGACAGCTATAACTAATGCTCTCAAGAGTGTCTGCTGTGACGTCTGCCATGTCGGAATGTACTACTGCCTGTGATATATTGCGGAAATATAATGTTGAATGGTGTAATGAGGTTGTGAATAAACATGAAGTGAATAATGCCGGACCAGCCGGCATATCAATATAATGCGAACTGAAAAAGACGTTGGATGTTAACAAAATGCCTTGGACCAATATTTCTGACACTCTAATTCCGTAAATGTAATACTAATAGACTGAGACCTCTCAAAGGTAACGTAACAGCCCAATAACTAAAGAATGTAACAGCGGGAACGTAACTGAAGAATATAACAGCGGGACTATGGGCTACGATAGTATGAAAAAACATGAAAGAACATGTGCCAAAACAGTCCGATTGAAAAGTGTTGTTCAGGCCAATGTCGAAATCCGGTGTATGAAAGAAAAAAAAGATATTATCATGGGCCAATAACTATGCAATAGAAATGCATAAATGTAGAGTGGGATAATGGTGATAAGATGAAGAACCTAAAGTGTAAATCTGCCAGAAAAGTCGGCAAGATAAGTGAATAAGAATCACAGCAATCTAGTCCAAGTGGATATTGATTCCACATGGCTCAATCACAATGTGTGAGTGGCAAGTATAGCCAACAGATAACCTGGCATAATCTAAAACCTAGCCACAACTTAAACCCAATTGCTAGGAAGAGTGTGGCTTTAAAGACAAAACTTTATTAGATTAATAGTGTTAACAGTGTTTGCCTTCACCAAAGACCAACTTGCCGCTAGTGCTAGTGGTGTACATGATGTTGTGGTGATGTGTGATGTCCTGCTGTATTCGTACTTGTTTTTAAAGGTTAATTTCACAGTATGTAGGTCTTACTAATACATCCCTAAATGGATGGTTGCACAGAAAGTACATCTCATTTATGTATCCCAAAATGGATGGTTATAATGATACTTTATAAAGCAGCTCATATCAATCCAGCTGTTGAGTTAATTTGGTACCAATGTGTCCAGTAGTTTAATCCAAAAGGTCTCCCGTTGTAATTGTTTCTTACTGTTGTCAATTCCAGGCACTATTATTACCTTCTCAAAGATTTGAAATCTCAGTTGTGAAATGGAGGGGTTTGCTTCTTCCCAGTGGACAGCTAAACTAGATGTTTTGTTCTTTGTCCTGATTGTGCTCTTGTGCTCAGTAAGACTTACTTTTATTTTCTGTTCTGTTTCCCCCACATATGCCTTACCACACTCGCATTTGATGCAGTAAATGACGTTAAGTGTGTTGCAATCAGCTGTATGTCTGAGTTGTATGCTCTTTCCTGAGATAGGAGGTGACAAGATGTCCCCATAATCACAATATTGCAGTGTGTACAATTGAAGCATTTATTAGTACCTTGCTGTTCTTTCTCATTGTGCTTCTTGTCCGGTGTTGCCAGCAGTTCACATATTGTCATGCCTCTTGTGTAAGCAAGTAATGGTTTGTTTTTTAATAAATCATTGAAATCTGGTTCATTCTCCAAATGTTCCCACCTAGTGTTGATCATTCTCTTAATGGCTCGTGAGCATGTGGTGAATTTGGACACTAACACTATTGTATTACCCTTGGACTTATTTGGTTCTATGAATAGATAGATCCGTTCTTTCCTGTCAACCCTTGCAATGCAATCCTGCAATATCTTTTCAGGATACTCTCTCACAGCATACCTTTGTTTGTACTCTGCAATGTTTTGGTTCTATTTGGTTTGTTATGAACAAATAATGTTGATCCTAGTGAACTCTGAGTAAGGTAAGTTATTAATCAGACTCCTAGGATAAAAACCAGAGAAAACTAGTGCGTTGTTTTGATCAGTTGGTTTTGTATATATTTGTGTGTCAAATCCCTGTACACTGTTTTTGTTTATAACCATTACGTCCAAAAAGTTGATTTGATTGTCTCCAATGGTATGAGTGAATTTTCGCCTTGGGTTGCATGTATTCAGTGTTTGTATCATCTCCTCCAGATTGTTTTTGGTGTCTGACCGAATCAGGTAGATGTCATCTATGTATCTGCAGTACAAGGCTACATTGTACCACCAGCTGGAGTTGTTCATGATATATTGGTCTTCAAATTGGGACATAAACATATTGGCATAAGCTGCTGCTCCTGAAAAACACATATATGTTCCAGTGAGTTGTGCATGGAAGTTACCTTGCCATGAAAAATAACTATGGTTCAAACTCAAACAGAAGTGTAACGACTCCAGTAAAAATACCTTCTCTACCTTAGCATCATGTGATTGTAGTAACGCCCACTCTACTGTCTCCATTCCAGCTTCATGAGGTATTGATGTATACAGAGCTGTCACATCAATGGTGCAAAGCAAGCAGTTGTCCTGCATATGCATTTGCATGCTCTGTAGTTTTTGTAAACAATCAGTGTTGTCCCTTAAGTAGGAGTGCCAATTCCTGCATGAATTGAAAAAAGTGATCCAGGTATCTTCCAAGCGGTTCAAATAGCAATCTACAACACAGGACAATGGGTCTAAACAGTGGATTTGTGATGTCTTTATGTATTTTTGGTATCATGTACAACCTAGGTCTGCAGGGGTTACTCGTGGTTAGATTAGTTGGTCCATCCATCACATGTCTTCCGCTTTTTGCAAGATATTTAAGATCCCTATGAGTTGTACAGTTGGATCACTGTCCAGTTCCATGTATGTATTGTCATCCTTCACATGTTGATTAACCTTCAGGTGATAATAGGTGTTATCCATCACTACTAAGGCTCCTCCTTTGTCTGCTGTTTGCAGTGTGATATTAGGGTTGTTAGCTATGGATCTTATGGCTCTTTTGTCATGTTTAGTGAGGTTCTGTCCTCTGTCGGTTTTAAAGTAAAATTTTCAAATGTCGTTTTCTATCATGATTTCAAACGTATTAAGCATCTTATTTGAAATTGGTGCTTGATAAGTGCTTTTAGGTTTGAAAACAGATTCCTTATTTTCATCTCCTACATGTATGTCACCTATTATGTTGGTGAAGAAACAGCATACTCGCAAGGTCCGCATAAATCTGAAAAATGTGGTCTCTACTTCCAATTCATTTCTTGAGTTATCGGGCACAAAGGGCATGCCCCTGCCTAACACATTACTCTGCTGGTGTGTCAATTGAGTTGAGGATATGTTGATTATTAAGGTTTGTTTTTGCCGCTGCGTAGTAATTTGTCTCCTTTTTCTTTGTCCTTGCCTGGTTTCATAAATGTAAAATGTAAATGTAAATGTCAAGGTATTTGTAGAGCACACTGTCACCAAGCGGTTTCCTGGCGCTATTACTCATACCGCTGTGGAACCCTTCCTGGCTTTCCCTGTGAAGTGTCCACTCCTGGGCACCCCCAGGGTGAAGCCAGGCATCCTAGCGCTGTTGGGGCCGGTGTGGAGGTTAAGCAAGCTATTGCCCAGAGTTGCAGCGTGGGGCCCATGATTAGAATAGGCACCAAGGTGAGAATTGTCAGGTCAGAGGAAATTGAGCCCAAGACCCGCCGAGGCGGGAATTGAACCCTGGTCCCGGGCCAGAACTCTGCATCAGGGTCTGCCGCTCTAACCATTGAGCCACACTCCTCCTTTCATAGTTGTTCCTGTTGCCCCTTGTCTGCTTTGGCCTGTTGGTTGTCCTTAATCCGGAGCTTGTGACAAAAAAGACACTGATGTTGTAGGTTGGATCGATTCTCCAGATTCAGTTGATAGTCCTAGTTGACCCGATTTAGTGGTCATGGAGCAACCCGGTGCTCGGTTAGAAGCTGTATCTCTATCCGTAGCTATGCTATCTTCAGATGATGTAGTTGTTCTCTTCTGATCAAATCTTTGGCACGCATAAATCTCTGCCCACCTGTGTACCTCATTCACAAACAAGTGGTTCTGTCGGGTATAGACAATTTCTTTGGAGTGGGCCGTGAGCAGCTCCAACGCACACAAACAAGCAAAACTCTCTGATAGTGGAGGTTTTTATATTATTAAAAACAGAAAAAAGAAATAGTATTGTGGGAATTACTTCATTCCACTACATTACTGACAATTACTTGGCAATTATGTGAATAGTGACTGTGGTGATTCAGGTGACAAGTGCAACATTTGATTAGTGACACTTAATTACAAAAACATTTATTTACAATAAAATCTCAAAGGAAAAAGGGGGGACCGGGGGAAGTTTTTAAACGATGTGGTTTCCTATTGTTTATGCGGCCAGTCTTATATCAGTAAAAGTTCCAAGGAAGATCAGTGGTTAATGTCCATATTCCTGGAGTTTAACTTGGCCAAAAGTGAGAGCGTCGACGTTTCGACCCTGGATGCGCCCCAGTTGGTGGTCGCGGTGGGTCTTTATCAAGACAAGCGGGGGGCTGGAAGGAAAGGAATAGGTATCAGAGAGATGCTTGTACAAATCGTCAAAAAGGGGATTGACGAGAATCCCTCAAGGTTACTTACAAAGGGATCGGTCAGAAGGTGATTTCTTCCAGAGGGTAGCCCGTTGGTCAACCTAAAAATTTAAAAGGCTTGTTTAGGATCATGTGTGGTTCGATCCAAACAAAGTTAGGTCATTATAGTGTCTAGGTGACAAGCGTTAACCTATGGACGTGCCTAAGTGATTCTTAAAAACCGCCGCAATTCCGAACAAACGGATCACAGACGGAGTCCTATCACATGGGATGTGACTCAGTTATCCAGTAGCGGGGGCTTACCCTTAATATAGTAACATCGGCGATCAAAACTCCGCGATGTAGTCACAGGCGATCTGGATCTGAACGCCAACCGAGCTGTTCGTGGGAAGAGCTCGTACTGGGAAGCTAGTACTGGAACATTAAGTATACTCGTATCCAAGCAACCCAAAACCGGAAGTTAGACTAGAGTCAGTGCGGCCAATCACAGTGGAGGCGTAGCTTAAGACAACGTGAAGTCTATCTCCTCGAGGACGCAGGGTGCGTTTGGTTGCATAGTAACAAAAGGCCTCCGCTCGGTGTGGAGGGGGCGTGGTCTTATCGTCAGGGTAAATCGCGGGAAGGCTGATGAGTTAAGCTATTACATACAAAACAATACACAGTTCAAGATATTACATGTTAATTACATATTTAGAGTAAAATTATCGACATTTGTGTATTATCGCATGGAAACATGTATGTGACAGCAAGACGGGGCTAGATTAGACATTTACAGGTTAAAGTAGCGCCATCTGTTTCGAGATTTCTTCATGTTCATTTAATCCCTGGTTTACAGAATTCAAAATGTGGATCCATTTACATTCTTTTCTGCTCAGTGTGGTGGTCAGAGAACCACCTCTTGGATTCACAATGATTTTTTCTAAGATGCGCCAGCGCATGTTTGTGGGGTCATGATTACTGGTGAGGAAGTGATCTACCATTGGTGCACCCTGTACTTTGCAACGAATCCTGCTCATATGCTGTAATATGCGCGTTTTTACTTTTTGTGTCGTTTGTCCTACATAGGGTTTGTTGCAGGGACAGAGGATGATATACACGACATTGGAGGTGTTGCAGTTTGTCAGGATGGGCAAATTATAGGTTTTGTTGTTGTAGACAAACGACGGTCCCTCCATACACATTGGACACGCCTTACAGGTTCCACATCTGACATGTCCTTTTACGGGTGGTAGGCCTAAGTGGTCTCTGAGAGTCAATGGTCTTGGTGGTTCCAAGAAGGCTTTGACTACATTGTCCTTTATATTTCTCCCTCTTTTGAATGCAAATAGTGGGGTGGTTTCAGTGTTTAGTTCAGATGCCACCAAGTTCCAGTATTTCTTTATTGTCTTTTTTACCACATTGCTTTTTGAATGGAAAGTCGTGACACAAACCAAGCCAACAGAATCTGGATTTTTGTCTTTTGGGGTCAAAAGTTCTTCTCTCGGGCAATACCAAGCTCTTTTCTTTGCCCGTTTTAGGAGTCCCACCGGATAGCCACGTTCACGTAGGCGTTCAGTGAGGGTCTCGCATTCATTGAAGAAGTCTGTTTTCTTTGTACAATTGCGTCTGATCCGCAGGTACTGACCAAACGGCAGATTGTCTCTTAGATTACGCGGGTGATGGGAGTCATATTTCAGCAAAGTATTTCTCTCCAGGGGTCTCCTGTATAGATCACTGATTATTAACCCTTCTTCCGATTTAAAGACAAGATCCAGAAATGCAATGCTTTTTTTGTCATAGTTCATCGTGAATTGTATATCTGGACTTCTCGCATTGAGCCATAGGTAAAAATCTTGTAGGGAATTTTCTGAACCAGTCCAAATCATTATCACATCGTCGATGTAACGTTTCCATATAGCAATGGAATCAATGAATGGGTTCTCCTCTGTGTATAAATGACGCTCTTCGTATTGATCCATGTACAAGTTTGCCAGGCTCGGGGCATAAGTGGCTCCCATCGCTACCCCTTTGCATTGTAGGTAGAATTGTTGTTGGAACACGAAGTAATTTCGAGGAGGTCAATCAGGAAGGATGTAGGTATTCAGTGTGGAGCAGGACGTTTCTCCAATATGTCATGGATGCCTTTGATTGCATGGTCTTGTGGTATCGATGTGTACAGCGATGAAACATCAAGTGTAACCATGAGCTACGTGGCTTCGTCATATGGTTGCCCTTCCAGATGTTGAATGATGTGCATTGAGTCCCGCACATAGGATTTAGTTTCGGGTATAAGTGGTTGTAGAAAGTGATCAATGAATTGATTTACTGGTTCCAACACCGAACCACAGCCGGATATTATTGGTCTTCCAGGTGGGTTGTTTAACCTCTTGTGTACCTTGGGTAAGGTATAAATTGTAGGGATCCGGGGCTCCTTCTTGATCAAGAAGTCTCTTTCCGGTTGGCTCAGGAAGCCTTTCTTGACACCTTCCTCTGCCAGTGTTTCAATCAGTGCTTTTATGCTGGTAGTAGGGTCCCTGGATATCGGCTGGTAACTTTCCCTGATCGACAGCTGGCTTTTGATTTCAGCCACGTAATCTTCTGTGTTCTGCAGGACCACAGCACCCCCCTTGTCTGCTGCTTTGACGATGATGGAGGTGTTATTACTGAGTTCTTTGAGTGCAAGTGCTTCTTCCTTGGTGAGGTTGTATCGTATGTACTGCCTCTCTTCAATGCTCTTCATTACTTCTTGCATCACAATCTGTTCAAATGCCAAGATCTTTTGGCTCATACAGTATGAACCCGGAGTGAAGGTAGACGGTGGTTTGAATGGCGTGGCAGCCATTCTTGGGGTGTATTCATTCCTTCCAAAGTAATATTGCAGCCTCAATTTGCGGAAGAATTTCTGCAGCTCCAATTTGGTTGTGAAGGAATCTGGTCGATGGCTAGGCACAAATGAGAGACCTTTGTTGAGGACACTTCTTTCTGCAGGAGACATCTGATGGTTGGAGAGGTCCTTCTTGGTGTCCAACCTTGCTGGGCAGTGCCGCCTCGGTTGGATTGGCGGTAGCCCTGTTCTAAAAAACGTTGCTGAGGGGCTTCCAATGCTTGCCTGCTGGTTGATGCTCCTTCTTGTTCTGAGTCTGATCCACTACCTACAGACGAATCCGAGAATGTTCCGAATCTTCTAGGATCTTGCCTGCCTCTGTTGGTATAGAAACCTTGGTCGTCTTGTTGGTAATATTCGTCTGCCAAGTATGGATACGTGACCTTTTTATCGTATGTGCGGATGTCCTTACTGAGTTTGTTTAGTTTCCTATTCAATGTCACTGTATTAAACTCTGCCAGTGTTTTTTCCGCTTTCTCTAATGCCTCTTTGGCATTGCCAAGTGCGCCGTCTTCCAAGATTTTCTTTTTTAGGTCAGCAATCTCTTGTGTAAGTTTCTTGACATAATCTATGGCCGTTTCCACCCCTAGCACCATCCAGTGCCTAGAGCAGTTATTGGCCACAAAATTGAAGCCTTCTCGGAATTTCGGAACATCAATGAAGATTCCGGGCTCGTTTCTTACTTGCAGTCCCTTAGGGATTATGTTAGATGCCAGATATTTAGTAAGCACGTGTCCGTGAAGTCGGGAGCGGATTAGTTTCTTTTCCAAACGCTCTAATTTGATCAATTTTTCGTTAAGTGTTACATCCGAGGTTGTTTTTTCTGAGCCAAGGAGGAAACTCGAGGAATTTTGGTCTTCTATCAGCTTCGCAATGTATTCCTCTGTGTAAGATAAGGTTTCTTTATCTGACATGTCTCAATTTTTTATTTACTTGCATTGAGTTCAAATGTTCTGCTGTAAAAAATTAATTGAAAAAGAACCCTCGCAAGTCTGCACTTGCAAAAGAATGTTTTAACAAAATGGGGTGACCCTGTGTCCCTCAGAACCTGGGTATATGTAATTCACAAACAAATGGTTCTGTCGGGTATAGACAATTTCTTTGGAGTGGGCCGTGAGCAGCTCCAACGCACACAAACAAGCAAAACTCTCTGATAGTCGAGGTTTTTATATTATTAAAAACAGAAAAAAGAAATAGTATTGTGGGAATTACTTCATTCCACTACATTACTGACAATTACTTGGCAATTATGTGAATAGTGACTGTGGTGATTCAGGTGACAAGTGCAACATTTGATTAGTGACACTTAATTACAAAAACATTTATTTACAATAAAATCTCAAAGGAAAAAGGGGGGACCGGGGGAAGTTTTTAAACGATGTGGTTTCCTATCATTTATGCGGCCAGTCTTATATCAGTAAAAGTTCCAAGGAAGATCAGTGGTTAATGTCCATATTCCTGGAGTTTAACTTGGCCAAAAGTGAGAGCGTCGACGTTTCGACCCTGGATGCGCCCCAGTTGGTGGTCGCGGCGGGTCTTTATCAAGACAAGGGGGGGGCTGGATGGAAAGGAATAGGTATCAGAGAGATGCTTGTACAAATCGTCAAAAAGGGGATTGACGAGAATCCCTCAAGGTTACTTACAAAGGGATCGGTCAGAAGGTGATTTCTTCCAGAGGGTAGCCCGTTGGTCAACCTAAAAATTTAAAAGGCTTGTTTAGGATCATGTGTGGTTCGATCCAAACAAAGTTAGGTCATTATAGTGTCTAGGTGTACCTCGTTCAATTTATAATCAACGTTATCCCTTTTGTATTTTCTTAATTTTCCTTCTTGCAGTTTCTTGCTGTTTTTCTCCAGTTTTTGGTTAAGTCCTTCCAGGTTGATTTGCCAGGTGCTACTCTCCATCCTTAATTCTAGTTCATTTTTCAGAGTATGTATCTCTTCTTCAAGTTCGGAAATTGTTTTAGACAGTTCCACGATGAACAGTAATAATAGATCCAACAAACATTTATTTAGGATGGAATACCATTTTTCCATAAATGCTGTGTTCAAGTGTAAACAAAACAACATAAGTTTGATTGAAAGCCTCAGCCCTCTAGGGATGTATTTAGCTTTATGGTATTGCACCAGGGTTGAAGCATGTAACCTCTGATTTAATTGACGTCTAGTTACATATTCCAATTGTGTGTGCTGTTGGGAGATTGAACCTTAATGCGTGTCAGTAAGTTTTACTTCCTGGACTAAGGCATATATCTCTGCTGCTTGGTCTGTTATGTAGACCATAGTTGTTGCCCTGTTCTCTGTTATATGGGATTATTGAAAAGCAACCTTTGACACTGTTTTAGACACTGGGTGTATTAAATTAGTCATAGACAATCACCAACATTGCATGCTCTGTATATAGCATGCATTTAGTAACACTACTCCATTATCCACTGGTTTTTATCATTGGACATTGATCTACAGAAGCATGTATCATAGATTGGCATGATGCAGCAGGGGGTCCCTACAGACCTCTAATATTAGCACAGCAGTTTGGGGGATTGTGAATTTCTATGTATTTTTGTTGTTTAATATTGCCAATTTCTTTTGTGTTTCAGAAATATCCCTGAGAAAGGGACACTGATGTCCCGAAATGCATCTGGCATGAAACTGAACAGGATCACAACATTGTACATTATGTAATGAACTGATGTTTCTTTAATGTTAAATCATGTTACCAAATGAACCATCAAATTGAGTAACTGTGTCTTAAATTCCTATGTGGTATTGTTGTCACAATATATCAGAAATGCCAATGAATACTGACTGAATAAAAATAAGTATTCAAACAGAGAAATAATTAAAAAGGGTTATGGTATAAGCCAAAAGCTTTGTTTCAATTTATTTTGTGAGCAGTGTGCATCGCATCCAAGTCTCTGTATTTGTTATAACCTGTCTGAGAAATGCCTGTCCATTATGGCAAATACTTTGGCCCCTTGAATGTGCAGAGATGCAGACATGGGTAAAGGGATAATGTTGCAGGTCCAATTTCTAAAATTTAGAGACGGAAGTGGGTGTAGTGTTTCGATTAATCCTCAAGAGAAAGCCTGTGCGGAATAATCATGCTTAGACTGACATGGAGCTGCTAAACATCAAATAAATAAAACTGATGGTCTGTGACCCTAATTATGAGGTAGGTGAAGTGGTAATAACTGCATGCAAGGGTAAACAGTGCAGGACTTTAAAGAATCATCTGATGATGAATTAAAAACTGCACGTGAAATTTAGTGC
This sequence comes from Lissotriton vulgaris, assembly GCF_964263255.1. Taxonomy (NCBI): domain Eukaryota; kingdom Metazoa; phylum Chordata; class Amphibia; order Caudata; family Salamandridae; genus Lissotriton; species Lissotriton vulgaris. Next base: position 1,565,962,511 of record NC_141691.1, on the reverse strand, counting down.
CTGTGTTAAATGCCGAATGTGTATTATATGAAAATTTCTTAAATGTATATAGCAAGGCTTATCACCCGTAGGGTATCCAGGCACTGTCCATAGGCACGGGGAAGATTACGTGATTTTCCCAGAATCACTGGAAGTTGTGCCGACACCGAGACGCAAACCCGGAACTCCAGCTCCTGAGTTGGCAGCTATGGCCGCTGAGCCACATCTTCTCACTCCCTGCTATTTAGAGCATGTGAGATATACAGCACCTGATAAATGACACGTTCAAAACATCAGAAAGTGCCCATTTTCAGCCATTGGAAGTTCCTGAAGTGAGGACAAAAGCACCTTAGGATACTCCAAAAGTACAACTCCTTCCTGTGTGGTAGTGTGCAGACACAAATTTTGTGTGGATAAAACACCAAGAAGCAAGACAAACAGAATCTACTGCCATCCTCGGGTATCAATCAATCATCAAAATCAGAAATCTGTCAAACCTTTCCTCCATGGGACCAGGCAGGGAAAAGAAGTACAAGTTTATGAATCCTGAGCGGGAGGTCCTGGCCAAAGAGATCGTAAGACAGCATGACCATCTAATGTGCCATCTCAAGCTGCAGATGACACCAAAAACAAAGAAGATCATGCTTGTGAAATAAGAAAATGGATACAATCAATACTGAATCAACATATCCGCTAGATGTTAAGAATATTAAAAACAGTTTCTAAACCTTGAAATTCTTTGTACTTAGTCAAGTTGCCAAGCACAAGCAGCAAAGCATGGCAACTGAGGGTAGTTCTCTACCTCAGCTGTACCTCAAGCTGTGCAAAGAACCAATTATGACCATCCTCAACATCTATGGAGTGGATGACATGAAAGAAGTTCTTCAAGTCAGTGGAATCCAAGTTAACAGTCATGAGAGTTGCAATGGAATTACGTGTGGCTGCTAAAACGTTGCGTTAGCTGAGAATCATCATCACTGTGAACAGTAGCTGATGTATTTTTTTGTTATTAGTATTATTTTTATAGTCCTCATTGTGTAACATTTATGGTAAGGAGTTTTCGGGGTCCCTTTTCTTACATCAACCTTTACCTTCACTGCCATAATTGTGGGCCTAGGCAGTATCCCTCAGAAATTAAAGAAGAAAGAGCCCCTTACTTCCATTTACTATGAAAGAAGGTTTTTTCAGCGGGGAGTGAGCTAGCCACTTTGGCTACTCTTTCAGGCCTTCACCTGATTTTGCGTTGCTACCACATAATCATTAGACTTAAAAAAGAGAAATGACCAGTGCATGCAATTTCAACCTTAAAGAGAAGATTCCCTGAAATGATCCCATATGATAATTTTCCCATATCTCCCAGAATTTATATTTCTTAGATAGTGGTTTCTTTTTGTTATCCAAATTGTACATTTTTAAAACTGAAATCAGCCATTCCCTATGGAGTGGAGGGGTCGGACTTATCCAGTTCACACACACCTCTCTCCTTGCCAGTAGAATCAATACGAAAACCAGATTTTCCCGAGTTTTTGTTAGTTTTTCTGACACTTTTGAACTCATCACCCCAAAGATAACTAAATCGCTACTTACAATTAGATGTCTTCCCAGTACCTCTTCTAGAGTCTTACCCACATCCTTCCAGAAACCATCGAGATGGGGGCACTGCCAGAACATGTGTAGGTGGTCGGCCTTTTGTAGTCCGCATTTTGGGGCAGCTCTTCACTGTGGAACCGTTAAATTTGGATAGTTTTTTCGGTGTCCAATACGCTCTATGAGTGGTAAATAAATGATTTCTTTTTAAGGCAGCAGATGTTACAATTGACCAGCATTTGCTCATTGATACTTGCCATAGGTTGTTTATATCCATCGTCGGCAGTTCATTCCCCCATAATCTCTCTGGTATCCGAAATCCTCCTCCCCTGCTGAAATTAACGCCCAATACCATTAGGAGATTTCTTTCTGGAAGGGTTCCTTTTCGAGCATCTTTAAATCTAGAGATTGGTTTACTTTTCTGACTTCTTTTAGTGTTTTCGCCCAGCTTAAAAGTTGATAATATTTAAACTTTGATAGTAAAGTGTTTGTATTTTGGGATAATATCTCCCAATCCAGTATTTTGTTCTGAGACAAAAGTTGCCCCCACTCTATTATTCCTGCTGTTTTTAAAGGGAGCGCAAGTCTGTCTTTAAGGCACTCCAGGGTACCTGGCGAATCCCACATCAGGGCCATGTCACTGAAATAAGGGATGTCCAAGGTAGATCTTATACAGAACCACAACTTAGCGGCTGACTTCAATATCTCCAGTTTTACTTTTTTCAAGTATTTCGGATGGTCGAATTTGAATAAAAAATGGCTAGTTTATTTGTCATTATCTGTAGATACATTGGGTAATCGTTATATGGGCCTAGCAGCGTCCTACTGGATTTAAATTGAAAAGCTCTACAATATTCAAGGAGGTCAGGGCTAGCGATCCCCCCTGTTCTTTCATTCTCCTTATTTTACTCCAAGCAATTCTTGGTGTTTTTAAAGACCAAATAAAACTCGAGAGTTCTCCCTGAATTTTCTTTATGGTTTCCCTTTTAAAGTCCAACGGAATAGTACCAAAAGTAAAAGTAAATTTCAGCAAGATTGACATTTTGACTATGTTTGATTTACCCAACATCGTTAAAGGTAAACCACCCCATACTTTTAACAACTTTTTCACCTCGACCTCTATTCTATGAATATTAATTTGGGTTACCTTATCCAAATCCTTAACAAGGTCTATACCTAAGTATCTGATTTTATCCTTGCTATAAGGACTAGTAGTTTGTTCGTTCCAGCTCATGGTTTCAGTTTTAGCATGGTTAATATGATAGCCAGAAATTTTCCCGAAATTAAATAGAGTCTCTTCTATTATATTTAGGGCATCCTTCAAGTCACTGGTAAAAATCATAAGATCGTCAGCGTAAAGGGCCACTTTTTTATGCAAACCTTGACAACGAAAGGGCAATATTAAAGGTTGATTCCTAAGACTCACTGCCACTGGCTCGATATATAAAAATTGAAAAGCAGAGGGGAGAGAGAACACCCCCGTCTTGTTCCTCTCTTTATCCGGATGTTTTCAGTAAGGTTACCATTAAATAAAATGTTTGCCTTAGGAGAGCTATAAATATTTTCCACCATGTTCTGAATGTTAGCCCCTGGATTACATTTCTTTAATACCTCACTTAGATAGGTCCAATTCACTCTATCGAACGCTTTAGCCGCGTCAATAGTGATTATCGATAGGGGTAGCCTCTCACTAATGGCAATGTCAATTGCTCCAATCAATTCATGTGTCAGCTCTTGTAGGTGTCTTCCTGCCATGAAGCCCTTTTGATTGTTATTTATCAATGACCCGGCTATTCTCCCCAGTCTTTTTGCCATAATTTGGGTGAAGATCTTGTAATCACAGTTTAGGATAGATATTGGACGATAAGATTTGCATTTTTTAGGATTTTTACCAGGTTTTAAAAGAATGGAAATCGTGGCATACTTCCACGACTCTGGGAGTTTACCCTTTTCTGAAAAAGATTTTATTTAAAAGGACCGTTAAAGGAGGGACCAATATATCTCTTAATTTTATATAGAACTAATTTGGTAGGGCGTCTGGGCCTGCTGCTTTACCTCTCTTTAGATTTTTTTGAAACGCCTTCTACCTCTTGGATTTTTATCTCTGCGTTCAACTTTTCTCTCTCCTCCAGGGAAAGAGTAGTGATATTTTGGGCATCTATGAAGTTTCTTACTTCCTCAATTGCAGGGTTACAGTCCTCCGTATAAAGATCTGCGAAGAAAGCCGTACATTCTTGTTTTATTACAGCCTCCTCTGACCCTTTATGTAGTGCATTACGAGGATTATGCTTGCAATTTTATTTCTGGATTGATCCGTTTTGGTTTTCCAAGCTAGCATTTTTCCACAACCTTCCCCATACTCATAGTTGGCTAGCTTGCTAGACTCCCATTTCTCTCTGACTCGATCTTCCAATATTTCTGCTAATATTTCTTTTTGCTTCAGTCTGTCAGTTTCCAGCTGTAGTCTACTCGAAGGAGATCTATCCGTAAATATCTGCAGATCAAGTGCTTTGATACTACATTCCAGCTTCTGGATCTCTTTTTTAAAACCCCTAGATTTGTGAGTTGCCAAACTGAGGATCTTTCCCCTTATCAAAGTTTATATGCGTCCCATGCAATTTGAATTGAGACGCCCTCATTGTTATTCTCAAAATATTGATCTGTCTCTTGCTTAAGTTGTTCAATAATTTGAGGATCCAAAAGAATTGTGCAGTCCATTGTCCATCTTGATATCGTGAAGCCGGCCTTTAGTTGTATTGTAATCTGGACTGCAGAGTGATCTTAAAGGTGAGCTGGAAGGTGCACCACTTTTAAAGTTTTTTCTATTAACCCTTGATCTACCAGGAAATAGTCAATTCTGGATTGTATACCCAGTTTTTTATTTTTAAGAGTAAAGTTGTCTTGCTTGTCACCCTTCTCTTTCCAGATGTCAATTACGCTCATATCCCTTTTATACACTCCTAACCAATCTCTCATCTTTGGCAGACTTAACTGTGTCCCTCGAGGGAACGGATCCACTTTAGGGTCTAGAATAATGTTGAAATCTCCGCCTAAAATCAATGGGAATGTAGCCGAAATCAATTGAGAGTATAAAGATTGTAATGGAGAAGGATCGTCTATATTTGGGCCATAATAGCCTACTGCCGTAAAGACGTCACTAAGTATTCTAACATTGGCTATTGCCCACCTTCCCTTTGGATCTGTTTCTACCGCCTCCACCCTCGCTTTGAAAGACTTTTTAAAAAGAATAGCTATTCCTTTAATAACGCACTCTTGGTTCGTACAAATTTATGTGTCGACCCAATGTAATGTTTTTATAATCTCCTCCCATTCATTTTTTAATAAGTGGGTTTCCTGCAGAATTATTATTTCACTATCAATTGATTTCAGATACTCTAGTACCCTCCTTCGCCTGCTCTTAGTCCATAACCCATCAACATTCCAGGAAGTTATTTTTACATTTTTTAGGTTCTTTTTCATTTCTTTCTGACTTTTTTCCTGCCTTCCCAGTTCTTCTGCCAGCCCCCAATTTCCTCCTCTATTTTGTATCTTGTGATTTGTTGAGGACAAATTTTTGATTTTTTTTCTCTAACTTGCTCCCATCTCCCGTGCATTTTCCCTTTTTTTTTCCAAGTGTGTGAGTTAAAACAAATAAGATAAAGGAAAAACACCCCCCCTCCTTGGAGAAGCCTTCCTTTTTTTTCTTTGGCTTTTATTAATGGCCCACTTTGAAGATCCGTGTCAATAAGCTATTTATTTCTGTGTCTGTATCTGGTCATGCATTTGTTCGAGAAACGTTTCAACTTCTTTAGGATCTCTGATGTTATACATCTTGTTCCTCCACATGATTCTGAGGGAGGCCGGGAATTTCATTTGGACTGTGGCACCCATAGAATTCAATTCGGGCATCATCTGCCCCAACTACCACTGTCTGTCTTGCGTTACCTTGCGATATAGGAGCGAATTCTAAAAGACCAATCGTCCTTATTATATGACCCAGTCTTCAGAGCCTCACTTACTATTCTCTCTTTAAGAGTATATGTTCTGAAGTTTAATAATATTTTCATTGGATTATTTCTCTTCTTGTTTTTCCCAAACGGATCCCGATGTACCCGTTGAATGTCATCTTCCAACCCGAGAGTTTTACTCCAAGGAAAATATTCCTCCAGAAGTGTAATTATAAATTTCTTTATATCTGAACCTTCTCACCCTTCTAGAACATTGAGAACTCTAAGGTTACATCTTCTTGACTGATTTTCCAGTGCTTCTAGCTTTTCATTGACGCTTTTGTCCTTTGCCTTCAAAGTTCTAATTTCTTTTTGGTTTGATTCTACCTTTTTGCTTAAGCCGTCAACGGCTGCTTCCACTGCAGTTACTCTCTCACCTAAAGCATTTAATTTAGTGTCTACCATCTCACATTTTTCTTGAATCTTGTTTTGATTCCCCTCTGAAATTTTAAACCTTGACCTAATCTCATCCAGCATCTTTTCCAGAAAATCGTCTGTCGCACTTCGGGAGTTTCTTCTGATATTTATACGGGAACAGGGCTTTGGACTGGGGTCTGACTTTGAACTGGGGTCTGACTAAGGTCATTAGTCTGTTCTGCTATTTCACTTGCCGTGCCATCTGGTGAAACAAGGGTTATCGAATGTTCAATTTCTAGTGTTGAGTTTACCAGTTTTCCCTGTTCTTGATTTTTTTCCAGACTTTGAACCCGCTCTTGCATCTTAAAATAGGACCTTAGGGACGGGGTGATCTTTATTTTTGATGGTCTAACCTCCTCACTTGTATCCAGTTTCTCCCCTGGTTGCTTTTGTTGCCCTTTTTTATAGCTCGATTTTGCTTGTAGTTTTGAGGTCTTCCGGGATATTCTTTTTGTTATACGTGGGATAACAGGCTGCTTAACAGCAGGGGGTAGGCTTGATTTAAGAAACTGCCTGTTCCCTAAACAATAGGAGGATCGCCCCCTCACGTCTAAACTTGTGCCCACCCTTTTCTCAGCAACAGGGGTCTCTACAGGGGTCTCCAAAGTGCAGTTTTTTACCGAGGAAACTGTATTTAAAATGCCATGGTCTCCCTTTAAACCCTTTTCCCCCTCTTTCCGGGAATACAATTGGTCTAAATACAGTACTTTTTTCTTGTTAACAAGCCCCTTAACTACAGTGGGTTCAGATCTTTTCTTTAGTTTCTCTGTATTTTCCTCCCCCCCTCCACATTTGCTCCGTATAGCCCGCTTACCCGGCTCATATGCTGATAGTTATGAAAATAGAGCTCCTCCTCGGATACCTTCGCTATTGTTTTAGTATTCGTCCTTGATGAGGGAGCCAACTCCAAATTCCTCAGTGAGCCCGCAACCAACACTCGATTCTGAAAGGAGCCAGAATCAACCTCACCAAAACTAGGGCCAGTCCAAGACTCCGATCTGCCCGCATCCACCCCAGAGCAGTTCTGCGTCACAGCCCCTCCACCTCTCCCCCGGAAGAACACAGAAATCCGTCCCGCTGCCATCCGACAGTTTCTGTGGGCTGCAGACGCCGCCTACCACCAGCCGGCACAAGCTTGAAGCGCAGAGCTGCGGAGGGACGGGCTCCGTGATGCAGCACGCTGACAACTCTCTCCTGACCACGCCGCCCCGACGGATGTGTAAATGGAGATGGAGTCAGTATTTACCATACCTTAATCCCTTCCATTCCGTTTGTAAATGTTTTTGAGTGTTTTTTACAAATTTTTGTACGGAGAGCATGAAATGTAAAAAAAAAAACCTCCTCAGAGCGGGGCGCATACAAGAGGAAGCTTAAAAAAATGCATATGTTGAAGCAAACAGGCGAGACTCAGGCGTAGGGGGTGATTGATATTTCCCCAGGGCAATTAGAAAAATCCAGTTTCATTATGCGCTCCCCAGAAAATACAGCAGCATCACCTCGTCCATCTTTAGACGGTTTCTAACGCATTTTTCAATCCAACGCCACGGGATCCCGACCGGACTCACGTACCGGCCACCATCTTCCCTGCATGTCATAGTTGAGCTTGCCCGCTGATGTATTTTGTTACACATAATCCTATTGATCCATGTATATGTCACAGGGGCTAACAACTCTTTAGCATTACTGTTGACATGTTTAGAGATTGGGCTACATCAATTATAATGCACAGTAATATTAATGATGAAGGATTCATTTGTTTGCACAGTACCTTAAGGTATATGTGTTACCACAATATGACTAAAGGGGAAGGAAGCACACTGCCTGGCATTCCAGCACACAATTAGCCAAGATGCATTATGGTAAATGCAGTGCGTGATAACACTCACTTCAGTTGAAAGCCTTTAGTGTTCACCATTGTTGGTGCAGTCAGTGCTGCGTTTTTCTAAACAAGTGTTTCATGATTTTTGTCCTTTTACAGAAGAGATGAACCAGTACAATTTGGCCATGCTGGCAGTGCTGCTCACAGTCTTCTTAGGTTTAGTACCACTGCCAGAGCATAGATGCATCCCAGAGCTCATCATCCCAATAACTAAGGAAGAAGCCAATCACAAAAGGAGCACAGAGCACACTGCCTGGCATACCAGCACACAATTAGCCCAAATGCATTGTTTTAAATGCAGTGGATCCCGTAGTTGTGCTCCAGAGTGTCCGTCAAGATAAAATATGTTTGGTATGATGCCCATATTGATTCTGTGGATCCTCTGGATCTCAAGCTAACTCATGTTTAGGGGTTCCAGTCTTTCTCTGTCAATTCAGCCTCTTATCCAGTGTGGCTACCCTATTTGATTGGTGCCTGGTTTCCAGCCTCATGCTGCATGGTTTGGTACCAGAACCTGGATCTGGTATAGCATGATAAAGTGGCTTAACAGTGCTCCATGCACTTTGGTGGACTGTAGACTGGAAGTGTGAGCTCTTGCAATCACCCTGTGAGGGCTTCACCTGACCATGGCTATTTATGTGGGTGTGACCTGTGTGCAGGTATGCGTGATATTTTATTTTCAGCTAAAACAGTACTTTTTTTTGCAATATTGTGTTGGTGTTTGAATTTCTCTATTGTTTTACATTCTTCATTACACTATCATGAATTTTTACCCCCTGCTTTTGACTCATCATATTTCCAATGGTTTTTAATGACCTTTCATGCTTTTAATTGGGTGCTATTTACCTAGCCATATTTTTCACCATGGTAAATAGCATGAGTTACATAGCGCATGTGTTAAATGGTGTACATGAACTACAGACATGCAGTATTTAGTACATGTGATAATAATCACATGCGGTTTTTGACTTGTGATCAGACAATTCGTTAAAGTCAGGCGCTATTGACCGCTGCATGCAGTATTTGCCACTATGCCTAACTCATAATAAGGTAAATTACATCAGGGGTTAAACCCATAGACCAGGTTGCGATCTGGGTAAGTAAGCAAAAACTAGCAACAATGCCTCAACCGGTTTCAATGAGGAAGGCAAATACACATGTATGTACACGACATTACAAAAAGGAAAGAGGGAGACTCGTGGTAATTTGTTCAAAGTGCTCATGGCATCATATATTTGAAATCGCAGTTCATACAAAACAGCTATGTCAGCACTGTGAGCATAAATTGCAAAGTCAACCAACAGGAACTTGGTGCACGTTGTGCTCATGACACAATAAGTAACGGCTCAAGTGACAAGTGGAAAAAATAGCGAAAGGCGCAAAGTGTAAAGTGATGAAAAATATGTACAGAAATATATGGTTCAACAAGGATAGTTATTTACAGTGATTGATCATGGTTCTAGACATTTCTATGAACCATAGTTGAGTATGAGCCGTGAGTTACGCCGATAAATCGGTCGATGGTGTTTTGATCCTATTTATTCAGGATCATCTTAAGGACCGGGTTGCCAATTTAGGGTGCTGTACGTGGAGAGGAGCAAGTGACCCTGGGCAGTCAAGCTTGCCCGGTGATGGGACAAGGTTCCGGTGTGGGTAATTGGGACCACAGGTATGGCGCAGCGGGGAGAAGTGTTGGCGTGAAGTCAGTGATATAATTAGTTGGAGTTTCCCAATGGTCATCCAGTGTGTGACCGGTGTCACACGAGACACCGGTCTGCAGCACACACGAACGTGGCGGCCCGGCGCTGATCCTAGCACCTTTCCTGTCTTTGGATTGACTCAATTCCTTGATTTAATTCTTACACAGAATCCACTCTCAGACCGACGCAACCTACGCAGTGGATCAGGGGCTCCAATCCTGTTACTAGTCCAACACAGTATCGCATTTCTCTCAAGTGTCATTAAGAGGTGAACAAGATTTGTCCCTTGCACCTATATCTCTTCGGTCCCTGTGCCTTTCACCAGATGGCCAGAGATGTGTGACTACTTCAATGCATTCCCTCTCCTCTACTTAGGAAGCAGACTGGTTATTCTCTGCTGTCAGGTGTGGCTCTTGAGAGGCTAATTCGAGCAGTGAGTTTTTCATCAGGGATTTTGAAAAAGTGTTCCAGAACATCTTGTTCAGTGGCGTAGCTAGGCCTTAGGCTGGTCATGGAGGTCCCTGCGTTTGCCGCCCATGGTGGCCATATCGAAGAGAGGGGGGGTTGCTGGTGATTCATGCAGCTTCAATGGCCGCAGGTAATCAGAGGGGTAGAGGGGGTACTGCTGATTCTTGTGGTGGTAAGAGCGAGGGAGGTGGGGCCGCCACCTCCCCCAAAAATCATGCCGCCTGGGGCGGTACACCCCCACCGCCCCCCTAGCTATGCCACTGATCTTGTTACTTAAATTCCTTGTTCTTCCCATCAATCTTAATTAGCATCATGGCAAGCTCAAGCAGATCGAATCAAACGTCCCATGTTGAAGTCTTGATCTCAGTGCTAGGAATGTTCTTATGTTCTAATTGGTCTCATACAAACAATCTTGAGAAATGTAGATCTTTTTTTATCCATACAGAAAAGGGACATGTTTCTTCCGTGCCAGGATTGCCTAGTGCGCTTGCGAATGCCTGATGAAGCAGGCAATAACTACCTTTGGATTCACTTTCTTATTGCTGTTGCAGTTTTTTGATCCAATATGCTCTCTGGAATCCAGTGGTGGATCAAAGGTTATTTTGGTGAGTTCCGGAATGAAGCAGTCAAGGAAATCCATCATATTGTATTTTCCAAGGATCTGTGGGATCCATGAAAAGCGAGTGTTATCTAGCCTATTTCTGTCTTAGAGATCAGTTGCCTTTTTTTACATCTGACAGTGATCTTTTTCCAAGTATGTAAATTCCACCATTTTTGTTCAATAGATGATAATTTTTCTGCTGCCCGGATGTGCAAGTTAAATGCTACTATGTTTTTTCTTATTTAGAGGACACTATGTTTTCTTTCATGTTGCTAATGAGAGTTTTAATCAAAGTCAGCTCCTTCAGTATTGTTTTCAGTGTAATCTCATGTATCATTATTCCAGGTTAATTGGCAGCCTTCTAAAATATACCTGTGACTGCTTCTTTGAAAATAAATTGTTTTGCTGGTTTCCATTGCAACATTAGTGTATTTGACTCTTTTGCTGAATTATAGGTCTTTTGAAAAATGTTCTGGGATGTTTCTGGTATGATGCCCATCATAATCTGAATTACAGTTTGTTAGACCTGGCATCCTTGGTGTGGGTTTCCCGAGTATTTTTTGCCTTTGCCTCCTGTGTTTTTACTGTGTGTTGAACTTCGTTGGGCACTTTGCTACTGCTTTTCAGTGCCAAAGTGCAAGTGCTCCCTCTGTAGATTGTTGTCATGGATTAGTGGTTCAAAAATTGGCTTATTTGATTTACTTCCTAGACCCTAGTACCATGCACTGTATGTGCCCAGGACCTGTAAATCAAATGCTGCTAGTGGGATTGCAGCACTGATTGTGCTACCGACACAAGCAGCCTTTCAAAAGGTTCTCAGATCTGCCAGTGCAGTTTCTGTGCACAGTTCAGTACTGCCACGTCGACCTGGGTGTGCACTGCCTTTCCAGGGTGAGTCAGATATGGGCGTAATAGACCTGGGCTGTATTCAGAGTAGGGAGAAGATTTCCTTTCACCTGGATGGGCCGGGTCTGCTTTACACAATTCTGTCTCCACCTCCTGCCGTGCAGCTGCACCAGAGAGAACAGTATTGTTTTTGGATGAGCATAGAGCCTCTCTGACACCAGAGAACAAAGAGAAATGGACTATAAAAAGTGGGGCCCAGACCCCAGAAATTTGGATCACTTCTGGAGTTCCAGAGCAACCTTTGCCAAGGAGAAGAGCTGGAGAAATTAAAGGAGAAGTACTGCCCCTTTCCTATGTGCTGTCTGGGGTTGGCCTGCAGTGGCTGTTTCCGCCAAGGAAAGGACAAAGACTTTGCTGTGTGCCGTGTCATCTGCTTGCGGAAGATCTCCAAGGGCTTGAAGTAGAGCTTGCTCCTCGTCTGAAGGGACACAAAGACGTCACCCCCAGTCCTCCCAGAACACCACTGCTTGGAGTACTGACCTATCAAAAAGTGCCTGCCATTGTTCTGTGCCTCTGGAGGTTGTTTCTGGGGCTTGGAACTGCAAAGACTGAAGAAACTGTGAGAATCAATGCATCACCTGGCTTCCGACGCATCACAGTGGTGCAAGAAGAATATTTGACTCATCGCCGCAGCTGAATCGATGCATCAAGGAGACGCAGCTGAAATCACCTGTTTGCTGCTTCCCGACTATCAGCGCATCCTGGATCTTCACGCATCGCATCGCATCGTCCTGGATCATCACGCATCGCATTGAGGTGCCAAGTCAGTCGCATCATTGGGGGACGCAGTAAGAAACCGAGGCATCACCTTCCCACGCAGCAAGAAACCTACGCATCACCTCCTTTCCTGTAAGTGACCAACACTTTACCTTCCCTGCGCAGCAGTAAGGAATCAAAGCATCCCCTTTCCCGGAGCAAGAAACCGACGCATCACCTTCCCTAAGTGTAAGGAACCGACGCATCATCTTCCCTGCGACCCTTTTTGGTTGTAGTTTTGATGCATCTGAGGTACTTTGTGCTGAAAGTGTTGTATCCATCATTTTCAATGGACAGAACTGTTTCTATCTTTTAAAAGTCATATTTTGAGTACTGTATTGTGGATTATTGTTTCTTTGGTGTTGTTTGGTTTAGATAAAGATTACTTATTTTTCTGAACTGGTGTGGTGCTCATTTGTAGTGTTTTCACTGTATTACTGCATGTGTGCACAAATGCTTTATACACTGCTTCTGTGATAAGCCTGTGTGCTTGTGCCAAGCTATCAAGGGGGTGAGCAGGGGTTAGTTTAGAAGTATAACCCTCTTACCCTTACTGGAAGAAGGGTCCCTACTTGGACAAAGGTACCTACCTCTGCTAGTTTGCCAATCTTATCATACCCTTTTACACTTGTGTTTCTGTTCCTTGTTGTTGTCGGATGAATAGGACTCTATTTACTGGTCCATTGAAGTTGCCTGATTCCTATCCTGAGGGTTTCCCATCAAAAGGTCACTGTTTTCCAACCTGGTTATTTTCCCTGCTCATTTCTGTGGAGGCTCTTTACCATCCCTCCTCCTCCTCCTCCTCCTCGCTTCTGTCCCTAATCTTTACAGATGTCTCTAAGAAGAAGGCATGTTTTGCAGTGACTCTGCCCAAAAACAGAACTATGCGTAGGATTATGGGACCTAAGTGCATAGGGACGGGGACATCCTACCACCACAGCCCAAGACCAACTAGCTACATTGTCTCACTTGCTCTCCTACTCACTCACAGAGAAACAAATGATTAGACACACCAGAACACAACACTCCCAAATCTCTCAGGAGTCGCGGTTGCAAGACACACCCTTTCGCTCACACCCTTGTACTTTTCCACAATACGATCTGACAGAGACACAAACAAGTTTAAAATGTTTATTTTAACTAACGTGCTCTAATATGCAGCATACAAGCCACAACAAGCAAGAAAATGCATAATACTAATACAGTAAGCATAGCAGTTAGTCCAAATATCATGAAAGGAGATGTCATTGTGAAAAGACAGTATACCCTAACCTTCCTCCCCAAAGTATGATGTCCCAAACAACAGCTGCATCACTATGTTTTCTCTGGGTGCCAAGGCCTGGCCAGAACAAAATAACAAGGGGCATTGTTGCTCACCCTTGCTCACAATGTTCTGACAAAATCCCAGGAACCTGCAGAGTATGAATACAGCGATGGGTTCTCATGTGAAAATGGCAATTGAGACAGTTGCCAAAATAAAGTCTTGTAGTAACGTGTGCAAATCAGCAGGCAATCTGCAGCGTGCTCATGCTGCCTTAGAGAAGACAACAATGTCCCCATGGGCCATGTGACACCCTCCCCTTGGTCGGGGTGGTAGCTCCGGGCTAAATCAGAAGTCAGAGGTAAGCAGAGGCAAAGTGTGTTGGTCAAAGGCTGAATAGCAGTTAATGGTTAATATAGGAGCAAGGTAGATTTAAAAATGAAATTTGAAGACTAAGAAAGAGAACAAAAAGTCTCCATGTTGGGAATTAGATCCCATCTACAGCGCATCTTCTAAGTAAAAAATGCTGCAGGAAAAGTGGAATGCCATAAGCTCCAAGAGACCGCTAGGAGTATAAAAGGGCAACCTGCGCTAACTTCGATGAAACTTCAATGAAACTCCGATCCAAGAGACGCTGTGCACGAGCACAGGTACTCAAGCCTGCCATTGATCCAAGTGTAGGATCGCACGCAAGGCGTCTACCCACAGAACAGTCCTGGTCATAAGCCATCAACTGTTCATAATCCAGGGCAGCGTGTGACATAGTGGAGAGGCAGACATCCGGGGTCCATTGAAAAGGGCACCGGAGGCAGTAGAACGCAGGCTAAATAGGCATAAAGGAAGCTCAGCCAATAGTAGATGTTAAGAGCTTCTAATAGCATCAAACCAAAAAAGTTGCCACATCCAATCTCGGTACAGCTGCAACTGGTCCTGACTTGGCAGCACCACAGGTCAAGTAGCCATTATGGAGCAGCAGCAAAAGGATAAGATTGCTGCAAAGCAAAAGAAGTAGCAACCCTCCGAAGGCACTGGAAAGAAAACAGAATGTATAAAAACTGGGATTACTCCAAAAATAGTCTGAAAAGAGCTAACAAGACCAGCTCACACAAGTTTAAAAAAGTGGGCCAGGACCTCTGTATCAGACGCACTAAATATTTGGTGAAATACTTCTCCATATGTAGGGGGAGATTTGTGTTAAGCAGTGACTGAATCTCACTAGATGTTCTCGCCCCCTGCAATTCGAAGATCTCACAAGCTGATGTAAGAGACACTTCTTCTTGAACCAATAGCTCTTTGAGTCTGCTTAGCTTATTGAAATCTGTTTTCAAATTTGGAATGGAAGGCCACAGCGAACTATCTTCAACTCCGTTTGGGTGTGGAAAGGGAACATTGCTGTGACATGTAACACATTGTGAAACTGTTACTATATACAGGATGGCTGTCTGTACCCCACAGCGGTTGTGGTTATTTAAAATAAGATGAATGCCATTAGAAAGCAAAGTCAGTGTGGGAATAATAGCTGGAACCAGGGTCGTTTTAAAAAAACAAGCCAAATTAGGTGCTAAAATGTTGCAAGCACCATGTAGTTTCACTTGTTGCAGGCTTGGGAGTGTCCTACCATAGAATCACAATCCTCCCCTGTAAGGACAACTTCCTTATCCGCACGTTGACAAAGTAATGTGAAAGGCAAGCACAATGATTCATTAATAAAGCTACTCCCAAGGGGTTCATATCTACCCACAGGATAATGTTTCACAAAAGCCATGAACTGGAATAGTGAGATGGGCAATAAAATAACCCCATGTATTATTCATGGGGCTGAAATAGTTTCTGCTATTGAGAACGGTAACTGTTCTAGTTTCTCAGTGTGTAACATTGTGTATGTTGTATCCTTCATTTACAAAAGTTTTGGTTTATCCGTCAAATTAAAAACAGGGCTGAAGCATTCAGATATTCCCATGGCACTTTCCCACTTTTCAGTGTTTGCAATGTCCAGCCAAATTGCATAACCGAGCGCAACTGATTTTGACCATGATACATTACAGACACTTCATTCTGAACAATGTCAATTACAGATGATACAATATTATCTAAAGTATATATACGAGAAGACAAAGTGTTAATACTGTTATCAATCACAGCAATAACTTTTTCCAAATTATACTGATTAATTTGTCGTAAATGCACTGCAGCCTCTATCTGGGACAGTTTCCAAAATTCATTATATGCACCATATGCAAAATGTTTAGTGCCAGGGGATTTCAGACCTAAATTGAAATCAGCCAGATCAATGTCACGTTACAGGAGAGAAAGATGTTGTTTCACAGATGACAGTGTGGAATGTTCCAACCATTGTTGACACAATTTACCTACAGAATACGTGGTAACAGTATAGGAATGTGGAAACTGAGGATCTGGTCTGCTTTGCATAAACCTTTTTGTCGCATTAGTAAAGCATAACTGACAAGCATTGGTGCCCGTGGGCCACAGTAACCACTCCAAAAAGGGAAGAGTCAAGAGTACTATTCTGAAACATAACTGTCAATTCCTCTATTGTATAGTTGGTATGTGTATGCCATGTGTCATAGGCAGCCAAAGACGGAAAGGAGGGAGCATTCAAATTTTTAGTAGTGGCCAAACCAAAACATGTAGTTTGCTGAACATTCGAATTCAAAAATATCAGCAGAGACAGTATTAAACATGCACGATATAAAGATTCAGTGCCCTGCACCTGCCAATCTTTGGTGCCCCATATTGATTTTAGAACAATTATATCTTTCCAGTAATCATAACCTTTTAAGGACAAGTCGGTAAAAAAAGAAGAATATACCAATTTAGTATGGGTCAGCATGAAATTGGTGTGTGTGGGCAAATTCAATTTGTAAAAATAAGATTTGGGGTCATAATGGATGTAACCAGAAAATATAACTATTTACTTTTCTGTGTCAGTGAACTCCCCCGGAATGGTGTTGGGCAATGTTCCCATTGTGTATAATTTAGAAGAAGGTCTCAGAGTGTTGGATGTGTGTAAAAAATGATGGCCATAATGTTGGTAACAGAACAAATCAGCATAATTTGCAAAATTTAAATACAGATTTTTAGTATCAAAAGCAGTATAATAGTTTGAATCTGAAAACTGTGAGTAAACAGCTTAAACTAGCCAGTCATTGCAGTGAATTCTATGCATAATGAAATCACTAAAAAAAACTCAGAATACATATGGAATTTGCAAGGTTTCCCTAGGACCATAAACATTGATTGGTACTTTATCCCAAACTATACTATCAACATTTGGGAATGCTGAAATATTAACCAGGGCTTTTCATTTTATGAGATGAAGTATGAGGGGCCAGAACTGTGTCAACCACGTCTACAACAGAGTGTTTAGGAATGTAATGGCCATTAATCAATAGGAAAAAAGTCACAAATCCAATCCATATGAAGAGGAACGCAATCGCCTGCACAATCCAAATGTATGTCCATGGCGGGACCGGGTAAGTTCTTTTTAAGAAGGAGTCTAATACACATATCCGTGTAGGGGGCTCTGCTACAGACAAAGACAATGTAGATGTATCTGAAGAAATTTATCTCAGTCCATATAATAACTACTGGCACCTAGCTGAAACAATGGGGGTTGTTCCTCAATGGAAGGTGAATGAATCTTACTTTCACGAATGTCAACTTTAATTACAACTGGTGGAGATGCATACTCATTTTCCAAAGTTGCAGATGTAGAAGGTAAATCAGGCAACAAATCAATTGAAGATTCCATCTCTCCCTCTACTTCATGGGAGGTTATTGGGGAAACAGATGTCATTGGACAAAGTGAAACTTTGCGACGCAAATGCTTGGAGGCATACTATTTAGTATCGGCGAAATGGTATAACTTGACATGTTTGATTGAAATGTATCGATTCTCTTTGCGACCAGGTAGCAGAGGCAAAATCACAGTACGGGTGGCCTTCAAACCAAGGACTGGAACCGGTGCATGGTGTGATGGACCGAATTCTTTTTTGTTCTCCACTTTCTCTCGGACCAGCACTGCTGCATCCTTGGAAGAGGGCAAATGAGTGGTCACCAGCAAGTCTCAAACTTTTTGTAGATCCTATAACAGCACAATGGTTATCTATGTCAAACATTGCAGCAGCCGCCACAATGTTTAGACCATCAAGGTCTGGCACAAACATTTTAATGCCAAAGAGCAATTCGTATGGGGCCCACCCAACCAGAGATATTCTAGGGAGATTATTAAGTGTACGTCAGACTCCATGAAGATGATTTAGTCAGCCTCTACCAGTACCCAGTACCCTGGCTGTCAAATATTGTTTTAGGTCATGGTTCATCCGCTCCACAACAGAATTGCCCTCAGGTCAATATGGAGGTGAGAAATACACCTGCCCCCCCGGAGACTTCATTGTATCCTGGTAAGCCTTAGAGGCAAACGCCGGATCTTGATCGGAATGGTAGGTGCCGCAGGCAAATGTCCCTACAAAGACATGCAAATCTTTTATAACAGTTCGAACGTCATTCACTACATTTCGGCCAAAGCCAAAGGAATCTCGTGCATGAATCCACTGCAACCAAGATATATTTAAGAGCATTATCAGATGTCAACAGACCGCATTGATCAAGACAAAAACAGCCAAATGGTTGTTTTGAATTGTAAAGCTGAGTATGAGGTGGCCGTGAAACAGTAGAAGGTTTAATCTGTTGACAAATATCACAGGAAAGAACATATTTACGCGTTTGTTGATATACGCCACACCACCAAAAACGTTGCTGTAAAAGTAAAATAGTTGCAGGTACGCCAGCATGGGCAGAAGCCAGGCCTTCCTTCACAGCCACGATCAAAGAAAGTCTGCGGTCCTCGTTGGGAATCATCCGATCACCACCCGATGGTATAGTTACAAATGGAACTTGATCAGAAGTTAAATGATAGGTGTAATGAGAAGGGAACACTTGGGGAAACTGCGATCCCTCCTTCATAGCTTCAATAGCCGCCAAAATATTAACAATTTTACTCAAAGACCTAGTAACTGCTTCTACCAAGCATGTGACTATTGCAGACTTGGCTCCCTCTTTAGCCAGCGAATTACCAACAGCATGTACTCCCACACGCTGATGGCCCGATAAATGGATAAAATGTGCGAGTGGTAAATGTTCCTTAAGGGTAGCCACTCGGACCCAAAGAGTTTTAGGCTTGATTGCGTTCCCTTTAGAATGAGAAAAATCATTTTGTGTCCAGAAGAACAAGTTGTCATTGAAGGATTGTACGCAGTAAAATTAATTGCACACTACAATTATTGGAACTTCAGGATCAGCAAAGTCAAAAGCCAAAACCAAAGGCCAATTGTTTCGTGCAATCCCCAAAGAATTGTGTGTGCACTAAGGAGGATTTAAACTCACTATCTACTATTGTGCCTGCCACAATTGCGCAGGCTGCAGAATAAGCATGCTTAGAATTAATGGCTGGCTGTGCATAACCATCACTGTAAATTACACATTTTTTCTGATCTAGAGGGAGAAGCGATAAAGGAGGACCACTTTGGACATGTCAGTGTGAGTTTTTTGCTTCCCATTCATTATACTGACACCAGTGCCTGTAGAGGCGGACTTGAAAAGGCAGTATTTGAAATTTGTGTTCGGATCAATTTTTAATCTAGGAGCTGTCAAGCCACAGTGTAAGTCACAGCATCTAAGCAATAATTTGATATGATAACAGAAATTAGTCATTTTTTGTCATGGTAAATATTTTTTGAGTTTTTACAGTCCTTGATGGTAACCAAAAAAGGCCCACCAGCATGGAATCTATAAGGATCTGATGAGCTTTACAGAGATCTCTAGTCTGAAAAGACAGGACTTGAATGAAGTTACACTCTACTGAGCCTTCTTTCACAATGGTGGCTGGACTAACTAGTTATTTTAATAAGTAGATGTATTCATGCTTTGTGATGAATACAGGCTGCAGCAAGGAGCATCTGTTTCATGCGGTTAGGCCTAAGGTCAGAAACTAAAAAACTACAAAAGGCGCCTTCCGCATTGTCTGCGGCAACTCCTTCTTCTCCCAAGTCTTCCCAAGTTTCTCCAGTACCCTGTCTGTAACCAAGCCAGGTATTGGCTTAAATTTCGACTTAGCCAGTTTCAATTTCGTCATCGCGGCCCTTAGTTCATATTTAGTCATGGGCTCTGAGGGTCTTCTGTGCCTCGGGGTCAAGTCTGGGCACTACTATCTCGCCAAGATATGCCATTATGCTTGTGGTGCTCGCGAGACTCCAGGGTTCTGTATATACTGCTTCTAAATGTGCTACAAATTCAGCAATCATTTCATGTTGTGCGTCTACTATTTTACCCCCTCAATCGCATATCTCTCAGACTGGTCTCGGTTGAGTTTCTGTTCTTTTTAGGCGTGCCATAAGTCAGACAGGATTTGTCTCCCTCCAGGGACCATCACCTCCTACTCTTGTTCCTGTCATATTTATACAATCGATCCGACATCTCCCCTACCTCTGACATTGTGCAGGTCAATGCTGAGTGCCCTCACGGTCAGTAGGAAGTGCTTTCTCCAGTACGGCCAATTCACGCTCCTGTCTATGCAGGTCTCGCTCCAGGGCTCTTTTTACCCCCACTTCCAAGGACATACATACTCCTGAAGGATCACTTTCATGGCGTCCCACTCTACAGCTCTACTATTCGCCGATCAACAGTTTGTTTCAAAATACTGCACCAACTCTGTCGACACGGTGTCCGAAAAGACCCAGTTGGTGAGTGCTTCAGCTTTTATTCTCCATAATGCTATCCTAGGTGTAGGTCTGTGCAGAGCATACACTATCAGTAAGGGGGAGTGTTCCGATAGGAATGAGACAGGTTTTGGGCATCTATAACTCTGTGGGTGGCCATTGCCTGTATGAAGAAATAGTCTAGGTGACTGTATGTACCAGTCGCTGGGGTGCGACATGAGTAGGCTTGTTTGTGTGGGTTACGATGTCTCCAAATATCCATCAGGTCCAGGCTACTCTGCGCCTGTCGTAGGGTCTCCCTCGCTTTAGGTTTTGTATTTTTTCTGGGGGGATTCCTGTCAATTGCCTAATTCAGTACACAGTTATAATTGCATGGCATTATAAGTTCCACCTCTTGCGTAAGTACTGACCTCAGGAAATCCCCGTCATCATTGTTTGGGGCATATATATTCAGTAGACATACACTATGATATTCTAGTTCACCCTCTACCAGTAGGTTAATTCAAGGTTGCTACAATTGGGGGAGCATGAGGAAGGGGGGATTCAATATACACATATATGCCTTGGAATGAGTAACTGTCATATTTCCTATTGATTTGATGACATAGCATTCTCTGGTTTGACACCTAAAGAGATCACATGAGGCTTTAGTAAATCATGCATTCCAAAGTTTTAAAGGGCATCTGGCAATGGAGGCAATTTTATGGCTGCCATATGGGCCAAAGTTTGTTGATCCTCATGGCACATTCCATGTAATTCCTCCCATACCAGGCTATTTATATACTGTTGGCGTGACACATCCACAAAAATAGGTGCTGATGCCACTGCTTTTCTCTCACACGATTTTAAAATGGCACAAACTGTTGAACTCAGGATCGTTTTAGTATTATCATGACTACTGTCTCTTCAACTATCAATCAAATGAGAATTCTGAACTATTTGCAGTTATGCAATACCTCTGCTACCTCTGTAATAGAATTTGCATTAAAAAGAAAAGGGTCTGACCTTTATAGGTGAGAACTCCTCAAAATACTTTAATACCTTAAAGCTAAAGCCAAAATCATTGTTTTCAGCGGGGAGACTGTGAGCCAAGTGTTTAAAATCTGTTCTTCTCCCCAGGAGGGGAGACTACAAGTCTGCTTGCATGGGCGGGAGGACTACAGCACCCAGCATCCTTCGTGCTTCGGCAGGTTCTTAAGACACACTGCGACCCGCGGCACGGTGTAAATCCAAAGCCAGAATCACTGTTTTCAGCGGGGAGACTGCAAATCAAATGTGTCAAATTTGTTCTTCTCCCCAGGAGGGGAGACTACAAGTCCTCTTGCACGGGCGGGAGGACTACAGTACACAGGATCCTTTGCGCTTCAGTGCGTACTTAAGACAGATGCCCACCAGCGGGATGGTGTAAAGCCATAGCCAAAATCACTGTTTTCAGTGGGGAGACTGCAACCAAGTGTCTAAAACCTGTTCTTCTCCCCGGGAGGGGAGATCACAAGTCCGCTTGCAATACAGTGCTCAGCATCCTTTGCGCTTCAGCGCGTACTTGAGGCACACACCAACCCGCGCCGCGGGACATGCGCTGGGACGCTCCTGGACTAAGCCCGGGCCAAGGGCCGGTCCGTCCACGCCCGTCATTGCCCAGAAGAGGCAGGGCTGGGCAACCCCCCAAAATCTTTACTTTTGTGCCGAGCAGTGATTTCTACTCTGTATTCTTTATGGCTATAAGGAAAACCAAGGCAACTGAAGGAGGGGATGTAACCACTAACACCCTAAACACCTTCCTCCGGAGAGTGGCAGATGTAATTTCAAAAGAGATTGCCATCATGCAACGGTGCCTCTCACTTGAATAGGTAAGATCCTGCCCGGATCTTTTTGGACAAGGTTCTTAGCTTCCCTCGAACTCTGTAGTGCCCATAAATTCTGCCTTACCCTCAGAAACTGGCAGAGAAATTGCACAAACCATTGACTGAATCTCTCTGAGAAAAAAGAGAAGGGGAAGGGCAAAGAAAACCATAATACCAAAGACTGTCGCTAAGCCTGCAAAAGGTTTGAACTTTAACAGTCACAACATTGATATCCTTCCCTTGTTTTGTAGGGAGTGGGACACCGCTATCATTAGACGACCACTGCGGGAAGTTGGCACTTTCGTTTTCTTGCTCCTACAACCACTTTATACCAAGGTTGGAGAAAATTGAGGATTCAATCTCTGTGTTGTGTAATATCTTTCACTTCTGTGCGGTGGGAAAGGCTAGGGTGGGCGAGGGGGTAAGTTGGGACAGGCGCAAACAATTACTCACAACTCCCTGAAATCTTTGTTACCTACCCAAAATCCGACTCACTCCACCACTAAAAATTTTTCTCCCTTGACGTCCGGTGTTCTTAATCCATCTACTGAGAGCAATCATCCTATTAGGAAAACTAATGAAGCTATAGTCAGTTCAGAGCAGAGACATCCATTGAATGCGCACCTCCCCTCACATCACCCTTCAGTCTTAGCTCCTCTTATTTCCCAAGGAAATGATAATTTTCACATTGGACTATCCACAAATGCTACAAATGCTTCTCCATTAGATAGCTTTCTCTGAAATCAAAAAGGTCCTTAGCTTATCAGAATCAACATGAACAAGGGTACCCAAACAATGGCTCAGGACCACAGGGAAGTATTCTCTGAAATCACAAAGGTCCTTAGCTTATCAGAATCAACATGACCAAAATAATATAGGCCATAATAGGAGACTATATTTGCCTCTGCCCAGCTGGGCAGGGTATTTATTTCAAATAATAAGAAAGTGATACTTGGTTAGAAGGCACAATCCTGTACCATGCTTTGAGACAAACAAACATATAAGGAAAAGGGGTATACAGGCAAATTTTGAGCAAGGTTTGGCCACATTTAACTCAGTGATAACAATCTTAAGTATTGCCAAAAAACACTAGACACAGCAAGGTTAGAACACAATGGTTAGGCTGTGAAAGTATTTACAACAGTCGACGTTTCGATCCCTTTTGCTCTAGTTGGTTGGGATCCTCATCAGGACTAAAGTTTTAAAAAACATTTGCCTGCCTGAATTACATCAGAATCGGCCTGTTTAGGGAGGAAAAAAGGGGGAAAGGAGAGAGGGGGCCAAGGGACACATTACTCGCTATTTCTTCAACGCTCAGACATGTCCCTTATTTTGCACAATTTACTTTCAATCGGAATCGACTTATAGTGTTTAGTGGCTGGTTGTGAAAAATACAACTGTCATGCACGGGCGGGTGTACGAGTGAGTAGTGACTTGGGGCCCGATGTAGGTGGCAAATTCCGGTCGGAAACGGCCGAAATCGGCCGTTTCCGACCGGTATTTGGCACTTTGAGATGTAGGGGGCCAGTATTTACCTATTCGGTATATTTACCGAATCGGTAAATTTACAGAATCTGTAAAATACCGAATCGGTATTTTTACCGATTCGGTATCTTCCAGATGTAGGTGGGACTCTTCTGAGTCCCACAGGCCTTTCAGATTCGGTATTTTAACACCCATTCCAATTGGGTGTTAAAATACCGAATCCAGGCGTGCATGCACATGTGTGCATGCACACCTACGCCATGTGACAGACAAACATGCCCTTAGGGCATGTCTGTGTGCCACATGGCACACAAGCCAGTATTGGGGGTGCTAGAGGGTGTCAAAGTGACACCCCCTGCACCCTTGCTGGAATCGGTATTTACCGATTCGGTAAATACCGAATCGGTAATGCCCATTGATTCCTATGGGCTTCAAGGCCCTTAGGAATCAACGGGGGATACCAAATCGGTATTTACAGAATCGGTAAATACTGAATCTTTCAGATTCGGTATTTACCGAATCTGAAATACCTACATCTCCCCCCCTCTAATTTACCACTTCATAAATACCGAATCGGTATGATTCGGTATTTATGAAGTGGTAAATATAGATTTACCTACATCGGGCCCTTGGTGAGTTGGTAAGTTGTAAACAATAATTTAAATCTAAACTGCCAGCCTTGGTTTAGTTGGCTCCCCTACATTGAAGTGCTCTTCACAGCACGGACGACGGGGCATTTAGATTCTATTTGAGCCCTCGGGTTTGCAGTCATTCGTAAACATTCAAACCATGCATCTCGGTGGTAGGCGGAGGATGTGGCTTACCCCGAATTCAATTAATTAAATTAGGACCGGGGGGTCTGGTCTTGTCAGCAGCGCCTGTGGCTGGGGTGGGTGAATGACCTGGGGGTGAAGAAGGGGTTCTTTGTTAAAACCGGAGACGGCAGTGTGACAGTTTAAAAGGCAAGAGATTGGCAGCAGTTTAACTTTGTCTTATTTGCAGGCGGTTTGAGATCTGGGCAGTATTAAACTGCTCTGAAGTCCGGATTGTTTCTAAGGAGAGGAAATGGGTGCAGTGAGTTACACTCAAGAGAACCCGTGTGGTTCCGGGGAAGGATGACCTGAGAAACTCATAACGCGCTTACCTTGGAGAGTTCATCAATTCACATTGGAGGGGATAATCAAGGTCCAGAACGTTTCTTCGGAAGTTTTTTTTCTAATGGGAAAAATGAGGCGGTCAGTTTCCAATTCGTTGGAGGGGATATTTTGGGCGGGTGCGTGCGGCTAAGCCAGCATTTGGGAGGTCTTACCTCGAAGAACCGGACACTCCGTGGAATTGGGAGTCTACAGACTTGGATACAATGTCCGATCTGTCTGCTGCGTGGAGCAATGGGTGTGCTCCGCTTGATAAAGTGCGCCGCGTTCAGGGGAATTGCTATGGAAAGATGTCTGACGAGTTAGTGTCGGCCATCTTTGGAGAGGAAAATGGGTTTAAGTCACTCAAAACTCGGGTTAGGAATTAGGAAATAAACGCAGGACTGCCAATTGCATATTTGGAAATTGCGTGAGATTCCTTATTAGTGCTCATACGTTAAAAAGGTGCTAGTGAAACATGTGATAAAAGTGATCAATTAAAATTACATTTCAGAATATATATACAATTACAGGCTGTTAGGACCTTATTTGAACCAGAGTAGCCATGGGTAACAAGTTACTTTATATAAACATTTGCAAGATTCAGATTAGAGTAAAGTGGTCCAGTCTTCTGCTCTGTTTAGACCATTCCTTAATGTGTCAAATTGGATCATTGTCCTTAGTTCCTCTCTGTTGAGCATCTGTGAAATGTCTCCACCACGAGGTGGTACTTTCAATACTTTCAGTATTGTCCATTTAATGTCATTCTCCGTGTGTCCTTCCGAGATAAAGTGGTCCACCAAAGCAGCGTTGGCAGTTTTACATCTCACTCTGCTCCTGTGCTGGCATATGCGCGTCTTTGCTTTCTGTGTCATCTGTCCAATGTAGAGCTTCAGGCATGGGCATTGTATGGCATATATTACATTTGACGAGTTGCAGTTGGAGAATGCACGTCTTTCAAACGTGGTGCCATTGTGAGTGAATTTTTTGCCCTCCACCGTGTACTCGTAAACGTTACAACCACCGCATTTCACATAACCTATAATAGGCGGTAAGCCCGAAGCTGAAGCAATTGTTGCACATTGTGGTGTGGATGTTAGCGCTGCTCTCACTAGATGATCTTTGAGATTTTTACTTTTGCGAAGAGTGGGGTATCTATGTTAAGCATGCCTGCATTTAATGTTGGCCAATGTTTTTTGATGGATTTTTTAATTTTATTGGACACTGGTGAGAATGTGGTGACACAAGCTATTCTTTCCTTCTGATCCCTGTCTTTAGGCTTTTTCAGAACAATTTGTCTCAAAGCTTTTTTTCAAATACACCCGAGCCCAGTTATCAATTCCAACACCCCTTTCCGACCTCCATCTACCTTTTCACATTCAGCCTCAATGATACCCCCCGAAATTATAGCATTCGAAAAACTGGTACTCGGGGACTTGGCTACTCTGCAGAACAGTAAACTCTTGACTCCATATAACATCTCACTTGATGAAAAGAAAGCAATTGACTCACTCAAAAACAACAACAGTGTGGTGATGAAAAGTGCAGACAAAGGGGGTGAAATTGTTATCCAAGAAACTGAAATATACAAGGCGGAAATAATGCGCCAATTGAATAACACTGATCACGATCACTATATTCTACTATGGAGAAGTGTGGCTCACTGGTTAGAGCAGGCAGACCCTGAAGCAGAGGTCAGACCCGGGACCAGGGTTCAATTCCCGACGCGGCAGGGTCTTGAGCTCAAATGTCCATGGACTCGATAATTCTCGCTTCGGTGCCTGACCTAATCATGGGTTCACACTCTGCAACTCTGGGCATTAAGCTTGCTTAATCTCCACAACGGCTCTCCGCAGGCGGGATGCCTGGCTTTCACCTTGGGGATACCCTGTAGGGGCTATCTCACAGGGAAAAGCCAGGACGGGTTCCCAAGGCAAGCGCGGAGATACCCCTTCGGGGGTCGATTCAGGCGCTATATAAGAAACATAATATCTGAGGCTCCTAGGGGATCCCACTAAGAAAATCCAAGAGACGATCACCAAACTCACATCTCAAGCATGCACGGATGGCTTCCTAAGTAAAAAAGAATATAACTACCTCAATGTGAAATCTCCTAGATGTCCTGTAATCTATACGCTTCCAAAGATTCACAAGAATCAGACCGACCCTCCCGGCAGACCAATTGTGTTGGCTTGTGGCTCGATTCTTGAACCATTGGGTGCATATGTGGACCACTTTATAAAATAATTCATTCCCACCACAACATGCTATGTGAGAGATAGCATGTCGATGATCAATCTCATTGAACACCTTGAATTTGACCCCACTAGTGAAACCCTTTGCACGTTAGACGTGGAATCACTGTATACAAACATTCCACAAACTGCAGCCCTGTTGGTCATTCAAAAAGTCCTTGACACACGCCCTCGTCCACACAGAGTTCCAACCCTTTTCATCTTACAATTACTGGAACTATGCCTAACGAGAATTTTTTTTCTCTTCGACAACATGTACTTTCAGCAAATCAAAGGTACTTCTATGGGGGCTAGTTTTTGCCCCCAATTTGGCCATACTTTTTATGGATCAATTAGAAGTTGGATCGATCCTGACACCATCTAACCCCTTCAACTGTGGTATAAAGCTGTGGAGGCGGTATATAGACGATATTTTTCTCATATGGAACCAGCGTCTGGAATCCCTGTACAATTTTCTACACTGGCTGAACAATAATGGCTGTGGGCTTGCCTTCTCACTCAGCCATGAAAAATCTTCAATAGCATTCCTGGATCTCACCATCTTTCATTCTGAAGGTGAACTTTTGACCAGGCTATACAGGAAACCCACGGAACACAATATGCTTCTATACTATAGAAGTAATCACCCCAGGGCCCTGAGGGATTCGCTGCCATACTTGCAGTTCCTCAGAATCAGACATAACTGCTCTTTTAAAACCGATTATTTCAGAGAAGCCACAGTACTCTCCAACAAACTGAAAGACCGAGGTTATCCTGGTAGAATAATAAAGCAAGCCCTTAAACGAGCATGGTATTTTCCCCGTGAGGTCCTTTTGGTGCCCAAAGACAGGGATCAGAAGGAAAGAATAGCTTGTGTCACCACATTCTCACCAGTGTCCAATAAAATTAAAAAATCCATCAAAAAACATTGGCCAAAATTAAATGCAGGCGTCCTTAACATAGATACCCCACTCTTTGCCTTCCGCAAAAGTAAAAATCTCAAAGATCATCTAGTGAGAACAGCGCTACCATCCACACCACAATGTGCAACAATTGCTTCAGCTTGGGGCTTACCGCCTATTATAGGCCATGTGAAATGCGTTGGTTGTAACGTTTGCGAGTACACGGTGGAGGGCAAAAATTTCACTCACAATGGCACCACGTTTGAAAGACGTGCATTCTCCAACTGCAACTCGTCAAATGTAATATATGCCATACTATGCCCATGCCTGAAGCTCTACATTGAACAGACGACACAGAAAGCAAAGACCCGCATCTGCCAGCACAGGGGCAGAGTGAGATGTAAAACTGCCAATGCTCCTTTGGTGGACCACTTTATCACGGAAGGGCACAACGAGAATGACATTAAATGGACAATACTGAAAGTATTGAAAGTACCACCTCGTGGTGGAGACATTTCACATATGCTCAACAGAGAGGAACTAAGGACAATGATCCAATTTGACACAATAAGGAATGGTCTAAACAGAGCAGAAGACTGGACCACTTTACTCTAATCTGAATCTGGCAAAAGTGGATATAAAGTAACTTGTTACCCATGGCTACTCTGGTTCAAATAATGTCCTAACAGCCTGCAATTGTATATATATTCTGAAATGTAATTTTAATTGATCACTTTTATCACATGTTTCACCAGCACTTTTTTAACATATGAGCACTAATAAGGAATCTCACGCAATTTCCAAATATGCAATTGGCAGTCCTGCGTTTATTTCCTAATTCCTAACACGAGTTTCGAGTGTCATTAAACCCATTTCCCTCTCCAAAGATGGCCGACACTAACTCGTCAGTCCTCTTTCTATAGCAATTCCCCTGAACGCAGCGCACTTTAACATGCGGAGCACACCCATTGCTCCACGCAGCAGACAGATCTGACATTGTATCCAAGTCTGTAGACTCTCAATTCCACGGGGCGTCCAGTTCTTCGAGGTAAGACCTCCCGAATGCCGGCTTAGCCGCACGCACCCGCCCAACATATCCCCTCCAACGAATTGGAAACTGACCGCCTCATTTTTCCCATTAGAAAAAAAAGTTCTGAAGAAACGTTCTGGACCTTGATTATCCCCTCCAATGTGAGTCGATGGACTCTCCAAGGTAAGCGCGTTATGAGTTTCTCAGGTTCATCCTTGCCCGGAACCACACGGGTTCTCTTGAGTGTAACTCACTGCACCCATTTCCTCTTCTTAGAAACAATCCGGACTTCACAGCAGTTTAATACTGCCCGGATCTCAAACCGGTTGCAAATAAGACAGAGGTAAACCGCTGCCAATCACTTGCCTTTTAAACTGTCACACTGCCGTCTCCGGTTTTAACAAAGAAACCCCTCTTCACCCCCAGGTCATTCACCCATCCCAGCCACCGGCGCTGCTGACAAGAACAGACCCCCCGGTCCTAATTTAATTAATTGAATTCGGGGTAAGCCCCATCCTCCGCCTACCACCGAGATGCATGGTTTGAATGTTTACAAATGACTGCACACCCGAGGGCTCGAATAGAATCTAAATGCCCCGTTGTCCGTGCTGTGAAGAGCTTCAATGTGGGGGAGCCAACTAAACCTAGGCTGACAGTTTAGATTTAAATTATTGTTTACAACTTTATTTCAAGGCTCACCAAGTCACTACTCACTCGTACACCTGCCCGTGTATGACAGTTGTATATTTCACAACCAGCCACTAAACACTACGAGTCGATTCCGATTGAAAGTAAATTGTGCAAAATAAAGGACATGTCTGAGCGTTGAAGAAATAGCGAGTACTGTGGCCCTTGGCCCCCTCTCTCCTTTCCCTTTTTTCCTCCCTAAACAGGCGGATTCTGATGTAATTCAGGCAGGCAAATGTTTTTTAAAACTTTAGTCCTGATGATGATCCCAACCGACTAGAGCAAAAGGGATCGAAACGTCGACTGTTGTAAACACTTTCACAGCCTAACCATTGTGTTCTAACCTTGCTGTGTCTAGTGTTTTTTGGCAATACTTATGATTGTTATCACTGAGTTAAAACTGGCCAAACCTTGCTCAAAATGTGCCTGTGTACCCCTTTTCCTTATATGTTTGTGTGTCTCAAAGCATGGTACAGGATTGTGCCTTCTAACCAAGTATCACTTTCTTATTATTTGAAATAAATACCCTGCCCGGCTGGGCAGAGGCAAATATAGTCTCCTATTATGGCCTATATTATTTTGTTCATGTTGATTATGATAAGCTAAGGACCTTTGTGATTTCAGAGACTACTTCCCCGTGGTCCTGAGCCATAGTTTGGGTATCCTTGTTATAATTAAAAAATTTCCATTATATAGTGGCATCGTAGGCTTTCACTCTGAGACGGTGTCTAATAACCGATCAGTTAACATAAAAAAATCAGGAGTAAGGCTAGATCTTCCACCACCAGCCTGCCCCTATGTCATAGTGTTAGCAAATGTACTAGAACTAAAAATTTACCACCACAAAACTACAGAGCAGCTAATTCATAAAGCTCATCATTGGCTTTTTAGTTACACAGGGTGTCATTTTAATTTATGTAAAAATCTTATCAGTGCCATCAAAGAGGACTGTATTATAATTAATTTTCAGAATCACCACATGGTAGGTGAATTATTAAATCTACTACCCAGTACTTTGATCCTCTATTCTGAAATGTGTGCACTCCCTCTTGGGATTTTTATAAACCTTTTATACCATCCCAAGTTATATTTTACAAAATAAATATTGGTCATCTGCCCATACGTCCTCTTAACCAAAGTCTCCCAGAACCTATTTTACCTTTACCTCTCAGTAATAGATTTACCTTGCTGGAAGGAGAGGTTGAATGCGATTGACTTGATCAGCAGAATTCATTAGACAAAATTGATGAACATATAACTTTACACAATGAGTCTTCCGTAACTTGTCTCTCCCCTGTAAGTTGTCAACCAATTATAAGCTTGCATACAGGTAGCTCAGTTCTTCCTCAGAACCTGATACACACTGAGACTATCCCGGACCCTCTTGCAGTCATTTCCTGGAATACTGCTGCCTATAACCAAAAGAAGCAAAACTTGGATTGGTTATCTTTGCTAATACCCTATGATGTAGTGTGCCTACAGGAAACGTGGGAAGTTGACCAGATTTCCTTGAATGGGTATCGCTCATTTCACACACCTGCTACACCCTCAGTAGCTGGTCATACAATAGGTGGTCTATTGACATTACTTTCTAATACTTTCCCTTTAAAGGTCAAATCTTCTTTAAATACATCTTCATATTACCATATTATTGTAGATTATTATAAAGCGAGACATTGGTTACTCATACATTTTTACAACAATAATTTTGATGGTAATTATGCCTTGATTTTGAATCCTTTGGTTAGAGATATTGCCAATCTGGAGAAATTATATAATAAACAGTGGGCCCGATTCACAGAATGAATTTAAGACTCAATCCTAAATTTACTACTATTTTGGGATTCACAGAATGCACTTACTACTTTTGGCATTCACAGAATGCACTTACTACTTTTCGCATTCACAGAATGAACTTACTACTTTTGGTATTCACAGAAGTTAGGATTTTGTCTTAAGTTTGTCTTAAGACAGACTTAAGACAGACTTAAGACAAACTTAAGACAGACTTAAGACAGACTTAAGACAAAATCCTAACTTCTGTGAATACCAAAAGTAGTAAGTTCATTCTGTGAATACCAAAAGTAGTAAGTGCATTCTGCGAATGCCAAAAGTAGTAAGTGCATTCTGTGAATACCAAAATAGTAGTAAGTTTAGGATTGAGTCTTAAGTTCATTCTGTGAATCGGGCCCATAGTGACATAATCTGGTTAGGGGATTTTAATGCTCACCCTTGACATGAGGTCAATACATTGGTATGTTGGCTAGTAGATGAAGATGGGGATTCAGTAACCCATTTTATTCACAATGATTATGATATCACCTTAAATAGGCTGCTAATTATAAATAACCTCACAATTATAAAGAACTAACTGACCAGCTAAGGTTCACGTTTTCTAGTCTTTCCTACTTCTCAATGCTCGACTATGTTCTGGTCTCAGATACCATAAAGAAGCTCTTTACTCAATTTATGATTAACTTCTATGCTTTCAGCGACCACACTGCAATCACCTTTCTCATCCCCTCTTTATTAGGAAATGAACATCATGTTAATCCAGTGATTGCAAGAGAGAATGGGATCGCATTGAAGTGGGGAGAGTTGATACTGTGAAATTTGTGGGTGATAGTCTCCAAACGAGTATCGGAGATAATGACATGCTTACACCCTACCATTGTTTTGATTTGATTTGATTTTTAAATTTATAGAGCACAACGAATGCTCGGAGGCGTCTTGGCGCTAAGGACTCAAAGAACATGTGAGGCTAGAATGCATGTAACATTAGAGGTCAGATCGAAATAACCATGTTTTTACTGCCTTCCTGAATGCTTTCAGATCTCGGCTGTTTTTAATTGTTGATGGAAGAAGGTTCCAAGCCTTGGCAGATCTCAACAAGAAGCTCCTACCTCCCCAACATGCTTGTTTGAACCTAGGGATTTGCAACAGTTTTTGTTGTGCAGAGCTAAGGTTCCTAAACGGCACGTAGTATTTTATACGCGACGTCAAGTACGAGGGACCCTTTCCCTGGAGTGCTTTGAACGTAATGCACAATGATTTAAATATTATTCTTTTCTTAACCGGTAGCCAGTGCAATGCTCCTAGCTGCTGGGAGACTGACTCGTGTTTAGGGATATCCAGAATCAATCTTGCTGCTGCATTCTGCAGACGTTGTAGCTTTTTCAAGAGTTAAGTTTGGATCCCCAAGTAAAGTGCATTGCCATAATCCAACCTGGAAATGGCAAGGGCAGTCACCACTGTTTTTAAAACTTCAGGGGGAATGAAGGCACAAATCTTCCTAATCATTTTGAGGATGGCCAGGAAATTGGAGGTAAGGCAGTTGATTTGGCTATCAAAGGTCAGCCTACAGTCGAAGGTAATCCCAAGATTTTCTGCCTTTGTGACGGATGTAGGACACTCACCCAGCTCTGGAGGCCACCATTATAAAAACTCAGCCGCCAGGGGGTTGGCACCCAACAATAATACTTCGGTCCTGCTGCCATTAAGTTTAAGACAGTTAGATTGCATCCAAGAGTTGACATGGAGCATGCAGTTGTCTCTTCCTCATTATTGGTTAATGAGACGACTACCTGCATGTCGTCTGTGTATGATACTACAGACAACCCAAACTGTCTTATCAGAGCGGCCAGAGGGGTCACGTAAATATTAAACAGCGTAGGGCTAAAGGACGAACCCTGCGGTACTCATCATTGCAGATTGAAAGTTTGAGAGCTGGATTAGTTTAATTTGACTCGAAAAGATCTCTCAGTGAGATAAGATGTTAATAGAGTCATGGCAGATTCTTGAATGTCCATATCAGACAGTCTGGTGATTAAGATTTTATGATTGATGGTGTTGAAGGCCGCCAACAGATCTAACAATCTCAAGGCGGCCTTCCCACCTTTGTCCAATGTCTTCCTAAGCTCCTCGCTTGCGGTAATTAAGGCAGTTTTGGTTCCGTGGCCCTCTCTAAACCCGAATTGTGAGTGGTCAAGCAGAATATTGGAGGAGATAAAAGCAGAGAGCTGGATGTTAAGTAATTTCTCCAGAACCTTTCAGCAAAACGGAATTCTGGAGATTGGCCGATAATTATTGGGGTCAGCTGGGTCTAGATGGAGTTTTTTCAGCAAGGGTAGTACAGATGCTGTCTTCCATGCTTCAGGAAACTTCCAGTGGAGTATAATCTCAGAGAATAGTTCACCTAGTTGTTCACTGAGGATTTCTGGAAAAAGATGGAAATTTTGGGGGGCATGGATCAGAGGGTGCCCCGGATTTTGTACCTATTATGGTTTCAGTGATCTGTTCTCTGGTTGGAAGGGAAAAAGAACAAAATGGGAGAACTTGGAGCAGGGTCACTCCTCCGAGGAGGGGGTTAATTAGGGAGAGTGGAGAAAGTTCTGTAGACCAGCTCCACCTTATCGGCGAAAGCCTGGCCCAACACATTGCAAAAATCTGGGTTGTTATCTGATTTAGTTTTGGTTGGAAGTTTTGCTAATTTTCTGACAGTGGCAAAAAGCTCTTTACTTGAATTTTTAGAAGCCAAAATTTTAGAGGTGTAATAATTACTTTTTTCTTCTGTAATTAATTTTTTATAGGTGGCTAGTGGCTGTGCATACCCCTTTTTCAAATTCTTATTGTAGTTTTGCCTCCATTGTTTTTCTGTTCTCCTACATAGCTGTTTTTGTTTCCTTAATTTATCTGAGAACCACGGTTCGGAAGGTTTATTCCTTCTTGAGGAAGTGGTTTTTAGAGGTGGTATAGTGTTGGTAGCCAAGAGGTTATGTTCTGTACTGCCATATTGGTTTCGACCTGTAGGTTTGATGATGACATAATTATAGCATTTAAACAAATCCTACTGGAAATTAAAAATAATGTAATACGTTCTTTACGTAATGGGCCCCATAAGGGCCCTGTTTGGTTTGATAAGGATAGTGCCCAATTACTTAAGAATCTCCATATGGCTATAAAATCAAAACCTAGAGACCAAATTGTGGTCAAGTTTTTACGTCAGGTATACAGGAAAGCAAGGCTATCAAGCCAAAAAAATTAAAAAGACGACTGGTAGGAAAAATTGCAGGGGTCACCTTATTAAACAGCTCAAAGACCTTTTGGTCGCTGATTAATGCACCTTTTATGAGAGACGACAAAAGGATGACAACAGATACTCATGTAGAGCAGGAGGCATGGGTTGCTCATTTTGAAGGCCTGTTTGGAAATACCGATGAGGCGATTGTCGAACTTCCCTCTTTAACTCTAGTTGGCACAGGAAGCAGTATTGTATTTACCTTGGAAGAAACAAAATATGCTCCTAATCAATGTAAAATAGCGAAGGAACCTGGACCTGATGGTGTACCAATTGATTTTTTTCTAGACTACTAAGATCTTTTAGGCGATACTTTTAACAAATGTTTTTAATAAAATTGCCCAAACAGGTGCTTCTTTGTCATAGAAGATGACTGTAATTGTGCCCATTTATAAAAAAGGGGATAAAATGCTCCCGAAAAATGATAGGCCCACATCTTTATTAGATTCCACCGCTAAACTAATGGGCCGGCTACTTTTAAACAGGCTTGAGAAATGGGCTTCGGAGAGGAAAATTATTATCCCATATCGATATGGCTTTAGAAAAGGAAAGGGTACAGTGGACCAGTGTCTGAACTTGAACTTAATTATAGCCAAATATGCAGCAGTTAAGAAAGGCCATTTATACTTTGCCTTCATGTATCTGTCGGCAGCCTTTGACTGCGTGGCACAGTCTAGGCTGTGGCAGATCATGGAGGCAATGGGGATTGATTCACAGATTATTAATATAATCTGTTACCTGTATGCTGGAGCAACGGCCTGTGTTCATTTTGGCAAAGGAGGAGAATGCACTAGACACTTTAAAATCACTAGGAGTGTGAGGCAGGGTGTGCCCTCCCCCCCTTTTTATTTGCGCTTTACACAAACGCTGTAGAATCTGCTTTGTTAGTGTCCACTCCAGATGTTCCCTATATTAATTCCCTACAAGTACCGATACGCGAACGACGCAGTGATTTTAGCACGCACTAGTAATGCGCTGCTCCGACTCGTAACGGAGCATGGGAAATTTATGAATAATTTGGACTGGAAAATTAATTATTCTAAGTCCTTTGCTCTTATTGCAGGTCCAAAACAGCGGAAATCTCCACAAATATAGGTGTTGTGGACTCTTTTAACCATCTAGGGATCATGTTTGACAGTGACAATACTTGGCAAAGTATGGTCTCTAATAAGGTTTTATTGATGTGGGGCTCTTCTTAAATTTGTGAAAAAAATTGGGATCAAACGTATTGAAGTGGTAAATAAATTGTCGAAGCAAAAGCTGTCTCTGCTGCAACTTATGGGGCAGCAGTTTGGGGCATCTCAGACTCTTCTAAACTGCAACATATAGAAGATCCCTTCCTGAAAAATGTGGCTTATTTGCGTCAGTCTTGTTCCAAATTTCACACGGAATTAAGAGCTCCCTATATTAGTGACAACATTTGTATTGCACCTATTCTGATGAGGCATTAGGTTTGGCGTAAGGAGACCCTTTTTAATTGACTAGGGACATGATAAATGATGTTTTGAAATTAGAAGGTGTGAACAATATCTCTTGGCTAAAATATGTTAAATCCAACCTTGAGATGGTTGGACTACACCATCTTTATGAAGATCCAATCACGTGTTCATCCATTTCTAAGAAAGAGTTGAAAATTCATCTATTGACTGAGTTACAGGCAAGAAGGCAGAATATTAATCCTAAATTATCAACAGTCAAAGCATATTACGCCATCTCGAGTCTAGCATCAATTAATGTAAACCTAACCTATCTATTATTTGTTACAAATTTGCAACATAGATACATTTTAATCAGGTTTCGTTTAAATTATATTCCCTTGATGTTAGGTCTTCCTTTTAAAATCCATGTGCTTTCTGAACTGCCACCTTGTCCTTGATTTTTTGCAAATTTTATGTTGAAGAAAGGAAACGAATTATTGTTCCCCTTATTCGTAAAATGAATTTTAATCAGTGTCGCCTGGCCTTGTATTATCTACGGTTATTGTCTGACCCTTTCATATGTTGTGCTTTGGCTTCATTCTTTTTATCTGCTCTGAGGAAAAGAAGATTGTATACCTAACTCAATACTTAAAATGTATCCTAAATCATTGAATCGTGCAATCATTTTGTGTATATTCATGATTTATTATTCATTTTCAAAACACAAATATATATATATATATATATATATATACATATATATATATATATATATATATATATATATATATATATATATATATATATATATATATATATATATATATATATTAAATATATATTAATCTTTTAGTCTGAACTTTTGTAACACATTTGTGTGTGTACGTGCTATTTTAAATTGAAACAATAACGGAAATTGTTGTCTTTGTAGAATACTTTGTATGCCATCATTTTGTTGGCCAAATAATGTTATTTTGACTGAATGACTTTTAGACTGATTATATTCATGAACCTTTGTTTAAGTCCATTGTTATGAAATGTAAAGTCTCATTTTGATCTTTTCATTCTCTGTGGTGAAAAGTAATCAATATGTTGTTTTTCTATAAAAAGGATTTCAGCTACTTAAGTGTTGTTGTCACAAGAGCAGAAGGAGTAGTTTCTGTCCTGTAACTCCAGTTCTGTAGTAGGGGTATCTCTGTTATAGTCATAATCTAGTGAATAGTCCCGCCCATGTGCGTGGACCCCGGCAATCAAAAATAATCTCTTAAGTTGTCAAAATAATGCAGAAACTGCAAAGACACTTAAGAGAGAATTTAAAGACAAATAATGCAGCCTATCTCCACAGGCTACACTGTCCAGTACTTCAACTAGAAATCCCACCAAAAAAACACCACACACAGCACAGCCTGCCAGTTTCTACCATAGAGAAACTTGCCTCCCCCAGTCAAAGACTCTGGAATGATAGAGAGGAAGGTAGGGACAGACAAGCCCCATAGGCTGTCATTATGTGGCTTAAATAGGATACTGTGCCTTTAAGAGAACTTTCCAGAACTTCTCCCAGTATCCCAGAATGCATAGCAGGTCCCTCTACTTTCAGTTCTTTTTGAAGGCGAAGCACGCCAGACCTGTCGCATTCTTTACATGATGAAACATCTCCACCGGGGAGGAGGGCGGGCGCTTATGACTATAACAGAGATACCCCTACTACAGAACTGGAGTTACAGGACAGAAACTACTCCTTCTGTAGTAAGGGATCTCTGTGTATAGTCATAATCTAGTGAATAGAATGGCAAGCCCATCCCCACACCAACTCGGCGGTGGAGAATAATACATAACGACACTATTGTATTGTATTGTATTGTGGCATACTTGTATAGCGCAACCTGTCACCACAAAGGGCATCCTGGCGCTTTGACCCGTACTCAGTGAGAAAGCAATAGCTCAGCCTATCCTGGGAAAAAGATAAGTTTTTAGAGCCTTTCTGAAAGGTAAGAAATCTCCAAGGCTTCTCAAAGATATAGGCAGAGAGTTCCAGAGTTTGGATGCCGCTACTCTAAAGGAGCGGCCCCCCATCCTCACTCTCTGGAATCGCGGGACTACTAGTAGCCTGGATGACGAGGAGCGTAAAGCTCTAGCTGGACAATACCAGGCAAACATTCGCCGCAAAGGAATGGGGCCCAGATCATGAACAGCCCTAAACACAATACACGCTGCTTTGTAGCGCACTCGTAGATGAACTGGCAGCCAATGGAGTTCTCGCAGTGCTGCCGTGGAAGAGCTGTGGTAGGGGCGAGAAAGGGCGAGTTTAGCAGCAATATTTTGCACCCTTTGCAACTTGCCCAGGAGTGTTACCGGGGCCTCCAGAAGTAGTGCGTTACAATAGTCAAGTCGACTTAGGATGGTACAACGCACTACTTCTGGTCTGGCTTGCACAGGGAGGAGAGGAAGGACCTTACGCAGCATGCGGATCAACATCATACATGTTGAAGAGATCTTATTCACATGTAGATCCAGCTGCAGGTTGGGCCCAAAAGTGACGCCCAAATTGCGCGCTGATTGTGCCGCAGACACTGTCTCTGAGAAGGACGGAGGCCAAAAGTCCACTGGAAGATCGCGAGGAACCCGATCCGCGGAACAGTGTAAGACCTCCGTCTTCGTTCCGTTGAACTGTAGCGAGTTCAACCGGAGCCATTCCGTTGTCGCCTGCATGCACCGGTGAAAGGTCTCCAATGAGACTGCGTCCTGTCCCTCCAGAGAAAAGACCAGCTGGGTATCGTCCGCATAATTAAATACGGAGATACCAAAGGTTTTGATGAGCTGGACTAGGGGGCGGAGGTAGACATTAAAGAGTATGGGGCTGATGGCCGAGCCCTGAGGTACTCCTTGTCCCACTCTCCGCTCCTCTGAACTGAAGGGGGGTAACGAGACCCGTTGCTGACGGCAGTCCAAATAGGAGATTAACCAGTCCCTGGCTTTGTCACTGACCCCGCACTCCTCCAGCCTAGAAATCGTGGTGGGATGGCTGACCGTGTCGAACGCGGCCGACATGTCGAGCAGCACCAAGAATGCTGCCCGACCACTGTCGACTCGCGCCCGCAGATTGTCTAGCACGGTCACCAACGCGGATTCCGTCCCATGCGCTGGGCGGAAGCCAAATTGCGTCTCATCCAACCAGCTGTTCCCTTCTAGAAAACTGGACAGAGCGCGGGTGACCAACTTTTCCATAATTTTAACCGGAAAAGGAAGCAGGGAGATTGGCCGGTAGTTAGAGAGGCAGGCAGGGTCGAGCGTAGGTTTTTTTAACAGCGGAGATCCCACTGCCTTCTTCCAGCAGCTTGGGACAGTAGCTGTCTCAAATGACTGACAGCAGATAGCGTGCAGGGGTTGGAAGAGGTCCTCTTGAAACACCTTCCATAGTCTTGGAGGGAGAGGATCCAAAGGCGAACCAGAAGAAATTGTCAAGGCTAGGTCGCCGAACTCCTTCAGGGATGGAAGGGGGAAACTACTCAGCAGGGGTCGACTGGCCTCGCTCGCCGGAGCTCCCAAACTGAGAGTCGGCTCCAAGAAAGAAGAAAAGGGACTCCTCTGCCGGGGTCGACTGGCTACGGTCTCCGGAGCTCCCAAGCAGAGGGCCTGATCCAAAGAGGAGACAGAGGGGCCACTCAGCAGGGGTCGACTGGCCTCGCTCGCCGGAGCTCCCAAACTGAGAGTCGGCTCCAAGGAAGAAGAAAAGGGACTCCTCTGCTGGGGTCGACTGGCTACGGTCTCCGGAGCTCCCAAGCAGAGGGCCTGATCCAAAGTGGAGACAGAGGGGCCACTCAGCTGGGGTCGACTGGCCTCGCTCGCCGGAGCTCCCAGACTAAGAGTCGGCTCCACAGGAGGAAGAAGAAGGCTACCCTGCTGAGGTCGACTGGCTACAATTGCCGGAGCTCCCAAGCAGGGAGCCGAATCGGGGGCAGCGAGAGAAGAACAGTTCAGCTGGGGTCGACTGACCGCAGTCGCCGGAGCTCCCAAGCTGAGGGCCTGATCCAAAAGAAAGAGAGGAGGGCTACTCAGCAGGGGTCGACTGGCTTCCGCCGCCGGAGCTCCCAAGCTGGGAGGCTGCTCATCTGGTCGGGGTCGACTGGAGGGCGTGACCGGAGCTTCCTGACAGAGATTAATAACCCTCTGCAGGGGTCGACTGGCCAGCTCCTCCGGAGCTCCCGCCTCAGTGGTGGAATTCCGTGGGTCCTGCAGGCCAGCTAGGATTTTACGGATTTTTTCCTCAAAGGCATCCGCCAGAGAGTCACAAAGAGCCTGCGACGAGGGAACAGCACTGGCCACACACGTAGGGTGAGCCAGGTCCTTAACGATTTTAAAAAGGGCCTGAGCCTTGTTTGGGGCCTGATTCAGAGTGAGTTCAAGAAAGGTCGCTTTCGCTATCTTAATTTGAGCTTTATATTTGTGCATAGCAGACCTAAATGCGGTTTTCTCAGAGTCTAGGTACTGCTTCCTCCAGACCCTTTCCGCACGTTTGCAGTCAAGTTTGAGCTGGCGAAGTTCGCTCGTGTACCAAGGACTAGCTCGGTTCACCCTCCCTCGCGACTTCCGAAGGGGCGCTAACTTATCCAGCGAGCTAGCTATAGACTGACAGAAGAGGGTATAACTTTCTTCGACTGTATTGCCAAGTTTGAAGTTCTCGTCAAGGATGTTCGGCAATGGAACCGTATTTAGAATGCGGGACCAAGGTCTCTCTAGCTTAGCTAGAGGTAGTCCAGCCTTACGCGAAGTAGGGTCCTCCGACCAAAGGGAAAACCTAATTAGAAAATGGTCCGTCCAATATTGGCACTTAATATCCACGAGTGATGCCCATTGAGGATCCGCAAACACCAGGTCCAAAATGTGGCCTTTCTGATGCGTGGAGGCGTTCACCAGCTGTACTAAGTTGAGATCTGTACAAGCTTGGCTAAGAGAGAAAAATGCATTGTCCAACGGGCTGCCTGCCCACAGATTGAAATCTCCAAGAACTAATAACCTGGAGTGGGAGCTGGCAAGTTCATAAATCAGGTCAATGAGAAGAGCAATGGATGGTGCTGGTCCCGGGGGACGGTAACAGAGGACACCCGAGCAGCAGATCGACTCCTGCTGTTTGACTGAGAAACCCATCAGTTCAAATCCCGGTACCTCGCGAATCTTTAACTGGGAGAGGGAAAGCGAGTCTCTATGAATGTATCCGATACCCCCTCCTCGGTTGAGTGGGCGCGGTGAATGGCTGATTTTATAGCCTGATGGACAGGCTAAGCCCAGCTCGACCTCACAGTCCTCCCGAGTCCACGTTTCTGTGAGAAAGAGGACATCGAGCTGTTCAGACTCAATGAGGAAGGCTATTTCCGTGTGGTGCTTGCAGAGGGATCTGACATTAAGCAAACCACAGGTAATTGGCTTGGAGGTGGAGAGTCTGACCGGGTCCTGACCAGGTCTGAGATCGAAGAGCTCACTCCGAGTGTAAGCTATGCGGTTTGAACTAGAGGGGCCAGAGGTAGCGGCCCTAAGCGCGTCCGTTGCGCGAACGGGCGCAAACGGGCTTACCTCTGGCGCACCTCCGGCGCGCCTACGACGCGCCCGCTGCGCGCGAGCGCTGCGCGTCGATCCATCCATCTTAAAGTACTATTACGCTGAGCGGAGGACCGCCTACTAGCCTCTTGCCTTACGCAAGATGGCCGCGGAGTGCCTCGCCTCACAGCCCAACCCAAGATGACGGACCCAGCTAGACTGTCTGGCCTCGCCGAGTGCGAGGAGATGGAAACTTAGATGCAGGTGAGCCTCTCAAACTTCCCCGGCCTACGGACGCCGACAAAATGAAGTTACTCGGGGAATACTGTCCAGAAGCGCTAACAAGGGAGAGTTTTTTAAAGCGCTAGCAAGATGAGCAATAAAGCGCTAATAAGTAGCTTTAAGCGCCGCAAGATAAAAGCACAGAAAACACTTTAAAATAATGAATAAAAGGCGCAGCAGCTAATGCGCTAAGAGCAAGGTTCTAACTGACCTTACCTCAAAGATCCTTATGTAGCACCTCAGAGTGCGGAGGACCGCCTACTAGCTTCTTGCCTTACGCAAGATGGCCGCGGAGTGCCTCGCCTCACAGCCCAACCCAAGATGACGGACCCAGCTAGACTGTCTGGCCTCGCCGAGTGCGAGGAGATGGAAACTTAGATGCAGGTGAGCCTCTCAAACTTCCCCGGCCTACGGACGCCGACAAAATGAAGTTACTCGGGGAATACTGTCCAGAAGCGCTAACAAGGGAGAGTTTTTTAAAGCGCTAGCAAGATGAGCAATAAAGCGCTAATAAGTAGCTTTAAGCGCCGCAAGATAAAAGCACAGAAAACACTTTAAAATAATGAATAAAAGGCGCAGCAGCTAATGCGCTAAGAGCAAGTTCAAACAAATTCCGCAGCGAAGCCTGCCCAACCTGAGCGTCTGCCCTGGCGTCAGTGTCCAGGCAGTAATGCTTAGCAAAGGTATGAACCGACTTCCAAGTGGCTGCCTTGCAGATTTCAGCAATCGGCACGTTACGGAGCAGAGCCGTCGTGGCAGCTTTGCCCCTGGTGGAATGATCCTTAGGCTTACCTCCTAAGGTCTTATTAGCCTTCTGATAACACAATTGTATGCAGGACAAAATCCACCTAGAGATGGACTGCTTAGAGGTCGCAAGACCCGTCCTGACCGATCCATAATTGATAAACAACTGGTCAGACCTACGAATATCTTTGGTTTTATCCAGATAAAATTTCAACACCCTCCTAACATCCAGGGAATGGAGAGACCTCTCTGCTGGGGACGAAGGGTTCTGAAAAAACTTAGGCAAAGTTATAGTCTGGTTGACATGAAAATCAGAAATAACCTTGGGAAGAAATTTAGGGTGAGTACGCATAACAACCTTAGCAGCATGAAATACAGTATAAGGTTCATTACAACACAACGCCTGAATTTCACTCACCCTGCGGGCCGATGTAATGGCCACGAGGAACGCCGCCTTCCAGGACAGGTGCTGCAACGAAGCCTTATGAATAGGTTCAAAAGGCTCCTTCATCAATCTGGACAGCACCACATTCAATTCCCATGAAGGCGAGGGAAGCCTGACAGGAGGGAATACTTTCTTCAATCCTTCCAGAAAATCTTTGATCACGGGGATCTGGAAAAAGGAAGTCTGTGAAGGGCATTTCCTGTAGGCAGTCAATGCAGTCAGATGAACCTTAATGGAATGCACATTAAGGCCAGACTGCGCCAAATGTAAAAGGTAAGGAAGGATGACATCTTCCTTGCCGGTCGTAGGATCATGGTTCTTAGATTGGCACCAGATACAAAACCTCTTCCACTTGTAAGCATATGAAGTCCGAGTGGAAGGTCTCTTAGACTCCTTCAGTATGTCCATGCAATCATCGGGCAGATTCAGATGGCCATATTGCACTATCTCAGGAGCCATGCCGCCAAACTCAAAGACGAGAGGTTGGGGTGTAACATCCGCCCCCCGAACTTAGTGAGAAGGTCCGGCCTGCACGGCAACCGAATG
This sequence comes from Lissotriton vulgaris, assembly GCF_964263255.1. Lineage (NCBI taxonomy): Eukaryota > Metazoa > Chordata > Amphibia > Caudata > Salamandridae > Lissotriton > Lissotriton vulgaris. The sequence goes on along the minus strand of NC_141691.1, from coordinate 1,565,918,854 downwards.
TGAGGAAGGAGAGACCGGTGAAGTAGGTCCGTGAACCACCACTGCCTGGGCCACTCCGGGGCGATGAGTATCATCCGAGCCCTGGACCGGGCCAGCTTGATGAGCACCGCCGGAATCAGGGGAATGGGAGGAAAGGCGTACAGAAAGCTGTTCGTCCAGTTGATCCATAACGCATTCCCCAGCGTCCCTTGCTGGAAGTACCTGGAGGCGAAGTTTCTGCACTTGCTGTTTTCGGCGGTGGCGAACAAATCTACGTCTGGAGTTCCCCACCTTGCGAAGACTTCTCCTAGTACTTCGTCGTTTATGACCCATTCGTGGTTTTCCTGAACCAGTCTGCTCTGTGCGTCTGCCTGAAAATTCTGCACACCTGGTAGATGGGTGGCTGTTATCGTCAGTCCTCTGGCTAGGAGCCAGTGCCAGATCGCCTGCGCCTCCTGTGACAGAGTGCGTGATCTCGACCCCCCTGCTTGTTGAGGTAATACATCGTGGTGGTATTGTCCGTCTGTACAAGCAGAGAGTTGGTCTGGAAGGACGGCAGAAAGGCCTTCAGTGCCAAGTGAACAGCTCTGAGTTCCAGGAAATTGATGTGATACGTGGCCTCCATTGGTGACCACGTTCCTTGAATCTGTAGAGTCCCGGAGTGCGCTCCCCATCCCAGAAGAGAGGCATCCGTCACGACAGTCTGCGTGGGAATGTCCTTGTGAAAGGGAACCCCTCTGAGGAGATTCTCCGCCGAACACCACCACTTCAGAGACTGAAGAGCATGCAGCGACAGTCGAATCTTGTCGTCCCAAGATCCTTTCCTCTGATCCCACTGGTCCTCCAAGCACTCCTGCAGTGGTCTCATGTGCAGCTGTGCGTGTGGCGTCAGGAAGATACAAGAGGCCATCGATCCCAGTAGAGAAGACACCGTCCTCACTGTTGTAGATGGAGTCGTCATAAGAGCCTGAGCCTTCCGAAGGAGTGATAATCGTCGCTCTTCCGAAGGAGACACGCTTGCTGACAGCGTATTGATGGAGGCTCCCAAGTGCTGAATGCATTGGACCGGAGTCGGGACAGACTTGGCCATGTTGATGTGCAGCCCCAGCTTGTTCAAGAGAACGCATGTCTTCTGGAAGTGTGCTCGCGCTTCCGAGAAGGAGGATGCCTTGATCAACCAATCGTCCAAGTACGGGTAGACGAACACCTTGTTCTTCCTCAGGTGTCACTTCGAGAACGTTTTCGGTGCAGACTTCAGCCCGAATGGGAGTACTGTGTATTGATAGTGATTGGTGCCGACTTGGAACCGCAGGAACTTCCTGTGTTTGTGTGCAATGGGCACATGGAAGTAAGCATCCTGTAGGTCTATAGCGCATAGCCAGTCTCCCTGTTGCAACTGAGTGTAAATCTGATGCAACGACAGCATGCAAAACTTTTCCCTGCGAATCCATTTGTTTGCCTGTTGCAAATCCAGAATGGGCCTGAACTCGTTCTTGTCCTTCTTGCGAACCAGAAAGAACCGGGAGTACAGACCTCTTCCTCTCTGAGACAGAGGTACGTCTTCTATCGCCCTTTTCCTCAACAGGATATCCGCTTCCGCCTGAAGCTCGCGCAGCTGAAACTGCGAGATGACTGGGGGAATTGCTGGAGGAGGGCTGGTGAACCGCAGACTGTATCCATTGCAAACAATATTCAGCACCCACTTGTCCTGAGTAATTTTTCTCCACTCTGCCAGAAAAAATTGAATGCTTCCCCCTACCGGAGTGGGTAACAGATCCGGGGGAAGTAGGTTCCTAGGGCCTAGACCCAGCCTGGCCCTTGGGCGCTGGGGCCGACTGCTGGCCACCTCTGCCCTTCTGGCGCTTCTGCAACGGCTTACGGAACTGGTGTTGCTGTTGCGATTGCCCCGAAGCCTGTCCCCGTCCTCGGCCTTGCCCTCTGAACCGCCGTTGGAAGGGGCGGTACTACTTCTTGGTCTCTTTAGGCTTCTCCAGGCCCACAGCCGTTAGCGTCTCAGCCTCCGCCTTCATGCGGGCCATCTCATCGTCCGCATGCTTCCCGAAGAGGGTCTCACCGGAGAACGAGAGATTGGCCACCCTCTGCTGTGCGTCTGGTTTCAGGGACGTAAGCCGGAGCCATGCGTGGCGCCGTTGGTTGACTCCATGGCAAAATCCGTGAGCAGCCAACAGGGAAGAGTCCGCTGCTGCGCTGATAATCTGGTTGGCCACCAGCATCCCCTCACTCAGTACTTCCATGAAATCTTCACGCTGCTCCTGAGGTAAATGCTCCGCAAAGCGCTCGAGGGAGTCCCAGAGGGCGCGGTCGTATCGGCCCAACAGCGCCGTGGCACTCGCAGCTTTCATGGAGGTAGCGGAAGCTCCACAGACTTTCCTCCCCGCCGAATCCATCCACCTTGACTCCTTATCCGGGGGAACTGTGGAGGACGGAGTGGTGGCATGCTGCTTGCGGGCCGCCGTCACAATGACAGAGTCAGGAGGAGGTTTTGGAGAGGCTGACCGACTCCTAGACGCTGACCGCTGTCTGCTGGACGCAGAGCGACGCTTTTCCGCGTCGATCGCCGTCTCCTCGGCGTCGACCCTCTTTTCCGTCTCCTCGGCGTCGAATGTTGACTCCTCAGCGTCGACCTCTTCTTCCGCGACGCCGTACGCCGCCTTCTCGACGTCGAGCGTTCCGTCTTCGACGACGAACATCGCCGTCTCCTTGATGCTCTCGACGTCGAGGAGCCCCTCGACGTCGACCGGTGCCTCAACGCCGATCGACGGTGTCGCCTCGACGCCGATCGACGGTGTCGCCTCGACGGCGAGCGTCGATGCCGCTTCGCTGGCGAGCGTCGATGCTTGTCACTACGCCTTTGGCGTCGGTAGGAAGACCTCGATGTCGACGAAGACGATGACGTCGGCGGTGGCTTCGACGGCGACTTCTCCATGATCTTCGACGTCGAGCCGTCACGCCGTCTCGCCCGGAGCCCCGGGGAGAAGGGGAGCACACCGCAGTCATCCCTCTCGACGTCGTCGTCGATGCAATCGACGTCGACGGAGAACGGGACCGTTTGCTGCGCTTCCTACCTCCAGGGACCCCCCCAGAGGCCTCAGCAGAGGCAGAGGGAGCCTTCCCAGTCTGCCCAGACCCACCTGCAGTCTGCAGACGCCTCTCCTCAAGGCCAGAAAGCCTGATCTCCATCCTGTCCCTCAGAGTCCGAGCAGTAAACTGCTGGCAGAGGACACAATCCTCAGGGACATGATCTTCAGGGAGGCACACGATGCAGACATCATGGGGATCACTCTTGGCCTTCTTCCTCCCACATGCTGGGCACTTATCAAAAAGGCCAGGCATTTTAGAGCCCTAAAACGCCTAAAACAGCACAAAAAAGAGAAGAGAACACCAAGAAGTAAACTGCAACACTTTTAGAATTCAAAAGTGTCAAAAAAAATCCAATAAACCCTTGAAAAAGGGAGAGCTCAATGCCAGGGTCCTGTAAGCAGGAGCCGGAAAAAAGAACTGAAAGTAGAGGGACCTGCTATGCATTCTGGGATACTGGGAGAAGTTCTGGAAAGTTCTCTTAAAGGCACAGTATCCTATTTAAGCCACATAATGGCAGCCTATGGGGCTTGTCTGTCCCTACCTTCCTCTCTATCATTCCAGAGTCTTTGACTGGGGGAGGCAAGTTTCTCTATGGTAGAAACTGTCAGGCTGTGCTGTGTGTGGTGTTTTTTTGGTGGGATTTCTAGTTGAAGTACTGGACAGTGTAGCCTGTGGATATAGGCTGCATTATTTGTCTTTAAATTCTCTCTTAAGTGTCTTTGCAGTTTCTGCATTATTTTGACAACTTAAGAGATTATTTTTGATTGCCGGGGTCCACGCACATGGGCGGGACTATTCACTAGATTATGACTATACACAGAGATCCCCTACTACAGAATATGCAATACTTCCTTCTGTAAACTCTCTTTCAGATCAGAGGAAAGGTTATCATCATATTGCTCCCTTGATAGCTAAGGATTTACTGACCTTTGTAATTCTTAGTAAATCCTCTGGCTCCTTGTGGGATCCACTTCCACCTAAGGTGCAGAAAACTATCTGCTGTTAGACTCTAGGACACCTCGAGTGACTATTAATACCTCATTATCCACTGCTTCTGAATCAGACTCTCAGAGTTAGCATTTGTCACTCCTGCATTCGTACAAATCTACTTTGGACCCTACAAACTGGCCATATATATCGGCTGTTTTCACCTGTTCTAACTGCTCAAACTGTTAGAGAAGTATTTCTTCATTCAACTATCAAAGTATGTGAAGGCCACTCATCTTCTACATCCAGCTCAAATGGGCATCCACCCTGGGCAGAGTGCCTGTTTAGTCAGCCATAGACAACTTTCACTGCTGTGCTGATTATATCAGGCTTTACTTCTATTAAACCTCTCAGGGGGCCTTCGACACCACCAGACTTTGTTATCTAGATGATCTGACTTGGTGATAAAGGAAATGTCTTTATCTTTGCTCCTTGTCTTTCAAAGCTATCATTTCACATCTTTATTTCCCCTTTAAATTCTGCCAGGCTCCCATTTACTTTTTTGATTAATCAATTCAGCTAGAATTTATTCCTTTATGCTGATGACACTCAAAATGTTGTAAAGCTATCAGCTGATCCAGGCAGTGTGACAGACAAACTGCATGATTGCCTTTTAATTTTGCAACGGTGGATGAGTTTAGACTACCTAAATTGTCTCTGTCCTTTAAAACCATCCACTTTTTGATGCCGTATCCTATACCAACGGTAAAACAAATTAGGAATTAAAATTGATATTCCTAACATTGGCTGACCCGATATGATGTGTAGTTAAGTCCTGTCTGTTTCACCATAACTCCTTAAAATTAATCTTACATTCCTGTTCTTTACATCAAAGAGTTCTGACTCTGAGTGCATTTGTCACTGCTTGATTACATTGCTACAATTCTGTTCATCTAGACATTCCGCCTTATTAAATTCAAAAGTTGCAGCTGATCCTGAACTATCTATTCAAGATTGCCCCTTAACATGGACACTTGTGACCATATTTCAGCAGCTATTGCATCACTACATTGGCTACCTATCGGGGAATGTGTTTTATTGAAATGTCTGTGCATCGTACAGACAACCATCTCCTCCCCCAACTTATTGTCCTTATCACAGTGAATTCAGTGGCACAAACTCAGTCATCTACTAAGATCCAAACACACATTTTTTGGGAGTATTCCCAAATATCATCCTAAAACCGTGGGTCGAGCAATGTTCTCTGCTGCTGCTGCTTCTAAGGGGAACATTTTACCTCTCCATGTCCATCAAGAGTTCAATCTGTGTACCTTCAGGAAATTATGAAAACATGGTTGTTTCCATTCTTACCTTTCCCTACTGGTGAAGTAAATCTAGCTTTACCCTACCTCCTGGTTCTTTAAGGGCCCAGACCCCTTTCCTGGCTGAAAGTCGAACTGTATAAAACAAGCATTTGCAATGCAATAGATCTTGCATTTGCGAGAGTTTAAGCTACTAACATTGTAAATGACAAAGCCTTTTATGTGAGTTTTAAAAACCAATACATAAATAAAAGACATTGCCATTTACCTATTGCATTGCCACAGTGAAAGCATGCATGGTGTGCTGCTATTACATAGACAAAAAGAACAATTGATGGACAAAATGCAGAACAATGTCATACATTCACCCCAGTACAAGGATCTGGGCTAAATCCATCGTTTGTTTGCATACCATGCCATTCCAGTTTGGATCCAGCCATATGCAAATCAGTCTTGACCCTGCAACCAATGGGAACAGTCCAGCCCGAACTGCCAGGCCAGGTCTTTCCTGGACTGGAAACAATCATCCTAGGACCGGATTCGGGCTTTCAGCCCTCATCAACCGGGATAACTTGACTCCAGTGGCATGGAGAGCACTGAACCCATGTCTAGGCATACCCGTCCCAGTCGGGGTGACAAATGCAAAAAGAACAACTGATGGACAGAATGCAGAACAATGTCATGCATTCACCCCAGGACAGAGATCTGGGCCTAAATCCATCGTTTTTTTGCTCACCATGCCATTCCTGTTGGGCCCCAGCCATGTGCAAATCAGTCTTGACCCTGCGCCCAATGGGAACAGTCAATCAATCAATCAGGGAATTTGTAAAGCGCACTGCTTACCCGCTAGGGTCCCAAGGCGTTGTGGGGGGTGGTGGGGGGTGGGTGGGGGGTAGCAGCAGCTAGTGGTCAAAGAGCCAGGTTTTGAGCAGTCTTCTGAATGCCGGGAGGTCTGCAGTCTGTCGTAGGAGGAGGGGGAGGGCATTCCAGGACTTGGCGGCGCGGTGGGAGAAGGATCTGCCCCCGGAAGTGGTTCTGTGGATGCGCGGGACGGCGGCCAGGGATAGGTTGGCGGTGGGAAGTTGCCTGTTGGGTACATAGAAGGAGAGTCTGTTGTTGAGGTAGGCTGGGCCTGTGTTGTGGAGTGCCTTGTGTGCGTGGATCATGAGTTTGAATGTGATTCTTTTGTCGACTGGGAGCCAGTGCAGGTCTCTCAGGTGCGGGGTGATGTGGTCACGGTATGGGACGTCGAGGATCAGGCTTGCGGAGGCGTTCTGGATTCGTTGAAGTCTGTTGATGAGTTTGGACGGGGCTTCGGCGTAGAGGGCGTTTCCGTAGTCGAGTCAGCTACTGACGAGGGCGTGGGTGACGGTTTTCCGTGTGTCCGTCGGGATCCATCTGTAGATCTTGCGGAGCATGCGGAGTTTGTGGAAGCGGGAGGAGGCGACTGCGTTGACTTGGTTGGTCATGCTGAGCTTGAAGTCGAGGATGATCCCTAGGTTTAGTGCGTGGTTGGTTGGTGCTGGGGGGGGTTCCCAGTGATGCTGGCCACCAGGAGTCGTCCCAGGCTGAGGGATTGGGCCCAAAGATGAGGACCTCCGTCTTGTCCGTGTTCAGTTTGAGTCGGCTTGCCTCCATCCATTCGGCAACGGCCTTCATGCCCTGGTGTAGGTTGGATTTGGCGGAGAGGGGGTCTTTGGTAAGGGAGAGGATCAGCTGGGTGTCGTCGGTGTAGGAGATTATGTTGAGGTCGTGTAGTCTGGCGATGCAAGCGAGGGGGGCCATGTAGACGTTGAACAGAGTTGGGCAGAGTGAGGACCCCTGGGGGATGCCGCAGATGGTAGTGGTGGATCCGGAGCGGAACGGGGGGAGTCCAGCCCCAACTGCCAGGCCAGGTCCTCCCTGGACTTGAAACAAGCATCCTCAGACCAGTTTCAGGCTGTCAGCCCTCATCAGCCAAGATAGCTTGAATCCAGTGACATGGAGAGCATTTGTTGCAGTTACGCTCATACATACAAGAAGCCGCCATTGCTGGCATCCAGCGAGTCCTGTCTATATTAATTAAGTGAAGAGTTCTCCAAAGTTCTAATGAAAGCTCCAAAGTTAGAACACATGTAAAAGGGCCAGTCCTAATAGAAGGTAACAACAGAAGACAGGGGGGTACTAAGGAGGGACTAATAAGCCAATCAACAAATCAGAAGCTAACATTTAAAAAGGACAATGACACAAGCCATTGAAATATATGGGCGGAGAGTGGGCAGAGCTTGAAGTCCACACCTGAATACAGCATGTCTCGCAGAGCAGTGCACGCCCTGCCGAGGCTCGGCAAAAACACTATCCTAACCTAGGAGGAGAAGTTAACTTGCCTAGTTCGTCTCTAGAGCACCAACATGTACACATTGCCAAGACTGGTCACCAAAATATCAGGGTACCTCGGACCTCAGAAATCCTTGTACCCATTCTGAAATTAACAGAATATTCAGAATAGTCATATGACTCAGTGTAAGTGTTCATAGAGCTGCACCTGCTTGTTATTTTAACCACTTTTGATTAGCTTATAATCATACCCGAACCATTCTAAGAGGCATATACTAGGTTGAGAAGTATGCCAAAGGGAAGCTAGGTAGAAAATACTTGAAAAAAATAGTAATAATGGTAATAACGACTAATTTCTAGGAAGGTAGAATAATAGTGAGAGACTATCATAAAGATGAATGGATTTAATAGGACGGGGTGAGGAGTGGAGAGGTGGGAACGGAGGAGAGAGAGAGACAGGAGTAGCCAAGGAAGAGTAGACGAAGTTGGAAACATTTTGTCATTTTAGATGTAAAAATGCAATTTCTGTGTAAGTATAGACTAAATAATGATGTAATGGCTGTGAGACCTGCCCCTAAAGCCTGAAGAGAAAACAACGCCAATGAAAATACTAATTAAATCTTATTTGATGACCAAGTTTCTCCCTTTGTCGTGTTGATTCTACAAAGGCAGCCAGGGTAAGCGATGAGGAATTACTGGTGAAAGAGGGGTGCAACTCAGATATCGCATGAGACAAGAGATTACTCTTAATAAACGAAATATCCATTCACAATTACTTCTTTCCAAAGGTTAACTGCTTTTGTCATTTAATAGGGTAGGCTGTAGATTGCATGTGACACCAGCCTCCCTGCAATATATTATAGTAGATATTATCTTTGTATGAAATTCACTTACTTCACCAATACAGTGATAACTGTGATTTTTACTAGTGATGGAATAATTTAGAAATATGCTTGCATTTGTTTCATGGACAATTCCACTCACCAGAGGAGAATATTTTTTAAGTTTAACTGTCTGCCTGTTGCCATGTATATTGCTGTGGTAAAATACACCCGAAAATATCCATTATTCGCATAAAGGCAAATAGGGTAGTAACAACAGGACACAGCACAACATTTAAATAAAAGTCTGCATACTTCTGGGGCCAAGATACAGACAAAAACACAATTAAAATACCTGAAGTGAGGCATTGTCAGACATATCACATTGCAGCATTTGAACAATACTCAGGTCTTCAGTCTTTTAATAGAGTTTATAGTTCATACTCAGTGATGAAAATATGTCTGCTATAACACAACAATGCTTCTAGTTAGCTATATGTATGCCTTTTGAGTCTGGGAGAAATAGAATCTGTCAAAACTACCCCAAAAGGGAAGAATCTTAGTTACCTGAAATTTCACCACTTAAAATAAGGAACGGATCCCACCCAGGTGGAATGAAGGAATGGAGAAATTCAGGATAACACAGGACTCCTAAAAGTCTTGACACCCACTTTATTCTAGTCATTAGGGCTCCATACGGAAGAGTTGTGCCACTGTGCACTCTGAAACCATGGTGACCAAGGTAAGCCAATGGGACACTGTAGTTGTCCATTTCATGTGAGAAAGTTGGTGGTAAGGAAAAGACGAATCAATAGCTGCTGGTGTAATTTGCTTTCTAAACCTTGATACAAGAGTTCCATTCTTAGTAGGGATATTGTGTTCGACTGCTTTCTATGAGTAATGATTTTATCCTAATACATGTGAATCCCAGTACTACTAATGATCTTAAGTTTGTATTGTTGGTGGTATTACTGCAATCGTTTTAAGTAACTGTGCAGACAAATACATTAATGAATATTCATTCATTCATTTGATTATTATTTCGATACAATGTATCATAAAAGTTACAATAACAAGAGAGGTATTTAAAAAATATTTGGTAAACCATTACATTGTGCAAAACAGCGGGTAACCATAAATACAGACGATAGTGTATCTCGGAGAGGAGAGATATTCATATTTTAAAACTTGATTAAATTATTTAAAAAGGCACAATAAAAGATAATTCCTTAAAACAGTTATTTTCACCATGCTTCACTAAATTTGTAATTGATCAGAATTTTCCTCCCGATTTTCTTCTTAAAAGGTATACTGCAAGGAGGAACCTACTGATACCAAATACTAAAACCTGGCGCATATCAGATAAAAAAATTATTTCAGCTACTCTATACTTCCGCACACCAATATTTATACAGAGGGGTTTGATCCATTTTCTCCTTTGAGCCACATAAGCTGGAAAAAAACACAACACATGTGTAATGTCCTCCCTCACTTTCTCACTACACATAGTACATTTATCATCAGTACTTTTGTTCCACCTTGCTAAACAACTTTTTAACATCAATGTACCATATCTAAACTTTGAGTACAGTGTTTTAGCTAAGGGGGGGTTTACTTCATTCAAGAAAGGTTCGAAGTAGGGTTCTGATTTAAACGCAAGAAATTCTTTGGTTAGGGAGCCATTTGCTATATCATTTGTTCTATGTTCATTCATGTAGGCCCAAAAGGTAACTTTTAAAATCTTTTTTGAACTAGAAATCAATGCAGTCGGATTTTTCCAAAAGTGTGATAACCTGACCCTCTCTAACCACACTCCGATATATTTAAACCATATGATACAGTTGGAAACATCCAGTTCTTTTATCTCCACTCCTGCTGCTCTATAGTGAAGGAGCTCAGGTATGGTCCAAATCCTGACCCAAAACATTAAAGGCCTAAGTATTGCATAATGATCTGTGCCCTCATGTTAAGGTCAGACATCATCGGAATTGTAGGAGTGCGCACGGGTACTTTTAAAAGAGTTCTATAAAATATATTCTCTTTCACCTCGAATGTCTTTTTGCAGGTCGGGCCCCACAATTCTGCCCCATATAAGGCCGCCGCTTGGGCTTTGGCTCGGAACACCTCAAGTGCTGGTAGCACTGCTTTATTCTGGCTGTCCCCATGCCTTTTTAAGATTGGGCGGCTATTCTGTGTTAGCAGTAGATTACTTTTTTCAATTTGCGATTTCCACTGCATTTTGCAATCAAGGGAAATGCCCAGGTAACTGAAATTTTGAACATGTTCCAGCTTTTGATTTCCTAAAACCAGGTTTCCCCTAAATGAACTGTGGGGATTTATGGACATGTATTTTGTCTTGATAGTGTTTATCTCTAGGCCTTTTCCCCTGCAGTAAGAATCAAAAGTATTAAGCAAGCATTGCAAGCCTTTAGCAGTTTGGGAAATTAAAATAGTGTTGTCCGCAAACAATAGGGCCGACACTACCTCACCCCCCAGTTTTGGAGAATCATTTTTACATTTGCTTAGGAAGGTAGGGATATCATTAACAAACAGGGAAAAAAGAGTTGGTGCGAGTACGCAACTTTGGCGAACACCCCTTTTTATAGGGATATGACTAGTCACTTCGCCACATGGACCCCACCTCACCTTTGCAAAGTTGTTTTGGTGTAGTCTTTTTAACTGGTCTAAAATGTTGGTCGGTAATCCCTGTCTGTCAAGTGCCTTCCATAGCAAGTGCCTGGGGATGAGATCGAATGCTGCTCTTAGATCGACAAATGCCACATACAAATGGCACTTCCTTAAATTTACATATTTCCAGCACATGCAACACAGCCTGAACACTTGGTCTATGGTGCTGATTTAAGTTCTAAAACCCGCTTGAAATTCAGTGAGTATGTCTCAGTCTTCAATCCATAAATTAATTCGATTTAAAAGGTGCCTAGCATAAATTTTTTTTAATACATCAATTAAATTAATAGGGCGATAGTTCGCGGGATCGCCCCATCACCCTTTTTAAAAATACAGATAATTTCTGCCCCCCTCCCGTGGCCGGTGTATCTGCTCCTGCAGCTATAAAATTGCACAAATAATTAAGATACGGCCCCCAAATACTTGTTTCATGCTCGAACAAGTCTCCTGGAATAGAGTCTAATCCTGGGGCTTTACCTTTTTTCACCAAATGCATGGCAGTAATTGTTTCATATAGGCTAAATTCTAATTAACCCTCATTCTGATTGGACACTATTGAATGATCCCCTTCAGCATCAATTTCCGGTGCTGCATAAAGATTTGTGAAATGGTCACTCCAGGTCTTTCCATCCAAATAGACTTCTCTAGAGCCTGTCTCATTTCTATTTCTATTAGCCACTATTTTCCAAAATGCAAAGGAGTCTTTGCTCCTTGCAGCAATCAACATATCTGACCAAATCGCTTTGTCCCAAACGGTTTTAGCATTCACAAGTACCTTCCTATAGTTGTGTCGGGCTTCCCGGACCTTGAAAATATTTTCCTTATTTTTAATTAAATTTATCAATTCAGTTTTAGCACTCCGGCATGCTTTATTTTACCAGGGTTTCCCCATTGGCTTTTGGATTCCTGCTGCTCTATCTACCTTAACTGTCTTTGTTAATAGGGGGACTATTTCACTAATGAACCCTTTATGTGATTCTATGAATAAGCCCCCATCAATTACAGCTTCAGTGTTTGTATAAATAGAAAAGGTGGAAGCAAATATCGGATAAATATTTGCCAGATTTGTAGCATTATCAAATGTCTGAGCCCATTTAACTGCGCGACGATTATTAGACACAATTACATTGTCAGCGCTTAGTGGAAGAGGGCGGTTATTGTCATATGCACAGGGAATCATCCCACCTTTTAGAATTAATTCAAGCGGCCGGTGGTCACTTTCCACTCTTAAGACCACCTTAGAATCAATTGCATACTGCCATAGGTCAAGGGATAATACTATATAATCTATTTTACTATAAGAGTTGGTCCTATGAAAGGTTGGGACCATCGGTTTATCAGAAGGAAGACGCCCACTACATGATCTTAGTCCATGGGTCATCATCAGGCTCGTTATTTGTAGTACTAATAATGAACAGGGGATCGTTTTTGTACTAGAAAATTCAGGGATTTCGTTTGCCAAATCTTCATCCTCCTGAATGGAGTCTAGTCCTTTTATAGGCTCATATTCACAGTTAAAGTCTCCTCCTATAATCATACCTGTACCTGTTTTAATTCTACTTAAAACCTGGTCCAGTTGAGCAAATACTAGTGATTCCTTTGTTGCCGGGCAAGGTCGGCTATAAACATTATATACATGCAGGTCCCTCTTATCATTGGTCACAATTTTAAAACCAAGAATATCAGGGGAATCCGTCTCTATCCGCTTTATAGTTCCATCAATGGTGATTTTCGTCCAGATAACTAGACCTTCAGACGGCCTACCTCTATTTGACGGGATAGCTGCAATGAAAAAACTTGTATAGCCCACTCAATATACATTCTTGGTTGCCCATGTTTCCTGTAATAAACATATGTCACTTTTCTCAATAAATTCATTCCACCCTGGGTCTCTTGTATTCTTTTTTAAACCAGCGATATTCCATGAAATTATTTTTAGGGAAGTATTAGCATTTTGATTAACACATGGTAGATTATTAACGCTAGGACTTGAAACCATGTCAACTGAGGACACTACCTCATCACCAATCTCGGTACCCTTTTCGCTTGTCCTTCAAATTGCTCCTACATTGTCATTGTACACTGCTCCCACATTTGATTCCATCCTAGTGGGATCTTTCTGCGTATTTAGTGAATGCAGTCAATCCACTGATTCCAACTGGGATAGCTCTTGGTATCTATTAGAAATTACAGTGGGGCATTTGATATAAGGTATTGTTACCAAGTTATTACGTTGACTTTTGTAGAAGTGGCCCAATGGGAGGGCATGAATGTTTGTATAGCTTGTGGCACTTTCTTCATGGGCTCTCAACAAGGACCGGACCACTTGTGGATGACTAAAGTTAACAATTATACAATCTCCATGTATATTTTTCGTAGAGTTTCCCCACCCATCCTACCCTACGTACCATTAAAATCTCATTGGAATTCCTCTTGCTGAAATTTTTATACTTTGATAGCCAATCCAAGACTTTATTCTTTAAATTATCCCATGATTCCGTCTGGTTTCTTTTTAACACCGGGGCACCTGCTAACAACAGAACATATGGGCTTGAGGTAGGGGGGAGATCCAGAACATTCACATTAGGAACCAAATCAGTCCCCTTAGGACTATGTTGTACATCAGTACGAGGGTTATGCGTGGATTTCGTTTTAGCCCTACCTATGACTGGTGCTGAGGGACCCTTTTTGTTTTTAGGAGAGGGGCTAACTTTCTCATTACTATTTTTAAGGAAAGTTCTATCTGGACTCCTTTCTCCTATATCCACCACATTTCCCACTACTGCTTGTGTCCCGCTGAACTCCCTGTTCTTCCCTAGAGAGGTTTTTAATTTAGTTATTAAATCTACCCCTTCTGCCACTATTCCCTTTCCCTCTCCTATGCTCTTCCCTAAATAATAGACTGCAACATTCAATTGGGAGATCTCAGTATTTAGCTCCTGAAGTTTTCTATCCATTGACTCATTTATTTGGTTATGAATGGAAATTAGGGTGGTTTTTATAATGTCTGCCACTGTCTGTTCAAGGCCATCTATTATTCCTCTATCCCTTACAGAATCATTACAATCGATACCTTCAGTTTGAGTCCACATAGATCTCGAAGTAAGATCTGTAGATCCTTGTACTTTTGCATTGGGGATACAACTCCCCCCCTGAAGCCCATTTTCCCTTTTTTCTGACAAGTTTTCTTCCCCTTTATTGCGTTATCACTTCTCCCCCCATTGGATTGTTCCATAAGCCCCGCAACCTTTGGAGCCCGTAATCTGCTCGAGATTCCAGGGCTTGCCGTTTGGTTGGCTGCATCCTGAGAAATAATAGGATTGGGATCAACTAAGGAGCCCCCATCATTCCTAGTTAGCCCAACAGAATCCTCTACCAACAACGAATTTTCCAAAGGAAGTAGATCCCTATTTACCAAGTACGTTGGCAATTTAGAAGGATCCAGTGACAGTCTTCTTTGAGCAAGTTCAACTTCGCGTGCCACTACGAGCTCAGCTCTTGTAATGAAGTCGTCCAAAGTGCCCGCAGTACCTGTTCTTTTACTCATAGTTAACAAGGACATGACCACAAAGAAAACAAAAATAAGGTAGGCTGCAGTTCGCAACGATAAGCCACCAAGCTGCCAACAAAGAATTGGGAAGACGTGTGCAGCGATTAAGCACCCAAATAGTACTTTATCTGAAGAGACAGCCAAGAGAATGGGGCCAGCCTGGCCTCCTCCGGCCTATGATGGCCTTGGATGGCCTGCCGATGCGGGAGAAGGTCTCAAGTTTAAAGCGCCTCCAGGTGCCAAAGTCCGATGGAGTGGCTTCCTGCCGCTATGCCCCCTGGGAGTTGGAGTCTCCCTCTTGCAGCGGCCACTCGAGGTTGTTGGAGGCTGTGGCGGCAGGGGGAGACTGTCACTGGGAGCTGGAGCTAGAGCTTTGGGCCAGGAAAGCCGGCGAGTGAGTGGTGTGAGCTACGTCCTAGAGCCTTCAGGAAACACCCGCTCCCCCAGAAAAGGTCTCAAGTTTAAAGCGCCTCCAGGCGCCAAAGTCTAATGGAGCGGCTTCCTGCAGCTATGCCCCCTGGGATTTGGAATCTCCCCCTTGCAGCGGCCACGCGAGGTTGTTGGAGGGTGTGGCGGCGGGGGGAGACTGTCACCGGGAGCTAGAGCTGTGGGCCAGGTAAGCGGGCGAGTGAGTGGCGTGAGCTACATCCTAGAGCCTTCAGGAAACACATTAATGAATAAGAAATAAGAATGCTGGTGGTAAGAACGACCACAAAGGCAGGATTGGTTTGGAGATGGTGCACACTCATCATCTTATGTTGCAGATGTCTTGTGTAAACTCTCACCAGCTAGTGTGCAAGGTCCCGAATGTCTCACTTGCTTTTGAGAACCACCATAATAATAATATAATAATAATTTTGTATTTGTATAGCGCACATATCACCCCCAGGGGGTCTCAAGGGCTTGTACACATACCACTGTGGAACCCATCCTGGCTTTCCCTGTGAAGTGCCCACTCCTGGGCACCCCCAAGGTGAAGCCAGGCATCCCAGCGCTGTTGGGGCCGTTGTGGAGATTAAGCAAGCTATTGCCCTGAGTTGCAGAGTGGGACCCATGATTAGTAGGAACTGAGGTGAGAATTATCGAGACGGCGGACACTGAGCTCAAGATCCATGTACAAATAAGTCTGCTCAGCTTGGATCTTTGGCTTCAGTAGCCTGCGCCTCCTTTCCACAAGAGCAGTTCAGCTTCCACTACTGCCAGGGCTGGTCACAATACCACGGCTGGTAGAGCCCTACGTTTGGCCCTGTCATTGATAGTACTAGCAATGCTCGTTCATGTTCCTAGTAAAAGTAGAACTTCTCATTGAAGTGCAAAAAATTATGACTTATTGGCTCGATGTGTCCAGTGTTTATATTACTTGTGTGATATTGGCAGGAAGCCATAGTCAACCAAGTTTAAAGCTAGATTTGAATTATAAAATGGTTACCTATTAATTTATAAATCATTCATTCACTTGCAAGCATCTTTACACTTAGTAGAATCTTGACAGAGCCATGAGAGGGATTAGATAGAGAAGACATTCATCAAAATGGTCAGGTTTTCAATGCCTTCTTGGGAGATTAAACAATAAGACCATTTTTATAGATAAATGGAGGATGTGGTCCATGTGTTAAGGTCAGGATAATGAAGGGAAAGCCCACCTACCAGTCACAGTTACATTTGTGAACTTGAAGCAGTAAATAAAGGCTGGAATCAGGACCGTAGGGTACGATATCAAGAGATTTTGCTCTTGAGGCATGGATTATCAAGGCTCTAGTACTTTTTATGCATCTAACTAAGCCTCGACCTGAACCCTCTTCTTAACATATAGCGAGTGAACCTTTCCTGTGGCAGCAGTCACTTGTTCAAATCTGTTGCCTCAAACGTTCCTTATGGCCAGCTTCTGGATATGCTGTGATATGGTAAATCCAAGCTAGGCGGCAAAAATAGGACCTTGAAATAATCTAGTCAGGAATCCCCATACACTTGCATCTTCGAGGATTTTTAAGTTTGATATGAATATTTGGAGTATTTTTCTTTTAGCTCAAGTGTACACTAAAAGACAACTGGGGTTTGCAATCACCATAAAGATTTGTACTTGATTGTTAATCACCTACTAGTAAAGCTATATTGTGCATGCAGTACCTAGTTTGTAAAAGAATAATTGCTGGGTCCCAAATTTTCTTTTGGAAGCCTGCGGCTGTCACTTTCGAGTATAAGGGGTGCTGAATACCAAGGGGCAGATTTATGATGCCCTTGCGCCACAATTGCGTCACTTTATTTGACGCAACTGCGGCGCAAACAATGCGCCCTATTTACAACGTGACGCATCTAGGAGATGCGGCACGTTGTAAAGCCATGCGCCATAAGGAGGCGTTCCTGCGCAGGGGGGCATTCCTGCGCAGGAACGCCTCCTGAAAGTGGCTGAGTGAAATCTATGAGATTTCACTCAGTCACTTTCAGGCCAATGCTGCGTCAAAACCCTACGCCTGCTTGAAGCAGGCGCAGGTCTTGATGCAGCATTGTGTAGATGGGGCAACCCCGAGCCTTGCTGGAGCTGCGTCGCGCTTGCGACGCAACTCCAGCAATGCGCCACATTTCCGGCACAGATGCGTCACGCATCTGTGCCGTTTTTGCACCATGGTGCGCCGCATTATAAATGCGGCGCACCATGGGTGGCGGAGCTGTGCCGCACGTTAACTGGCGCATCCCTGGGGATGCGCCAGTTAACATAAATCTTCCCCCCAAGCCTGTATAGTTTTGATCCCACCTCACGATGTCTCTTTCAACTGCTACCAAATACACCCTACCTCTTTATCTCACTCTTCATGTTCTTCTGCACCCCTCCTTTCTTTCTTTGTCAATTTGTTTTTTTCTTTCTTTTTCTTCTTTTTCCCCTTTCTTTGTTTTTCTCCCTCTCTTGCTCTTGGTAAAAGTCTGATGAGGAAAAATAAGTGCAAGTGGGCCACACCTGCTTCCCACCGGCTCCCATTAAGCACTGTGTGTATGTGTCACATATGTTATTTTTGACATAGCTGAAGCAAATGGGCAACAAACCTTCATGCACTGGCGACTGCACTTACCTTATGGCAATCACTGCCACCAATCCATACGTAAGGGTTGCCTTTTGCACTGGTCAATATTAACTGTTGAATAAAATTGTTTTCTTCCTTTGAGTGCACAGAAGCAAGGTGGGCACCGGGAGTGAGGCTCTGGCAATAGATCTGAGGAAACAGATGTTACTCACAGCATGTGGAAGAGAGACAAAGTGCAATCTTGAAAAGTGCTCTTTACTGTAGGTGGTGCAGACTATAGGCATGACATGTATTACAATGAAAGAGGGTCACAGATTCTTCACCTGCAAGGTGAGTGAGAGACTGAAAAGCTGCAGTCAATTACTGTAAGAGTTAATGAGTTCAAGTATACAAAGTACCTTTCATTGGTAAAGTCGGACTGATCAGAAGAACAAAGTTCCACTCTCAGGACCCATTTTACCAAAGTCTTAGGGGCACAAGAATAGGCATAATAGTGGCATCTTTGCAGCAGTTTGGCATGTGAAGCTCTCAAATTCTGCCGGAGAATTCCATTTGTTTTAACCAAAGTATGATGGCTTCCAAAATATGTCTTGTCTGGTGCCCCAAACATCCTTAAGATAACACTGTTTCTTACCGCTCATAAAACACAAAGCATGTGCCAGAGGACAGAGAAAAAAAGTAAAGACCCTGCCTTCAATACCATCTCCAAGTAGAACAAATATCTTCTGTTGGCTTGAAGTAACCAGAGCAGATGCACAAGGAAGGAGCTGTCAAGGGCTAATGATAAAAGAACTGCATTAGGAGGATGAAGGAACAAATATCCATGAAGAAACTTAAAACTTTCCAAATCCATAGGTCTACTGTGATACCATGCTTGACAGGGGTAAATGAGTACTTCTCATATGTCTGGAGGCGGACTTCTGAAAACAGGCCTCTGCTGTGCCTGAACGCTGACTCTTGCACTCTTAACATTTTTTTATTTGGACACATAGTTTAACCCTGTTCCTCACTGGTAAAAGATGCACCGAATTGCTTTCATTTTTAATAGTGTAGAATATGTTGTCTTCTGCAATACTGAAAACAAACCAATCAGTGCAACTCAATCCTTCAGCAAACTCTTACTAATCTTGCTTTCTTTGGCACTGTTGATTACATCTGACACAACTCAGGCTGTTGCTATGCCACTTTTTGTTTCCAAGAGCATGGAACTTAGAAATGGTGTGCGACAAGGCTACAAACGTTTACCTTCATAGTGTAATCTATTAATGAAGGATTTGGCTTCCTTACTTTACCAGGTTGGAGTATGTTTCTATGTGTACGCTGATGACCCAGTTACTTACTGGTAGTCTTCATTACACATAGTCATGGTCTTCCACGTCACAGTCTTAACCAGTGAGCACTTTGTGCCTGACACACGGAATTCACCCATAGCATACATAAAAAAACTGTGTCTAAATCTATATGGCTTCGTAGGCAGTGGATAATCCATGGCCTATAATGGGGAGACTGAGATGATATAACTTACTGACATACCAAGCAAAAAGATATATCAACATTTTACCTTTCCTCTTTTCTCCCTGGGAGGAAGGGAGGGAACCTATAACTGTGACGAGGAAGACTTTTTGTAATAAAGATTACTTGTAACTAAGTCGTTACTTACCCAGTCTTTCTTCCTCAGCCCAGGCCTTGACAGTGAGTGTGTACCTAAGTTGTTAAAAAAAATGACCCAATGCCACTAGAAGTAATGCACCACCCAAATAATATATTAAATCAACTAATTCAAAACTCTTAATGAACTGAAGACAGAACAGGTGTCCCAAACTCTGCAGAAAAATCCTTACCATTCTTAATCTGTAGCGAGTAGTAAATGTTTGCTGGGAGGACTTGGTTACGTCAGCACTCATGTTCTTTCTAGAGCCACTCATGACAGGTGCCCTAGAGGAGAAAATACTGCTAGTGGAGAGTCCCAGTATTTTGGAAGGAAGGGAGGCGTGGGTGCAAATTCCACTCCGCTTGCGGAGTTTGTGGAGTTTTGCCCACTCTGCGTTTGGCTTTGAAGACGGAGTTCCATCAAAACTCTGCCAACTGCTGTGTGACAGAGTTTTGTCTAGCGCGGCTGGTAACGGTAAATTGGCGAGACAGAGCAAGAATTTGTATCTCCTTGCATGATTTTTGGGTGCTAAAATGCCTCCTGGCAAGATTTCTCGACACAGGCGGTCGCAGCAGATTGCAACTGACATTGAGAAAGCTGCAGCTAGAGTAGAAAATCTGCTTGAGCATTATAAAGAAGCAGCACGCTTTTGTGTGATGTGTGGTGTTGTTCGCTTCAGGCCAGGTCCTCCTTGGACCAGAAAACAAACATCCTGGGACATTATCTTGTTTTCTTCTGCTACATTTGCCCTAAGTGGGAAGGGTATGCACAGACGTGGCTCCCATGCTTACTGTGCCACTGGATTCAAGCTAGCCCTGCTGATGATGGATGATACCCTAAAACCGGCTCCAGGATGCTTGTTTTCCCTGGCTCGGCAGTTTGGGTTGGACTGTTACACGGAGAGCAGGGTTAAGACTGATCGGCATATGCCTGGGTCTAAATTGGGGTGGCATGGTGCACAGAAAAACAATGGATTTAAGCCAGTTCTATGGCTGGGGTTGAATGTTTCATAATGTTCAGCATTCCAAAATACTCTTTTTTGTGTGTGTTGCTATAGTCACACCAAGTTGGAAGGGTATGTCCCGACATGGGTCCAGTGCTTGCTATGCCACTGGTTTCAAACTTGCCTGGCTGATGAGGAGTGATACCACAAAACCGATCCCAGGATGCTTGTTTTCTGGTCCAGGCAGGAGCTGGCTTGGCAGTTTGGGCTGGACTGTTCTGATGGGGTGCATGGTCAAGACTGATTTGCCCATGGCTGGCCCCAAGCTGGGGTGGTATGGTGAGCAAAATGACGATGGATTTAACCCAGATCTGTGAGTCGGGGTGAATGTTTGACAGTGTTCAGTATCCGTCCATCATAGTTTTTTGATTTGCCAAAGACAAAATATGGCCTCTGCCCAAATTCTGATTATTTCTGCCCAAAATAAATGCTAGCAAAGGATTTCTGGTACTCATCAGATGGTTCACATGGGCTCTCAAGACCTGATGGTCTATTTTGACCTGCTGTGCCCCATATGCAAGGAGCAACAACCTGCAGGCCTTTGTAGACAGCTGCCAACTCCTTCCAGTTTGAAGTGCAAGGGACTCTGCGGGTCATTTAGTCCTCCAGGATTGTTTCCCAATCCATAACACTGGTATCTGTTGTGATTGTCCACTGGAGGGGTGGATCCAACATTTCTCCTTTCTTCTGATTTGATGGATTGAGCCATCATTGCAGTTTCTGAGAAACTGGACCCAGAATGGGGACCAAGAGGTAATAGTTCTGAGACAATGGGTCCCAAAATGAAAGAATGAGCTAGAGGAGGTTTTATAGGTGTATGTGAGCACAGAGCAGCCACCCTGTTCCCCCGTACCCTGAACAAATCCCTTGCTGAGGCACTTTTGAAAGTTCTGAAGATTTTTCAAACATCCCATTATTTTCTGCTGCTAAACGGGAGCTCTTAAGTAAGAACCACATTTTTTTAAATCAAATTGAACATGAACCATGATCATTCAAGTATTGGCATGCCAACTGGAGGGCTTGTTGGCCCCTAAGACTTTTAGGTAAAACAAGATTTTTACCATAGCACTTTTCGGGATCTTGAATTTTTGCAGAGGGGCCTGGTTGAAGGCTGGAACGAAAGAGGACTCAAAAAGGCTGGATACCTTCTCTGCAAAGTCCAGCTGAATAGGATTTGCTACTGTGGAAAAGAGTGGGAGCAACCTGAATCATTGGTGCAGCAGCAAGGCACCTTTGTCAGATCAGCTTGGCAGATTTGTCTATGTCCTCTAGAGATCTTGGAGCAAAAAAGATTGCAAGTCCAAGGTTTTTAGAAAAAGAATATTAGGAGTAAAGGTTGTCGCTAGCCAGGGATCAAGGGCATTGGGTCTGCTCTTTTGGGTCAAGACTCTAGAAGAGGCCAGCATCAGGGTCCAAGACAGGTGTTAGTTGGAACTGGCCATCTGGGAAGTTGAAGGAAATGCCTCTTGTAGTTTCATGTGTCCATATAGGCTGAACAGGAGGTCAGCTCTATTACCCTTGAAGTCTACTGCTTTGTTCTTTGTGCAAGAGGGAGAGCAAGTCCAAACTTCTCAGGTCACAGACAACATGTCCAGTCCTACTGGGTTCTTCCACAGGTCCATAAAGTAATCTGAGGGGACTACTATGTTTGCCAAATGTATGCCTGACACCAGACTGTGAGTGGAGGAAACTCCTGAACACTCTCTAAACAATGAGATAAAAGCATTTCCTGTGTTTTGTACTCCAAGCATTCCTACATCGCCCATCCCCACCTAAAACTAAGGTGGCGGAACCTTTCTTCCTCTGTGCAGAGATCCTGGACCCACCATAGAGTCGTGTCCAGGAAAATGAGCAACAACTCATTTGTAGTCACGCAAAGCCAGTTCTGGGGACAAATCCTCTCCCACTGAGACAGGTGTGTGGCTAACTAGAGTGACAAATTAGTAGAAGGCTCAGGTGTTTGCTACTATCACCTATGACTCCTTGAAGGTAATTAAGTTCCTGACCACATCCCAGATAGTCTTCTTGCCAGAGGAACAAACACCTCTCCATACCAAAGGCCATTGTCTAGCACTGGAAGCAAGTTAGCATCTCATCCAGGAGGCTGTTCAACTCTTGTTTAATAGCTGTAGCTCATACAAATGGGCCTCTAGGTGCTTTAGACAGGGAAAAGGTAACTTTATAATAGTGCACCTTTTCCTAAATCTATATTACAAATACAACTTCATCAATGATTTGTGCTTGTAATAAATATTTAAAAATTCTAAAGTTAACTTTATAGATGTCTCCCACTGTAAGGTATGTCTTAAATTAAACATACACTTGTCCTACTTTAAATACTATGCATCATGTCTAATCAACAGTAAGGCTGGACTGAATTATTATGATATGATAAAGGAGCCTGAGTCGCACGCTGCATGCTCATCACTACGGACTCTTGTAGAGTCTGTTGTCTCACTTGGGTGGGAAGGGTAGAGGGGGGGAGGGATGGAGGGGTGGTTCTGAGGGAAGGGGGTAGAAGGAAAAATCAAAAAAATGTCAGCATCACTATTAAATTCACAGATATAAGTTTTAAGCTAGCAGTAAGGATATTACTAAATTTATGGAACTCAACAGAAAGCTATATTCAGATCAGCTTAGAAAAACTATTTAAAACGTTAGATGATTGTATAGAATATCTTCCAAAACTGCAATGGGGAAGCTAACAATATGTTCATGGAACGTAGCTGGTCTAAATGATAAAACTAAGCGGACTCGCTTGAGCGAGATTTTTAGGCAAGGCTCCTTTGACATAATTTGCCTACAAGAGACCCATCTTCCTTGGGATAAAAGAGATCTCTTAAAATTGTTTGGTTATAATCTTTGTGTATGTACATCTCAAACATCTAATACCCGTGGAGTTGCGATTATTACCAAATTATACTTAGGGGAACCTATTCGGAAGCTAGGAGATTCTCAAGGAAGATGGGCTATAGCATCTTCGGGCATAACAGTTTGTTCAATCTATGGCTTGAATTATGACGAACCCGCAACTATCGAAAAACTAGAGATAGAGCTTGCATCTTGGTCTAAAACACTCATAGTATGTGGTGATTTGAATATTTCATTAGGACCAGGTTGCCAAAACTTTGGGCAAAATACTTATGTTGGTCGAAAACCTAAGGTATATAGAGCCATTAACCAGCTGATGCAGAGTCATGATCTGACGGATATATGGGAGTTAAAGAAACATAACGATCCTGGCTACACATATTTCTCATATCCACATAACAAATATGTGAGATTAGACTACTTTTTAGTAGTACGGGATCTGACAAATAAAGCTGAGATTACAAAACTCCCAAAGATCCTGTCAGATCACAACCCACTAGTCCTATCATTAGATATATCCAACTTTGTTAGACCAGCTACTAATTGGACTTTTGATAGGAAACTTTTGGTTAATGTAGAATATGTAAGCTTGATTAAAAAATGGGTAGGAGATTTTTTTGACATGAATCAGTATAGCGCTTCTAGATTGGTTGTATGGGATTGTTTTAAGGCAGCACTTAGAGGCAAAACTATAAGCTACGTTTCTCGTATTAAGAAATTGCGAGAAGCTAAAAACTTACAGTTAACCTGTGATCTAATTCAAGCTGAAGAAGAGCATGTTTTAACGATATCCCAAGATATAGACTGAAAACATATCCTACACTGGATAATTATTCTTAAAACTGAAATGGATAACTGGTTAACTAAGCGCTCTGCTGAGACATTCCAAACACATTGAAACAATCTATATGAAAACGGGGAGAGAGTGGGTAAGCAATTGGCACTCCGTACCCATCAGAAGGCCTCTTACAACGCGATACCTTGTATAAATATAAATAATACTCAATATACTGATCCTCACGAAATAATAGAAGGGTTCCGGCAGTATTATCAAGATCTATATTCCGAGGATAACCCACAAACTGAACTCAAAACTACTAATGCAGTAAGTCAATTTATTGGCGGCACAGACTCAATAAATACTCTTGACAATCTATCTAAACACGACCTTGAGAACCGAATTACTATCACTGAGCTACAACTAGCACTGGCAGGTCTTGCTTCTGGAAAGGCAGCTGGTCCCGATAAAATTCCTTTGGAATTATATAAAATCTTAGGTCCAACTAGACTACCCTTTTTATTAGACCTCTTTACAGGCATACAAATAACGGGTACAACTCCAGACTCTTGGAACGAGACAGATCTAATAATTTTTCACAAAAAAAACAAACCTGTCGAGAATCCATCTTCGTACCGACCTATCTCTCCGATCAACTCAGATTCCAAACTTTATGCAAAAATTCTGGCCAATCGTCTCGGGGGGGTGATTGAACATCTGGTCTCCCCCTGGCAACACGGTTTCATTCCTGGCAAGGGTACGATTGATCGCATCCGTAGAGCCATTGCACTATTTGATTTCGTGTCTGCAGAGGGAGGCCCGATGTCAATGATCCTCCTAGATGCCGAAAAGGCTTTTGATCGGGTGTCATGGGAGTTTTTGTGGACTATTCTACGCTTAAAGAATTTTGGAGTTAACTTTATTAGATCTATTCAAGCTATGTACTGCCAACCTAAAGCTAGGCTTCAGATTATGGGGAAGGAATCAAAGGCAATAAAGGTGTCTAGGGGGACAAGGCAGGGATGTCCTTGCTCTCCGCTTCTTTTCGCTTTATACATTAACCCTTTAATTAGGAAACTACTTCATAATAGAGATATCAAACCTATCTCTATAGGCAACTTTGATACAAAAGTTCTAGCCTATGCCGATGATGTGGCAATTGTAACACCTGATCCCGCGGAAGCAATTGAACAAATTGAAACAATAACTCAACAATTCGGTTCATTTTCAGGTTATTCACTTAATAAAGCCAAACCAATAATTATCTGTACTGAAAATACAAACTACAATGATTCTAGGAGAGTAGAAAGCGCTACATATCTAGGGATATGCTTAACACCGAAAGTTGAAAAGATTAATATTTTGAATTTTGATCCGCTAATTAAAACTATGGAAAAAGATCTTAAAAGAGTTGACAGTTTACGTTTATCAATTATTGGCAGGAGTAATTTTGTAAAAATGAATATTTTTCCTAAACGTTTGTATTTGTTTCGAGCATTACCGTTAATAGTGGAAGATAGCACACTCAAAACCATAGACTCATTAATTTCATCTTTTATGTGGCAATACAGGAAAATTAGGAGGTCTATTAAATATCTATCATTACCTCAGCATAGAGGCGGTTTAGCCCTTCCTAATATTCTACTGTACCACTGGGCGGTCTTTCTTCAACAAATGCTCCCATGCTCTATACAAAAGTGACCGAGTCCAGTACAATATCACCAGTAATACCCTCTATATATGAATTGTTATTAGGGAATAAACACCAAGGTCTCTTAATAAAACAGATAGAACCAAGTTATTTAAAAAAAATTAAATTCAAAATAATTGTTAGTTCTCGGAAAGTCTGGCTAAAAATCTCGAAATTTTTATCAATCCCGAAACACAATAAAAATATTTCCCTTTGGGACTCCTTCCTTCTTCCCCGGCTAGTAAATGATGATATGGCCAAAAAATGGAATAGAGCAGGTATAAGAACGGTCTTGGATCTAGGCGAAAATATTGTAGACCTTCAATTCTCTTACCTACAGAAGAGATATAATATTCCCAATAGCCACCAATTTAAATTTCATCAAATTAAAGCGATCATGAATGCTAAAATCCCTGAGATTTGACATGAAACAAATCCTATTCTAGATATTCTGACAATTAAAACAGTAAAAATAGGGAAAATATATGATATACTTTTAGAAAAAATAAATGATGATATAGAACATACTGAAACATCATGGGCTACTAGGCTTACTGATCCAAATGTAGATATTGATTATAGTTTGTTATTATTATCTAAGATAATTATGTCTTCAAATTTAAAAGCTCAGTCATACAAAACGATTTTCAATCTATATTTTACCCCAGCAAAATTATTTAAATGGGGTAAAAGATCGGATGATCTCTGTCCAAGATGCGCGCAGGGCCCTGCGGATCTAATTCATATGTTTTATGGATGTCGGAGGTTAACCCCACTTAAAAATGATTTGAATAAATTCTGGGAAGAATTATTTGGACATCAGCTCCCGGTGTCAGCTATGCTATACATGCTGGGCTACGATTTTACACTTAGATTGAATAAAACCCAGGAATCATGTTTATGTATTGGGGTAACTGTATATAAGATTTTATTAGCGGATAGCTGGAAGGAAGCAGATTCCCCAACTTTCCAAATGTGACTGGCAAGGTTTTTGGCTATATATAATCACGAAACAGCAATCTATTCATCTAAAAGAACGCAATCTCGAATGCGGGGTCAGAAAATTTGAGAACCGGTTGAGAGATGGATGCACAGGGTTAAGGATCGAGCCGCTTGATTATGAGCTATATTGTTTAGTATTATATATACTTAATCTAGCAAAGTATGCAATTAAAACTATTATGTCTAAGCAGTGTTATATTGCCTTTTTTTGATTCCCCTATGCCTCTAGTACTTTACTTTCCCATCTCTGGAACTTGTATTTTGCTTTCTGTTTTGTATATATATTTTAAGCTGCTTATATGGATGATTATGATATAGTTTTTATGACTGTAAATATGTGATGCTGCTCAATAATTACATTTTAAAAAAATGATTTGTGCTTGTAATAAATATTTAAAAATTCTAAAGTTAACTTTATAGATGTCTCCTAGCTGTAGATCACAATATTAAATTCACTGTAAGGTATGTCTTAAATTAAACATACACTTGTCCTACTTTTAATACTATGCATCATGTCTAATCAACAGTAAGGCTGGACTACTAGTGATGTATTAATATTTAAATGGAAGGTTTTGGCCTGTCATATGGGGTTATGTTTACTGATCATATTGATCCTACAGTTAGGTTCCAGATGGCAGGCATGCAGTCATATTCACACTGTCACTGTGGTGGATGGCACAATAGGTGCACCAATCCATTTAACTTAAAGGCCCTGGGTACATTTTAATACCATATATCAGGGGCCTATATGAATTAAATACACAGACCAGGAGTATGCCCATTTAGTAATACTGAATGGTAGAACACAGGAACTTTACTGCTGGTAAACTGTGGTAAAACACCAAGAATAATTGGGGCTGAAAGAAACTGATCATAAACATATGATAATATGAGAATAAACAAATAAAAATGCAGCGTGAATAATAATTTTTCTTTTATCCAATTCACTCCGCTACAGGCGCCCAAATTCTAGTTGCAAATTGTCGCCGCCTCCCCCCTTTACAGGAAAAAACAGAGAATTCTAGCCGATGTATAGCTAATAGTCTTACGCGCCACTGCGCAAATGTAGGAGCTTCCGGAGAAAGCCACTGAGAAGTTATGCACAGCCCAACCTGCGACATAGCAATGAATATAAGGGCTGATTCATTTATGATTCATTTAAGGCATTACTGCCAGATAGTGTATTACCCACCTCTACCCCGAAAATCACAAGTGCCGGAGTCATTGTACATCTGATCTTAAATATAGTATTTATAAAACGTTCAATGTCATCAAGAAAGCCACGGAGGGATAAGCAGGAATAAAACATATGTATAGCATCGGCTGCCAGCAGCCCACATCGTGCACAGATATTTCCCTTTGTGGCACCCCATTTTGCAATCTTACCAGATGTGTAATATAAATCAAACATTGCCATATAACTTTGTGTCTTGAGCGAGCCTGACACAATAACCTGACTGGCAAGTTCCAACACCGAGGTTAGATCGATACCGGCCATGCCAAATTTCAACTCCCACTTAGCACTTTGAGCTGTCAAATCATCAGGGAGAATTGAAATAATATATTGGTACAATATTCCAATTCTACTTCTCTTCTTAATCAGTTCAATAAATGCCACTTTCTCCAGCATACCAGGGCTTTTCTTCAAATGTTTTTGGGTAAAGCTTTGGATCTGCAAATACTTAAATAAATCACGAGGAGATAGTTGAAATTTATCCCTAATATCACTAAAAGATATAACTGCAGCATCCTCAACCATATCACCCAGCCCATATACACCTTTACTTTGCCAGCTGTGCATAACTTGATCCTGGAAAATGCTAGGAAACATTCGAGTGCCTTTAAAAGACATATATATATTCATATTTGGGATAGCTAATTTCCTCCTGATCAATTGCCAGATGGTGCATGCAGCGATCAAGACTTTAAAACGCGTTCTCTTATAGTAGCTGGGTTCAAGAACCTCGAGTAAAATACCTTTTGCAGCAGCTTCCAACCCAATCTCAAAAATAGTAGGACTATTACAAACTGGTATGTTCGCTTTGTCTCCACAAATCCACACGCCCATTGCTTGTACCATTGCAGCCCAATAATACGTGGTTAGACTAGGCACCGCCCAACGCCCTCGATCACGAGGGAGACACATCAATTTGGCAGCCCTACGTGAACGCCTATAGCCCCATAAAAACCTTTGACAGACTCTATCTGCCTTTGCCATACTCGTTTTAGTGAACAAAAGAGGGATAGTCCTAAACAAATATAAAAACTTAGAAAGGATTAACATTTTAATAACTCTGCAACGTCCATATAAAGATAGATGCAGGCTATCTAATCGCTCTAGTTTAGAATTGACCTCATCTATAACAGGTAGAATATTTAAGTCCGGAATAATACCCACTACGAGGTTATATGAACCCCTAAGTACGTAGCTTCAGCAACCACTGGGGCATCTGATATTGCCATGCCAGGTGTCTGACCCACCTGCGTCTTAGAGACATTGAGCTTGTAGCCCGATATTGCTCCAAAACGTTTTGCTAATTGCTTAAGTTCGCTGACCGCAGATGGAACGTCTGATGTTAAAACAACTATGTCATCTGCGTACGCTAACAGATTATACAACATATTACTAGCTCTTGTTGGTTTTATACCCTGATTGGCCATGATATTTGAAAGAAAGGGGTCAATATACAAGGCGAACATTACTGTCGTGTGCCTCTAGTAATAGGGAAAGAGCTTGTCAGCTGGCCAGAGATACGAAGTTGCGCTCTCGGAAAGATATACATTGCGCTAATCGCCTGTATGAATTCTTTTGGAAATCTCTTCCACTTCAGGATGGCCCACATAAACCCCCAGGAGACCCCGTGGAACGCCTTCTCGGCCTCCAACAGGATCAACCCGAGGGGAGAGTTTGTAACATGGGCCCAGTCTAGTAATGTGATGGAACGTCTAACATGGTCAGCTGTATCCCGACCCGGCATAAATCCATGCTGATACCGAGATATCAGAGGGGTAATCACCTGCACCAGTCGGCCTGCCATTATTTTAGAGTAAATTTTAGAATCACTGTTGATTAAAGAAATCGGCCTGAATGATGATGGCAACAACTCAGGTTTTCCTTTTTTATAAACAAGACTATGGTTGTATTTTGCCAAGATTCCAGCACTATACCCCTCTGGGCTGCTCTTAATACCTCAAGAAAGTTCTGGCTAACGTCAGGTAAAAACATCTCATAAAATTCTAATGGGACTGCATCAGGACCACTGGCCTTGCCGTTAGCCAAAGATTTTACTGCAGTCACGACCTCCTCCCATTAAATGGGGGTGGCCAGGAGTTCAGCCTGTTCAGGGGTGATAACAGCTGTCTCAAGGTCTGCTAAAAAATCTTCTGCAGCACATACTACATTAAGCCTGGACGCGTCTTCTTGATATAGGCGGGAATAAAATTCCAGGAAGACTTCATTGACCTTTTCCTGTGTATCATACATTGTTCCACTATCATCTTGAATTTTTAGCACCTGACTCTGGACACTTCGCTGATGGGGTCTCTTGGCGAGGACCCTACCCGAATTCTCCCCAAACTCAAACATTTCTGTTCGATATTGTAAATACTTTAGCGCAAGATCTTTTCCAAGAGACTCCAAAAACCCAGCCTTAAGAATCGCCACCTTTTGTAAGCAATAGTCTATATCATTCCCATCCTTGATATTTAAAGTCAATGCAATTTCAGCCTCCCGAAGCTCTTTAACCCTGTTGCGCATCCGCTCCTGTTCTAAATTCCACCTATAAGAAGAGAAACTTTTAGTCTCACCCCGTAATACAGCTTTCATCGTGTCCCAGACCACTTGGTCTGTGGCGGAGCCCCTATTAATGTTCAAAAATTGAACAACCCATTTTTGAATATGTGAGCAGTACCCCATATCAGATAATAACTTTCTCTCAAACGTCCAATCTCTAGGTGGTTTCCTAGTTTGTGGCCGAGGACATTCAGCGATCAGTGGATTATGGTCAGAAAGGAGCCGTGGTAAACAAAAAATAGTGCTAACAGCTGCCACCTGTTTGGAAAAGAAAACAAAATCCAGCCTAACATTTTTCTTATGAGGTATAGAATAGAACGTAAAACCATCCTTTGTTTTCCTATGAAGATACCATAGGTCTGCAAGACCATGCTCCTGAAGAAGAGCCTGCAGGACTCTAAACACTTTTGGTTTCCTCCCCACGTAATTATAAGCACTGCCGCAACCATAAACATAAATTCTGGATATACATTATTATCTCCTATACTAATACCTAACATTATCAACTCATCCGTTAATTTGGTCTTTAACCCCAGAGATCTCTCCAGAAATTCCTCTATTGCCAATTTTAAAGTGTAAAGTTGTGGGCATTGTGCAAACATATGAGTAATATTGGCGCTTGTTGAGTTGCAGCGTGGGCAAGTTATTCCAGTGCTCCCCCCCCCCCACTGGGCAATTCTAGCAGGTGTAGGTACAACGAGTAGACTGTCTTATAGTGTTGAGTTTGTAGCGTTGCTGAGCACAAGACAGTTCGGCCTAGGTCTAATGAGGCTTGAAGAGCTTCAGGATGGGCCCTTACTTGTTCCACCCATTTATTGCCATATTTTTCTCTATCATCTGTTTTATATTCCTGTAATTCTGTGTACAATTGTCTAATCGTGGACTGTAGACTGCTACCTAAATAGTCCATTATCCTGCAATTTGTCAATCCTGCTGTCCCACCCCGTTGTATTTGAAAGTAGCTCCTCACTTGTAAGTATTTAAAAAAATGATTCCCTGATATTTTAAATTTGTTTTGGATATCCTGGAACAGTAAGAACCCTCCTTTTGCATCCAACAAGTCTCCTAATTTCTTAATCCCCCTGCCATCCCACTCTTTCATGACTGCATCCCTGAAAATCTCTGCTGGAAGCTCGTTGTTCGTATACAGCCTCAGGTATCTATTATACCTCCCCAATCCTAGCTTTTTCTTAATTACCCTCCAGATTTTATATACAGCGCTCAAAGTCTTGAACCTCGTGTGTTTAAAATAGACAAAATCCACTGTCGTTACTAAGGCATTCTCTGCCGCCTTTCCCAAAATTGCTTCGTAGACGTTCACTTGACACGACCTCTCACCCTGCTGGTCACTTCCTCCTAATAACCCTTTAGAATATTGGAGAGATGCCGCCCAATAATAAAATCTAAAGTCCGGTGCCCCCCAACCTCCCTTCTCTCTTGATAGTGTCAAAAATCGATATGCTCTACGTGTCTTCCCCTGTGCCCAAATTAATCTATTCACTGTTGATTCTATTCAATTAAACCATGTGCCATCAAAATATAAGGGAATTACTCTAAAAATATATAGAAATTTTGGAAAAGTAACCATTTTAATAAAATTAATACGACCCATTAGTGTCAGATGTAGATTATTGACTCTCTCCATATTTCTTTTAACCTTCCCTAAAAGTGGTTCCATGTTAATCTCTAGTAGGTTCTCTAAATCCGCAGTCACCCTGACTCCCAAGTACATTGCTTCTGAAACTACTCTTGTATCTTCAAATATTGTATATCTATTCTGCACTACCTGTGTCTTTCCTCTATTTATTAGATACCCTGAGACCGCTCCGAAATTCCCTGCCTCTTGTTCTATTTCAGTCAGTGCCCCCTCCGGTGCTGGTGTTGTAATAGCCACGTCATCCACGTAGGTGAATAATTTGAAATCCTTCTTGTGCAGTCTGACTGAGGGGATCCTATTGTTATGTGTGAGCCTTCTTAAAAGCAGGTCCAGATATATGGCAAATAGTAAAGGCGAGGCTGGACAGCCCTGTCTACTCCCTCGTCTAATCTGCACTGCCTTCCTATAGGATTTATTAATTCTTATCCTGGCTAAGGGTTGTTTATAAAGTGCCTGGATTGCTGTTATATATCCATTGCCTATACCTGCCCATTCCATGGCTTTCCAGAGATAGTCCCAGGAGACCCTGCCGAAGGCCTTCTCGGCATCCAAAAAAATAGCCGCGACAGGGTCTCCTGCAGCCTCCGCTGCATCTAAGGTGGTGATCATCTGCCTAGTATGTTGGGTAGTCCCTTTGCCTCCGATAAAGCCATGTTGCGCTGGGGATACCACCCCCTCTATAACCTTGCTCAACCTATTATCCAGTGATTTAGAAAATATCTTTGCATCCGCATTTAGTAACGTTATTGGCCTATATGAGCCTGGTTCCATTGGAGGTTTGTCCTTTTTAAGTATCACTATGATATCCGCACAGCCCAAGATTGTGGGACTATTCTACCCCCCTATGGCATACAGCAAATTGCCCACATGTCCTTAGCTAGCACCTCCCAAAAGGTCTTATAGAACTCTGAAGGTATCTGATCTTGACCTGTTGCTTTGCCAGAGGGGAGGCTGAATGCCGCGTCCCTTACCTCCTGGACTGTTAGCTGCAAATCTAGCTTATCCCTCTCCTCTGTGCTTAACCCTACCTGTGGATTTACGTTATTTGTGTCTTGCTCGTATAAGATTTCGTAAAACCTTCTAAACACCTCCTGTACCTCCTCTACCTTATTAACAATTGTCCCTGTACTATTCTTAATTTCTTTTATCTCCCCTGCTGCTAGTGTTTGTCTGGTCCTAATTGCCAGGAGGTGTCCTACCCTCTCATTAAATTCGTAGCATTTTTCTTTTTTTGCTAGATAATTCCCTACTATTTTCTTCGCCAATGTAGTGCCTGCATCTGCCTTCTGTACTTCCAAGGCCAGCAGGATTTGCTCAATAGGTTCTTGCCTACCTATTGCAGCCACTAGGCCCTCTTCTAGGTCCACCAGAGCTCTAATCATAAATTCATAGAAACTATAGATTGCATAGCTAGGGAGACACCCTACAAATAAAATTTCCAAGATAAAAAACAGTGAAAAATAATTATTGTAGAGAGGTTTCTCCTATTCCACCTATGCATATGAACAGTTACAATTGACATCAGTGTCTCCTCAGAATGAACCTTATACCAAACACATAGAATATCGAATTAAATCAAAAAACATAAATCGAGGAGTGCATATTTGTTTAGAAAGAAAGATACACTAATTAATATTCCAGCAAATAATTGACATTATGATTAACCCTACCCACCACCAAACATTCCAACTGTCATATAAACAAATAACCAGTTATAAGTTTCTCAATTTCAAGCTCCAATTCTCCAATTCTAGGTAGGACATTTAACCCCATTTTAGTATTTGTTAGCATTTTTAACATTTTTAGTATTTTTTGCATTTTTATCCTTTTTTAACATTTTTTTTAAGATCAGATAAGTAGTCCTGCGCCATCCTACTAGAGGTAAAATACCTCGTTTGACCATTAGTAATGACCTTTAGTTTGGAAGGATTGAGCAGAAAAACCTGGGCTCCTACTGCTTGAAAGGGAGCAAATAATTTCTGCATTTGCCATCGTTCGTTAACAGTTATCGGACAGAAGTCCGGGCGAACAAAGAACTCGCATCCCATACCAGTACGTTTTTTCCCAGGATGCGCTAAATCATAGAGAGCTTCTCGCAACAAATAGTTATTCAGGCAAATTAATATTGCCCTTGGGTATGAGTTTTGATCACCCTGTCTGTCTCTCCCGCGCTGTCGCACTGCAAACGGGAACCTATGAGCTTGATTTAACTTCTTTTTCCAGTTCCATGTTACCAGTTCTGGAAATGCCTCCTTAAACAACTGAACAACAAACTTGCAAGGATCAGTCCCTTCTTTTGTTTCTGCAATCCCAAGTATGCGTAAATTATTACGGCGTGATCTATTTTCTAAATCCGTAAGCTTCCAGTCCACATCAACTTTCGAATTCTGTAAGGACTCTACTGCGGTTTGTTGCTTCAACAAAGTATCTTCTACAGAGGATACTCTCTCCTCTACTTCCACCACATGTGATGTAACTTCTGCACATGTTTTAATTAAGCACCGTACAGTATTCTGTAATTTCCTTACAGCACGTAATTTCCGTGTTTGGATTAAGGGCATTATGTTTTCAATCAGAAGTGCTTTCCGTGCAACCACCAAATATTTAAACACCGATCCCAGGTGGTTCCATCACAAGCCAAGGAATGGGATCAAATAGGTTTGAGAGGCTGTGCGGGACCTTAAACCAAGTAAGTACCATGCACTGCATATCGGCACTCTCAGTGTCAACAGAGCAAGGCGAAACGAAGGATCAGCTCGCCTAGATGTCCCTGTAATTGAGGTTTTCGCATATTCTCCTTTCTTTCCTCTTGCCTCAATCCTCACCGCAACGATGATTGCCTCAGGACCACCCAAAGGAGCCTACCGGTCCTATGCAAAGCATTTTGCCTCCCCAACGAGGGTAAAAACATGAATGAATGGGTATGAATAAATTAAGTCGCTGTGTGAACCTTTACGAATGTATTCCGTTTCCTTTACTTTTAATTTTCACACTCAGAATAACAGCAGCATTCAGCTGTTTGTAGAGACTGGTACGTGACAGGGACTCCCATCTCTGTATTCCTAGTGGAAGTAACCTTTGCCTTGAAGAAAGTCCAGGACCTATACGGTCAACCCAGGACTGAAGCATGTTGGCACTAGGGTCTTAGGACCATAACACTCCTATTGACCCGTTTTTAAAGATTTTTTTAACAACCCTGACAGACCCAAGAATAACGGTAAACCAGGGGTCTGCCTGAAGTTTTTTATTCTTTAATCCCCCTGGTCTTCACTTATCATAAAAGCTCCCAACACTGTGGTTGAGCCTGTAGGCGACGGGGTGACCTGATGATGAAGCATGTCACCACACTTGATATTTCCCCCTTATTTTACAGTTAGACTTCTGTTCTACTGACCACATGCTGGTTCATTGGAGTATTTTTTGTGGATGAATGTTTTGACATGGAGGGTCATATTCCGAAATAGGATCCTCTCAACCCTTCAGGTACGGGGAAGTTTCCCCATAACCTTATAGAATAAAGACACTATAAGCACCCATGTAATGAATGGGAATTTTGGCTTCAATGATTTGCACTGCACACTCTTAAAAAGCTTGGATTCTAAATCTACAAATGTGTACACCCTGTGTATATGCAAGGAAATTATAGAGCAAGCAAAGACACAGCTATGAACTCCCACACAGTGGACCCCAATACATGCATTCCACTTCTAATATGCTTCCAACCTGAGGGACAGATTTATGAAGCCAGGCCAAGTAACCCTGCATGGCTTTGCGTGGCCTCATAAATCCTGAGTAAGGCAATGCCGCGCAAATCGTTGCGTCTTCTGACTCTGCACCCAGGAGGCGTTTCATGTGCATTGTGGTGGGTTTTCCCACATAACACCCATGGATTTTTATGCTGCCTCAGATTTACAAAATCATGTAAACCTGGGGTAGCTTCAAATATGCATGCCTCCCGAGGTGATGTGTTGCCAGGAAAAATATCTTTATTTCTCCTAGTTTTTTCCTCTTTCTATGTGAGCTGCATTCTGCAGCACACATAGAAAGAGGAAAATGCTTCTTAGGATTGTTTTGAGCAGGAAGTGGCCCTTCCTGCACAAAAGCAATCCTGTATGCAACAGAGGTACCTACGTTGGTGCCAGGCTGCCGATACTGCACAAGCACAGAGAGAAAGGACAGGGAATCCCTGCCCTTTCACTTTGGCGTACGCCAGTGCAGCAAGGTGCCTTGCTGTGACTGTGAGCAAATCTGAATTATATTGGTTGAGGCCCTGACAATGCAAACAGACTAGAAAGGAATCAGCTGCATGGTCATTGTCATGAATCAGTCCAATGGTGAGTGCAGTCACTGGGTTAGGACAGAGATGGAGAGATGCCAAGGTTGGCAAATACTAGCTGGAATGAGGGGGCTTTGGTTGAAATTCTTCATCAGATGGAGATCCATGTACAAAGGAAAATTCTGTATAACAATTATAAGAACAATGTGTATCTAGATAATATTTGGTGGAAAGGCAGCAGTTCAGCTGTGAAGTCTAAGGACTCACTTAACTATGAAGGTACTTTTGTTCATCCTGTTTTACCCTGCTTTTGCTAAGAATATGCAGAGTGCCACTGTTGGACTCAGCCCTTTTGGGAGGATCATCCCCAAACGTTTTGCCTTCACTCCTCCATTTCTTTATAGAATTGTATTTTGGTTTTAGCTCTTGGACTCTGCTAACCAACGTTAAAGTGCCTGCTGTCTCTCTTTTAAACATGATAGAATTGGGTTATACCAAATTGGCATATTTAATTTAAATCCCTAGTAAAGTGGCACTACCTGTGCCCAGGGCCTGTAAATTAAATGATACTATTGGGCCTGCAGTACTGATAAGTAGCTCTTTAAACATGGCTCAGACCTGCCATTGCAGCATGTGAGTGCAGTTTGAAACTGCCATTTCGATCTGTTAAAATAAACCTTTTGTCAAGCATAAATCTTCCATTTTAATACAAATAAGTCACAGTAAGGGTAGGGCCTAAACAGCCCAGAAGGCAGGGTGAAGTGAATTTAAAAAGTTTGAAATGTGCTTTTAAGTTTTACATGTCCTCGCATTGAAAAACATTTAAATTTGTTTTTCACTACTGCAAGGCCTACCTTCTCAATGGGATAACATTGGTGTTACCGTATTACATTTAATATGTGGTAACTTCGAATTGGGACCAAAAAGACAGGTTGTGTTTGGTGTCTAAAGCATTGTGATTGAAAGCCCTCAGTAATAGTAAAGTTGGATTTTTACACTGTGAATGCTATAATGGCAATCATTATAATCCCAGGTATCATTGACATAGAATGGCAAAGAGCCATGTTGACAAATACATTGCATTTTTAATCCCAATTCAGAAAACACCACTTTTAGAGAGTTGCCATTTTATTGTCCTAACCATTTGGTGCCTGCAGCCTGTTACTTCGTCACATGACTAGGTGTAGCTGGCAGTTGTTCATTCTGTATTTTTCTTAGACAGTGAGACAAAGGGAAGAAATGTATTGGCAGGATCAGCCACTCTGAGGAGTCAATGAGGAGGAGAGGCTGTCACCTACCACACTTTCACATTACAAAGACTCTGCCTGGGCACTTTCACCAAGGTCTTCTCACTAGTCTATAGTGTCACCAAACAAGCTATGGCCAGGACACAGAGTAATGGGATGCTAGACATCTTAGGGGTGAAACCTCTAGAAGCTTCCTCTACTTCAAAGTGGGGACTAGTTATAAATATTGGACCTCAGACACCTACCCTTCAGTACACTTCTGGACCTGTGGAAACGCTCCCATGAAGAAGGACTGCTGTTCTGCTAAAAGGACTGCCAATCTGCTACACTGCTGTTCTGAAGTACTGCTGCGCTGCTGTGCTGACCTGCTGCCCCTCTACCCTCCTGCCTGAGTGAGAAGTACTGGACCTGTATCTGTTGAACCCAGGAACACCAGAGTGACTCCAAGGGCTAGTTGACTGGCCTTCTGACTAGTGCATCAGGAACAGAAGGCACCAATGATCTTGAATCAAGCACCTGAACTCTGCCTTCTTTGATTTCTACCAGCCAAGTGGTGCCACACCATTCCTGGACCCTTGGAATTGCTCTTCTGCCCCATGTGTGGATCCATTAGAACCAACACATCTCCTCTTCAAGCAGAACCATTGTCTCTGTTAGTTGGACTTTTCTGTCACAAGGACTCTCCATCATCCTTGCAGCCCGCAGCCTTATCAGAACTTTGTTGCCCATCACATCCTCGATGCAGGCCCTTGCATCGCAAATCCCTCATTGATGCTAGACTCGACAACAATGCCAAACTTATCATCGCAGACTTGCAGCTTCTCAGACATGACGCATCACGCTGACTGCATAACAGATCTTCAACGCAGGACTTCGCATCGCAGGCCCCTTGTCATTTGGATCCTCGATGAAGGTGCAGGACTTCGCATCACAACCTCACAGCTCCTCAGAACCAACACATTTATTGGGATGCCTGATGCATCTTCAACATGGGACCTGGCAACGCTACACAAACAGGATTTAAATTACTCTTTTCTAGCCGGCCTGACTGGGTCCCAGTAGCCGGCCCAAGCTCCATCACAGTTGGCCTGAACTTGTAACTTAGGACCTAATTTAGATCTCTGCGGATGAAATACTTTGTCACAAACAGTCTCTAAAGGATATACTGGGATCGTAATACGTAGGATGGGATCTCCATCACATTTGTAGTGGAGTATTCTCCTCCGTCAGTATCTAAATTAGGTTTTTGTCTTGGTCTAGTGTGATAAGATTCCCACTGTTGGCCCTTTGTGCTTCTTAATGCTATTTTCACAAAAATCTTTATAATTAGATATCTCCTGTTCTTCTGATTTTATTTTGTTGTTGTTTTATTTACTAAATAAATTTATTATGGTATTGGATACTTTTTGTGAGGTGTTGTCACATTATTAATGTTTGAGTGCTGCATAAATACTTTACACATTGCATCTAAGTGAAGCCTGACTGCTCTGTAACAAGCTACCGCAGAGTTGAGCCCAGGATAATTTGGGGTCTGCTTGTGCCTCATCCTGACAAGGATTGTTGTAGCTACTTGAGTAGGATTTCACCCCCTACACCTAGTACCACAATTCCCTAGAGACACAAAGATGTTTTTCTAAATATTTTACATTTTTGAAAAAGATAACATTGATTTCCAGTGATTTGCCTGTTATCAATATCCCTCATTACCTTTCGTTGAAATACCTACTTTTTTCTGTGTATTTCAATTGATTGTCTATGAAAATTTAGTGGCAGTAACCCAATACATTTTTCTTACTACAGTCCTTAATTTATTCTATTTATTGTATTGTTTTAGTTGAGTTCTTGCCTACTTAATTACCTCTCTAATAGTAAGCTGCAACCTTTTGAAAGTGTTCAGTTTTGCTAAAATATATTTTCATTAATTTCAGTTGGGAAATATGCAGAAATGTAATTCTTGAGAATATGAATAATACAATGAATACAAATCATTTGTTACAAGCTTTGTATTAGAAATGCTTCTCATGTGGTTTTTATAAATTTTTCACATGTCTGCATTAAAAATGATCTATGTATGTAGCTTATTCTGCTGAATGTGGCAAAGGCTCACAGGAAATTGTTGCTACTCTCACCTTCTTTTCCTGGAGTGGATATGACCAATGGTATTTTTCAAAGGCTTCTGTTCATCAATTTCTTCCTCTCATATTTGCTTATCAACAAGGACCAGGTGCATCCTTTGAAGGAAGTATGGAGGTCGGAGTGAAAAGTCTACCATTTCATATGAAATGGTAGCAGTTGTGCTCATGAGAAGTGTGTTTTCTTTGATCTCAAGGGCAGAAGAAAGCTGGTTTTGAAAGGAGTTTGAATAGAGGGGGAGAAGAATGCCAGAAAGTTTCAGAGCTGCCATTCCGGGATTCTGTAGTATACAGAACTCTGATATGACTTGGACTCTAAAGTCCTTAGCAGAGATAGTAACTGTGTTACAATACAGTAAAATATAATCAAGGATAGTG
Organism: Lissotriton vulgaris; assembly: GCF_964263255.1. NCBI lineage: Eukaryota > Metazoa > Chordata > Amphibia > Caudata > Salamandridae > Lissotriton > Lissotriton vulgaris. The sequence goes on along the minus strand of NC_141691.1, from coordinate 1,565,878,654 downwards.
CCAGGAAATTTGTTTAATTTGTTTATGGGTTGTCTCAAATCAAATGTTAAAATGTTGTCAAGCCACTTTCCAGTTGAAAAGCTGAATTAAAAAATAAAATTATAAGGTGGCTTGCAGTATATGGACAGCTTCCTATCTGCCTGATGAAGGGCTCTGTAAAGGAATTTCAAGCTTAAGTTGCCTTGGGTCTGTGAAACTGGAAAAGCCAGTCTGAAAATTAAAGGAACTGAGCTCATTCTTACCCCACTTCACTTAGACAAGCCTCTTGCTGGGAAATTGTGAAAATTTCAAATGACAGTCACAGAAACATTTTAGTTTACCTGTATCAATAAAAAGACGCCCAGTAAGCCTTGTCCTAATTGAACTCATGAACCAATGTCCAAGATGCCATATTAAATGGTTTGGAGACTTTTGCTGCACAAGAGAAGATGTTTTAAAGTTTTTGAAAAAAGTTGTCTCTTTAACTTTTGAAACCATAGATGATAGGAACAAGGGGCCCGATTAACAGAATGAACTTAAGACTCAATCCTAAACTTACTACTAATTTGGGATTCACAGAATGCACTTACTCATTTCGGTATTCACAGAAGGCACTTACTCATTCCGGTATTCACAGAAGTTAGTAGTCCTAACTTTAGGACTCCTAAATGCCTTCTGTGAATACCGAAAGTCTTAAAATTAGGATTTTTCTCAGTTTAGTAATAGTAAAGTTAGGACTCCTAACTTTAGGACTCCTAAATGCCTTCTGGGAATACCGAAAGTCTTAAAAAGTAGGATTTTTCTCAGTTTAGTCGTAGTAAAGTTAGGACTCCTAACTTTAGGACTCCTAAATGCCTTCTGTGAATACCGAAAGTCTTGAAATTAGGATTGTTCTCAGTTTAGGAGAACTAGAGATACTAGAGTTATTTACAGAAGCTTTCCCGGAAGTAACCCAGTGGCAGTGGGATGCGGAGTTACAAAGAGCTCCTCATTTTCCTTTTCAGCAGAAAAATGCAAAGGGAGCAGCGAATACAAAACCAAGAGCTATATTAATCCGTCTTAACAACTTTCTTGCTCGTGAAGAGTTGTATGACTTGGCCAGACCGGACAGAAAGCGAAAAGCTAAGGGTGGGGAATTCTTTGTCCGTCCGGACTATTGTCACGCTACTGTACAACTGTGTTGGAAATTACATCAACTTATACCCTCTTTCCAAGCTAAGGGAGCGCAAACATTTCTATTAAACCCGTCAAAACTGAAGATAATCCATAAAGAGAGAACTCATTTTTTGACTTCTGAGAGAGCAGCAAAAGAACTTCTGATTTCAGTTTAAGAACTGCGTTACAATCTTTCTTCCTCTAGTAAACTCTGAATTGAGATTTTTTTTCTGATTCTAAAGTTTAGACTTCCGGGCCCTTATTTATGAGGCCTTGCGTCAGTTTTGCGCCGCCGGTGCGTCACTTTTTGTGACGCACCAGCGGCGTAAAATATGCGCCTTGTTGCGCCATATTTAAAAAGTGACGCATCTAGGTAGATGCGTCACTTTTTAAACCCCTGCGCCACATTATACCTGCGCCAGGTATAATGTATGCAGAGGGGGCGTTCCCCCGCAAAAAGCCTCGTAATAGTGACGCAGTGAAATCTATGAGATTTCACTGCGTCACTTTTAGGATGCTGTTGCGTCAAAATCTTGCGCCTGCATCACAGCAGGCGTAAGACTGACGCAAGCCCTTTCACATGGGGCTTTCCCCATGTGAAAGGACGCATTGCTGGAGTTGCGTCACTTTTGTGACACACTCCATCAATGCGTCACTTTTGCGCTTACAGATACGTCTGTAAGTCCTTGCGACATGATGCGTCATACATTAAATATGACGCATCAGGAATGTCGCAAGGAGTGCGCAGTGAAAAGTGACGCATCACTGTTTTCACGCAGCGATGCGTCACTTTTCATAAATGAGGCCCCCTGTTTTTCAGGGTTTCTCTCTCTTTCTTTTTTTTCTTCTTTTTTTTGCTCTCACAGTCTATGCAGGGCAAATGGTGAGAGTGATGGGGGCGAACAGGGCTCAGCGAGACGCACTACGTCTCTCATTCCATCACATACAGCGGCTTCTCAGCCTCTAAGCCCTTTTTGGGTTGGGTTCAGGGTGGGTTTGGTTGGGGGTGGGGGGACACTGGTGGAGGGAGGGGGTGGAAGGGTGGTGGGGCAAGTGAGAACAGAACTGAATGTATTAATATAAGCAAATGGTGTAACATATCAAGTAAATACTTGTATCAATCTGCTATGCTTTTTTTTGTGAATATGAAAACTTTAATGTTCATCGGTTAGAAGACTGCCTTTCACGGTTTGTTATGTATTAATCTTCTTAAGAAATCGAGATGGGAAGAGTAAGGATATGTTCATGGAATATTTGTGGATTGAATAATAGAAAGAAAAGGGGGATAGCATCACAGATACTTCATGATTTGAAGGTTGATATATTGTGTTTACAGGAAGCGCATGTAATGTGGAAGGATAGGCGATGCTTTAATGACCTGGGGATGCAAATGGTGGGATGTACCCGTCAAGGTACTACTACAAGGGGAGTAGCAATCTTGATAAAAAGGGGAGTGGGAAGCGCCAAACGGGTTAAAACTGATGATTATGGTAGATGGATAATTTGTGAAATTTTAATGGCAGGAATCTCTTGGACCTTATGTTCGATTTATGGTCCTAATTTGGATGATCCCGAAATATTGTATTTTCTTAGCTTGGAACTGGCAGGTTGGCCAGGCCCATTTATAATATGCGGAGATTTTAACATTCATATGGAGTCCAATTTTGATAGAAGGAGTGACCTGCTGTATGGGGAGAAAAAAAAGAAGATCTTTAAAGCTATACAAGGCTTAGTAAAAGAATTTGGTCTGGTGGATATCGGCTTCGCTAAACGTACTACTGCTCCAGGATATACTTTCTTTTCCGCCCCGCACCAGAAATTTGTGCGCCTAGATAATTTTTTTATTTCCTCCCGGTTCTCTAGAGACTTAAGATATGAGATATTTCCTAAGATTATCTCCGATCATAATCCAATAATGATAGAAATCAATTTACCCTCAAACATATCGCCCAAGGGAAATGCATGGACGTTTGAGCGCAAACTGTTGGCAGACCCACTATATATTGAATATATGGGGAGGTGGATAAATGAGTACTTTGAATTTAATTGTGGCTTGGCTTCTAACCAAGTAGTTTGGGATGCTTTTAAAGCCGGCATTCGTGGAGAGACTTTGGCTTACTCAATTAGAAAGCAAAAGGAAGGTCTGACAATATCAGCCATTTACTATACGAAATTGCATGACTGCGAAGCCGAATTAGTTGCAGCTATTAAGCTTGAGCAAGATACCAAATTAATTAAATCAAATCTGGCAATCCATAAATCCAGACTGTACGAAATTTTTGCAAACAATTTTAGCGGAACAGATAGCAACCTTCCGCTCTCAAGTGTATGAGGTTGGTGAGAATGCAGGCCGTATATTAGCCAAAAAGATCAGGCAGAAAGAAACGCTTAATGAAGTTAACAGTATACAGGACGATAATGGACAAATTCTTGAAAAACCTGAAGAAGTCGTAGAAGTTTTCCAACAATATTATATTAAACTGTATAATGAGGAAGTTACAACTTATTCCTTGGAAGATGTTTTGAATTTTTTGTGGAGGTGAGCCCATTTCAAAAATAACCCCAACTCAGGCTGAAATTCTGGATACAGATATCACTTGGGAAGAGGTGGAAATTGCTATTCTTTCTCTGGCAATGGGAAAAGCAATGGGCCCTGACAGTATCCCTTTGGAATTTTTCTGAACATTTTGCCATTTATTAAAGAATGATCTGCTACTTATCATCCAAGAAGCACAGAAAGGCGATGCACCGGAATCATGGTGTCAATCAACTATTATGGCCTTTCTTAAAAAGGATAAGTCGCCTCTATCGTCTGCCTCTTATAGGCCTATTTCGTGTTTGTATTAGCACTAAAGTGGGTATATTGCGAGATATCAGAGATCAGATAGAGAAATGTGAAGTTAAAATAAGAACACTTGAAATGGAATATGAAAGGACGTAAGATGTCACTATACTAGGTGACCTCAGAAAGGCATTCACTGGGCATCAAATGTATGCAGCTGATGAACTAAAATAAGTTACTAAACGGCCTTTAGCCAAACAGTATGGGGAGGGTGGAAGGCCAGGTAAAGTGCTTGCATCGAAAATCTGCGAAGGGAAGGCAACACAAACTGTGACACAAATCCGGGACGCAGAGGGCACACTACTGACACAGCCGGAAGATATACTCCGCTGCTTTGTAGATAGCTACAGCGCCTTTTACACCTCCAAGCAAACACCACCCCCGGAAGAAACGTTTGAATATTTACACGATATTGCCATTGCCTGGCTGTCCGACCGGCAGCGTGAATACTTAGCGATGCCCATCACAGTAGAAGAGGTGACAGACATTATTCGCTCACTACCAAATGGAAAGGCACCCGGCCCAGATGGGTATACCTGTGCGTTTTACAAAACATACGCAGACACTTTGGCACCACATCTACTCGCCATGTACGGAAATGCCTTTGATCAAGCCACATTACCACCATCTCTGCGAGAAGCTGTACTGATAGCACTCCTGAAACCCAACAAGGACCCAGACCTCTGTGACTCCTACCGTCCTTTATCACTGCTGAATGTGGACTCGAAAATACTGGCCAAAATTCTGGCGGTCAGATTACAACCCTTGATGACTAATTTGATATTGACAGACCAGGCTGGGTTCATACCCACAAGGGCAACCTCGGACAACATTAGAACATTGTTTGCAATGTCCCATTATTTAACCCCTGACACTAAAGCGGTGACGGTTATGCTCGATGCCGCCAAGGCATTCGATTCGATCGAATGGCCATATCTGCTCAAAATACTCCAACGCATGGGCTTTCCCGCAAGATTCATAACATGGATATCGCTCCTTTACACTAACCCTGTAGCCAGGGTACGTGTGAATGGCTACATTTCAAACCCATTTTACATCAAACGAGGCACAAGGCAGGGATGCCCTCTCTCACCCTTACTCTTTGCGCTTGCGTTAGAGCCGCTTGCATGCATCATTAGACAATCGCACAATCATTCAGCTCTACATTTCCCGAGTCGCCCATTGCATATATCCATGTATGCGGATGACATGCTGTTATACATTAGAGACCCCGACCAGAATATGAACCCGGTACTACGCGAATACATTAAATTTGGCAGACACTCTGACTTACAGATCAATTGGGAGCAATCATTTATAATCCCACTTACTGACACCACGTCACAACATGCCACAGATTTCCCACTGGATTGGCAAACTGACCCGATCCGATATTTAGGGATATGGTACAGCAGAGACCCTGAAGAAATTATCCGCACAAACTATGATAGAGTGCTGGATAAGATGAGGGAACAAATCGACAGGTGGATACAACTGCCACTATCGTTGGCAGATCGTATTGCCATAGTAAAAATGAATATCCTCCCCAAGCTCTTATACCTATTTAACAATATACTAATCACACCCCCGAAAGCAGTGTTCAAAAACATAACCTCGCTGGTTCTCAAACTCATATGGGCGGGTAAACAAGCACGCATAGATTTACAGACATTGACTTTACCCTATGAAAAAGGTGGCTTTTGTGTGCTGGACTTTTATCTGTACTATCTCTGTGCCCAGGCACAGTACGCCACATACTGGTACCATGCGGTTCCTTATTTAACACACACAGGGGTGGAGGAAGGGGACGCCCTTCAATTGCGCTGACCGCAGTGATTACGCATAAACGCCCGCCATTACACACGGCAGATATCAACACGGTTGATACAACTGCGGCCGCTTGGAGGTCACTTGGCCGGTTGACGCACAAAACACCACTTTATGCACCTGCATTGCACCACCATCCCCAGATCTCTGTCGCTATCGAGCAAGTAGGTATGGGTCTACTAAAACAGGCCGGCATTGACACATTTGGGGACCTCTATCATGACGGCGTCTTCAGGAACATAGACGATCTGTCTTATATTAGCAATCAAACCACACTGTTCCGTTTCACATATTATAGATTACAAAGAGAGGCCCGTGATCTATACCCGAACTATCCGACAGAACCCCCCTGCTTGGAAACACTACAGTGCATCATCACCTCCTCAAATTCGACACACCTAGTTTCCCGATTGTACAAAACAGCCCAAAGCGAGATCCCATTCACTTCCACTAAAGCATGGACGCGCTGGAATGAGGCATTGCCAGACCCACTGTCTGAAAGAGAATGGTACACTACATGCACGCTGATTAAGTTACTCACTCCTAATGGTAATTTACGCATCCAACGCAGCCTTTGTACACCCTTGGCTGGTCCTGCCCGAAAATACAGGACTACTGGGGTCAAGTAACCGCAATGCTTCAGAAAATGGTGGGGGTAGAGATTGAATGCTCTATAAAAGTGTGCTTGTTAGGCCTGCTCCCCGGGGTAAAAGCCGGGAAACGTAAGTACTGTGCAATTTCTCTGCTTTTAGCCAAAAGGCAAATACCTCAGTGTTGGGGAGGCACGAGAGTACCAGACACGAAACAATGGCTGAAGGATCCTGCACACTGCAGAACTCAACTGCTGACTTATGAAGCTAGATCTAGCCCAAAAGACTATTGGACTTATTTAACGATTTATTTGCAGAATGTGGATGCCTCCGAAACTCTGTGAACTCTACTACAACGTGCACCAAGTTGCTTTGGGTTTAATACGCGATACATGTGCACTAACTTGATGCTACTTTATAAACTGTACTGAATATAACATTGACTCATCGATATCATACATGTTGGGATGAAGGATGCGGGAATGTACTGGTATTTGTTGTAGTACCATTTTCGATGGTTGTACTTCTTTGTTTCTGAAAATCAATAAACAGAATTTAAAAAAAAAAGTTAAAGGTAAAACGTTTGACTAAGACAAACTGAGAACCACACTGGTTACACTCAAAGGGCCTAGTTTCTGAAAAAGTATGCATCGCAGCGTGAAAGCAGCGATGCGTCACTTTTCAGTGCGCACTCCTTGCGACATACCTGAATCGTCATATTTAATGTATGACGCATCATGTCGCAAGGAGTTACAGATATGTCAGGATTTCTGACGTATCTGTAAGCGCAAAAGTGACGCATTGCTGGAGTGTGTCTCAAAAGTGATGCAACTCCAGCAATGCGTCCTTTCACATGGGGCAAGCCCCATATGAAAGGGCCTGTGTCAGTCTTACGCCTGCTGTGAGGCAGGCGCAAGATTTTGACGCAACGGCATTCTAGAAGTGATGCAGTGAAATTGCATAGATTTCACTGCGTCACTTCTTCGAGGTTTTTTGCGGGGGAACGCCCCCCTGCATGCATTATACCTGACGCAGGTATAATGTAGCGCAGGGGTTTACAAAGTGACGCATTTGCTTAGATGCGTCACTTTGTAAATAGTGCACAACAGGAGGCATGTTTTACACCACTGATGCGTCACAAGACAAAAAGTGATGCCTCGGAAGTGCAAAACTGACGCAAGGCCTCATAAATGAGGCCCAAGGAGTGGCTAGTTCTCATTCAACCTCACTCCATTGACTTGCATTACATTTTTAATTCATATTGTTTCAATGTCATTGTTTTCATTCTAATAATTTGCAACTTTTGATCCCTACAAAAACATTTTAAGCAATTTGGTGTACTTTTAATCAACAACTCATTTTCTTTCTAACTTATTAATTTCTTAGCTATAATGTTTTTCTGGTGCTACTGTTCATGCAACAACAAAAAGTACAGAGTTCCCCGGGAAAAGTCAACTAAATGACTAACACTAACCTCTCTTTCATAGAGGTAAACAGAAAAAGTGAATGTTGTGAACCCTTTACGGAATTAGGGATACCTCACACAAGTCAACGGTTGGACGACTATTGTCATCCCACCCGATGATCGTCCAGCGTCATCATCGGTATCCTGCCCCTGCGACAGACTGGCGGTGCAATGCCTGTCGGGCAACAACGGATGCTGCACTTTGGCGGGAATCTTTTATTCCTTAGCCAAAGGGTGTGTGGGTGTGAGGGGCCTAAAAAAGTGCAATAGTGAGCGTGAGTGTAGTCTAAAAAAAGTCAGTAGAGTCCATAGGGCGAAATTTTAATGGCATGGCTCACTGCTTTATTAAAAGGAACGTTATGGGGTATTGAGGCGAGACAATTAAAGTAATCGAGCCTCATTCAACCCTTAGTGAACGTGTGGTCAACATGTTTCTTGCCACTAAGGCAATTCATTAGGACCAAAAAAGTGCTCATATAATTGCTGTAGATCCCTCAGTGATCAGAGGAATCGAGTATACGACCTGGTGTGTGTCGTAGGGCAATCCTTCGTCCAGTCCCTCCCCGGAACTAGGCAGGAAAAAGAAGAAGAAGAGTACAGTCAATAATATGTCTGTGTATCCCGGCCATCATAAGATGCAAAGATTACATGCTGGTGATGCACATCGGGGTATAGACGGGTATATGAAGACCCCATCATGGAGTGACATTCGAGTGAGAGAGACGGTTAGAAGATAGTGTGAACGAGGAATTACCGCGTTCTATATGTGCAAACAGTGCTCATTGAATAGGCATGCGACATGTGTGCCCTGGAATTGGCATGCACAGTAGTTTATACATGTATCGTATGCCGTAACATGCCATGCGTTTGTTTCTGTGTAATACAGACAACTGTGAGTGTGCGCATTCACACACGAAAAATAATAAAATTATTTCGAGACAACAGGAAAGGAGAGAACCATATTATCACTCTGGCTCATGGATAAATGGCAACCGCAGATTAGCGCCAGTGTGGTAGAGAGTCCTTATCGTGAGTCACCTAACTCGCTGGGAAAACGGTAACAATGCAATTCTTACCCGCAGTCCCCAGGTTGGAAATCCCTCAAGCTGACCTGGTGGGGCCAGAACTGGGTGTAAAAGTACCTAGAACGAGTAAACAGCACCGCCGAGTCAGGGAGTTATTTAGCGGCGCGGCTTACCGTCTACTGTAGTACCGCATGGATCCTCGACAAGGCGATCAGGAAGAAACGCTCGCGGAGGTCCTTGCGTGAATCAGTGCGCCTTACCTTGTCAGTTGCTGGCAGAGGGCGTCTAGTCACCTACCCCTCCCACATCGGTGTAACCGCAGGACAGCCGGTGGAACAGTGAAGTGCCGCTGCCTCAGATGAGAACGAGAAGCGCGGGCACCGTGGAGGCGTGTCCAAGGCGTGTTGCTAGGCAACGGGACGCCGATGTGAAAAGCGATGATTACCCCAGATGGCAGAAAGGGTAAAAGGTGGGCGCCATCTTGGAACGGGGAGGTAGTTTACTAGATGGCAAAAATGATTGCTAGGGAAGGGGCAATAAGTTTGTACACAGAGCTCTCTGGCGCCGTCTCAAAACGGGAGGATAGTGTACTAACTGGCATTGGAGATAACTGGGATAAGGACAATAAGTCCAGGTACTGAGCTATCTGGCTAGCAATGTCCAAGGCACCGCATCATTGAGACCAAGTTCGTCGGTGTGCAGACGATGGACCCATCTCTGCTCCAATCTGAAGAGAGCTTGTTGGTTCATTCCAGGTTGACACTCGAGGACAGTCCAACGTATGTTCTCAGTAGAGTGGTTGTGTTCTTTACAATGGTCGTATAGTCTTGTATGTGTCTTTACACAACGGATATTACTATTGTGCTCCATGATGCGCTGTTTCACAGGGCGCATCGTCATCCCAATATAGAGCATCCTACAGGGGCACACAAGGACATAGATACACCTTGAGCTGTTACAATTGGTATGTTTATTTATGGTCCAGGTAAAGTCCCCTTGCAGTTCGATGGTTTTCCCCTGGATAGTTTGGGGGCATACTACACAGGAGCCACATCTGTAATGTCCAGTGACTGGTGGGAGATCCCATAAGGTCTTGACCGGTCGAGTGCTCGATTTTTTCGGGCGGGTATGGATCAGCGTGTCTTTCAGGTTCGCTGTTCTCTTGAATGCAAAACGTGGCCACGACAGTTCCATCCCTGCGGAATTTAGGATCCCCCAGTGTGAGGTCACAGACTTTTTGATGAACGTTGAGTGCCTGGTGTAAGATGTAACACAAGTAATAGTGTCATCTTGCTCTTTTGGGTGAACTTCGAGTAAGGCATCTCTGTTGTTATTCAAGGCTCTTTTGAATGATTTCTTCAACAGTCGTGTGGGGTATCCCCTATCCTGGAGCTTGTGTTGCAGAATCTGAGCCTCTTGTTTTAAGTTTTACTACTGTTCATGCACCACAGTTTGTCTGTGAAGAGGGTCTTGATATTCTTGCAAAACTACCAATCCAAAAATAGGGATCATTCATAGAAATTTTGTTTTTATTTAGGAATCTATTGATTTTGAATATGTTCACCTACAGCTCATATCAAGATTGGGATCTAGTTTAACACTGCGGTGTTCTACTAGCAAGCATGAAGATGAATAGAGTGAGCAATGAAAAAACCATGAGATTGGAAGGCCAAATTTCTCTAACTGGCTGAGTCTATAATTAGGTTTTTGTGAAAAGACACACTGGCAAGGATATTCGATGAAGGAAAGAAGCTGGGTCATTGCCTTTCCTGTTGCTTTGCTGTTGAAGCCGCAGCCAAGACTGCATTAATTTGTATCCATAAAAGATTAACTCAATGATGCTTAAGGTATTTGCAACATATCATCTACTATGCCAATGATATAGATCACTGTCCTTAAACAACATAGCAACATTCTGGCATAAACACTGAGCAGTAGGCTAGACTCACTTTTGTTATTGCCTTATCAGTTCAGTTGCATTTAGTTTGGAGCCAGTTTCTTCAATCTACAAACCTTATTTACATGTTTAATGCATCATTGTTTGACTCCTGAGAAAGGCCCTTTCTTTGAGTGATGTTTAAGATGATGAGGCTGGGGTATTTTTCCTGCAATTAAATGTTGTACACCTAGCCAACCACCAAAGTAAAAATGAATGGTCATATGGCATTTCTATTAACAATTGCTAAAATACCCTGGCAGGTAACACCCCTGCCCTGCTCCGTTTTGCCATAGTTATGGAGCTTTTACGCTGTGAGAACTGCATTCACATTGAAGAATATGTCTTTTTTTTACTCATTGCCAGTTAATATCTGTGTAAGCACAACATTCCATTATTCATTAAAAGACCAAATAGAAATCACCCCCCAGTGTTTCAGGAAATTATACAATTTGGATTCTATAGGCCCCATTAGGATGGCGGGGCGGATGGCCCCCGCTAGGCCGACGGTAGCCACCGCCGGCCTGGCGGGGGCGATCTGCCCGCTATCAGTGCCGGAATGACCCCCGCCATAATAATTATTATGGCGGGAGTTCCGCGGCGGATGTAAAGACCGACCGCCGCTTTTCCGCCCCGGTCGCCTTGGGTCAGGGGCGGAAAAGGGTTTATATGGGGGCGGTGTCTATCAGACACCACCAGCCATATTTGGATGCGCTTTTACCAATGCCTTTCTGTGGCAGCATTGCCGCCACAGAAAGTCATGCGAGGTCTGTTGCGGGCCCCCAAGGACTCCGGGGGGTGCACATGAGGGGGTACCTATGATACCCCCCTGCATTTCAAAGCACTGCACGGTGCCTGTAACATTGTGCTTTGAGATGCACAACATGTATTTTTGACATTGTGGCGGGCGGTGCTTTCAGCACCGCCCGCCGCAATGTTAAAAATACAGGAAGCACCCGCCACTGTGGGGGGCGCATCCTAATTCCCCCCACGGGACCCCCGCCCTTATGGCGGGCAGTCCTGTTATCCGATAGGATGACGGGCGCCCATCACCCTAATGATCACCTATGTTGGGATCTTTATCAACCGGGGCAAGTCCGAACTATTTCCATTGACTGATACCACAAAGCCGGAAGTAATGGTCTTCCCATTAGATGTGTATTGACTCTGTAAATTAGTTTTGGTGAAGATATATAGGTTGATGATGTAGTTCTTACTAACTATGGCCAAGTGATGATCCCACTTTCTATTCAAATAGGCGGGTGGAAAAAGTTACAACTCTCAGGAGGTGGTATCATACGCCGATGACACCCAGATTATGGTTTCACTCACTCAGTCCTCTGTCATAACATCTGCCTCTAGCTTCAGGTCCTGTATGCAACATGTTGCGGACTGGATGGTTACCAACTCCCTGAAGCTAAATGGCGACAAGACTGAGGTCTTGGTCTTTGGGAAGGACCAAGATGTTTGGTCGAGTGAGTGGTGGCCTTCCTCTCTTGGCATCTGCCCCACTCCCTCCCAATCTGCCAGAAATCTGGGTGTGGTGTTCGACACTTCACTCTCGATGTCCCTACAGGTGAATCGGACTATTGCGACCTGTTGGGGCGTGATCAGGACGCTTAATAGAATTCGCAGCTACCTGTCTCTTCAAGCACGCAAGCAGATTGCAGTCGCCCTTGTTGGTTCCAGACTAGATTATTGCAACTCTCTCTACATGGAATCCAACAAGGGCCTCATACACCGGCTGCAAATCATGCAGAATGCTGCTGCACCTTTTGTCCTAGATCTCCCTAGGGCTTCCTCTGCTACCGCTGCGAGGAGAGACCTTCATTGGCTGCCTATCCAGCACAGAATTTATTTTAAAATTCTGTGTCTGACCTACAGAGCTCTCGAGGACGGACCTAAAGGCGCAATCAGCTCCCTGCTTACCCGTTACCATCCTACAAGGTGTCTTCGCTCTTCGGGACTACTCCAACTTGTTGTCCCTCGTTTCAAGCTCACCAGGTGGGGAGCTAGGGCCTTCTCCATCGCTGCCCCCCAGCTCTGGAACACCTTGCCGATGGAGATCAAGACTCTACCCTCTCTAGCGATGTTTAAAAAGGCCTTAAAAACGTGGTGCTTTTCTAGAGCCTACACAGGTTGAGCTGCAGGGTTTTTGTCATGAGCTGGATTTGAAATTAGGTGCCTTGATGCCCATTGGGCTAAGTTTGCGCACCATAAGACCCCTTTTATTATTATTATTAATTACGGGGTAAGATTTCTATAATAAAAATGGTGGCTTTGTTGAAATTCTTACACCCATACCCATTCCTCTCACAAGGTTTTTTTTCAGTTAGTTTCAGTTACTAAGCATCCAAGGGTTATTTCAGACATTCTCACCTTACCATATGATAGGGGAGAATATTCTGCACCTGATTTAAAACACTATATTCTATGCGGCACAAACACAATTTGCTAATTTGTGTAACACACTGTACCAGGCGTACTGCATGTAGTATTTGAATAAAGTAGAATAGGTCTCATCTATGCAAGAACTTTTGGCTTTGCCAATATGTTTTAGCCATGTTGTACACCAGTGTGGTCGCTGTTCAGCATGGTTAAAAGTTAGTGGGGTAAAGGAGAGTGGTGTGGAGAGGAGTGTCATAAAGTGGAGTAGAGTGGAGTGTTGGGGAGTGGCATGGCATAGCATACATTGCTGTGGAGTAGAGTTGAGTGCCATGTAGTAGGGTGAAGTGGAGTGTCATGGAGCATTGTGGAATGTCATGGAGGGAGTAGAGTGTCGCAGAGTGGAAAGGCTTAGATTGGAGTAGAGTTAAATGGCACAGAGTGAAGTTGAGTTGAGTGGCGTAGAGTAGAGTAGCATAGAGTGTTGTGGAGTGGTGCAGAGCAGATTGGAGTGTCATAGAGGGTGTTGTGTAGAGTGAAGTAGAGGTGTCATATAGATACTTCTTTATATATACTGTGTTAAGTTAGCATGAGCTTATTACATGTTTAAACGCCATTTTTCCTTCGGCTTCAGTTTGCACATGACACATACTTGTTGTTGTAGCTTTCAACCTAGAAGAGTGATGTGATTTATTTGAGAATAATGTGTTATTATTCTGATAATAGTTTTGCTTGGTACACTGTCTGAACAGTGAGTGCTGAACCCTCTAAGAATAACTCAATACAAGGTTGCTGGGAGGTCTGATCTTCGCACCACATTAGACATAACATAAATACAGTTGCTGCCAACATTGGGCTCTAAGCGGGTTTAAGATAGAGTTACAGGAAATGCAAGAACACACTTGATGATGCTTCGCATGCAGAGAGCTGGTAACTGCTGATGTGATCCTCTCTTCCTGACATTTAGAAGTATGGGCCCGCCCTGCTAAAACCCAAAAGAGACCTTCATAATATAATATAATATTCTAAATAGGAAGGTGAGAAATAGGTGTTGTTAACTCCTATTGATTTCAGCATTATAATATGCTATCACCGTTTGCGTACTATGGACTAGTAACTATGTTTATAACTTTGATTCTTATAATCTGTTTGTTAGTATTGTACAAGATACTGCGTTTGAGAACATTGCATTGATTAATAAATATTTCAAATATGCACGTGTCCTCTTTACTCCAAGTTCTGGTTTGAAATGATTATAGAGCGAAAGAGTGTTCATGTGTTCCACGATACCTGAGGTAACCTAAGTTCATGTTCTGGTTTGTCTAAGTCATTGGGAGTTTGTTATGACCAATGAGACACTGTAGCTAGCTCGGTAAGGGGATTTTGGATACTGAGGTGAGTTTTGGGTCACCCTAATTCACTAAGGTTCTAGATCTCTATGCACAGTTCTGTGGGAGAACGGAAACCCTGCTACATGGCGCCCAATCGTTGGTGGTCTTATATCATGACACTCGAGTAGTATATCATTCATTCCTTAACACCTTCTTTGCCGTTTCCGGAAAAATTTGGTGTCGGAAAAAACCTACCTATTTTTGAAATAGGTCTTTTCAAGCTTGAATCTATCTAAAACGGTTTCCTTGAATTACTACCCAGTTGTGCTACAAAGTTTGCTTTGTTTATTCTTTTTCCTGTGCTGTCATGGCCCAAGCCGTGGACATTCCTCAGCATAGTCGCATTGCGGTGCGAGATCATTTGCGGGCATATAATGTTCCTACTGATGGCATGGCTGTGATAATGGTGGTTAGTGAGGAACATGCTTATCCTTACAAATTGTTTTTTCATGGGTAACGTTTCCGGCGGTGGACGCGAATTCTGGAGTGTTCCACACTTACACTGCCACTCCTGTACCTGCTGTGTATACTCTGTACAGAGCACAGGAAGTTCCTATTGATGTTTGGCAGCATGGAGTTTGGTTTGGTGGCGCCCTCCCCCATTCTTTAACCACACCGAGGTTAGGTCCTTTGTCCATTCCGGGCACTAATTGGCCCGCGTTGGCTGGATTTACTCCTCACCCTCTTCACGGCAATTGTACATTGGCTGAGCTTAGGCGACTTCATGTAGTCGCTATTGCCGTGATTAGAGCGCTACTGCATTACACAAGTCGTAATGTTCAGGGTGCAGCCCCTGGAGGTGCGGCGCTTCTGGCAGGACAGGCTGGTTTGAAAATCAGTCCTGTCATGGTGAATTCCTTAATGGGCAAGAAGCCACTGGATAAGAATGATTTTCCTTTCTGGCTTGCCGAGAAATTTGACCAGCTGGAAGCTGTGTTTCCTAATACGAATCCTGGTGAAAAACACCGGATTCTTATTCTTAGTTTTTTGAAAGATTTGGCCCCTGAGCTTGTCGACTGTGAGACCTGGGGTAAGACGTTTGCCGCGGTCTATGCGAGGTGCTATGGCACCCCGACTATGTCCGTGTTGTCTTCGGTCCTTAAACGTGTTCAAGATGATCACGGACTGGAATCTGCGGTTGAGTTGGGTATGCGCCTGTGTGGCTCCTTTGATGTGGTTTGCGATCTAATCCTTGCGAATGTCAAGGGGGATGCAGTGAACTTTCTGGTGGCTAACGCTTTGGTGGTGCTTCCCGATGCAGAAAAACCCCGGCAGTTGCCGAGAATTATTGTGGCGGCTTATAAAACCATGGGTCGCACTTCTAGGGGTCTTAAGCCTTTTTCTGATAAGGAGAAAAAGCAGCCCCTGGGACAGTCTTCGGTAGAAAGTGTTCAGCCCAAGTCCAAGAAACAAAATTGGCCTAAAAAACTAAATCAGGGTAAGCAACAGCAACAACAGCAAGCACAGGTTTCTCGTCCTGCGTCTCCGTTGCCTGCGCAGTCTGATCGAGTTTATGATTTGCGCGATCGCGCGATGATTAAATGACCTGAACGTTTTGAACCAGTGGAGAGCAGCAGGAAGGCACTACGCCCAAGAGACCACAGTTTGCCAAGAAGAAAGTCGCCGCCTTAACAGCGCATCGATATGCCCCAGATAGTGAGAACACGGCTTCGGAATGTGACGTGGGCTCTGACCTTGCTGGACAGAGCGGCGGAGATTACCATAGTGAGAGAGGCCCTCCGTCCACTACTGAAGGTGACAGCGACTGACACCTATGTTGTGATTGAAACAGCGGATACAAGAGTTGCTCCCCCTCATAGACTTTTTGAAATTGTCCTGTTAATTGAAGGTGACATACAGCGAACTGTAAAAGGGGTATTTTGGGAGAATCTTTTGTCTACGTATGACATCTTGCTTTCGGAGGCTGACTGGCCCCCGCATTTTTTTCTCGCAGCTCCGCGATGGGAGGAGGTGATCCTCCCCAGTTTCGCGCACACTGTTTCGAGAGTGGAAGCGCTGCATTTTGCAGAAGAGTGGGCTCTGGCGCTTGCGCCGGCTGTGTACGGCAATCAATGTGGATGGGATGAATTGTCTCCGAGCCACGAGATTCCTTTACGGTCTCAGCCGCAGCCTCAACCCCAATATCCCATACGACGTGAAGCCAAAGCTTCAGTCACAGCGATCCTTGAACAATTGGAACATCAAGGTGTAATTAAAACGTGTGTGTCACCGATGAATAACCCCCTTTTTACTGTTAATAAGCCGGATGGTTCATATCGTTTGGTTTTAGATTACCGGCATTTGAACTCGCATTGCCGTAACTGTGCAGTACAGAATACTCACGGCTCTGCCCTCGTGAATAGTCTTGAGCTTAAATGGTTCAAAACCACGCTTGACATTTCCAATGGTTTTTATGCCCATAAATTGGATGGTCTAAGTTCCCAATGGACATCCTTTACATGCGCCGGTGTGCAAAAAATGTTTCGGCGTCTCCCTATGGGCTATGAGAATAGTCCTGGAGTTTTTTCCTCCCGCATCATCTCTCTTTTGGAGAGGATTGACCCAGTTGCTTGCTCGTATGTGGATGACATTTATCTCACGGACAACAAACTTTGGGAGCATCTGTGTCGAGTTAATAGCATAATTTGTAAATTTGCAGACATGGGTTACAAGTTTAACTTTGCAAAATCGCACATTGCAGAGTACACAGTGTTGTTTCTGGGCTACGAGCTTAACAACAAGGGAAAGGGGTTGGCTCCTCATTTCCTGGAGAAATGCGCACAGTTGCGCTCTCCGACAACACTGAAAAAATTGCAATCTTTACTGGGCTTTTTGAATTTCGGGAGAACTTACATTCTGGAATATGCCCAGCGTATCAAGCCTTTGTATGCTTTGATACAACCATCTTTTTCCAAATCATGCTGGCTGCCTGAGCATTCAGCTATTCTGCAGTCCTTGCAAGCTGATTTGCTCGCTTCTGAATACTTACTGACTCGTGATATCCAGGCCAACCTGGTGATAAGAATTATCCCTGGGACGGTGGGTTTCACGTACCTAACTTTTAATGAAGGAGATACAGTACCTATTGCTTACAAGTCACACTTGTACACTTCGGCTGAAATGCGTTTTTCCACTGTAGAGAAAGTTTTGACGGCTGTGCAGATGGCAATTCTGAAGGAACATGCCCTGTCACAGGGAAAACGCATGTTAGTTGTTACCCCTTGTCCTGCCTTGGAGGCAGTTACGAAAGCCAGTGTACCAAATTCCAATGGGCTGCATCCTTGTCATCCCAGGATGTCACGTTTATTTTTGACGCCACTTTACGGTCGCAGGAGTACTTACAGTATGAATTTGTTCATCCGGATCCTTTAGCAATGCGGCCGTTGGAGGATTTCCATTGCATCATTTACACTGATGGATCGGCGCAGGTTGCGCATGGCTCTAAACATGCCTACGTTTCCGCGTGCGCCATTGTGGTCGGTGCTATGATGAACGATGAGTTCAAGTCCAGTGTCGTGCACACGCAGACACTTGGGGACTACACCGCACAGTTAGCAGAGCTTCCTGCTCTGATGCTTGCATTGGAGTACGCTGATCCTTGTGTGACGACTTTAATCGTAAGTGATTCTTACTACTGTGTCCAGTCTTACAACGAGAACTTGTTCTTTTGGATTCAAAATGATTTTCGTAATTCCAAAGGTAGCACAATAAAACATAAAATGATCTGGGTCCGAGTGGCTGAACTTAAGGAAAAGTTACCACTCGTGTTTGTAATTCATACTCTTGGCCACCAGCATGTGGGAGTCCACGCTGTCGGTAATTCGCTTGCTGATGAGACGGCGAAGTCAGCAGTATCAAAATACTTAGTTGCAACTGTTACTCGCTCCAAAAGTAAAATAGATGATGACATCTTGGCGGCTGTTGCTGCCACTGAGAAAGGAGGTAAATATCCTGCGGGGTTCCCTTCGAAGTACATGTATCACTTAAATCCCTATAAAGTTCCTTATGTGAAAATTCCTGATGTTGGTGAACGTTTGGTTTCTAACTCCGATCGCAGAGCTACTCTGATTACAGCGGCTCATGAAGGTGTGGCGTCTGCGCATGCGGGCGTTTCGGCCACTGTAACTCAGTTACAACAGAGGTTCTGGTGGCGGGGACTGTACAAACAGACACGTGATTATGTCCTTCAATGTGACATTTGCCAGCAGATCAAGCCTTCGACTGCTATGCGTCCGCCACAGACACAGTTGTACATTTCTAATAAACCACTAGGATGTGTTTATTTAGATCACTGCGGTCCTTTTTCTTCTGATACTGCGTATAAGTACATCTTAGTAGCAGTTGATTCATGCACACGCTTTGTGTGGGTATGGCCCCATCGCAGCGCTGATTCACGGACTGTCATAAGAGATTTGCGTGTCTTTGTAGGGATTTTTGCATGTGGTACCTTCCATTCGGATCAGGGTCCAGCTTTCGCCTCTAAGGCGTATAAGGATGCCATGACTTCGTTGGGGGTCCAAGTCAAGATTTCGTCTCCGTACAGACCTGAGGGTAACAGTGTAGTGGAACGAATGAACCGTGACTTAAAGCAATCTTTGACAGCTCGAGTTATAGACACTGGCAGAAACTGGCTGGCCCACCTTAATGGCGTGCAGCGTGCTCTTAATAATCTCCCTAGAAGGTCTCTGGGTGGGCGGTCCCCATACAAAATGCTCTTTGATATCAAGATGAATATTCCTGACCTCGGCGGTCTAGACTGCAAGGCCCAGGCCACGGCCTTTGACGTAGATGAACATTGCAATGTTTTACAGGATCTACACAAGATCAGAGACAGTCTAGCTAAAGAACATTTGCCCTCCACATCGGATGTTGCGTTGCAGATCCCGGTAGTTGGCTGGCTGCCCCAAGTTGGAGAACTGGTTCGAGAGAAGATCGATAATAAGAAAGAATTTGTTCCTTCGTATCGTGCACTGGTTCGAGTTCTTGGAGTGAAGGGCACGAGAACAGTCATATTACCACCGCTTCCAGGTTTTAAGGAAAACAGATTTATCTCTATTGACAATGTCAAGACACACAGGGTGGCCGATTCTTCATAGCATGACACCAGCATTATCCTGTCCTTCCATGGTGAGACATTCTGTGTTGGCCATTACTTCTGGTGCTGAGCCAGCGGTGACCCTCGAGATGCCTGTGGTTTCAAGTCCTTTGTTGAACACTTTTCCTATTAATGACAATAATAACCTGAATTATACCTATCCACCTGATTTATCAATGCCCGATTTACAGACTCGTTTGGCCACGGAATCCAGATTCTCTTTTGACTCTGTTTCAACACATTTAAAGAAGCCCTCACGTTTAGCAACATATGTCACGTTATTTAAAAAACATTTTTTGATTCCCCCTTTGACATATATTTGGCTGGTTCTTTTTTCCATTTATCTTTTTATGTCAATTGGTTTTGTGTTTTATTTTTTCCGTCTGATCGATGGACACTATGTCAAAGAGAGAACAGGAATTCGACACCTTAATGGAACATTGGCCCCGCTTTCATCGTCACATTCAGCGCATAGACTGAAAAGAGAGTTGAATACAGTTAACATCACTGCTTGGCCTGTCTTTGATGGGATTGTGTGGGATGCGGTTAGGTTTCAAATCCATGGCCCCACTGAAGTGATTAATGTTCCAAATGTGCTTAGAGTGAATATGGGGGATGTAGTGAAACAAAATGTCCGTTCTGATGATTGGGATATTCAGGCCGTGGAAGCTTTATTCTCTGATTTGAAATATTATGCTGCCTTTGATGCTGAAGATTTATACTTAGATTCTATTAATTATGGTGATTTGTTTTGCTTTCAACATTATGGTAATCATTTTCTGCATAAAACAAGTTCAAGGAGGGGTAATGTGAATTACACACAGTGGGAACATTGCCCAGCTCCATTGCAAGGTAGCTCCAGTACATTTCTGGACAGATACACTTATTTCACAGACTTTAATCAATCAAATCCTGAGTCGTTTTATTTTAAAATGACACAAAAGTCCATGTCCAAAGTTAGACTTACCGATACTAAATTACTGTATGCGAAGTCCTTTCTAGACAAGCTAGCTGTAGATGGCTACGAGCTATGGAAGGAAAAAACTGACCCTAAATCGGTTTGGGGTACCAAAGATTGGCAGGTACAAGGCACTGAGGCTTTGCACTGTGCATGT
Organism: Lissotriton vulgaris; assembly: GCF_964263255.1. NCBI lineage: Eukaryota > Metazoa > Chordata > Amphibia > Caudata > Salamandridae > Lissotriton > Lissotriton vulgaris. The sequence goes on along the minus strand of NC_141691.1, from coordinate 1,565,857,849 downwards.
CTCATCCAGAATCACATGTTGTTTCTAAATTCTATCATTTCTCAAACAACATGCTTTGGATTGGCTACTTCTAAAAAATTGAATACACCAACTATCCCCGAATTGGAAGAATATTCAGGTTGGAGTACACTGAATTGTCCATTCGTGATTTACAAGTACTATTGCACAATTCATCCTTTAATGTATCCAGTTTGGATCCAAAGGGTTGGCTGATGTGGCATAGAAGCTCTGATTCCTGCTAGCGTCGTTTTCTGGGTTTGTCTGAAGGTTTTACACAAGTCAGACCTGATCCCCGTTTTGAGGCTGATCATACTGTTACAACTTACTCAGTTGGCAAATTGTGTCAGAATTGGCTACAACATTCCACATTAGCTGCTGTTAAACTACATCTGTCCCAGTTGAGTGATAATGCCCCGGTTACTTACCGGTAATCTTCATTACTCCGAGTATAGTCTTCCTCGCCACATGACTTACATAGTGAGCATAAGCTCCACGACAGAACCCTCCAAAGCAAAAAAAGCCTCCCACACCCTCCCAACATGGCCGACCAGTCCCACCTGACCTCTATAAGAGGCGGGCCGGCCCAACCAACAGCCTGAACTACCAAGCAAACAATGAAGCCGATAGCAAGACAGGGAGGGGGGGAGGGAACTCATGTGGCGAGGAAGACTATACTCGGAGTAATGAAGATTACCGGTAAGTAACCGGGGCATTACCTCCTCGTTAGTCTTCCTCGCCACATGACTTACATAGTGAGCAAATACCCAAGCCAACAAGGCTTCATTGACCACCACAAGAACACCACCACACGGTGATGCAGAGAAACCAACACAAGGTTGATTTAGAATAAGTGAAAAGAAAACAGGGATCACAGGAAACCTGAAATCAAGACATAAAGGAAAAAGCAGGCCAACCAGGAGCCGCAGCTCCCGCACTCAGAACGGCCCCAGAGAAGTCCCCCCGGGACTGATAGTGTCCCATGAACAAGGTGGGGGACGACCACGTCGACGCCCGACAAATCTCCACAGAGGAGACACCCATGTATGGGGACCAGGGCACAGAGCCACACCCCGTGGACCGACCCTGGACCCCCCGCCGGTACCACCGAACCCAGCGAAGCATAGGAAAGGACGATAGCCAGTGTAAGCCAGCGACCCAAGGTGGAAAGAGAGGGCTAGTGGCCCGACCGAACGGGACCGAAAGGCACAAACTGGCCAACCCACCGGGAAAGGAAAGACGTGCGCTCAAGAGAAGCCAAAACAGCACGCTGGACAACCAGCATGGACAAGAGAGGAACCATGACGGCAGGGAAAAAACCGGTAAACACACCACCCGAGCCCGGGACACCATGGAAGGAACCCCGGGAAGTAAACGGGGGACATGCCGGAGGAACAACCTGTCCGGCAAAACCAGCAAGAAGGGAGGGGAGCGGGGGCACGACCCCCGCACGCCCATCCGCCCAGCAGACACCACTGCCACCAGGGAAAAACCACCGAAAAAGGTGAGGAACCGTAAAGCCACCGAGGCCAGGGGCTCAAAAGGGCGGACCCAGAAGAGCTCGTAGAACGAGAGATCCCAAGGGGGAGACCGGCAGAGCGTCCGAGGGCGACGGAGAAACCAACTCCGGAGCCAAGCGAGCCACCAGGGAAACCAGCCCGTCGACCACCGGACTGTGGAAGGCCCACAAGGCCGCCCACCGGGCCCACAGGGAAGAAGGGGCCACACCCCAGGAAAGACCCCTCTGTCCGGCAAACCAAGACCCGCAAGGGGTCCACGGAGGCGGGGACAGCACCAAGCCGACCGCGCCAACGCGAGAAGGACGCCCAGTGCCGGGCACAGGAAGAGAATGTGGAAGACCTGCGGGAGCTCAGCAGCAAAACCACAACCCCAGAAAAACAACCCCGAGCCAGCAGCGTCATCCGCTCAAGAACCAGGCCTGCAGAAGGAGTCAGGCCAGCCGTAAAAGAGCCGGCTCAACACCGACTCCGAGAGCGGGGGACCCAACCACGGAACGGGAAGATCCGGGATCGGCCAGTAGGCCCGAACCGCCAGCTCGCAAAGGGAGAGGGTACCCGGGGCGGCCGGACCCCGCCGGGAACCACACACAGGAACGCATCATGAAATTGCGAGGCAACCAAGCGCGGGTGCCATGCAAAACCTCACCGTAACGTACCAATATTCGTCCAGGCGCCGCCGAAGCGAGCACCCAGGAGCACCCCGGCCCTGCCCAAGCCAATTCAGCAGAGGACCCGTGAAAGCAGAGGGCACGGGGGAAACGCGTACATCAGACCGAAAGGTCAAGCGAAAGACAGGGCAACCACCAGGACCCGGGAGGAGGAGTAGAACCCGGGCAGGAGGGCCGAGTCCCCCACCGCGAACAGAGCCACCGGAAGCAGACCGAGCCGAGGCCCCAGGCGCCGAAACACCACCGGGGTCAGAGCGAGACCAGGCAGCGAAGGCTAGATCCGACTTAGTCGAACCGCCTCCACCTAGTCCGACCCCGGGGGAAAGACAGCCCGAAGGAACAGGACCGGCGACACCCACACCACCAGGTCGACCGACCCGACCAAGACATGGGGACCCTGAAGCACCGGCATAAGGAACGCCTCACGATTTTGCGAGACATCCATGCGCAGGGGCCCTGCTAAACTTCTCTGTGTCGTTCCAATGTAAGTATATGTGCTGCCGAAGCGAGCACCGCAAAAAAGACGGCAGGCCAGGAGGACAGCCAGCAACCCCCGAAGCACGAGGAGCTGCGCGACTGCAGGAGATCCCAACGACCCCCACACGACCCGGCGCCAAAGGCCGCCCCCCCCTGAAAGAACCAGAGGGAAGTACCGGGACCAGGCACACGCCCCCCGAAGGAGGACAAGCCCGAGACGGGGACCGAAGGGACCACCATACACAGTCCAGGGAGCCGACGGATGAGAGACACCACCAGACGTGAAGCCTCACCGCCGAGAGGTATCACACGTCCAGACAGGGAGCCCCAAGCCCCACACCCGGCGAAGAAGATCCACCAGGCGGGCCAGGAGCACAGCTCCCCCCCCCACGGGCCAGAAGGCAAGCCCAACGGAAGCACCCGCAACCGCGAGAGGGGACCCCCACTCGCCTGCCGGCCCCACAGGCCAACCCACGGTCCCAGAAAAACCTACAGGCGAGACAAGGGAAGGGGCAGGTACCCCAACCCGTCGAGAAGGTGGGACCCCGCGGAAAGTCCGCAAGACCAGCAAGACCGGACACCGGCCAGCACCCAAGAACCGGGACAGCCACGCCGGATGGGATGCAACGGAGGCAACAGCCCCCCCCCCCAGGGGACCCCCAGGAGAGAGAGGGTCTAAAGCCAGGATCCAGGGGCGAAAAAGGGAGCGGCAGAACCAGTACGAGACCGGGAATAGCCGAAACTCGGGCCGGACCCGAACACTGCAGACTGACACCCTGAAATCCGGGTGGAAAGGCCGAAGGACCCCACCCAAGCAAGGGCGAGACGCCCCCACCCACAGGCGGAAGAGGAGTCCGAAGGAAGGCCGCGTCGACAAACGCCGTCACCGCCGACAAGGACGCAGCCAGACCAAACGGCCGAGCCTGCCTCGCGGCCACCAGAGCGGTAAAGGTGACAAAGACCCCCCCCCCCCCCCAACGCCCTACACAACGGACGCAGGCAGAGGAAGGGAGTCCGGAGACAAGCGCAGAGAACGCACCCCGAGAAACCCCGGGAACCACCACCACCGCCGGCGGAGGGAAAACCAAGGCCAACATGGAACGAAACACGAACTTGCGTGACATCCCTGCGCAGGGGCCATGCCGGACTTCACAGAAGCGCAACACGATACAAAAATAGCGCACAACACCCCCGCAAGGGCACAAGGCGTATGTACGAAAGCAGCTGCGGACCCCCCGCCTGGCCAACTCCCCGAGGCGTCCATCCCCGGACACCCCCAAGGAGGAGTCTAGGCATCCGACGCAATGTGGGAGCCGACGTGGAGAAAAAAACCAGCCATTGCCCAGAGGAAATAAACAGTACCCTGGGATTTGGAGCCCAAGACCCGCCGAGGCGGGGAATCGAACCCTGGTCCTGGGCTAGACCTCAGCCGCAGGGGCTGATTCGCTAACCATTGAGCCACACTTCTCCACTGCTGCCGAATGGACATCACAAGTGGAACACTCGAGTCAGACGGCCCAGGGCGACACAGGGCGCCAGAAAAAGAACACAGACAACAGGGATCTGTCCCCACGTTGTACCGCGCCCCAACAGAGCGCGCCAGTGAAGAACAGTTAAGCTGGTAATGAGACAATAACACAGGCCGCCCGGTCTCATGTAGAAGCAATAAAGCACCGCAAACAACACTATCCCTTCCCATTGTGTTGCATGCTACCGTCAGGAATTACAGGGTCGACACACAAAAAACATTATTGAAATGGGAAAAGAAAAACCCACAAAATGCGACCACAAAAATTGTAACCGCCCTCACCGAGGATCGAACACCGGACCCTCCGAGAAGGGGACAGACGCGCTGAGCACGCCGCGTCCACTGAGGCAGCAGGAGACAGCCGTGCAAGCCCGATGAAGGAAATCATCGGCCGCACCTGGCGGCAATCAAACCCCGCCCCCGAGAGGCGGGAGGTGGGAGGCGTACGTAGCCAACTCCAGCGCGGCAAACCGCCGCGGCCCGTAGGGGCCAAAATTCACAAAGGGAGGCGGCAGCGCTCAGCGCCGCGAAAACCGAGCTGCAGGGGGGGAGCACCCGGACCCGGACAGCAGAGCCCCTGAGGACCCGCCGACATATGAGGTAGGACCGCCCGCCCCCGGTAAACCGATTCGAGAACATGGAGCACTCCCACGTATGATTCAACCGAAAGGTCTAGGTTGCATGTCCGCAATCAGTGCTGATAGAGAACTCACTTAACCAGAAGTGAACGGTCACCGTGGGGCAGACACCTGTAAACACTCATACACCTTATTCGACCCGGCGTCACACAGCCGAGAAGCTGGGAAATCGCCCTCTTTACACGCAGTGTGCCTGCAGACCCATCGCCTTGCCGAAGCGCCGCCGCCCCAGGCAAGGCTCCAGCACGTTGCGCTCCACTACTGAAATAGCCTAGAGCCGTGCAAATGCAGCCATCGCACACGTCCACAACACGTGGAACGAAGCCAGAGCGCAATGCCATCAGGCATGAGGCATGTGCCTCCAGTGGCACCAATACTGCAGAGTTTGGGCGAAAATACAAAACAGGGGAGCAGCTTGAGCCCAGGAGTACAAGAAACACATACACACGATGGTTGCAACTACCCCAAGCCAGCATCAACACCCCCCCTGTGCTGGGCCCAAAAGCCCACATAGTGGCCAGGGCCCATCAGTAACGACCTGGGGATACAAGGGAATGACCAAACACCCCACATCCCCGGCCGCCCCCCCCCCTGTAAACCCTTGGCACGCTAGAGCAGCACCTAACCGGCCCCATAGGACCGGGGGAAGGAAGAGGGGGGGGATTGTTAGGCATAAGGCACCAGGGACCGCTAGAGCAGGTCCTCAACCCTAAAACCCAAGGGCCAGCTCACGCCGGCCCATCTTACCTGCACAGCGCCTCTGGAGAGAATCGCGCAGAAAAAAAAACAGGCTGTTGGTTGGGCCGGCCCGCCTCTTATAGAGGTCAGGTGGGACTGGTCGGCCATGTTGGGAGGGGGTGGGAGGCTTTTTTTGCTTTGGAGGGTTCTGTCGTGGAGCTTATGCTCACTATGTAAGTAATGTGGCGAAGAAGACTAACGAGGAGGTAATGTAGATCTAAATGATTTTATAAAAAGGCCAGCTAAGGGTAGAACTAAACGGTGGATTTATGCGATTTACAATGAAATTTGGAAATTTTCACAAATTGAAGCTGCTAAACGACTAAGGGCTATTGACCAGGCTAATTTGGGAAAAGTGCTTGCAGTTGTCGATAACATGCTTTCTTCCCGAATTTACACATTGAATAATATTGTTTCTTCTGTTGTAGACATTGTGCATGATGAGGTGTCTGTATTGTACCAGGGTCAAAATCAATTGCGCTCTCTAATACAGTTTGCATGGACACTTCAGACTCTTAAGGCGGGTCGTGTGCCCTGGAGTTACATGAACGTGTCTTCCCTCTTTGCCCCGTTTAATTTGACTGAGAAGCAGCGCATGCTTTCAATGCTTTCAATGCGTGATGCATAATTTTCTATGTTACATATTGAAAGGTTAGAATCTTTACCGTTTTCTGTAGCTGAGGCCACTACTGCAACGTGGCTTATCCATGGATTAATTACATTACCATTTGCTTTGTACAAATTCTCTAATTGTATGCGGTATATTGCTATAGGCAGATATGAACCACTAGGCAGCGCATTCCTCCATGAGGCATGGTCTTTACCATACACATACATATGTCTAAAAGATGGAAAAGAAGTGAATCTTAATGGTGAAGAATGCACGCAGTCGCCTGACCGCTCATTAATATGCATACACATCCAGTTACACGGTTCTTGCAATCAGGACCGGCCTAATTTAGCCTGTGTTTTGAAAGGCACACCAGTTCCAGCGATAGTTCCCACATTTACATTATTGACGAATGGTAGTTATTTGCTTTTGAATAACGAGGAGTGTTGTGGTTTAATTATCGGTATCGCTTATGTGGTAACTGTATCAGAGCGTGTGGTGTGTTGCAAAAATGTTCTATATCCACCCACGCATGGGAATTCAGATGTTTCCATCTGGCCGCGCATCCCAACCTTGAAAGCGGAATGCAATGGTATGAGCAGAATAAGGGCTCTTTTTTCTCAGAAAGAAGTGGCCCTGAGCTCGGCCCATGAAACTTATGTCCTTCACATAGCAAACACAAGCACAGAGGTGCAGGCACTTTTAAACACTGACTTGCCGTTTCATTTCTGCGAGCTGGTTCATCAAATCTTTAATGCCTCCTCCACGTCTGGTCTTGCTAATTTTTTTAAATTAGTTAGCAGTGGTCTCCTGACTACATTTGAAAAAATATTTAGTGTCATCCCCGCGTTCTTTCATTCTATATTTTCAAGTTTGTTTGGCGGATTCCCTGTGTTGCTGGCTTTGGCTGCAGGCATTTTGCTATTGTTTTGCTTTATAAAACATGGATGTCAGTCCTGCTCAAGAAACCGTTCAACTGCTCCTGACACTGTTTCGTAATCGGATGCTTGATTACTATGGCACCCTGCCGCTTGCGACTTTAAGCACGGCTTTTGGATTATCATTTCGATTTTCCTATTTCACATGTGTCCAGCCTGTGTTTCATTGCCTGAGTTGCGATTTCGACTGGGCCATTGATTTGTGTCTCTGCTTGAAGACATCTCCTGACGTCGATTTTAATCACCTGATGAGCCCAGTAGTTGCTCACGAGTTGGTTTGTTCTGGCGAAAGGGTTATGGCCTTGGCAGCGATGCATGGACTAATGGGTCAGTGGGACATTCCCGCAGCGGCGCATAACTTTCTGGCACATAGCGTTCTTGAGAACCCACCAAGTTGTCTTCTGATGTTGCTAGAGGATCCGGTGCTGGAGGAGCACGTATGTTCTTTCCCATTACTTAATTGGATGGCTGAACTGTTTTCGGATGATGACAGTGATTTCATGTTGGAAGCTGTTGCTGCATATTTTGCATATTCTACCCAATCATGAGATGCCTTGGAGACCTTCATTATTATGGCACGTGACTTTTATATTTTTGAGAAGTGCCCTTTTTTCTTATACACGTTTGGATTTATACGGCCTAGTCCTATATCCTTGTACTACAAGAGGTTTTGTTTTGTAGTCTTTTGATAAAATTTGTTTGGCCACTATAGGCAATTACACATTTTTTTACATTTAGCTTAGCTCAATATTGTTGAACTCTGCTTTCATGTTATGCCTCTATTCTAGTATTGGCTTTCCTTTTTTGACCGTGCTCGGATCATTGGGGGGGTGTCATATAGATACTTCTTTATATATACTGTGTTAAGTTAGCATGAGCTTATGACATGTTTAAACGCCATTTTTCCTTCGCCTTCAGTTTGCACACAACACATACTTGCTGTTGTAGCTTTCAACCTAGAAGAGTGATGTGATTTATTTGAGAATAATGTGTTATTATTCTGATATCAGTTTTGCTTGGTACACTGTCTGAACAGTGAGTGCTGAACCCTCTAAGAATAACTCGATACAAGGTTGCTGGGAGGTCTGATCTTCGCACCACATTAGACATAACATAAATACAGTTGCTGCCAACATTGGGCTCTAAGCAGGTTTAAGATAGAGTTACAGGAAACGCAAGAACACACTTGATGATGCTTCGCATGCAGAGAGCTGGTAGCTGATGATGTGATCCTCTCTTCCTGACATTTAGAGGTATGGGCCCGCTGTGCTAAAACCCAAAAGAGACCTTCATAATATAATATAATATTCTAAATAGGGAGGTGAGAACTGGGTGTTGTTAACTCCTATTGATTTCAGCATTATAATATTCTATCACCGTTTGCGTACTATGGACTAGTAACGATGCTGATAACTTTGATTCTTATAATCTGTTTGTTAGTATTGTACAAGATACTGCGTTTGAGAACATTGCATTGATTAATAAATATTTCAAATATGCACGTGTCCTCTTTACTCCAAGTTCTGGTTTGAAATGATTATAGAGCGAAAGAGTGTTCATGTGTTCCACGATACCTGAGGTAACCTAAGTTCATGTTCTGGTTTGTCTAAGTCATTGGGAGTTTGTTATGACCAATGAGACACTGTAGCTAGCTCGGTAAGGGGATTTTGGATACTGAGGTGAGTTTTGGGTCACCCTAATTCACTAAGGTTCTAGATCTCTATGCACAGTTCTGTGGGAGAACGGAAACCCTGCTACAGAGGGTTGTGGAGTAAAGTGGCATAGAGGGGAGTAGACTGTGTAAATTGGGGTAGTGTAGTGTAGGAGAGTGGAATTGCATACAGTGGAATAGAGTGTTGCATAGTGGAGTGGCATAGAGTGGCATAGAATAGAGTGGAGTGGAATTGCATGGAGTAAAGTTGAGTAGTGTGTTGCAGAATAGAGTAAAGTGGTATTGAGTGTCGTAGAGTGGAGTAGTATTGTTGAGTAGCATAGAGTGGGGTAGAGTTAAATGGTATAGAGCATCATAGGGTCAACTATTGTACAGTGTAGTGTTGTAGAGTGGAGCAGTGTGACCTAGAGTGAAGTGGTGTAAAGTACAGTGGTGCAGAGTAGACTGAGTGTAGTGTGAACTGGTTTTCAGGAAAGTGTTGTACAGTGCATTGACATGGAGTGCTATGACGAAGAGTAGAGTAGCGTAGAGTGCAGTGGGGCAGAGTGGTGCGGAGTAGACTGCAGTGCAGTAGAGTGCAGTGGCGTTAGTAGATTGTTTCATAGTAGTAAAGTGGTATAGAGTGGAGTGGTTCAGGTTAGAGTGGAGAGAAGCAGGGTAGAGTGCAGAAATGTAAAGTAGAGTGACGTAGAGTGGTGTAGAGTGCAGTGGTGCAGAATAAATTAGAGTGGTACGGAGTGATGCAGAGTGTAGTGGTGTACAGTGCATTGGCATAGTTTCCAGCAGAGTGGCATAGAGTTGAGTGGTGCAGAGTCGAGTGCAGTGGTGTAGAGTGTGATGGCATACTCTAGTGAAAAAAGATCTAGCACAGTTACCAGCTTCCTCCAGAAAGAGACATAACCTAACGGCCAGTGACAGGAAGGCACTTAGAGCTTTGCGAGACAACAGTTCTATAATATTTTCTCCAGCAGAAAAGGGAAGATCACTTGTGGTTATGGACAAGACTTTCTATGATACAAAAGTATAACAGATGTTATCAGATGAGACAACATACTTACCTTTGAACCATGATCCTACTTCAGAGTTCCAGGAGACTCTCTCTAAGATTTTATCACATGCAAAGAACATGGGTTCAATTTCTGACAAAACCTTTGAATTTTCCAGGTGTCCTCGCAGGTCATAGATCTACATGTTACCTAAGATTCATAAGGATCTCAGAGACCCCCCACTTTGCCCTATAGTATTGGGCTGCGGATCAATCCATGAGCCATTACAACATTAATTGGACACTTTTCTTCAGCCAATAGTTCAGTCTGGGTCTACATATGTGCAGGACACCACACATTTCTTGAAACTATTAGGTGATCTTGAACTGCCTTCAGGTGTAGAAATATGGTTATGTACAGTGGATGCAGTGTCACTATACACACCCATACCGCATCATGAAGGAATTGAGGTTGTCAAGTGGGCTCTTCTCCAGCGAGAGGAAATACAGGCCAACATAGTTTTTCTCATAGAACTCTTACAGTTCTGTCTTTTACACAGTTTTTTAAGTGGCAAGATAGGTACTTCCTAAAAACAACTGGAACCTCCATGCGTTTTTCAGGGGCCCCCAGTTACGCGAAAATCTATATGATTAAATTTGAAAGAGATCGTGTGCTCCATGACCCTACTTGGATGGAACATCTGGTATTATATCGTCGATATATCGACGATATATTCATCATATGGAAGGGAACATCTCAGGAACAAACACTAAAACGTCAACATCCTAATGAGAAAAAAAACAGGATTCAGTTTACGCATGTGATGGACAGGCAGAACATCTCATATTTAGATGTTAGTGTTGAACTAAGTGGCTCAGAGATTATCACAAAGGTTTTTACCAAACCCACTGATCGAAGGAACACGCTATTTTCCAGTTTTCACCCTGAATCTTTAAAAAAACACCTCCCATTCTTACAATTTTTGCGAATTAAATGCATTTCCTCTAATAACATTCACTATCAAGCATCCTTGCAATGATTCAAGAAAGGTTTTCTAGATTGTGGGCATTCCAATGAGATTGTGGAAGCAGCAGCTAAACAGGCAGATGGGATTTCCAGAACTGATTTATTAACTAAAAAGCATAAGGTTCAGGACAGAAGAGAAGTATTTGTCTGTACTTTTTCCACACAGGTAACAGCCATTAAAAAAGTGATTCTCAACTGATAGGAACTTTCACAACCCAAACCTGATTTCAGCAATCTTTAAAAGATCCTCCTATTTTTGCCTACAAAAGATCTAATAATATCAGGGAGATACTTAAGAAGAAAAATGGTTCTGAATTGGGTGAACACAGAGGAATGCAAAGGTGTTACAACTGTTTACACTGCAACAACGTGCTTGTAGGCACAAATATCTCACATCCGTGGTCTGGCAAACCCGTGAAACTATTGTTTACCGCTTATTGTAATTCTCCTAATGTTATCTACGCTCTATGATGCCCTTATGGTTTATGGTGGGCAAGACAGAAAGATTGCTCTGTGTACGTATAACTGAACACAAGAGTAGAATTAGAACTCGGGCAACCACTTCGCCATTAGCTAGTCATTGGGTTGAATTTCATCACACGATTTCTCAGCTAAGATTCACAGTACTGGAAATCATGACGAACCTTAAAGACAGGGACATGACAAAATTTATAACACAACATGAGACTTTTGGATACGGTATCTGGACACCCTGACCCTGAAGGGTCTCAATGACAAGTTAGAATTATCCTGCTTTCTATAATGCATCATGTAAAGACAGCAGTCTAGAGACATGAATCTTTTTACCAGTCAGGTAGCACATGGGACGTTCGTTAGATAGGTTACAATTCACTGATAATAGGTCTTACTTTAATTGACACACCTAGGAGTTTTCACCAATAGTGTTTACAATCGTTGTTATGTATCATTTTTTATGTACGTGGACAATAGTGTTATGATAAGCGCATCTGCGCTATTAGAAAGTTTGTACTTACTTTCATCACCTGTGGATGGCTGATGGGGCAGTCAGTTATATGATGTTTAGTCACATTCATATATGTCTATTATCAGTTTTGACTTTAATGATGTATAAGAAGCACATGCACATTACTGTAGCTCAATCTGTGCATGTAACCAGGGACCAGTAGTAGTTTTGTATTATTTCATGACTAGCAGATTACGTGGGCAAGTTTTGGCTAACCATATGTTCATGTCAACGTCATTATTAGTTCTTATTCACCTTGGTCTCACTCCTGTTTCAGATTCGTAATATACACATTATACTGGAGATGCACCCATTACATTGTATCCTTTTAAGGCAGTTTCTTGTCAACCTGTCATGTTGATATCCCACATGTTCATGGTAACAGTTATGTTCAAGCAAGATGGTCTGATGAAGCCGTGAGTACTGTTTAAGAACATTGTATTACCATGGCTACATCACTTCTCCTTTGAATATTCATTGTGATTAAGATGGCGTAATTTTTCACCTTGGTTGACTTGCTTTTCACTTTAGTTTTTGTTTTATGTTTGTGTCTCTCTCACGTTATTGAACGTATTACGTAATCGCAATGGGCACAAATGGCGGCCTTTATTTCACTGCGTCGAGTACCAACGTTTTTTAATCTCCCGGGTCTATCGGCTTCTTTGGGACAGTTTTTTTGAGGCAAAGTTCTCTGTCCTCATCCATGTTCTCTTTTGCAGTGAGCTTTACGATGTGGTGACAAGGAGGTTGTTTTGTTGGTAATGTAAATTGTTATTGTAAATTTGTTATTGGCACAGACCTCGGTTCTACTTTCTTGATGTTCTAGAGTTCCGGGTCCGTGCCGTGTGGTTCAGTGGGCAGTTGGAAGCTGGGTTGCGTTGCTGGTGGATGTCCCTCGGTGATGCTGTCTCTTTACAATGAATCTTATTTCCAGCTTTATTTGGATTCGGCTCTTCTTAACAAGATTGGCGACGACTGGGGAATACAGCATCGCCGCAACGAACCTTTTGCATGCGTTTTTTATCGGATTCTACTTTAAGGATTTACGACATTAATTTCCGTACGTTGGATTCTACTTGGATTTCTGATATTGATGCCCTTACGTCCTTAGGGTGTTTCCCTAAACTTCCTTGGACATCTGCCTATTCTGGATTCTCTACAACTTTCAGACATATTTCTACACATTTTAAACATGAGATGTTTATTATTTTAAATAACGCTCACTGCAACCGTCTAGAATCCTGAAACGTCACAGGTTTTCCACGGGTTCCGAGCTGCTGTAGTCTCCGAACTCCTACGTGACTTACGAGGCAGGAAATAGTGTTCTACGTCACCTTGAACGTACCGAACACTGACTTTCTTGCTTTCATCTCTATCATCACGTACGCGCTATGCTACGTGCCACCATTTTGTTTGGTAATAGTTCCTTAGCAACCATTTCTTCAGCGTTTCGGCGCACAGTGGTTGTTTTGCTTTGGAACATCATTAATTGCTTCCAATTTTCAGCGGAACAGTCAAGCAGCATAGGTGCGGTTTTATGTTGTTCATTCTATTTTGATGATTTTAAAGAAGTAAAAGGAAATTGTCAGTCACATCGTTTTCTTGCTGTATTTAAACAAAACAAGAGAACTTGACTGTCACATCGTTTTATACTATTTATTTTACTTTGCTGATTTTAAAGAAGTTAAAGGAATTTGACCTCCACATCGCTTTCTGGCTGATTTTTTTAAAAATTAAAAAAGTTGACAAGCAGATTGGTTTATTTTATTTTTTATTCTTCAACATGTCAACTTCACAGAACTACAACTTATCTCGGCCCCAGTGTGTCTGGCCTGCTGGTGGTACACCCGGTATGCAATGGCCTGAATGGAAGGCATATTTTATCAACTACATTGAAACATTAGTTGCAAAGGGGAAAATGTCGGCAGCAGAGAAAAAAGGGATTTTCTTGCATTCTGTTGGGCCTGGGGCTCTTAATGCCTACAATTAAATGCCTAAAGTTAGCGGCGGCAGTGATCAAAATGTGTTTTCTGCTGCCATTGATGACTTTGATCGCTACTTTGCTCCAAAAGTATGCATTAGCATTCTCCGTTATAATTTATTTCAGAGAAAACAAAATACTGATGAGTCAGTGGACAACTATGTGTCTACAGGAAGATTTGATTAGGGATCAGGTCGTTATGCACGTAAAAGATACTTGAATCCAGGATAGACTAGGGGTGAACGGCAATTTGAAGTTAGAAGACATCCTTGCCATAGTTAGAAAGGCGGAAATGTCCTGTAGAAGTGCAAAAGAGGTTAAAACTGATGAGAACAACAAATCCAACAGTGTTAGAGCTAAGATTGAAATACTAAAGCTAAAAATAATTACAAAAAGATTCCTACTACAAAAGGACACACTAATGATAGCAACAAGTTAAAGTGTTTTAGGTGTGATAGTAGTTCACATTTGGCTAATTTCAAGGGTTGCCCTGCTATCAAACAAAGGTTTTCGGTTTATGGTGTCATTGGACACATAGCTAAAGCGTGTAGAAAACGCAATTATAAGAAAGTAAAGTGTGTTGAGGATGGTGAGTCTGGTGAGAGTGATTATGACCATAAGGAAAATGAATTTGAAAAATCTTACATGCTAAATATTATGGAGAATTCATCTGTTATTTTGAACATTGATAATAATGCCATAAAAAAGAAGCCCATTTGTGACATGACCATTGGTGGAGTAGAGATTCAGATTTATGCTGATTCTGGTTCTCCTTACACCATAATCAATGAGAATGTATGGAAGTCAAAATGTGTTAACAAGCTTGGTTCTTTGTTATATCCTGGAGACATTAATCCCTTAGGGGACTCTCGTGAAAAAATCGATATTATTGGATTTAGAGTTCTTGTTTTCAGATTGAAAGGCTGTGAATGTATTGCTAAACTTTATGTTTCTAAACATGGACGTTCAGTTTTAGGATGGTTTGAACAAGGAAAACTTGATAACATCCTCAATCGCAATAACCCGGAGCCAGTAATGGTTGCTGGAGATTCAAGTCAGTGTGGTAGTACCGTGCTTAATAAATTTCCAGAGATTTTCAAGGATGGAATAGGAAGGTTGGATAATTTTAGACATAAAATTGTTCTAAAAGACAACGCTTGTCCCAAGATTTATAAAGCAAGAACTATTACTATTACAGTAAAAGATGAAGTACAACCAGAACAATTGGTAGAAAATGATATCATAGAGAGGATCGAATCCTCTGAATGGGTATCTCCTATTGTTGTAGCAAGGCGTTCAAATGGTAGTATTAGACTTTGATGATGTATAAGAAGCACATGCACATTACTGTAGCTCAATCTGTGCATGTAACCAGGGACCAGTAGTAGTTTTGTATTATTTCATGACTAGCAGATTACGTGGGCAAGTTTTGGCTAACCATATGTTCATGTCAACGTCATTATTAGTTCTTATTCACCTTGGTCTCACTCCTGTTTCAGATTCGTAATATACACATTATACTGGACCAATTTCCCCTACTCTGCATTACTGAGATGTTGGCTTTAATTGGTAAAGCAAAGTTTTTCTCCTGCATTGACTTATCGTCAGTGTATCATCAAATTTTTTAGATGAGAATAGCAAGAAATACACTGCATTCATTACACCTTTTGGGTGTTTTCAATTTAAATATTCTACTATTGAAAGGGAAACCTTAGCTGTTGTATGGGTGTTGGAGCATTTTAGGGTTTTTGTTTGGGGAAAAGAGTGTGAAATTAAGTCTGATCACAAACCCTTGGTACGTTTGCTTACTACTGATGGTATGATTGATGCATCAGCTAGAATTGCACGTATGTCGATAAGATTGCAAGATTTTATTTATAAGATTGTGTATGTTCCTGGTCGAGATAATATTACAGCAGATTTTCTATCTAGACTTCCTTTACCTCTCAAAGAAAACATTCAGAATTCCTGGGATAAATTTCATATTGCTCTTGTGCATGATGATAACGTGTTACCTATCAAAAGTGAAGATTGGAATGTTGAGTTTTCCAAAGACAAAGTGTTACAAGCTGTTAAGAAAGATATAATTGAAGGCTGGCCCAATAAAAAAAATCTTATTTCTGAATTGAGAAGCTTTTGGGAAGTGAGAAATGAGTTGTCTTTTTCTAATGGCATTATTTGGAGAGGTGATAAGGTAGTTCCTCCTTCAGATATGAGAGACATTGTGGTGAGGCATGGTCATGAGAGTCACAATGGTATAATCAGGACTAAACAATCTGTCAAAAGATTGTTCTGGTGGCCTGGTTTGGATATTTTTGTTGAGTGCATTGTCAGGGACTCCTTTCATTGTGCTAATTCTGATAAATCCTTGAAGACTTTGAAACCTAATATGAAAGGTCATGTTGTCCCTAATGGTCCTTGAGAATCTATTGCAATGGACATTATGGGTCCTATTGGTCCTTTGAACAAGTACATTATTGCTGCCATTGATTTATTTTCAAAGTGGCCTCTCATAAAAGTTGTAGATAGGGTCAATACTGACAATGTTTTACTTTTTCTTGATGAGGTTTTCACTGAAGAAAGATTGCCTATTCGTGTGATTACTGATACAATTCTTATCCAATAAGGCTAAAGAATATTTTCAGAAGACTGTGGTTGTACATTGTACCACTTCTTTGTATAATCCGAGCGGAAATGGTATAATAGAAAGATTCAATAGGGTTTTGATTGGTGCTATACAAATGTTTGGTGTTGAGGACTGAAAATAGGAAATTCAGGTAATGAAGACAGTGTGGAAGTACAGAACTACTCCAAATGATATGACTGATTGTGCTCCTTTTGAGATTATGAGAGGTAGATTACCAAGAACCAAAATCAATCCGTCTTGGTTAATTTTTTCTTCCAAATGTCTGGTGGATCTTGATAAAGTTAAGAAAAGAATGGAGAAAACTCATATTGTGAACAAACACAAATTTGATTTAAGACGAGGTTCTAAATCTAATCCTATTGTACAAGTAGGTATGTTCGTAAAAGTTAAGAAACCATGGAAAGTATCTAAAAGTGAAAGTCAATTTATGGGTTCATTTGTTGTAAAAGAGGTCTTGAAGAATGCTGTCAGACTTTCAAATAGGAGAGTTTGGAATTTAAACAAGATTGCTGTACTTAAAGGTAACAGGAAATTGTACAAAGAAGAACATGTTACTGAAAAAAAGATTGTGATCTTACTGATATTGCAGGTGATAATCTTGTTGAAGTTGACAATGATTGTAATGACTGTAATATCAATATTGAACGTCATGACATGGCTGATGTACCTTCCAATTCTTTCAATTCTGATATTACTCATGAAAATGAGAACTGTTTGGATTCTAAATGGTCACGTAAAAAGCCTGCATGGTTATCGGACTTTATAACTTTGATTCAAAATAAGTTATATTCATATTTTTTTTTTATTTTTAGTTGTTTTTTTGTGTAGGGGGAAGATGTGTTGTGTTGGTAATGTAACTTGTTATTGTACATTTATTATTGGCACGGACCTCGGTTCTACTTTCTTGATGTTCAGCAGTTGGATGCTGGGTTGCGTTGCTGGTGGTTGTCACTTGGTGATGCTGTCTCTTTACAATAAATCTTATTTCCAGCTTTACTTGGATTCAGCTCTTCTTAACAGAAGTTTCTCTTCTTTTAATGTTTGAGAGTGTTGGCGTTTGTCTGAGTCTCGACGTATGTAGTCTGGTAAGCGCAGATTACTATGTTTTGCAGATCCAATAACTCTGCATACACCAGGGAGTGATAGATATGGTGTTCATTAACTTTTTTATTTTATTTTTACATTTTAGGAAGAGGCGCTATTTCATAACAGGGAGGTACATGGGACATTTTCAGTGACTTATAGTCACGCATGAGGTTGTGATGTATGTTTTGACTTCACAACCCTTTCGTTTTCACCTTGGTGAGTTACGTCTGGTATTGAGTCACCATTTTAACCTCATTTAGGCCACCATGACACGTGTAGTCAGGCAGTTTACAGTTTTATCCATTTTTTGCAGGAGTAATTGTTCCTCCTTTTTGGATTGTGGCACTACTAAGGAATACGGTCCCACTATTTTGCACTGTCTCACAGGGCAGTACTTTCATACTTATGAGCATTGACTTATGGACTTGTCATTAAGCTTTTTTTGTGTGTCATCGTGAAGGATCATTTTCCAGCATTTTTCACCTTATGATTTCGGTATTCTCACACAGGGTTTTTGGTGCATTTGGGTGACAGTGTGTAAGGGTTCTCTTGTGATGAACGGTTGCGGTCTCAGACACTTATAGTGTGTTCTTCACATTTTCTTATTTTTTTCACTTTCTAAGCGCGTAGAATTTCTCTAGGTATATCAAATCTTATGGGAGATTTGATATATCTAGAACTCAGAATCATTTAGATTTTATCGGATGGTGTAGGCCTATGTTTGTTTCATTATGCATAATAGCCTATATGAATGATTTATTGTATGTATGTTTATTTGTAGCTTTCCAGTGATGAAGGGTGATTTGTACACCCGAAATGCATTGGGAGTGATGAAAGTCACGTCAGATGTCATTATTACATTTTTGGATCAAAGAGAATATTGGTTTGAAGTCTATTTCTTCAATAAAACAAGAAGTTCTGAAGACAAGAAGCTGAATGGAGTTGTTACTTTATTATTGATGATTTGTACAATTATGGTTTCTACATGATAACATTGTTAAGATGTTGCTATTTTTTATGGATTGATGTATTAACATTGCATTATAACACTCATTTTGAGTGCGTAAGGTAGTGCGCACTCTGTCTAAGACTCACGTCCTAGATTTGCTTCTTCTTTATTGAATAGGTGGCAGGGTGGAACCACCTCGGACCGCACTCACCAACTTTGATGCACCTTGGGTCTAAAGGTATACACGTTTACTATTCGTACATTGAGTGCATCGTTACTGTTTCTAGATTTGACTTTTAGAAAGTGGGCATTTTCTTACTTGACCATTCTGTGTGCCTCTTACTGTTTGTGTATTTAGCGTTTGGTTTTGGAGTGATAGGAGCTGGGGATGTGCAATCACACTAGATTAGTGGTTCCCAAACTTTTTCGAACCGCAGCTCCCTTGACCCTATGCCCGTGGCTCCCCACAGTTACTATTGTTGAAGGGTGGAGTGGATGTAAGCCCTACCTCAGGAGTACTTTTATTTTTCTCCCTGAAATTAATTGGGATGAAGCTGATGAAAGTATTATAATCATATATACAGGGTGTTTTATATTACTAAGGCGGCGCCTCTAATAAAACTTTCCTAGTTACACTTCTTTGCCCATGACTTATTTAGAGTACCCTCTCAAACTTTTTTATCCCACTTACAGTGCTGGATAGCACCCCTATGTATGTAGGCCCCATTGCCAAAGTGTTTGTGCTTTTGAAGAATATTTGCATGAACTTCCATTCCTGCCCATGTCATACGTGCCCCTGCGTACCTGGTCGCTTTTGAAGATGGTTGTTATCTGGATACCCGGGGTTGCATGATTGAAGAATCTACACCCAACACAAATATACCTCTGATACTTGTAAGGAGACTTACCACACACAGTATGGAGAATTCTGTTTTTTAGAGCATTGCACCACCCAGAATGGTTTTGACAGTATCTGGCTAATGGAGCGGTGTTATTAACAGTAGGCACATACTTTTATGGTTTTCTACAGGCGCTCGCGCCCGTTTTGACTAGTCCAAGATGGCCGCCTTGGCCGGCAACGTGGTCACATGACATGAACGCAGGGGCGTGGACCTGCTGAACACTTGTATTTCATCGCGCGTGGGCGATGCAGATGCACGGTGGAGGAACAGCGTCTTCCCGATGGTATTACGGTGAGGTTAGCTATCGATAACCGGGGAGTGGCAGGTACTGAGCATGAGAGTGTGGCTGGTCCGACTGTTCGTAATTCCCTTTACAGTGGGGCAAGAGTACTTTTCTGACGAGGCGGGCAAGGCAACATACGTGGACCTGTGTGCTTACGAAGGCAGCCGGGCTCTGGCTGCATTTGGTTTCCTGCAGTAATTTTGACAGTGGGTTTTGAGCGTTTCCCTGCCAATTGAACAAACAACGACCTTTTTGTTTACAAAGTTAGTCGGGCTTGAACTGCATACGGCTTCCCTAAGTAACAATGGCAGTGGGTATTGAGTGTTGGCTGCCTATCGTTCTTACAGTAAATATACAGTTCCAATGTGGTGACTGTTTAGTACTAACCAAGCAGGGGGGTTGTAGACTGTACTACAGAAGGTGACTAATTTATTAGGAGCCATGTGTTACACACTGACATAATGGTCTTTGTGATTCTGACTACGTTTTGTTTTACAAATTCGTGCATACTCTCTTTTCAACAGAAAACTTAAGATTAAGTGAAGGTGAAAACTCACTATTGGAGTACCCTGGTACCTTTCTGATACTGGAGCGGCTGGTATGACTAACTTGCCTGACTCTGGGTAATATCACTTATACACCATATCTTTTTTACATACGAATTGCTAACCATGGGTTTACATGTTTTTAAACATGTCCGTTTACCTGTTCTTCTTTGGCAGTGCACACAGAACTAGTGTCCAAAAGTGGAGTGGCAGCATATGAGTGCAGCCCTGATGAAACTGCTTAAGTTGTTATAGCAGTGAAACATGTCGGCACTGTCATTAGGTAATGGTATTCATGAATAGCTACCAGCCTTTTTAACACAAACAGCATATAATCACTTCCCTATGAATAAAGTTGGTTAAGGGAACTGTGTGCTGTGTTTTTAGGTACTTGTTTATGTTTGTGTTTGTCACCAGCAGAGATTTCTGCTTTCCACTGTGTGTCACAATCTTTGTTGCTTGTTTTGGACACATCTTTCCTTTCTTCTTATTTTCTTTGAGAAACAAGTAACTACCGATGATGAGACAGGGGCTTGTCTGGAAATTTCATATCAGTTACCCCGATGGTGGCGTTTCCGTGAGGCGTCACTTGTTTCTCACACATTTTTTCTATTAAGAATTCAGTCCAACACTAGTGTGTGGACTCTTGCGACCAACTCTTTTGGTTCCCAATATTTGTTGTTCTGTGGCACTGTCGGGGAGAACAGGTTTGTCTTTTAAACGTGGGTGGAGTACAGTGAATCATCTCCTTGTAAATTGTATTAGAGAGTGATGGGTAGCAGTATATTTTGACTGCCCTTTCTTTAGAGTCACTGATATGCCTTGACACCTTTGGGCTGGGTCTGTTGTTGTATTACAAGTTTTGAGTGGAGGGCGACCCGTTCCTTTTTCCCTCTTAGCTCCTATTTAGAGTCTGATTATACGTGCCAACACACCTGTCTCAGCAGGATGACTCATGATTTTTTTTAACACACACAACTTTATTCTTGCTATCTCCTCCCTAAAATTGCCTCCAAATCAATGCAAGTAAAATACAATTCTCAGATTTCTTTCTTTAAACGCCCCTCTTTCCCGTTTCCAAATGTTGGATTTATGCAGTATATGGTGTTTTACTTCCCTGTGCTCAAGGAGAGAGCAGGCCTATCTGGAAATGTGAATGTACTGAGGGAAATATGTACTAGAAGTACCTATGATTAAATTACAAATGTCACTACTTAATAATACTTAGTGTGTTCAACAGACAGGATAACTGTACGTTCCTGATAACTTGCATTGATGTAAAAAGCATTTGGAAAAAAAAAAAAACTATTAACAAGTGTAACAAAATAAATACGGCATCTTCCGCTTACTTTTGGAGTGTTGGAACCTGGGTATCCAGTGAAATATGGAGGACATCTACCTCGACATGCCATCAATTAAGCACCAGGTTTACAGCTTTAGGCATGTCATTTACAAAACATCGACATCGTGCGTATGTGAATAAATCGTTTAGCTGAATCCAACAGACCCTACACATTAAATGCATTAAAGTGCTTGGTGCGCAGCTCCCCTGGCTAGGTTTCACGGTTTCCCAGGGAGCCACAGTGCACAGTTTGGGACTTCTGCACTAGACAGACACAAGAGGGGTTGAGGTGTGCCCTGCCTTGCTGGGGTGACTCATCGCTGGGCTGAATACACCTGGTCTGCATTTACAGTGGTGGGAGCAGTTTTGCGTGCTCTGAATAGACTATGTGCCCTTTGCACAATTCTCTCTCCACCCCCTGAAGCCATGCTGCACCAGGGAGGACAGGACTGGTTTGGACTGAGTTAAGAGACCCTTGCAACGAAGAGAACAATGATAAAATGGGGCATAAGTATGGGACCTAAAACCCAAGGACTTTAGATTACTTCAAGAAACAAGAAGACCCTGATAAGAAGAAGAGGAGAGCTGCATTTTCTGAGTGATGGGTGTGTTGGCCTGCAGTTGCTGCTTCTGTCTGCGGTGAAAGAAAATGACGGACTCTGCTGTGGTATCCTGCTTGGCAAGAATCGCCAAAGGCTCATGTGTGCTAGCCTCCTGTTGAAAGGCTCATGGAGATAAAAAAAACTTAGAGAAAAGTGAACTTGCTACATCTACCAGGAGGACTGAAGAGCTGTGTGAGGAGCTCTGCTCCTACAGACAGTGTGAGCGGTGGGTTTGCCTGCAGTTTCTGCTCCTGCAGAGGAAGGTTTGGATTGTTCTTACCCTGGATGCTGAAGTAAAAGCTTTTGAAGAGTGCTTTTTGTAGGAGAGTCCAGCACATGGGGAGCACTTTTATTGCTGCTGCAAACCAGAGCGCTGTGCTTAGAGCATGTGAAGTGCTTGAGGGTGCTTTCCTCATCACTTTTAGCGCCTAAAGGTGAAAGTGCATGAGAAGCACTTCATATGCAGGCCAGCTCTGCAATTTCCTCGTTTTTTTTGTTCCCTATTTTGTGCAACATAAGGGGAGAGATGAGGTGAATGAAGTGTTTCCTGCAGATTGTTCCTACCTGCAGCTGGTGTTCTGCTACATTGCCCAGGATGCAAAGTATTGCAGTGCCCAGGCAGTGAGGAATCCCGTACAGGAGATCTTTGGCTTTATTGGGGCAGAGGGCGGTGGAGCCCAACTGCCAGAGGAAGCCAGAGCATCGCAGGCTCACACCACCCACTCCTGACTGGAAAGGGCAAGAGGAGGGTGCCCGCCAGCGGGGGTCTTGAGACAAGGATAGGACAAAGAACAGTCCCATGAGTTTGGAAGAGCAGTCCCGTTGAGTTTGGGCCTTTGGGGGGCACAGCTGGCCCCCTCAACCTGAGTGGCGTGGTGGGCCACGGATGCATTAGTGTTGACGGCTGCAGTTACATTGCCTACCTTAGGGCATTTTTTTGAGCACCACATTCCCTGGGCCGTCAGCAGCTGAACTACCTGTTCAAGGGCAGCTGCACTTCACTAAATATTCAACAGGTTGGGGGGTTGATTGAGGTCTCCCTCCCTCTGTGAAGTTTGTGCACCCTCCCCCTCCTTTGGTAAGTCGGGTGCATTTCCGAGGCACAGCAACTTGGTGGTAGGTAAAGGTGGAAACTCAATGGTGCCCCTATCCCTGGTGACAGTGAAAACGGTACTGATTACACTGCATTTCTGTTCCATGTCCTGATGGTTCCATGACAGGTGCAATCTATAAGTGATTGCTTTATTGCACTAACTGGGATGTTATGCATAAATGTTATGCATTAATGTTTTCAAGGTGATTTATATGACATGGTCAACTTATACGTCCTTGATATAGTTCACTAACTGTTATGTTTATGACAATTGCCTTATGGCATAGTGATTTATGATCTATGAATTATTATGACAATTTCCTAGTTGGAAAAATGATTTATGTGATTGTGGTCTAATGTGTGTTTCTATGTATAATACAAAGGGTATTCTTATTTAACCTTTTGTGGAGTCTCTTTTTGTTGTGTGGTTAGTGTGTGTAACTCCCTTATCCTTAATAGAGTGATGGGTTCTGTCTGGCTTAGGTGCACACCTAGCCAACCAGAACCCCCATTTCTAACACAGAGTTATCCACACTGCTTGGTGCAGTTCAGATTCTGGCACACAGACTGGAGGCGATTGGATGGATATCTGAGATTGCAGAGACTGAGATCCAAGATTCCCCATTGATAATCCATTGATAATCCATCTGGGTTATGTTCAGGATACTCCAGTGGTTTCCAGCCAGCTGTGGGTTACAGACCTCAAGTCCCAAGGTGAGGGTCTGGCTACTAGATGCAGCCACGTCTCACACCATAGCAAAAAAAAAATGTGGCTTTTCAACCTGAGGCGACTAGGTCATGGCTCATATAGGACTTGTTGAGGGATTATCTTTTTTTTGTATTGAGTGGATTACTAACAGAAAGAAAAGTGAAAACAACAAGAAAGTTCTACACATTTGCATAATACAGCTTATATGCAATCAAAAAAAACAATTTTTGTATACATCATTAAAGTGTTAGCGCAATGAAAATAAAGTGATAAGAATGGAATTGAGGAATATCAACAGATATAGAAACAAACAGCAGCCATTATTAAATCCATCCAATATCCACTAGGACTATCAATTCATGTAAGCAATGATAAAGTGCTAGTGCGATGGAAGTAAAGTGCTAACAGTAGAAAAATCATGGATAAAGTACAAATATCACTAGAACATACGAAAAAACTATAACCCTATTACATATGGCCATTGTTACATTTTGTAATATATCCAATTAAAACCAAGGAAATGAAGTGCAGCTTAGCAAAGAGCAATTAGAACTCCTCCATATCGAGTTAATGGGATAACTTTATGACCTTTGGGGATATGGGAATTGACAACCATTTTAAAATGTCAGAAAACCTTGACCAGGTCGCTGCAAATCTTTGTTTGGCATGTTTCCTCCCAAATGTATGTCTTGACCATCTTCTCTTGCCAATGCAGAATCGAAAGCGATTTATCAGACTTCCAATTCTGTAGAATTAAGGACCTGGCCACTGCTATAGCTACTGAGCAAAAATATTGCTGATATATTGACAAATACTGAAACTCCAAAGAACACCCAAAATTAACTAATTTGAGAGTAGGAATAATCTGGACTGTTATTGTCAGAGATTGATCAATCCTTTTAAAAACAGCCGGCCAAAATTGATGTAACCCGGAGCAATAATAAAATGTGTTCCACGACCCTAGCTCTAGGCCCCCACACCTAAAACAGAAATCTGAGGAAGCTTGATAGATCTTATTCAGTCTTTTCGGCGCATAATAAGTTAGCCATCTAGACAGAAAGGCCATTCTTTTATAATTGGCTGCTCTCAGCGATTTATGGCCTACTTCGCATATAAGCTGCCATTCCTTTTTACTAACATTACAGCCAGTTTAATTTAATAGTTTAGGGAAGAGGTTATCAAGCACTTTCTGCTCCCCCAGCTGCTCTAGACAAGAATACCAGTGGCTGACTCCACTTAGGTGCACATGCATCAAAATAGGCAATTGAGATTCTATAATTGCGATTTTTAAGGAATCACAATTACCTATGCATGTATGAATTGCAATCAAATGTGCAATTCCTTTATTGCGACTCGCAAATTGGGAGTCGTAATTAAGGAATGGCTTCCTATTCATTCCTACAGGAATTGCATGCGCAAATTGAGAGTAACCAATAGGTACTTGCAAAGTGCGCATGCAATTTCCAGAATAAAGACTGCCCCGAACCACCCAGGAGGGGGCCTTGCGTCCGCCTCACTACCTCCAGCGAAGCCTTCCCCTCTGGCGAACACCTGCACTTTCAGATCCCGACCACCCTTAAAGCCACACTCCAAGGAACCCTCGTCTACAAACCCCCCGCCCCTGAACACCCTTCGCCACCACCATCACTGACTTTTTCGTACCCCCCGCCATCACCTCAACAAACTACATACTCATTAGAGACCTGAACTTCCACCTCGACAACCCCAGTGACCCCCAACTCAACTATCCTTTGTGACAACCTCGCCGGCATCGGACTTAAAAAACTCTTCAAGACACCAACCCACAGAGCAGGGCACACCCTCTAACCCATCTTCGCGACAGGAAACAGCGTCCAACTTAGCCACACAACGCAGCCTCCATGGACCAACCACCACCACATACACTTCGCCATCAACAAAGCTAAGGCACCCAAACCAGCCCCACGCCCACCAAGAAGGAACTGGAACAAGGTTACCGACGAGCAACTTACCTCCACCCTCACCCGAGACAACCACACCTGGGCACCCGATGCAAACAACGCAGCCGGAGAACTCCACACCTGGACCTCCAACTGTCCAGACGAGCTCGCCCCGCTACGCATCCCCGACAGACAACGCCCCAGGAAAGCTGCCTGGTTCACCACCGCTCTCCAAGAAGCCAGACGCACCTGCAGACGCCTGGAGAAGAATTGGAGATACACCAAGGCAACCCAAAACCACACCACCTACAAGGACGCCATGATGGACTACCACAACCAGATCAGAGCCAACCAAGAGGCACTTCATCCACAACAAAATCCTGGCCAACTCCAAGGAACTTTTTAGTGTTATTAAAGAATTCACCAACCCAATCAGCGATGCCACAGACATAACCCTGTTGCAAGACCTTTGCGACAAGCTTGGAACCTATTTCCACCTCAAGATCAAAAGCCTCTACCACAACTTCATCGACCATCCATGGCCCCCTGCCGCCCAGAAACACCAGCTAGCCCACCATCTCCAACCGGACACTGATCAGAGCCGAAGACACAGCCTCAACCATGAAAAGCATTCACTTGGGGGCCCCCACCGACCCCACCCACCATTGTACCCAAACTGCAACGCACCATCAACACCACCTTCAAAACAGGCACCTTCCCAGATGACTGAAAGTGTGCAGAAGTCTGAATCCTGCTCAAGAAGCCCACATTTGACACCGCTTACCTCAAGAACTATCGGCCCATCTGGCTCCTCCCCTACGCAGCCAAATTGCAGAGAAAACAGTCAACAGGAAACTGACACAATTCATTAAAGAGAATGTCGTCCTCGACCCATCCCAATACAGATTCCGAAGCAACCACAGCACAGGGACCGCCATACTCGCCGCCACAGATGACATCCGCACCCTCCTGGACCAAGGCTACTCCACATCCCCCATCCTACTCAACCTATTAGCGGCCTTCGACACCGTCTCCCACCGCACACTAGTCGCCAGACTACACAACGCAGGCATTAAAGGAAGAGTACTGGGCTGGTTCCTACCATTCCTCACAGGAAGAAGCCAAAGGATCAGACTCCTACCCTTCCTCTCCAACACCACAAAAATCACCTGTGGAGTCCCACAGGGTTCATCACTGAGCCCCACCCTCTTCAACATCTACATTGCCCCCCTCGCAGCCATTGTCCAAAAACACGGACTCAACATTGTATCTTTTGCCAACGACATCCAGCTCATCCTCTCCCTCACCAAAGACCCCACCACTGCCAAACTCAACTTCCAGAAAGGAATGCAAGACATCAAAGTTTGGATGACTAACAGCTGCCTGACGCTCAACGCCGAGAAGACAGAAGTCCACGTCCTCGGTACCACCCGTTCTGCATGGGACAGCACGTGGTGGCTGACCGCCCTCGGAAGCCCACCTACCCCCTCAAACCAGGCAATCAATCAATCAATCAATCAATCAGAATACTTGTAGAGCACACTACCTACCCGTGAGGGTCTCAAGGCGCTGAGGGAAGGGGGGTGCCGCTACTGCTTGAAGAGCCAGGTCTTGAGAAGTCTTTTGAAGGTAAGTAGATCTTGGGTCTGCCATAGGTGGATGGGGCGGGTGTTCCAGGTCTTGACGGCGAGGTAGGAGAAGGATCTGCCTCCAGAGGTCGTTCGCTGGATGCGGGGGACAGCGGGGAGGGCAAGGCTGGTGGAGCGGAGCTGGTGGGTGGGGGTGTAGAAGCTGAGTTTGCTGTTCAGGTAGGCTGGTCGGGCGTCATGGAGAGCTTTGTGTGCGTGGGTGAGGAGCTTGAAATTGATCCTCTTGTCGACGGGGAGCCAGTGTAGGTCTCTCAAGTAGGGGGTGATATGGCTGTGGCGGGGGATGTTGAGGATCAGCAAAGAACCTCAGTATCGTACTCGACTCATCACTCACCATGAACTGACATGTCAACACCGTCACCTCCAGCTGCTTCAACACCCTCCACATCCTTCGCAAGACCTTCAAGTGGCTCTCCCCTGAGTCAAGGAAGACAGTCACCCACACACTCATCACCAGCAGACTGGAGTATGGAAACGCACTTTACGCCGGAATCAACAAGCCCCAACTCTGCTAACTCCAAACAATACAGAACACCGCCGCCAGACTCATACTCGGCATCCCCCGACACGAACACATCAGCCAACACCTACGAAGTCTCCACAGGCTCCCCGTGGAGAAAAGAGTCACTTTCAAAATCCTCACGCCTACAAATGCCGACACAACAACTGACTCAAATACCTCAACAACAGAATCAACTTCCACGCACTCAAAATAAACCACTGATGTTCCAACCTTGCACTGGCCGAAACCTGTGCATCCACAGAGCCAGGGCAGGCGGAAGATCCTTCTCTCACATTGCAGCCAGGACCTGGAACGAGCTTCCGGCAGACATCAGACGCGCCCCCTCCGTGAACACCTTCAGAAAGACCCTCAAGACCTGGCTCTTCGGCTTAACAGATCTGCGGAACCCCACCCCCCTCTCCCCACCCTCAGCACCTTGAGACCCTCACGGGTTAGTAGCGCGCTTACAATTCCCAGATTGATTGATTGATTGATTGATTGATTGAAGGGTGCAAGGGTGCCAAAAGGACACCCCCCCTCCCCTCAGCACCTTGAGACCCTCACGGGTAAGTAGCACGCTCTACAAGTACTCTGAATGATTGATTGATTGTTGCATCCCTGAAATTTTCATTTTACCACATGCTGTGCACACACATACCCCAAGGGCATGTGTATGTGTAACATCGGACTTTGAGAAATGCACTTTAGTGCATTTTTCAAAGAAATTGCAAATTACCATCAACTTGAGATTGATGGTAATTTGTCATTCTTATTTGCGAACTTGCATTTTTTTTTAGGTTCATGCATTGCATTTAAGGAATCGCAATTGCGATTCCTTAAATGTAGCCCCAATTTAAGAAATCGCAATTTTTGCAATTGCCTATATTGCGAGTGTACCCATTTGTGACCGGTTTTTAGGTTGATGCATGTGGCCCATAGGCCCTGAACATATAATTGACGTACTATCCTTAAGGCTCTATTATTAGTCACCACATAATTTGCTTTTAAAAGCTGGATATTTGATTAAAAGTAAATAACAGAGCTGCAAACCTAGTGACGAGCTGCTCGGATAACATCTTGCTAGTCTATACTACTATTATAAAGTAAGAACTTTGAACCTTTGAGGCGGGTAAACTCGGGAACCACAGCGCCAATCCAAACACACGATACATCATTAGAATTGTCGGGGTCTGCAGAGTGACATAGGCTATATATACCCCAAAAATATACATTCTATAAAAAATATACATTCATAAAAAAGTAGTCCCTTGGAAGCAGCGCCGGGCGTGTGCGCTAACGACATGAACGTGTGTGCTGACATCATCTAGCGCGGGTGAGCGGCGGACAGGAGCGCAAGGAGGTCGAGGAGCGGCAGACAGGAGCTTGGGGAGGAGCGAGGAACTCAGGCTGAGGTAGGTGAAGTGTGGGGAGGATGGGAACGTGTGCGGCTGAGTGAAGCGGGGGGAGGAGCGGAGGAAAGGACTCGGGCTGAGGTGGGTGAAGCAAGGGGAGGAGCGGCCCATTAGCGCTCACACACGCCTGTGGGAAGTCTCCAATGTGCGGCTGACAGGAACGCGGGGAGGAGCGGAGGAAAGAACTCGGGCTGAGGTGGGTGAAGCAAGGGGAGAAGCGGCCCGTTAGCGCTCACACACGCCTGCGGGAGAACTCAAATGTGGTACCACATTCACAATGGAAATAAAAGTCAGAACGTAAAATAAAATATTAATAATGAGAGAAATGTGTGCGTGTTTGCACAGGGCATTGGTCAGCCGGAGATGAGGTTTATTGCTAAGAGGTGGAACGCAAAATAGAATAATAATAAAGAGAGGCATATGTGCGTGTTTGCACAGGGCATTGGTCAGCCGGAGATGAGGTTTATTGCTAAGAGGTGGAACACAAAATAAAATGATAATAAAGAGAGACATGTGTGCATGTTTGCACAGGACATTGGTCAGCCGGAGATGAGGTTTATTGCTAAGAGGTGGGTGAAGCAAGGGGAGGAGCGGCCCGTTAGCGCGGGGAGGAGCGGTGAACTGTGTGCAGCTAATTAGGGGCCCTGAAGGTGGTGGGTGCGCAAAGGGGGGCCCTCGGACACCGTGGTATGAGCTGCTAGTAATCACATAAAATATACTAAAAAAATCCCCCAGACATTCGAAAACTGCCTTCTGCCATAACTGCAAAGATCCCTGAGAAAACTGTAGGCCAAAAGCCTGGCATTCACTAATTTTAGAATATAAGTGATATCTGGGAATGTTATGTAGTTTAAAAAATACTTTTATATGACAAGCTAGGTCAGATATTGACCTATACCTCGATTTTTGGAGACATTTCGGTGAACGAAGAAAGACTGGTAGTTGAGTTGCACTCTTATCCAACATAGTATTTACAAAAAAAATCAAATTTAGATGCTACCATTAGGAGCCAAACCAAAAATTCAATAATGTGGCCTGATAGTAGAGCTCTAAATTAGGGAGGGCGAGCCCCCCAACGATGTATCTAATTGTAAAACTGCTAAGGAAGGTCTAGGCTGTTTCTGTGCCCAAATACATTTCCTAATTAATTTATGAAGTTCAATAAAATATGACTTAGGAATTTTAATCGGCAGGTGAGTAAACAAAAATACAAATAATGGTAAAACAGACATTTTAACTAACGATACATGACCTATTAAAAGTTAAAGGAAGAAGGGACCATCTATATAAAAGCTTCTAAGCTTTTTCTGGTGTGTTTTCCATAATTTAGCCTATGTAGTTGATCATAAAGCCTAGTTACATATAAACTTTAGCAACTAATAGGTTTAGACATAGTCTGCTGAGAAAGATAACGCAACAATACCGTAGGAGCATTAAACCAGAGCACCTCCATTTTTCCTTGAATTAACCTACAACCATCTATTCGTGTAAAAGCTGCTACTGCATATGAGATATTAGACATCTCAGCTGACAAATAATGAATGATATCATCTGCAAATAATTTTAATCTTGGCATAGCCCCTAGTGGGGCACTATCTGGCAGTTATTGCGAATTTGCATTGCCAAAGGCTCTATAAAAAGCAAAAACAAAAAAGGGGACAGCGGGCATCCATGTCTGTTCCCGTGCAGGATATTATCTATACCCGCTGATTCCTTATTGATCACAATTCTAGCCTCTGAGCCTGAGTACAATTTGTTTATCTTTTAACCAGGAGCTCAGGCAGACAAATCTCAGACATATAAAAATCAGAGCCTGCAAGTCCACAAGGTTAAATGCCTTTTCCGCATCAAGCATTAAAATTGCTGCCTTGACCTTGTTAACTGGCAGGTAGTCAATGCTTGAGTCAAAAAATATGTGTGGAAGCCATTGATCGATGAAGTATTAAACCTGTCTGATCTTAATGGATCACCTGTTGTGCAACAGGAGTCAACCTTGCTGCCCAGATTTTCATAATTATTTTATAATCTATGTTTAAAAGGCTTATGGGTCTATATGAGCCAGTAGTGGCGGGGTCCTTGTCTTTCTTAAGAAAACAGACCACAACTGCTTCTTTAACAATTTTAGATATAAGTATGCCATTTTTTTTATCAGATTATAAAATGTAGTAAAAAAAAGGTAGAAGCAAGAGTTCAAAAGTTTTAAAAACTACGGCAGGGATACCGTCATTACCTGCGGCTTTTGCATTAGGTATAGTTTTTAAAACGTTACTGACTTCAGCTTGTGAGATAGGTTTATCAAGAAAATCCTGCAAGCTCTTCATAGATAGTGGGCATTTTCAACAATTCAAATTAATGTATAAGTGATGCTTGAATCATTTCCTGCGTCTCCTGATAGATCGTTTTGAAATGCTGCAGAAATACCCCCGCAATTTCGTCTTTAGAATCTACTACCCTATCCAAATCTCTGATCTGAGATTTGACTAACCTGGATTTTTGTGGCCCAGGCCAAATGACGTCCTATATGTTGACTCTCTTCATAAACTTTTTGTATTTAGGCCTTTCTCCCCTTGATATCTTGTAGATTAAAAAATTGCTTGAGTTTATCTTTGGCTGCTGCTAGATCTTGCAGAAAACCCACTTTTGAGATTCGGACCTGGCTGTCATTAAAGGAACTCTAGCTTTTTTTACCTCTAGCTGTAAGGAAAGAATCCCCTGAGAACATTGTTTATTCGCTGCAGATGTGTATGCTATTACCTGACCTATGAAGGCTGCTTTCAAGAGCCTCCCACACTGCAAACACAGGGGAAGAATTCTAATAAACTTAAAAAAATTGCTTGATAAAAGACTGCATTGCAGCAATCCACTCTCCACCCCCGCCACCCCCCCCCCATCTTCCATTGCATTAATCTGGATTCCGATACAAATAGCTGAGTGGTCAGAAAAGGCATTGGAAATTATATCCGCTTCCCCTCTGGATAACAGATTATCAATCAGAAAAAATCTATTCAAGAGGCGGTCTTGTACCTGGAGAAATAACATGTATAATCTGACTGCCCTGGATGACTTTGACACCAGGGATCCAGGAGCGCAAAATCTTGCTTTATCATGTTGATCAATGTATTTGATTTTAATTTTAGTTGCTTCTTAGCAGGGTTAGAAGTATCTAGACAAATATCTTGAGAAACCCTCAGAAACAGCCAATAAGTCATAAATTTGAAGCAAAGCTGAGGTATCATCGAATATAGGGCCGTAGTAGTTCAAGAGATCATACACTACACCTCTAAAGTTAATTTGTAAGTAAATCTATCAGCCTTGAACATCACGACTAATGTTTAGTACCTGGCAGTTGCAGTTATTAGAAAATATAATAGCCACCCCTGAGCTGTCATATTTGCCGGAGCAAAAAAATCTTAATTGAAACCCTTGGGAAGGATCAATTTTGGTGAATCAGACCTAATATGAGTTTCCTGCAGGAACAACACCTGTGGGGAAAGAGATAGCAACCAAGTCAACATTATGCTTACTTTTCTTGAATTCAGCAACCCATTCACGTTGCAAAAAAAATATTTTGATACTATCCATTTGTTAAAAGAATCACAGCTTTTATCGCACCACAACCACATGAAATTAAATATCTAAAGACATATGGAGGAACACAACTACGTATACAATCAAAAACTTTGATCCACAATTTTTTTTTCTGCTAACCCCATCTCATCCCCCACCCTACCCATCCACGTGGCGAGAGTCCCCCTAGCAATGCGCCACACATAATCCCTATCAGAAGGATGCCATGAAATTGCCCCCTGACCTGTTGGAATCAGGTCCTCAACCACCACTACCCCATCGCCACAATCGCGAAAGAAAAAAGGGAGAGAAAAAAAGAATACAAATAAAATGAGAAGAGATGAAACAAAAAGGGTTAATGCCACCCTACATACATGATTAGTTTCTAATTTATTTTAAAAAGTCTTGTGTTTCTGAAAGGACATTGAAGATCTTGAATTGTGCTTTCTGGAGAACCTTAAGTTTCGAAGATTGGACGATGAAGGCTTTTGCCCCAGTTGATCTAAATTCAAAGGCAAGCTGTTGAAACACTTTTCTCTGCCTAGCTGAGGTCATGGAAAAATCAGAGAAAATCTTCAAAGAGGCGTTTTGCAAGACTATGAACGTTTACTGCTGGATCACTCTTGTAAGGACCTGTTCCTTGATCCGGCAGTCAGAAAAATTCACCAGAATAGTTTGTGGGTATTTAGCTGCTGGTGGCTGATGAAAAGGAACTCTATGAACATGCATGATTTTCAAATCTTCAGAAGCAGATGGCAAGATGTGATCTTTGATCAGCATATTAATCAGCTGAGGAACTGATTGTATTTGACCCTGGGATTCACTCCCTTCCGGAATTCCAATAAATCGAAGATTGAAACGTCTTGCATAATTCACCATTAACTCTAATTTCAAAATTTTTACAGATTCCGGTTCTGAACGGGATTGCAGAAGTGCCAGTTTGTCCTCAATGTCTGAGATTCTTTGCTCCGCTGCCTGTAGCTGTTTTGGCAGTGTTGATAAGTACTCCTCCATTATAATAAGCCTTTGCATCCAGAGCTTGCTGAACATTTAGCCCACGGATACCCACCAAAATTGTATTGAGCGCCTTTTTCACCGCCTCTGGCAAAAGCTCCTGAGACGCACATGGGTTATTATTAGCAGATACTTGCGGGTGAGAGTTAAGTTCAGTAGCTATGATCACATGCGAGCTGGAGCCGGAGCGGGAGCTTTGTGCTAAGGAGGGCCTGGAGGAAGATTCATCTGAAGTTCCTGTAGAAGTTGGAGGAGCACAGTCTCCTTCCTCTTGCCCATTACTGGCAACGTCTCTTTCAGATGTTGAAAGCCTAGGCCCTGTTGCTGTTATTGTAACCCTGGATGGAGTATGCGGACTGGTGCTCCACGTAGTTCCACAGAATTTTAAAAAAACACTCTGTGGAATTACGCTCCGCCCCAAGCCCACGGAAAGTTTTCAAAACATTTTTTAAAAAACTACTTACCTTCTCTGCGGGGCGCCCTCCTGCATGCACACTTCACACAAGACTTAATACGTACCAGGACGTGAGGAGGAGGATGACAGAAAGAAGGAGACACCGCAGCAAGGAGGAGGGTGGCCCGCAAAGAAGGTAAGTGCTTTAAAAAAAAAAATTAAAGTTGCTGGCCTCGGCTCAGGGGCGTACTCTGCTCCGCTCCGCCACAGAGTCAGAGTTTTGCTGCAACTTCACATTCCTAGCGGAGTGTGGAGTTGATAAAACTCTGCAAACTCCGCTGGCGGAGCAGAGTACTCGACCCAGGGTTACTGGTGATAACTCCAACCTGACCTCCACACTGGGAAGCTTAGTCCTGATATTTGAAAAGAAAGAAAAAGTTGTAACGTTTTGAAAAGAGCGTGTCTCGTCATTTTTATAAGGCGTCGCTGAAGCTGAACAAGGGGTTAAATTCTAGGGCACACGCGGAAAGGGACAAGGTGGGAACCCTTTTGGCCAGACTAGCGAACCCGGAGCTTAGGGGTTGCCCGATCCTCAGCATCACTAATGTGCAAGGTGAGTTGGTGTACTCCCAGGCGGCTGTACTGGACCGCTTTAGGGGTTATTATGAGGACTTGTACCGGAGCCAGTTGGAAGTGGGGATGCAGGACATCGTGGAGTACTTGGGGGAGAGGCCGCTTCCGGTCCTTGATGAGGAGGACGCGAGGGACCTGGGTAGCCCCATCACGCTTACGGAAATCCGAGTGGCTATCAAACATATGGCCCGTAACAAGACGCCCGGGGTGGACGGACTGCCGATCGAGTTCTATCAGCACTATGTGGACGTTCTGGCGCCCAGGCTGCTGGTGGTGTACACGGAAGCCTTCGAGAAGGGGGCCTTGCCTGGCTCCATGCGGGAGGCCTTGATAGTGCCGCTCCTCAAGCCTGGCCGGGATGCAGCGGACGTGAGGTCTTATCGCCCGCTGTCCATGTTGACGGTGGACTATAGGATCCTGAGTCGCATCCTCGCCACTAGACTGGCTCCGCACATGACGGGCCTGGTACACAGGGATCAGGCCGGGTTTATACCCACGAGGAGCACGGCGATGAATATTCGCCGCCTGGTGGGAATAATGGACGCCATCTTGGGTGGGGAAGGAGCGCCGGCGGTTCTGTCCGTGGATATCGAGAAGGCCTTCGATAGCTTGGAATGGCCCTTCTTGGATGGAGTGCTGGAGATGTTTGGCATGGGTGACGGGTTTCGAAGGTGGACGAGGGTCTTGTATAATTCAGCGACGGCAAGAGTTCGTTTGGGCGGTCTGGTCTCAGCGGCGTACCCGGTGAGCAGGGGAACGCGACAGGGGTGCTCTCTCTCCCCTCTGTTGTTTGCCCTGGCAATGGAACCCTTGGCGGTCCATGCGAGGTCGGGCGACCGATACTCGGGTATAGAGGGTGATGGACAGTGGCATCATATTTCGCTTTATGCGGATGACCTGCTCCTGTATCTGGCTGATACCTCGGGGGCCCTGGTTGGAGCGATGGCTCTGCTGTCCGAATTCGGCCGGCTTTCGGGCCTTAAGGTCAACTGGGCGAAGACCTGCGTGTTCCCGCTGAGGGCGGGATCGCCGGCCCCCGACAGCGACTTGGGTGTGGCATGGGAACCCTCTTGCATCACCTACTTGGGTGTCCGCATTTACCACTCGGCTGCTGACCTTTTGGAGGGTAACATTGGCCGTTGTGTTCGATCACTGCGGGGCAGCCTGTCTTTCTGGTCGACCCTCCCGCTGACAGTCCTGGGCAGGATAGCACTGCTGAAAATGGTGGCGCTCCCCCGCTTCCTTTACTATTTCCGAACGCTACCTGTCTGGATTCCTCAGGGGGTGTTTAGGGAACTGCGGTCTATGATTACTGGCTTTCTCTGGGGGCATGGCCGTCGCAGAATAGCCTTGAGCACGTTACTTCGCCCCAAGATGGAAGGGGGCATGGCTGTGCCCGACCTAGAACTGTACTACCCAGCGGCGCAGCTGCAGGTCCTTACACAGAACGTAGCCAGGGTGTTCCGGGGGCCGGAGGACGACCGGGATCGGGGGATACAGCGCCACGTGCTGTCGTACATCGTCATGCAGCAACGGCTCGAGCTGCGGGCCCTCTCCATGGAGGAGCGGACGCTCCGGCTGTGCTGGCAAAGGAGCCTTCGGAGAGCGCGGGCATCAAGGCCTTACGCCCCGGAGATTCCGATCGGGATGTTGACGGCTTTGCCGCACGGAGGAGATTGGTCCCCGTTGTTGGGTTGGGAAGAGGCGGGGTTGCAGGTGGTGGGTGATCTGTACATAGATGGGGCTCTGGCGCCGTTTGACGTGCTCCGGGACCAGTTTGGCCTGCCTGAGGGGGGCTTCCTCCTGCACGCGGCGGTGGTGGCGGCCATACAAAAGCATTGGAGAGAGGGGCTCCTGGAGCCCAAGACGACCATGGCGTGCCAGTATGTGGTGATGGCGGCTGGCACATTCAAAGCTGTGACATGCCTCCATAATAGGATGCTGACAGAAGGGCTGGAACCGCTCCATGGGCTCAAAGCTAAATGGGAGGCGAGTGTTGGTCGGCCCATACCGGATACGGCATGGGGCCATATCCTGCGACGCACGTGGAAGGGCACCAGGAACGCCCGCTTTCAGCAGGTCCATTTCTATGTGCTTCATAGGGCCTACTTGACCCCAGAGAAATTGCAACGGTACTTTCGGGTGCTGGATGCCTGTTGCCCCCGGTGCTCGTCCCCAGGGGCGGATATGGACCACTTGTTTTGGGGGTGTCCACAACTGGGAACCTATTGGGCAGAGGTAGGGGAACTTCTGAATGAAGTGACCGACAGGGAGGTAGAATTCGACATGGCAGCGTGCCTGTTGCTTTGGTTCCCGCATACTAAGCGCACCAAGGTGACAAGCAAATTCATAGATCTGGCTCTGATATTGGCACAGAGGGAAATATCATGGCACTGGAAGTCTAGGGGCGGTCCCTCACTGCGTAGATGGAAGAATGAGTTGCTGCGGTGGTCTGACTGTGAGAGCGTGCTCCGGATGAAGCAAGCGGTAAAGTTGGGGAATGAGAAGGTATTGGATGCGGCGCGTGCATGGGAGTTAGTGGTACAGGCTTTGCGTGATGCTTTGGTTGAGGATGAGGACGGCGAGAACTGATCCGCTGGACACCACGGAGCATATACAAGAATACGGGACCACGCACTGTATTGGACCCATCCAGTTCAGCGGAGCGAAACGCGCACCTTAGCAGTTGCCCGGGGGGGGGGGGGGAGTTGGGGGGGTTAGTTGTGGGGGGGTTGGGGAGGGCCGGAAGCCATTGGAGGGTTGCGGGCTGAGACCTAGGACCTACTGGGACAGGGGGCATTGAGTGGTGGATCGACTGAATGGGTGGAACGGCCTAGTAAGTAGGCCGCATAGCCTAGAGTAGGCCCCGACGGGGGCGATCACATTACTTGCACGGAGATGGCTGACGGGAATGTTGTTGCGGGCGGGGGGGTAAAAGCAGGTACGCAAAACGATCTGTCGCCAGGGTCCCACTGGGACGTACACTGTGTTGTGTTCCTTTCGAGCGAAGTGATATGCCGCCCGGCCTCCGGGATGCGGGCTAAATGGCTGTGTACCACTGTGAATTGTCATTGGACGGGGGGGGCCACGAGTGTGCTGGCTGTTCACTGTTATCCTGTGGTTTATAACTCTGCAATAAAAATATAATTTAAAAAAAAAAAAAAAGGGGTTAAATTCTCTAAACTGCTGGAAGTTGGGGAGCAGGTATGTGCTTTTTTTTGCTAACACCATTCCCAGCTTGTGCGAAAGTGAGCTACCAACTGCCCCCATGTCCTCCTCTTCAAGAGACTGGCCATGGTTGAAGGAAAAGGTAGGTAAGCCTACCGAAGTCTCCATCTGCTTGTTTTGCCAGCCACTCTACTTTGAGAGACTTTCTAACATTGTTTAGGTGGAACAGGAGGAATTGGTGAGGTAGTTGTCGCGTGACATATGCTGTTAGTGAATATCTAACCACTGTCTTTCTCTAGCTACAATGAGGCAACAGGAATCCCCACATGGATCCCCACAGGTACTGGTGGCTATCGAGGCGCTGAGTGAAACAAAGAAGGCAACCGTGCAGAGCACCAACTTTACGAGTTGCCTTACTGCCTCTTTTGCCTACACCAGTCATAGGATCTCCTTTCTTTTCCTTTTTTGTTTCCCTTTTCCACCAAAATCACAGGAGCCCACAATGGCAACCTAACATACCCAGACCTTCTGCTAGGCCTCAATAGCTGACTTGATGCTGCTCGGACTTCTTGACAGAAGAACCCTGTGCGTGAAAAGCTAGCCTTGATGGCTGCTGCAACACACGTTTTTTTTCCCTTCCCTTCCCTCCTCTTACTTCCCTCTAGTCTCGTCTCGACTTGCCTGTAGCCCCTTCATCCTGCTCTAAACAAAGGCAAACTGCCGCATCTATGACCGCCAACGTCCAAATCCCTTTACCTTCGCACAGGAACGGCCTGCCGCAGCTCTCAACTGCAATCTCTGCATCCCTTCACTAGCTGAAGCTCCGCAGAGCATCATGCGGGTCTCTGTCGGGGATGGGGGGCGGGACGGAGGATCTGGTTCCACAGTCGTCAGTACCAGGACATGGGGCAGCCGCTGCCAACCTCTGCTTCCATTGACTACAGTCATTATCTTCATAAAAGAGGCAGGGTCATGACTTACCATCCAAGAGATGGATGGATAGACAGGTGCTAATCCAGGAGATCACAAGACATCCCTGGGACATGGGTTCATATAGATTGCTACGTATTTCACCATGTAGCCCAGAGATGGAACCCAATGAAGATATGAATATGGCCATGTCTAGTTAATTTCTATAACACCTCTTAACATTGCACTCAAATATACTGAAAACAAGTCCAAAACTGATGTTGTAGGTTTACCACTGGTTTATATTTTACTTCTGTATACATTGGCTGTTACTTTTAACTCGAAACACAATAACAAGATAATTATTAGGAGAAGAAAATAGCAATCGGGATAAAGATAGAATATTTTTTAATGAAAAAGACACCATAAGAAAAAAGAAAAGGGGATCATATAAAAAATGAATAGAGAGATGTATAGATGAATGACTAAAAGGAGGAAAGTGATAAAGCAAGATGGAAGTTAGAAGAATGGATAGAAAAAAGGCAAATTGAAAGAGGAGAAGACTGAGCAAGTGAGAGGAAGGCAAGAAAGAAGACTCATATTAAAAAAGTTACAACTGTTGCAGGAAGTCTGATTTGCATACTTTCCCATGCCATAAATATTCTTGTCTTACCTCTGCCTCAACCCAAGTTTGGGCATCTGGAATATATTTGTAGTAACTAGAAAAGCTGGTTGCCCATCCAGATGGGAAGATGTCTTCTCCTGTTAGAATAATGGAGAACAACAGTCTTCACAGACATGCTCAGTTTTCTGTAGCACTCAACCTGAATATGCTAAGGACATTGTTACATCTTCATTTGAGAATGTCATAGCAATACTTTGTACAGATATGAAACATGTTTTTCTGCCACAAACTGACTTTGATTCATTCTAAAAATATCACAATGTGATCAATGCAGAAGATGTGGATAAGAATCTTACTTAGATTGAGAACAGATACTTCCATACAATCAAATTAATATTAATATACTTGATTTATAAGCATAATTCACAGACTGTCATAGCCTCTCTGCGCTTTTTGTTGGTTCCTTGGTAAGAAGACGGACATCTGCTCATTTCAGGCTCCGAAGAGAATGGGTCTTGTCACATTTCATCAGGCCCATGTGACTGTACTTCATAGGGTTTGTATTTAATTACAGTGTGTGGTGTGTGCACGTTTGTGTATCCCTCAGTTTTTAAGTAAAGGTAAAGTTTTAATATTTTCTTAGTACAATTGTATTCCTTGGCCTAGCGACTGTGGCCCAGAAGTGCAAAGTCATTTTGCGATTGCAATCCCTGCGGTTCACAAAATCTCATTGTTTGCTATTAAACTCATTTGACAAGTCGGTACACTAATTCTGACTTGCAAAACTGGCATACTAACAGATACTGAATCACTATCAGGAAGCGGCAAGCACGGGAAAGGTTCCCTGCTAAATGCAACTTGGCATGATATCTGCCAACAGCTTGCTACTGCAATTGCGGTCATAAACCACTGATCAGTTACCAACACCTCAAAGACTGTGTTATTTAATTCACACACAGGAAGCCTTAGCCTTTGTGAGTGGTGTTGTCAGGCTTTGGGTGAGTACGCAATCGACCAGAGTACCCATGTTTATGGACCCTGAATATGTTCCCAACCAGGAAACTGTTTTTGTTTTTTTATAAAAGGCAGTGGTGGTTCTTTTAGAGGAGCAGGGGATGCTTTAAAAAAGTTCTCTTTGAGAATACAAACATTAGGGTGGAAGTCTGCTGCTCCTTGCAGGCCACTATCCTTGTGCATGCAGCCATTCATAGGGAGGATGCAAAGAGCTCACTGTATAATAATACCCGTTTGGCAGTTCATTGTTCGAAGTACTGTGACTAGAGATTTTGCAAGTTGGTCTACCAGTGCATAGGTCACATTACAAAATGTAAGACTGGTTGCAAAAAGTGAATGCATAATTTGCAACCCTTTTTTGCAATCAGTGTTTAGTACACCTCAACCTTTGTGTTCCCTCCCCAGTGCTGATGCATCCTATGTAACACGGTCAGTATATTCAATATCACCGGATGTTCCGTTTGTTAGTGCATTCTTGAGTCAATGAGCTTTTGCTGTCCCATCCCGTGATCACGCATTCCCTGCTTTAGTGTGCTATTCTCCTAGTTCCAATGTTGCACTGTAGTTGCCTTGCGATAGCAGTCGGTGAGCTGTGGTGTGTATGCTTTAGATGCTGTGATCCCAGTTCCAATGTTGCACTGTAGTTGCCTTGCTCTAGCAGTCGGTGAGCTGTGGTGTGTATGCTTTAGATGCTGTGATCCCAGTTCCAATGTTGCACTGTAGTTGCCTTGCTCTAGCAGTCGGTGAGCTGTGGTTTGTATGCTTTAGATGCTGTGATCCCAGGTCCAATGCTGCACTGTAGTTGCCTTGCTCTAGCAGTCGGTGAGCTGTGGTTTGTATGCTTTAGATGCTGTGATCCCAGGTCCAATGCTGCACTGTAGTTGCCTTGCTCTAGCAGTCGGTGAGCTGTGGTTTGTATGCTTTAGATGCTGTGATCCCAGGTCCAATGCTGCACTGTAGCTGTCTTGCTCTAGCAGTCGATGAGCTGTGGTTTGTATGCTTTAGATGCTATTCTCCCAGTTCCAATGCTGCACTGTAGTTGCCTTGCTATAGCAGTCAGTGAGCTGTGGTTTGTATGCTTTAGATGCGGTGATCCCAGGTCCAATGCTGCACTGTAGTTGCCTTGCTCTAGCAGTCGGCGAGCTGTGGTTTGTATGCTTTAGATGCTGTGACCCAGTTCCAATGCTGCACTGTGTTGCCTCGCTATAGCAGTCGGTGAACTGTGGATTGTATGCTTTAGATGCTGTGATCCCAGTTCCAATGCTGCACTGTGTTGCCTCGCTATAGCAGTCGGTGAACTGTGGATTGTATGCTTTAGATGCTGTGATCCCAGTTCCAGTGCTGCACTGTGTTGCCTCGCTATAGCAGTCGGTGAACTGTGGATTGTATGTTTTAGATACTGTGATCCCAGTTCCAGTGTTGCACTGAAGTTGCCTTGCTCTAGCAGTCGGTGAGCTGTGGTTTGTATGCTTTAGATGCTTTGATTCCAGTTCCAATGCTGCTCTGTAGTTGCCTTGCTAAAGCAGTCGGTGAGCTGTGGTTTGTATGCTTTAGATGCTATGATTCCAGTTCCAATGTTGCACTGCAGTTGCCTTGCTCTAGCAGTTGGTGAGCT
This sequence comes from Lissotriton vulgaris, assembly GCF_964263255.1. Taxonomy (NCBI): domain Eukaryota; kingdom Metazoa; phylum Chordata; class Amphibia; order Caudata; family Salamandridae; genus Lissotriton; species Lissotriton vulgaris. The sequence goes on along the minus strand of NC_141691.1, from coordinate 1,565,815,506 downwards.
GTGGATTGTATGCTTTAGATGCTGTGATCCCAGTTTCAAAGCTGCTCTGTAGTTGCCTTGCTATAGCTGTCGGCAAACTGTGGATTGTATGCTTTAGATGCTGTGATCCCAGTTCCAATGCTGCACTGTTTTGCCTCGCTATAGCAGTCGGTGAACTGTGGATTGTATGCTTTAGATGCTGTGATCCAAGTTCCAATGCTGAACTGTGTTGCCTCGCTATAGCAGTCGGTGAACTGTGGATTGTATGCTTTAGATACTGTGATCCCAGTTCCAGTGTTGCACTGAAGTTGCCTTGCTCTAGCAGTCGGTGAGCTGTGGTTTGTATGCTTTGAATGCTGTGATTCCAGTTCCAATGCTGCTCTGTAGTTGCCTTGCTAAAGCAGTCGGTGAGCTGTGGTTTGTATGCTTTAGATGCTATGATTCCAGTTCCATTGTTGCACTGTAGTTTCCTCGCTATAGCAGTCGGTGAGCTGTGGATTGTATGCTTTAGATGCTGTGATCCCAGTTCCAATGCTGCACTGTGTTGCCTCGCTATAGCAGTCGGTGAGCTGTGGATTGTATGCTTTAGATGATGTGATCCCAGTTCCAATGCAGCACTGTAGTTGCCCCGCTATAGCAGTCGGTGCGCTTTGGATTGTATGCTTTAGATGCTGTGATCCCAGTTCCAATGTTGCACTGTAGTTGCCTTGTTATAGCAGTTGGTGAGCTCTGGTTTGTATTCTTTTGATGCTATGATCCCAATTCCAATGTTGCACTGAAGTTGCCTTGCTCTAGCAGTCGGTGAGCTGTGGTTTGTATGCTTTAGATGCTATGATTCCAGTTCCAATTCTGCTCTGTAGTTGCCTTGGTATTGCAGTCGGTGAGCTGTGGTTTGATTGCTTTTGATGCTGTGATCCCAGTTCCAATGCTGCTCTGTAGTTGCCTTGTTATAACAGTCGGTGAGCTGTGGTTTGTATGCTTTTGATGCTATGATCCCAGTTCCAATGCTGCTCTGTAGTTGCCTTGTTATAGCAGTCGGTGAGCTGTGGTTTGTATGCTTTTGATGCTATGATCCCAGTTCCAATGTTGCACTGAAGTTGCCTTGCTCTAGCAGTCGGTGAGCTGTGGTTTGTATGCTTTAGATGCTATGATTCCAGTTCCAATGCTGCTCTGTAGTTGCCTTGCTATAGCAGTAGGTGAGCTGTGGTTTGTATGCTTTTGATGCTATGATCCCAGTTCCAATGTTGCACTGTAGTTGCTTTGCTCTAGCAGTCGGTGAGCTGTGGTTTGTATGCTTTTGATGCTATGATCCCAGTTCCAATGTTGCACTGAAGTTGCCTTGCTCTAGCAGTCGGTGAGCTGTGGTTTGTATGCTTTAGATGCTGTGATTCCAGTTCCAATGCTGCTCTGTAGTTGCCTTGTTATAGCAGTCGGTGAGCTGTGGTTTGTATGCTTTTGATACTATGATCCCAGTTCCAATGTTGCACTGAAGTTGCCTTGCTCTAGCAGTCGGTGAGCTGTGGTTTGTATGCTTTAGATGCTGTGATTCCAGTTCCAATGCTGCTCTGTACTTGCCTTGCTATAGCAGTCTGTGAGCTGTGGTTTGTATGCTGTTGATGCTATGATCCCAGTTCCAATGTTGCACTGTAGTTGCCTTGCCCTAGCAGTCGGTGACCTGTGGTTTGTATGCTTTAGATGCTATGATCCCAGTTCCAATGTTGCACTGTAGTTGCCTTGCTATAGCAGTCGGTGAGCTGTGGCTTGTATGCTTTAGATGCTGTGATCCCAGTTCCTGAGTAAGTATTTTCAGTGTCCCACTGCTTGCTTATCCTTTCCTCATCTTCACTCTATGCCATGCTGTATTCCATGTGATCTAGTTGTCCCACTGGAGCTGTATTTTTATTGTTATGCTATCAGTAGCATGTTGTAGTTCATGTGCTATTATTGTGGTATTGTTTTAGTCCTGGCAGTGTTCAAGTCTGTTAGCACTGGGCTGGGTTAGTATTGAAGATGTAATCTAGTGGTATGTTGTTACAGCACTGCGTACAGACCTGGATGGTTGGTAACAGTTGATGAGCAAAAGCAAAACAACATATGATGTCTCGACGGGCCTTTAAGTGGAATGGTCTGACAAATAATGATAGAGGAAAATGAAGAGAGAAGGAAGGTGCGCTAGTAGGTATAGAATCGACCCGCTCTGTCTGTGGGTATCTTTTTATGTGTGGAGTTCTGGACTCAATCGTAATATTAATATTTGTAAAATTAAACTTGCTCTGTGTGAATACCAAAAAAGTAGTTAACTTACAGGAAAGTAGAAGCTTACTATTGTGAATCTGGGCTGACGATTATGAACTTTCCCAGTCATGTCCTAGTTATTTTATAGTTTTTTGGCAATCATAGTTATTTTTGATTATACCTGTGGAATTAGGCAGTAAAGGTACTCAGAAGCAGGAGAGTCACTGTAAGCGCTCTGCATAATTGATCTTCACCCATGTGATTTTTTTTTTGGCTGTGTTCATCTGTAGACTTGCATTCAAAAATATAAACAGTAAACAACATACTAACGCATGAGAGTATGAAGCCGCAGACTGGGAGACTGAAACTGAGTTATGTCAGAATTTTTTTCCATTTAAGATTTAGGGCCCCATTAGGATGACGGGCGGATCGCCCCCGCCAGGCCGGCGGTAGATACTGTCGGCCCAGCGGGGACAATCCGCCCCCCATCTTTGCAGAAATGACCCCCTGCCATATTAGAATGGCTGGAGGGTCCGAGGCGGACGGAAAGACCGTCCGCCACTTTTCCGCCCCGGTCGCAAGAAAGGCTGCAATATGGTGGCGGTGTCTATGAGACATTGTCAACAATATTACAATGTGCTGTATTGGATGCCTTTCGCCAAGGAAAGGCATGCAGAGTCTGCTTTGGGGGCCCGTTGTGGGCCCCCATGGCCTCCAGGGGGATGGGGGAGCACTTGGGGGTACATATGGTAGCCCCCTGCCTTTATTTATTTATTTATTTATGGAATTTTTAATGCGCAACTAATACCCTAGGGTGTCTAGGCGCAGTAAGATCCTCTAGGATACAGTAATCAGTACACAAACTTATTGGTTGAAGAGCCAAGTCTTCAAGGCCCTACGGAAGCAGATGAGAGTGGGGGCGGTTTTGATATGTGAAGGGAGAGAATTCCACAATCTGGGAGTTGCTACCAGGAATCGTCTGTCACCCCAGGTGGCAGTTCTTGTTCGGGGAACAGATAGTAGACAACTGGCTGCTGACCTTCGGTTCCTTTTAGGGGTATATATCTGAAATGCCTCTCTTAGAAACTTCGGGCCAGTATGATGAATGGCCTTATAGGCAATGCATAAGGCTTTAAATTTTATCCTGCTCTCCACTAATAGCCAATGAAGATGGCGTATAGCTGCCGAGGTGGACTGGCGCCTAGGAATATTGAGGAGGATTCTGGCTGCCATATTTTGAACAGATTGGAGCTTGTTCAGAATATATTTATGAGTGTTGAAAAAGAGGGCATTTCCGTAATCCAGCTTGGAAAACACCAAGGTGGTGATTAGGGTTTTTCCAGCTGATGCTGGTAAGTACGGTAGCAGTTTTTTTATCTTTTCCAACGTAAAGAAGGCAGCTGAAACAACCTTATTTACATGATGTTTGAAAGATAGCTGTTTATCAAAGATCACTCCAAGATTCCTGACCTTTGCGACTGGGACCGGAGGAGGACCCATCAGAGTGGGCCACCAAGACGGGGACCATTCTGGAGAGATGTTACCAAAGGTCATAACCTCCGTCTTCTCCGCGTTCAGTTTTAGGCAATTACTATGCATCCATGCTTGTACCTCCAGTATCCCCTCCTGAAACTTAGCTGCCACCATTGGGCCGTTCTTATGCACTGCCAGCACAAGTTGGGTGTCATCAGCGTAGGAAGTTAGACGCATCCCATGAGATTTTATGACCCTTGCCAAGTCTGCGACATAAATTTTAAAGAGCGCAGGACTTAACGAGGAACCTTGGGGGACCCCGCATGGCAGTTCAGAAGTCGATGAATAATGATTGCCCAATTTAACTGCCTGTTTGCGGTTAGCTAGAAACGAAGCTATGAGATCTTTGGCCAGATGGTTAATCCCCAGGGCAGCGACACGGTCGACCAAGATGGCATGGTCGACCGTGTCGAAGGCCGCCGAGATATCCAGCAGAATAAGCACTGCTGCTCCTCCCGAATCCAAGATGTCTCTAATTTCATCGGAGGCCTTTATCAGTGCTGTCTCCGTTCCGTGTCCCCTCCGGAAGCCGAACTGCGTATCATCCAAGAGTTCAAACGACACCGTGGCAGGCACCGCACGGTGCCTGTCACGTTGTGCTTTGAAATGTACAAGATGTATTCTTAGCATTGTGGCGGGCGGTGCTTTCTGCACCGCCCGCCACAATGTTAAGGATATGGGATGCGCCCGCCACTGTGGAGGGTGCATCCTAATAGCCCCCAAGGGACCCCCGCCCTAATGGCGGGTGGTCCCTTGTACCGTGAGGATGGCGGGCGGGCAAAGTCCGCCCGCCATCCTAAAGGGGGCCCTAGTGTCAATAGAAACGCCAAAAACGCACATATCTCCATGAAGCTCCTAGGCCTGCTTGCACCTTGAGAGAAACATACACACAACTGGGTACATACCTAACTGCACCAGGTCAGCTGTTTTTATCAGTCAAGACAACTTCAGTATGATCCAATACTAAAAGAACTATATGATAACATTATTTGTATGCCAAGAAAACGCAGAATTGTCGAGATGTATTAGTCTTATGTGAAAATATAGCTCTAATAAAGCTAAACAGTTCAGCTTTAAGCAATCCGTGCTGTCGTACTGACATTCTTCGTAGGCATTTCAGCCCTTCAGAGGTTGCTTACAGTAACTCCTGCAGCTTGAAAGCCTCTGCATCTACATTGAAGGTATATAAAAACAATTCTAAACCAAGTCTTTCTTTTCCTTTTCCCACGTCCTTTTGATGAAGTCCTTAGGACGCTCTCAATAAACTTTTTATGGTGTCTTTATACCCCTCGTTTGGTCCTCCTCATCCCTTGACACATCAGTTTGTACTGTGTGCAAAAGGGCATTGGATTCCCTTACCTTCCAAGAATACCTTGCACTAAATACAGTTATTATTACATCAAAAAAAGTAATGAAAATGCTGCAGTGTTAATAATAGAAAAAAACCTTACCTGCGCTGTATGAGAACATCGCACAGAGCAGAATTATTTTGCCAGCAACTTCCCACATGCTTGGGTATCTTCTGAAAATAGGAGCAACAAAGAGTCAAAATACATACTATATTTACTGTCCGTATCTTACACACAAAATAGTACTCATTGGTGTAGACGCTAAAACACCGGACATTATAAATTGGCTCACAATTCCATATTGCACAGGTTTTAATATTTGTCGTAATTTGACGATGGCTGGGTTAGCGCTTAGCTTTGCTACACGTTATTTCCCTTAACTTGGCCTTATTTGGAGACGCCATTTTGTATGTTACGGTGGCCATTTTAGGGAATGAGCGGCCTCGTGGTCAGCATGCCCTTTAGTCCTTTGTCCGTGCCACTGACCACTTGAGTTTGCCCAGCAACAGGCTATTTTTAGTAACGGTCAAGCCTGTACATGCGCAGTTCCGACTGACCAGTCACCCGTTAGGAATGTTCCGCTAAACTGACCAGTGGTGTTGTAACCCCTCCCATGAGTTGGCTGTGTTCCAAAAATGACCATATATGTACCTAAAATTCTGTAACCATGTACCGCCTACCTTTTTATTACTGTAAATCTGTAAAAAAGAAGGACTCGCACCAACGTTCGGTGTGATACTTCTTGCATTGCCGAAGGGTGCTGTAGGAATGTACCATCACCCCATGGGGTCTTAATAAACTTGTCTTTTGTACTTTTCAGTTTCCGTGCCAACAGTTCTTATTGTGTAGAGGGTATTCGACAGAGTATGTAGGCCTGAAGAACCTAATACCACAAATTGGCGACCACAAAGGGACTCATCGGCGACTCGGATGCCCGAAGGAGAGGTCGTGACGAAGGGTTGGAAACTCGCCATGGACGCGTACGCTGCCACTGAGTAACCCGAGTCTTGGCACCCACGGTGTTTTCTTCCCTTCCTTCTGATCTGACCTTCCAGGTGGCGCCGGTCTCCGACTGAGATCCTGCTCGTTTGTGTTGCTGCACAGTGCCCGTTTGGCTGATTTGATTAAAGACCTTGGCAGTTGGAATCTGGATATTTGAGATTTGGGTAAGATTTGTGATCGGTAAGGTAGTCTGCGGACGCTTACTGAAGTTCTATGACTGTGATTATGATTTGAGTTAGCTAACATTTTTGACTTTGTGAATTTGAAACATATGTGTAGTGCACTTCACATAGGCAGGCATGTAGAGATGTTTCTCTAACTTTGTTCGTACTTTGAGCGGAACATTTGTGGGAATTGCTGTAAGTGCCATTTTTTACGGTATCGCGCTTTCGTGGTACTTTTTGAACATGCCTGTTTTAAGCACACTCCGAGGGATGTGCTGCCTTGGGAATGGTACCACATATAGGCTAAATGAATCTCAGCCGGCTCCCCCAGAGGGAACACCTAATCGTGATATGTATGTCAAATTTGGCCTTCCCCCTATACTGTACAGTAAATTATGGCATAAATATACTAGGTCTGATCCCGAGTTGCAATGGCCACTACATGGGTCGTTTGATTTACGAAAGGTTCAGTTTGTGGAGCAATGTTTGTTTCAGCGCAGGTCTAGACAGGATATGTTTGATTGTGTGTGAATGTGGGAGAAAGCAGTGCGTGAACGTATGAAGCGTGAGATTGCCTTGGCGGACAAAGAGCAGCGCAAGGCTGCTCGAGATAAAGCTTTGCAGCTTGAGGAGAAGGAGGCGCAGGAGAAGAAAGAGAGGGAGGCACGGGAACGTAATTTGCAAACGACCGGTCAATTTCCTATTCGTCGTCCACTTTAACCTGTCCTTACTAATGAAATTGATGATTTTTCGTTACTAGATCGATCTCCGCCTCCGTATGTTCAGCCTACGGCCCCGTCCGAGGACTTCGGTGATGAAGGGCGGGATAAGTCAAGTACCAGGTTAACGGCTGAAAGAGCCGCGGATTTGCATAGTTTTGCTAGGAAATTGAATTTGAATCACATACCTGTGTCAGAAGTTATAGCTGAAAAGGATAAGTGGTCGGAACGAGAATTGATGTGTTTTTTAACTACTTTTGCAGATGAAGTTATTGCTCGATTCCGTAAAAATTCAGTGGACTTAGAACCAAAGGATATGTCAGTCCATCATGAGAATATGCGTAAAGGTTTATTTGTTCTTGCAGATGCAGATGGGTTTTTTACACGATTGCTCCAGCTACGGGACGAGGCGTCCGAATTGCGGGAAGCACGAAAAACAGAAAAAGAGTCCGTGCCGGGGTCGACGGAACAGTCCAAACAGCGTTCTATCCTGGGTTCAGATAAGAATTCTAACGTGCATGTTATGCCTATGCGTGAAGCTGCACCTCTGTATGTTCCCCCTAAAGGGGACGGTACAGATGAAGATAAAATGTCGGCAAATTCAAAGGGGTATTTTATTTATAATTGGGTGTATACGCCTTGGAATAGAGCAGATGTTATGGCATTGAAAAATGCTTTACCTGATCTTCGTAAGAATCCGGCAGCATTCTATGAAGGGGTGGAGGGGGCCATTTCCTCTTGTGTTATGACTCTTGTTGATATAGATCTTTTCTTTGGATTAATACTTCCCCCCGATATGTGGAGATCGATTCGTAAGACTAATGATCAAACGATGTTTGGGGCAACATGGAAGGAGATAAGTCAGGCTGATTTGGACAGGGAAAATGCATGCAAACTATGTGATTTAATTTTAGATCTTCCAGCGGCTATTTTGAACAAACTAAAAACGCTTGTTCCTCCTAAAAAGATCGATTGGACTATGTTAGCTTCATGCAAACAGAAGCCAGACGAATCTGTATCTGATTTCTTTACACGTTTTGAAGAAGCGTTTCATGATTACAGTGGTCAATCATTAACGGATGATACGGGTAGGCATTTGTTTGTAGATAAGTATGTGGCTAATCTCCTACCGGAGATTGCAAAACGGTTGAAAACAAGTGAAAGTTTCTGGACCACGGCAACCCCTGCGTCTTTGTTAACTATGGCTCAGTATTATGAGCGGCAGGAATTAGAGGCTAAAGAAAGTGTTGATAAGAAAGCGAAGGAGTTGAAAACGAAGGTGATGTTGGCACAGGTTCGTGGTGCGCAATCTAGAGGGAATGATAGAGGCAGGCGAGAAGGGGGTAATGCGTCGTACGGTCGTACCGATATTGCTGAGGACCAATGTGCCTATTGTAAAGAGTTTGGGCATTGGGCTGAAGATTGTCTGGTGCTTCGTGAGCAACGTAGCCAGCGTGGTCGAGGAGGTGGCAGGTTGAGGAATAGTTATTCAGGAGCGAGAGGTGGCGGAAGTGATCATGGTAGGTTTGAAGCGAGGGGTCGTGGTCAGGATTAACGAAATACCTTTGATAGACGGAACCAATATCAGATATCGGAGGGTGAGAATGTGGAGCATCAGGATTATGTGCATGCATAGGATTGCGTAGGATGGGGTGTGGAATCGGTTGAAGTGCCAGTAGATCAAAGAGGTCCATATGTATCAGCGGGCATTTTGGGTTCTACTGATCAGTTTTTAGTTGACACAGGAGCTACTCGTAGTGCTTTGTCTAAAAACTTGGTTCCAAGGGCTCCCCTGTCTGGCGAAACGATAACATGTATAGGGTTTGATGGCACACCCTCCCCTAGCCCATTATCTCAACCTCTTGCACTTTGTATTGACAGATTTTTCAGTTTTTGTCCATTTTTGTTGTCACCTCACACTCCAGATAACATTATGGGCATTGATTTGCTCAAATATTTTTGAGCAACGATACGCTGCACTCCTGAAGGAGTGCAAGTTATTTTAAATGACAATTACCCAGATTCAGACAGATTTTGTACAATGAAGGAAATTGAAGCGTTACCCTCTCTCCCGCACACGTTATGGGCGACTTCAGATACGGATGTGGGACAGATGCTCATTCCACCTATTCGAATCACTGTCAAGGAGGGAGTACTTTTGCCACGTGTACCACAGTATAAGATCTCTAGGGAAGGTGAAATTGCCCTGACGCACATTGTTCAGGATTTGATTATTGCAGGAGTAGTGGAGGAAGTTCCCTACAATGTCTGTAACAGCTCTATTCTTCCGATCCTTAAGAAAGACACTGACGACAAAGTCTATCGATTTATTATTGATTTGAGAGAAATTAACAAAATTGTCATTCCCCAATACCCGGTGGTGTCTGATATCACGACATTGCTTACATTGGTCCTCCCGACTGCAACAACCTTTTCTGTTATTGACCTTAAGAACGCGTTCTTTTCCATTCCCATCCATCCTGACAGCAGATACCTATTTGGCTTCACGTTAAATAATAAATCGTATAGATTTTGTCGTGTTCCCCAAGGTTACACTGAGAGTCCTAGCATCTATAGCCAGGCTTTGAAAAGACAGCTTGACTCTTTTGAATTGCAATCCGGAGTAGCCCTTATACAGTATGTTAATGATCTCCTGTTGGCTGCAGACACCTATGCACAATGTGAGGAGAGTACACTTGCTTTGCTTTCCTTTTTGGCTCAGAATAATCATAAAGTCTCTAAGAAAAAGCTACAATACTGTAGACCCAAGGTGACCTACCTCGGTCATCTTTTGTCTAAGGAGGGGCGTGCATTAACATCTGATCGAATTCAAGCGATTTTAGATACGCCAGTCCCCCGCACTCAGAGAGATGTACGCGCCTTCATAGGATTAACGTCCTTTTGTAGACAGTGGATCATGGGGTTTTCGCACATTATAAAACCTTTGTTAGCGTTATTGTCCAAAACTATACCAATGCCCCTTGAATGGACAGATGAATGTCAAAATGCTTTTGATCAATTGAGACAAGCCCTTTGCTCTGCACCCGTGTTAGGTACACCAGACTATACAAAGATTTTCTCGTCTTACGTGCACGAGAAAGATGGGTGCGCGTTATCAGTGTTAGTGCAGGCACACAGGGATAAGAAGAGGCCATGTGCATACTTCTCAGCCATCCTAGATCCTGTAGCGCGAGGGTTACCTGGGTGTTTCCGAGCAGTTGCAGCAACAGCAGTAGCTATACGGCAGAGTGAGGGAATAGTTTTGTCGCACAAATTGTTGGTGCTAGTTCCCCATGCAGTAGATGCCCTGTTAAATCAAACGAAAACACAGTATCTCACGAGCGCACGTTTAACAGGATATGAGCTCACACTCCTGGCGCCACATATCACACTGAAAAGATGCGCTACCCTGAACCCTGCCACTTTATTGCCATATCCGGTTGACGAGGGCCAGGAGGAAAAGCACCATGATTGTGTTTTCCTGACCGAGGAACAAACAAAGGGTCGTGTCAACTTACAGGATATGCCACTTACAGATGTGGATGGGGAACTGTGGGTTGATGGATCGTGTTTAAGGCTGCCAGATGGCACGACCTCTGCAGCATATGCGATCACAACACTTAAGACGGTGGTAGAAACAGCGCGAATACCCCAGAAATCGGCTCAAGCAGCGGAGCTGATAGCTTTGACAAGAGCCTGCGAACTGAGTGTTGGCTTATGTGTGAACATCTACACAGACAGCCGGTACGCCTTCGGAGTGGCGCATGATTTCGGCCTACTCTGGAGAGAGCGTGGGTTTTTGACTTCACATGGAGTACACATTATGCACGGAGAACTAGTGCGTGATCTCCTAAACGCGTTACTTTGTCCAAAGAAAGTGGCGATAATCAAATGCAGTGCACATAAAAAGGTCACTGACAAAGTGGGACAAGGCAATGCCTTTGCAGACAGTATAGCAAGACAAACAGCTATGTCACGAAACGACTCCCCCATGTATGTAGTGAAGTCGCAGGCCGAGCGATGGCATGATGGCATGATGCTAGAGCAGAGATATTAGACATCCAGAAATCAGCGACTGAAGCAGAACTTGTAACATGGGCAACAGAGGGGGTGCTAGATGATGAGGGTTGTTGGAGGAGCAGGGATATGGAACGATGGAAATTGCCTGCAGCTTACTTGCAAGCGATGGTCCAGATGACACATGGGTTGGCACATGTTGGAGCTCTTGCGATTACTCGATTGTTGACACGAGTTTGGGAGCATCCTGAGATTGCTAACACTGCCAAGAGAGTAGTGCAGACCTGTTTGATATGTTTGCAGTACAATCCTGCAAAAGGGACGCATACTCCGAAAGGAGGGTTCGTTCCACCTTCTGCGCCATTCGAGGTACTTCAAATGGATTATATCCAGCTTGAGCGTTGCAATAACCTTAAGTATGTCTTAGTGGTGGTATGTGCCTTTAGCAAATGGGTTGAGGCCTTCCCCACGAAAGATAATACGGCCTTGACAACGGCTAAGGTTTTGCTCAAAGAGTACTTTCCTCGATATGGAGTTTGCAAATTTTTGTGGAGCGATAATGGTCCTCATTTTGTCGGGAAGATTGTGGAGTATGTGCTGAAGGGATTGGGGATTCAGCAAAAGTTTCATGCTGTGTTCCATCCTCAGTCAGCAGGTCTTGTCGAACAGTACAATGCCACGTTGAAACTAAAACTGGCTAAGATTGTGGCATCCACGTCTTTGAAGTGGCCGGATGCCTTGCCGTTAGCACTACTCTCTATTAGATCAGTGCCCCACTCTCGAACTGGCCTCACACCTTATGAAGTGGTGTTTGGGAGGCCAATGAATATATGGGGAGTTCCTAAGCCGCGATTGTTACATGATGTGCCCTGTATAATGATGAACGATTATTTGGCACGATTAACAAATGACTTGCTTTCTATTCACCAACAGGTTCGAGAAGCGCTCCCTGACAATTCTATTGGAGAGGCTCACAATCTTCGTCCTGGTGATTTTGTTATGGTAAAGTCGTTTGAGAGAGCGAACAGCTTGGAACTGAGGTGGCGTGGCCCCGAGCAAGTCCTGCTTGCGACTCGAACGGCTGTGCGAGTGACCAACAGGAAGCGGTGGGTGCATTCAACTCACTGCCGTCGCGTCTCTCCGGACCTGGTGAATCCTACTGTGCTGTCTGACTACAGAGACATCTTGGGCGAGGAAAAGAGCCCAGCTGTGACGTCGGCCGAATCAGAGGGAGCCTTCCCGGACCACACCGTTTCTGGACAACAGCGTTACAATCTGCGGCCTCGATAGAAGGAAGATTTTTTTTGGTGCGAGACTGGTTGGTTACCGCTCTGGGGTTTGTGAAACGGAAGCTGGGAATCTGAAGGGGGGGGATCAGTTCTGCCAAGAGTAGCGACACCCGTCTTGACCCCGGAGAAGAAAACAACGGCTACCTCGGAGCTCAGCACTCACATTTTTGTTTTATTTTTTATTTGTATATTTGGGACATTGTGAACTCTTTTGAACTATGGCGTCTTCTGCAGCACGAGACAAAAGAATTCTTGGTGCTATATTGTTTGTATTGACAATTGTGGTAATAGCAGTGATAGCCTGGGTAGTAGAACTTGTGGTGCCTGTACGAGAACATTTGCTGCCGACTACCCCGGCTCCATCTGAAAATTTTCATTTCACCTTACCCTATCATGAAGAACGGCACCGACAGACTTACTTGATCAATAGCTTCATTCAAATTTTGCATCATACTCACAATATGACGAACACTTCTAACTGTTGGGTGTGTGGGATGTTGCCTGGACATCAGAAGAAAGGAGGCACACCACTTATCCCACTGCCGTTTTCCCATAATGGTTCCTGCAATGCTTGGTATACTCTTCTATTCACTTTGCGCTGGCCAACAAAAGGGGGGGGTGCTTTTCCGTCTAAACAAAATATGCTATCATGATCGGGACGGCTATCCACAAGCTGAGGGTACTCGATTCGAATGGGAAGAGTACCGCCCGACAACGTGTCTGCACTCCGAATCTACCGTAATCAACGGAACATTAATATGTCCAGCTCTCATGTTATTAATGTTATATATCCTAAAGCTGATCTTTGCATACGAAATAAAGGTACAATCCCTGTTGGAAAAAGTGAATGTAACACCACACTTGCATTTGACAGTCCGAATGGCATATCATTTGTGGCATCCGGAAATACATACTTCATCTGTGGTAATAAGGGTTATCATCGTCTCCCGTTAGGATGGTTAGGCACGTGCTATATCTCTTTTGTATTGCCCCCTGTATTCATTGCCCCACCAATGTACCATAATGACTATATTCTATACCATGACTTTGTGTTAAATAGAGTCAAACGTGCTGTAGTCCTGGAAGATATTGATCAGACCGATACTGCACTACAACAATATGTGGATTTTAATCTGGGTTTGTTTTCCTTTGTGGGAGCTGCTCTGAACAGTCGAAAGATACGACGACTGACCCGTGTTGTTGAGGCTGTAGCTAATGATACTGCTTTTGCATTGGGGAATATAACTGAAGAGCTTCAAATATCTAGAATTGTCACGCTCCAGAACCGGATGGTTCTAGATGTAGTTCTAGCTGATCGAGGGGGGCATGTAGAATTATCGGAAGTAGTTGTTGTGTTTACGTTCCTGACAACTCACCATCTATATATGATGCCATATCTAAATTACATAAAATCGCTGCTGAGATACATCCGGACAATGGTACATGGACCTTCTCGGGTGGTTCTGGTCAATGCTTAGTACATGGGGCTGGAAGCTACTGACTATCTTATGTATCATAGTTGGGATCTTATTCTTCTTGTGTTTATGTATACAATGTGGCCCTGCATTATGTTCCATGTGTTTATCAGCTTGTATTCCGTCTAGACGAGCTCTTGCCCAAAATGAATTAATGCTTCATAAAGAAGTGGCTCAAATTATGTCAATTGATATAGAAGATGAGTATCCCGACTATGTCCACTATGAGGTAGCTTCAGCTAAATGCTAAAAGGGTCGTCTGTCGTAATTTGACGATGGCTGGGTTAGCGCTTAGCTTTCCTACACGTTATTTCCCTTAACTTGGCCCTATTTGAAAACGCCATTTTGTATGTTACGGCGGCCATTTTAGGGAATGAGCGGCCTCGTGGTCAGCATGCTCTGTCCTTTAGTCCTTTGTCCGTGCCACTGACCACTCGAGTTTGCCCAGCAACAGGCTATTTTTAGTAACGGTCAAGCCTGTACATGCGCAGTTCCGACTGACCAGTCACCCCTTAGGAATGTTCCGCTAAACTGAACAGTGGTGTTGTAACCCCTCCCATGAGTTGGCTGTGTTCCAAAAATGACCATATATGTACCTAAAATTCTGTAACCATGTACCGCCTACCTTTTTATTACTGTAAATCTGTATAAAAGAAGGACTCGCACCAACGTTCGGTGTGATACTTCTTGCATTGCCGAAGGGTGCTCTAGGAATGTACCACCACCCCATGGGGTCTTAACCTAAGCAGTGCCACGGGCCGATCTAATCGGCCCTGTGTTAAAAGCGAAAGTGCTCAGGCCGATCAGATCGGCCCAGGAGCTAACCCTCATTTGCGCGTAGTTTCTTTCCTGTTATACCTCTTGGAAATGAATACTGGCCCCTAACACCAATCTGGAACACCTCCCTCTTTATTTACATAGCTGTAGTTGGCAAAATTCCTACCCATTTGCAAAGATTTCCTCACTTAAACGTAACGGAGAAATCTTGTTCTTCAGATGTAAATCAGCGTCTGCTGAAAGCTGCACTGGCCCTTGTTTACCAGTAGAGGGCGCAGACGGCTGAGAGACATTGCTGTAATCTGCCGAAAGCCCCAGAGACAGTGCAGCAAGTGAGCGCGCTCGAGGTGTCCAAGCTGCTGGCCTTGATATGAAAACAACAAGAAACCAGTGCAGGTATGGCTCACCAAATTTCGCTAATGAATTAGGTACTGTGGTGAGTTTCTTTCAACTTTATCAATCCCTTGAATTGTGTAAAATGTTGAAGTGCCTCGATCCGATCTAGTCAGCCCCAGTAACACTGTTGAGAAAGTTTGAGAGATGATACTCGGCCGAATGCAAAGGAAGCAAGGTTACACCATTATAAATGTAAAAAAAGTTTCCTTATTTTGCAATATCTGCACGTTGTTTTCAAATGTCTAGCGTTATGCTACAGTACTTTTCAAAAGCTATGACGGTTATAACTGGGCCTGTAATGGGCATTCGCACAATCAAGGAAGCAATGAAGGAGGCTGTTCGGCTTTTAGCACGTGTTTTACTGAAGGACGGCGCTGCTGTGAATGATCCGTGACTAGTGTATATTTCACATACCCTCAGGATCGATAATTGCTGTCAGTTTCTCTTTAAAAAAAACTTGACTGGCAGAAGCACTTTGTAAAGGAACTTCAGGCAGGGGTGGAGAGGTTGGGTGGGGAAAACAGCATGATCTGCTTTTTTAAACTTATTGTTTTATATAGCGCGAACTGTACCCGAATGGATTGGTGCGCTTTACATGAGCATCAGTTACATTACCCTTGCACACATTTATTTTTGGTAGGCACTGGGAAATTGTGATTAGTCCAGGAGCTGACGCCCAGACTCGAATCTCAGCTTCAAAGTCGGTAGAGAAGCAAGCAAAATGCAAGAAATTAAATTGCTGGTATGGCAACAAAAACACGTTGATGTAGTTTTTATTTCTTGTACTTCACACTTCGCTTACCTCTCTGCTGACTTTGAAGCTCTAACCCCAGCATTATTCATGCTATTATGTTGAAAGTAAAGACTTTCAAATTGTAGTTCACAAACCAAAATATGTAAAATGGGGCACTTGAAAATATCAGTGAACACAATTGGGTTTTAATTTCAAACTTGTTCGTATCAGAGGCCCCCAAATATGATTGGCTCAGGGCCCCAATATCCATAAAATGTCCCAGAACCTAATTTTCTCAAAGAACAGCTTAACAACATTTCGTAGCATTTTCCTTCAAAAACATTGCAGGTGTATTTGTAACATGCAATTTTATCAATATGTGTGTTTGCTGGGCTGGCCATTTCAGCCCATAATCTGAAAATCTGCATCAGCTAAGTGTTTTACAACCAGAAGCATGTGTCTGAGTAAAACAAAGCTGCTTTCATGCAACTAACAATTATACAAGAAATGTGCTGGGAAAGGCTGGGACTGATGGGAAACAATATATGGTTGCACGTTTGTGTGTGTGACTATGGCTGCAAATGTGATTTTGGAACAAGTTGGCAGCTTGCAGTCAGACGACAACTCCGAGCACCGGCTGGGGGTGGGAACACATACACTCTTTAGCTTTGCACAGCTATTGTCTAATGACGTCTAACCTGCAAGTGTTGTAAGTCCCAGAGACAGTGCAAGTGCCGCATGTGGTCTCAGCAGATCATGACTTTTGCTCACTTCCCACACATACCCTGCAGCGTACTATTAGCCATTTATTGTGGTGTGGAAAGTTTCTCAAGCCACTGCATTAGGCATGGGCGAGGTGAGCTGTTACCTTGTGCGCAGTGCCAGGCATTGCCAAGGAATGTCAAACACCAAAGATAAGGTGAGCGCAACATCAGAGAGGATGGGTCTGAAGTGGAGCAGTGACATTGCACCTGATGGTAGCTGTAAAGATAGGCACCCTGTACTATGTGAGAGTGCCAGTGGCATGAGTGTAAGTGGAGAGGGCATCCCAACGCAGTTGGATTAATGGTCAGGGGGATCAGAACCATGGCTGGACACATGATGCTTCCTGAGTAGAGGTTGGGAACATGACATGTAAGGAGCAGTGGCAGATTGGAGAGGGCTTTGCTATCCTGGCCCCAAAAACATGGTTAATACCTTGCATTGTGCAATGTTTTCCGGAAAAAATACAACCAGTCGATTGGAGTGGTTAGTGAACGATGAGGTAGGTTATATAATATGCATAATATGGAAAAATTGATAATTGTATTGAGGGAGTGATGTGTTTTGGGAAAAAGCTCACATCAGGTGCTTGAAGCATTCTAATATTCCCCTAACTCGCACAGGCACTAGGCTTTTGGCTGTCTGGAAGGAAGGTGTCTGCATGATCTCTTGATGGTGAACAGTTGGAAACTTGCAGTTCTTGTGGTACTAGGTAAAGAATGATGAAAACAAGAGACTGCTGTTGAAGGGAACACCTAAGTTGCTAAGGAAGAGGGCAGATCCCAGGATGTCAGGAAGAAGTTTATGGGAATTAAGTGGGTTACAGAGACTATTGGGGCCATGACACAGATGGTTTAATTCTCAATTGACTTAAGCATTAAGACATGGAGCAACAGCTAGAGGTGTAGCCAGAGATTTTTGATTGGGGAGGGAGTGTACTTAGCAAAGGAGAAAAAGATTGGTGTGTTAGTATGAAGATGATATATGATTCCATGTTGCATGAGTGGTGGTGCAAAGAGAGATGAATAGATGTCTCGGGATGGATCCAAGGGGGGGCGCCAAGTGGTAGTGGGTGTGACTGAGACTGACGAGCATCAAAACATGGAGAGTAAAAGGGCGGCGATATAAAGGCTGAATAAGGGAAATGCCTTTCCCAAGATGCTTTGAAAGTTGACAATCACAGAGAAGGTTCACGGATCCAGTACTGAATGCTAGCATTAGGTCGAGCATGTTAAGGGTGAAGGAAAGGCAGTGGTGTGTCTGTGTGTAGAGGTGAAAATGTTTGAAGAGTGCAACAAAGCAGTAACTGATTAAGAAGACCACCTCATCTGATTCCGGAAGGTAACCTGCAGCTCATAGCCAGTCCTCCATCTTTGTCCATACAAGACTCCAAGCAAGGTCTAACCATTCTCGGGACATCCATAAAGCCCTGGAATTTTCTATGAGTAATAAAGGGGTAGGCCCTTAGAACTCAAGGACCTGGGTCCATAGAACAGTACAAAGAAGAGATGGTCTGAGTTACAATGTGACTAATATGCTGAATCAATTCTGTATCGTATCATACAGACATGCACCATAAATACATTTGCCACAATTTAAGAGGAATCATTAAAGAAAAATAGTATTCAAGATGAAAATTGAATTTATTTATGCAATATTGGTATTTGCGTACATTGTTCAAACAGTTGTATATCAAATATTCAAAAACAATACTTCAATGTAATTACAAAATCATTACATTCGGAATGCTCTCAGTGAGAAGGGGAAGGTAGTGCAAAAGTTGTGAGGGATCGGGTAAAGGTGGTGTGACTTTTTAAGGACATCACGTTAAAATCAAAGCACGCCTTTACAATCGAAATGAACAAAAAGGTTCCAAAGTTACAACACACATAGGTTAAATCAATATATTTCTTTGTATCCTATTGTGTGTTCAGATGGCGTAGTCTACGTTTCGACCCCCATGTACGCTCGAAGGGTTATTATTGCCTCATGTGTGGGTCTTTATCAGGACAGTGATGTGGAGAGCATCAATGGACTGTCGTCATCTGTACCGTCTGAGAATGGGCCTGGGCGAGCTCCTGTGTATTTTGGACACTGTTCCTTATTGACGAATGGACATCCTTGTCGTATCAGGGTTCACTCCTGGTATACAAAAAACTCAGCGCGCCGTTCTCATCGTGGTGAGGATGTGGCCGTCAATGCTCCTAGCTGCCTTGATGCATCTGTCATGTTTACTCTTTTCATGGATATGGATCACTTTCTCAAATTTTGGGGAGTCAAGATTATGGCAATATGGTGTGCTTCACTCTCCTGTTTGACAGCAAACGTGGAGTTGCAGCTTGATCTGTTCTCTCCAGACTTGTCTACCAGGTTTGTTCCTGCCAATCTCTGCCTTTTCAAGCTGTATTGTGTTGATGCCACTTGGCATCTATTCAGGGTGTCTGATTGCAGGAGGATAGTCAGGAATCCTATGGGTGGTATCGAATGTGACTGCCCGAAATGTCATTTCATGATTTCCAATTTTGAATGTCTTTAGCCCATCCCCAATGCTCTGCACCAAATGAATTTCAGCTTCCAGCATTTGCCTATGCATCTGGATAAATATAAAGAGAAAAGCGATTGCCCTGGGAGTGTGGCAATCTACAGGTGGCATTCAGTGAGGCTTCCTCCTGGAGGCACCGGTGCAGAGCCTTGAACCTTACTACCTTATTGTTCTCAACATGAATGTTTCTAGTAGGGTGAAGTTGCATATCAGAAGATTTTCATGGATTTTGTCTTCTGCATTGATTTGGCACAAAGTTTAATTTTGTGGTTATTGTGCGCCTGTCAGTTGTGTGGTTCATCTTGTGTGGTTTATTGAAATATTGAGCGGTACATCAGTGCAATAAAAAGTCAGCGAGTCGTACATTACAGCATAGTCTACAGATTAGCACCTTCCCGCATCAAACTATCCAAAACCCCAACTACCCCCCTCCCACGAGTGTCTATGATGTTGGGGAACTTTCTAGCATCGCAATCCATACTTTAATAGGAACAAACAGTAATCATGTCGTGTAGTGCAGAGAATCAACAATAGTGCGCTATACAAAAGGCAGGTAATCCAGGCCAATGAAGCACAGAAACCTCACACATTTCCTCTTCAGCCCCTCCTCAGCCCCTCTGTACGTCCCCACCTACACATCCGGATAAATCAACACACTATGCGGCCCATGTGTCCCTCACGGCCCAGGCTCGTTACTAGCATCCAAGCCTTCAGTTTCTGCCTCTCCCTCGTGGTCCGCCTCTTGCGCAAGAAAGTAGGAGGTGAGCGGGCCCCAAATATCTTTTGGGTGTGATTCAGTGGGCAATAGTTCTGCATAATAGCTCAGATTTTCTTGCCAAGTAGACACTGTGTGTATCCAACATTTGAATTTAGGCGCACGTCCTCTCCTCCATCGACAAGCTACATGTCGTTTAGCCAAAAGGAGCCTCATAGCAAGGAATTTTCTATGGGCCGTGTTGTTGTCGTGAGACAGGCTTAATAGCTCTACTAGTATGCATGGTGTCAGCTGTACCCCAACGTGCCCGAGAGGCAATCAAACCCCTGTGTCCAATATTCCGCCACTAGGGGGCAACTCCACGCCAAATGCAGGAAATCCGCACCCGCCACAGCGAGCGCATCTATCATTATCCCTGAGGTGGAACGTGTGGAGTCTGGCCGGGGTATAGTACAGTCTATTTAAAAATGTAAAATGGATAAGTCGTAGTCTGCTATTCCCAGTGACAGCAACCGCATGACCGCAGCTGTGTTCTCATTGGTCATCTATCAGTGGGGTGTTCAAGTCTTTATCCCATTCTCTCCTGGCTCTAATAGGGCGAGATAGGGTCGCATCTTGTGTGTGTTTCTACAGAAGGGAGATGGCATGTTTGGGAGGGCTTGCCTGTGAGAAAACATGTAGGGGCTCCAACATAGGTGGCTCCTTCCGGAAATGCTGGTGTGACAGCCTTCACACTCTGTCGGAGCCTGACACTTGTGTAATAGTTATCAGTCATTAGATGATACCCTTTACCTAGTAAATCACATGAGCAGAGAAGACTCATAATCTTGTTGAACACAAACCCCTTTTCTGTTCCTATTGTTTTATCCTTCCCAGTATATAAATCTACATGAAGGACATAACTGTTACTGCTGTCGCATACCTCAAATTGCTTAATGCCAAACCTAGCATGCCTTTTATTAGGCATGTATTGAATGTAAGCCACCCTATTTTTCATGCCAATTATTGATTCGTCAATACAAATCACCTGATGTGGCACATAGTACCGCTTGAAAGAATGGTTCAATGAATCAAGTACTGGCCTAATCCTATGCCACGGGTCGTAACCTTCAACTCCCCTCACCTTTGCCGTGGCATTGTCATTTATGTGAAGCATTCTTGTGACAATAAGGTATTGCCACAATGGCATGACTTGCCCAAAGAAAGGTGTGGCATGAGAAGGGTGTGACAAATCCCAGTAATGTTTCACGTTACGTTTCTTTATGAGGCCCATGTTAATAGATAAACCAATCCATTTTTTCAAGAGGCCAACAGTCAAGCCCCCATTCATCCATCGACGTAGCCGTGAATGGGGATGCTCACTGATCCAGTTTGCCATTTTGTCCAGCAAATCTCTTGCATACTTGTTTGTTTCTCGAACTATGTGTACAAGCAGTTCCATAGTTAAAAACAATTGCAAATATGCAACTGGGGGGGAATTTCTTGGTGGAACTTTACGGACTCCTGGATTCCTCACAATAAACTCAATACCATAATTGTTATTATCATTGCCTGGTGCAATTTCATCCCAGACAGTCTCATACAGATCTTCTTGAGATAAATCTTCTTCTTCTTCTCCTCCACACTCACCAAGGTCCTCATCACCTACACTCTCTTCCCCACTGCAGGACTCCTACCCCTCCCCAGAATCCACCTCAATGTCACTGTCACCCTCTGTATAAATATCTGGAGCTTCATCCAAACATTTGAACAAAGATTCCTCTGTGTCAATCTTAAATCGTTTGGTGTTCATGTTCTTAATTTGAAAAAATGCACAGGTGAAAAAATTAGCACCCTCCCTCACAAGCCTCAGTTGTGTAACTTCTGTGAGGTAAAAATGATTAACCAACACGTCCTACTCCCCAAAAATTGTTGAGGACTATGGTTAATGTTAAAAAAAAAAAAACAGAAAAACAATCCAAACCCTCCTTCACACTGCCCAAGTTTTACTTAAAATAATTGAAAAATGAATTCTAACACACCCTATATATTCACAAATAAAGAATCTGTAGCATTGAAAAAACAAAACAATTATAGATTAGTAATTCTCTCACAAGCTCCTAAAAACCCAACCACTCTCCAGCACACCCAATTCCCTGTCACAGAATTTTCTGTCAGTGAGGGGGCTAATGTATCTTTT
This sequence comes from Lissotriton vulgaris, assembly GCF_964263255.1. Taxonomy (NCBI): domain Eukaryota; kingdom Metazoa; phylum Chordata; class Amphibia; order Caudata; family Salamandridae; genus Lissotriton; species Lissotriton vulgaris. The sequence continues at coordinate 1,565,793,640 of NC_141691.1, read as the reverse complement.
TGGCTGCTCATGGCAGGAGTGCGCTGACAGAGAAGAAGGACAAGCAGACACAGTGCACCTTTCAGTGGAAAGAGTAGGCCATTTTGTAATAACTGTTTGAGGTAATTTTTCAAAAGCATCGCAGCCATATATATTTTTCACAAACTGAAAAAGATAGCCTAAAACAAATTTGATATTACCAACATGACTTATTTTTCTTCTGCTAATTCTGCTTATAGCGAAATAGGTATTATACATATATTTTCTCTGCTAATTTTGAATAGCTGATAATACTTTTAATACTGGTGACTGAATTTGTTTGTAATGTTAACCTCTACTGTAATGATGGTCTTATTTGCATTTCCTGATAGTTAATCGCTTTGGATCTTTCCATTGTATCCAGCTTTACTTTTCTTTCTCTGACTGCACAGTGAGAGGAGTTTTTAAAGTGGCTGCATATCTGTGGCTGGACTGGTGCAACCCATACATAGTAGTGATGGAGGCTAAAGACAGGTCTATTCTTAACATTTCAATTGTAAGTGTAATTATAATTGCAATTATTTAGCGTTTACTATCCCTGACCAGACGTCAAATCGCTTTTATTTTCCTCCGGAACCCAAAAAGGATTAGTGGTGAATTAGTATTGTGAATAGTGAAAGTAATTTGAGTGGTGGACATGTTAGTCAGTTATTACAGCACCCCTTTGTACAGTTGGTTCAAGGTGCCCTGCCTCCCCTTTTTTGTCTCCTTGCTCTGCCATGAATGTTTTGAACAGAGACAGGTTGAGGGCACACTCCCTCTCTCTTTTTCCGCTTCTCGGTGGACCAGAACTTCAACAACCATCAACTACATATGTTTAGCCTAGGGACAGCTTGTAGGACAGCTTTCCTTGCTTGTAGGACAGCTTTCCTTGAGCTAATGCCCTCACTGAGTTGTGTTTACTGCCAGCAAAGCCACAGCACCACTTTTACAGTTGGTTCAAGGCAACCTCGCTCTTGTTTTGTCTCTCCTGGCTCTGCCAAGAATGTTATTTTTTTAACATATCTTTATTTCACAACATACATTTGAATCATATATTCATAGCACTTAACAAGGATTTAATCAATCACCTTACAGTTATCCCCAGTATGAAATATGACCGCACATGCAACCCCAACTGGAGGTACCACAGGGTTTCAACATGTGTCCATGGGATACTGAGTCTGCCTGTCTGACGTATTCATCCAGATACCTTAATGTTAGTAATTTTTTCTCCCTGTGTGCAGAATACCTCTAAGGGAGTTTCCAAGATACCAGGAAACTGTATAAGATGTTTTGCCATTTTGCAGTGCTTCACATGTGTCTTAGATAGGAACTATTACAGTGGCCGTTCAACAAAACAAAGGGCAAACTTATAACAACAAACCATCCTAGCAGTGTTCATTCTGGGCTGTATAGTGGGTTCCCAGCTGTTTGTCGAATAAATCGCTTACAACACTCCAGGACCACAGACAACAGAATCCAGTCCCGTGGAACGTCAGCCTTTCAAGCCAGAAGCTTCTCTAGTAATGCTTCTTGAGGAGTAAATCTACCCGTCAGGCCTGTTTCCTCCTGGCTGGAACCAGCTGGAGACTGTGCCACCCACTGTAGTTTGTCAGATAAATAATAACATGCGAAGGCAGGGGCTCCCAAGTCTCCGTCAATAGGAGAGCCTCGAAGAGTCTCCATTCGCAACCTGTGTTGACCAACCTCCCCCAACGGCTCTCAAGAAATGTGCCATGCCATACTGGTCTAACAAGTCTGGTCATCCATATAAGGATTCATAGTATATTTGGAAAGGTCAGCTAGGGCAAAGGGTAAGGAGAGTACCAAAACTGCACCACCAGTGGCACCGGGGCGGCTTAGTGCAGAAGTCAAAGTCGGAGGTTGGCCCAATGCTTTCAAATGGAGACTGGGAATGCCTAGAGCTACACTGCTTGCAGAGAAGTATATTGGTTGCAGTTGCCAAGCTTTGGGGGTACAAAAGGGGGTGGTGATGGATTAAACCCAGATCTTTTGACTGGGTGTGAGTGTTTGATTGATTCAGATGCTCTCTCCATCACCACCCCCTTTTGTACCGCTTTTGGCCGCCATAAGTGTGGCAGGGTATGCTCAGACGGGAGTTCCTTGCTCACTTTGCCACTAGATTCAAGCAAGCCGGGCTGAAGACGGCTGGAATGCCAGAAACCGGTCCTCAGAAGCTTGTTTCCGGTCCAGGGAAGACATGGCTTGGCAGTTCGGGCTGGACTGTTCCCATGAGGCACAGGGTCAGACTGATTTGCATATAGCCATGTCTGAACTGGGGTGGCAGAGTGGGCTAAAGAACGGTGATGGATTAAACCCAGATCTTTTGACTAGGTGTGAGTGTTTGATTGATTCAGATGCTCTGTCCATCACCACCCCCTTTTGTACAAGCGTTGGGGGTTAGCAAAAGCACAGGGGGGAGGGTCAGAGTAGAACCAAACATACACCACCAGGGGCACAGGGGTGGCCAAGTGCAGGATGCCAATTAAGTTCCAGGCACCCAATGCTTCTCAATAGAGTTTCTTCTTTTGCCAAAAAGTCTGCAGGCGTGGCACCGGAGGTTGCAGGCGAGAGACCAATGATAGCAGAGGTAAGTAGAGGTGTAGAGGGTAATATGGGCAGGAAGGATCCAGCCATAATGCATTAATGACATTGGAAGACTTGGAAAAGTGTAATTAAAGGTCAAAGGTCAACAGACATGATCCCCGACACCAATGAAACCAATGAATGCACAAGTATTTATCAAGACAATTACAATAATGCAACACTAGTAACACATTATCCAAGGATAGTGTGCAATAACGACCTTGATACACCTAAACAAGTATATTTAGAGGTCAAAGGTCATAAAGCATAACCTCCTCCAACACTATAACTAAGGAGGATGCAGGTACTCAAGATTCCAATTCCAATAATGCCTCAATTGTAACAAATGATCTAACAGTAATGGATTAAAGGCCATGAAACACTTAGAACAGTGTAAATAGAGGTCAAAGGTCAAACCACATGACCCCCCTCCCACCAATTTAATGAACAAAAATGTAAGTAATTATCATTACAATTCAAACACTGCAACACTTGTAAACAATGGTCTCACCGTAATGGAATAAACTCTGTATACATCTGCAATAAGGGCAAATAGAGGTCAAAGGTCAAATTTTATGACCTCTACAATAATTTGAACAAGGGAAAAAATAGTACTTTGCATGCCGAGTCCAATAATGCCACACTTGTTGAAATTGATCCACGGGTAACAGAATAAACAGAAGAAAGGTTAAAAAAAGTGTATTTAGGGGTCAAAGGTCACGTTTTTTTCACCTCTTATAAAATTTGACTAGTTGACCTGTGAGATCAGACAACGACCTTTACAAAGATTTCTCACTTTGCAAAAACAATTTCACTGTTACAAAGATATATCCTTTGCACACTTCCAGTAGCTACCATTTACGGTCAAAGGTCAAGGACTGTGACCTTCAGGAGTTATATGCATGAAATCATATGCCAACCATTCACAAAATATGCATCACTACTGTGCCTAAAAGTCACAAAATATATTTTGAGATGTTGAACATATGTCCAATAACAAGATTGAGATCATTATATGAAAAACCCCAATAGACGAAACAGCATGTCGGCCATTTTGTAGCATGAAAAGCGCTGTCAAAAGCATCAAAAATATGTATTTTCATAAATTTACTAACGGTAGTCTCTGAACCATCCATTTTACTTCTGTGAACCAATTCTGCTAAGCTTATAAGTTTAGATTCTGCACAACAATAGAAAAAACATGACAAATGTTTGTGTTTATATCTATGTCATAGTTTGACAAAGAGCCATAAAAAACACAAAAAACAAAATCAAAATCAAAATCTGCCCTATTACCATTGAGCAAACAAACTAATAAATATTTCTGAGTATCTGCTTTTGAAAAACACTATATTTTTTATTACCCTACCAACGCGGTCATTTACACTTATCATTTTCTCAGTCACCTGGCGGCCATCTTGAATTGTGTCATGTGACTTCAGGGTGTTTTATAAATGTAAGTTTTATATGCAAATTAATAGTTCAAGAAGTACTGAAACCAAAAATGTATAGTTTCCCAACATTATAATCATAATTACACAAACTACAGCATGTTAAAGCAAAGCACTCCAAAAAGTCATTGAATGGCTTAGCACTGAAGGATTTTCAATGGGCACTAATAGGGTTAATAAACTTGTCTTTTGTACTTTTCAGTTTCCGTGCCAACAGTTCTTATTGTGTAGAGGGTATTCGACAGAGTATGTAGGCCTGAGGAACCCAATACCACAAATTGATAGCTATAAACCCCCCCCCCCCCCTAGAAGCGCAATAAATAAGTACTCTGGTAATAAATGTGAACTCCATTGAACTCAAAAGGAAAGAGAACTGAAGGGGTTGTCTTCCTTTCAGGTGTTTGACAGCGGGGGTTTCCTTTGGGTGTTGTTAGGTCGAGCATTTGAGACCTATTGTATATACTTTAGTATATTTTCCTTTTTGGGCTCAGCTTCTTTTCATTGACTTCTCTCAGTTTCCTTGAAAAATCCTTGCTCCTAAGTGGTTAATCTTTCCTATTAGACCCTCCTTTTCTTTGGTTGTTCACTCCCACGGAGTAGGTCCGCAGGACTTGCAGGCTTCCAGTATCCAATTTTAGCATCTGTTTAGGGACTACTTTTCCCTTTGGGTAAGAGACTTTTGCACCCATGCTGGATGAATTCAGTTGCTCCGAGCTCTGTTTGTGTAAACAGGGCTGTAATTTGTATCTCCTCACATTTGCTGTCCTTTGAAAAACGGAGGTCAAATGTCAGGCGCTATTTTCGTTTCCAAGGTAATGTTCTTTCTCAGACTTCAAAGTGAGAAGATTTTTCACGTCCCCCAAAACCATCCTGCTTTGCTGCTGTGCCTGCCCCCTTAGCAATTCTCATTTCCCACTTCGCTTTTAACTTCCTCGTGGCCGGTATCTGGAAAAGACCCGCTGTTGTGCTGCGATCGGAGCTGCTGCAATCACACAAGAAGCTTGTTTTTAAAGCACTTCCCCCACTGACTAGCGGAAAAGCAGGCGGCCTCCAATTCGAGCTTCAGGAGGGCTGACTGTCGTGAACAAGACATCTGGATGAAAGAGATGCTTGGCCAGCTTTCTCTGGCGTCCTACAAGGTATGCATGCACTTCCACGAAGAGCCCTTAATTTATCTGTTGCCGCCACCTCAGAGGAACAAGCGCACAATTTGGATGTCCCCACTCAGGGACAAGTCAGGGCATTATTAAGAGGCTCAGAGGAGTTCTGGGAAGAGATTTTGATTTAGGCAGCAAGATATGACAAGTAAATAAATCGGAACAGAACATAACAGAACATAAAACCTGAAATACCAAGCGGTCGCACGTCACTGCCAAAACACTTCGTCCCCACTGTTAACAATAGGAGTAGGACATCCAGATTGTCAGGTCATGTTTGGAATCGCTGATGCCTTTTCATGTTGTTTGTGCCATTTACATGCTGTGGCTGGATGGCGGGTGAAACAGGGTGACATAACAAGGACTTCTTTACAGATGCCAGCTGAACATGATTTATGTAACTACGGCACTTTGTCATTTTTATTGAGTTTGCTATGGAGACTTAAGACGCCTCTTCATTAAACCCCACTGTCTTAAGCATTACTAACATGCCTCCCCATCAACAGCTCCCATAGTATTTGTATACAGTTGTTTGGAAATCTTTTAAAGTCAGGGAAGGCTGTAATTATCTGATGCTCTTAATTTGTATTTTATAATCCCTTAATGTAATGGTGGCATTGATCTGTTTCATTTAGTTTGATGGCAGTGAGGACCTTTATGCAGTTTCTGCTTGAGTGGAGGTGCCACAGGGGCATTTAACATGGGGGCAGCACCACGACGGGTAAGGCTTTATAGCATATGGGGTCCAAGTTTGTACTCTAATGTGTGTGATAACACCTATAACATCCATTTTATCCTGTATGGTTTCCTTTGCTGTAATGTGCAGCAAGGTCCCTGCTCTGCCAGCACAGGCTGTCTCAGACCCACTGTATGAAAGCAGCCTCTCTCCTTCTCCATTGCTGGGGGTTTCTTCCCTCCCTATGTCATAGGAAGGGCCCTTAGTTACATTAGTTTGAGGGCAATGTACAACAGCTGTGGTTTTTCTCTCCTATCTGGACTGATAGCAAGGAAACATCAGCCTTTCAGAAACCAGGAAGGGATGAAGTCCCTGCCTACAGTTGTGACTGAAGATAAAATGATGGCAATTTCTCTTTTGGCAATTTGAGCATTAGTGCTACAAAACGATTACCACTTATTTATTTCGTTTAGCATTTCATGGCGCTATGTAAAGAGTGTGGTTTGAGAGTGAATTTGATTTTGACAAGTCTTGGGCATCCACCATGGAGCCATGACTCCAGATTGTGCCCACTCTTGATTTTGAGTGCAGATCTTCATTGCTCTTCTGATTAATCTGCATCACATTCTGGACTGGTTGTGAACACTTCCTTGTGTGCATTGCCTTGTACCAGATTTGCTAATACAGCGATGATGTTCAGGAACTGTTCTGCAGTCAGTGGACAGTGTGCATTGTAATCCCAGGTGTCTAAATACTCCAAAGCATTCTTTGCTTTACAGCAGTATTTCCATGTAGCTGGAGTGCATCTAATTCACTCCACGGATTCCTAAGAATTGTTGTCTCAGTAATAATCGTGGGAGAACGCTCAACATTTAGGAGGCAGTTAGTGGTGCAGGCATTGTTTAGCAAGTGCAGTAGGTACTTAAACGTGTTCTTTATCTACACATTATGGTTTTCAGAAATGCCGGTTAATAGGGTGCAGTTTGTGATTATTGTTGGCTGGGTGTTGATGGTTTTCTCCTTTTAACCTATTGTTAGGAATGGAGATTTGATATTATTAAGATATTATCAGTTGGCAGCCACCCATTCTTTAATGTGTCAGACGTTTGTGCAGTATCTATCTATATAAGTTATGTAAACCCTGATTGTGAAATGTTGAACCCAATTTGTAAAGCAGTTTATAAATTTAAGTTAAACTTGGTTGTGCACTTAAATATATGTACCAGGGCAAATTTCCTATACTGAGTCAAAGAATAAAGATGGTCTAGCTTCCTTGTTGTCATTTGTTTCCTCCCACAGAGCAGCGCCTCCAATCTCAGGCGGAACAGAACCCAGGATATTGTGCTTCATGGCTACACACTTATAAGGTCCAAAAAGTGAGACCAATTGGCTATGCCAATGCTTATTTTTCATGCTGTCTGCTGGTTGTGAATGCCAGCATTGTAAGGTTGCACCCGAATAATTATGGTATATAGACATGTGCCGATGGATCTCCTTTTTTAAAGGCACATAGTGATGTGACAGCAGAGCTGTAAAAAGCTGTAAAAAGCAAATGAGATAAAACTGTTGTACAAGGAGCACAGGTTTCCTTATGTTAAATCCCTAATATACATACAATGAATAAAGATGAATTCAGGCGAGGGAAAAGGGTTTAACCAGTAAATCAACTGTAAATTGAGCAGATAACACAGCCCCTTGCCTCTCTTTCATACTTGTGTTAATGCAACCCCGTGGTCTTACCTTGTACCTTGGAGAAAGAAAGCAATTGGCAGAGAAGATCCCGTCTGTTCGGAGCTTCATGGTCGAATGGCTCTTATAAGGTGACATCAGCCACACCTCTCATCCATCAACCAGTCCTTGAAACAATGCTACTGAGCAATAAACTTGTCGCCAGAAGGGACACAGAGAGCATATTTTTGGCTCTGGGTCATCAAATATTCCTGATGCCTCACTGCAAGTATTCACGTCTTTCGATTAATGTATTTTGACCTACCGACTGATGCACAAGATATTCCATGTTGGAACAAAACCTCAGACTCTTGAATTTGCTTTTCATCATTTCCCTTTCCTGTAGAGCCCATAGTTTTTCCACGTCTCCTGCATGCAGCAACACTCTCACTAGATGGTGTCAAATGTGATGTCATAGATCAAGTCATTGGTACTGATATATATCACATCAGTGATTCTGTCATTTTTATGTCATTTGTTATCTTATTTGCAGGGTATTGTTTGCTATTATTTCTATTTTTCAAACCTCATATTTCTCATTTCCATCCATCTGGGCGTTTGCAGATGTTTGTTGTCTAAGTTTTAACAGGCAGTGACGTGTTAAATCAAACCTGGAGCTGCACAGCAAGCATCTTTGTTGGTGGACCAGAACTTTGGGCATGATTCACAAAAGTAATCTGAGACAAGATCCTAACTTTACGACTTTCGGTATTCACCAAAGGTATATAGGAGTAGTAAAGTTAGGATTCTTAACTGTACTGCTCCTAAACTAAGAATAATCTTAACTTTGTGACTTCCGGTATTCACAAAAGGCATTTTGGAGTAGCAATGTTAGGATTCCTAATGTTACTACTCCTAAATGCCTTTTGTGAATACCGAAAATCTTTGTCTCAGATTACTTTTTTTGAATCGGGACTTGTTTTCTAGAGCTTATGTCATGAACACAACAAATATAGAGATAAGGGCTTTGAGACTCTTCCACCAGCCATTGGTGGCTAATGGGTCCGTCTGCTTCACAACTGCTTGTTGCAAGAGTCAGTCACATTTTGGATCAGGCTGTGGAGTATCCTCTTTACTGGTCTCATTGGTCAGCTTGTTCATTAGAGCAGTAGATGTATCAATTTACCTATGGACTGCTCCAATTGTAATGCATGGACTAAGAAGCATTCCTACATTCCAATGTAATCCCACAGATACTATTGTCTAGACTGACTTCAGAGAAAGTGAGCAGTGCATTTATACACCTGAGCCAAAGATTGCTCCTCTTAAATCCATCTTGGTGAAAAGCAAAATGAAATAATAAAGTTACTGCAGTGGAAACCAATCAATATCATCACTTAGACTTGTAGATGAGCAAGTGAGCAGTTCCAGTAGTTGCTTACATGGGCAACCCCCACTCAGACAGAGTACCATTCATACTAGTGATGGAGCAAGTTCTCGGTGAAAAGACTCTTGCTCGGAAGCAATCTGCTCGACTAACTCACCAACAAGTTATTAACAAAGTTTTCTGAAAATGAATACGCAACCACATGAACATTTGGGTTAGTGAAGCTTGCGAATGCATGTACTAACGTGGATAACATTGAAGAAAGACTAATGCTGCTTTAAACTGGAAATCTGTTTTGCACATGCATCAACTACTTCTACATCGGACAAACAAACTAATGCTCGGAGGGAGATTCTTGCGCATGAGCAGAAGCTATTAAAATGGGGACTTGAAAACTTGCATGCGCAGCACCTGCTTATCTGACATAAAAGCAAGCTATTTTACTAATGCTTATGTGGGGAAAAGTTTAATGAATAACATGGGATAGAGTAGAGGTGGGTGGTATACAGTGCAAACACTTTATTTGAGAAATTAACATTTGTATTTTGATTTTATCATTAGTGTGTATTTGGGCCTTTCTCGCATAACTCAATTGAGCTGAGTGACACGAAGTTTGGCTATGCCCATGGAGAGGAGCCATGAAGGCCATGACAAAGCAGTTGAAAGGGAACCAAAGATCAAGTGCAACATCGTGGGATCAGGATGGTGTAGAATTCATTCATGAAGAAACGCATTCATATTAAAGTATGATTTGTTGCATTATCGTTACATTAAGCACATGGGAAAAAAATTCATGAATAAAAAGTAAGGGGTTGGGTTTACAAACAATAGTTTCTGTGAAACTTGTGATATGTGAGCATGGTGTGATGAAGACCCCAATTTGCCTGACTAATCAAATGTAGTATTTTACCAATATTGAAACTTAAGTGGGTGGAACATGCAGAACGAAAAGTATAATTAAGATAGCTTTAGTTAGTTAGTTGGAGAGCTGAGACCCGAGAATGCTGGACCAGAAAAGAGCATGAGATGCTGGAGTTGCTGATGAAGAACTGAAGAAGTGCAGTGCAGTGTGGAGGGACCTGATTGCAGAACCTGAAGCAGAACTTTCTATCCTAATTTAATTGGGTTAGATCTGAAGATTGCGGCAGAATCTTGAGGAGGGAGAGAGTGTCAAAGAAGGGTGTGACGCCACCAACCGTATATTAGAGAGGTCAAGTATCCTGTCCTGACTCCTGTCCTGAAGTCTTTGTCTCCTGAATCTATCTCAGGAAACAACTACCAGCCCTTTGGCCAGGGGGCTGATCTTCCACATAATCCTTGGTAACTGTAAATTTCTGTTATTTGCTAATGTTCTTTATCTTTTCCCTCTATCCTCACTCTTTTGGCATTGTGTTATTGTGTAAGTCTGAGATAAATGCATTGTGTTTATTAATTGAATTTTCTCTCCTAAGAATGATGGTGACTGCACTGTATTGAGTCTGTGGTGATTTACTTAAAAGTATAGAAAAGGTAGTTTATGTTAATTATCACCATCAACTAGTTCAACTAATGGTCCATCGAGGAAATAACTTGTTCATCTATGAAGGGTTAGTTATAATTATATGAGATATTGATTATACTAATCCTAAATAGTTTGTGAACATTTATAAAACTTGTCCCAAACCAGCGGTTATAACCACTGTGAGTTTTTATGGGCCCAGGTGAGTTTATGGCAGTGGAGTATCTGTTGTTGGTGAACCACTGGATCAGTTTTCTGGTGCAGAGCAATGGTTATTATTGACTAGTTTGGTGATAATAATAATGATTCATTATTGATTTATATGTAAGCCTCTTGTTTTATGTTGTCAAGAAGCACAGGTACAGAGGCTACCTAAGAATCTCAGGAATGGAATTTTGAATAGCTGGTGGCAAGAGAAGTCACACTGCGGAAGGTTATTCAACTGTTATCATAATACTGAGAAGCTAAGGAGGGCTAGCAGTGTTATATTAGGGACTATCTATACTAATATAATAAAGAGAGAGCCCAAATCTTTGAGGCGGGTAATCTCAGGAACCATGGCACCAATCACAACACCCAATACAGTGTTGGAAAGGGCAGTTGCAGCAGAAGGACATAGGCTATGCAGACGCCCACCATATACATTTAAAAGGTAAAAGAACCGTGCCCGCAAAGTTGTCCCTTGTGGGCGTGTCTGCATTGTGCTGTGGGCGTGTGCTAGGGGCTTGTGGTACGTTCCGCCCTTCATGCCATGTCTCATATCGTTTGCTAATCCCACCCTGCTCCCTTTAAATACCCCTGCACCCCATAATCATAACCCTTACTCCTTAAAATACCCCAACACCCTTAAACACTAACCCCATTAACGCTATAAATATACCCTGTACCCCAAAACCCAAACCTATCCCTAAACCCTAAAAATACCCCAAAACCCAAACCCTATAAATACCCATGTACCTCAAAACCCAAACCTACCCCTGAACCCTAAAAATACCCCTGTACACCAAAACCCAAACCTACCCCTGAACCCTAAAATACCTCTGTACCCCCAAACCTAGTCCTGAACCCTAAAAATAACCATGTACCCCAAACCCCAAACCTACTCCTGAACCCCAAAATACCCCTGTACCCCAAAACCCAAACCTAGCCCTGAACCCTAAAAATACCCCTGTAACCCAAAACCCAAACCTAGCCCTCAACCCTAAAAATACCCCTGTACCCCAAAACCCAAACCTAGTCCTGAACCCTAAAGAAAACCCTGTACCCAAACCTACCCCTGAACCCTAAAATACCCCTGTACCCCAAAACCCAAACCTAGCCCTGAACCCTAAAAATACCCCTGTACCCAAAACCCAAACCTAGCCCTGAACCCTTAAAATACCCCTGTACCCCAAAACCCAAACCTATCCATGAACCCTAAAAATATCCCTATACCCCAAAACCCAAACTTAGCACTGAACCCTAAAAATACCCCTTACTCCAAAACCCATACCTATCACTAAACCCTAAAACTACCCCTGTACCCCATAACCCAAAACTATATCTGAACGCTTAAAATACCCAAACGCCCCAAAACATATACATCAGTACCCCAAAACATATACCTCGATACCCATACTTACCTTATCCAAACATTAAAAAAAGCATGCTTTTACCATTCATGCATTTACAACGAATTTCGTTGTAAATGTATGCGTGGTAAAAGCATATAAAATGTATTGCCATGCGTTATAATGGCATTGCGGAGTCATGGTACTTTTGTAATGAAAGTATACGGAGTGATGGTATGCAGAAAGAAAGTTGTAGAATAATGGGTGTTTACCCTCCCCGGTAAGTACATTGGTGGCACTGCGGCCCACATCTCCAGCAACATACTCATATTTTTTCACCATCCATTTGAAAAATGCACAGGTCTCTCTCATTGATGGTCAGCTCCGACATACACTTTTAGACACACCTCCCGCCACAAGTTCTAGAATTGCTGGGGAGTTAGGTTCGAATCTCGGCATCAGCTCAACATCCTGTAATTCCAGGCAAATCGCTTTGTCTCCCCGTGCCTACCACAAATGAATGTGTTCTTCTGTAATGTAAAATGTGCTCATGCCATGTTGTGGAGTTGACGCGATATAATATTGCAAGGAAAAATAAAGTAGGGAAACTCGGGTTCACACACTACTGAACGCACACTCTTAAGTGCATCAGCAGTGCACTGTGAATCGGAGCGTTTCACAGGCCTGTCACAGATAAGAAATGCTATCAAAACGAAATCCTACAAAACAATATACTACTGGCCGGCACCAATTCATACCCGGACAACGTCGAACGGGCTGCTAGTGCGGATGATAGCAGAGGGTTCAATGGTGAAACTTTGGTCTTATTTCCCAAAAGGGGTATTACTGAAGAAGTAACAGGTTCTTCCGTGCTTGAATGAAGAGTAAACAGGGGTGTTACTCGCAGTGAAAAAAAGTACTTATTCACTTTGGAATAAGTTGAAAATCTATCTTTGGTTAGTAGAGCACATAGGGTAGCGCTGTTTTTATGTTGTCACTAACAAATGTTTATAAAGAAAAGATAAAGAAGTACGTTTTAGTATTACCTTGAGAAGGGAGGGTCAGTCACAGGAGTTATACTGAAGTCACAGAGAGCCGCCCTGGGATTAGTGGAAGCAGCGGGTGTGAGAAGGGAGCAGATTGTAAAGGGAGGGTCAGTAGTGAGGAGTAATAGTGACATCACAATAGACAGCGCTAGTATTGGTTAGACGAGCAGTGCGCGTTTGAGTATTGATTGGTTGTTAGATAGAAGCTGTGTTAGAATTTGTTAATAGAGAAATTGCATGTTGAGCCCTGATTTGACCGCTGGTGTGAGTCTCGCTGACATAGGACGAGATGTAGGTAACGGAGTTCGAAGGTATACGGAAGACTCTTTCGTATATCATCCATCTAAAATGTTTTGAGAAAAAAAGAAAATGTTGTTAACAAAGAAAATTAAGCACTTCTTTAAGAAAGATAAGCCTCTGTTGACTAGAGAGAGAATTCCTATTCCACTACCGAAAATGCCTGCTTCATCCTCTCTGCCTGAGTGTGATTGAGGGGCCCAGGCAGGACCCCAGCCCGTATCGCTTTGGCTGGGGTCTGCTTGGCATCCCGGGCTTTACCCTCTTTCTCCACTCCCTTGCCACATGCTTGCCACATTGCCACGTTCACTCTAGGGGCCACTTGGTCTACCCCTTACTAAGGCAAGCAGATCCATCTCAACCAGATGGCTGTAATCTAGGAATCCCTCCCAAGAACTCAAACTCCTGGGTAGGGGAAGAACTAAGCTGCCTCTACAGATCACACAAAATGGCCGCAATAGATCAGTAGGTTAACATAGAAAAAGGACTGCTTACCATGAGGACCTTTTAACATAAACAGACAGAGGACTTCCTTGATAGCACTGTTCTAGTCAGTTAACAGAGCAGCCTACTTGGACTGACATCACCCACAACCTTGTTATACTTTCCCTCTAAAGGGCAGCACTTTGCATATACATTTTCCCATCTGTCTATCCCCCGCTAATCAAGTGTTACCTACACTATGGAGCGCACCAGTAACTTCACTTACTCCATCACTTACCCCCACAACCTTTCAAAAAATGCAGCTAAAGGTATTTAACACAAACTATTAAAATCTCATCCTGAAACCCCAATCTCTGACCCATACTTCTCAATGAACAAAGGGCTCATTAAGAATGACAAAATCTTCTATACTAAGAGAAGAGCTCAATGGAGAAAAGCATTTCTCGCTCTCTTCAAGGTCTCCCTCATGAAGAAAACAGCGCACAGACTCACACTATCTATCCTACCATCCCTATTCTTCAATGCAGCAGCCACCGTTAACATCTATCATAATGGAATCATCCTCATCCAATTAACCGACCGCAACCTAAATATGATAGGTTACATATTTCCGCTCATCAAGGAAAGAGTCACTTTAACACACCCCTCCTCTCCATCCAATTGCTCCGAAATTTTCAACTCCCATCCTGATCCCGAAGTAATTTAGGAATCTCAGCTGTCCCCATCTGCTCCGTCACTAACTCTAGACCTCAACGGCACCCGACCTAACAACTCATTCCACCTAATAACTGCCTCACTCCTTAACACTTCCAATACACTCACTATCCCCCTCATCCTGCACTACCCTCCCCCTCACCATTACTCCCAGCACCCCACTCACCACCCTTAGCCTAGCTCTCAACACCACTCACCTCCCCTTCACCTACCCCTCCCCCAACACCATCACTAATCATTCAGCTCTAACCCAACTTATAACCACCTCCTCTCATCAGCCTGTCCGCCCCACCTATACCCCCACTGATCCTGGCATAGCCGTCTCTCAGTCCCCTCCCCATCCTGCTTCTTCACTCCCCCTCCATTCACATACACACATAAAGAGCTCTTTGTATTGTCCCCGACCACGACTCCCCCTCAAATGACACAAAAAATGCTACTACTCCCCCTACTGCCTCAGTCCATCCTTTCAATAAGGTCATTCTCAAGCCTGACCCCAGACTTGACCAGATATTATCAGCCCTTTAGCAAGTCAAAATTGCCATTCGAACCCTACACAACCTTATTTTACAGCAACCCAAGTTCACTCGCTCTAAACAGAAATACAGATTTTCCCCACACTACAAGAACTCTAGTCATACCCAGCATCTACTTGCAAGCTCCCAGGCTCAGGGGTCTCCATGTTGGAGCACACTCCTTACCCTAATGCCATATCCCGCCCTATCAGGATGATAAACCCTCTATCTGCTAAAGAATTAGGGGCCCTTCTTTGCTCTTACAAGCCACCTCACCCTCAACATAACGCTGGGCATCCAGTTAACTCACATACAGACTCCTGAATTCAATCTGTCCCAATCAACACATACAGAGCCACCAAAAACAACTCCAGAGGCATAGTTGAAAATAACCTCACTAGAATCCCCCTCACAATCGAGCCTACCACAGTACCCAACATACACAGCTAAATTGTATTCTCCTAAACTGCAGATCCGCATCTAGACATGCAGCCGATATAGCTGACCTACTACTCACTAACAAACCAGACATTCTGATCCTGACGGAAACTTGGTTAAATGAAGCAACTACTCCCAGCATGGACATCTTGCTACCCCCTAACTATGACATCACCAGACTAGACAGAACGGACAGGCTAGGCAGTGGGATAGCCTGCATACATCAGATCAGCCTAACAGTGACCAACTCAAATCCCCCCACTTTATCCTGATGTGAATACCTCTGCTTAAACATCGCCAGTAATAACAAACAAATATGTTCTTTACATACTTTCTACCACCCTCCTGGAGATAACCTCACATTCATAGAACACTTCATGGATATTCTAGCGTCAAATGACAGCCAATAAAATAAGCAAATATTCCTGGGGGACTTCACCTTCACTGGGATGACCAGAGTGACCCAGTGGTAAACAGCCTCAAAGCTTTTCTCCCTGACCTTAATCTTAACCAAATATGTAACAGCCCAACACACGACAAAGGTGCAATTCTCAACCTATTAATCACTAAAGTGGACTCCACATACCTCGACTCGATCCTCCCCTGCGATTGGTCTGACCATTACATCATTACATTCCAAGTCTTGGAAATGGTTAAACGACTACCAACACAACCCCTGAGACCTAAGATCTGGAAGAGAAACCTGAAAATCGCCGGCTCTGACCTTCTAGCATCATCTAATTCAAACCCTCTATGTCCCCCGGAAGACCTAGCCGATGTCCAGGGGCTGGTCAATCACTACTTTCACTCCATGAACAACCTACTAGACAAAGTAGTCCCGCTTCAACTGAAAAGAACTTCCACTAAAGACTCAAAACCTTTGTATGATGGGGGGGCTAAATGAAGACAGATGCTCTCTTAGAGTAATTGAATGACGTTGGAGAGCTGCACCCGCGTCTTTCTACCTTAAGCTTCTAAGAACCTCCAGAAACTCCTATTTTAGAAAGATCAGAAAATCTAAAACCGGCTTCTTCAGGACTCAACTAGACCAAGCCAAGAACCGCCCCAAAAAGCTATTCGATCTAATCAAAGCCCAAACCAAGAGCCCACCCATTCTCCCGAAGGCTATCCCACCTACTCTACCCAATTGTGATGAATTTGCCTCCTTCTTCACTTCTAAAACAGAATCCATAAAATCAGATCTACTCAAGGGCCTCTTATCCCTCTCAGACATGAAAAAGAATTCATCACTGCCCCAGACTGGTGCCCAAGATAACGACCTCCTAAAATTCAAACTCAAAAATAATGCAACTTGGTCCCGTTTCAACACTTACAGTGAAGATACCATATTAAAGACACTAACCACTCTAAAGCCCACCAACCATTTCACAGACCCGCTCCCGGCTAATTACTTAAAAGACTTCATTCCTCTGTCGCTACCTCTCTGGATTAAGATCATAAATACTTCCCTCCTTCACGGATTCATTTCAGACATACTGAAAACAGGTCAGGTATTGCCTAGACTAAAGAAAAAAACAGCTGACCCATCGGACCTAAATAACTATCACTGGATTTCTAACATACCTATGCTAGCCAAACTCCTGGAAAAATGCGTTAACATGCAGCTGAACAGTCACATTGATCAATTCAACCTGCTTCACCAATTTCAATCAGGCTTCTGAGCAGGTCACAGTACTGAATCAACCATGACACATGTAAAAATCCTGGACCAAAACAAAGCCTGTTTAACAATCCTACTCGACCTAATTAATTAATTAATTGCAAGTTTATATAGCGCTAGGATCGACTCCCGGAGGAGTATCTCCGCGCTTCGACCGCTGCGAAACCCTTCCTGGCTTCCCTGAGAGATGGTCCCTTAATGGGTATCTCCAGGGTGAGACCAGGCATCCCCGGCGGTCTGGTGGGGCCGTTAGTGCAGATGAGGCAAGCTTATGCCCAGAGTTGCCGAGTGTGATCGCTGATCAGAGTGGGCACCGAGGCGAGAGAATTATCGAGTCCGCTGACCCTGGTCCAGAAACCTGCCGCGTCGGGAATCGAACCCTGGTCCCGGGCCGTCCTCTGCTCTCGGGTCTGCCGCCTCTAACCAGTGAGCCACACTACTGCACTCATCTGACCTATCATCAGCATTTGACACAGTCAAACACGGCAACCTGCTAGAACTCCTGAAACACAGAATGGGAATGTCTGATACTGTATTTAACTGGTTCGCCTCTTTCCTCCAAAATAGATCCCAAAGATTTAAGGTCAACCAATCCCTGTCCAACCCCATTCCAGTCACGTTAGGAGTTCCGCAAGGCTCCTGTCTCTCACCCACCCTTTTCAACCTTTGTATGGAATCTCTTACCGAACTTCTCAGCTTTGCCAAGATTCACTTCCATATGTATGCAGACGACACCCAAATCTACATCAAGATCTATCAAATCACTCAACACCACACTACAAAAAAAACAAATATTGCTGGCCGAAAACCATTTGAAACTAAACTCCCTCAAAACATAATTCCTCTAATTTGTTCCCTCTAACAAAATACCCACTATCCTGGATTGGCTGAAGCACTTAACAGCTCTCAAATGACAACCTCTCATTGTTGACTCAGTGAAATCACTAGGTGTAACTCTGGACAGTAACCTAAAGATGCAGAAGCATATCAGCGCCTCCACAAAAGGAGCTGACTTCCACAGGAAGACCCTGCGAAAACTGAAACCCTTTCTGCCAGCCTACGATTTCAAACAATCAGTTCATGCGGCCTCCCAAGGTCATCGACAGCCCCGCTAAGAGCCACTATCAACTCAGCTGCAAGACTCATCATGGGTTCAAAGAGAAACTCTCACATATCCCCAGACCTAAGAGCCCTCAACTGGCTACCGTTTGAAGCAAGAATTCATCTAAAAAGCACTTGTATGACACGCAAGGCCCTACACCACAACTCCCCGCACTACCTAGCTCAGAAACTCGTGCTCTCTGCGGGCATCAGAGCCTTTAGGAGTACCAAGACGCTTCTTCTAAAATCACAATGATTTGCCAAGAGAAAACCTATACCCGAACTCAAACAGCCTAGTGGTAAGCCCAGGATAGTGCAGGATTTGGGAAAGATTAATAAGATTGTAGTGCCTTGTTGCCCAGTAGTGCCAAATCCAGCAGTAATTCTTTATCAGATACCGTGGGATGCAAGTTGGTACACAGTGATTGATTTGTATCAAGCATTCTTTTCCATACCTTTGCACCTGGATAGCCAGTGCTTGTTGGCTTTCCGGTTTGGAGATCGTGTCTTGGAATGAGGCCGAGTTCTTCATGGGTACACAAAGTCCCTCGATTATTAATCAGATCTTGAAAAAGTGTTTAGAATCATTAGAAATGCCTGTGAAATCAGTTTTGGTTCAGTACATTGATGACCTATTGTTGGCATCAAAGACACGAGAAGATTGTGTCACTGACACAATTGCATTACTGAACCATTTGGCCGAAAGAGGACACAAGGTGTCTCCAGAGAAACTGCAATTTTGTCAACAAGAAGGTAGGTATTAAGGGCATAAAATAGAAAGAGGAACTAGAAAAGTGACCCCTGAAAGGATAAAAATATTCAAACAAATGAAACTACCTCAGACACAAAAGGAGATGAGAATGTTTTTGGGAGTGATTAGGTACAGTAGGCAGTGGATACTTGGATTTTCCCTGTTGGCGAAACCAGCAAAAGATCCGATTGATTGGGATGATGAATGTTTGGAATCATTTGTAAAGTTGTAAGTAAGTAATTCTTTATTGCTCAGTTAATTAAAACCATTGCAACCAGCATATTTACATGTAGGTGAACTTAAAGTAAAATTTTTGTCTAATAAAACATTGCTATCAAACATGTCAGTATAATTAACTCAAAAATGTTATGAGAACTACTTGAAGCTAAAAAAATATATGTTGCAAGACGTTAGGCTTTCGCTTATCTAAATGCTAAGTCATTGAGTAGACAGGAAGAGTCTTTATTCTTGTCCGAACCGCAATGAGCTCTTTTGGAGCAGTTATGCGCAGGACCTTCTAAGGGATGTGAAAAAATATAAAGCAAGCCCATAGACTCCCTGCAGCCTTTACAGATTCTTAGGAGTTCGTGATCCGTCAGTGCTGATCGTGGCTTGAGTTTGTGGTAGAGGCTTACTGGGGCGGTAGTCGGAGTTAAATGTTGTGTGGGTTAGTTTCTTCCGGGCTCTCCCTTCTGTAATTCTGCTTCTTACCAGCTTTTTCCAGGAATTTTACCAGATGACTTGCTAATTGGATGTTTTTTCCATCGAAGCATGCTTTGACTGCCTGCCGGCATGTCCTTATTCCCAGTTTCTTTAGGGTTGGCTTTAGATGTTGTAGGCCTCCTTGTCCAGACCTTTGCAGATACATATTAAGTGAAGGATGTCCTCTTTTGTATCCCCACATAATCGGCAGCTTGATGGCGTTTGTGGCAGTTTTCACGGGTGAAGATGGATTTGTGATGGGAGGATGCCCAGCCTTAGTCGTATGAATTTCTCCTTTGTAGACCGTGTGAAACTGGCTCCTAAGTAGCTTTGGCATGAGCTACTGGTGTAGTTTTGGATGACAGTCCAACCATGTGCCCTTTTTGTTAAAGTAGCTTTGTCCTCTATTAGCGACATGATCATTACAGATTTATTTGCTAGTTGATTGAACAATTTATGTGAGATATTGCTCTTCCAAGCGTCTTGTAGCTCCAAAGTTTCTATGGAATGCTTTAGATAGGTTGCGGCAGCATTCATGTTTCTCCCTGATAGCTCCTTCCAGAGATGGTAGTCCATGGATGAGGCATCGGCTCCTTGTATTTTATGGCAACTTTTGGCATAGGCACCCATTCTTTCTATTCCTTGGTTCCTCAGGCCAAATTCAAGTCTTATTTGTGCTTGGGAGGTGTATTTAGGCAGATTGAATAACATTCGCATTGCCCTGGCTGTTGTATTGTTCAGTATCTGTGCGTCCCTTCCTCAGAGGCATTCACTTCCGTAGGTGATGGCCGGTGTTAGTTTATTTGTAGGAGTGGAGTGAAACTGCGGCCAGATACTTTCTTTTTGAGATTTCTCAGTGCAGCCGATGTTGTGGTACCTCTCCTTGATATTGCTTCCTTCTGAGGGAGGAAGTCCCCGTTCTGTCAACAATTACACCCAGATATTTGTACTCCTCCACGGTTTCCACTGTTAGGCCTCCCAATTGCCAGAGAAATTTGGATGTGGCTGTCTTCACATTTATTCTCATGGCTTTTGTTTTGGAGAGGTTTATGCTGAGGCCATTCGTAGCTACATGTGTGTATGTTGTGTTGATTAGGTGTTGTAGCCCTATCGGCGTCTGGCTAATAAGCACAATGTTATCGGCGTACATCAAGTTTGAAACAATAAGTTCTCCTAGTTTTTGTGGAGTGAGGATTGCATTCATCTAGCATTGGAGAAAGATCCGACATAAAAATGTTGAAAAGGGTTGGGGCTAGAATGCACCCTTGTTTGAGGCCCTTGGTCGTCTGTACTTTTCTTGACAGGCAGTCTCCTGAGCCCAGCTTGATTTGTACCCATGTGTCCGTATGTAATAGCATCAGTTGTGATAGTAAAGTTGTCGGCATTTTCCTGTTGGCCAGCTTCTCCCATAGTAAGTTTCTGTTGATGTTGTCGAATGCTGAAGTAAAGTCAATGAAGCATACATAGAGGGGTAGGCTGTCGAGTTTGGCGGATTCAATTAGCAGAGTTAGGGCCAGAATATTTGTTGTTGTTCCTATTTTTTTTGGAAAGCCTGTCTGGGTGATGGGGATTACAGCATTTTCATTTACCCATTCCGTGAACTCCTCTAGTAATAGACCAGCATAGTATTTGGCCTCGTTGTCGATTAAGGCAACAAGTCTATCATTTTTTGGTTCATTTTTGCTAACTTTCTAGTGAATTGGAGCTATTATTGAGCCTTTCCATGAGTCAGGAATTGATCCTGTTTCAGAAATCTGTTTGAATAGTTGCAATAGGGCTGCTGCCCAGTATTCCGGATTTCGTTTGTACAAAATGGGAGGAATTCCATTGGGGCCTGACGCCCCCTCTGTCTTTCCTTCTGCTATCCTGCTTATGATTTGTTTTTCTGAAAAGCTCATTGAAGTTGGCTCTGTTGGTTGTATGCTGTCTAAGGTTTTTCTATTGAGTTCTGATTGCTTCTTGGCAGCGTTATTTGTTGTTATATTGAAGTGGAGCCGTAAATATTCAGACCAGGCTTCTTCGGTGGTATGTGAGTTTATGCTGGGTATTCTTGAGTCCTGGAGGTCGTTCACTGTCTTCCAGAATCTTCCACTGGTGTTGTATCCTTTTGCATCATGGAACAGCTTAGCCCATAGGCCTTCCTCTGCCTCCCTTTTCAGGTTCCAGATTAGTTTCTTCTTGATGGATTTTTGTTTTTGCAGTTCCTTTTGGATTTCTTTGTCCGTACCTTCTCGGTATAATTGCCGCAATAGTTTATTGATGTTTCTCTTATGGATCTTTAAGTTTATGTTCTGTTTTATTTTCTTGTCTTCCTCTTCCTTATTATGAGAACTCTTTTTGGAGCTTGGTTGGTATTGAGGACGGTTTTTGAGCTTGTTTGGGCAGTTCCAAGGCCGCTGGTATATAATTCCCATTGGCTTAGATTATCTGTCCGGGACTCCATGCTTTTTTCCCCAAGGTTTTTTAGCTTCTTTTTCAAAACCTTCCAAGTTATGCATTTTGCATTTTATCCTTTTTTGTATAACCGAGTATGATGATCCCACATTAGCTACTGGTAAGGTGGCCGCAGCCCCATTGGTAGCAAGAGTGATCTATTGCGGTAGGTGGTCCCTGGCTGCGGTTGTTCCTATTCGAAAGTCCAGAATTTTGCCAAACAGTTGTAGAGATGAGAATGTGAAGTCTATTGTGGAGCTTGCCGTTGCGTTATGAAAAGTGGCTGCCGATGTCGTTTATGAAATGGCCGTTTAGAGCTACAAGGTTGAGATGTTCCAAATCTTTCAAGCTGTCTCTTGACAATCTGTTTTGTTTTCCCGCATTTCCTGTTGGGGGATTCCCCATATGTTAAAATGTTCTTCTAGGAGTGAGTCTCTTGGCTGGGGCCCGCCTAAGTACATGTTAAAGTCCCCTGTTACTAAGAGGTTGATTGTTGACTCCTCTGACAGTATGTTTGTTACTTCTGCAATCAGTAGTTTCATCCTAGCTTTTTTTTCCCGGGGGTGAACATATACGTTTAGCAGTGTTAGCTTTTGGTTTTGATCTTTCCCCCCTAATTCCAGCTCTATTATTTTTATGCTGTTGTTACCTGACTGTGTAGCATCTTTGCTCTTTATTTCATTTATGTTCTTTATTGCGGTGTATGTTGTTTGGCCACATTTTGAATGGCCATATTTGGCATTTCTTGTAGCTGGTATGTGATATGCTTTGAAGCCCTGTATTTGGTACGGCTTATCCGACCAGGTCTCTTGAAGGGCAATTATGTCAAATTTCTGGAGGTAAAGTAGAAGCTGAGTCTTGTCAGCTTTGTTTCCTAAGCCGTTTATGTTACAGGAACAAATTCTTAGTTGATGGTTTTTCGGAGTGTTTTGTTGCGTGCTTTGTCATTTCTTCTCAGGCCTTGTGTTGATGGTCCTTGCTACCCAATTCCAATCCTTATCTCTGATTGGTCCTTGGGCTTGCCTTGAGCTCAGTGGATATATGTCTGTCTGTGAGACTGAAATGCTTCTGGCCCCTTTCACGACACTTGTCCTTTTCTCCGGATTTTGTTTGTTTTCGAAGCAGTTGAGTCTCTCTTTTTGTGCTTGGCATAGTGGTTCTGGATATCCAGTTTTTCTTGTATTTTTAGGCAAATCCCCCATGCTTTAAAGCATTGTTCAAACTCCATGATTCTTTCAGTTATTTCCTGCGTGGCCCATGTGGTTTTGGTTACCTCTTGGTCAGACAGGTGACTGTGATATACAAACTCCACAGATTCAAGGTTGTTTGTTTTTATGTCCTCCAGGTTGCTGATGGTGGACAATAAGTGTAGTATGTTGCCTCGGTTGAGTATATCCCCTCTGCCTCTTGACCTGTACTCCGGGATAAGTAGGATTGTGCCGTTTTCAACTTCCTTCTGCTTATGGTCCCGTTGTATGTGTTCTTCAATGTATGGTTTAACCAGTGTCCGCTCGGCTCTTTTTGTAGGTGGTTGCTCTTCAGCTTGGGCTTCTGTTGTCTCCTTGTCTTCTTCCTGCATTGAGCCCTGTGCCATGGAGGTTCCCTTAGTGTCTGTTAGTGATGCTCCCAGCCTTGCTGTGATGTTTGTCCTCTCTGTTCCATTGGTGGGCATGCTTTTTTCTCGACTGAATTCTGTTTGACGCTTGTTGGTTGTGTTTCTGCCTTTGTGGTTAGAATTCTGACTTAGTGAGGTTTGTTCGGTTTCTTTAGCCGGTGAGGTTGTTATGGTCGCGGTTTGCCTGTCTGTATCTGCTTCCTCATCCCTTTCCGATGTTAGGTTTGCCACTTTTAAAAAAGCTTTTATGTTGCTTGTTTTTTTTCTCCCTTTTCTTTTCTGTTTTCGACCTAGTTTGTTTAATTCTCTGAGTGTTTCTGGGCTTTCTATCGCTGAGCTCTTGTTTTGGGGGCTGTCGTGGTTAGTGGTTTCTGGAGCCTTCCCCTGTTGTCCCTGCGCATCACTAAGCTGTATGTTCTTTTGTTCCAAACTAACCTTTCATTGTGATTCTGCAGGTGTTTGTGTTACTTTCCATGCCACCTCGGCGTAGGTTTCAACGCTGCTTTTCCCCGAGGTATTCTGGCATGTTGGCCCATCCCTGCTCGAGTTTTGTGCCTTCTGCCTGTGCTTGGTTCCGGGATTATGTGAGTTGTGTGGGCTCCTCATCTCTTTTTTGTGCCACCCTGTCCCATAACTGTCTTCAGAGGTCATAAGCTGTTTGCTCGGCTGTTGGTGATTTGGGCTTGGTGGTATGTTTGCTGTGTCCTGGATTCCTCCATTTGTTGGATTGTCAGTTGTCTTTTTTGAGTCGTACTGGATGCCCCCCAGTGGATGTGGAATCGATGAAAGTTTGTCCATTATTGTGTAGCAAGCGCAGATTGGCTGTGCTATTTTTGTTTCAGCTTGTACTCTTTTGATCATGTTGTTCATGTCTGCAAGCTTGTTGTCAATGTTTGCTACATGTATTGCTAGCAAATTTAGAAGGGAAAGTTGCATGTCCATTTTGTCCGAGTGATACTACATGGCCTTTATTGATTATTGTAAGGTGTTTAGCAAGGATGACCATAGTATTTCAGGTCCATTAGAAGGCTCTTCTGTGATTGGGATTTTAACAGGAACTTGTTGACTGTCTTCCTCCTGTGGGATAACTGGGGAGTAAGATGCTTCTAGCCTCTCCCACTCCTCTGCTGTGAGCTGGCCGGTGTGCTCTAGTTTTTAAGATGTCCGTTTGGTCGCACTCTGTTTTTTCTGTCTCTTCCGGTACTTCTTTTTCCTTGTTTTTTGGTGATATTCCTGGCTCTCTTCCGACATCCTCTTGTGAGCGTTCTCTTTGTTGTGGGTGAACATGGGCCTGGTTGGTGGGAATGTCAGTCGCTTGTTTACTAGTGTTGGGTCCTGTGTTTGCTTTTGACTGGTCCTGTGTTTTGTAGTCCTTATTTGTTGGCTTTGTTGAAAGTTGTGGCTCTGATTTTCTGTGTGTGATTTGTTGTCTATTGTTTATGGGCTATTTATTTTTTCGCCCGTCTCTATGGCTGGTATTAGTGGTTGTGACGTTGGCAGGATTGCTATCCTTGGCTCAAGGGGGTAGCCCCTTTCCTCCTTGATGCTGTTGTGGGCTTTGTGGATTTTGCTGTGTCCGCCCTTGCCTGTGCCGGGCAGATCTGCTTGGGTTGGGCTTTCCTAGAGTGAGTGTGTTCCCTGTTCGCCCTCAGCATTACTCTCCCCCTTTCTTTCTTGATCTTCCTCCCAGCCGGCCCCGGTGTCTTTCTCAGTCCTCGTTTTTCTTGTCTTATGTTCTAGCTTTTTTCACCTCCTGGGACAATGGCAGTTATTTGAGTAGATCCTGCAGGTTCCAGTGGGGAGGGGAGGCCCTTGAGATCGCTGATTGAAGTGCTTAAGAACTACCCAGGATCCTTCAGGAATGAGAAGATTGAGTAAATTTTGGGTTGTGTCCCTTATGTGCTAGTTTGCTCAGTGAATCTGTCTTGTCCTCCTCACACGTCTGATTTTCTGGTGTTGCTAGCTCCTGCTCCTGCAAGTGTATTATTTTGTCCGGTGGCTTGGGCTTGCTGTTCCAGCGCCTTCTTGTCTGAGATTGTTGTTTGCTTTCCTGACTTTTCTGGACCTCATCCCACTGTCAGAAGTTTGCTGGTTTGCAGTTGAGGTTAGTGCCCTTCAAGTGATTGCTTCCTGTTTATCTACTTGATCGCGCTCCCGGTTAGCAGGTGTGCTTATCTCGAGTTTTTTCTTGTTTTGTCTTCCTGGAGTTTTCCTGGTGTTCCAGTGTGGGTTATATTACTGTGGATCTGTTTTGCTGCTTTCGCGTTGCTGCTGAGCCGTTTGCTGTATTGTTTGCTATGTTGTTCGCCCCCCTTGGGCAGCTTGTTGTGCTTGTTGGGCCTTTCACTGCCCTTTCTTTAATGCCTGGTTGTAGAGGGGCCAGGTTTGCCCTGCCTTGACTTGGTTCCGCCTACCAGCACACTCTCTCAAGGGTCACAGACCACCTCTTCTCTGCACCTGCTCCTGCTCCAGCTCCTACCTCCTACACCCTCTACAGCCTACTCTAATCGCTCTGTTTATGTGGCACGGAGTTTAGCGGTGGTGAGCCACCTGGGGGTGCCTGGGTGTGTGCTTGGCAGTTGGCAGGTGGCAGCTGGGGGGTTACAGCTCTCGGGTGGGGTGGCGTCACGTGTTCCCCCGGTTGAGTTCTGCCCCAGCCCCCGTCCCCCAGCTCCCCTGTGCCCCCCTATCCTTAGGGTGTGCACCTGAGCCTTATCGCATATAGGGCACGGATGCGGAGGTGCAGATGTGCGGGGCCCGTGCTTGGGACACAGGATTAAGGAGCACAAAGGGTCAGAGGATCAGAGGGTCCCGCAGCGGAGTGTTGGCGGTTCTTTCATTTTTTGTTTTTTTTCTGGTGCTCACTGTTGCCGTCTGTTTCCTCGCTCTCACTCTTGTTCTCTGGTCAAGAAGGCGGTGAAAGTGGTAAAAAGGCTGCGGCCACCACGAGATGCGGGAGGCGGCGGGAGGCGGCAGCCAAGCTACAAGCCGCAATGTTGCAGTGATGAACAGTGAAGGGCAGGCCGGCTGCCACTGTTGCCGTCACCAACACCAACGCCGCCAACGCCGACTAACTCGCCGGCTTTCTCGCTGCTCCGTGTGCTCCGTGTGCTCTGCTCCGTGTGCTCTGCCTCGCCTCGCTCCGCTCCGCTCTGCTCTCCTCGAACTCTCACTCGCTCTGGGTTTGTAAAGTTGTGAAATTGTTGATGTGAAGCGCCAGCCTTGGGAATGCCAGATTATTCAAAATAATTTGCATTATTCTGTTGTGAAAGAGAGACAGTGATAAGGTACACAATGATGAATCCTGCCACCTTGTTACCAGATCCATTTCATAAATAGGTGAAAGATGAAGCAGATCATGGTTGTTTGGATGTGACTGAAATGTGTACAAAGCCTCCCCTAGATATAAAAGAATTATCCTTGACTGAATAGGATCAGGAATTATTTGTGGATGGGTCTTGTTTGAGGACGGTAGAAGGAGGCCTAAAAACTGCATATGCTGTATTCAAGATATTAGGAGTAATTAAAGCATCCTCTTTACAAGGAGTCAAGTCTGCACAAGTAGCCAAATTGGTGGCCTTAACAAAGGCTAGTGAATTTGGGAAAAATTGGAGGGTACCCATACTCACGGACAGTCAATATGGGTTTGGGGTTGTGCGTGATTTTGGCCAGCTTTTGATGCAGAGGAGATTTCTGAATTCTTCAGGATCTCACATCAGAAATAGCAAAAATGTGAAAGAATTATTGGAAGGATTATAATTGCCTAAAGAAATAGCAGTAGTCAAATGTGCTGCACATCAGTCAGGAAATGACTATGTGACCACAGGCAAAAAATATGCTGATCAAATTGCTCAATATTGTGCAAGAAACTAATTATCAATCAATAAGATAATGGAAAAACATTAAACCAGCTGCCAACTGCTGTTTTTCTCAGTATTAGAAACATGTGATGAGGTCAGACAATTCCAGGAAGAAGTTGAGGAGAGAAAGAAAGTAATCTGGATAAGGTCAGGTTGTACAAAAAGGACAGAAGATAAAGTGTGGGTGTATTCAGATGGCAGACCAGTCATGCCAGCCTGCTTGCTCTCTCAAATGGCAAGAATATATCATGGGACAACACACATAGGCAGGGATGCAATGATCAAACTTTTCAGACAAATTGGTATAATCCAAAGTTTAGGGAAGTTGCAGAGAGCCTTTGCCAACGATGTTTAATCTGACAGCAGCAAAACCCAGGTAGAAAGACAGTGGTTAGCTGGGGAAAAATTGAAAAGGCAGAATGACCATTCACTAGGCTACAGTTAGATTTCATTGAGTTACTTCCATGCAACGGTTTGAAATATGTTCTGGTCATAATGTGTGTATTCTCAAGATGGGTGCAAGCATACCCCACTAGAAGAAATGAGAGTTTAACAGTTTCAAAATTATTGTTGAGCCCTCAGACATAACAGGAACACAGCTGCAAATAACTGAAACTGAGGTGCTTTTAATATTGCATTGCATGCCTGAATGGAGCACTTGGAGAAAACCTTTCCATCTACAGAGAGCTGTGCTTGTCTTGGGATGTGATCCACTTCATCTGACTTTGGAGGTATGGGGTTCCCTGTTAAAGCCTAGAGGTCTTCTATTATTATAAAAGCTAGCTCCTAGCCAAGGTAGAGGGTACAAGGCGCTATAGTCCTGGTTCCACTTTCATTATAATATGATCTCCACTTTGTGTTTTATAGAATTGTAACAATGCTGATTGTATTATTATTATGCATCGTTTTATTAGTATTAGCGAAGGTACTGCATCTTAGTTAAAATAAACATTTAAACTATATTGTGTTTCTGATTACTCACGTTGTGGACAAGTATGAGGGTTAAAACAAAAAAGTGTTCTTGATTCTAAATATTCTTGAGAGTTCACTAAGTTACTTGTTCTGGGTTGTCTAATCATTGGTAGCTTTGCTGTAGTACGTACAATGAATGAGACACTGATGCTAGACAGATTGGGGTTCTGGGTACTGAGGTGGGTTTTTTGGTACACCACAATACACAAGGTCCTGGTTTCCTGCGCATAGTTCTATGCATGAGCAGAATCACAGCAACATGGTGCACCTAACGTTTGGTCTTATATTCGAGACACTTTAGTAGTGCTTATTATTGTACACAATACCCTCACTCCTGTTCCCGGATAACAGTTGTTACGGCATAACCTGCCTATATAGATGAATTATAGGTTCATTCAAGCTTGAGATTTTAAAAAGGTTTACAACTTGAATTGCTAACCCTTTTGGTGCTACCATTCATATAATTTGTTTTCCTCTTCATTGGCTGCTCCGCATAGTCGTGCGGCACTCCGAGGTCATTTGACGCAATATGGAGTGCCTGACGCAGGTATGGCGCTTGTTTTTGTGGTTGGTGGAACCGCTGAGTATCAATTTGAAATTTTCTTCTCTTGGGTTACCTTTGGGGCAGTAGATGGGGATGATAACTTATTCCATACATTTATACCCTCCGCAATACCTGTGAATTATCGGCCATATACGACACAAGAAGTTCCGATTTCAGCAGGGCAACACCATATTTGGTTTACTGGTGCCCTTCCCCACTCCAAGACTCTGGTCCGGTTAGGACCTTTGTCCATCCCTGGGGCCACTTGGCCAGTTTTGGCTAGGAACACACCAAATCCTCATTATCTACAAGCCCCTGTAGATGATTTACGTATCTCCTTAATTGGGGTACATCGGACTCTAGCACTACACATTTCTCGCAATCTCCAGTTGGGGGCACCTGGGGTTGCGGCGCATCCAGTTGGACCGGCAGGGATGTCTATTAGTCCTGTCATGGTAAATTCAGATATGGGCAAGCGCCCCCAGAATAAGAACGATTTACCTTATTGGCTTGCTGAGAAATTTGACCAACTGGAAACAGTATTTCCTAATACAACACCTGTGGGGAAACACAGCATACTCACAATTAGTTTGCAGAAAGACTTAATACCAGAGGTAACTGATTGTGAGAATTGGGGTACAGTTTTTGCAGCAGTGTACGTGAAGTGCTTCGGCACACCTTCTATGACTGTTTTACCCTCCGTGATCAAGCGTGTTCAGGATGAGCACAGACCGGAGGCGGCAGGTGAGTTGGGAATGAGGCTTGTCAGAGTGTTTGACGTAGTTGCTTATCTCATCCTTGTGAATGTGAAGGGAGATGCGGTTAACTTTCCAGTGTCTAATGCTTTGCGCCTTGTCCATGATGCTACAAAACCGTGTGAGTTACCGAAAATTATTGCGGAGGCATAGAAAACCATTGGCCACAATAGTTTGGGTTTTAAGCATTTTGCTAAATCAACCGCACAACCGCAAACAAGGTTGGCTCAGTCTAATAAAAATGACCGTCCAGTTTTTTCTCAAAGAATTGGAAGAATAAAAAATAAGGAAAGCAACAACAGAAACAAGGGTTTCTGTTGAATGTTCTCCTCGTTCTTCGCAGGAAACATCAGGCTCACAAGCAGAGGTCGAGGTGCCCCGCAAGGACACCTCGTCCGACTGATGGTAAAGGCAAGCAGGACGATTTACCTCGTCAGCGCCCCCTTTTTTTTAACAGCAAGGTATGCCTAAGACGGTGAGGACCAAACTTCAGAACCTAGCCTGGGCAGTAACACTGCAAGACAGCTCAGCCGAGGTTACAATAGTGCGGCAAGCACTGCGTCCATTTCTGAAGGCGACAGCAACTGAGGTTTTAATCACAGTTGAAACTGTTGACACCCGAGTGGCTCCCCTGGACAAACTTTATGATATTGTTTTTCAAATTGCAGGTGACATACAACGTGTAGTTAATGGGATTTTTGGGAAAATCTGACTTCTTCCTATTACATCTTGGTAGCTGAGGCAGATTGGCTTCCGCCTTTTTTGTTCTTGCCGCTCCGAGAGGGGAGGAGGTAATCCTCCCTAGTTTTGCACACATAGTGTCCAAGGAGCGAGCGCAAACTTTAGAAGAAGAGTGGGCTCAGGTGCTTTCACCGGCTTTATACCATTCTTATGTAGGGTGGAATAAGCTTTTGCTACCTCATGAGATACCATTGTGGTCCATGCCACAGCCACAACCCCAATATCCCCTCAGGCGGGAGGCAAAGGCTCCCATTGCTGAAATCCTTGAACAATTGGAATATCAAGGTGAGATTGAGACATGTGTGTCACAGATCAATAACCCTCTTTTCACTGTGAGCCACACTTCTCCATTGTGGAGAAGTGTGGCTCACTGGTTAGAGCAGGCAGACCCTGAAGCAGAGGTCAGACCCGGTACCAGGGTTCAATTCCCGACACGGCAGGGTCTTGAGCTCAAATGTCCACGGACTCGATAATTCTCGCTTCGGTGCCTGACCCAATCATGGGTTCACACTCTGCAACTCTGGGCATTAAGCTTGCTTAATCTCCACAACGGCCCCCCACGGCGGGATGCCCGGCTTTCACCTTGGGGATGCCCTGTAGGGGCTATCTCACAGGGAAAAGCCAGGACGGGTTCCCAAGGCAAGCGCTTAGAGACCCCTGGGTGATAAGCGCTATATAAATCCAATATACAATACAATACAATACAATACTGTGACCAAACCAGATGGGTCGTACCCCCTAGTTTTGGATTATCGACATTTGAACTCCCATTGTCGAACCTGTGCGGTTCAGAATACCCATAGTTCAGCCCTTGTGGATAGTCTTGTAAGAAAAAGATTTAAAACAACTCTTAACATTTCAAATGGCTTTTTTAGTCATAACATGTCCTCTATAAGTAGACAATGGACGGAGTTTACTTCTGGCAGCAAACAAAAACAATTAAAAAGATTAGCCATGGGCTACAAGAACAGCTCAGGCGTATTTGCCGGATGTATGACGTTACAACGCAAACTTTTACAACGCACACCGTTACAACGCATTTTTTACAACGCAGATGCATTTACAACGAATGCCTTTACAACGCATGACATTACATAGCAGATGCTATTACAACGCATGCCATTACAACGTAAGTATAGGTAAGTATATTATTTTTAAAAAAATGTAATTAATTAAAATGTAATTATTTAATAAATTAAATTATTTTTAAATAATTATTTTGTACATATATTACTTTAAGTTTATTTTTAAAAGAACTATTATTAATAAAGAACTATTATTAATAAATAATAAAATTATTAAAATTATTTTTTTAATTACTTTAAATGATTTATTTTAAAACTAAACCCTGAAAATACCCCTGTACCCCAAAACCCAAACCCAGCCCTGAAACCTAAAAATACCCCTGTACACCATAACCCAAACCCAACCCTGAAACCAAAAAAAACCCCTGTACCCCAAAACCCAAAGCCAGCCCTGAAACCTAAAAATACCCCTGTACCCCAAAACCCAAACCCAGCCCTGAAACCTAAAAATACCTCTGTACCCCGAAACCCAAACCCAACCCTGAAACCTAAAAATACCCCTGTACCCCAAAAACCAAACCCAGCCCTGAAACCTAAAAATACCCCTGTACCCCAAAACCCAAACCCAGCCCTGAACCCTAAAAATACCCCTGTACCCCAAAACCCAAACCCAACCCTGAACCCTAAAAATTCCCCTGTACCCCAAAACCCAAACTATATATATAAAATTACTTTAATTAATTAATTTTAATTATTTTTATTATTTTTGAAATTAAAAAAAGATTAAATAAAATGATATACTTACCTATACTTACGTTGTAATGGCATGCGTTGTAATAGCATCTGCTATGTAATATCATGCGTTGTAAAGGCATGCGTTGTAAAGGATCCTGCGTTGTAATGGTGTGCGTTGTAATGGTGTGCGTTGTAATAGTTGCGTTGTAACGGTTGTTTCCCATATTTGCCACACGTGTTGTCTATTTGTTAGACGAAATTGACCTTGATGCATACTCGTACATTGATGATATTTATCTCACGGACTAGGAATTATGGCTGCATCTTGGTCACATTGATCGCATCGTAGTATGGCTTGCGGACTTTGGATACAAATTTAACTTTGTAAAATCACACATTGCAGATTACACTGTGTTGTTCTAGGGCTATGAGCTCAACAATGACGGTAGAGGTCTGCACCTCACTTCCTGGAGAAATGCGCACGTTTGCGTTCTGCTACAACTCTGAAAAAATTACAATCTTTGCTGGATTTTTAAAATTTTGGTCGAACTTACATTCCTGAATATGCCCAGCGTATCGAGCCGCTGTATGCCTTTATACAACCTACTTTTACCAAAGCATGCTGGCTTACGGAACATTCTGTTATTCTGCAATCTTTGTAGTCTGATGGTAATAAGAATTGTGCCAGGTGCTCTGGGTTTCACCTACTTGACATTTAATGAAGGGGACACAGTACCCCTTACTTACAAGTCACACTTGTACACTTCGGCTGAAATGCACTTTTCGTCTGTTGAAAAAGTTTTGACAGCAGTACAGATGGCGATCGTGAAGGAGAGGGCACTGTCTCAAGGAGTGTGCATGTTGGTTGTAACACCATATCCTGCTCTTGAAACAGTGACGAAAGCCAGTGTACCAAATGCAAAAGCTTTACATCCACGTTGGAGACAATGGGCTACTTCTTTGACATCTCCTGATGTCAGGTTTATCTTCAACTCCTCCTTGCAAACTCAGGAGTTCTTACAGTATGAATTTGTTCACCCTGCTCCTCTGTCTATGCGCCCACTCTAGGAGTACAATTCTATCATGTAACCGTCAACGGGGTCTAATAAATCTTATTCAGCAGCATGCGCAATAGTGGCTGGTACCATAGTGAAAGGAGAGTCCAATGTGGTACACATGCAGGCACTGGGGGACTGTACCACCCAATTGGCAGACCTGCGTGCTCTGGACTTTGCTGCTTCTCATGTGACAACTTTGATTGTAAGTGACTCATACTACTGTGTTCAGTCCTTTAACTACAATTTATTATTTTGGACTCAGAATGACTATTGTGATTCCAAAGGTAGTACAATTAAGCATAAAATGCTATGGGTTCGAGTCGCAGAGCTTAAAGAACATCTGCCTCTCCCACAAGTAATTCACACTCTTGGTCACCAGCGTGTAGGAGTACACGCTGTTGGCAACAGTTTAGCTGATGAAGCTGCAAAAACAGCAGTAGCCACATACTTATTAGCAGCAGTTACAAGGTCCAAAAGTAAGATTAATGATGCCATCTTGGCATCTTTCGCTACTACTCGGAAGGGTGGTAATTACCCTAAGGGTTTCCCTTCTAAATATTCTTATCAATTAAGTCCTGATAATGTTCCCTATGTAAGAATTAATGAAGTTGGTGACAGGAAGATTCCCAAAGCGGACCGCAGACTTTCCTTGATAACAGCCACTCAGGAAGGCATGGCCTTGGCTCTTGCAGGTGTTTTAGCGACTTTTACTATCTTACAGCAACGCTACTGGTGGCCTGGGTTGTATGAACAAACTTGTGATTATGTCCTCTCTTGTGACATTTGTCAGCAGATTAAACCTTCCACTGTTGCACAGCCGCCACAAACACAGCTGTATGTATCTAATAAACCACTTAGGTGTGTTTATCTAGATCACGGAGGTCCAAATTTATCTGATACTGCGTATAAGTTTATCTTAGTTGCAGTGGATTCCTGCACATGTTTTCTATGGGTTTGGCCACAACGCAGTGCTGACGCACAAACTGTCACCAGGGATCTGCGTGTCTTTGTGGGAATTTTTGCATGTGGCACCTTCCATTCTGACCAGGGTCCAGCGTTCGCCTCTAAGGCATATAAGGAAGCCATGAGGTCTTTGGGGAGCTAGTCAAATTTTTGTCTCCATACAGGCCCGAGGGCAATTCAGTTGTGGAAAGAATGAACTGTGACATAAAGCAATCCTTGACAGCTAAACTTTTAGGTACTGGTAGGAACTGGTGCGCTCATTTACATTGCGTACAACATGCACTTAATAATTTCCCTAGAAGATCTCTGGGTGGGCGGACCCCATAGGAAATGCTCTTTGGCATAAAAATGTTTTTCCCAGACCTTGATGGTCTATACATGGCAGCGACAGCTGCAACCTTTGACGTAGATAATCATTCTGCTGTATTATAGAACCTACAAAAGACTTGTGACAGTCTTGCAAAGGAACATTTGTCCTCTGGAAGTGAAGCTGCACTACAGATTCTGGTAGTTGCCTGGCTACCCCGAGTCGGTGACCTGGTCCGTGAGAAGGTGGAGAACATGAAGTAGTTTGGACCCTTTTATCGTGCAACAGTTCCAGTGCTTGGCGTGCAGGGTTCCAGAACAGTAATTTTACCACCACTTCCTGGTAGCAAGGATAACAGGTACATCTTCATCGACAATGTCAAACTACAACGAGTGGAATATTCTTCTTAGTATGACTCCAGCTGTTTCCTGTCCAGCTATGCTAAGAAATTCTGTCTTGGCCTCAGCAAACACCATCAGACCTGATATTGCCATAGAGATGCCCACAGTTACTAATCCATTATTGAATCCACAGGCTTGCAGTCCACATAAAGATACTGAGTATGCGTACCCCTCTGATATGTCATTGCCTGGTGTGCAAACACATGCAGTCAACCATTCACGTTTTTCATTTGACACTAACTCCACAACCTGAGTTCCCCTTCGAAATGTTCTATTTTTGTCACATGGTGTAAACACAATTTGTTTATTCCACCTTCGATGTAAATCTGGTTGGTTCTCATTGCCATTTTTTTGTTCATGTCGATTAGATTTGTGTCATTGTTTTGCTGTCTAATCAATGGTCACTTCCTTACTGAACGCTTTGCTGTAACGGTAATTGATGGAACTTTGGCACCACACACTTCTTCACACATCTTGAAGCGAGACCAGACTTTTGTCAACATTTCTACCTGGCCTGTGTTGGATTGGCTTGTATGGGATGCTGTAAAGTTCCAACTTCATGGCCCAACCGAGATGGTTAATGTCCCAAGTGTACTTTGTGTTTCTATGGGGGATGTAGTGAAACAAAACATACACTCTGATGATTGGGACATCCAAGCCTTACAGTCTTTATTTTCTGATTTGAAATATTATGCTGAATTTGATGCGTAAGATTTGTATTTGAATTTTGCTAATCATGCTGATTTATTTTGCTACCAGCATTATGGCCATCATTTCTTGCTTAAAGCTACTACGTTTAGAAATGTGGTTAATTATACACAATGTGAACATAGCCCAGCTCCAATTGAAGGCAGTTCAAAAACCCTTTTGAAAGAATTTACATACTTCACTGATTTTAATGCTGATTCTTTTTATTTTGAAATTAATTTTAAGTCCAATTCTAAAGTCTGGCTCACCCACACAAAGTTACTTTATTCAAAATCCTTTATTGATAAGTTAGCTGTAGGTGGTTATGAGCTATGGAAGGATACTGTTGCTCTTATATCTGTTGGGGTTCCAGCCCCTCTCGAACTTATACCTTAGATAATATTGTTTCATCTGTTGTGCACATTGTACATGATGAAGTATCTGTTTTGTACCATGGTCAAAATCAATTGAGTTCCATCATGCAGTTTGCTTGGACTTTACAAACATTAAAAGCTGGGAAAGTACCTTGGGACTACATGAACACTTCATCTTTATTTTTGCCTTTTAATTTAACAGAAAGACAACAGTTTATGTCCATGAAAGATGCAACATACTCTCTTTTACACATTGAAAATTAGAACCATTACCATTTTCAGTAGCTGAAATGAATTCTGATCTATGGCTCATCGAAAGGGTAATAACTTTGTAATTTTCCTTGTTTAAATTTAATTTGTGTATAAAACATAATGCACTAGGAAGGTATGAACCCCTGTGTAGTGCTTTTCTCCATGAATTATGGTCTTTGCCATTAACATAAAGATGCCTGGGAGATGACAAAGAGGTTTACTTAACAGAGGAAGAGTGCAATTCCACACCTGATCACTCACTTGTATGTAAGAATATACAATAGCACAGCGCTTGTAATCTACAGGCACCTAATTGGCTTGCATTTTGACACTTTCACACTGCTTGCTAACAGTAGGTATTTACTTTTAAATAATGAAGCTTGCTGTGGCATGCTGGCTGGGATCCCTTACATTTTGACTGTCTCACAACGTGTAGTTTGCTGTAATACTGTGCTTTTTCCGCCCTCACATGGGAGGCTCGACAACTCAATTTGGCCTTCCATTCCGACCTCGAAAGCTGAGTTCAAAAAGTTTAGCAGAATAAGAGCACTATTGCCCTAAAAAGAGGTTGCTCTCACTTCTTCCTGTGAAGCATTTGTCCTTCACGTGGCAAACACTCATACAGAGGTGAAGGCGCTTTTAAATACCGATCTACCACTTCATTTCAGCGCCTTGATCCACACTATTTTCAATGCCTCAACTATAACTGGCTTGGCCCATTTTTTTTAAACCTGTGGGCTCCGGCCTGTGACCTCATTCCAAACTATATTTGGTGGGATACCGGCCTTTTTTCATTCTATTTTTTCCAGCATCTTCGGCGGCTTCCCACTAATTCTTGCCTGGACTGCCGGTGTACTACTATTGATTTGCCTGCTTCGGAATGGCTGCACTCTCTGTGTCACGAAATGGCGGAGCCTAGCTGATGTAGCTTCGTAGCCGTATGCTTGAATATTATGGTACTCTGTCCTTGGCCACTCTGAGTGTGGCATATGGATTGTCTTTTCAATTCTCATATTTCACTTGCGTGCAACCAGTCTTCCACTGCCTGGAATGCCCCTTTCAATGTGCACTAGATCTTTGCCTCTCCAATACGGTGTCTCCTGCCCCGGATTACGATCTGCTAATGAGTCCCCTAGTGGCTCACGAGCTGGAATGTTCGGGTGTTGGGATTATGGCCTGCGCATGGAGTTCTGGCTCAGTGGGATATCTGTGCGGCAGCACATGACTTCCTGGTACTAAGTTTTCTTGAAGAACACGCAAGTTGTCCTCTGATGGTGCTAGAGGCTCCTGTAATCAAAAAACATGTATGTTCATTTTCTTTGCTCAATTGGATGGAAAGTCTCTTTTCTGACAATAACAATGACTTTCTCTTGGAGGCTATTGCAACATATTGTGCATACACACTTCTGGATTAATTTGGCAGCTTTCCATCATCAGTCGAGTATTTTACTGAGTTTTTTTTCTTGGCTGGCTGATGCCCCCCTTTTTTTCCCCTTTCCTTTTCTTTTTACCTTTTCGATATGTTTTTTACTTCAAAATGTTCCATTTGACATGGATGAACTCATTTCTTGCTCTATCGAATCTGAACTCTGCGTTCTATTGAGCCCTTTGTTTGTTGGCCCGATCAGGGGAGGGTGTAGTGAAGGTACGATATTGCCTGCAGAAGACACCATGTTGCCCCTTTTGCACAAGACACTACATGCCCCTGTTCTTGTAAATAAAACTGCTTGCTTTTCTTCACATGAGAACGGTCTGTTTTTCACATTTCTAGGCGTATACTGCGACCTCAGTCTGCACAGTGTTCAAGGTTGAATACCAATGTATGCTGTTAATTCATGTTGATCAGTCTCACGCACTTAGACATCACAGGAACGCAGCTGCAAATAACTGAAACTCAAGTGGTTTTAATATTGCATTGCATGCATGAATGGAGCACTTGGAGAAAACCTTTCTATCTACAGAGAACTGTACTTGTCCTGGGATGTGATCCACTTCATCTGATCTTGGAGGCATGGGGTACTCTGTTAAAGCCAAGAGGTCTTCTATTTTTATAAAAGCTAGCTCCTAGCCAGGGAAGGGTGGTACAAGGCGCTATTGTCCTGGTTCCAGTTTCATTATAATATGATCTCCCCTTTGTGTTTTATGGAATTGTAACAATGCTGATTGAATTATTTTATGCATATTTTTATTAGTATTGGCAAAAGTACTGCATCTTAGAGAACGTAGTTAAAATAAACATTTTAAACTTAATCATGTCTCTGATTACTCATGTTGTGGACAAGTATGAGAGTTAAAATGAAAGGGTGTTCTTGATTTCAACTATTCCTGAAGGTTCACTAAGACACTTGTTCGGGGTTGTCTTCTCATTGGTAGCTTCGCTGTAGTACGGAGAACGAATGAGACACTGATGCTAGTCGGATTGGGGTTCTGGGCACTGAGGTGGGTTTTTGGTACACCACAATACACTGAGGTCCTGGTTTCCTGTACATAGTTCTGTGCATGAGCAGAATCCCTGGAACAATTCTTCTTTAAATGGGTTTACTAAATGGTTGTTTCAATACATAGATACAATGGATATTAGTGATTGTTACATGTGTATGAAATTACTCTCATCCATGTCAGAAGGGGTAACTTATCACCATATTCCTTTAACATATGGTGTGTCATATAGCGTATTATCAACTTTATTTTATGTAATTGGAAAGTTGCAGTATTTCTATTCAAACATAGATGTAATGTTTTCAGAATTACCTGTTCGAAAGAATATGAATATAGTACTTAGTTGTAAGGATGCACAGTTCATGGGTGAATTCTTTTTAACAATGAGCTGAATAGATATAGCGCAGGGACAAAAGAATAATATAACATGTATATTACGTGAAGAAGAAAAGGAGTTTCTTAATTTAGTTGAAGACAAGAGACAGGATTTAACAAAGAAAGCTGCTGAACAGAAAACCCCTGTACCTCCATTGGTTAGGTACGAGGGAATATATGCAAAGAGCGAGGCTCATGCTGGGATGTCCCTAGATTTTGTGAAGAAGGGAACATTCTGTTTCCATAGGTTAAAGACAGAGTATAATACATTTTTCATTGGCTCCAGTGAATGTGAACACAATTTCCTAATTATTGG
The DNA here is from genome assembly GCF_964263255.1 of Lissotriton vulgaris. Taxonomy (NCBI): domain Eukaryota; kingdom Metazoa; phylum Chordata; class Amphibia; order Caudata; family Salamandridae; genus Lissotriton; species Lissotriton vulgaris. The sequence goes on along the minus strand of NC_141691.1, from coordinate 1,565,754,105 downwards.
GGTATGGGGACTAAAAGGGGTAACTGATACTGTATTTCCAGGAATATACTATGTGTGCAGGAAAATTGCCTAGTATAGGTTACCTGCAAGGTGGCATGGTAGCTGTTACTCTGGAATAGTATTTCCAAAAATCTACCATGCGGACAGAAATATCTAATGGACTAACACAAATTAAAAGAGCTTGTTTTTCTGAAATAGTGGGTGATTTATTTGGTGCACTGATACCCTCAGTTGGAGTCATTCTGAATTTGCACACAATGTGTAAATTGTCAACAGTAGTTGATCCTCTTTCGACTGATACTGCTGGAGGATTCTTGATGATTAATACATAAATGGTTGCAATGTGATCTATGATGTTACAGAATGGTCTTGCTCTTGATATTTTTTTGCTAAGGAAGGAGGAGTCTATGGAATGTTGAGAATTCAACATTGTTGCCCTTACATTCCTGACAAAAGTTAGGAAATTAAAGGGTATATTAAGAATATTACAAGAATTCATGAAGATTTGACCCAACTGGAGGTTGACGGTGTATGGGAAAGACTAGCAAACAGTATCATTTCAATAGGAATTAGTTTTCTGATTTGGAAAGAGTTTCCTAGGTCAAATAATACCAGTAGTTGCAATAATGACAATAGTGTTAATGCTATGATCACATGCAAGTGTTGCAAGGGAAAAAGGAAAAAGTAGAATACATGCAGAAGTGGATGGGAAACTAAAGAAAAGAAAGAGGGAATTTGAAGAAATCAAATTAGAAGAGATAAAAGGGAAATTATATAAAAGAAGGAAAGAATTAGAAGGAAAAGAAGTCAAAGATGCAAATATAAAAGAAGAAGGGGAAATAGAGAATTGTTGATGTTGGCATCTTGAAGGGATGGTTAATTTTGTGATGGCTCAAAATTCCATCAGAGAGGGGATTGATGGAGCAAGTTCCCGGAGAAGAGAGACTTGCTCGGAAGCAATCTGCTCGATTAACTCACTAACAAGTTATTAACAAAGTTTCATGAAAACTAATACGCAACCACATTAACATTTGGGTTAGTGAAGCTTGCGTATGCATGTACTAATGTGGATAACATTGAAGAAGGACTAATACCGCTTTAAACTATGCTTGGAGGGAGATTCTTGTGCATGACCAGAAGCTATTAAAATAGCGACTTGAAAACTAACATGCATGGCACCTGCTTATCTGACTTAAAAGCAAGCAATTTTACCAATGGTAATACGGGGAAAAGTTTAATTAATAAAATGGGATGGTGTAGAGGTGGTGTTATATAGTGAAAACACTTTATTTGAGAAATTAACATTTGTCTTTTGATTTTATCATTAGAGTGTATTTGGGCATTTCTCGCATAACTGAATTGAGCTGAGTATTTATTTATTGAGGAGTTTTATATAGGGCTAGCCTGCCCCGAGGGTATCAAAGGGCTTCACAACAGTTTTTGACCAAGATTCATACAATAAAGCAGTATTCTACATATATGTTCGGAAGTCCAAGTGTGCTGAGCAGCAGTGAGGTAGTACGTGAGTCCTGAGATATCCTCATAGAGTGGACGTTGCCTTGGGGTGGATACAATAAAGCAGTATTCTACAAATAGGTTCGGAAGTCCAAGTCTGCTGAGCATCATTGAGGAAGTCCGTGAGTCCTGAGATAACCTCATAGAGTGCACATTGTCATGGGATTAAACCACTTGTGTTAGGGGTCAAATAGCAGGGAGGAGGTAAGTCTTAGAGCTACAATGTCTGGGAGAGACGACGAGCAGGGATTTGCATTTAGATGGCGGCTATCCATTCGTCAGGAATCGTTTGAGAAAAGGACTTTTAGGTTTTTTTTTAATTTTGTGAAGGATGAGATAGTCCTGATACCTACTGGGATGGCGTTCCAAATTATTGGGCGCATTTCCGGCGAAGGACCGTGAAGCAGTTTCTTGTTTTCGTGTTTTTATAGGGATGAGTAGTAGGGTGCTGGAGCTCCTGAGGCTCCTTGTCTGACCAGCCCTCTTGAGTTGAGTAGCCAAATACTCAGGTTTTCCTGTGTATAGGGCTTTGCGTGTGAATCAGGCAGTTCTGAAACTGGCACACATTCGACTGGGAGCCATTTTAGTTCTCTGAGTCTTGGTGAAATATGGTTGTATTTCCTGATTCCAGTGACCAATCTAGCTGCTGCATTGAGAGTAGTTTTGAGGGGAGCTAGGTGAGATGTAGTTGTACCAGTGAGGGTGGCATGCCCATAGTTGAGTCTGCCATTATCAAAAATGGGGTGACCCGAATTGGTCCTGGACCTGGGTACAGTGCGTTATCAAAAACAGTGGTCCTTGACCAAAATCAATTTAGAGATTTGATCACACTTATAATCATTAATTACTTAGTTTGAGCCTTCATTCAATTGCTCCTAGAATATAATCCAAAATTCTTTATAAAATTGCAAGACCCAACACAATCACTTGGAGAATTAGTTCATTTCAATTCTACCAAACATGTATGTTCCTTTTATAATTCAAAGGTTCAAATACAGTTTTTTATTTTCAGTATTTAAGTACGAAATTGAGGGTGCTCATAAGAACGTGCATAAGAGTAGTGCTCAAGAATTGACGCGTGTGATTGAAAGAAAGAAAGTAGAAGGAATTGGTGACAATGTTTAAAAAACACACAATACCAGTACAATACTTTCAAACAGTATCAACTTGTCCACATCCAAATTTCAAAACCTAGTGCTTGAGAGTTTGATTCAATTTATTTTACACGTTAGCACACTAGGGTTTTGGTGGTCCAAGGGGGTTCAAATTAAGGCGTCGATGTTTCGACCCGACTTAATGCTTGTCGGTAATTGATAGCCTCTGCTTGCGGGTCTTCTTCAGGACAAGGGAGCACCCTCCGTACCAGAAGAGTATGGTTCCTAGGTTTAGGAATAAATAGTATAAGGGTCCTGCGTATGGGATATTTGCTCATGATTAACAATTAAAACTGGACTTGCCCTGATGAGGATTAAGGTGGTCAATCCGACCAGAGGTATCTGGGTCCGTGTCCCAGAGATTTTCTGCACCATGAAGGTGAATCTGTGTACAATGATTAAAATTAGAACCTAAGCTTACGAATTACATTCACATCATAGTGGGTCAATTAGTTAGGTTAATTGCCACTTACCCAACTTATTGATTTAGTTGTGATATTCGTCTATCAATCACTTCATTTTAAAGAATTTCCTTTTTAGAGCTGGGGTCAGATGACTCATCTGAAATAAGAGGATTACTAAGTCACCCCGAAATTGCCATCACCATTGTACATAAATACATATGTTGTGTACTGGGTACACTTACCCTGAATTGTGAGATCTACACGAAATGTGCCGGTGAGGTCACTGAAATTAAAAATGAAAGATAGGGCCAATAATTATTAGTCTCCCCTATTCAAAGCAGCGATGTCTTAAAATAGCGGTGTCTTGGTGTAAGCCTTTTAGGTGTTGAATTCTTTCTCTCCTATCATTTTTAACTTCCGTTCGCTTTCGGTTTTAGCAGAGGAGACTCCGTGCCTCCCAGTGCAGCTGGAGAATTTCAGCTGTGGGAATTAACCATCTCGGGCAGTGGTCCACTCTGCCCCCTCCCACCTTCTCTCTCGGGCGTTTGGCTGTAGCTGTCTGTATGCTGTATACACCTGCACTGTGGCTGCATGGAGTTCAACTGTGCTTTTACACCTTGTGTTGCTGATGCCTTTTGGGTGTGCTTCATCCCTCTAGTGTGTCTCTTACAGTTATGCAGCCCCGGTTTTTGCTGTTTATTGTGCTTGAGCCCTTGTGTGTGTGTATGTGTGTGGGTGGGTGGGTTAGTGTGCGTGTGTGACTTGCACTTCTGCGGCCGCGACTGTTGTGGGAGAGACTTGTACTGCTGCATCGTCCTGGGATGTTGATGGCACTTAAACCTTTCATTATACAAAACGGTTGCTTTTCCCAGTGCTTGTCTTTTTATTACTGCCACATGATGGCATCATTCAGTGAAGCTTGTTTACCTGTGGCCATGTCCCTTGAGAAGGGACAGGCTGAAACACATGTCTGCCGTCACCCCTCCCCACCCTTTCACCCCTGAGGGGGGCGGCCTGATCGAAACTGCTTTCCCCAGTCGAGCAGGGACTTGTTGCAGACATGAACTCACAACCTGCAGCCCTTCCAAGGCCTGGGGCGGGGGAGCCTCTAGGCAGGGAGGGCTTGGAAGCAACTGTGGGAAGCTGGCTCCCAGGGAGCGCAGGAACCAGGCACATGGATGAATGAGTGAATGGGAAACAGGCTCCTAGGGAGCACAGGAACCAGGTGCACTGATAGGTGGATGAGTGAATAAACTCACAACCTGCAGCCCTTCCAAGCCTTGGTGCGGTGGAGCCTCCGGGCAGCGAGGGCTTGGAACCAGCTGTGGGAATCTGGCTTGTAGGGAGCACAGGAATCGGGCGCTTGGAATGATGAGTGAGCAAATGGGAAATGGGAAATAGGCTCCTAGGGAGCGCAGGAACCAGGCACATGGATGGATTGATGGATAGATGAGTGAGTGAATGGGAAAGGCTCCTAAGCAGCGCAGGAACTAGGCACACTGGTGGATGGGTAAATGAACTCCCAACCTGCAGTTCGACAAGTCCTTGATCGGTAGAGCCTCTAAGCAGGAAGGGCTTGGAAGCAGCTGTCCTGGGAGGATGCAACTTTCAGGTATCCGTCTCTGTGGCGAAAAACAGGCACACCCGTCACATTAATGTTGGTGTTATTATCAATCTGTCATGTGTAAAACAAAGCATCCTAGTAAAAACAATTTGCACACATTTTATCTTGGAATATTGTGTTTTGAGCTGTGTAATAAGTCATTTAACCACACCCACTCACAAACCTAGTTAACTAAACTCTTATTGTGTTGAACATTATTTGCCGGATATGGCCTGGGATATGCACGTGATGGTAGATTATGTAGTGTACCAGATTCCAGAAATTTCTGTCAGGTGGGGGGGGGCCGACATTTCAAAAAATTCAGCTGGGGGGGCTCGACTTACAAAAGTTTGAAGACCTCTGGACTAGAGGTATGCGTTTATAATAAATACATATCTTTTATATATATACCTGGTGTGGTTCTCCTTTCATTTGGTGATTCACGAGAATATAGACTGGTAAAACAAGATGCTTTACATTCCTCCAAGACTTAGCCTGAAGCTGCCTCCCACAGCTACCACTAGGATAGCTTTCTATTAAGGTTGTCTTCAACCTACCATCAATAAATGTTGTTTGGACTAGTGCAAGGTGCCCACTAGAATAGTGGACAGCATATGCCAGGCCAACTTCTCACAAAGAATACAAAAGCTCAGTAAGTATGTCAAGACTACTCTCACTAATTCAAAGGTACAAATATTACCTCCTGCATTTGTAATAATCGTTCCTCTATAGAAAACTATCCACACTTGGACTACTTGAAGCTACAAAGGTTTATCAACATTCCCCATGTGTGGACAGAGAGATACATTAGAAAACAAGCATCCAAATATAGCCAAAAATAAACACTCTTTCCCTATTAATGTGAACATACCCTTTTCCATAGTTTAAAAACAAAGAAATCAAAAAGAACAAAATATATTCTTTGTAGATTGTATCAAAACTCCTTGAGTCATCCAAAGAGAACTATCCCCTATATTTTGTGTCTTTATGCCTCACAGAAAGTATTTCTTTAGGACAAGAAATAATATCTAAAATAGAGCCAGTTAATTCCTCAGGCTCAAAAATAAATGATAATAATAAGAACTAAGGGCCAGATGTAGCAAAATCAGAAATACCGACTCTTAATTACCGAATGTTACCGAATCGGTATTTAAGAGTAGGTATTTCTAATGTAGGTACCAATTCGTTAAATTTTACCGAATCGGTAAAAATCGTTATTTACCGATTCGGTAAATACCGATTCGGTATTTGCTATTGAATCCTATGGGCCTTGAAGCCCATAGGATTCAATATCAAATACCGATTCGGTATTTACCGAATCGGTAAATACAGAATTTTGCAGGGGGTGTCACTTTGACACCCTCTGGCACCCCTGTTTTAGGCTTGTGTGCCACATGGCACATGTGTACATGCACAGATGTGCATGTACACCTGAATCGGTATTTTACCATGCAATTGTATTGCATGGTAAAATACCAATTTTCAAAGCCCTGTGTCAATGTTAAAATTGGCTCCTACATACCAAACATGCATTTTCGGTAATTTTAATGACCGGTATATTTACTGATTCGGTAAAATATACAGATTCAGTAATTTTACCGATTCTGTAATTTTACTGATTCGGTAAAATTACCGAAAATGCATGTTTTTTATCTCCCTACATCTCCATGGTCATTCACCGGTCGGTAACGGCCGAATTCGTCCGTTACCGGATGGTAAATGGCCAAAATCTCCCACCTACATCTGGCCCTAGAGGATTTAGGTCCAGCAGGGTCAGTGTTTCGAGGTAATGTTTCATCGCCCCAACAATCCTCCTCGTCAGGCACCTCCAATCAGGTGATCCATTCTATCTCTCCAATCATCCCATTAGCTTCTCCTGAGAGATATGGTGGAGACCCAATGAAAGCTCAATTTGTTTTGACGCAGTGTTCTTTACACTTTTTATGCCGTCCTGTGATCTTTACTGAAGATCAAGCAAAAGTGGCTTTCATATTGTCGTATCTGACGGGGGATGCGGCCGCTTGGTCCATGTCCTTGGTCACCAAGAATGATCCCATTTTAACCAATTATGCAAACTTCAAGGTGGAGTTTGCTAGAATATTTGATCGACGATCAGCCTCGCAAGCCACAGACAATGAATTGCTGGATCTCAAGCAAGGGAATCGAGACTTGGTGGGTTATTTAGCAAGCTTTATTAAGTTAGTGGTGGAAACCAACTGGCCGGAAGACAAGAGAGCAGCAATATTTTACAGAGGTCTTCGGGATGATCTAAAAGATGCCTTAGCCCAAATTCCTCAAAGGCCCACTGAAATTTCAGATCTCATAGATTTGGTTTTGCAATTGGATCATCGATTGAGTGAGCGTCGACATGAGAAGAAAAGCGATTTTCGTCCGTTTCCTCCACGGTTTGATCGAATGAAAGGTGAATCTCAGAAGAGTCCAGAAGTTTTGTCTACAGAAGAACCAATGCAAATTGGTTCGGTTCGAGGGCCATTAACCAAAGAAGAAAAGGAAAGACGGAGAACTTCACAATTGTGTTTATATTGTGGGGGGTCTGGTCATTTTGTGAAGGAATGTCCAAAGAGACCAAAAACCTCTTTGCCAGTAAATGGAGTTGCGTGGGTTGAAGCATTATCTAAGACGACTCTGGGACAGCAACATATAATGAACACTTTACAGTCTGCAGCCCCGCATTTGATTGCTATGTTTGAGGTAAAATTTTGTGACAGGAAAATTGATGAGGTGTCTGTCATGATTGATTCAGGGGCAAATGGGAATTTTTGTGATCTCAAGTACGCTCGGCTGAATGGAATTCAATCTGTAAAGAAACCAATCCCGGAGTCAGTGCGTGCAGTTGATGGCACCAACCTTTCTTCTGGTCCAATCACGCATGAAACTGAGATGGTTCGGTTAACAGGATTAAAGGGACATTCTGAGTTGATAACCTTCAACTTGATAGATGCATCTCAGTTTCAGTTAATCCTTGGTCTTCCCTGGGTGACTGAACATAACCCAAGAATAGATTGGTGTAAAAGAAGGATTGAAATGAATTCTTCCTATTGTAAAGAAAATTGTTTTGGTATCCAAAGTCACGAGAAAGAAGACTCGCAAGGCAAGATTCCGGCATCCATACATCCTGTCCAGATTTGCACATTGGAGACAAAGGAAATTCCAGTGGAGTATCAAGATTTAGCTGTGGTTTTTGATAAAAGAGGGCCGACACATTACCACCTCACTGCCCTTACGACTGCAAGATTGAGATTGAGCCCGGAGCCACTTTACCTTGTAGTAGAATTTATGCACTCACTGAAACCGAAAATCGATTTTTGAAGGAATATCTGGACAAATATTTGGCCAATGGATTTATTCGCCCTCTCAATCTCCAGTGTCAACCCCTCTTTTTTTCATTCCAAAACGAGATGGAGATCTTCGCGCCTTCCAGCACTTTGTCAACCATGTGTTAGGAGAATTTTTGGATCAAGTGGCGGTGGTCTACATTGACGACATTCTGATTTTTTCCAACAGTGTGGAGGAGCACATTCCACATGTGAGAGCGATTTTAACCAAGTTGTTGGAGAATCATCTTTATGTTAAATTGGAAACATGCGCTTTTCACGTCACCCGAGTGGAATTTTTGGGGTTTGTTCTGTCTCCATACGGAGTGAGTATGGATGCTACTAAGATCAAGGCAGTACAAGATTGGCCATCTCCAAAATCAGTGAAGGAAAATCAACGTTTTTGGGGGTTTTTGAATTTCTACCGAAGATTTATTCCAGAATTCTCTCAGAAGGTGGTCCCAATAACCCGGTTGTTAAAGAAAGGAGTCAAGTTCGAGCGGGGAGTTGAAGCTGAAGATGCCTTTCAATTTCCTAGAGACATAAAATTACCGTCTTTACAGATCATCGAAATTTACAGTTCCTCAAATCAGCACAAACTTTAACTGCTAGACAGCTACGATGGTCATTGTTTTTTGCAGATTTTGATTTTATAATCACCTTTCGACCTGGGAAAAGTAACGCTAAAGCAGATGCCTTATCCAGAATCGATTCGGGTTCTTCGGAAGTCGATAGAGAATTGCAAAACATCATACCCGAAGAAAAGATCATTTTGGCCACAAATACTTCAGAAATTGCAGACAAGTTGCAAAAGACTATGACGCCTCAAGAAATGAAAGATTGGTCCCAAGAGGCTGAGGGTCGTGAAATCAAGAATGGTCTACCATATCAGGATCAGCGTTTATTCCTCCCAACACCGGAGCTTCAGGAGAAGGCCTTGGAATCCTGCCTGGTAACCTGTTGGCTGGGCATAAAGGAATCCACAAGACGACGGAATTGGTGGAGAGAAATTTTTGGTGGCCCGGCATGAAACCGCAGATACGAAAATTTGTAATTACTTGTGAAAGATGTCTAAGGGGGAAGTCCGACCGGAGCCCCCCTCAGGGTAAATTAAGACCAATACCCATTCCACCATATCCTTGGCATACAGTGTCTATGGATCTGATTGTGGAATTGCCCCCAAGTCATGGGTTCACCGCTGTGTTGGTGTTTGTGGATGTTTTTTCTAAGATGGCACATTTTGTTCCACAGAAAAAGATCCCAAGTGCTCCCCTTTTAGCTCAACTATTTTCCCAACACATTGTGCGTTTACATGGAATCCCAAAGGTTCTGATTTCGGACAGGGGCACCCAATTTGTTTCACACTTTTGAAGGGCTTTCACTCAAAATCTAGGAATTGACACATGCTTTTCCACTAGCTACCACCCAGAAACAGATGGCCAGACGGAACGAGTGAACCAAGAGCTTGAGCAGTACCTCCGGCTTTACCTTTTGGATCAGAAAATGGAGTGGTCTGAACTGGTTTGGGCGGCAGAGTTTCTTATAATAATGCGGTTCATTCCTTCACTGGTTATTCTCCTTTCTATGTAAACTATGGTAGACATCCCACCCTAATTGTGGAAAAAGAGGAAAGCCCAGTCCCAGCAGTTGAAAAGATTGTTTCAGAATTGCAGAAATCCCTTGTTCAGGTTAAAAAGAATTTGGCGAAGGCAAAAGAATCTTATAAAAGACATGCAGACGAAAAGAGGAGGGCAGATCTGGTTTTCCATCCAGGAGAAAGAGTTTGGCTGTCCACTAAGAATCTTAAGTTAAAGATTAATTGTAAGTTCCAACCTCGGTTCTTAGGCCCATTTAAGGTAGAAAAAATATTAAATCCAGTGACAGCTAAAATTCACTTACCTTCTTACCCTAAGGTGCACCCCACTTTTCATGTTTCTTTATTAAAGAGAAGTCCATCAAACCTAAGAGTACATTTAACACCCAAACCCATTCAAGTTGATGAAGAGGAAGAGTTTGAGGTACATAAAATCTTAGATTCCAAGCTTAAGAGAGGCACACTTAATTATCTGATTGATTGGAAGAACTTTGGGCCTGAGGAGAGATCGTGGGAACCCTATGAGAATATTCATGCTCCGAGACTACTTCGAGAGTTTCATAGGCTTAATCCTACAAAACACCGGTAGGGAGGAGCCTTCTTGGTGGGAGGTACTGTCAGGATCCGCCCACTTCGCGCTAAAAGAAACTTATGGCGAAGGAGCCCTTGCTGGAGATCTTCCTTGCGGCAATCACTGATGGAAATACGGCGCTCTGTCATCTTGGGAAGGCAGTAGATTGTTCCCATTTCAGGTGATGGGCAGCGGTCTAGTTGTTTGCCTCTGAACTCGGAGCGCGTCTGTATTGCGCATGCGCGTCGTACGCGCTGCGCACTTCAACCGGCAAATTTCTGTGACAGGAGCTTCTAGCCTATGCTCGCTGTCTTTTTGGTTAAAAACTCGACGAAAATCAATTGTGCAGCCTTCGTTCTTCCACTAATGGGAAGTATGAACTTGACGCTTTCTTCCAGGGAAAAAGCGTGTATTAATGAAAGTATTTCCTCCTCAGTTTAATTTTGACAAGAAGAAGTATTCCGTAGCAGTTCAAGTGTTTCGTTCTCAAGAAGGAGAAAAGGAGCAGGTATTACCAGGAGTGTCTTCAGTCAAGAGAAGAACTCCACCTTTGCAAGTAAGCGTTTTAGAATTTCTATTGAGTCTCAGGCTATGACTGAAAGACTTCAAGGTTCTCGAGCATGACAAGCTTGGGAGCGACACAGAAGCCTTGAGCCTAAAGAGACTATCATTTTCAGCTTCATGGAAATTTCAGAGTGGTGAAAAGACTCTTTATAGTTCATAGCATTCAGAGTATATCCTCGAAAAAAAACTATTTTCTGAGTAAAAGGATTGAACATTTTAGTGCAAGGAATTTTGGAGACAGCATATTCAAAGACAGTGAGAAAACGTGATTTCTAAGGAGGAACTAAAAACTGTTAACAGATTACAGACTGTATCCACATGAGGAGATCATTGCTGGTGCAAAGAAAAGACTGAGGGTTTATACCAAGGCACCAGTTCGTTCTTCCAATGAATCTGATATGCAAAAACTCACAGACAAAACTATTGGAGAGTAGCTAGCTTCATTCTATCACTGGTAAGCTTCCCCAATGTAGAAAATTCAGATAATAAGTTCAGGAAAGATAGAGAATAGGGAAGCTAATTGTTGTTTTGCCTTTCAGGTAAATCTCCGGTCCTAATCCAGAGGCGGCGCCAGTGTTGAAGCAGTCTCTCTTGTTTGTCTTCCACTTCCCCTTTCCCCCAGAGTTATCTCAGAGGGCAACAATATAATAGTTGTTCTGGGTTTTGACTTGAGGGATTTGGGTGAGAGCTTCTGTTCCTGAGGGGGCCGCTCCAGTGTATCCTTTTCTGACAGGCCCCCTGCCCTCGGAAGCCCACCCACCCCCACGGATCACTCACGCAACCTTGTGATCATCCTAGACTCCAAGCTCATAATGGACCATCAGATCAACACCATTGCTTCCTCCTGCTTCCACACCCTGTGCCTCCTATGAAGACCTTCAAATGGATCCCCCTCGAGCACAGAAAACACGTCACCCACGCCCTCGCCACCAGCAGACTCGACTGCGGCAATGCACTCTGCCGAAGAATAAACAAAAACCTCACCCGCAAGTTACAAAACATCCAGAACACCGCTGCAAGACTGGTCCTCAACCTACCAAGACACTGCCACATCTCCCAGCACCTGTGCACACTCCACTGGCTCCTCATCAAGGCTAAAATCACCTTCAAGATCCTCACCCATGCACACAATGCCCTCCACAACACAGGACAGCACACCTCAACAGCCAACTCAACTTCCACGCACCTCAAAGAACCCTATGATCTGCCCACCTCTCCTACGCTGTGGTTCCCCGTGCCAGAAAGACCAGATCAGGAGGCCGCTCCTTATCCTTCATTGCGGCCCAAGTCTGGTATGCTCTACCGCTCCACCTCAGGCAGAGTACATCACTCCCCATCTTCACGAGAAATCTCAAAACTTGGCTCTTTGACAGACCCCCTCCTTGATGGACTGGAACCTGCACCTCTTCTCCGCCCCAGCACCTTGAGACCCTTACGGGTGAGTAGTTGCGCTCTACAAACATGTGATTGATTGATTGATTGATTGATTGATTGATTGATTGATTGATAGTGTTTCTAGGATGAACCATTGTAGATTGCTAGATGTGTGATTGGCTGCCAAGTAATGGTTACTCATATGTGTGGCTACCTTCTTACAACTGATGTTGCTCCTGTGTTTCCCGATTCAAGTCTTTATCATCCTTCTGGTCATCCAAATGTATTTTAAACTGCATGGGCAGGGATCACATAGAACACGTGGGCAGTATTGCAATTAGATTGTTTCTTGAGGGTCCTTGGGTATCGAGACCAATATCTAAGACCTTTGGGGGTTTTAGTAAGTGACACACATTACAAAATCCACACAGATGATGGCCTACTACTGGTTGTAAACTCCATGACTAAGACACCATATTTGTTCTCCTTGGGTTTATATATGGTTGTGTGTTTATTATGGAACCCTGTTTATTTCGACCTCTCCTGTTAGCGAATCTTGATTTTTCCCAGGTTAGTGACTCAAAATTGATTATTCCCCGGTTCTTGTTAATCAGTTAGTTACAGCCAGCGCTGTATGTGGTCACTCAGGTGAGGATATACATCTCTGAGGCACATTTGGATGATGATGACTTACTCGTTTGTAACATTTATGCACAAACTGGTACGGGTAGTCTCTGTCATTTAGTTTGTGCAGACGTACTCGTTTGTAACATTTATACACAAACTGGTACTGGTAGTCTCTGTCATACAGTTTGTCTGTGAGATCATTTACTTGCAGTTTATAGTTATGGATATTGCTTCCATTCCTTTGAATCTGTAAGAACTGAATTTACGGGAAGAACTCTCAGAGAGGGAGTGGGTGAAAACTGCTAAATTTCAACAGGCTGTTCACTTGACGTTAGCAGAGTCAGACTGAGCACACGACACATCTCCAGAGTTAATTATCGCATTTTCGATTAGATTGAGCAGATTCGGCATTGCACGACGCCAACCGGCTGGTGGAGTTTATGTGCCACACAGAATTATCCTCAACCCAGACAACAACGTCAAGGTGCAGGTCTCCGTTGAATGAATTTCAACGGATGGTGATTTCCACTACATCAAGTTGGATCAACAATACACCTTGACTTTTCAGCAGGGTCTATGTACCTGGATCGCTAGTTAATAAATGATTAGGATCACAGGCATTGATTAAGACTCTTTTGGACATTGCTGGTGTCCAAACACCCTTCATTGTCCTGAAGAAGACTTGCTTTTGACGCGTATTAATCTGCGCTATCCTCAAGGGTAGAAAGGTCGATGTTATTGTCATACTAGTCCATACGGTCTCCTTGACCCTAACTAAAAATCATACTTGGGTCTTGTATTCATGTGTAAACTAATGGACTGAAAGAAATAAGTTCTTGAATCCACTGCATTTGTGTCACTCATGTTTGTTATGTCTGTAAAGCACTGGTGACCACACCTATCACTACATGTTACTTATTCTGCACTACAGTCACTACTGTATCGCCGCAATCCAATGTTTCCTTGACAGCCACATTTATTTTCATTATAAATAACAAAATAGTAAATAGTTCTATCTTTGACAATCTACTTTGCCCTCGTGGTGTGTTTCCTTTTCTCCCTTTTTGTAAAAATCATTTGTGGATAGCTCAGAATTGAAATTTCATTTTGTATTATATGCACAGATCAAAGCAATAGTAACTTCCCAACAGAAAAACTTGTTTTATATATATATATATATATATATATCAGCACATAGTATGTCCTCCTTTCTTTCCAATAAGGTGCACCTGTTAGTTATGTAAATGTCTAATGAGCCTTTAGATAAATTCATATCAACATTTTTCTTCAACTGGCCATCCTCCTGCACAGTCAGAGGATATATATGACCATGTGCAATCTTGGCATTCAGAACAAACTATAATGCACAGCCAAAGTCAAGCTTTTTTTGCATAGTTAGTTAAAACCATTTCATGCCAATATAAACACTTCTAATACAGTCCTTAAAAATAAAAACAACTCTAAAGCCTTTTTATTCTGACCTCTACTAAGGATTTCTGCGATAAAACGGTGCACCTCAGTGTTATGCAATTTGTCCAGCAAGTAAAAAACAATTTGCAAGAAAAAGTGCAAGATCCTTGAGTAAAACTGTGGTCGAACTGGTCGTCAGAGCTTGATTTATTTATTTTTTTCAAACACACTTTATTGGTGACCATAGCACATTATATAGCATACATAGAATATATCAGAGAGGGTCTTGTCTTTTTTCTTTCCATACATTACTATACAATTGGCTCTAACATTTTTTACATAGTGAATTATGTATGAGTTAATAGTCCTGGGACTCGGACTTCATTAGCATTTGTGTCAGCAACGCAGCTTATTAGCAACGTGAGTCACGTCGTCAGACCTTGATGATTCATTTTCCCTGAAGCAGCAGATCATTAGTATCTGTCCTTACTCAGATTGTGAGTTAAAGTGCAAGTACATTATGAAAACCTAGAGTCTAGGATCATCATTGAGTAAGTGACCGGCTCAAATCGCCAATATAGTGTGATTACCTTGTAAAGTTTGATGAACTTAAATGTGAAACATGACTTAAATTTGGAATTAACCAGCCGAACAACTTTAGTTTTATTCAAGTTTAATTCTAGCCCTTGCTCGTCCATATAACTTTTTAGGGCATTAATGATGCGTTGCAGGGCTATTTGGTGTTTGGCTCAGTAGGACAATATTGTCTGCATATTGGAGGCATCCTAGTTTCTCTGAATGAGGGCGCCTACAAAATCTGCAAGATATAAGTTAAAAAAACTTGGGGCCATGGCTCATCCCTGTTTAAGGCCGTTCTTTAAGGCAATTTATTCGTAACTCTCCTACCACCTACGATCTCCAATTTTAACGTTCTCCCAGGTTTCTGAGTGTAGTTCTATGATTGCCCTTAAAGGACTTATTGAAAGGCCCCTATTTTTCCAGTTTTGACCTTAAACATCCTTGATTCTAGAAAGCACGAAGGAGTTCCAGGGGACTTCCAAATTGGGGCCATTTAGCTATAATAGGGCATGCATAGGATTCTTCAAAGATGTATCCATAGCTTACATGCTGCAATCAAAACTCTTAACCGGACCTTTTTAAAGAATTGGGGTGACCAAATTTAAAGAGGAAATAACTTACTTGTCCTACCAGATCATTAGTTAAGGTTTCATAACAAGGCTGCACCTGTTTGCAGTTCTTTGTTAGCAAAATTCAAAAGTTTTCCAGTTGAAAAGCCCAACAATACAGTTGAGAGTCTGGGAAGGCTAATCTACCATCTATGTTTTTTCTTGGGTTGCTATTTCCAAGCTATTCTTATGCCTTTGTAGCCCATATAAAATTCTCAATTCCTCCTTTACTTTCCTGAACCATTTAGCCTCAAAGTGTAAAGGTAGCAGTTTGAGTATGAAAGTGAACTTTGGGAGGATCATCATTTTGATAGGTTGGTTCTACCTTTGATGGATAAGGGGAGAGGAGACCAAAGTTGAAGTAACGTCTTAGTTTCCTTCATGAGTTTTGCGCAATTTGTCTTGACCATGTCTTCTACATTTTTCGGCACGCCGACTCCTACGTAGCTGATTTCTTTTTTCCAGGGTAGCGTCTAAACATACATTCAAGGCCATTATCTCAGTTTTGTCCTTGTTAACCTGGTATCCCACTACTCTCCTAAAGTATTTCAACATGTGCAGAATAATGGGGTAGGCACTTATAAGATCTTTTGTGTAAATCAATAAATCATCTGCATAAAGGTCCTCTTTCTTAACCCAATCTTTATATTGGAAAGGCAGGATTCCCTTTCCTCCCCTAATTCTACTTGCCAAAGGCTCAATATATAATTTGAACAGTAATGGGGATAGGGGGAAGCCATGCTGGTACCTCCACCTATCTTCAATTGGATGGTTAAGCATCCATTTACTAAATCCTCCCCGAAGGGGATCTATATATATGTTGCTGAAACTTATTTCCTAACCCATTAAGTCTTAGGACTGCATGTAGAAAGGGCCAACTCACCCTACCAAACACCTTAGCGGCTTCCACTGTCATGATAGCTAAGGGAAGATCTTTATCTATAGCCACATCAATAGCACACACTAAATCATGAATTATGGTCATGTAACTGTCTATTCTACATAAACACTTTTTGAGATATGTTAATTTGCTCTCGCATTACTCCATCCAATCTTTTGGCCAAAATGTTTGTGCATAACTTATAATCATTATTAAGCAAAGATCTTGGCCTATATGACTCAAACTTTTGGTTTTCTATTGTTTGGTTTTAAGATTAATGTCATTATTGCATCATTCCAAGTTTCAGGTACGGGGCTTCATTTATATATGTAGTGTTGAATAAAGTGGTCAGTACAGGAGTAATTTTCTCCGCTACAACTTTATATAGTTCACTGGGAATTTCGACTGGTCCTGGGCTTTCCCCTTTTTAAACGCTTGATTGGATTCAAGATTTCTCTGCTACTTATTTATTGAGATATTTGTCTTTGTCTTGTGCAAGTTTTGGAGGGGGATCAAATTGTAACCAGTTGTTAATCTGCTTGTCTGTCATTGAACAAACTTCCTGTATAGATTTTGAATAGAAGCAAATAAACGCCTTCCCAATGTCCTGATCATTTTCACATATTTTCCCAGTTCCTTCCAATACTACTTCTTTAATTGAGTTTCTGACAAGATCACTCCTTGCCTTCCCACAGCCTTCACCATATTCATAGTTTGTGAGTTGGCTAGCATTCCATTTTTTGTTTGTATTGCCTTCTTCAGATGCTCTACTACCTCTCTTTTAGGTTCAGCCATCTCTATCTGCATTTGTATTTTTGTAATTATATCAGGAACAACTGCTTCATGCAGCTCTTTATGCCAGGCTAATATTTTCTGTTCTATCCCCTTTATTTTATAATTATTTCCCATCACCGATACACTGCATAATTAATTAGTCTCCTTCGACTGAAGGCTTTGTAATTGTCCCAAATTATTCCTATGGGGCAAAGTCCCTTATTTAATTCAAAACATTCTACAGTATCCTGCTTCAGTTTAATTAGTATCTCCTGTTCCTCTAGTAGGGACTAACCCAAAGTCTTTCTGGACACAATTACAACACAATCCAGGGTATAGCTCTAGTTTCACTGCAGAGTGGTCTGATAAAGGTTCTGGTTAATGGGTGACTGCTATTACTTTATTCCTTAATCTAGTGGCAATCAAAAAATAATCTATGCGGGAGGCATGACCATATTTTTTTGTTATGATATGTGTAACATTTATTCCTACCTGGGTTTCTGTTCTTGTAGATGGATTAAAAGATGTTGCATTTCCATAAATCTGGAATGCGGTTAGTACAAAAAGATCATCAAAAAAGCAGTGCAAAGTAATGGGCGCAGTAAATTACGTCTCCTTTAAAAAATGAGCTAGGGATTATGTTTGGTCCTGCTGCACCTTCTGGTTTTTTTTTTAATTAGCATCCGTTGTTCTGTATCCACTACTGATGTCTCATTATCATGATGGTGATGTCTGTAAACGTTATGCTTATCAAGACTCATTTGGTCACCATAATTTGTAGTGACTGGGCATGACTTTCTTTTTGAATTGTTCCCCATTTCAAAGGAACCATGACCATAAGAACTGGACTTCTGACCTAACCACCTCAGGACACTTATGGACCTATAGAAACTCTGATAGGAAGAAGGACTGCTATGCTGCTGAATTACTGTCACTCTGCTGGACTGCTGAAGGTCTGTACCTCTGGAGTACTACTGCTCAGGAAGAATTTACTTTCTGCTGTGCTTGCCTGTCTGTTGACCTTACTGCCTGGGTGAGGAGGACTCGACCTGCACCACTTGAACCCAGAGTGACTCCAAGGCTTGTCTGGTTGCCTCCAGTTTGAAGTCCCAGGGACACAAAAGACTTCCAACTACTCCACAGACAGCACATCGACTCTGCCATCATAGAATTTTGCCCTGCTAAGTGATGCTAATTCAATCCTGAGCCCTTGGATGTGGGTATAAAGTTCTGCAACATACAAAATCCACACATTGATCATGTTGCTCCGCTCAGAATGAGTGCATCTCCTTTGAATTTGACGCATCACAAGAATCCAGTCAACTGCCTTGACTTGTGCGGCTCGACCATGATGCTTTTTGCCTACAACCTGTGACTCGACAATGATGACTCATCGCCTCTTTGCTTCTCGCAATGCAGCCCTGTTGACAGTTCAACTAAAGAACTGGACAAACGTGGAGCCATGCATGATAACAAAACACTGACCAAATTCATTATGAAACAAATTCCTTTATTTCAATGACATAAAAAATGTGGACTCCAGCCAACACATTTCGCTCAATGGAGATTACACTTCATCAGGGCAGATTCTCAAATTTGTGGCGCAATGCAAAATGCAAGGATATATTTTGGCATTGTGATTAGAGAAAAGTAACAGCAAGGTCGTAATAATGCGTCCTGTTTGGCCTCCCTGATAAGGGCCCGGTGTATAGACCTTAGGTGAAAGTAATCAGTATCTCATCCCTGGATTTAAGGTTAGAACCTAAAGTACTTTGCAGCATTTCAGACCTGGACCCTGTAGCCGAAACACGCAGTATTGTGGTTGGGCAGATCTTTTGATTTTGTCTCAGTCAAGCACGACCAGATAGCCCAGTTGTCTCTTTATGCTTTTAAGAACTATGGGGCATATTATCAAGGGGGTTTATCTCCGCTTTTTTGGCTTTAAAAGCCAAGAAAGCAGAGATAAAATTATCTCCCTATTACCTAGCTGTCGATAACACCAGTTAGCGACAGCTAGTAGGAGATAGCGACCATCTTGGGCCCCGCTTTGCATGTCAGTGAAATTTATCACTAATGACATGCAAAGTGGGCGGGCCAAGATTTTAACGACTGGAAACAGTCGCTAACATCGCTATGTCCTATTACCAACTTTTGGAGCTATTCGCGCTAAGCGCGAATATCTCCAAAAGCTAACACCTGCCCCTGAGCAGTTCTTAGCCATGTTATCCAATGGTAGGTGGATAACATGGCTAAGAGCATTAGCTCGGTAATGCATTAATATCACTGACTTTTCAGCAATATTCATGCATTTCGGCCGGTTTTTATCGCTTAGGAGATAAACCTTGATAATAGCAAGGTTTCTAAGCGATAAAAATCGCCGCAGCTCGCCGATAAAAATATTGCCGCTTAGCCAACATAGCGATAATTATCGCTAGTTGTTGTTAATATGCTCCTATATTTCAAGATATTCTTTAAAAATTCATAACTCCGGTTCCACTTATTGGACTTTTGTTGTTTTGGTTTGTTTTTGTTCAAAGACGTAAGCTCTATTTCTCAATTTTTTTTAGTTATTTCACTGTGTTACTGTTTAAACTGTTGCACAAATACTTTACATATTGCCTCTTAAATTCAGCCTGGTTGCTGTGTGCTAAGCTACCAGTGGATAAGCACAGGATAATTTAGGGAGTGTAAGTGACTAACACTAACTACGATTGCCGTTCCTGCTTGGACTGAGTACATTCCTCTACCAACCAGAAACCCAATTTCTAAATACCTATATTTTTGCACTACTATCATTATCAGACACTACTCGTCTACCACCACTTCCCCTTTAACTCATTCCATGTGCCCTTGTACTCAGGATGTGTTGGGTTCCAGCTCTTGAACCACCATGCCCTCACCTCTCTAGGAAGGTGATAACTGGGAGCGTCACTTCTGACAATGAACATCGTAGGAAGCCCCTGCCTCCAGCCCAGAACACTGAATAGAAGACCATGCCTGAGTTTGGGATTTGACACATTTTGGACTTTGTTGTCAATTGACTTTGATTTCTGACATTTGGCATTTCGTTGGGTCTTTTTAGTTGGATGTGTGACTTTTGTTTGAAATACTCTTACCCATCAGATAAAATAAATATACTGTTTTCTTTGAAATTTCTTGCATTTTTATGTGTTTTTTGTGTCTAGGAAACATTTTATTTTAGTATTTCCCACCTTAACAGACAGTTTTTATGAAAATTCAACCGCCAATTTTTGATGCTCATGCACCTTGATGTTCCACTTGTAATATGGTTATACAACAATGCATGTAATATATTCACATGCTTAGGTGGACATATGTATGGGATGATAGGATAACACAACCAGAAAGTCATGCTTAAAATGTGATTTTAGTTTTCAAGTTAGTGAAAGGGTGTTCAACAAACAGACACAATTTGGGGATATTTTCAGATGAAAATGGGGTAGTCCACATAGATTTGATTGTTCATGATGGTTGCTGTTTACATAGTTTGTCCGCATTTTGATGAGGAACATGTTTTCCAATGAGGCAGCTTAGTTGGGGTAAAGACCACGCAGGTGATTGTTGACTACAAGTTATCTGATGTACCTAGCATGACCCTGAAGATTGAGATGAAGCCCTTCGAGAGAGGAACCTAAATGATGACTTCAACATGGGCTTAGACATCTTCCTCCCTTGATACCCGAAGAGGATTCAAGTGTAACTCAATGAGGTCTTGCACTCATTTGTCTAGTTTCTTCAAGATGTAGGTCCATCTCATCATCAATGGTATGTGCTGCTGTTAAGTGACAATCCCAGGTACATATGTTTCACCCCACCCCACCAATTTCATAGATCACACAGCCTTTGGTTCAATTACACATCATTCCTGGTGACTGCACTTTTCCATGCATACAAGGTGTGCAATGTGGTCTCACATATATACCTTGTTATCCCCTACTTTAGTAGTTGACATTTGGGAGACTGATGTGTGGTGATCATAATATGTGAGGGATAAAATCCATTGGTGGTGTTTCCTCTATGTGAGATGATGATGAGAAGAGGCGGGTTCTGTCTTTGTGACAGGGCATTATAGGAGAATCAGCTAGTGTACCTGCAAGTTTCAGGGTGGGTAGGAATTTAGGCCTCCATAGTTAGAACTAGCATTCATGCCCTTAGCTCTTGTGCTTGGGGACAAGGAAGACATCTGCCAGTGGTTAAGTATTTGGGGGTTCCATTTGGCATGGAGACAATAATGTCCTCACACTCTGCAGTATTGGGTCAGCAAATATGGTAGCATGATAAAAATCAATGGGTTTTCTCTTAGGATTCCACACTGTCCTCTGCCACTGTCCTCTGCTCATGTGTGCAACATTGCATGGCTCACCGTCCTCAGGTTGTACAATTACTGCTCCCTGGAATGGGTCTAGGACCTGAGACAGAATTGTTTCTCTCACCTGCCAGTGTTGCTTAATGTCTGGGTTGGGACTGGGATGTAAGTTGCTGACCGATTCTGCTTGAAGGTGGCTGTGGATAATTGTCAGTTGATGCAGCATCTGTACAAAAGTATTAGGAAATGTTATAGCTCTGACAGTGTGCCAGAGAACTAGGTGTGAAAACCTGTACAAATGCTGGTAATTATCAAAGGAGAACATAGCATATTCCTTGTGCAAAGGAAAATAAATAAGACAGACTTTTACTCAACATGACAAAAGGTGTCAAAAACATACAGATGAACTTATGTTGTAGTGGATGTGCAAGGGCAACAGACATAGCTAAGTGATAAATGATGAGGGTTGAATAGTGACTGAAAGCGTGTATCCTTACAATGGTTAAAGAGTGGCCCCTTGTATGGTGACCAAGGAACTTCAGCACACTGCAGCTGTGGAGACAGAAAAATTCAGAGTACCACTTACAGTATGTGGCTATCAGAGCATGCCATTGTTATGTAGTATTTAAAAATACAGAGAGTCTTTTCTTGGCTAACAACTACTAGGACATTGGGCACAGTTTGAAGCACCCCTTCACAGTATGACAGTTTTAGGTACGGTAACAAAAGACATATCAATCTCTGATTGATTGTCATGGGGAGATGAATAATTGAGAGGGTGACAAGAGACATACACATATCCTTTCCAATCATGTTGCAAAATCCAAGGGTTCATGTTGTTCACTAAGAACACAGACATCGGACCTGTTATTTCACCTATTAAACTGCATTACTTCTGCTGATGTACTCATTTCCATGTCAAAGATTCACAATTCCCACATTTGCAAAGAGGGAGTATTGCATAGATTGTTAATGATTGAAATGGGTATTGACTTACCAGGTCCTGTCAACTGCCTGGTGTGAGAAGCCACCACACATGACAGAGCATGCTGGAGATGGCATAGAGTCTGAAAACACCAGGCCTGCAAACGGAACAATGCGTACATACATTTATAGGACCATTATGCAGACTGAAAACCTGTACAGTAAGTGTGGGTTGAGAAGGCATACGTTGGCTATTTCTAAGGTGAACATTATGCCAGGCTCCATAGTGAAGCATATCTGGTTTGGTAACAGGGATGTGATATGATGCCAGTCCTGATAGGGGCCTGGAATATGTGGTGGTGATGCTGCTGCAAATGTTGACTACAGTGTGGCAGACATGGAGATAATTGAAAGGAAAATTAATATGTGTCAGCAGTAGTATATTCCGTTTACGCTGTAACTTTGTTTGAGGGGACAGCCTGGGTGTCAATTAAATGTTTGACAGTGCCATTTGTGGGATGTGTGTGGCTATGTGAGGGGTGAGATATCTGCTGATTGTGAACAGGGTGGCAAGAGTCAGGAGTCTGAGTCAGGATTCAGAGTCAGGAGTAAGGAGTAATGTTTTGATTTGTTCTGCAGTCCGTCCATCAATTGAGTGTATTTTGCTTTCTTGCCCAAAGTTCGCCGGGCATGCCAAGTTGTGTGTCCTGGGCTCAATGTGCCACTGGATTCAAGCTGTCCTGGCTGATGAGGGGTGAAAGCCTGAAACTGGCCCTTGAATGCTTGTTTCCAGTCAAGGGAAGACCTGGCTTGGCAGTTCGGGCTGGACTGTTCCCATGAGACACAGGGTCAAGACTGATTTGCAAATGGCCGGGTCTAAACTGGGGTAGCATGGTGAGCAAAAGAATGATGGATTTAACTCAGATCTCTTGACTGGGGGTGAATGTTTTGATTTGTTCTGCATTTCGTCCATCAATTGTGTATATTTTGCTTTCTCACCTAAGGGGCACCAGAGATGCCCAGACGTGGGTCCTGGGCTCACTGTGACACTGGATTCAAGCTATTCTGGCTGATGAGTGGTAAAACCTCAAAACTAGTCCTAGGATGCTTATTTCTGGTCCAGGGAGGGCCTGGCTTGGAGTTTGGACTGGACTGTTCCCATGAGGCAGGCACTGGGTTAAGACTGATTTGCATATGGCTGGGTCTCAAATGGGATGGCACGGTGAGCAAAATAATGATGGATTTAACTCAGATCTCTTGACTGGGGTGAATGTTTTTATTTGTTCTGCATTCTGCTCATCAATTGTGTATACTGTGCAAAAAGTAAAGGCACATGTTGAAGAGGATTTGCTCATGAAGGGGTGTAAAAGAGGTGGGACCTAGTTTGCAAACAGCCAGAGCCTTTGCCACCTTCATCCTTGAAAACTTCTCTCACCATATTCCACTCATTCTGCCATCTTTCCTTGATGTCTCCTGCAGTACATACCTCCACCGCCAAAGCATTTACCCCGTTAGTGACTTTACACCACATGGTTGCCCTCTTTACTCCACTGAGGGTCCGCCAAGGCAAACCATGCAGTTACCTCTGGTGGTCCACTACATAATTTACCTCAAATTTAGTGTCCTGCTCAGTTACATTCCTATTCTTTTTTGGAGAGTTGGTCTACACCATGGTGGCTGTAGCTGGTGGTTAGCTCCCGGATGTGGGTTCAATTGGCATTTTCTGGACTGAAATGGGTGTCAGGTCAATTCATAGTTCTACATAACATAACATAACAGTAGATCTCTCCCTGTGCTATGTAAACCTATGTTTGGCATATTTACTAATATAATATGCTTTTAAATTTTCCTTATAGTAAATTACTGTCATATATTAAGTCATAGATGTCCTTACCTCCTCATGGAAAGCTTGGAGACATGTACTCATACAAATACCTACAAGCCTATGGCCTGAGTTGCTCAATTGCATCAAGTCGGAGATGTATGAGAATATGCCTATGTGAATCTATATATGCAGAGATCTCACTTATAGCTTTTTCTTTCTTTGACCATTATATAAAAAGACCTCCTTAACATTAAAGAGCATTACCAGAAGATCTAATACTTTTTTTTGCAGGTTCAAAGAATATGTCAGATTCAACATCGATTTGAACTAATGATCCCGATTTTATAGTATTTATCTTCTAACATTAAGGGCCTCATTACGATGCCCGTTGTACCGGCTTCTGCGGTCCTGTCAGAGGTGGTTGGACTACTGGGGTCTCGTCGGAAGTGGTTGGTCTGACTGCCAGATTACAATACATGCATCCTGTACTCTGAACAACCATTGATAGACACCTGACTCCGACAGCTTTTCTCCGACTGCTGAGATGACGATTGGGGGAAAAAAGCATCCATAGTCCAGTACAGGGATTTCTGAATACCGTCTGGATTACGATTAGGGTTTCTGATGACCCGACAGTGGCGGTCCTACCGGGTCCATTGAGTCATCGGAAACAAAGGATTTGGGGTTCATACTCACCCAAATTAGAATTTCTCCAGTAGTCTCCACCATGCGTCCCTTCCTCCAAGTCCCCCCTACACCTGAGCAGCTGAACCTAGATGACTCCGATCCTGTGAGTGCCGAAATCTGGGTAAGTCCTAATGCAGTATGTATCCCCATTGACTGGACTGTGCACATTCTGCCATACTCTGGCAATGGGGTACATGGTGCACAAGACATACTCCCACATATGTCATGCATGTGTGTATAATTCATGTGTTTATTGTGAGTTTTGTAGGCATTTGCAGCGAAATAATTGGGTATGTGCTCAGTCTTAGATGTGCCTGCCACACTAGCAGGGCCGGACTGGCCATATAGGGCACCGGGCGTTTCCCCGGTAGGCCGCTAGGGTGGGGTCGGTTTTGGGCCCCTGGGGGGCCGTTTTTGTTACCGGGGGTCGGCAATATCAGCCCCCAGTAACAAAATCGGCCGAAATCGGCCGTCGCAAACTGTTCAGCTGCACTCCCCCTGACCCCAGGGGGGCCAGCTGAGCAGTTTGCCAGGGCCGGTTTCTGTTCTCAGTCCGGCCCTGCACACTAGCAGTGATTGCATTGTAATATGGCAGGGGGAAGCTTCCCGAACTCGCATTTGTAAATGGCTTGCAAGGAAGGAAGTCAGACGGTTGGTCTGACCAGCATCGCAATGAGTCCCTTAATCTGCATTTGTTTATAATTATTTTTGGTCCTCTTATCAGTATTTACTCATACTTTCATTTTCTAAGATACAATGCATTGCATCTGGTATATTTTCAGCCCTGAGCATTATGGTACAACAAGCAGATTTCTGATAGTATAAGCGTCAGTCAAAAGAAAAACTCATTTCTGTAAGTACACATTTAAAAATTAAATGCACATTGTTTGGTATTCTCACTGATCATCAGGTTGGGAACGCTGCAGAGAATGTTGTAGATGGAATGTAGTCATTGTGGTTGCCATGTGTAATGTGGGGAAGGTGTTTGTAGAATAGTCAGTTAAGAGGAGGTCAGCAACCTTCATATATCTTGCTTGCAGGTGGTTCGTGTTAGTCCTAACTGTGTCTATTTATTTTAACAATAAAGGACTGAACCTTCTCCTGTGTCACGTAGGGTATTTAATGTCTGGGGTGGCGAAGTGAGCTAAAGAACAATGAGGGATTCAACCCAGATCCGTGACTGGGGGAGTGTCTGAAAAGTTTCAGCGCTCCGTCCGTCATCTCTTTGTGTTTACTTTGTTTGCCCTGAGTTGACAGGGTATGCCCAGACATAGGTCCCTTGCTCACTTTAACACTAGATTTAAGCTAGTCTGGCTGATAAGGGCTGATACCCCCAAAATGGTCCCACAATGCTTGTTTCCGGTCCAGGGAAGACATGGCTTGGCAGGTTGGACTGGACTGTTCCCATGAGGGACAGGTTTAGGACTGATAAGCATGTGGCTGGGTCTGAACTAGGAGTGGTGAAGTGAGCTAAAGAATGATTATGGATGCAACCCAGATCTGTGCCTGAAAAGTTTCAGTGTCCGTCTATCATCTCTTTGTGTTTGATTCAGTTCCATGACACAGGAAAATAGACCCAATGCCCCACTGTGTTTATGTGTAAAAATCTGAAAAAAACTGAAACGGGGACACATAACTGTTAGAAATGGGATTTCTGGTTGGCTAAGGCTTGCCCCAAAGCGAGGCAGAGACCACCACTCTAGTCAGGGCAAGGGAGTTACGTGCTGAAGAGAACCCCTGCTCACCCCCTTGGTAGCTTGGCACGAGCAGTCAGGCTTATCCCAGAGGCAGTGTGTAAAGTGTTTGCACAACACGCACACACAGCAGCAACACATTAGGCACACCACAAAAGGAACCCCACACAAGGTTATATGAAATATAGCCTTTGTATTATCATAAACACATTAGAAACATAATCACATATGTACATTGTGCTAACTGGCACTAGGCAATATTTAAGGGGGATTATAAACACCTGGCAAGGCCAATCTGGCCACTGTCAGAACCTTTTAGAAAGCACTAATAACACATGTGGTAAATAACGCAACCAGTCATTACTGGTATAATTATGACCTGATAAATCCCAACCAGTTACTACTGGAAAAATACTGTGCGCAGCATTATATCACCTTAGCAGTAGAAACACAGTATGCAATAAATCCCATTATGCAATCAGCATCACATTAGGTGCAAAACACATCATGCACCAACCTCATAAGTGTAAATCACATTAGCCAATAAACATCACCAGCATAAACACAGTATTACCTAATCATGGGGCATTAAACCCGAACATGACACCTAGGCCAACTGGCCTTCCTACGGGGCTCAAAATGCCCTCTGTCAGGGCTCTTTCAATTCCATCTACTAGTCCACTGGCTGCCAATGCAGCAAAATGACAAGGCGCAAAGGCGCTAGGTGTGGGGGGTGCTTCTCACCCCTTCTTGATAAAACACAAATGTCCCCGTGTTACAGCTGCATGCACTCTTGTGGTGCAGGTGTGGCAGAAATGAGCACTGGCACCACAGTGCATCCTGAGTCCCGACTAGGACTTTGTAAAACAAATGTAACCCACATTGCAGCTGTCCACCATGGCAGTACAGCTGTGAGCAACCAAAGAGGCACTGGCATATCTGTGGCTCGGGGGTGACCAAACAGGAAGGCACCGACAATGTGCCTCGACACACCCCCCTACCAGGCTTCCAACTTGGCCTCACTCACGGGCTCTCTTGCGCAGGTCCCAGGCACCGAAAATGTGCCTCGGCTGGACGGCGCTTACCCGGACCTCTCCGCTACTCTGGCCAGACGTGCGGGGTTCCAACAGACATATGGGGCCTACCTTCCTCACAGCTCATGTTTCCCTGGCATCCAGGTCTCCTTCTCCTGGATGAGGGAAGGCGGAAATGGCCAGACCTGCGAGGCTCCGGCAGACATTGCAGGCCCGCTCACAGTCACGGACACATCTGACTACCGGTTTAGGATCGGCCTGCGGCAGTGATTTCTCTTTAGCGCCACAGTACAGGGTGGGCACCTGCCTCAAAATAAAGACAATTGCGGGTGAGCACCCGCCGATCAAAGGTGCAAAAAGTGAGGTGGGCACTTGCTAAATAAGCACGCAAGCGGGGTGGGCACCACTCTCCAAACAAGCACATAAGCGGGTTGGGCACCCAGCAGCAAACACCAAACGCGGGGTGGGCACCCGCTGTCAAAATATGCATAAAGCAGGTGGGCTCCCGCTCCGCTTGGCCAGAATGCGGGGGAATTCCCACATTGGAACTCCACCCAAATAGGATGAGCTCCGCGCTGTGAAGCTCACACTCTCCTCTTGGGCAACTGAAGTATAGCGCTTATGAGGTGCTAGACGTCAAAGCTCCAGCCAGAAAAGTTCTAGGGGCACAAGGCTGGGCCCAGGCAGGCCAGCTCACTTAGCCCTCCATGCAGGGAGGCAGAGCCTTGTGGCGGTTCCTCCTGGAGCCCAGCAGCAGCAGGTCCCTTCAGCACCAGGAAACACACCTTCTTGGGGTCACAACTCCTATATTTATATTACATCTTGGCTTTGGCTGCCCTGGCACAGGGCTTGGGGGAACCAGCCAAAACTGGTTCAGGGGGAAATTGGATCACTTTGTTTACAAGGCTCCTCTTCCCCTTTGTCAAGTGAGGGCCCGTCATCAGACACACCACAGGGGAGCGGAGCCAGCATTGTACATGTGAGGCACACACATATTCAGGGACCAGGGACTTCTCCTCTCACTACTCCAAATGCAGATGTGCTATTCAGCCAAGTGCTGGCTTACCCTACCCCTCCTGGAGCCACACACACCTCACCAGCCCCTGTCACTCAAATGTCAGACATGCAATTCACATCAGGCTGGCAGACACGTAGCACATAGAAATGCCAACTTCTAAAAGTGGCATTTCTAAAATAGTTATAATAAATCTGCGTACACCATTACGCAGAATTTATTATTGCCATTCCAATATATACCAAACTTGACCACGCTGCTCCTCGCCTATCAGGAATTACCACTGAAACACTTATCAGGGATTCCCCAATGCATTACTATGGGAGGGCAGCCTCACAGAAGTGATAAACCAAAATGGCTGTTTGTCACCACCAGGACAAGTCACGCACTTAAGGTACATGTCCTACGTTTTACATACAATACACCCTGCCCGTAGGGCTAACTAGGGCCTACCTTAGGGGTGACTGACATGCAGAAAAAGGGGGGTCACAGACATGGCACACACTTTAGGTGCTATGTCACAATGGTAGTAACACCATTGTGTGGCCCTGCAATGTCAGAGACCTAAGATAAATTTGAAAGGCTACTTTGTTGGGTGGCACAATCAGCGCTGCAAGCCCATCAGTAGCATTTAATATACCAGCCCTGGGTATATGAGATACCTCTTTACAAGGGACTGACAGGTAAATTAAGTAGGCCAAACGGGTGTAGACCAATCTTCCCATATTTAACACAAAGAGCGCAAGCACTTTACGCTGGACAGCAGTGCTGAAGTGCCCAGAGTCCTAGAGCCACCAACACCAGGTCAGAAAAAAAGGTTAGGAGAAACGCAAATAGTTTAGGGATGACCCTGCAAAAAGGGCCAAGTCCAACAGTAATCATGACCAGTCTACTGTGAAAATGGGTCAACATCCTAAGAATCAAAATTATTGTGAAAGATATTATCATAATCCTGAAGATCTGCTATTCAGTGAATAGCCACAGTATTACGCTGCATAGAATACAACTGAGCCTCATGACCTATAACTTTGCTTTTGTTTTGCGTTCAAATACTAGAGGTCAGGTGTGTAGTGGTAAATCTTTTTTTATTATATTTATTGATATTTATTGTGCATTCCAGGGAAGGAAAAATGTCATACATAACATATAATTTTCTGGTTATCTTGTGAAATAGCCATAAAGCCACCCCATATCTCCTTCACAATTCTTAAATTATCATTAAGATCTTAACGCAGTACAACTCTTATTTACCCTCATTACCATTCTAAAAAGTTAGATATAAGTCCTCTCAGTTACAAAATGAATGTGCTTTTAAAATTAACAGCATTTTCTTTGCTATTCTGGTCTCTCAATCAATCAATCAATCAATCAAGGATTTATAAAATGCGTCAAATAATCCATGAGGGTTTCAAGGCACTGGAGTTGCCTGAGGTGCAGGGGAAGGTCGTTCCAGGCTTTAGCCTACAGGTGTGAGAACGATAGTTCTCTACTGTTACCTGTGTGAATTTGGTGGGGTGTCAGCGAGGAATACAGAAACAGATCATAGGTGTCTGGCCAGTTGGTGGAAGGTCATGCGTTTGTTGACATATACTGGTCCTTCATTGTACAGGGCTTTGTAAGCGTGGGTCAACATCTTGAACTGGCATCACTTCTTGGTCGGGAGCCAGTGTAGCCTCTTCATGTGTGAGGGTGAAGTAGTTTCATCTGGGGAGGTCAAGGATGAGTGTTGCTGAGTTTTGTATTGTCTGTAGACTCTTCAGGAGGCATGCAGGAATTCCTAGGTTGAGTGTGTGTTCTGTAATCCAACCTTCAGGAGATGAGGGCCTATGTATCATAAGGGTGTGGAAGCAGGCAGATGAGACTGTGTTTACGTGTTTCTTCAGAGATAGTTTGCTGTCCAAGATGATGCTGAGGTTATGGGCGTGGTCTGTTGGGACAGGGAATGGGTTGAGTTCAGCTTGCCACCATGCATCCTTCTATGGTGAGGTGGTGTTCCCAAAGATGAGGATTACCATCTTGTCTATGTTGAGCTTGAGACAGTTGTCCTTCGTCCAGTCTAAATAATTCATTCTACATCTCTGGATGCTGCCTCTGGTGGTGGAGGGGGTCTTCTAACTGCCAAAAGATGAGCTATGTATCTTCAATGTAGGAGCTATTGTTGAGAGTGTGTGATCTGACGGTGTTGGCCAGGGGGTACCTTTCCTCCAATACACCTGTAAGTGCCCTCCTTGGGGAGAAAGGGGTATCCAAGCAAATCGTCTTACCTACTCCCTCAAAGACCACTGTCCAAAATGACTCCAACTGATAACAGGACCAAAATCAATTGAGTCATCCCCTTCCTGATCGCACTTTGAAAAATGTGTAGGAACTGCTAGAAATGCTTCATATACAAAACGGGGCATGAGGTACAACATCCAGGCCATTCGAGTAAAATTGACTCCTCTAAAGCTACAATAGCTAAAATCAAAGGCCTTTATTTATGGAGAAGTTGCGCCATCAATGCATCCAAATTCATGATTCATTGTCAGTGCAATAATAATTCCATGTTTATAAGGCGATGTAGCCATGAGGATGTGTTACTTTTCCCACCCCTGCGCCAAGAAGACACCGCGTCGCGATGAACTGCGTCACTTAAGTAAAGAAATATGCAAGGTAGGCGTTCAGTCTTAAATTCACACGTTGCATTGATATTTATGACATTTCGCAAAAGTGAAGCAGCCGCAGCTTAAGTAGCGCAGCAATGTGGTTAAATCAAAATTGCTGTGCCTTCAAAATATTCAGGCTCGACTAAATCCTAACACAGCAGCAGGCATACGTAGACGTGCCCACATTGTTCATATCTTCTTTTCACAATGGGATTGTGTCATTAATCACCGTACGGGGAGAAAATTACAAAAAACAATTTGATGGACAGAATGTAGATCAATGTCTTACATTCACCCCAGTACAGGGATCTGGGCCTAAATCCATCGTTTGGTCCGGTCCTCGGATGCTTGATTCCGGTCTGGGAAAGATATGGCTGTTGTAGTTCGGACTGGACTGTTCCCATGGGGCACAGGGTCAGAGCTGATTTGCATAAAGCCATTATCTAACCCAGGGTGGTGTGGAGTGCAAAAAACGATGGATTTAGGCCCAGATCCTTGTGCTGGGGTGAATGTAAGACATTGATCTACATTCTGTCCATCAAATTGTTTTTTGTAATTTTCTCCCTGAGTGTACTGGGGTAGCTCAGACGTGGGTCCCAGGCACTCCACACCACTTGGAGTCAAGCTAGCCGGGCTGATGAGAGGTGTTACCTCGAAACCGGTCCGGTCCTCGGAACCTTGATTCCGTTCTGGGAAGGACATGGCTTTTGTAGTTCGGACTGGACTGTTCCCATGGGGCAACAGGGTCAGAGCTGATTTGCATATCGCCATTGTCTAACCCAGGGTTGGTGTGGAGTGCAAAAAAACGATGGATTTGGGCCCAGATCTTTTGACTGGGGGAATGTGTGACAATGATCCACATTCGGTCCATCACTTGTTGTTTTTGCAATTGCCGCCCTAAGTGCGCTGGGGATGCCCAGACGTTGGTCCCAGGCACTCCACACCACGTGGAGTCAAGCTAGCCGGGCTGATGAGAGGTGTTACCTCGAAACCGGTCCGGTCCTCGGATGCTTGATTCCGTTCTGGGAAGGACATGGCTTTTGTAGTTCGGACTGGACTGTTCCCATGGGGCAACAGGGTCAGAGCTGATTTGCATATCGCCATTGTCTAACCCAGGGTGGTGTGGAGTGCAAAAAAACGATGGATTTGGGCCCAGATCTTTTGACTGGGAGAATGTGTGACATTGATCCACATTCGGTCCATCACTTGTTGTTTTTGCAATTGCCGCCCTAAGTGCGCTGGGGATGCCCAGACGTGGGTCCCAGGCACTCCACACCACTTGGAGTCAAGCTAGCCGGGCTGATGAGAGGTGTTACCTCGAAACCGGTCCGGTCCTCGGATGCTTGATTCCGTTCTGGGAAGGACATGGCTTTTGTAGTTCGGACTGGACTGTTCCCATGGGGCAACAGGGTCAGAGCTGATTTGCATATCGCCATTGTCTAACCCAGGGTGGTGTGGAGTGCAAAAAAACGATGGATTTGGGCCCAGATCTTTTGACTGGGGGAATGTGTGACATTGATCCACATTCGGTCCATCACTTGTTGTTTTTGCAATTAATCACCGTACAGCATGATTTTAATTTCTAATTTCACAATAAAAGTCTAAAGCCAGTACTGTGTTTTCATTACATGTTACCTTTAAAGTTTAAAATTGCAAATGAACATTCAACATGGAGTAGCCCTCAGAATTGTACACTCATGTCAGATGCCAGGCGTAAGCCACCATCAGTTGACTGTTTTGACGTTCCGGTGGCGAAAGTGCCCTGGCATATTTAACGGCCATGTAAAGCCACTTCTTGGACTTGTTAATATGTACTCCTTTCATGCAGAACACTGCGTGAAAGGGGCGTTCCATGGATGTTTTTGTGGGTGTTTCCACGCAACTCCAATGGACTCTGACACATTTCTACATTTATGAGATATCGTTAACCTGGGAATGCATCTGAATAGAACACCACCCCAGGGATGGCATTAGGGAGGCGCAACGAGGAGAGAAGTTTACATTTATCCAAATGTTTTCCTTTTTCTGTAAGCTGCAGAAAGCATACATATTAAGAGGAAATCCCTGGAATTGATTGATTTTGTGCATGAAGGTGTCCCTTCCTGTACAAGACCAATAATCCCTGCAGTGCAAGAACCCTTGCACTATTGTGAAAGGGTGCCTACGTTAGTGCATGGCAGCCCAAGGTGCAGGAGTTCTTTGTGTCACATAGATACAGTGCATTCCTGCCTTGCGGCGCCGCCCTATGCCTACAACCTCATAAATGAGGCCCTAGGTACTGTCTATTGCCAAGTGCCAAGTGTAATAAGTCAAATGTGCCTTTAGAAATTATATAGGTTTTACATTAAGAAAATACATATGTGAAGATGGCATCATAGAATGAACAGTCACACTACAGTTTGAAAGGCAACAAGATTTTCTTAACAAACAAATTCCAATGCAAAGTCATGCAGCTGCATGCACTGGACATTGCTGAACTTAAAATTATGCCAGGGAATACAAATGGAGGTATCAGCATTTAACGTCAAATTTTGGCCATGTCAAATCTTGCTTCAAAGTAAAACTGACGTTTGTGTATCTAACAACAAATTGAGCCGCTTGCATATTAAACTATCAAGACCGAACTGATGTTTGAAGATGAAAGGTCACATTTTTAGCATCCTAAAACTAGCAACAGGGACTTTGTTGTGGTACGAAGTAGTCTATGTCAAATAATCAGTTGCCAAATTTCTACTTATTTTTAAAAAGGGTGCAACTGAAATTGATGCTTTGAATCTAAGAGTGGCAATTGAGACAACATGATGTCAGTTGTGAAACACACTTCAGTTGTACTGCATGCACAACAATGCTTCTTACAATGTGAAACTTACTATTAATGTTATAGCTAAGCAATGAGTCAGAAACCTGCGACGCACATGACTAAAAATGGTGCACACATCAAAATCGTGTTGCATCCATACAGGATATGTTGCCATGGGCCTGCTATGCTGCAAACCAGGAAGTACCAAGATCCTTTCACTTTTTTTTCACTTCCTTTTTGTCTGGGCTTGGTGTAGGCGGTTGGGTTTGCTTGCTTGTGATTTTGGTGTTGTGTAAAAGTTATCTGTCTGTGCATTGTCTTTTGCATCCCTATACTGTATAAATTGTTATGTTGTTGTGTGTTGTGAAGTTTTGTGTTATTGCTTATAAAGGGGTGTTTGTCTTCATGGGGGTATTAGGTATAGGGGGAGTCTTTTTCGTAGTGTTTAGATGTTGTGGTTAGGGTGTATTTAGTGTTTTTGCAGAGATGTCAGACAGGTCCAGGAAGCTGACTGAGCAGGACTTTGGGTTCCTACTGTGGCTGATTGTCCATTAGCTCTCTAACATGATTGAGCGTGGAGGCAGGGTACTCCGGGTAGTGAAATATATGGCTGTGTTCAGTAAATTTATACAACAGATACGTGGGAAGCTGATGGCCCAGCCTAAATTAGGCCCACGGCCGTTAACTGTTATGAGACATTTCAGCCTACGATGAAATGGACTAATGAATTTAGCTCTTTTAACAATGCTTTTACTCATTTGTTTTTTGTTTTTTTTTCCTCTTTTCTTTTTCACTATTTTATTTCTGACATGAAAACAATGCTCACCAAAGTTTGTCTTCTTTAATGGTTTTGAGTAACCAAATAAAGTTTTATTCATTCATTCATTCATACTCCGGGGGTACCCAACACAAGAGAGGATGTACCTGCAGTACCAGATGAAGCATATCTTTGGTGTGGAGAGGAACCTGCACCAATTCAAACATCAGTGGGCGGACATAGTGAACCACAAGTCGGATCTCCTGGACCATCTGGGCCTTGATATTTCAGGAATTGTTAGTA
Organism: Lissotriton vulgaris; assembly: GCF_964263255.1. NCBI lineage: Eukaryota > Metazoa > Chordata > Amphibia > Caudata > Salamandridae > Lissotriton > Lissotriton vulgaris. The sequence continues at coordinate 1,565,719,102 of NC_141691.1, read as the reverse complement.
GGTTGCCGTACACAATGAGCATTTGGCTGTTTACCTTTTGCTACACTAAGATGTCATTAATTACTTGCAAGTGGCATGTTGAGCAATATTTGACTATGGCATCATGAAATCCTAAATCAAATATGACAAAACATCACAATACGTGGCACATGGCCTCAAGGGAAACAATATGTAACAAACCTATGTAATGTAGTGCAGTAGAGGCACACATATAAGGGCCTCATTTATGAGGCCCTTTGCGCAGCTATAACTTCATTTTCTATTTTGGTCGATTGGCACAATGTTGCTTGGCATATTTACAAGGCCATGTAAAGCCACTTTACAGGGCTTTCTTGGTCTTGTTAATATGTGCCTAATTCACAAAGAACACTGCGTAAAAGGGGTGTTCTGTGGGGTGGGTGTTGCTGTGGGTGTTCCCATGCAACACCCATGGAACCTGACACATTCCCAGATTTACGAGTAATCGTAAACCTGGAAATGCATTTGAATCTATCGCCAACTCTGGGCTGGGGTTAGGAAGGCTCAACGAGGAAAAATATGTACACTTCTCCTAGTTTTTCCTTTTTCTAGTTGTGCTGCATTCTGCAGCACACATTGAAAAAGGAATTACCTAAAATGTTTAATATTGTGCGGAAGGTGTCCCTTCCTGCAAAAAAACAATCATCCCTGCAACGCAGGCCCACTTGCACCATGGTGCAAGGGTGTCTGTGTTTGTGGCTGGCAGCTTAATTGATCACCAGTGCAAATGTAAAAACATGAGTGTGACATATCTCACGAAAGATGGTGCTTTCTGGGTAAATACATTTGAAGGAGCATGGTGTTAACATTTCGTCCTTAATGCGACTTTTCCATTCCCTTGTGAAGATGCCTCTAAGTTTTGTGCTCATTATGTTCACAGTGTAAATGTACACCTTTCACTGAGCAACGTACCACATTTTTGTCTTGTAGGTGGTCCACAGCCATGCACACTGGGAGAGTTGGACACCTTTCTGGATCCTAATGCCAATGGTGAGTGTCACCTCATTGAAACTGACAACTCTTTGGTCAGAGTATTTCCCCATACATGCTTTGTTTGGAGACATGCCAGAAGCATCCTCATTTTAGGTAGCACAGCTGCACCTCATACGTACATGGAAGACCACTGTAGGTCATAGTCCAATGTGCCCATGGATGACTACATTTAGCTGGCCCTCATTTATGATGTGTTGATCCAGGGCTGCGCTACCCTGCATCAACACATCATAATTGATGTACCCACTGATTGATTGATTGATTGATGCACCCATTATTTGTAATACATATATTGTCTAATCAATGACAACATGATACATGACAATAGTTGAATCTGAAATAGATGATCAAACCAGTTACCTACTGAACACAGATTGAAGACAGAAAACATTTATTGGTCTGGACATGGCATTTTTTGATATGTCACTCATAACCCACACTTATCAACAGACATGCTACAGCACATCTGATGTAGACATGTGCTAAAAGACAAGGGGACAGTGACCATCGGCCCCTGAAAGTTTCAATCCAAGCATTTCCACACAAAACGATGCCTAATCTTGTTGGCAGGCATGCATGCAATACAATAAACTTAAAAAGATTTAAGTTGTCCCTAGAAAACTCTGGAGAAGTGCTCCTGGCGATGAAATCACTGCTATATGAGCTCAAGTATCCCACCAATGCCCCGACTAGTATATGGGAAAATTTCACTGCATCGGTGGCAAATTCCTTCTCAACCTTAGCCAGATACTCCCCTCTCAATGATCCAACCAATCTGAAACTACCCAAAAAATCTGTAAGCAAACTTCTAAGATCATCGAGGCTTTGCCCCGGAGATGAGAACCTAAACCACCAACTTCGCAAAAGAAAGGCCAAAATCAAAAAACTCAAGTGGGACATTAACAGGTCCAAGGAAAACCATTTTTGGACAAAACACTACCACGACTCCAAAGCAATGAATAGTGTGTGCTTCTGGTCTACCATCAACAAAATTCTACAACCAGTGCATGGAGGCTTAACATCATACATCACAGAGAATTCATGGACAACCTTTCAAGAATCTCATTTCCATCATCAAACACCTGGGCTACAAGTAATCCTGGATAATAAACTAGCTCCTTCTACTCAAACCGCGAGGAATTCAGAGGGAGACGAAAACGGAACCGAGGTATTATTGATTTAGAAGCAAATTTCCAAAGGGATGGAAAGAAGGAGCACCGGGGACAAATGGGATTCCACCAGCTCTCTTCAAACAAGACCCGGAATATTGATCAGAAACATTGGCCCCCCTTTTCTATACCATCAGATAGTCCGGGCTCTTACCCGCATCATGGAAGGGCTCCATATGATAAATTTATAAGGCCGGTGACAAAACCTCACCAAAAAACTATTGTCTATTTGCACTACTAGACGTAGAGGCAAAATACTTTGCCAGCATTTTACTGACAGAGCTCCAGCACTGGGCAAAAGCGAATGAAATAATCCTCCCCCCACCAAACAGGGTTTTGCAAAAGACACTGGAATAACAACTAACATACTAACTATGTCACTACTTATCGACAAGGCAAAACTATCTAAACAAGCAATACACTTTTGCTTTATTGACTTCAAGGCAGCCTTCGATAATGTCAATCGAGCAATACTGTGGAGAAAATTGGCACTCTGGGGAATCCCTTCATCTCTTTTGAACCTCCTAATACATCTCCACATCAACACCTGGATACAGGTCAAACTAGACAATGGCACCCATCTCTCAATTCATATACCAACCACCAAAGGACTCAAACAGGGATATGCACTTGCACCAACACTGTTTAACATCTATACACCAGATATGACATCAGCTCTTAGCACCTGCAACGCGCACGCTCCACGACTTGACAGTAAAGCCATCTACATCATTTCATATGTGGATGACGTTGTCCTGGCAAGCTACACTCAAGTTGGCCTGTAACGTTTACTCAAAAAAATGCATGAGTACGCAGTCGAAAATCACCTAGAAGTGAACATAAATAAAACAAAACCCTGACTATCAATGGGAAACTACGGTCCCACTCCTAGTTCTTGAAAAAAAAATTGTGAAAACCCCCGCTTATAAAAACCTAGGGGTGATCATTGATGAGGGTGGCCAGTTCACAATCAACTCGAGGCCATCAAGAGGAAAGGGATGGCAATAGGGACAACACTAAGGCAATTAAAAACAAAGCTTACAGGGCCTATTATTTCCCCTCTGATCCGGGTAGCACAATCTAAAATTCTACCTTCTATTACTTATGGCAGCAAAACTCTGAGGGGCAGGGATGCCAAACTGCTGGATATCACCATTGCCAAAGCGTATAGAGCTATCTTCTGTTTCACCTGCACAGATTCGACTAGAGTTTGGCCTAACTAAACAACTTGTTGCAGGGCAAGGATCCTATATCAAGTGTTGGAACAGAATTAAGATCTCTGGCAAGAACTGTGTAGCACATCCATCTCACTGGCTAAAAAATACTTGGAGGATTCACTCGCCACTACTAGATCAGTCGACCTAAGGGAAACCCAAACTACCCATTCGCTCTTTAAGTAAGTAGTAAACAAGGTAATCAAGAAGATGTCTCTTGCTGATGTCAAAGCAGCTTTTGCCCATAGGAGCCATGCCTGGATGACACTGAGCGGCTACAAACTACTCCACCCTCAGGCATACTTCAAATTGGGGTACTCAAGGAAGACCAAAGAACAATTTTTAAAATACAGGCTAGTAATCCTGCCAACTACATTGCACCTTCCTCTCTGGCAGAGAGAGAAATATGGAAACTCATGCGGGCTAAGTGGGAATGGTATTGAGGACATGGAACTCCTAATATGCTCCTGCACCAAATTAAAAAAGGAAAGGGTCAGACTACTTTAAGGGAATTTTAATTACAGAGGGATCCGAACTCGGAGACCGGCTGTGCTTGCATGCTTCGACCCCAAGGACCAGCAGCTAAATGGGAAGCTAGTAAAAATTCCTGTTATTAGTAGAATCTAAGCAAGCATCAGCTGCACCCCGTGCAAACGCAAAGAATACCTAAGGATTTTAGCCTATGCAACTGCAATCTGTGAGCATAGATATTGGAACATCTTCAGTATAATCCGAACAAGGGCACCTTTTACACTAAAGACTTTTTAGTTTTAGAAATGTATTCAACCTGTTTTAATCTGTATGACTTTTATTAATGTGTATTTTTGTAACGTTTTTAAATAATCAAAACAATAAAAAAAATTACTTACTTAAGAGAACTTTGTGTTGTCATATAGAATACATACAACACAACAACCACAAGGCTTACAATAACTTACATGAACCCTATTACCATTTGCATCATCTTGAATGATTGTCAGCATAGAGCACAATCATGCCAATCCTGGCATTCAGCTGTATTTCGGCCCATTTAAAAAGTGTGGTCAGCAACATGAATAAGCATGTGTGAAACTTTAAGGTCACAATAGTTAGTGGCAACCTTGTTTAGATGCCACATATATAACTTTGTTGTGGCATAAGTGCCATGTAAGTTTCAGCTTAGTTGTGTTCTACCCAGGGCCGGACTGGGAACCAGAACCGGCCCTGGCAAAGTGCTCAGCCGGCCCCCCTCCGGGAGGAGAGGGGAGGAGGGAGAGGTGCGACCGCGCTCTGTGCCAGGGCCGGTTTTCTGCCGTTTTTGTTACAGGGCCGTTTTTGCAGCATAACGGCCCTGTAACAAAAACGGCCCCCAGGGGCCCCAAACTGGCCCCCAACCATGCGGCCCACCGGAGGATTGCCCGGTGCCCGCAACGGCCAGTCCGGGCCTGGTTCTACCCTTGGTCTAGGTTGCTCACAGTTCTAATCCTGCTATTTAGTGACCAGATCATCACTCTGGGTATTGCAAAATGCTGTAATCTGAACAGTACTGACAGAGGAGATTTCGGGAAAAATGGTAGGCTTGACATAAGGAACAACATTTTACAGCAGGTAAATTATGTAGTGCCCATATCTTATGGTTTCGGGGCTTACCTTGTCCACAAAAATAAGTACTGTGCACGCATCCTTATCAACTAAAGAGCAGAAATGCATCACATCAATGAGATATAGTGAATTACTGCCATTTTCACCAGCACACAATGGTCTGCCATGCACCAACACAGGCACCCTTGTAGCATGGTGCAAGAAGGCCTGCGTTAGCACTTAACTGCTATATGTATGTTTGGTGGTTGGACAGGCATGCACCAGATCTAGTTGATATTATACTTTCCAGCCATTCTTTATGATTCAGAGCTGCACAGTTAGATTCCTTGTGGCACTGCCCAGCACCTAATTCACAATTAATACTCACAAAATACAAGAGGGCTTATTTATAAGCCCCTTGCGTCGGTGGTGCGTCACTTTTTGTGACACTCCATTGGTGCAGGTTCCTGTTCCATATTTGCCAGCAGTACTAAGACATTTTTTTGACTTAATGTTGCCTTGTTAATATTGTTCCCTTATCACAGTTTTCTGTGTTAAAGGGGCATGCTGGGGGTGTTACCAGCAACATCCATGGCTTTTTGACACTGCCCCAGATTTACAAGAAATCGTATGTCTGAGACAGTCCAAAAATATACGCCTCCCAGGGAGGTGCAATGGAGGCACAACGAGGAGAAATATGTTTATTTCTCCTTGTTTTTCCTTTTTCCATATGTGAATTTGAATTTGAATTTAAAATATTTATATAGCGCAACATTCACCATGCGGTTTCTTGGCGCTGTGGAGGCAAATTTAGCAGTAGGAACGAAAAACTGGAAAAGGGAAATCAGTTTACATTAAGAAAAGCCTGAGTGAACAGAAAGGTCTTAAGATCTTTTCGGAAGATGGAATAGTGTGTGGCCAGACGTAGGTGATCGGGGAGGGAGTTCCAGAAGGATGGGGCTAGGAATGAGAAATCGGCTCCGCCCCATTTCTTACGTCTGTACCGGGGAACCTGAAGGAGTGATTGAGTAGATGAGCGGAGCTCAAGAACAGGGGTATACTCTTTTAACAAAGAAGAGATGAAGGCAGGGGCAGTGCCCTGGCGCGCCTGAAAAACCATGCAGCCTGTTTTAAAGAGGGATCGCTCCCTGACAGGCAGCCAGTGTAGTGCCTTCAAAAGGGGAGTAGAGTGATGGGAACGGGGGAGGCCATACACTAATCTGGCCGCCTGGTTTTGAACCAGCTGGAGCTTCCGCAGACTATACGCTGGGATGCCATTGTAGAGGGCATTGGCGTAGTCCAGCCGGGAGATAACCAGAGCGGACATGATTAACTTAAGTGCAAGGGGAGAGAAGAAACGAGAAACAGAGCGAATAGTTCGAAGAACAAGAAAGCAGGAAGAGACAACAGAGCTGATTTGTGAGTGAAGGTTGAGCTGATTATTAAGTTTGATGCCCAGAGTCTTAACTGAAGGAGAAGGTGTGGGAGAAGATCCTAAAGAAGAGGGCCAAAAGGAAGAGTTCCAGGGACTGGAGGAACCACCCGTAAGGACCAGTTCTGTTTTGTCAGGGTTCAACTTCAGATAGTTGTGGTTCATCCAGTCCCTGATGAAAATCATAATAGACTGAAAATTAGAAATAGAGGGAGAAGAGGAAGACAGATTAAAGATGAGCTGGAGGTCATCTGCATAATTATAAACAGTGACCTCCAGTTGCTGAAGTCCAAAGATCAGAGGATAGATGTAGAGATTAAACAAAAGGGGGGAAAGAGAAGAACCTTGGGGAACACCACATGTGACTTTGAGTTGGGTGCCCGAAAAGTCCCCTAGCCAGACCGCCTGGGTGCGGTCCCTCAGGAAGGACGATAGCCAGACCAGGGCTGAGCCCTCGACACCCGCCGCTCCGACACGGGAAAGTAAGATGGAATGATCCACCGTATCGAAAGCGGCGGAGAGATCGAGGAGCACCAGAGCCTGGCGGCTATTTTGGTCCATGCCCTTCCTGAGGTTATTGAGGACCAACACCACGACGGACTCGGTGGAATGCCTAGGCCGGAAGCCTGCCTGGCGGGACGCTAGGCCCCCATTGGCTTCCACATGGGCACTGAAGACCGATGTTACATGTCGCTCCAGCACATTGCCCAGATAGGGCAAGAGAGAGATGGGACGATAATTAGCTGGAGCAGAGGGGTCCGCGCCAGCCTTCTTAAGGATGGGCACTATGGTGGCAGCTTTGAGTGCTGGAATTACCACCCCCTGAGCCAGTGAGCTGTTGAGAAGGGAGATTGGCAACTTAGGGCAAACGGAGTAGATTTGTTGCAAAATATGGGCTGGACAGATGTCCGCCGGGGAACCAGACTTTACTTTGGGAAGTATTGTAAAAAACACTTCTTCGGTAAGCGGAGGGATAGAAGAAAGACAATGGTGAACAGTAGGAGGAGAAGGCTCAGAGAAAGTGGGGGAAGGAAGTGGGATATTGGCTTTGATATTGCCAATTTTTTCTAAAAAGTAAACATTCAGGGAGTCACAGAGGGATTGAGTAGGAGGGGGCTTAAGGGTGGCCCTGTCAGAATAGGCCAGGTCCTGAACGATGGAAAAATTCTCCTTAGATTTGTTCTCCGCCATCAGAATTTTTGCTGAGAAATGCATTCTGTAGCACACTAGAGAGAGGAAAAAGCCTATTGTGATTGTTTTTGTGTAGGAGGGTTTCCCTTCATGCACAAAATAATCTTACCCGCAACGCAGGCACCCTTGCACCATGGTGCCAAGGTGCCTGCATTGGGGCAGAGATACCCATTGTGCACCAGCGCTTGGGAAAAGGAAAGGAATGCACCGTACCTGATAGATATGGTGCTTTCCTGCCCTTTTCTTTTGCCATAGGGCAGTGCAGCAGGGAGGCCTTCGTCACTGCCCTGCATCGAAAACTCATAAATGAGGCCAAAATGGCCTCATTTATCAGGCCCCTGTGGCACATTTTTGCTACCAGAACGTCATTTGTTGTACGTTCTGGTGGTGCAATGTGCCACAGCATATTTACAAGGCCATGTAAAGGCACTTTATGTGGCTTTTCATGGCTTTGTAAATAACATGTGCCCCTTTCACAACACTGAGTGAAAAGGGCGTTCCATTGGAGTTGCTGTCATGCAACACCCATGGAATCTGACACATTTCCAGATTTACAAGAAATTGTAAGCCTGGGAATGTGTCAGAATCTAAAGTCACCCCAGGGGTAGCGTTAGGGAGGTGCAACGAGGAGAAATGTTTTCATTTCTCCTCTTTTTTTCCTTTTTCTCTCTGTGCTGCAAGAAATCGCCTGAATTAATTGATTTTGTGCAGGAAGGTCTCCCTTCCTGCACAAAATCAATCAGCCATCAACACAAGCACCCTTGCACCATGGTACAAGGATGCCTATGCTTGTGCATGACAGTCCACTGTGTGCCAGGTCAGGGGGAAAGGACAGGAATGCATTGTATGTCATAGCTACGGCACATTCCTGCCCTCATGTTTTGATGTAGGGCAGCGCAGTAAGATTCCTTGTGGCGCTGCCCTACATCAAAACCTCATAAATGAGGCCCAAATGTTTTTTCCCATTGTTTTTCATCTAGCTCAAACCCTATATCCCTTTCCAATTGTGCACATATCTTTCCAGCATTCTCTTCCGATCCCTTACAAAGCTCTCCGTACCAATAAGTCAAGTTTATTTTTATTTTATTTTCCCTCAAAATCTGCCTAAATAGGTTCCAAGAGGAGCCAATTTCCACCCGGGCAGTTTATGAAACATGGCCCTAATTTTGAAATAGAGAAAAACTCTCCAGATGTACGAACCCTTTTTGCGAACGAGTGATCGTCCCATTTGCGACTCACAAAATAGCGTTTGTGACTCACTGCCATGTACTATTGCTCTGCGGCCGCAAAACACTTGCAGTTTAACACCTACTGGAAGATTTAGCACTGACCAACGCACAAATTTTACATTTGGTTCTGCAGGCAACTGTTCAGTTATTGACTATAGCGTAATTCATGGGTCAAATTTCCATCTGTGCTCTGATTTTCAATTAATGAAAATGTCGTTGAGTAACCATGACCCTCAGAAAATTACTCTAGCCTTGGGAATCAGCGTACACAACAACAACAATGAAAAAAGGCTCTAAGATAGTACTGAGTTATGGCAGAGGAGCACAATCTAGAATTATAACATTTCAGTTCGCCTAACTCAAATCTGGACTTAATACACAGTCCTGAAAGTGACGACAGCAATTCTTTCCTTATCTCCCCTGGCCAACATGCATCTGCAATTCGATAGGTCTCGCAAATACTCAAGTTTGAGCTATTAGCATTGTAAATGACAATGCTTTTTATTTATATTTTGACTTTTAAAACATAAATAAAAGGCAATGTCATTTACATTGCCAATAGCTTAAAATTCTGCAAATTAAAGACCTACTGCATTCCAAAGGCTTAAAAGCATCGCTGAGTCATCCCCTTCTGTCTCCCACGACCCTTGAAGAGCTCCCTGTTTGCTACGAGTTAAATGAATAAGCTGGCGGTCACAACTGTGCACAAGAGATTCTCCTGCAGTAAGGGAAACACATAAAAAAGAATTGTGCTTACAGACTAAAGAAGACGCACTGTGTAACAACCAAAGTAAAAGGACCAGTCCTCATGGGTTGTTACAAATGAAGACAAGGCGGTACTAGGGAGGGACTAACAAGCTTAATAACAAATCAGAAGCCAGAATTTACTAAGAAAAATGACTACAGCCAATGAGAAATATGGGCTGAGAGTGGGCGGGGCTTCACGAAAATACTCCAATACAGTATGGCTCGCAGAGCAGTGCATGTGCTGTCCTGGCGTGACCTAAAAACTGGATCGAGAGATGGGATGCATTATGGTCTACAATTGTTTACTTTCAGACGTGAGTCGTAAAAGATGGGTCCAAAAATACAATCATGTTGACAGACTGTATGGGAACTAAAGAATTATATAGGAAAATGTAACAAGCCTTAAAATAGACAAAGTCTACCTCTGAATATATAACAAGGCAACACTACAAAACAATAATCTACCAAAAAAGAGTTAAATATCAGGCCGAAAACTGGTTTACTGGTTTACAGACACAATTAAAACCAGGAATAATCATAAATGGTGGTCGTTAATAGCATCAGGCCTACAGAAACACAGTTATAACTCTAAGTATATTACACCATGTGGCACATGGGAATCCTTCCTTGCATCTCTTAACGGCTGCACCCATGGAAGTCATTTGGGAGTAGTCAGGGGTCACAGATGTGACCTCTAGCTTGTTCCATGCTACTCCTGGCACTTCCTTTGACTCCCTGGTCTGAGAGGAGGCATTTGCACCCTAATCTTCCAATTAAGTGTCAGAAGCCAGGGTCTCAATATCTAGCTAAAACTACCAGGAAATCCTTAACTTCCTACAATGAAACCCTTAGCTGCAATCCCTAAGATGCCGGGTAAACTGCTTATTGAAAAGAGGATAAAACTGGTATCATATGAAAGGGATTTACTTGCTTCAAAAAAACATTTCCATTATACATATGCAACTTTTGCAAATAAGAGACAACCCTATTTGGGTTCCAAATTAAATACGTGGGTAAAAAAAGCTTTTTATGTCCACTTATACAAGATTTGAGAAATACATCTCTGAAACCCCTTTTCCAACAAGCATGCACAAGGACACATAGAGATGCTATGATGTTCTGATAAATGCATTGGGTGTCCTACTACATTTATTTACTTTGGTAGATTTGTGACTGAAGGCCAATTTGACTTCCCAAGTATAGAAGGTAAACGGGTTCCATTGCTGTCTTATGCAGACAATATAGTGTTGATGTCCTTAACAGCCAATAGCTTCCAAAAGTGTTTGAACTCATTTACTGAATTTATGATGGAATTGGATTTACAGGTCAATTTCAGTACATCATTTATTATGGTATGCAGTCCTAATTTGACAAAAACAAGGACATTTACTGTAAAGGAAAAAACTATTAATAAGGTGCCGAATTTTACCTATTTGGGGAATGTATTTAATAATAAATTAAATTGGAATAATCCAGTTGTGAGTAGGAGTCAATATACTAGTAGAATAACTGAGGGGCTTTTTTGCTTTGCTGGTAAACTCGGACATGAGCCTGTAGCAGAAATGTTAGCATTATATAAATCGAAATGTCTGTCAGTAGCCACCTTTGGCACAGGAGTTTGGGGGTACCATAAATGTTCCCAGATCTAGAATCTAGAGAACACAATTTTCTCCTAGCAGTTCTTTACATTTTTTTGTCACTCTGAAAGTGGGTCTGGATTATGTAAAAGATGGGATAAATATTGCCCCATTGATTCTATGGGGGATAATCTGGACCTCAGAGGACTTATTGTTTTCAAGAAGTATCCTAAGTGATTGTATGAATCTTGATAGCACAATGTCAATCCCTTGGCTACATTATATCAAAGATACCTGTCATAAAATTGGCTTGGAAAATTACTATGATATCCCAGAGGGAATCCAACAAAACATGAAACAGGTTATAAAAAAAGCTTTTTGTACTAAAAACTGTATTTCTAACCCAAATCATGGATTACTAGATTGTATGTTTCCAAGCCAACTGCAAGTTTACGTGTCTTTTACCATGAATGTTCAATCACATTTCCTACTGACCAGATTCTGTGTCTGCACATTACACTTTCTTGCTGCTTTCCCAAAACGGGCAGGTTGGTGTGAGAGACTAACCCCCTGTAATAATTTAGCCCAGCAGAGCACAATCCACTTTATGTTGTTTTGCACACTTTATAAAGACCCAAGGGCACGTTTTATCAAGCCCATTTTTATAGAAATCCGTCCCTGCTCCTATCAGGAGGGTTTTAATCATTTGCTGTCATTATCTACTGCAGTCATCTACGGTGCTGTGCTCAACTTTATTAGAACTGCACTTTCAATCAGGAAACATTATGAATCGTAAAATGAATCGTAAAATGAACTTATATTTTTAGTGATTTTAGGGGTTTTTCATATCTTACATAAATAGCTTGTAGAACAGTAGGAGGCTTTCTTCAGACTCTCAAAATCTGTGCTGGGATAAGATGATCTAGGAGAAGAAAATAGGTGTACCGCATATTTAATCTTAGCACAAAATGTTTTCAAATGCATATTAAGTCATGTTATTTTTATGTTTTTAATGTATGAATATACATTCTGTGATTTTAGGGGTTTTTAATATCTTGCATAAATATGTTAGTATGAACGTTAGTATGTTTTTCTTGAAACTTCTAGATTTAGTAATGGAATAATATGACCTAGGATTAGGAAATAGATGTACTGTATGTTTAATTTTTGTACAAAATTTCCCTATGTATATTTTGTCTTGCTTTTTTAATGTATGTATGCAAACTTTTATGATTTAACCGAATCGAATAAAGTTATTTGAACCTGAACCTGACTGAAGGCCCTGAAATTAACTATATTATCTGTAATGGACTTTACGATTATGAATTTTAATTGATGATTGGTTGCAATTTTGAGGTTGTTTTGTCATTATTTAAGTCATTGCATTGTATTGATTTATATATATATATTACAAAATACATGTTGTCTACCTATCTTCCATTGGCCAAAAATTACTATTAAACACTTCCATCAGTTCCTAAGAATACAAAACCCCTAAATACCTTTTTGGGTCTTCTCTATAATTCTCCCTCAAGGCAAAGGGAAGGGTTTCTGCAAAGGGAAGGGTTTCTGCATTCATGTTAAAAAGAGGCACTCTGTTTGACCTCGTTGATTTAGTAGCCCCACAGGCTCATAAAAGCTTTTATAGTTTTTTTAGTTTACAAAGTGTTGAACCTGGCACTTTCTGCATGGTCATCCCTAAACTTTTTGGGCCTGATTCACAAAGGGCCTCTGCGCTCGTGCTGAAGGAACAAAGTCGTGGGGAAGTCTCCGCACTTGGGGCAGAATCTCCACAATGTGAATTCTTATTGCAGAGATTCCGCGCTAGTGTGGAGACTCCACCCAGACTGCGGGGCAGTGTGGAGGCCCTTTGTGAATTAGGTCCAAAAATTCTAAATCAGGTCCTATGTCTTTCTTCTCCTATTTATTTTTTGCTTAATTCGTTTTTGTTGGCTTTAGGACTCTGTGTACTTAACCACAGTTAACCAGTGCTGAAGTGTTTGTGCTCTCTCCTTAAAACATTGTAGAATTGGCTCATACTCAATTGGCATATTTAATTTTTAAAAAGTCCCTATAAAAGTGGTTCTACATATGCCCTTGGCCTGTAACTTAAATGCTACAAGTGGGTCGGTAGCACTTATTTTGCCTCCCCTTTAATTAGTCCTTTAGTTTAAACATGTCTCTGGCCTGTCATTGCAAAGCCTGTGTGTGCAGTTTAAACCGCCATTTTAACCTGGCAAAAATATCCTTTTGCAGGACCATAACTTTCTTTTTAGCACAAATATCACCCCTAAGGCAAGCCATGGACTGCTTAGAAGGCAGGGTACAATATATGTTAAAGGTTGGATTTGTACTTTTATGTTTTACATGTCCTCGTAGTGAAAAACTCTTACATTTGTTTCCCACTACTGCAAGGCCTCAGCCTCACCAGATCTCTGAATCCATGTATCACTTCAGCTGCACAAAGCATCTTCAATACTGAGCCAACAAACGTTCTGCAAACCAGGATTGAAGGTATTTTTGCTCAGCAAGTCTAACTGGTTCCCTGTAGCTGACTCGTGCTCCATGGCTGTTGGCCTGAACTTGTGATTTTGTCCTGGTCTGACGAAACAAGATATCTATAGTTTGCACTTTACAAATCTTGGCAATATTTCTACCAGAAACTTTACAATTCAATATCTCCAGTTCTAATAATTGGAGTCTTGTCATTTTGGTGTTGTTTAAATTAAGCTCAATTTTTCTCACTTGGTAGGGTATCCTTTTTTGTGTATTGTTTTCAATGTTTTACTGTTTGAAGTGTTTTACACATTGCCATCAAGGTTAAGTCTGACTGCTTTGTACCAAGCTATCAAGAGGAGTGAGCATGGTTTAATCTAGGGTTTTCTTGTGCCTTACCCTGACAGGAATTGCGGTTGCTTCTTTACCAGAGGTCCCAACCCAGTCAATCAACAACCCAATGTCTTACACAAAGCATTCTTAATATTGCTTGATATTGGGTTAAAGAGAGAGACATGACATCTGTGCAGAGCTTTAATTTTAGATATGGAAGGCAGAGAGATACAATGCTTGGGTTAAGGCAAATATATTGTGCCAGTGGTCTAATAAACAGGGCAAATAATAACAGAGAAACAGGGCAACTTTGACAAGTGTCCCCCTCAAATACATTTGGCCTGCTGGAGAATTATTAATTACGAAATGTGCCAAGGCTCCTTGACATAATAACTGAATGGAACTTGTAAACTGAGTAGGAAACTGAATTGTATCCAAAATTTTGAAAGAGCACCTCCAGTCTATGAGATCAAAGGGCTTCTCAGCATCTATCATCAGGATCTCAGATGGGATAGAATTTGCCATTACCAAATCGATAAACTAATTCATAAAATGTGTGCTAGCTTAGAGAGTACCCAATATTAAAACCATTTTTATCCCTGGAAATATGAAAGAGGGCTGCTTCATCTATTTAATCAGATAAAAGTTTTGTATATTTATTATAATCATCACTTAATAAAGTTATTGTTCTGTATTACCTCGGATCTGTTGGCTTTTAAAAATACATTAAGGCCCCTTTCCGAAAAGAATCCAGGACCAACCCCCCTGTGAGTAAAAACCTTATAAAAGACTGGACCAAACCCATCCTTCCCTGGGGCTTTAACAAATAGGAAGCTACCTTATGCTATCTCACACCTCCTTCTCCGTTATTGACTCTAATGAAATAGAGACAGCTTTGCCCGTCAGAGCAGGCAGCTGTAAGTCCTTCAGAAAATCAGCAAATTGCTGCTCCCGCGAAGCTCCCAGCTTGTTCATTCTTGTACAGTTTCAAATAATACTCAAAAAAATGATTTCCTCCCCTTTAACTTTTCTGTGTTTTGGCTAGTATGGGGTATTGCCACATATCATTCGCTGTCTAAAATTGGCAGGGAGTGTTTTCTTAATGTGCCCTTTTTTCATCATAATAGCCATTCCCATTGAAGTAGATTTAACTGAGGAGAAAAGGCCCTCCCAGTGATGCAGGTGCTTCATTGTATTCACCTCTTTACCCTTGATCTAATGAGCTTCTTGTTGCATGATTCACTGACAAACTTCCTATTGCTAAATGTATAGTTTCCAAAATATGGTGAATCTGTGCTGCCCCTTTAAAACAGTTTGCCTCACTATTCTGCAAAACCCTTAGATATCTAAACAGGCTTTCATTCTGAACAACAAAAGCCCAAATCCTTGCCCACCTGTACCTTTCCCAGCCTCCCCAATGTTCACACCTCCCACTCTCCTCTCCCTACCAGTTGTGACCCCCAGTAACCACCCTTCCCAGCCCTACAAACATCTCATACCTCACAAGGAGCACCTTGCCCTCAATTACAAAGTTCCTTAACATGTTATGCATAAGTTGATTCGGCACCCATGATGGCTTCACCTATCGGGCCCCCACAAAGTACATTTCTTATCCAGAGTATCAAAGTTCCAGCCCTCCTCAAAGTCAAACCCTATCTACTTTCATAAAAAATTCCCTAGTTTCCTGTATAGCTGAAAAAACCTGAACTCTACCCTCATATAATATTTTTAACTTTGCTGGTTTAGTAAGTTGGAATTGCACCCCCTATCTTTGCGCTCACTTCTCATTTCTTTGAACTCCCACCAGCGACGGAAAGTCTCACAGGAGGCATCTGGATAGATTTGAAAGGAAAAATCTCTCTCCACATTATACATTATGTATCCAGCCTTTTGTAGGACCCTCTCATGTATCCTGTATTACTGAAATTGGACCAGCATAGTCCAAGGCTTTTCCCCAACCTTAGGTAGTGTTCCAAGGAGTATCCTATGCACTCTGGCAATTGACTAGTCTAAAACAGGTTCATTGAGCATTTAAGTTGTGTTTCAAAAAGAAACTGCCTCCGTCATCTCTGATTCCCTTTTCCACTGCTCAGGAATTCCAAATTAGAGCAGGTAAACCTGCAAGAGCGATTCTCCAGATCTTCCAGCTTCACGTTTAGCTTCTTTCTGTATTGTTTGAATCAACTTAGTCTGAAAGAGATCATATCCTGCAGAGCTGACACACTTTGCTTTACTTCTATTTGACAGTCACTCAGATCTGAGATTTTGGCTTCTAACAAATCTCGCTTCCAGTTTGCCAATGAGATTCTCTTGGCTATTTTGATCTCTTGAACTTCTTTCAGTATGAGCTGAAGCAGGGCAAAGATTTCCCCCTGCTTCTCCGCATTATTTCAGATCTCCCCTCTTGTGAAGCTCTGAGGATGGTAGTGTCAGCTGTACCAGGTTCTCTTGCCTGTTTACTAGGTATGTCCCTGCAAGCTCCTGGTGGATGGATGGGAGTAGGCATCAGTGCGCCGAACACTGCTGCTGCTCTCCTCCTCCATAACAGCTGGTTGATAGTTGGGCAGCTGAGATTTGGGGACCATTCCCTCTTTCCCTTGGTCTGATATTGCCTTCTCAATATGGATCTGCTGGGCAGAATGTGACTCTTTCCACCACCCCCCACCCCAACACTTTTCCAGTTTTTAAAAAAATCGGGTATTGACCCCCCACTCAGGGTGACTTTCTGTGCCGCCTTGGGGCTGACCCTCCGGAGGATGGATGGGAGCTAATATGAGCTCTGTACTTTGCTGGCTCTTGATCTCTTACCCCACTGTCTGGCATTTGCAGACTTGTCTTTGCATCTTTCAAGCCTAATGCCTAAGGCAGCGATATCTTCAATGTCATCTGCTCCTTGATCACAGTGGTAGGGTCCTCTATTGTGAACACCATTTCCCCCACTTTACCATTGACTGACTTGTTATCACTGAGCACCATGGTCTTCAAATCCCTAGGGTAGTTCAGCTGAAACTTTTAATAGAGAAGAAAGACTAATTTGCCTCTCTGATTTAGCCCCAGCAAATGCTGACTTTTCTCTTTAGAGAGAGAGCTGGCTTGATAAGGCTTCATTTTCTTCATTGAGGAGTTCCTCTTTCACACATTTCTGGCATCCTCTGCTCCGAATATCAATATATTAGACTGACTCACTTGGTTTGTTTAGCACCTGATCTAGTGCATCATCACCATATCCCTAGCTTTTGCCACCTGCCAACCCCTGGTTGCCCCATAGCACCTGGCACCTGTAAACCTCTTTTTGAGGAAGAATAACAGTGTATATCACCTTATATTAGCCAATCACAGAATGCTCACCGAGATAAGGGCAGTGAACCCAAAGCCACCAGGGAGCCACAGGGAGGGAACTCCCCTTGAAATCTTAACCACATTGTAACTTTTTAGGGGGGCAGTAGGTGCATGAGCAAAGCAAAAATTGGAGGCACAGCAACAGTCTCAGCAGCTTTCGAAGAAAGTTTGGACCTCCTAATTTTGTGCCCATACTTATAAGAATATTGAGAAATGCTAGCTTTTGAAGCAGTTGTGAAAGAAAAAAATAAGAGTCTCTTAATTTTGGTCTGTGAGCATAAGAGATCAAACATTTCAAGAGTACCTATGGAGAGACAGGGGACAATTCTTCAGCAGATCTCCTTTCCTCGTAGCCCCCATTGCCATGCCTCTCTCCTCCCATGAGGTATCAACTTTGTTGACTACAGCTGACAGCAGCCATGCTTGTGGGTCCCCTCATAGTTTCTTCCACACTTACTCCAGGGAAGCTGGGAGTGGCCTGTGCACTACACCAGTTTTAGGTTAACCTGCAGTCACAGATCCCTGCAGCAGACTGCTGCAGTCCCACCATGGGAGAGTGGTTGACTGTCAAAGTCGCCATGACTGGATCCTGCTCAGGTGCACAACCTGTCGCAAACTACTTCTTCAGTCATTCCGTGTAGTGTTAAATTCAGTTTTAAATTCCTCACCTTGAGTGTTATCCTCAGTTTTGAATGCAAATGATAGATTATTGTGTCTCCCTAAATGTTACATTAATCTGGAGTTTTGACTTCCTTTCTAGTATTGTGTCCAGTTCTGAGACATTACTTCCAGTATTGTTTCTTTTTCTGAAGGTGTCTCATGACATAAAATACCTACTCCCTAAAACATTATTTAAGAACAGTGTCCCACAATGAGGGCAATATCTGCAGTGATCAATACAATAAGGGCCTGGCTAAAGGAGAGTCAATCATTTTTCACTCTTAGGACAGACTTCTGACGTGGGGATATCTACCTCCAACCAATCTCTGGCAACATGTCCAGTTTACTACAGTCCCAGGACCCCCAATTCAGAATAGCTTAAAAAGAAGATCTGCTATCAGTCAATCCACAAATATATATCCTACCCCACATCAAGTGAGTGAACAACACTTACAGAAAATAAGTGAAAGAGTGATGTGGCACCTCACGTATGCAACACCAGGGTGGCTACCGGCAGGTTTTCCCCAGTATGCCTACGTATATCATCATCGGTTGCCCACTCACAGAAACAACAAAATAGTGCCCAATAGAGAGAAAGGAGTCACCTGTCCCAAAATAAAGAACCCCGTGATTTGCACAGAACCATGTGTTCCATGCTATTTAAAATTGAGTTAAGACTCACTGTAGGGTCGCCCTCTTTATTCACAATTTTAAGCTTACTCAGGTTAAAAGCACTGCATATCTACAGTGGCCAGTTCAAGATACCTTGTATGAAGGAATGAGTCCATTTCAGAGCCCTCATCTACAGCACTGTGTCAATCCTAAAAACCTCTCTTCTAGAACTGTGTGTTATTTTGGAAACCCACATTGCATATTGTGCCTCCTGCTACAGCCTCAACTTATAGAGGCTGCATATAGGATTTTGTGCCAAACAAAAGGGGGTTGCTGGAAGTATGGTATCTATTTCCTTTCTAATTATTTTTGATGGTTGTGTGACATATACTGGGTATATGCACAATAAAACTTTGATACAATAAGTTATATTGTTAGAGGATAAAATAAATATTTCTAAAATAGGTGAGTAATAGAATCAAAGTAAACAGAGCTACAGCACCTATTGTGCCACCCAATAAAGTAGTATTGTAAAACAAAGGCTCAGGCGTGCAACTGCAGCCTGTAGTTGAGTTTTGCACTGCCATTTCAACCTGCCAATAGAAACCTTAAGCCATGCCTAATCCGTCCTGTTTAATACTTGCAAGTCATCCCTAAGTCATCCCTAAGGTAGTCCATAAACACTCATAGGGCAGTTTGCATGGTATTCAAAAAGTAGGACTTGCATACTTAGGTTTTACATGTCTTGACAGTGTAAAAGTCCTAAAGTCGCTTTTCACAGTAGCAATGCTATCTCTGCCAATGGGTACCTTATCGTCTTTACTAAGTGCTAAATTTAGTTTGGAAACAGATACAGAAATGCTTCCTCCACACGTGTGAATTGTAATTTAAAATCATCTTTATTGGTAAAGTTGGATTTCAGATTACTATTCTCTAAATGTCACTTTTAGAAAGTTGCCCTTTTCCTTCCTAGACTCCATGTACCTATCAGCCAGTGTCCAGAGTCATGTGACTATTAATGGCCCTCCTGTGGCGTGTTGTGTATTCCTTACAGACATATGGACAAAAGGGCCTTGGATGTGGGGCAGGTTGTTCCTCTCCTGAGCAAGATGGCCTGGATGTTGTATCAGCCTTTCTGAACTTTAAATGGTAGCCTAAGGGTTGTGCCCCCACCTTCCTGACTTCTGAGATTACCTACTCTGTCACTGGTAAATTCAGCTGACAACTGGGCCTGCCTGCTCATTGTTAACTTAGATAGTTTGGAGTCAGAATCAGGAGAAGGGGCAGAACTGACCATAACCAGTCTGAGGGGTGAAGAAGGAGAAGGACACCCACACACAAGCTTCCATAAAAGTGACACCCTCAGAACCTTTCGTCAGAACATTGTTGGACTTGTGGAAGATTCAAAGAAGGACTATACTGCTCTCTGAAGAAGGAAGACTGCAACCTGTTGGCCTTCAGCCCAGGATCTCCAGAAGTGAAATCCTGTTTGAGCTACAGGGGCACAACACAATTCTAGGGACATTCACTGCACCTGCCCAGCTGACCAGGGGCAGTTGAACCTGTATGAGCCCTGCTGCTGATTCTGCTTGAGTGTGTCCTTATCCCCAAAGGTTGCTACCAAGGTCCTGGATCCTTTGTTGGCATTAGTCTGCACTCCTCCTTCTTTAAAACTGTATCCCAGGTTAAAATCGAGAATTTTAGGGCTGTTCATGACTATGAGTGGGCTCCTTGCTGCATATCCCACCCTTGCAAAGTTTTGATGGTACACTGATCTTCATGCCAAATAATGACCTCCTGGCAATGCTAAGTTCCAACAACAACCTTCACCTTATGACAACAACTTCCTTGTGGGCCCTGCCAATACCAAGCACCAGTTGAAGCTCCTCACATGGACTTGGACTTTGAAAATGTAAACTCTGTATCTTTGTCTGACCAATGTTCCATCGCAGTTGGCCTGATTTTGTGACTAGGACCTGGTCCAGCGATATCCTCGAGTGGGCTTTGTGCTTTTACGCAATATTTTTACCTAAACCAATTCAAAATATTACGTTTGGTTCGAATGATTACATTTTTTATTTTTTATTTTATTTATTTATTTATTTCGGCCTCCTTGGCCATAAAAGACACATACATAAAAACACAAGATCATAACAATATACACGTTCAGGTCTTTAAAAAAAGAAATTAAAATGGATTATATCTTTAGGTACAAAATTAATTATGAACATCCTCCTAAAAACATTAACAAAGACACCAAAGCTTCATCTCAGTTATTGTCTAGTTGCTAGACATGTACCAGGTTAGGAGGAATATTTCGAGGAACAGCAAATATTTAACTGCTCAAAGTAATTGGCCAAACTTCCTGCGAACAATGTACACAGAATGAAGAAATCTACTAATGCTAAATACAATGGATTGGGAAGTATTGGTTTTAATAATTCTATATGCCATGATACAAGATCTTGTTCCTAGGAGGGTGCACAAGGGTTAGATCCACCTTTTTCTTGCTTTGGAGTATGCTTGGCAAATAAACAGTATATGGACCTCATCCTCCGTGCAAGAACCTAAGCACATTGAACACTTCCCATGTGTGACGTTTGGACATTCTGGCTTTCCCTTAGACCAACGCTCCAGATTGGAATTTAGCATGTAATTCCCATACCTGAATTTCAGAAATAGAGACTTCGCAAGGGGAGGCTCTATTTCATCTAAAAAAAACTCAAAAGAGGGTTCATCTTTAAAGTTTAAGAACTTTTGGGTTAGAGACCCGATTCTATTTTCATTCACTAACTGATTAATTATGAAGGACCAGAAGGCTCGTTTCACCATGGACTTTGCAAAGGGTGGTTGATTTTCCGGACTCTCCCATAACTGAGACAAGCCCAGAATTGAGAACCATTTTTTAATGTGTCTGAGCCATAAAACAGAATGAAGAGAATCTAGACCCAATATCTCCTGGAGACCTTTCCTATAGTCGATCAATTCTGGGGTAGACCATATCCTTACCCAGAACATTAGTGGTCTAATGGTTATATGGTTGTCAGTTCTCTTAAGGTTCAGATCAAATTGAAGAGGAATCAGCGGTGTACTAGTGGGTACCCTTACATTTACATTTTTGTTGTTTTAGTGTCATTTTATGTCAATGTACTCTATTTGTCTAAATTATTTTGGGATTTTTCTGGTGCTGTGTTTTCATTGTAATACTGCTTGTGTGCAGAATAAATTCTTTACACAGGGCCTTTAAGTTGAACCTGACTCCTTTTGTGCCAGGTTACCAGTGTTAAGCACATGTTTGTTTTGGGTTTTGGAAAGCAACGCTAGATGTCTGGTTGGCTGTTAGAATGTGAGAAGCCTTCAGTGGTTGTTGGTCTCGTGGCCATAGATGGGTTGATGAAAGTCTTGAGTTAGATTGCAAGTTTAATTGTAAACCACATCTCCCCTTCAAAAGCCAAATAAGAGGTGGACAAGATGGTTCTGTATTTGCTGTATTGTAAGTCAGACTGTGGCCTCAAGTCCTACATAGAGATGCCTAGTGTAATCACAAAGTGGAAAAAACTACTTTGCCACTCTAGGCGATCCTGTCAGGAATTGGAGGGAGTAGAGCAATCACATGTAATGTAATGTAATGTATGTATACTTGTAAAGCGCACTGTTACCTCATGAGGAAGACTCATGGCTAAATACTGTCTTAAACATGGAAATTATTAGAGGCACGCAGAATAAACCATTATCAAGGTTGACCATCATGTCTGTGGAACAGTAGATTTAAGATTGTATTGTGCACGCCGTGTGGATGCCCACAAAGTGAGGGGAACTGAGTCCCAATGCCCAAGAAATTAGCTCAGTCTTTGGGACTTTCAAGGAGCTGGAATTCATCCACCACTGTATGACCAACCTTAACTGTTGCTATTCCATGAAAGTCTGAATTTGATGCATTCCTATTGTTGGATTAGTATAACACACCAGGTGTAATAAGCACTGCCTAAGACAATAGGTTTGCCTAAAAGCAAAATGTAAACCAGGCCTATTGGCTTCTCTAATGCTTGTTTAGACGTTGAATTGCAAGAAGTGCTATTATGTGTTGTGGGTTGTGCTATGCTTATGTGTGCGTTTGTGTGTGTTCGATGTGTGTTAGGTTTGCCTCATCCTGTTTACTAGCGCATACATAGAAAATAAGATGCACTGATGGAGGAATGTCTATATAAATATAAGTTGAACGGGTTCTAATCACGGTTCTAGAACCACTCACAAAAAAACAAGCATTGGCTTAGCCAATAGGTCTCGCCTTTGGGACCTTATAAGTGTTGCACCAAGGATATTGTGCTGGATAACTAAACACTTATAAGGTCCCAAAGACGAGACCTATTGGCTGTGCCAAAGCTTGTTAGTTCCAGCCCGTGTAGCATCTCCTCCTCCTTGCTGGGGTGTGGAGGGAGGTAAAAGGTCAGGCATATGGAATGGGGTTACTAACTTAGATAGGAAGGCCACTCTGGTTCAAAGGACCAACTTATCAGAGGATAAAAACAGGGAAAAGGACAGCATATGCTCAGAGCTTGCAACTTGCTGCCGCTTTTTGCCTAAGTAATGGCAACTGCAAAAACAGTTTTGAATGTAAACACCTTAACTCGCAACTATGAAGTGGATGGAATGAAGATACCACCCCCCTGACGAAAATGCTCAAACCCAATAGAAAGTCCCACTGCAGTATAACAAGGGGGAAAGATTTGCAAAGCCTTAAAAAAATTATTGGAACAAACTCAAGTGAACTCGCTATAGGTATAAAGGTGGAGGCTTTGGAGGCTGGGATGTAGACAGGGACCCTCTGACTCAGAGAAAGTCCACCAAGAGACGAAGACAGATTGAGGGGACACATGGAGAGGTGAAGCAGGTCTGAGTACTGCATTCTTCACAGCCAATCCAGGTCAATGAGGATGACTTGGACCTACTCTCTGGTAAATCGCCTCAAAAACAGAGGAATCAAGGGTATGGGAGGAAAAGAATACTGTAGGGGAAAAATCTACTTCAATCAAAGTGCGTCCCTCAAAGCTCTCTGCAATGGTTTCTGCAGAGCACAGAACTGGGCAATGCGCATTGCTGTAAGTGGCACACTTGTCTTCCTGATGGGTACCTCAGTGAGCAAAGTTGCATTAGACCACCTCCTCCCCACGTGGTTGGCACGATGACGCCTACCAAGGCAGTCATCCCTGGTGTTAAGAGCCTGTCAGCAGGCCTGCTACCAGCCAAACTCCATGCCGGTGTATCCAAGACTAGAGTGTCAGTGCTACGTGACAGAGGAGCGGAGACCCCATTCTTCCTCGCTTGTTGACATACCACATCATGGCTGTATTGTCTATCAAAATCTAGATGGACCACACGTAATGGGAAGGGTGGCGTAAGCCTTGAGCACCAACTGAATCAACCACATTTCAAGCAAATAGATGTGCACAGTTTGCTCTCCTGGATATCACAGGTCACTGATCTCCAGTTGCTCCAAATGGGCACCCTATCCTAGGATGAACGAATTCTGTTACCTGACAAGCCACCAACCCAGGTCCATCCTGATCTGAGGGGAGAGAGGAATCTGAGACGACCAGGGAAGACAATTGGGAGACCAATGCATCAGGATGTGAGCCATCAGCTTGTGCAAATGAAAGCGACCCCTTGGAACCAGTCACAGTGCCCAACAAGCACACGCAATCTTTGCTGACCCCCAGCGAAAGCAAGAAAGAAAAACTACTGCAGCACCACACACGACCGGCACGTGGAACACACGTCTTAAGGGAAGACAAAAATTAAACAGTAGGAAGGAGGGTATTTTTTATTGATGAAGAAATAAATCAGGTGGTATGGGTGTCTGAGGAGGCAGAAATCGATTTTGTCCACACTAAGCGTATGAGGGTATACTCAGACGTGAGTCCCTTGCTCATTGCACCATCAGGATTCAAGCAAGCCGGGCCAACGACGGCTGAAATGCCAGAAACCGGTCCCCGGAAGCTTGTCTCCTTCCCAGTATAAGAATTGGCTTGGTAGTTTGGTTTGCCCTGTTCCCATCATGCACTGGGACAGGAACAGACTAATTTGCATCTAGCCAGGTTCTGAGCTGGGATGGTGCAGTGAGCTAAAAACGGTGATGGATCAAGCCCTGATCTTTTGACTGGGTAGGAGTATTCTTCATCATTCAGAAACTCTGTCCATCCCCTTTTCCAAAATCGATTTTGTCCACACTAAGTGTGGGAGGGTATACTCAGACGTGAGTCCCTTGCTCATTGCACCATCAGGATTCAAGCAAGCCGGGCCGACGGCGGCTGAAATGCCAGAAACCGGTCCCCGGAAGCTTGTCTCCTTTCCAGTATAAGAATTGGCTTGGTAGTTTGGTTTGCCCTGTTCCCATCATGCACTGGGTCAGGAACAGACTAATTTGCATGTAGCCAGGTTCTGAGCTGGGATGGTGCAGTGAGCTAAAAAACGGTGATGGATCAAGCCCTGATCTTTTGACTGGGTAGGAGTATTCTGCATCATTCAGAAACTCTGTCCATCCCCTTTTCCAAAATCGATTTTGTCCACACTAAGTGTGGGAGGGTATACTCAGACGTGAGTCCCTTGCTCATTGCACCATCAGGATTCAAGCAAGCCGAGCTGACGACGGCTGAAATGCCAGAAACCGGTCCCCGGAAGCTTGTCTCCTTCCCAGTATAAGAGTTGGCTTGGTAGTTTGGTTTGCACTGTTCCCATCATGCACTGGGACAGGAACAGACTAATTTGCATGTAGCCAGGTTCTGAGCTGGGATGGTGCAGTGAGCTAAAAAACGGTGATGGATCAAGCCCTGATCTTTTGACTGGGTAGGAGTATTCTGCATCATTCAGAAACTCTGTCCATCACCTGTCTAAAATTGAGGAGGCAGAAATGCCTCACTGTTGTAATGAATGGAAATGAGGGAGGGGACGATGAGGCAATGCGTTTCTCTTCTAGATGTTGCATGTTATGTAGACTATTAAACATCCATTATCGTCACTGCTAATTTAAAGTCAGGAAATAACCTTCAACAAAGAAAAGTAAAAATATGCCTCAAGCATGCCCAGAACTGTGGGAATATTGAGCAACTTATATCCCTAAAAGAGTAGGAACGCTTAGTAAAACAGCCTTCACTGGCATATCAGGTTATAAAGAGTTCAATATAAAAGAACAGACAGAGCATGCTACACTCAAAACATTGATTAATAACGGACGTTTAATCTGGTTTTGTGTAACATCAATGTCGACCAGATGCGAGGCAAGAACCCATTAACTAATATATCTTTTTTTTTTTTTTTTTTTAGTCCTCATTCATCCACAATATGCTTTAGGTTTAAGAAGCAGGTATTCCAGTTCAAGTGGCACAGATATTCTGTGACCCGGTCACCCCTCAAGGAAGAGAAAGATAGCATTTTATCTCTGGGTCCGCAATCTCAGCCTCTTGATTGGCGTCTACCACTTAGCCTTGATTCCACTCTTCATTTTGAACACGGAACCCTGCTGCCTGCTGAGACGCCTATCATCCTGCTGAGGGGGCTTACTTTGGAAGACAACTGTAGCCCAGCCTTGCAGCGCCCTGCCCGCCTCCCGCCGCTCGCTGGTGAAGCGCAGCCGCCGAGTGGAGAGCGGGGCAGGAAACTACAATACCCATCAGCCCATGCGGGCTGCGACGCCTGAAACCGCGCCAGGAGGCGTTTAAAATCAGCGTTAGCCCCGCCTCGCGGGACGCCGGGCAAAGCCCGGGCAAAGGGAGGGCCGTCTGTGGCCGTCCGGGGCCGAAGGCGGCCGGGCTGGGCACTCCCTCTAACGTCGGACCTGCTATCATCTTCAGGTATTCAAGCACTGCCCCTGTAAATGAGTAATGTTTGCATAGCTCTCTTGCTGCATACTAGACTAACCCATTTGGTGTATAGGGGTATTACAGGCCTGCTGAGCATTTCTCATTACACCAAAACACCCTTATAGGGTTGGCATTATGTCTGGGCTTGAACTGAACTTCTCGCTACCCGCAACTATTGGAGTGAGCATACTGGGCCCTCTTGACAAAATCTTTGCACGGGCAAAAAGGGACATAGACAGAGAGATAGAGTTGGCTGAGCGGAGAGCAAAGCGCCGCCTCTCTATCGAGATACTAAAACAGAAACCCTTAGCACCCGCAATAATTGAGGTTACTTCAACGCCAAAAAATTCAACAGTGGGAGAGACAGATATAGACCTATTTATCACAAATGACATCCCCCTGATTTTTAAAGAAGGTCTATCTGAAACAACTCACAAGGAGCTCGCAGGCCCCATTAACACCACCCAAATACTACTGGGACCTGCCGAGGTTATTGTACTGAACTCTCCAATAGATCCGGATGTAGATGTGTCATGTCATCCCTCGCCCGTAGTTATCTCACTTATGGAGGAGGGGACACAAGGGGAAAAACACATAGATAACCCACCAGCAGGTAAAACACAGAGTAAGAGAAGCTATGAAGTATGCCATTCTCCGCCAAGGAAAAAGGCGAGAAAGGCAGGGGGCAGAAAAAGGTCCATAACTACAAAAACACCACTGCTAACAAAGAACCCCACAGATAAAATTAATAAGGCCACTGTTAAAATAGCACCAAGCAAGCCACAAGCGGAGCTGAGTGTGCCTTCATCAAGTAAGACGCACGGAGGACTTGTAGAGGACATTGAACGCCTCCTAAGATCCTTTATGCTCCCTATTTTAGAGAGGGTTAAAAGGATGGGAGAAACCATGGATCGTATATTGGAAATACAAACATCCAACGTAGCAGGACAAAGCAAAGGGAAGGATAATGGCCAAGTAGACACACATCCACCACAGAACATCGTGACCCACACTAAGGACCAGCCAAAAAAAAACCTTACTCATAATGACAAAAACGTGAAACCAAAAGGAACTCCGGTATCTCAGGAGGGAAAAACTAAGACCATGACCAAAAAGGTCCCCGCAGCTGCAGATGTGAGGAGAACAAACATCCCACCACAAAACCCGTACAAAACAAAATATAAAGGAAATGTAGATCTACCCCCAGAGTCACTGAACTATGTCATTATATTGACTGGGGTCCCCAGGATACCAGAGGGCAGTATAGAGCTAGATACTAGCTTAAAAAATAAAGTAACTCATTGGCTGCGGACTAACAGGCCACTCCCACCACATCTAAATGGGAAGATAGTATCTGTTAGACGCTGTGATTGGGTGGGTGTGAGACCAAAAGAAATAGAAGGTGATGTGATCATCATAAACTTCAGGGATTATAGGGTGGTTAACCATATCTCTGACTGGTTCTCGGGAAGGCAGGAGGGGAGTGTAACCACCCGAAATTTGAGTTATTTTTATCCTGAAGGTATGATGAAGCCCCGTGTCCATCTCCCAAAATGGGGTCACCTCAATTCACACGCACCTGTTAACTATAGACAACACCCAAGCCTAAGTAGGCACAGGTACTATGATCCACCACCTACCTCCTTGCCGCATTATCCCAATAGATTTGATCACTGTCTAGGCAACAACTATCATCCTACAAACCCAAATCTTTATTGGAATATTCCACTTCATAATCTCTTTGAACCACTCTCAGGTCTAGACCTAAACGATTGACTTGACAAACCAAAAATTAAGTCAAACGATAATCAGGTGAGGGTAAAGGAAGGTATGTATAAGAGCCTCTCATCTGACCAAAGAGTAGGAAGTAAGAGGAACACAACAATAGTTAGTGAAATAGGGATGATGAATAAAATTAAAAAGGTAAATTGTATAATGGGTAAGGGCAATGCCATTATAACAGAGAGGGCAATAAGGAAGAATGCTGTGGGAGAACCGAATTTGAATACGGTAACTAAAGTTAGAAATACAAATAAAATTAAAGAAATAAGACCAAAAGAACAGCAAATAAGTGTAGTAACGTGGAATGTGTGTGGGATTGCCAACAAAGTGACAGAAACTCTTTGGGGTGAGTTCGTTATCAACGTTGACATATGCTGCGTCCAGGAAACATGGGTTTTAACTCAAGTGCATATAGACGGTTTTAAAACTTTTCATGTCCCTGCAGTAACCTTCAGGCATGGTAGGCATAAAGGGGGCCTATGTGTTTACGTGTCCAATCGTTTCAATACCAGTACCAGTGTAGGTAGATCAACGACACCCTACTTTCAATTGGTCACGATTCACTTAAATTGTAGAAATGTGCTGATAGTTGTCAATTTTTACAATAATATTGAAAACGCACATTTCAGGGAAGAACTAATGAAAGTGTCTAAAGAAATGAGGGAGGGAAAACCCTTAAAAGGGAAGGAATTAATCTGGGTTTTGGTTGGCGATTTTAACGTGAACATATGTACTAGCGAAACATGTGGTTTCCAGGAATATGGGGAACATGGGGATACCAGTCATTTTGCACACCATACTAAAGGGGAAATCCTAAATGACATCATGGCCAAGTTTGACCTGGGGTTTGCTAATAGGTTATGCTACCCCAAGGTTACGTTCACCCCCACCTTTATGGCAAGAGGACTTCACTCAATTATTGATTTTATAATTCTCCCAAATAGGTTTAGGAGTAGGGTGACGAACTTTGAAACTCTTGCTATGGGCCTGAGCGATCACCCACCGTTAAAGATTGACCTTAATATACCGGGTGTTAAAACAACCTCACTAACTGAGACTTTATCATGGACCCAAAATTTAGCGGTAGCACGCCAAAATGGTATTGCTTTAAAATGGAGCATGGCCGACCCAGAACAAGCCTTACAAAGAATCGTGCATGATGCTCTCCCTTCACTACTTGTATGCTTAGAGGATAATCCCACAAGTGGAGAAATATTGGAGGCATTTAACAACATCACGGAGACTATAAAGGGTGTTCTGACCAGGAAGTGTCCAAAAAAGAACAATACTCCCAAGGGTTGGTTTGACACCCAATGTACTAAGGCACACAAAGCCCTAAAAAAGGCCCTAAAAGACCCAGTAAGGGATCATGAGACAATTAGAGCACTAAGGAAAGCATATAAAGTAGTAAGAGACCAAAGAAAGAAAGCAATCAAGGAAAAGGCTTGGCAAGACTTGCTGGCGGCAGCGGAAAGCAGAGAC
Source organism: Lissotriton vulgaris (assembly GCF_964263255.1). Taxonomy (NCBI): domain Eukaryota; kingdom Metazoa; phylum Chordata; class Amphibia; order Caudata; family Salamandridae; genus Lissotriton; species Lissotriton vulgaris. The sequence goes on along the minus strand of NC_141691.1, from coordinate 1,565,689,412 downwards.
CCCAAGTTATTTTGGCAGGTAGTCAACTCTCCATTTATTAATAACAAGGTGACAGCTAAAATGGAAATTGCTATTGATGAAAATGCCTGGCTAGAGTTTTTCTCAAAATTGTATTGTAACGCCCAAACTGAGTCACAATTACAGAGCAAGCATCACCCGATCCCATTAGAGTTTGAACTAGAGGAGGTCAAGGCAGCTATTAAGTCCACTCAGAATAATAAAGCCCCGGGACCAGATGGGGTCCCAAGTGATCTTTATAAAATGAACACAGATCTTTGGGCACCTGTTTGTCTACGAATAATGGGGGCATGCTGTAAAATAGGTTTTGTTAAAACTTGGGCAGAATCATTGATCATCCCAATATACAAAAAGGGGGATAGGGAAAGCCCATCAAATTATAGACCGATATCACTATTAGACTCGCTAGTGAAAATCGCAGGAAGAGTAGTCTTGACTAGGCTCCAGGACTGGGCAGAAGAACAGAATATTTTGACCCCAGTACAATATGGATTCCGGCTAGGGATGGGTACCGTGGAACAAGTGTTAAATTTTGTCCTATTACAGGGGAAATACACTAGTGCAAAAGAGGGTTGTTTTTACGCAATCTTCGTCGACCTTTCGTCGGCGTTTGATTGTGTTATACAAACTTTGGACAACATTAGAGGAGATGAAAGTGGATCCTTCGATAGTCCTCTTTTTAAGACAACTATACTTGAATGCCTCTGCCAGAGTAAGGAACGGTTTGGGAGGGGAATGCACAGGGTCTTTACGCATACAGAAGGGGGTGAGGCAAGGATGCGTGCTGGCCCCATTTCTTTTCTCATTATACACTAATTGGGTGCCAGCAATATTGACTCTCCTAAGGCCGGGAATATGCAGATCAGCTCCCTTTTGTATGCGGATGACGCTGTGTTGATGGCAAGAACAAAGGTTGGCGCACAAAAAGTATTAAACAGATACATAACTTACATGGAAGAGAGGGGCCTTAAACTGAGCGCTAAAAAGTCCTTTGTGATGGCATCTGGCAAAGGTGGAGCCAGATGTAAACAACTTAATGCGGCAGGCACCCTACTACAAGCCACAAAAACATTCCCATATTTAGGAGTCACAATCGAGGCAACAGGGGGCTGGGGTCACGAGGTAAAAAATAGAGCGCTAGCATTTAAACGCTTGATTGTGGCTATAAAGCATTTTGCTAGCAAATTGGGCAGGAAACAACCAGGAATAATGCTCAATATATATGTGGCCAAATGCAGAAGTATTGCCCTGTATGGGGCAGGGATATGGGGATACCATGATGTGACGATGCTCCAGATTATCGAAAATAACTTCTTTCGATATCTCTTGTCCCTCCCAAAAAGTACGTCAAATTATAACTGCCATGTAGAACTAGGAATGGATTACCTGACAGATTTGATTAAAACCCAGCCAATTCTTCTCTGGAGGAGAATTTGGGCGACGCCAGAATTGGGCCTAAACCGTGAAGTCATCATGGACATCAAGGCATTAGCCAATGTAAAAAGAATCAAATGGCTTGAGTACGTGAGGAAAGCCCTGACGGACATTGAAAGGCCTGAATGGTATCATAAACCTGAACTAATTGGGAGAATCCCTAAGAAAGCCTTAAAAAACCTATGTATGGAACATTTTAACACCCTAAGGCTTGGGAACGAAGTCAGCAAAAGAACTGTGCTCGACCATCAGCCTGTTGCTGACTACCTACAAAATGCAACCATACTTAACTTTCATCACCCTGGGATTTGAACGCTTTGTCCTGACTAGATTCAGGTTTCATATTTTCCACCACCTGGTCTCATATCCGGAGAAAAATGACTGGAATAGAACTTTGGCCCCATGTCCATGTGACAACATATCCACCCAGTCGACCTTCCATCTTGTACTATTTTTCAAACTGTATAAAAAAGAGCGTGCAAGATGGCTGAAATCTTATTTAAGAGGTGGGGCTTGGAGGCAATATAGGCCGGCTTATTTAAATCTCCAACAATTAGGAAACCCTTTATGTATTAGTTCTATGTCGATGTTTTTAAAAAGTGTTGTAAAATCACGGAATCTACCATGAATTCATCAATTATCGATTAATCACCCAAACTTGATTTAATACCTTTTTATAACTATTTATTATATGTATTTGTAATGTGAAATTTTTGTATGAACTGCTTTCATGATTTTTAACCAGGTGAAAATCGAATAAAGTAATTGAATTGAAATTGAATTGATTCCACTCTTAACCTGTTGCTTTTCTCCTCTTAAGTGAAGAGGTGGCCCAGCCGTCTGAGTAACCTCTAAAGCATATTTTTTAATCATTGGACCAAGAACACCAAAAAGGAAACATAACAAGAAATGTAGAAACATAATAACGGGAGACAACATAATATCAAGGGAACAAAGGGGTGTGAGATATGAATGTTATATATAATTTAACTATCTTCCTTTTGAGGGGCCTAGCTCCACCCATTTATCCCAGATTTCCCAGTAGTTAGTTTTCCTGTTCTGTTTACAGGATTGATCTAGTGAGGCATGCGCTGAATGGAATAAATCCATTCCTCTTCCATAGGGGAGCAGGGTGAAATACATTTAATGGAAAGTTCTCTGAGAGCTAGCAGAATCAAAGTGAAAACAAGCATTTGCAATGCAATAGGTCTCGCATTAGGAAAGTTTGAGCTTTTGGTATTGTAAATGACAATTTTTTTATTTCTGTGTTGGTTTTGAAAATTGCGATATTAATAGCTTTGTCATTTACAATGCCAATAGTTATAAATTTCACAAATGTGACCAAGAGCATTTGTAATGCAATATGTGTTGTATTTACGTGACTTAGATATATTGATATTACAAATAACAATGGCTTTTATATTTTTTAAATAAGTAATACTTAAATAAAAGTTATTGTAATTTATAATGGCAATAGCTTAAACTTTTTTAAATAACTTTTGTGAAGGTTATGTTCAGTGTAAATTATTGTGACGAAAATCCAAGAACTGAAGTGAAATATTTGCATCTTTTTGTGACATTTGTAATAAAGCTTGAAACATTGAGAGAACACACTTGAACCAGTTGTTGTTGAATGGTTGCGCAGATTGATGTTGTGGTGGCGACGAGTGATTCTGTGGCATTCAGTGATGCTGTGGTAGCGCATAGTGATGTTGTGATGACCCTGAGTGATGCTGTGGTGGCCCTGAGTGATGCTGTAGTGGTGCTGAGTGATGCTGTGGTGGTGCTGAGTGATGCTGTGGTGGTGCTGAGTGATGTTGTGGTTGTGCAGAGTGATGCTGTGGTGGTGCAGAGTGATGCTGTGGTGGCGCTGAGTGATGCAGTGGTGGCGCTGAGTGGTGTGGTGGCGCTAAGTGATGCTGTGGTGGTGCAGAGTGATGCTGTGGTGGTGCAGAATGATGCTGTGGTGGCGCTGAGTGATGCTGTGGTGGCGCTGAGTGATGCTGTGGTGGCGCTGAATGGTGCTGTAGTGGCGCTGAGTGATGCTGTGGTGGCGCTGAGTGATGCTGTGGTGGCGCTGTGGTGGTGCTGAGTGATGCTGTGGTGGTGCAGAGTGATGCTGTGGTGGCGGTGAGTGATGATGTGGTTGCGCTGAGTGAAGCTGTGGTGCTGGGGAGTGTTGCATTGTTTGTGGTGAGTGATATCGTTGTGGTACTGAGTGATTCTTTGGTGCTGCTGTGGTGGCGGTGAGTGATGCTGTGCTGGTGCTGAGTGATGTTTTTATGGCCCTGAGTAATACTGTGGTGAACCTGAGTGGTGCAGTTTTTGGCCCTGAGTGATGCTGTTTTTGACCTTTAGTGATGCTGTGGTTTCACTGAGTAATTTTGTTGTGGCACTGAGTGATGCTGTGGTGGCCCTGAGTGATGCTGTGGTGGCCCTGAGTGATTCTGTGGTGGCCCTGAGTGATGCTGTGGTTGCCCTGAGTAATGCTGTGATGGCCCTGAGTAATGCTGTGGTGCTGAGTAATGCTGCTATTATGGAGAGTGCTCCTGTTGTGGAAGGCTTAGAATCCAAAGTGGGAGTACACTGCTAATATTACCTTGGACTTTTATCTGAATATAAGCAAACAAAAGCAGGTCGCGTGTGGAGTGCGGTTGGAAATATTACCATTTTCGATTCACTCATGCACGTCTATGTTTGGAATTTGTCTTAGTTACAAGCATTTGTCTTTGTCCTGTGCATCAACAAATAAAGCAAATAAAGAAAACGGACCCAATAGCGCTACATTTATAGTTAATTAGGCTGTAAAGAACAATATAACACAAATAGCAATAAAAGGTGAAAAAACAATCCGTGCGTAAACACACAATTTGTACTTATAGTCATTGCCTACGAGAAGCAAGGTTGGCAGTAAGTGCACATCTTTTACTGTCAGCCTTGCTTCTCGTAAGTAAGGACTATAAGTACAATGTGTGAGTCTATGCACCTCTTGCAGGTTTTCAAAACACATAAATTAAAGGAATTGTTATTTACACTGTGTGCAGGTCACTGAAAGATATATACTGTGTATACCTTATGCACCCTAAGACACACCATTTCATCTGAAAACTGGTACATTTTCAATACTGATAACGAACATGAATACCAGCAATATGTATGCCACAAAATGCAGTGATATCGCTTGACAGCACAAAGTATGGCAGGAGGGGGCGGGAAGAGAGACAACACGGATAACAAGAGGGGGAGGGGAAGAAAGAAACGCAAACTAAGGTGGAAGAGGGCGATAACAAAGTGAACAGGGGCAACAGGAGGGGGTGGAAACAAAGTTACCTCAGACAACAGGAGGGGGGAGCAAAGTGAAACACAAACAGGAAAGTTACAAAACAAGCCGATGTATCATCCCTACTACCACAAGCACTTAATTGACAAGGCACAATAATCAGGAGATAGATGGTCCAGATAAGTTAAAATACAAAAGGGATTTACCTTATTAAAGCAGATGGCCAGCGGATTGAGCTACAATTAGGGATGCCCATGCCCGCTCTCTCATGGACGAAGATGGGCCCGGCCTTGGGCCAGTTTTCACCTAGGCACCTGCCCATGCAGTGGGCTGTTACAGCTGATTAATTATGCCCGCATAGCAGTCTCAAAATGCGGCACTGTCTCTTCTGGCCAACTGGATTATGGTGCCTGCTGTCCTTGCCCCAAAGGCTTCTTGTGCACATCACAAGAAGCAAGTTGTTACAGCTCGCTAAATATGTATAAATGGCAGACTCAACATATTAACTTTCCTCCTCTCGCCAGATAGATTATGGTGCCTGGGGGGAAGAAAGACAACACAAGTACGGCGGGAGGGGGGGCAGGAGAAAAGAGAATACGGACAACAGGAGGGGGCGGGAAGAAAGACAACACAAACTACGGCAGGAGGGGGGTGGGAGCAAAGTGAACACAGACAAGTCAACATGACGGGGCACGGGGTGGTATGGGTGTCTGAGGAGGCAGAAATCGATTTTGTCCACACTAAGCGTATGAGGGTATACTCAGACGTGAGTCCCTTGCTCATTGCACCATCAGGATTCAAGCAAGCCGGGCCAACGACGGCTGAAATGCCAGAAACCGGTCCCCGGTAGCTTGTCTCCTTCCCAGTATAAGAATTGGCTTGGTAGTTTGGTTTGCACTGTTCCCATCATGCACTGGGACAGGAACAGACTAATTTGCATCTAGCCAGGTTCTGAGCTGGGATGGTGCAGTGAGCTAAAAACGGTGATGGATCAAGCCCTGATCTTTTGACTGGGTAGGAGTATTCTGCATCATTCAGAAACTCTGTCCATCCCCTTTTCCAAAATCGATTTTGTCCACACTAAGTGTGGGAGGGTATACTCAGACGTGAGTCCCTTGCTCATTGCACCATCAGGATTCAAGCAAGCCGGGCCGACGGCGGCTGAAATGCCAGAAACCGGTCCCCGGAAGCTTGTCTCCTTCCCAGTATAAGAATTGGCTTGGTAGTTTGGTTTGCCCTGTTCCCATCATGCGCTGGGACAGGAACAGACTAATTTGCATGTAGCCAGGTTCTGAGCTGGGATGGTGCAGTGAGCTAAAAAACGGTGATGGATCAAGCCCTGATATTTTGACTGGGTAGGAGTATTCTGCATCATTCAGAAACTATGTCCATCACCTTTTCCAAAATCGATTTTGTCCACACTAAGTGTGGGAGGGTATACTCAGACGTGAGTCCCTTGCTCATTGCACCATTAGGATTCAAGCAAGCCGGGCCGACGACGGCTGAAATGCCAGAAACCGGTCCCCGGAAGCTTGTCTCCTTTCCAGTATAAGAATTGGCTTGGTAGTTTGGTTTGCCCTGTTCCCATCATGCACTGGGTCAGGAACAGACTAATTTGCATGTAGCCAGGTTCTGAGCTGGGATGGTGCAGTGAGCTAAAAAACGGTGATGGATCAAGCCCTGATCTTTTGACTGGGTAGGAGTATTCTGCATCATTCAGAAACTCTGTCCATCCCCTTTTCCAAAATCGATTTTGTCCACACTAAGTGTGGGAGGGTATACTCAGACGTGAGTCCCTTGCTCATTGCACCATTAGGATTCAAGCAAGCCGGGCCGACGACGGCTGAAATGCCAGAAACCGGTCCCCGGAAGCTTGTCTCCTTTCCAGTATAAGAATTGGCTTGGTAGTTTGGTTTGCCCTGTTCCCATCATGCACTGGGTCAGGAACAGACTAATTTGCATGTAGCCAGGTTCTGAGCTGGGATGGTGCAGTGAGCTAAAAAACGGTGATGGATCAAGCCCTGATCTTTTGACTGGGTAGGAGTATTCTGCATCATTCAGAAACTCTGTCCATCACCTGTCTAAAATTGAGGAGGCAGAAATGCCTCACTGTTGTAATGAATGGAAATGAGGGAGGGGACGATGAGGCAATGCGTTTCTCTTCTAGATGTTGCATGTTATGTAGACTATTAAACATCCATTATCGTCACTGCTAATTTAAAGTCAGGAAATAACCTTCAACAAAGAAAAGTAAAAATATGCCTCAAGCATGCCCAGAACTGTGGGAATATTGAGCAACTTATATCCCTAAAAGAGTAGGAACGCTTAGTAAAACAGCCTTCACTGGCATATCAGGTTATAAAGAGTTCAATATAAAAGAACAGACAGAGCATGCTACACTCAAAACATTGATTAATAACGGACGTTTAATCTGGTTTTGTGTAACATCAATGGCGACCAGATGCGAGGCAAGAACCCATTAACTAATATATCTTTTTTTTTTTTTTTTTTAGTCCTCATTCATCCACAATATGCTTTAGGTTTAAGAAGCAGGTATTCCAGTTCAAGTGGCACAGATATTCTGTGACCCGGTCACCCCTCAAGGAAGAGAAAGATAGCATTTTATCTCTGGGTCCGCAATCTCAGCCTCTTGATTGGCGTCTACCACTTAGCCTTGATTCCACTCTTCATTTTGAACACGGAACCCTGCTGCCTGCTGAGACGCCTATCATCCTGCTGAGGGGGCTTACTTTGGAAGACAACTGTAGCCCAGCCTTGCAGCGCCCTGCCCGCCTCCCACCGCTCGCTGGTGAAGCGCAGCCGCCGAGTGGAGAGCGGGGCAGGAAACTACAATACCCATCAGCCCATGCGGGCTGCGACGCCTGAAACCGCGCCAGGAGGCGTTTAAAATCAGCGTTAGCCCCGCCTCGCGGGACGCCGGGCAAAGCCCGGGCAAAGGGAGGGCCGTCTGTGGCTGTCCGGGGCCGAAGGCGGCCGGGCTGGGCACTCCCTCTAACGTCGGACCTGCTATCATCTTCAGGTATTCAAGCACTGCCCCTGTAAATGAGTAATGTTTGCATAGCTCTCTTGCTGCATACTAGACTAACCCATTTGGTGTATAGGGGTATTACAGGCCTGCTGAGCATTTCTCATTACACCAAAACACCCTTATAGGGTTGGCATTATGTCTGGGCTTGAACTGAACTTCTCGCTACCCGCAACTATTGGAGTGAGCATACTGGGCCCTCTTGACAAAATCTTTGCACGGGCAAAAAGGGACATAGACAGAGAGATAGAGTTGGCTGAGCGGAGAGCAAAGCGCCGCCTCTCTATCGAGATACTAAAACAGAAACCCTTAGCACCCGCAATAATTGAGGTTACTTCAACGCCAATAAATTCAACAGTGGGAGAGACAGATATAGACCTATTTAACACAAATGACATCCCCCTGATTTTTAAAGAAGGTCTATCTGAAACAACTCACAAGGAGCTCGCAGGCCCCATTAACACCACCCAAATACTACTGGAACCTGCCGAGGTTATTGTACTGAACTCTCCAATAGATCCGGATGTAGATGTGTCATGTCATCCCTCGCCCGTAGTTATCTCACTTATGGAGGAGGGGACACAAGGGGAAAAACACATAGATAACCCACCAGCAGGTAAAACACAGAGTAAGAGAAGCTATGAAGTATGCCATTCTCCGCCAAGGAAAAAGGCGAGAAAGGCAGGGGGCAGAAAAAGGTCCATAACTACAAAAACACCACTGCTAACAAAGAACCCCACAGATAAAATTAATAAGGCCACTGTTAAAATAGCACCAAGCAAGCCACAAGCGGAGCTGAGTGTGCCTTCATCAAGTAAGACGCACGGAGGACTTGTAGAGGACATTGAACGCCTCCTAAGATCCTTTATGCTCCCTATTTTAGAGAGGGTTAAAAGGATGGGAGAAACCATGGATCGTATATTGGAAATACAAACATCCAACGTAGCAGGACAAAGCAAAGGGAAGGATAATGGCCAAGTAGACACACATCCACCACAGAACATCGTGACCCACACTAAGGACCAGCCAAAAAAAAACCTTACTCATAATGACAAAAACGTGAAACCAAAAGGAACTCCGGTATCTCAGGAGGGAAAAACTAAGACCATGACCAAAAAGGTCCCCGCAGCTGCAGATGTGAGGAGAACAAACATCCCACCACAAAACCCGTACAAAACAAAATATAAAGGAAATGTAGATCTACCCCCAGAGTCACTGAACTATGTCATTATATTGACTGGGGTCCCCAGCATACCCGAGGGCAGTATAGAGCTAGATACTAGCTTAAAAAATAAAGTAACTCATTGGCTGCGGACTAACAGGCCACTCCCACCACATCTAAATGGGAAGATAGTATCTGTTAGACGCTGTGATTGGGTGGGTGTGAGACCAAAAGAAATAGAAGGTGATGTGATCATCATAAACTTCAGGGATTATAGGGTGGTTAACCATATCTCTGACTGGTTCTCGGGAAGGCAGGAGGGGAGTGTAACCACCCGAAATTTGAGTTATTTTTATCCTGAAGGTATGATGAAGCCCCGTGTCCATCTCCCAAAATGGGGTCACCTCAATTCACACGCACCTGTTAACTATAGACAACACCCCAGCCTAAGTAGGCACAGGTACTATGATCCACCACCTACCTCCTTGCCGCATTATCCCAATAGATTTGATCACTGTCTAGGCAACAACTATCATCCTACAAACCCAAATCTTTATTGGAATATTCCACTTCATAATCTCTTTGAACCACTCTCAGGTCTAGACCTAAACGATTGACTTGACAAACCAAAAATTAAGTCAAACGATAATCAGGTGAGGGTAAAGGAAGGTATGTATAAGAGCCTCTCATCTGACCAAAGAGTAGGAAGTAAGAGGAACACAACAATAGTTAGTGAAATAGGGATGATGAATAAAATTAAAAAGGTAAATTGTATAATGGGTAAGGGCAATGCCATTATAACAGAGAGGGCAATAAGGAAGAATGCTGTGGGAGAACCGAATTTGAATACGGTAACTAAAGTTAGAAATACAAATAAAATTAAAGAAATAAGACCAAAAGAACAGCAAATAAGTGTAGTAACGTGGAATGTGTGTGGGATTGCCAACAAAGTGACAGAAACTCTTTGGGGTGAGTTCGTTATCAACGTTGACATACGCTGCGTCCAGGAAACATGGGTTTTAACTCAAGTGCATATAGACGGTTTTAAAACTTTTCATGTCCCTGCAGTAACCTCCAGGCATGGTAGGCATAAAGGGGGCCTATGTGTTTACGTGTCCAATCGTTTCAATACCAGTACCAGTGTAGGTAGATCAACGACACCCTACTTTCAATTGGTCACGATTCACTTAAATTGTAGAAATGTGCTGATAGTTGTCAATTTTTACAATAATATTGAAAACGCACATTTCAGGGAAGAACTAATGAAAGTGTCTAAAGAAATGAGGGCGGGAAAACCCTTAAAAGGGAAGGAATTAATCTGGGTTTTGGTTGGCGATTTTAACGTGAACATATGTATTAGCGAAACATGTGGTTTCCAGGAATATGGGGAACATGGGGATACCAGTCATTTTGCACACCATACTAAAGGGGAAATCCTAAATGACATCATGGCCAAGTTTGACCTGGGGTTTGCTAATAGGTTATGCTACCCCAAGGTTACGTTCACCCCCACCTTTATGGCAAGAGGACTTCACTCAATTATTGATTTTATAATTCTCCCAAATAGGTTTAGGAGTAGGGTGACGAACTTTGAAACTCTTGCTATGGGCCTGAGCGATCACCCACCGTTAAAGATTGACCTTAATATACCGGGTGTTAAAACAACCTCACTAACTGAGACTTTATCATGGACCCAAAATTTAGCGGTAGCACGCCAAAATGGTATTGCTTTAAAATGGAGCATGGCCGACCCAGAACAAGCCTTACAAAGAATTGTGCATGATGCTCTCCCTTCACTACTTGTATGCTTAGAGGATAATCCCACAAGTGGAGAAATATTGGAGGCATTTAACAACATCACAGAGACTATAAAGGGTGTTCTGACCAGGAAGTGTCCAAAAAAGAACAATACTCCCAAGGGTTGGTTTGACACCCAATGTACTAAGGCACACAAAGCCCTAAAAAAGGCCCTAAAAGACCCAGTAAGGGATCATGAGACAATTAGAGCACTAAGGAAAGCATATAAAGTAGTAAGAGACCAAAGAAAGAAAGCAATCAAGGAAAAGGCTTGGCAAGACTTACTGGCGGCAGCGGAAAGCAGAGACCCCAAGTTATTTTGGCAGGTAGTCAACTCTCCATTTATTAATAACAAGGTGACAGCTAAAATGGAAATTGCTATTGATGAAAATGCCTGGGTAGAGTTTTTCTCAAAATTGTATTGTAACGCCCAAACTGAGTCACAATTACAGAGCAAGCATCACCCGATCCCATTAGAGTTTGAACTAGAGGAGGTCAAGGCAGCTATTAAGTCCACTCAGAATAATAAAGCCCCGGGACCAGATGGGGTCCCAAGTGATCTTTATAAAATGAACACAGATCTTTGGGCACCTGTTTGTCTACGAATAATGGGGGCATGCTGTAAAATAGGTTTTGTTAAAACTTGGGCAGAATCATTGATCATCCCAATATACAAAAAGGGGGATAGGGAAAGCCCATCAAATTATAGACCGATATCACTATTAGACTCGCTAGTGAAAATCGCAGGAAGAGTAGTCTTGACTAGGCTCCAGGACTGGGCAGAAGAACAGAATATTTTGACCCCAGTACAATATGGATTCCGGCTAGGGATGGGTACCGTGGAACAAGTGTTAAATTTTGTCCTATTACAGGGGAAATACACTAGTGCAAAAGAGGGTTGTTTTTACGCAATCTTCGTCGACCTTTCGTCGGCGTTTGATTGTGTTATACAAACTTTGGACAACATTAGAGGAGATGAAAGTGGATCCTTCGATAGTCCTCTTTTTAAGACAACTATACTTGAATGCCTCTGCCAGAGTAAGGAACGGTTTGGGAGGGGAATGCACAGGGTCTTTACGCATACAGAAGGGGGTGAGGCAAGGATGCGTGCTGGCCCCATTTCTTTTCTCATTATACACTAATTGGGTGCCAGCAATATTGACTCTCCTAAGGCCGGGAATATGCAGATCAGCTCCCTTTTGTATGCGGATGACGCTGTGTTGATGGCAAGAACAAAGGTTGGCGCACAAAAAGTATTAAACAGATACATAACTTACATGGAAGAGAGGGGCCTTAAACTGAGCGCTAAAAAGTCCTTTGTGATGGCATCTGGCAAAGGTGGAGCCAGTTGTAAACAACTTAATGCGGCAGGCACCCTACTACAAGCCACAAAAACATTCCCATATTTAGGAGTCACAATCGAGGCAACAGGGGGCTGGGGTCACGAGGTAAAAAATAGAGCGCTAGCATTTAAACGCTTGATTGTGGCTATAAAGCATTTTGCTAGCAAATTGGGCAGGAAACAACCAGGAATATTGCTCAATATATATGTGGCCAAATGCAGAAGTATTGCCCTGTATGGGGCAGGGATATGGGGATACCATGATGTGACGATGCTCCAGATTATCGAAAATAACTTCTTTCGATATCTCTTGTCCCTCCCAAAAAGTACGTCAAATTATAACTGCCATGTAGAACTAGGAATGGATTACCTGACAGATTTGATTAAAACCCAGCCAATTCTTCTCTGGAGGAGAATTTGGGCGACGCCAGAATTGGGCCTAAACCGTGAAGTCATCATGGACATCAAGGCATTAGCCAATGTAAAAAGAATCAAATGGCTTGAGTACGTGAGGAAAGCCCTGACGGACATTGAAAGGCCTGAATGGTATCATAAACCTGAACTAATTGGGAGAATCCCTAAGAAAGCCTTAAAAAACCTATGTATGGAACATTTTAACACCCTAAGGCTTGGGAACGAAGTCAGCAAAAGAACTGTGCTCGACCATCAGCCTGTTGCTGACTACCTACAAAATGCAACCATACTTAACTTTCATCACCCTGGGATTTGAACGCTTTGTCCTGACTAGATTCAGGTTTAATATTTTCCCCCACCTGGTCTCATATCCGGAGAAAAATGACTGGAATAGAACTTTGGCCCCATGTCCATGTGACAACATATCCACCCAGTCGACCTTCCATCTTGTACTATTTTGCAAACTGTATAAAAAAGAGCGTGCAAGATGGCTGAAATCTTATTTAAGAGGTGGGGCTTGGAGGCAATGTAGGCCGGCTTATTTAAATCTCCAACAATTAGGAAACCCTTTATGTATTAGTTCTATGTCGATGTTTTTAAAAAGTGTTGTAAAATCACGGAATCTACCATGAATTCATCAATTATCGATTAATCACCCAAACTTGATTTAATACCTTTTTATAACTATTTATTATATGTATTTGTAATGTGAAATTTTTGTATGAACTGCTTTCATGATTTTTAACCAGGTGAAAATCGAATAAAGTAATTGAATTGAAATTGAATTGATTCCACTCTTAACCTGTTGCTTTTCTCCTCTTAAGTGAAGAGGTGGCCCAGCCGTCTGAGTAACCTCTAAAGCATATTTTTTAATCATTGGACCAAGAACACCAAAAAGGAAACATAACAAGAAATGTAGAAACATAATAACGGGAGACAACATATTATCAAGGGAACAAAGGGGTGTGAGATATGAATGTTATATATAATTTAACTATCTTCCTTTTGAGGGGCCTAGCTCCACCCATTTATCCCAGATTTCCCAGTAGTTAGTTTTCCTGTTCTGTTTACAGGATTGATCTAGTGAGGCATGCGCTGAATGGAATAAATCCATTCCTCTTCCATAGGGGGGCAGGGTGAAATACATTTAATGGAAAGTTCTCTGAGAGCTAGCAGAATCAAAGTGAAAACAAGCATTTGCAATGCAATAGGTCTCGCATTAGGAAAGTTTGAGCTTTTGGTATTGTAAATGACAATTTTTTTATTTCTGTGTTGGTTTTGAAAATTGCGATATTAATAGCTTTGTCATTTACAATGCCAATAGTTATAAATTTCACAAATGTGACCAAGAGCATTTGTAATGCAATATGTGTTGTATTTACGTGACTTAGATATATTGATATTACAAATAACAATGGCTTTTATATTTTTTAAATAAGTAATACTTAAATAAAAGTTATTGTAATTTATAATGGCAATAGCTTAAACTTTTTTAAATAACTTTTGTGAAGGTTATGTTCAGTGTAAATTATTGTGACGAAAATCCAAGAACTGAATGAAATATTTGCATCTTTTTGTGACATTTGTAATAAAGCTTGAAACATTGAGAGAACACACTTGAACCAGTTGTTGTTGAATGGTTGCGCATATTGATGTTGTGGTGGCGACGAGTGATTCTGTGGCATTCAGTGATGCTGTGGTAGCGCATAGTGATGTTGTGATGACCCTGAGTGATGCTGTGGTGGCCCTGAGTGATGCTGTAGTGGTGCTGAGTGATGCTGTGGTGGTGCTGAGTGATGCTGTGGTGGTGCTGAGTGATGTTGTGGTTGTGCAGAGTGATGCTGTGGTGGTGCAGAGTGATGCTGTGGTGGCGCTGAGTGATGCAGTGGTGGCGCTGAGTGGTGTGGTGGCGCTAAGTGATGCTGTGGTGGTGCAGAGTGATGCTGTGGTGGTGCAGAATGATGCTGTGGTGGCGCTGAGTGATGCTGTGGTGGCGCTGAGTGATGCTGTGGTGGCGCTGAATGGTGCTGTGGTGGCGCTGAGTTATGCTGTGGTGGCGCTGAGTGATGCTGTGGTGGCGCTGTGGTGGTGCTGAGTGATGCTGTGGTGGTGCAGAGTGATGCTGTGGTGGCGGTGAGTGATGATGTGGTTGCGCTGAGTGAAGCTGTGGTGCTGGGGAGTGTTGCATTGTTTGTGGTGAGTGATATCGTTGTGGTACTGAGTGATTCTTTGGTGCTGCTGTGGTGGCGGTGAGTGATGCTGTGCTGGTGCTGAGTGATGTTTTTATGGCCCTGAGTAATACTGTGGTGAACCTGAGTGGTGCAGTTTTTGGCCCTGAGTGATGCTGTTTTTGGCCTTTAGTGATGCTGTGGTTTCACTGAGTAATTTTGTTGTGGCACTGAGTGATGCTGTGGTGGCCCTGAGTGATGCTGTGGTGGCCCTGAGTGATTCTGTGGTGGCCCTGAGTGATGCTGTGATTGCCCTGAGTAATGCTGTGATGGCCCTGAGTAATGCTGTGGTGCTGAGTAATGCTGCTATTATGGAGAGTGCTCCTGTTGTGGAAGGCTTAGAATCCAAAGTGGGAGTACACTGCTAATATTACCTTGGACTTTTATCTGAATATAAGCAAACAAAAGCAGGTCGCGTGTGGAGTGCGGTTGGAAATATTACCATTTTCGATTCACTCATGCACGTCTATGTTTGGAATTTGTCTTAGTTACAAGCATTTGTCTTTGTCCTGTGCATCAACAAATAAAGCAAATAAAGAAAACGGACCCAATAGCGCTACATTTATAGTTAATTAGGCTGTAAAGAACAATATAACACAAATAGCAATAAAAGGTGAAAAAACAATCCGTGCGTAAACACACAATTTGTACTTATAGTCATTGCCTACGAGAAGCAAGGTTGGCAGTAAGTGCACATCTTTTACTGTCAGCCTTGCTTCTCGTAAGTAAGGACTATAAGTACAATGTGTGAGTCTATGCACCTCTTGCAGGTTTTCAAAACACATAAATTAAAGGAATTGTTATTTACACTGTGTGCAGGTCACTGAAAGATATATACTGTGTATACCTTATGCACCCTAAGACACACCATTTCATCTGAAAACTGGTACATTTTCAATACTGATAACGAACATGAATACCAGCAATATGTATGCCACAAAATGCAGTCATATCGCTTGACAGCACAAAGTATGGCAGGAGGGGGCGGGAAGAGAGACAACACGGATAACAAGAGGGGGAGGGGAAGAAAGAAACGCAAACTAAGGTGGAAGAGGGCGATAACAAAGTGAACAGGGGCAACAGGAGGGGGTGGAAACAAAGTTACCTCAGACAACAGGAGGGGGGAGCAAAGTGAAACACAAACAGGAAAGTTACAAAACAAGCCGATGTATCATCCCTACTACCACAAGCACTTAATTGACAAGGCACAATAATCAGGAGATAGATGGTCCAGATAAGTTAAAATACAAAAGGGATTTACCTTATTAAAGCAGATGGCCAGCGGATTGAGCTACAATTAGGGATGCCCATGCCCGCTCTCTCATGGACGAAGATGGGCCCGGCCTTGGGCCAGTTTTCACCTAGGCACCTGCCCATGCAGTGGGCTGTTACAGCTGATTAATTATGCCTGCATAGCAGTCTCAAAATGCGGCACTGTCTCTTCTGGCCAACTGGATTATGGTGCCTGCTGTCCTTGCCCCAAAGGCTTCTTGTGCACATCACAAGAAGCAAGTTGTTACAGCTCGCTAAATATGTATAAATGGCAGACTCAACATATTAACTTTCCTCCTCTCGCCAGATAGATTATGGTGCCTGGGGGGAAGAAAGACAACACAAGTACGGCGGGAGGGGGGGGCAGGAGAAAAGAGAATACGGACAACAGGAGGGGGCGGGAAGAAAGACAACACAAACTACGGCAGGAGGGGGGTGGGAGCAAAGTGAACACAGACAAGTCAACATGACGGGGCAGGAGCAAAATGAAACACGAACAGGAAAGTTACAAAACTAACTAGGCAACAAGCTCTTGGCATTGCTGTGGGGAGGGGGGAAGGAGAGGAGAAACGAGAGACACGGCCTGGCGGCCGTGAAAGTGAAAGTACGGCCGGCCGGCCGTGAATAATTAAAGATTATGGTGCCTGGGGGGAAGAAAGACAACACAAGTACGGCGGGAGGGGGGGCAGGTGAAAAGAGAAAACGGACAACGGGAGGGGGGCGGGAAGAAAGACAACACAAACTACGCCATGCAGTGGGCTGTTACAGCTGATTAATTATGCCCACATAGCAGTCTCAAAATGCGGCACAGTCTCTTCTGGCCAACTGGATTATGGTGCCTGCTGTCCTCACCCCAAAGGCTTCTTGTGCACATCACAAGAAGCAAGTTGTTACAGCTCGCTAAATATGTATATCTGGCAGACTCAACATATAACCTTTCCTCGTCTCGCCAGATAGATTATGGTGCCTCGGGGGAAGAAAGACAACACAAGTATGGCGGGAGGGGGGGGGGGCAGGAGAAAAGAGAACTTGGACAACGGGAGGGGGGCGGGAACAAAGTGAACACAGACAAGTCAACGTGATGGGGCGGGAGCAAAATGAAACACAAACAGGAAAGTTACAAAACTAACTAGGTAACAAGCTCTTGACATTGCTGTGGGGAGGGGGAGAGGGGGGAGGAGAAACGAGAGACACGGCCTGGGGGCCGTGAAAGTGGAAGTACGGCCGGCCGTGAATAATTAAAGATTATGGTGCCTGGAGGAAGAAAGACAACACAAATACGGCGGAGGGGGGCAGGAGAAAAGAGGATACGGACAACGGGAGGGGGCGGGAAGAAAGACAACACAAACTATGGCAGGAGGGGGGTGGGAACAAAGTGAACACAGACAAGTCAACGTGATGGGGCGGGAGCAATATGAAACACGTACAGGAAAGTTACAAAACTAACTAGGCAAACAAGCTCTTGGCATTGCTGTGGGGAGGGGGGAAGGTGGGAGGAGAAACAAGAGACACGGCCTGGCGTCCGTGAAAGTGAAAGTGGGGCCGGCCGGTCGTGAATAATTAGGGGAGAAGAAATGCCTGAGGCACAGCGCACAGCTTCAGATGCCTGTGGGAGGGAAGCAGATGGCTTTGAAGTGCACGCGCTTTTTTCACAGGCACTGCATGAAATCGCCAGTTTGTTTAAGCTCTGGATAAGCCCCTATATTTCTCGCCAGCAATGCGCAAGCGCATTAGCAGGCAAGACCTAAATAGTGTGTTCCGCTTTTTTGTTAGGGAGCGAGTGACTAAGTCCCCTGGTATTATTCCAAAGATTATGGATTATGTAGATAATTCTATTTCAACCCCCATAATGTCTGATATGGTCTTATCGACTTTCTGCCAAAATGGATGTATTACAGGGCAGCTCCTGAACATATGGTTATCGTTTGCATTGTCTTCTCCACATTTTGGACAATTCTTGTTCCCCCAGCTCCACATTCTTGATATTTTCTGTGATGTCCGGTAGTCTCTATGTACTGTAAAGAGGTGATTTTTTTTTAACGGTGCAGACTTCACATGTGACCATAAATGAGACATAGATACTTGCCCTATTTTTTGAAGATCTTCATTCGGCAGAGCCTTATTCCAGATATCTGTAAATAAGGCCTCCATCTCTTTTCCACCTTGTACCAATAGCCAATACCACTCAGACCCTTCTTATGATTTTTTTTGTCAAGAACAAATCCTTGAGGCCAGATCTGGTGTTCCCTCTAATTCTTTTCTTATTGAATTTACCCAGCTTAGCAGTTGATAATACTTGAACTTCGAGACTGGTCCTCGCAGATCGTTGAGAAGTGAGGCCAGGATATTAGTTCAGCTTCGACTATTAGTTGGCCCCATACGCTAAGGCCAAATGCGTGGAGGGGAGTAGCAAGGGCATCTCCCAAGCACAACGGTGTGCCTGGAGAGTCCCAGATAGGTGTAGCATCGTTATAATACGGGATATTCAAAAGTCGTCTCACCTTATACCAAAGCTTTGTTGCTGCTCACAAGATCTTTAGTTTTACTTTCTTAAAGAAATTTGGGTGGCCAAATTTTAGTAAGAAGCAACCTGCTTGTTGAGAGATGTCCACTGTTAGAGCCTTATACAGTGGGGAGTAGGCTGAACTATCAGTAATTGGCGGAAGTTTTTTAAGTGAAAAGCACAGAAATATCAATATAAATCGGGAGTAGCTATGCCTCCGTCAGCTTTCTTCTTTCTGTACTTCTTGAGGGCAATTCTTGGATTTTTATTTCCCCAAATAAAACTGGAGAATAGCCCTTGCACTTTCTTAAACCAGATATTTGGGAAATCTAGTGGGATTGCATTAAACAAAAAAGTGTATTTCGGTAGAATTGACATATTTAATAGGTTGGACTTGCCCAGAAAGGAAAGTGAAAACTGATATATCTTAATCACTATCCATAAGAAAGACATTAGATGCAGAAAAGTCAGGCCCAGTTGTTTTGCAAGGTTCCTGCATCGAAGGTGGTTGAATTCCGATCTCTTGTTCGAGTTTTGGTATTCTAAAATATGGGATCTGTGAGTCCCAGGAGCCTAGACTGTTGTTGCTGGGGCAAGATTAAGACCAACTTCCAGATGGCTGGTCTTCGTATGGAGTGGCACTGTATGAAAATAAACGATGGACAGGAAAATCAGCCCTGTACAATCATTACTGGTTAAGATTAATTTAAGCATTCCACCCGTCACCGTTTTGTTTTTACACAGGTATCTCCCTTCATTTGTTTACTCTTGAAAGTGCATTAAGTGATGTGGTGTGCTGCGGCCAATTGAATCATTTATGCTGATATATAGTGGATGTAAGTTTCCAAAATTACTGTTGGCATTTACCCTAGAAGGAAGTGTGGAAAGTGAAGAGTTTTTAAATTGTTGGACGGCCCCATCGAGAGCTAGTTGAGAACTTTCATAGTCTGCTTTAACGGGACACATTTCAGAGATTCGGGCAGCCTGGCACGGTGTCTGTATCCAATCACTGAATTTCCCAAATATTCCATTATAAACTGTTTCAACAGGGCCATTATCAGGGCTCGTCTGCTTCAGCTGAGGGTCAGTTTGAAGCACTGGGATAATCTTCTATAGAGCACGGTAGCAGAAAGGTACACAGGTACAACGGGGTTTCTGATTACAAAAAAAAGACACAGCCTGCTCAACATTATTGTATAGGGTATATGGATATATGATGTGTACACCACACTGAGCCTGCACCTTCTCTAAGAGTTGTCTTTTGATTTTCAAAGCAAAACCTTTTTGTTTTAATATTTACAGAACGACATGCTGCAGCAAAAGAAACAATGCAGAAATGATAAATATACAATAGAAGTTTCATAAGAATGATAAAATACAGAAGCTAAAGAAAATACATGAAGGCTGCCCTTCTACTTAGGAGTAATAAAAAAGAAACATTTTTGAAGTAGTATATGTCTGTGAAAGAAAGTTGCTAAAGCTCCTCTAAGGAAAGTATAGGAGTGGGCGCAGATCCATTAAGCCGAACACCTATGAATTTCTGTGAGATATACGAGTCTCCGGGGACACTCGCCACATTCTGCAAAGAGGCTGCATCATTTTACCTCATGCAACTTGCCAAGCACCATAGGTTTCAATGTCTCTGAGGTGCACCATGAGTTTTAGACTGAGGAGTCACCTACTAAATTCCTAATATGTTGAATATGCCATGCTAGTATATGGTGGAATGTATTTTCGCCAAAGGAATCCTTGGCCTTTAACCAGGAAGGCTGTGTCTGTTCAGTCTGCAGAAAGATATATCCCCAACAGTAAGTTGCACTTCCCTTAAGCAAGCAACAGAGTTCAGTTCCTTCCCTTGCAGTAATATGCAATTTAGCTAGGGGTTTAGGATAACTGATTCTCACTTACTAAATTGTACCTTTGGTGGTGGTACCCCACCCAGTAGTTCACCGGACACCAAACATGTTCGCTAAGAGAAATGGCTGCTGTGTGTTGGCTGCTTTCATTTACCAGCAACGATTTATTAATACACTCCATGTGCTATATTCAAATTGATAGCTGTAAAGCTGATCTCAGTGAATGTGAAATAAACAGGTATTCTTCGATAAACCTGTGGGCGGGTGATTATTCACTTCAGGGATAGTCACCATCAGCTTCCAGTATGGCGAGCGCTCCCCTCAGTTATAGTCTTTCTTTCATTTCATACCGGGTGACCACATCCGGGAGCTGTGCTTCGTTAGCTGTCAACCAAACGGCCATGCCCGGTGTCCAAACACTTCAGGTAATCGTGCTTCTTTCACTCTCAAAGACTCCTGTGTGCCGACTAGAAGGAAGCCATGCTTCACTCCCCTAAAGTCAGATTTACATTCCGGACGGATGGCCTCTTCCGGCTACGACTGCAAACATTGCAATCTAGAAGCACAGAGTAGTTTGTCTCCTGGAGGGGTGTTCCTAAAAAAGCAAAGCTAAGAATCCCAATGGTAGTTCTTCGGAGCTGGGTTTCAAGAGAAGAATGCTTCTCAAGGCCTAACCTGCACATTTGTGTGTCAGAAAGTTATTACATGCTGTAGTTTGTTAAAGCTCAAATAAAGAAAACAGACAGTACGAAACTGGAAGCAGTCAGCAAAAGTTAAAGCGTTTCTCTTGCAGGAGCGTGGATCGCCAGGAGCGATAATTGCTAACACATGGCGTCAAAGCTCGCTCCCGCAAGGGAATCGCCAAACGTGCACTTTTTGCCATTGAAAGCAACAAAACTTGTGCACATTTTTAGGGCGAAAAGTGAATCGATTCCAAAAGGTCTATTTCCTAAGTAGCCCATGCGCGCTGCATAGGCGAGACCTAAAAACAATGTCTTGCAAAAATTCCTTGGACCAGTAGCAAAACGTATCTACTGCAGTTAAAAATACTGGAAAGGCCTCATAGGAATATTAAAGAGAGGTGTTAACGTATACATTGTGTACCAATCTTGGACTTCTTATCATCTGTGATTTCCCTAGACAACACACAAAGTATACACTTGTCTAGATATAACAGAAATCAGAAATGTGAGGTCGGAACTAGAATGTCAGTTTTCACATATATTATACGCTACTACCGGCTCTAACTGTATATAGTACTGTGGTGTGCCACCTCAAGCTAAGCCCTAAAGTCCAGGGGCCTCATTTATGAGGCCTGCGTCACTTTTACGATAGTGGTGCATCACTTTTTGTGACGCACCAGCAGCGTAAACAATGCGCCTTTTTGCGCCATATTTACAAAGTGACGCATGTAGGTAGATGCGTCACTTTGTAAACCCCTGCACCACATTATACCTTTGCCATGTATAATGTATGCAAGGGGGGCGTTTTGACGCAAGAAAGGGTCATGGAAGTGACGCAGTGAAATCTATAAGATTTAACTGCGCCACTTCTAGGACACAAATGCGTCAATTTCTTACGCCTGCCTCACAGCAGGCGTAAGACTGACGCAGGTCCTTTCACATGGGGCTTGCCCCATGTGAAAGGAAACATTGCTGGAGTAGCGTCACTTTTGTGACACACTCCAGTAATGCGTCACTTTTGCGCCATACAGATACGTCAGAAATGCTGACGTATCTGTAGCTCCTTGCGCCATGATGCATCATACTGTAAATATGACGCATCATTGGTGTCGGAAGGAGGGCGCAGTGAAAAGTGGCGCATCGCTGTTTTCACGCAGCGATGCGTCACTTTTCATAAATCATGCCCCAAGATCCTAGGTCAATGGTAATATCTGGAAGTGCAGCAATTTTTTAATAAAAAGTAGTATCTGAACACACAGACAAGTATTTACTCATTGTGTATCTGTCCAATTGAAATAGTACCCAGTCAATGCAATGTATGAATACCACTTACAAAGCTGTTGAAGAGTCTGTGAGTGTACATAATTAAATTATCAGAAAGGATGTTTTAAACAGGTGTTGACTAACTGAACTAAGACGAATTACAGAATAACTTCAAGGTACGAAATCTCACCCACCCACTCACCTGGGTGTCGAGAAATTACATCAGGATCCATGAATACCCCACCAGGTCCGTTCTCCACATAATGAATACAGAATACCACAACAGCAAGTTCTGGAAAGGAGGATGAGAAGAAAATAGAGCGAAAGAGAGGGTCTCTGGTACTGAGCGCCAAGTCACAAAGTTCATCAGGGTCAGTCCTGTCTTTTGTAGATTCTTAACATTATTTTAATCAGGCAATTACGTTACTGTCCCACTGAATAGTATGAACATGTTAGTTTTAGTGAACAATTTTCTTGCAGCCATCTATTTATTACTAATGAATCTCCAAGCACTCACAATGCCCGTGTTTACTCTGAGATGTATACAGCAAACTCGACCATAAACTGCAAATCGAGAGCTTCTAATGATACTAACTTTCCTGAAGATGTGCAAATACAACATTAACTATAAATTAAGCTTCTTTGTATGACTTTCTTCCTTATTCAGTTATTGAATGGGACACACTTTGGAATGTTATTTCGCAATCCTCTGTAAATAGCCTCTGTTAGATTTGTGAGTAGTCCAATAAATCTTAGGTGTTCTTGCACTTTAACTTTTCTTGTCTTTCTTGTTGCAGGAGCCCTGGGAAGCTGACGAAATGGGTGGTGCCCCTTCACCAAACTGGATTCCAAAGTATGTATTCACAGCAGAATTGTTATTTGAGTAGAGGTGGTATGCATCACCTGTTTGTCTTGCATTAACAAATGCTGTGTGCTTTATAAACACGTCATCTGAAACAGTAGCCTCTCTAAGAAACAAGTAAAATGTACTCACACAGTAAATAAAGGATCAGGAAACTGGAACCAGCAGCCCAGAGATGCTATCACATGCGTTGCGAGACTTATGGTAATATCCTGTACCCACACCAGTAGCAAAACCTGGCAACACATGGGGTCTGATTCACAAAGGTACTTTTAAGGAGGTTTATACTTTTGAGCAAGTTTACTACTTTTCAGCATTCAAGAAGTTCCCTTCTGTAGTAACTTACACTTTTGTAGTGAGTACAATACTACACATAACCAACCACTGGTAATTCAACACCCTCCCACAGAATATATAGGTAAGTTACTACAAAAGTGACGTTTGTGAGTACTAAAACGTAATAAACGTACTCAAAAGTGTAAGTTAAAACAAAGGTGCAATTTGTGAATAGCACTTTAGGGTAAGCTTGTAGTACTAGCGTAGGACTACAAAACACAATACAAAGTGCAGTTTGTGAATCAAGGGGTAGGTCTACAAGGAAGTGCCGCAGCGTGGCACCACCAGCCCTTTGACTGCGCCACGGTGCTGCACTTACAAAGCATAAGGATGCAACATATTTACAACAATATGTTGCATCTCTGTGCCTTCCCCTGCGTAGGTGCACAAACTGCAGCCATGCGCTGGCGCAGGCACCCTTGCTCCATGGTGCAAGGATGCCTGCGTCGTGAGTAGATTGTTTTTGTGCAGGAACGGGCACCTTCCTGCACAAAAACAATCACTACAGGCATTTTCCTCTTTCAATGTATGCTGTAGAAGGCAGCACGCATTGAAAGAGAAAAGAATTAGGAGATATGAAAACATTTCTTCTTGTTACGCCTCGCTACTCCTGCCCTAGGGGGGCGTAGCTTTCAGATGCATCTCCAGATTTACAATTTCTCGTAAATCTGGAGATGTGTCTTGTTCCATGGGTGTTGCGTGGGAACACCCACAGCAACACCCATGGAATGCCCCCTCAACGCAAAGTGCTGCATGTGAAGGGGCCATATTTACAAGTAGAGGAAAAGATATGCAGGGTGGGTTTTCCTCTCCTTGTGAATATGGAGGAGCCCACTGCGCCACCAGTAGGACATGAAAAGTGACGCACTGGTAGCACAGGGGCCTTGTAATTCTGCCTCCAAGTCCCTCAGGTTTTGGGTGCATCTTTATTCATACAGCATCCAAGATGGCTGCCTAAGCCATGTGCCTGCAGGCAGTCCCAGGAAGTCTTGTAAAACTTCTTCTGGAACCACTAAGTCACTCTTAATGTTCCTGATACAAGGAAGGAGGGCTGACAAAGACAGGGACATGACTTTTAGCACAGGACAGGTCGCAATATGGGCATCCATGACAATATATCTAGAGGAGCAGGGCAGGCACAAAAGACAATAGGTAGTCTTCTACACACCCACATTCACTATCACCAGAAATTAACAGATCATCCCAAAATAAGTACATTTTAAAACAAGCCCATATGTGAGAGTTACAGCCATCCAACATAATTCCAAAACAAAATCAACTACGTTTTCATTAGTCCAAAAGATGGCTGGGACCACAAAATGACAGCAATGGTTCTATCTAGGAAGCCAGTGTATGTCCCAAAATAGGTATTGGGATTTGTTATCTTTCTTTAGTAAACTCTCAGATTTAGCATTCAAATTGTATAAAGTAAATTGATGTTTTTGTTTTACCGCCCATCTCGCATTGAGTGTACATTCAGTCCGTCCGTACCCACACTCAGCGAACTGAGAGTCACAGGCGGCTAAGAGCTTAATCTCGGCCCACCTACGGGCACTAAGATTTACAGATATGCATATCCAAACGCCCACTGAGATAGCTCTATTTTACAAACTTCTAGAGCTACATAGCCTTGTCTTGGAATCTCCCCGCTTATACTGGGATAAATCCTGACCTGGCCATAGAGTGTTCAGGCAGTATAATCGGATCACTGACATAATATCGAATACAAAAATATAGAATTACCAAAATAGCGAAGAAAAAATTATAGAATGCTAAAATATCGAATTCCTATCTACAACCAGGTAAGTACAAAAATATTGTTGTAAAAAATATAGTTAGTCGAAATATCGAATTTTTTTAAATGTCTTAAAATTAATTTAAAATTAATAAAATAATGAATATAATTAACTAAAACATACTTAAAAATAATTAAATAACCTTTAATTTATTAAATATTCATTTAAGTTTTATTTTTTAATACATATACATATATATATATATATGAAACTCCAACGCGTTGCCGGCGGCAGCCGTCGGCCAGCAAACAGGTACACAGACTCCTTAAGTAATCACCGCAAGCCAGGCTTCGATTCAAAAAAGTTATTTATTCAGCATATGGTGATGGTGGTGCCAGTCATCAGACGCGTTTCGGACTTGCGTCCTTGCTCACTGAATTTTTTTAAATGTCTTAAAATTAATTTAAAATTAATAAAATAATGAATATAATTAACTAAAACATACTTAAAAATAATTAAATAACCTTTCATTTATTAAATATTAATTTAAGTTTTATTTTTTAATACATATACATATATATATATATATATTAACGTAATATTAATACAAAATATACAATATTTTTACCGTAGGATATCGGGAGGGTAAAATTTTACTATGACCACACCAGTGAGTGCAACAGTAGGGAAAATGTTGGATAGCGTAGGGGTAAAAGTTACTATTCCCACTCCAATGAGTGCAACAGTAGAAAAGCATTGGATAGCGTAGGGGTAAAAAATACTGTTCCCACTCCAGTGAGAGCAACAGTAGGGAAAGCGTTGGATAGCGGGAGGGTAAAAATTACTGATCCCACTCCAGTGAGTGCAACAGTAGGGAAAGCGTTGTATAGCGGTAGGGTAAAAATTACTATTCCCACTCCAGTGAGTGCAACAGAAGGAAAAACGTTGGATAGCGGGAAGGTAAAAATTACTATTCCTACTCCAGTGAGTGCAACAGTAGGGAAAGCGTTGGATAACGAGAGGGTAAAAATTACTATTCCCACTCCAGAGAGTGCAACAGTAGGGAAAGCGTTGGATAGCGTAGGGGTAAAAATTACTAGTCCCACTCCAGAGAGTGCAACAGTAGGGAAAGCGTTGGATAGCGTCGGGGTAAAAATGACTGTTCCCATTCTAGTAAGTTTAACAGTTGGGAAAGTAATGATTTAATATATTAATAAAAATAAATTAAATATCAATACCAATAAAAAAATAATTAAAATTATTAACCAATTTAATATTATGTAATAATTAATCAATTAGAAAAACAAATAAATATTAGTTATTAAAATTAATTACCTATTCATAATTAATTAACAACTAATTAGTTTTCAATAACAAAAACGAATTCATAATAAAAATTAATACCAATTAATAAGTAATTACCTGTAAATTAGTTATCAATACACAAAAATTATTTTTATTATGTAATTAATTATAATTAAATTACTTCCCACCCTATTCCTCAATAAACCCACAATCCGCTACATAAAATAAATTAATACATATATCGTAATTATCAATTAATGAATTAATAAAAATGAATTACCAATTAATAAAAATTAATTACCAATTAACAAATAATTATCAATAAATTAAAAATCAATACCAATAAATAACCTAATTACAATTAAATTACTTCCCACCCTATTCCCCTATAAACCCACAACCCGCTACGGAAAATAAATTAATACAATTAACATAATTATCAATTAATCAACTAATAACAATTATTTACCAATTGAAAATTAATTAACAATTATCTCAAAATGAATACCAATAAATAAATAAAAATATTTAATTAATGACAATTAAATTACTTCCCACCCTATTTCCCTATAAACCCACAACCCGCTACAGAATTAAATTATGCAAAAATCAAATACCATAAAATTCATCACTTAAAATAAATTACAAAAATAATTTACACTTTTCAAACATATACTAACATACAAAACACTTTAAAAAATTCGATATTATTAAAAATTCAATATATTTTAATACCTATATTATATACTTTGATATTTTGACTCTCTATATTTTAAAAATCGATATTATATTACTTACCTTCAATTCAATATTTTTCACCATTATATTCTGTCCATTTGATATTTTGTCCATTCTATGTTTTGACTTCGATATTATGGCTATTCTATATTTTCGATTCAATATTATGTCTAGTTACCAGTATAATCATAGGACCCAAGAGCGAAAAACAAAACAAAAAAACCTTTCCCTTTTCCATGTCTCCTCGTGGTTTCAGAATATTCTAGAATGTTCTCTTTTTTTGGCTGCCAGTTCTCGATAGATCTAGTTTGGACGTTGCAAGACCAAAGATTGCCATTCTAAGAAGGAAGGAGGGATAGGTTCTGTCCATTTTATGCATATTTGTCTCCTGGCCCGGAGCACAGCATAGAAAAGTAGCGATCTTGCGTTGCCTCTGACATTCTCCTGAAGGCCAAAAAATATCAAGGATATTTTGATAATTATCGGAATTCTAATTAGGTCTGACATAAATTTGCCAAAACTGTCCCAAAAAGAGGCTAAAGCTGGACAATCTTTAAACATATGTATGTCAGAAGCCAAAACCAGCCCACATTTCTTGCAACATACAAGCCGCTTTTTATTGATTTTAGAAAGCTTCAGTGACATAAAGTAAACCCTATGAATGGTGTACAGATGATTCCTTTTTAGCCATGCCGGCTTTACTATGTCATACAGGAGTTTGGCCTGCCACAGAGTAAAGCAATCTTGGCCCAAACCCCGACGCCTGGTGGCCCACCGCCCTCGGAAACCCGCCAACCCCCACAGACCACGCACGCAACCTGGGAATCATCCTGGAGTCCGAGCTCAAAATGGACCGCCAGATCAACTCTGTCTCATCTTCCTGCTTCCACACCCTCCGCCTCCTTCGTAAGACCTTCAAATGGATCCCCCTCGAACACCAAAAGACAGTCACTCATGCCCTGGTCACCAGCAGACTCGACTACGGCAACGCACTCTAAGCCGGAATAAACAAATACCTCATCCGCAAGCTACAGAACATCCAGAACGCCGCCGCAAGACTGGTCCTCAACCTGCCAAAACACTGCCACATCTCCCACCACCTGCGCACACTCCACTGGCTCCCTATCGAAGCTAGAGTCACCTTCAAGATGCTCACCCACGCTCACAAGGCCCTCCATGGCACCGGACCAGCATACCTGACCAGCCGGCTCAAATTCCACGCACCCCAAAGGACCTTACGATCAGCCCAGCTCTCCTACGCCGAGGTCCCCTGCACGAGAAAGACCAGATCGGGAGGCTGCTCCTTCTCCTTCCTCGCGGCCAAAGCATGGAACGCCCTTCCGCTCCACCTCAGACAGACAACATCGCTCCCCATCTTCGCAAGAAACCTCAAAACTTGGCTCTTTGACAGACCCCCTCCTTGATGGAATGGAACCTGCACTCCCCACCCCTAGCACCTTGAGACACTTACGGGTGAGTAGTTGCGCTTTACCAAACTCTTGATTGGCCTGATAAGACTGTACCCCATAGATCTTGAGCGATTTTAAACTCTCCATCGCCTGCCTTCAGCACTGCCTGGTACCAAAAGGAGGTATAAAAGGGGGTGGTGATGGACAGAGCATCTGAATCAATCAAACACTCACACCCACTCAAAAGATCTGGGTTTAATCCATCACCGTTCTTTAGCCCACTCTGCCACCCCAGTTCAGACATGGCTATATGCAAGTCAGTCTGACCCTGTGCCTCATGGGAACAGTCCAGCCCGAACTGCCAAGCCATGTCTTCCCTGGACCGGTTTCTGGCATTACAGCCATCTTCAGCCCGGCTTGCTTGAATCCAGTGGCAAAGTGAGCAAGGGACTCACGTCTGAGCATACCCTGCTACACTTATGGCGGTCAAAAGCGGTACAAAAGGGGGTGGTGATGGATGGAGCATCTGAATCAATCAAACACTCCCACCCAGTCAAAAGATCTGGGTTTAATCCATCACCGTTCTTTAGCCCACTCTGCCACTCCAGTTCAGACATGGCTATATGTAAATTAGTCTGACCCTGTGCCTCATGGGAACAGTCCAGCCCGAACTGCCAAGCCATGTCTTCCCTGGACCGGAAACAAGCTTCAGAGGACCGGTTTCTGGCATTACAGCCGTCTTCAGCCCGGCTTGCTTGAATCCAGTGGCAAAGTGAGCAAGGGACTCACGTCTGAGCATACCCTGCTACACTTATGGCGGCCAAAAGCGGTACAAAAGGGGGTGGTGATGGATGGAGCATCTGAATCAATCAAACACTCCCACCCAGTCAAAAGATCTGGGTTTAATCCATCACCGTTCTTTAGCCCACTCTGCCACTCCAGTTCAGACATGGCTATATGTAAATTAGTCTGACCCTGTGCCTCATGGGAACAGTCCAGCCCGAACTGCCAAGCCATGTCTTCCCTGGACCGGAAACAAGCTTCAGAGGACCGGTTTCTGGCATTACAGCCGTCTTCAGCCCGGCTTGCTTGAATCCAGTGGCAAAGTGAGCAAGGGACTCACGCCTGAGCATACCCTGCCACACTTATGGCGGCCAAAAGCGGAACAAAAGGGGGTGGTGATGGACAGAGCATCTGAATCAATCAAACACTCACACCCAGTCAAAAGAACTGGGTTTAATCCATCACCGTTCTTTAGCCCACTGTGCCACCCCAGTTCAGACATGGCTATATGCAAATCAGTCTGACCCTGTGCCTCATGGGAACAGTCCAGCCCGAACTGCCAAGCCATGTCTTCCCTGGACCGGAAACAAGCTTCCGAGGACCGGTTTCTGGCATTCCAGCCGTCTTCAGCCCGGCTTGCTTGAATCCAGTGGCAAAGTGAGTAAGGGACTCACGTCTGAGCATACCCTGCCACACTTATGGGAGCCAAAAGCGGTACAAAAGGGGGTGGTGATGGACAGAGAATCTGAATCAATCAAACACTCACACCCATTCAAAAGATCTGGGTTTAATCCATCACCGTTCTTTAGTCCACTCTGCCACCCCAGTTCAGACATGGCTATATGCAAATCAATTTGACCCTGTGCCTCATGGGAACAGTCCAGCCCGAACTGCCAAGCCATGTCTTCCCTGGACCGGAAACAAGCTTCTGAGGACCGGTTTCTGGCATTCCAGCCGTCTTCAGCCTGGCTTGCATGAATCCAGTGGCAAAGTGAGCAAGGGACTCACGTCTGAGCATACCCTGCCACACTTATGGCGGCCAAAAGCGGAACAAAAGGGGGTGGTGATGGACGGAGCATCTGAATCAATCAAACACTCACACCCAGTCAAAAGATCTGGGTTTAATCGATCACCGTTCTTTAGCCCACTCTGCCACCCCAGTTCAGACATGGCTATATGCAAATCAGTCTGACCCTGTGTCTCATGGGAACAGTCCAGCCCGAACTGCCAAGCCATGTCTTCCCTGGACCAGAAACAAGCTTCCGAGGACCGGTTTCTGGCATCCAAGCTGTCTTCAGCCCGGCTTGCTTAAATCCAGTGGCAAAGTGAGCAAGGGACTCACGTCTGAGCATACCCTTCCAGAAACCGGTCCTCGGAAGCTTGTTTCCGGTCCAGGGAAGACATGGCTTGGCAGTTCGGGCTGGACTGTTCCCATGAGGCACAGGGTCAGACTGATTTGCATAAAGCCATGTCTGAACTGGGGTGGCAGAGTGGGCTAAAGAACGGTGATGGATTAAACCCAGATCTTTTGACTGTGTGTGAGTGTTTGATTGATTCAGATGCTCCGTCCATCACCACCCCCTTTTGAACCGCTTTTGGCCGCCATAAGTGTGGCAGGGTATGCTCAGACGTGAGTACCTTGCTCACTTTGCCACTGGATTCATCAAGCCGGGCTGAAGACGGCTGTAATGCCAGAAACCGGTCCTTGGAAGCATGTTTCCGGTCCAGGGAAGACATGGCTTGGCAGTTCGGGCTGGACTGTTCCCATGAGGCACAGGGTCAGACTGATTTGCATATAGCCATGTCTGAACTGGGGTGGCAGATTGGGCTAAAGAACGGTGATGGATTAAACCCAGATCTTTCGACTGGGTGTGAGAGTTTGATTGATTCAGATGCTCCGTCCATCACCACCCCCTTTTGTACCGCTTTTGGTCGCCATAAGTGTGGCAGGGTATGCTCAGACGTGAGTCCCTTGCTCACTTTGCCACTGTATTCAAGCAAGCCGTGCTGAAGACGGCTGTATTTCCAGAAACCGGTCCTCGGAAGCTTGTTTCCGGTCCAGGAAAGACGTGGCTTGGCAGTTCGGGCTGGACTGTTCCCATGAGGCACAGGGTCAGACTGATTTGCACATAGCCATGTCTGAACTGGGGTGGCAGAGTGGGCTAAAGAACGGTGATGGATTAAACCCAGATCTTTTGACTGGGTGTGAGTGTTTGATTGATTCAGATGCTCCGTCCATCACCACCCCCTTTTGAACCGCTTTTGGCCGCCATAAGTGTGGCAGGGTATGCTCAGGCGTGAGTCCCTTGCTCACTTTGCCACTGGATTCAAGCAAGCCCGGCTGAAGACGGCTGTAATGCCAGAAACCGGTCCTCTGAAGCTTGTTTCCGGTCCAGGGAAGACATGGCTTGGCAGTTCGGGCTGGACTGTTCCCATGAGGCACAGGGTCAGACTGATTTGCATATAGCCATGTCTGAACTGGGGTGGCAGATTGGGCTAAAGACCGGTGATGGATTAAACCCAGATCTTTCGACTGGGTGTGAGAGTTTGATTGATTCAGATGCTCCGTCCATCACCACCCCCTTTTGTACCGCTTTTGGTCGCCATATGTGTGGCAGGGTATGCTCAGACGTGAGTCCCTTGCTCACTTTGCCACTGTATTCAAGCAAGCCGTGCTGAAGACGGCTGTATTTCCAGAAACCGGTCCTCGGAAGCTTGTTTCCGGTCCAGGAAAGACGTGGCTTGGCAGTTCGGGCTGGACTGTTCCCATGAGGCACAGGGTCAGACTGATTTGCACATAGCCATGTCTGAACTGGGGTGGCAGAGTGGGCTAAAGAACGGTGATGGATTAAACCCAGATCTTTTGACTGGGTGTGAGTGTTTGATTGATTCAGATGCTCCGTCCATCACCACCCCCTTTTGAACCGCTTTTGGCCGCCATAAGTGTGGCAGGGTATGCTCAGGCGTGAGTCCCTTGCTCACTTTGCCACTGGATTCAAGCAAGCCGGGCTGAAGACGGCTGTAATGCCAGAAACCGGTCCTCTGAAGCTTGTTTCCGGTCCAGGGAAGACATGGCTTGGCAGTTCGGGCTGGACTATTCCCATGAGGCACAGGGTCAGACTAATTTACATATAGCCATGTCTGAACTGGGGTGGCAGAGTGGGCTAAAGAACGGTGATGGATTAAACCCAGATCTTTTGACTGGGTGGGAGTGTTTGATTGATTCAGATGCTCCATCCATCACCACCCCCTTTTGTACCGCTTTTGGCCGCCATAAGTGTAGCAGGGTATGCTCAGACGTGAGTCCCTTGCTCACTTTGCCACTGGATTCAAGCAAGCCGGGCTGAAGATGGCTGTAATGCCAGAAACCGGTCCAGGGAAGACATGGCTTGGCAGTTCGGGCTGGACTGTTCCCATGAGGCACAGGGTCAGGCTGATTTGCATATAGCCATGTCTGAACTGGGGTGGCAGAGTGGGCTAAAGAACGGTGATGGATTAAACCCAGATCTTTCGACTGGGTGTGAGTGTTTGATTGATTCAGATGCTCCGTCCATCACCACCCCCTTTTGTACCCCTGGTACCAAAAGGAGACTTCTTTCTTCCCTCGGGGTCTGGTCACTAGGTTAAACTCTGAGTCGGAATTTTCCCCTAATAAGCTACCCTTACTAGATTGTATCTGAACCTGCACCTAGCTAGCCAGCTGGAGGTATTTGAATCTAGACAGACCAGGCCAAACCCTCGCACTAAGTTGTTCCCCATGCTAACAATGTACCGTCTGAGATCAGGTCCCCCCAGACTGTCAGGCCTGATTCCCTTAATGGGACTGCCAAACTATCCCTCAAACATTCTGGACCCCCGGGTGAATCCCCCATCGGGGCCATACTGGAGAAGTAACCCAAAGTGACCGACCTCCTCAAATCTGCTCATGTTTTTGCCTTAAGCCTTACATTGTTGAAGAACTTAACATCTTCGAACTTAAACAAAAAAACCTTCATCAGTAAATGGCCACCTTGAAGCATTGCTAAAAACATCCCTCCTATTCCAGTGTTAACCTGCATTTTTAAGAGAATTCGTGCGTGCGAGAGTTGGAAGGCCAAAGCGTAAAGTTGAATATCAGGGAAAGCCAGATCCCCCTTCTCTCTTCTGCATCTCAGTTTCTTCCAGGCTAGTCTCGCATATTTATACCCCCAAACAAAAGAGTTGATCTCCCTCTGGATTTTATCAATTTGAGTTTTGTCAAAGTACAGTGGGATGCAGTTAAAAAGAAAAGTGATTTTAGGAAGTATTGACATTTTAGCCAGGTTGGCTCTACCGATGATCGAGAGAAGTAACGAAGCCCAGATCTTCATCATCTTCACACACTCTCTCGCCACCGGATTTAAATTAGCCTCAGCAATCTTGGCTATGTCTTGAACTATATTGACCCCTAAATATCTCATTCTGGGGCTTATCTTATATTGATGCTGGCCAGCCAACTGGTTCCAAACCATCACCTCGGTTTTAGTCGCATTAATTTCATACCCCGAGACTAAGCCAAAATCCTGGGCTTGACTAATGACCACTGGGAAGGGCCTGTCAAGGTCGGCCATAAAAATTAAAATATCATCGGCATACAGGGCTACCTTCCTCTCCGACTCTCCGTATCTGAAAGGCTGAATTTTAATACCCTCCCTTAACCGTTGAGCAAATAGCTCGATGTATAGGTCAAAATGGAGAGGGGAGAATGGGGAGCCCTGTCTAGTGCCCCTAGATATGTTAAAAGGTGCTGAAACCCCGCCATTTACAAACAACCTGGCTGAGGGGCACCTGTAGATGGATTGTACAGTGTGACAAAACTTCTCATCAAGATTGAATTTCATCAAGGCCTCCCACAGGTATGACCAGTTCACCTTGTCGAAAGCCTTTGTGGCGTCTAGACTCATTGCAGCCAAAAGTAAAGTGTATGTTGAGGCCAAGTCAATTGCCCCGATAAGATAGTAAGGTAGGCGTTATAGCTGGCGGTCTTTCACAAAGTCCTTCTGATCTGATTGAAGGATATCCCCAGCCACTGTATCCAGACGTGATGCCATTATAGATGTAAAAATGTTACAGTCGCCATTCAATAAAGATATGGGTCTATAAGACCTACAGTTGGATGCCGCTTTCCCTGGTTTCAGTATCAAGACTATAGTAGCCTTGTTTCATGAGTCTGGCGGGATAAGGCCTTCTTACAGGATCTGATTAGAGAGCTTGGTCATAATAGGGATAGCCTGATCTCCTATTACCTTATAAATCTCGGAAGGTAAGCTGTCTGGCCCTGCGGCCTTTCCGTTCATAGGTGCCCATTAGGATGGTGGGCGGACTTTGCCCGCCCGCCATCCTCGTGGAAAGCGGGACCGCCCACCAGCTGAGCGGCAGTCCCACCATGCATATTATGATGGGCCCGCCACAGTGGCAGTCGCATCATGCATTTATAACATTGCGGCGGGCGGTGTTTAGACCAGCACCCGCCGCAATGCTATAAATGCATGGCATGCATTTGCATACACAAAGCGGCAGGTACTGCCCGGTGCCTGCCGCATTGTGTATGCAAATGCAGGGGGGTACCACAGGTACCCCCCCATGTACACCCCCCACCTAGCCTTTACCCAGGGGCACCACAGGGGACCCCCAAAGTGAAGACTGCCTGCCTTTCCGAAGGTATCTCCCAAAGCCCATGCTAATATGGCTGGCGGTGTCTGATAGACACGCCACCATATAAACCCTTTTCCGCCCCGTCCGCAAGGCGACCGGGCGGAAAAGTGGCGGACGGTGTTTCCGTCTGCAACGCTCCCCCGCTATAGTAATATGGCGGGGGAAACGGGTGGCTGGCGGACAAGGATGTCGGGCGGATCGCCACTGCCCGCATGGCGGTGGCGGTGGCGATCCACCCGACATCCTAATGGGCCCTTAGTGTTAACGATTGCCTCCCTTACTTCGGAGCAAGAGATGTACCTATCCAGATATCGTTGTTGCTCCGTAATGAGAGAGGGAAGCAAAATATCTTCAAGCCACCTCCGAGCATACTGGCTATCTACATTGCCATCCTCATAATAGATATTCTGGAAGAAGGAATGAAAAGCATCCTGAATTTCCTCATTCGTGACTGAAATGCCTCTTTCATCTCTGATCTCTCTAACATAGCTCCTTGCTCGGTCTGATTTACTCATCCAAGCAAGGAGCTTGCCCGCTCCTTCACCATATTCAAAGTGATCTTACTGGCTTCCCTCGTTCGGGTAAGCCTGGTGTTCAAAATACTTTCAAGCTGGGCTTTCAAATCTCTGATCTTATCTCGCTTTTCCTGTAGGATTTTTGGAGACACTGGAGTGGATAGGTCTATCTCTGCTTCCTTCAGCCTATGCTCAATATCTGAGATCTCCTCCTTGTATAATCTGTTCCTATAACAGGACCTGTTAGTAATTTGGCCGCGTATGAAAGCTTTCAGAGAGTCCCATACAGAGGTGATTAAAGCAGTATCCACATTCACCTCTAAAGACCAGGACATTTCTTGTGAAAGATCAGGTTCTTCTTCCTTCTCCAAAAGTATGGCCCGGTTGAAAGACCAGGTCCTGATTGAACTGGGCGCTTGATGTTTAAGAGTCAACAGGACCACAGAATGGTCCGAAATAGGGGGTGCCAAATATACTATACTTTTAACCAGGCCCCTTAGTGAGTAGTTAACCAGCATAAAGTCAATACGTGACTGGTGTCTATATTTAAAGTTCCGGTATGACACCCCTTGCTGCTGCCCAGATCTATCTCTCCAAATGTCCGATAAGGTAAACTGCCTCATAGCCCCAATAGATATTCTCGAGATTTAGACAACACCACCGCCCTATTAGATGGAGATTTGTCCAGTACAGGATTCAAGACGATATTAAAGTCACCTGCAAGGACCATCGGCTCTGGAAAGTCCAGTAAATGCAAAAAGATGGTCTTTAAACTGGAAAGATCATCCTGATTAGGGCCGTAATATTCAATTAAGGTTAACAGAGTATCCATAATTAAAGTTTTAACAATCACCCATCTTTTATATAAGAGCAGACATGGACCATTTCTGACTTCTTAAAAATAATTGATACCCCTCGAATGTTAGCTGATTGGTTGGTACGAATGTGGGAGCCCACCCAAGTTTGGGATTTCAACAGAGAAATCATTTCATTTACCAATAGATGTGTTTCCTGGAGAACAATGACCTGCACCTTGGAATCTCTCAGATATTGTAAGATCGTATCTCTCCTTGGCCTAGTGCGCAGGCCATTGATGTTCCAGGAAAGAATCTGAAAAGAAGTCATGGCGGCTTCCCCATCCTCACCATATCACAACCCAAAGTGCCAGTTATTAAAACTTTCAGCACCTTCCCTACGCCTTTAATCTTATTACGAAAACTGGAAATGTACAAAATAGCGAAAATGAGGATTTTTTTGAAAATTCGCCCCCCCTCCTCTCATCCCAACCCCCCACACATCCCCCACTACTCCCCTCCCATGGAGAACCCAACCCCCAAACATCCGGACATTGATGTTTAATTAAGCAACTCACTTTCATGTCTGGGAGACATTATCATCTATCTATTATTCATTTTCATAGGAGTTCACTGCAGGTGTTTGTTTAAAAATATAGTAATCTCGCTTTTCCAAAAAGAAAGGTCCGGGGCCAGGGTTATGTATAGGGCGCATTTTCCCTGTTTGTACCGGGTGCACCCTAAAACGGGTGTGCCGGGTGCAAACCGGGAATGTGCGAACTAATACATAGAAGGTGCTTACTCCAGGGCAGCTACAAAGTTGTGAAATACAGCAACCCGCCTGCACTTTTAAAGGAAATTAGAGATCCCCTTGCAGGCGGGTGCAGTGAGTGACTGCACCCACCTGCAAGGGGATGTCTGGGGGGTCCATAGGACCCTCTTTCCCACCTCCAGAGGGCTTCTTTTGGGGCTCACCGACAGTGTGACCCCTGAGAGCTTCTTTGCATCTCCACCCACATCTGTAATATGTTGCGGGGGCAAAGAGACTCCCTCATACAAATGAGGGAACACTCTCTTGAGGAAGTGCTGGCGCTGAATGTTCCCCAGCGCTTTCAGTATTACAGAAGGGGATGTACAATTGTCTGTGGTCTCTTCTGTAATACCAAAGTGCCCTGTGGGCGCGCGAGGAAGGCCAAACTCCCGTTGCACCCCCAGGGCACCATGTCTTTTAGTTTCACTGTCCTGTGTTTTATTCCTTTCAATATGTAAACCAAAGCATCAAGATACAATAAGGACTAACCATTTGGCACATCCTTACAAACTGAGGATACTGGGTTATATTTTAAGACCCGTAGCCTAACATTATGCAACACCTCCCTTATAGCCATCACTCACCGCAGCTCCTTTAAAGAATGTAAAACTTATTAACATTCCATAGCTCAATAAAAACACTAAACACGCAGCCATCTTCCCTTTTTTATTGCTGATTTTCCCTAAAATAAATGTCGGACCTTATCCTATTTGAATGAGTTTTATATATGATTAGTTTTTATCGACAGTCTGTGATGTTCTTCATGAATCATTGTTTTAAGAATAATATTCTGTTTGATATTTTTTTTTGCTGAGGACAGGTTTTTAACCGAGCATATGACTTTAAAAAAAACAGTTATCAGCTTCAGGAAGAAAGAGTTCGTAGGAATTGTTAATGTAGAGTTTGTAGGAATTGTTAATGTTTTACTGCTGCTTTGCATACACTCATTTTATTTCCTTCTCCCCTGTCCGTGTGTGTGGACTTTAGCCTTCTCTCCAGCAGGGGCACAACTGGAATGATCACATAAAGTTACTCTTGAGTTAATGCCGGACCAATTGTTTTACTTTGATAAAGAAACAAAAACAGCTAGTCTCCCTTCTTTGAGGAAATGACTCTCTCCACTGCTGCACATAGAACAGCCTTTATCAAACTAAAAGATTTAAACAGTTTAAACAAGGGTAGAGTTGCACCTTGTAGACACACACCGCACCCTAGATTGAAAGCACTGGTGGCTTATTTGCTGGACTAAAACAGAAAATGTTCCATAAAAGGGAATGGCAACTGTCAACATCTTTCATTATTATGGTTTCAGAGGCAGCCACCCTGAACAAGCAAGCACGCGACAAATAGTGGCCAAACAGGACGGAAAATCACTTTGAGAGCAAGCACTGTTGTACAGGGCACATCAATTGTAGAACAAATGCAAACACCACAAGAATGTTGCTTTCTTTGAAAGGCATTGAGAAGCACGACTCACCTATCTACAAAAGTCAGACATTCTTTTTGTAAAGGCTGCAGAACCTGAAATCGCAGGGTCATGGGAGTGCGAAAGAAATCATGTAGACACGCAAAAAATACTGCTCTATCCAGTGGATGTCCTACGGTATCCTTTGTCAAACTAGACACTTCTCTGAGAAACTAAATGTTCTAGTAGATGCCAGTAAATTTGCCACCAAGCTCTATAAAAAAAAAGTGGCTAGGACGTTGTCTTTCGGTTCTGTACAAGGACATCTTAGTTGCTCTGTGGACGGTCTCATGATGTTTTCCAAACAGTTGATAGTGACATGATTACATGTAGATACTTTCAAAAGTCATTCTATGTCCATTGGGCCTCAGAAAATGGCCGAGGTAACGGTTTTCCGCCTCTAGTGATGTCATCATGTGGCAACCGTCTGATTTGCTTAATCAATTCTCCTCATAAGATATTGTACTCCTCGATCAAATCTTGTTCCTTCCTGTTCTATACACAAGTCTGGGGAGAGGATGTGGTCCGTTGGCTAGACTGCCGACTTTGGTGCAGGAAACCAGGTTACCAGCCTCGGGGCCGCGTCCACATCCTGTGATTCTTGGCAAATCACTTAATCTCCCCGTGCCTGAATTTGTAACGTAACCAGTGCTCATGTAAAGCGCTCCAATACCTTTAGGTCGAATTTGCGCTATATAAAATCTGCACAAAAAAAGTCTCTAAAACCAAGCTGTTTTCATGGAAAACATGGGTCATGATTGTAGTGCTCTGTTAAGTTAGATGAAAAGTAAGTGGGACTCGAAAAGTAGTAGGGCCAAAGAAGCTTAACTAGAAAAGAGGCATGTCCTATGTTATTAAGGCTTCACACAGCTTGACAACTGACCAGTATTTGGATTTGAGTTAACGCATCCATACAAGTAACAAAATAATACAGATACCTGAAACAACTTAGACCTATTGGCTTTGCCAATGCTTTCTTAACTGTAGTTGACCAATGAACAAGAATTATTTCGTAGTGAATAATTATGATTGAAAACGTGGCAATTCTCAAAATATGAGACTGTGATTGAAACTTGATTAAGGTCTATTGAAGGGGTAGTGGCATTAGAAGTGTCACAGACACTCCTTTGTGCCTTCACACCACTTTCTTCTGAATCATCTCACTCTGTAAGACACTTACACCCTTTTAATTCCCACATCTTTCTGAAGTACCCTGCCTGCTTATCTCACACACATGCAACCATCTCTGTATTTGCACAGAGGAGAGGCCAGGATTAGATGTGCACATATTTTGCACACCTCTATAATACACTCAAAGACACAGGGCCCGATTCACAGAATTAGCTTAAGACAAAATCCTAAGCTTACTACTTTTGGTATTCACAGCATGCACTTACTACTTTTAGTATTCACAGAATGCACTAACTACTTTTGGTATTCACAGAATGGATTTACAACAACTAACTTTACGTTCGCACTAGGGCCGGAGCTTCCGGCCCGGAGGCGGAGCTTCCGGCTTGGGGGCAGAGCTTCCAGCCCAGAGGCAGAGCTTCCAGCTTGGAGGCGGAGCTTCTGGCACGGAGGTGGAGATTTCGGCCATGGCTAAATCTCCACCACCGGCTGGAATCCCCACCTCCGGGCCGGAAGCTCCGGCCTGAGTGCGGACGTAAAGTTAGGAGTCGTAAATCCATTCTGTGAATACCAAAAGTAGTAAGTGGATTCTGTGAATACAAAAAGTAGTAAGTGCATTCCATGAATACCAAAAGTTGTAAGTTCATTCTGTGAATATCAAAAGTAGTAAGTTTAGGATTTTGTCTAAAGTTAAATCTGTGAATCGGGCCCGCAGTGAGAAACTTGCACTGGCTTATGTCTTAACTTCAGAGCTCTCAATTGTGCCCCCTCACGAACACTCACTCACAACCGCAACTTACTCAGACATCAGAGTGCGACTCTGTTCATAGTATAGTGTATACAAGTGACAAATGTTGCAACTGCACAAACACACCATATTGAAAAAATTAAAATTCTCCTATGAAATGCAAGACGGTGATGTAAAAAGTTAAATGCAAACAGGGATTACATTGCAACCTTACAGATTTTTCCAATAATTATTGAGAAATTGATGTATTTTTGCCAGTAGACTCAAGCACATGAATATAGAGCCAGATAGGAACCCGTTTCCAAGTAGATTGTTATTTATTGCAGAGCCTGAGACCCCGGAGGACCCAGCCCACGTATAGCCCTGCTTGCAGTTATAACTGCAAGCTGCAAACGTGAGCATTTCTGAAGTATAGTTTATCTTTCAACTGGACAGGGCAGTACTCATTGCAGGACTCATTCTCCGTTTGTCCAAAGTTCTTTGAAAGGACTTCAGTATTTGTCTTCCATTATTGTTTCCAGGCTTATACGCTTTCCCACCTGAGGAGGTGCTGCATTACACTGATGTCCTGTCTGCTCTTTAATTCTGTCTGCAAGGAATCAGAAATCTGTATTCTTCTGATTTCCTTTTGCTCACAGATGGTGATCTGTTGAAACAAATCATGATAGCAAAAACAACTCTGCCAGGTGCATCATCCGACCACTTATGAAAGCTCTTCTGTCAAGGTTACAGCGTGACCCTTCTATTGAACGTCAGTGTATAGCTCACCAAAGCTGAGAGGGCTCCGTTGCATGTAACTGTCAGAGATGTGCCAGGAAACACATTCATGGTCCCTTCAAATGTTAGGGACTCAGTGCTCTCATGGGTCTTGTGAGACGGTGCACAATTTGGCCAAGATGTGTTAAAGGAATTAATTGGAGCTAATTGCATTCTTGGCGCTGCTGATCTCCTATATTTATTTTATTTAAATACTGCAGACTCTGCTTTCAAGTTTGGTGTAGAAGAGATTCAGGGGCTGGAGTTGGGAATCTGACTCTTTACTGGTTCATAGACTCTCCTTCTTCCCCCTCTGACATTTGCAAAACCATCCCAATGATAAGCTCCTTTTTGAAAACCTTGTAGGTCAGAGTAAATACCCAGGTGAGAAACAGTGACATGGCAGTGTAAGCACACCTCCATGTTTTGTACTGAGTAAACAGATTTAAGCACTTGACACTAGCTCAGCGCATGTAAGAATCACATAGTGTGACACTACAGTGAGGTTGGGACTAACATTAAGCTTAGGGACTTATAAGTAGCTGATTCATCATAAAGATATGCCATTTCTCTTTTGCCTATTAAAGAAATGTGTGTCAATCATTTTATTCTCTGTAAGTGTATTTTTAATTGAACCACACTTTGTCAGGGATATGCCCTGGGTCCATACTTAAGTCCTAAATATAAATTAGATAAGAGTATGCCCACCTATGTCTATTCTTGCATTTTTCTCCAAAACATCAGTGAACTATATAGAGGACATCCACAAACCTCACAGACCTCACTTGACATCTCGAAGATCAACCTAACCACAAACAACACCCTGTTTAAACCACTCACTCTTAATGACCTCCCGAATCTTTCAGGGCAGTATCTGGGATATGGAGTTCTATATAAATGTAACAGTACAACAAAATATAGTGCAATGTCACTCCGCAAGCTTTGGGACACAAGAAATTTGCCACCCAATAGCCAGTCATTTCCACTGTATTTCAGAAATTTGCAGAAATGACTGCAAGAGGTGTGTGTGTTCATTCGAGGTGATTATTATACACACATTTTTGTCTTCATTCGTCCATTATTATCACTTTTTTCTGCTGCCTCTTGTTTTACTATCTGCTTAGAGCCTTCACACCTCTATGCATAAATTTGTTTCCAGGTTTTCAGCATTTGATCATCATATGAAGCTGCCATAGCGGTAGTAGCGTGTGTGCTATGAATCTGAGTCATTCAAATCCCCACATTCATGGAGTGTGTCCTTGCTCTACTACCCTCTCTGAAACAATCATGCAAGGTAAACCAGGGCAAGGCGTAATCCATGTCCTGCAACTAAATACATTTAGCAAGACAGTATGGAAAGAAACTGAAGGTGGGCTCGCCCAAGCAGCATTTCAGTGAATATTTGAAGAAGGATTTTACTTCTGGCAGAGCATTAAAGCACCAAATCTACAAAAAATACAAAAGCATGTTTAAGCTTCTTTCAGTCTAGGTTCTCACATTCAATCAACAAGGTCATGTCGACACTTTGCAAGATCCTATAGAACGACCAAGAGCAGAGATTAGACAGTCTATGACTTTGCAAATTCACATTTGTCTCATGACAACATGATTATAGTTGTTCAGCACAAAGAGTAGTCTAAAGAGGTTACTCAGTTGGGGCCAGGCTGGGGAGCAGAGAAAAAGCCTTACCATCTATCCAGCATTGGGGTGAGGGGGTATACTGTTATGTACAGTCTCTGAAGTGTAGCTTCACCACAATAACCATAGCTGGCTGCGAGGCTGCACTTTTCTCAATTTATTTGCTTTAATAATTTATCTTTTCAGGGATTTTGATCTATCGGGCACCAGGACCGGCTACCAGTTTTATATCTCCTCTGGCCGATATTCTGCCCCCACTAAGCCTTCCATATTCTAACTTCACTGTGGTTGGTGACATTAATCTTCATTTTTATTATTTGATGTGCCCTCTAGCTTCATCTTTGGTTGCAGACTTGGCTAGTCTTCAACTGCCCCATCTGGTCTCTGAGCCCACTCACCAGTGTGGACATACATTGGATCCTTTATTTTCTAATCTTACAGACTTAGAGGTGGGGTTTCCCCTGCCACTGGTCACATCTGATCATAGGGCTATTTCCTTTTGGATCACTCAGAACATCTCTTCCAAAGCTAATTCTGGAGTGAAGCTGAAAACTTAGAGATGGGATAAGGTTAACCTGATTCTTACTGCAACACTAGCTGCAAGCCAACCCATACTTGTAGGTTGTCCCACTACAGCCAATAATCAGATTGGTAACTGGATCTTGGGAGCACTGGTTTTCATTGCACCTGTGGTGGTAAAGAGGGCTTGTTAAACCAATTCTATGGCTGATTGGTTCAATGAGGAGCTGGCCACACTCAACAAAAGCTGTAAGCTCTGTGAATGCATATCGCATAGGTCTTTTGACCAGACAAGCAAGGAGGCATATCGCTCTGCCCCAAAAATCTATCACAGTTGCATCAGGCAGGTGCGGCGTGAATTCTACGCAAATACAATTGAGATGGCCCGAAACTCCTCCAGAGAGATCTTCTCTATTGTTAAAGCGTTAACATCGCTGGATCGAGTATATGCAGTAACGTCATCATCTAAGGAGAGCTAAGACATACTGGCAGGGTTTTTCTCAAACAAAGTCTCCACAATGTATTCCTCTTCCCAGAAGCTGCTATAAAGGTTCACTGCTGTGACACTTGGTTTGAGCCTTCAGATGAAGGCAACTGCCTGCTCCATTTCAAACCTATTGATGAGGCTGAGCTGAAGCTTGCTTATTTTCTTTCAAGTCCGGTTCTCCTTTTGACCCGGCCACCCCTAGTATCCTGGTGCTGAGTACTATCGAAGTTTTTCCTGTATTCAAGGAATTGCTGAAAAGTTGCTTCGAGGCAGCCCAGGTAGCTCCTAACTGAAAACATGCCTCTGTTGTTCGTCTGCTCTTTCGATCTTGCTAAGCCAGAGACATATATGTCCATCTCGCTCCTTCCTTTCTTATCTATAGTAGCTGAAAAATCCATCAACTAGCAAGGGTCAGGTTTCTTTGCAGAAAGGGATCTTCTACATAATACACAATCTGGTTACTGCCCCCGTTACAGCACTGAGTCGGCCCTTCTGTTAGCCTCAGAGTCCATGCGCCAGGTAATGAGAATGGGACACTGCAGCTTTACTGCTACTGGATCTAAGTGTGGCTTTTGACACTGTGTCCCATGGCCGTCTTGTGGAGTGTTTATGGAGTTATGGTGTCAGCCATAAAGCCCTAAAGTGGCTGGCATCTTTCTTGAAAAACTGCACTTTCCAGGTCCTCCTGAAGCCTTTCTGCTCCAAGGTGGTTCCTTTGCCCCAGGGAGCTCCACATGGCTCCTAGCTGAGCCTTACCCTTTTCAGGTCGAGCTTTGATCAACCTGTTATATCTCTTCTGTGGGGTTTGGCAAACCTGCCGATTGCCCTTGGTTACTCACCTTGGCGTTCAGAAATGCTGGCTTCTTATTGGTGCATTTCTGTAAATGGCCCTCCTTTGGCGCTTAGTTATGTCCCTGGCGATTTCACCCAGAGAACGTTTTCTCTGGCCATCACACTGTACAGAGTGTGATGGCTCCTCC
The DNA here is from genome assembly GCF_964263255.1 of Lissotriton vulgaris. Taxonomy (NCBI): domain Eukaryota; kingdom Metazoa; phylum Chordata; class Amphibia; order Caudata; family Salamandridae; genus Lissotriton; species Lissotriton vulgaris. Next base: position 1,565,644,428 of record NC_141691.1, on the reverse strand, counting down.
ACCTTGTTTTGGTTCCTCGGCTACTTTCTTTTTGGTAGTGGCTCCAGACCTCATTTGGTTGCACATCTGCTTGTTTAACAAACCGACACTGCAGGAATGCCGTCCTGTCAGACATGCTCGGATGAATATGGTTTCCACAGCCCCACTTGTCGAAAGGGGGTGTTCAAAGATCATCGCTCCAACGATTTTGTCAGAAATGTAAGAGGGAGAAGCACAGACCAATTATGTTTGTAAGGCCCAATGGGAGTATCTGTAGAGCTGTGTTACATCAGGCAAGGGGTGGGCCACACCTGGTCAGTGCAGACATTGGAAGTGCTTTTATCAATAAAAGCTGAATGAATTCCCCCAGCACTAACAGGAGCGCTTAAATCTACTCTCTTTTCACGCTCGGCACAAACATTTTGCCATTAAGGTCCGGCTTCAGCAGGTGAGATCTACGGGCCTCATTTATGAGGCTGCGCGTCACTTTTACGCCACCGGTGCGTCACTCTTTGTGAGGCACCAGTGGCGTAAACAATGCTATGTGTTGCACCATATTTGCAAAGTGACGCATCTAGGTAGATGCGTCACTTTGTAAACCCCTGCGCCACATTATACCTGCACCAGGTATAATGTATGCAAGGGGGGTGTTTTGATGCAAGAAAGGGTCATGGAAGTGACGCAGTGAAATCTATAAGATTTCACTGCGCCACTTCTAGGACGCAAATGCGTCAATTTCTTACGCCTACCTCACAGCAGGCGTAAGACTGACGCAGGCACTTTCACATGGGGCTTGCCACATGTGAAATGACGCATTGCTGGAGTTGCGTCACTTTTGTGACACACTCCAGCAATGTGTCACTTTTGCGCCATACAGATACGTCAGAAATACTGACGTATCTGTACCTCCTTGCGCCATGATGCGTCAAACATTAAATATGACGCATCAGGAATGTCGCAAGGAGTGCGCACTGAGAAGTGACGCATCGCTGCTTTCACGCAGCGATGCGTAAATTCTCATAAATTAGGCCCCTGGTCTTGCCACAGGAAAGGCCACAGCGATCACTCTACTCTTTTTTTACACAGCACAAACTCGACATACTTTACATATTCACCCTGCCAGTAAAATTAGACAAAGTTGGCTTTGTTTCTTTTTTAGGGGTTGGGGAGGATGCAAAGGGAAATTAGGTGATCTGCCCAGAATAACAGGACGTTGAGCAGACGCTGGGACTGTGACCTGCTTCTCTGAAGCTCTGGCCTAAAGCTACGTCATTTACTATTTAAATGGGTATGGCATTCGAACGTGAGATGACCAGCAAATCTCCTCACGTTTAACCCCCCAATCCGAGTTTGGCAAAAGTCATACAACCGTCAACCTGAGCCTGCCTGGTAATAAAACTGAATTAAGGCCCCATGGGGCGCTTAATGCTCCTTTGGGGCACATACTGGGGGCTGAGGCACGCAGCCTTTGTGTGCTGCTTCAGAACACAGGCTCACAGTCACAAGCTAAAAGTAAAGGTGGATCATTGAAAACAAAGACCTGAAGTTTGCGAAAGCACCGCTTTGATCATAATTGCTTTTAGAGTACATTGCAATAAACTATTTTGATGCACTATAAAAATGATTACAAAACAAAATCTCATCCTCTTGTTAGAGGGAGCACATACAACCGGCCACTTTTCAAGTGGTGGCACATTTTGCTTTGTAATACTTGCTAAAAGCGAGTGGGGGGATGTGGTGGCTTATTTTGCAATAAAAGGTAATGCCTTTGTATTGTTATTTCGATTCTGAAATTGACTTATTGATTGTTTTATGTTATCACCTCAATGTACCTTTAACATGATTGATGTATCTGCGTATACATGCTCCCCTCCTCTGTAAAGCGCTCTGATATCTGCGAAGATCTTGTTCGCGCTATATAAAACTTTCAAAATAAAAAAAAAAATAAGTAGGTTTTCTGTTGCAGAGATAAAACGCTGTACATGGACTCGACCTACAGAAGGCTTTGAACTGCGCGAGCTAGGCTCCGTCGGCTGCAGAAGCATACACCAGTATCATGGCTCACACACATTAATCAGCTGCGAGGCTGCAGCTACTCAAAAACATTCCAAGTAGTAGACTTGACATTCAGGCTCCTTACATCTTGTGGCTCAGGTGCCACTACTCTGGCTGCACAATTCATACCGGTGACCCCGATTTATACCACTTTTTAAAAATGAACGTTGACTCCCTGGACATCATGTCCATTCAGGGAAGTGTCGACTGCGGCCTGCCTTAGGCCTGAGCATGGCGAGGTGACTGTTCTGAGAAGCACCTGCATTACTCACCAAATTAATTTTCCTGGCATTGATGAGAGAGCACGTGAGGGAGGGGAGTCACTTTGTGGAATGGCCTCAGTCTACGAAGGTGTGTGCCTTTGGTGGTTCTGTGGACTCGAATATGTATCAGGCAACACTGTAAGAGGGATAGCCAAAGACTCAGCAACGTGCTCCCTGGCCAGGCAACACACTGCTGTGTAATACAGAAGATGTTAAAGCAGACTTGCTACTTTGGCCTGGTTAAGTGGTTCCTTCCTCCATGTGAACCCAGGATCCGTTCATCTGCTCCCCACAACAGCTAACTCAGAGTCTCACTGTCTCACAATCCAACCATCAGTACAGCAGAAGTGGAATGGTGGGCATACCCCATAATTAAATGCCACAACATACTACTCCACCACACAAAATGCCATTCCACATAATTACACTCCACAAAATTCCAGTACACTCAATACCACATAATTACTATCTACTTGTTTCAATTACATGCTATGCCACATAATTCCACAACACAAATTCACTCCGCAATTTCACCACTAACAATTCCAAACCATATCTTTCCACTCTACACATATATCCACTCAAACCCAAAACACATGGGTTTAACATGAACATGTTCTCATTTAAAGCACCAATAACTCTAAATCTCACAAATGCTAGACCAATTTGCATTGCAAATGTGTGTTAATTTGTACATCCCCCCTGTCAGACATCATTGTGTGACATGGTTTTGAAATAATATCATACGCCAATGACACTCAGTTGATCGTCACCTCGTCCCATAACTCAGCCGCTGCTGCCGTGGCTTTGAGGGCCTGCTTGTATGAGGTATCCCACTGGATGGACCTTAACTGCCTGAAGTTAAAAGCAGCTAAGATGGAGGTTCTGATCCTTGGCAAGAAGCACTCGATCTGATCCTAAGCCTAGTGGCCAGAATCTCTTGGTCCCTTTACTCAGCCTAACCCCAAGGTTAAAATCTTGGGTGTTTGGTTTGATAATGAATCACTTTTGAGAGTCAAATCACAGCCTTAGCAGGCAAGTGTTTTTGCATTATTAGATATTTTAAACTTTTTATTAATCTCCTATCATTCTTGGCCCAGAAAACTATGATCCATGCTGTAGTGGTCTCTCGAGTGGACTTCTGTAACGTCTTATACCTGGCAGCCTCTCAGGCTAGGATCAAAAGACTCTTGCGAGTAGAGAATTTGGCGGCTCACTAGCTGCTTAAACTACCCAAGCATGCATCTATGAGTAGGGCACTTCAGAAACTGCACTGGCTACCGGTGGAAAAGCATCTTTCTTTTAAGGCCCTCTGCTTCTGTTGTAGGATTCCTAGGAAGACTGGATCGATGTATCTACACACTCTTCTCATTCCATACTCCCCTATAAGGTGCCTAAGGTCCTCAGAGGCACTATTTTTGCAAATGCCCAGAATCCAGAAAGCTTGCCCTGGTGGTAGATCTTTTTGCTTTCTTGCTTTTAAACTCTGGAATTCCCTTCCATTGCAACGTGAGACAATCCCCTTCAGAAGTGCAGTTTCGCAAAAACCTTCAGACTTGGCCCCTCTCTCCTGTTTGTCTCCTCATCTTGATTCCGACTGCTAAGCGCTGGGACACACCTCACAGGAATAGCTATGCGCTCTGTAAAACACATATTATTATTATTATTATCCAAGTTCCCCACTTTAACCCCCTCTCCACCCCGCTCCACCACTCTCCTCACAACAAAGATATTAGCTACAACCCCTTAGTTTTTATATGCAGCGCAAAGTGAAACTCATAATATATTTACACATCTTGGGCCAGATGTAGGAGACCAAATACCGGTCGGTAACGGCCGATTTCGGCCATTACCGACCGGTATTTGGTGTTTGACATGTAGGGGGCTTGAGATTTACAGAATCAGTAAATTTACCGATTCAGTACATTTACCGATTCGGTAAAATACTGAATCGGTAAATTTACTGATTCTGTAAATCCAGATGTAGGTGGCACAGTAAACAGTGCCACAGGCCCTTAAGAATTCGTTATTTACCACCCAATAGAATTGGGTGGTAAATAACGAATTCCTGTGTACATACACATCTGTGCATGTACACCTGTGCCATGTGGCACACATACATGCCCCAAGGGCATGTTTGTTTGTCACATGGCACACAAGCCAGAAACAGGGGTGCTACAGGGTGTCAAAGTGACACCCTGTCCCCCTTGGCAATTCGGTACTTTTACAGATTCTGTAATTACCGAATCGGTAAATACCGATTCCTACCGATTCGGTATTTGATACCGAATGATTACCTACATTAGATTTACCGATTCATGAATACCGAATCGGTAAAATTCAGTATTTATGAATCGGTAAATCTAATTTACCTACATCTAGCCCTTTATGTTCTATTTACCAACAATTTGCATTATCTGCATGCAGCCATAAACCATACACCTTCATGAAAATTGTGCCACTCCTACATGGCTGCTTTCAGGCCTGAGTAGGCTATAGATTGTGACTACATCTAGCCCACTAAGTAGCAGATCTCTCACCAATCTACCATGGGTTAATCCCATGTCCCACAGAGGTAAAGCAGTAAGAGGCAGTTGGTAATACCTGTGTCTCTTCCTTTACATTTAATACCTCTCTTAAAAGAATTGATTCTTGTTTACTTTCTATTCCTGAAGTCCTTTGATTTCTAGGCTCATCCACAATGACTGATTCTATAACGATGTATTTTGGAATTTGACATTATAATTTTTTAGGTCTAGTTAAATACATCTTCAACTGCCTTTCTAATCTTACACTCTCAATACACAGAACGAGGAGGCAGTATGTTAGCTCCCTCAGCTATTGCTTGTTGTAAGCAACATTCGTATTCTTGCTCAGCTGAAGTAAAGCCACCGGGTGTTGTAAATGTTCAGCTTGACATTTTGCGGTTTCCACCCTTGCCAAGATCAGGCAACCCCAAGCCATCCCCTTCTACCCAGCCATCCATATGCAAATGAAGCAAAGTTTGAGTCACACTAACCCATGTGTTTTTTCTGTTAAAATCAAAACGTGAACCAGCACAAAGCACCACAAATCCGTAGCAGAGGAGGAAATAGAGAACATTGTTCAAGCACAAAACATGGCGGACTTTAGAGGGAAAGAGGTAAAGGATTCCACTGGAAATCACAAAGGTAAAACATGTCCCAGAAGGAAGAGAAAGGAAGATGAAGTCATTGAGGGCACGAGGAGGAAAACATTATTCTATGAGGTGACAAGATTGCAGGACCACCTTTTTGTGGCATCAGAGGACTCTCCAGTCAAAAAGCTGCCTTGCTGATGTCATACTTGGTAGCATTAACGCTGTTGGACCAACACACAGGATGGCATAAGCAGACCCTTTGAATAAGGCATATTTTGGGCACCCCTGTTCAGAACAACTTTGAACTTTGTACCCATTTTCAGCTTACTCAAACCTATTTGGGGCCAAACAATACTGAATTATACATTAAAATTTCAGAAATTATGGACCCCAAACCAGATTAATTTTCAGACTCTTCTCCTTCCACTTGCCACTTGGACAGTCATTGATAATGTCATATTTATCTAGATTTGTTTTGTCATCCAATATATTACATGAAATAAAATTTCTTTTTTAAAAAAAATATATTTATTGAGTTTTTTTAAAAAAACAGTTATTCCCCCCCTGCCCCCTCCCCCACAGGTCAAATTCCACAAAATCTTGAATCAGGAACTAACAATACAATCCATTTACAATACATTGCTAATACTTTATATCATAAAAGCATGGAAGAAAATAAACGAAGAGAACTAAACCAGATAGAAAAAGATCAATGTTTACATAAGACAAGGAAAAGGGGAAAGAAAAAAAAAAGGAAGACATTTCCAAATTATTTATAGTTAACCCACCCCTTTCCTCCATTCGTTAATCGGAGCCCAGATTTGTAGCCCCCTTCATCTACCCCTTTTCCGTTTCCGGGCGTAAATCGCATTTTCTATATTACAACTGTGTAACAACCTTGCTACCCACTGCAGTAACGTAGGGGGTGTTCTATCCTTCCAAGCCATAGCTATACATATCCAGAATACTGCCATTGCTACAAAGAGAAAGTACTCTTGGTTACCTTGGGGGGTATCATTTGCAACCCCTAACAGAATTAACTCTGGTTTTATCTTTACCTTCACTTTCAATGCCGCATTCAAAAATGTCTCCATGGCTTGTATAAGAGGCTGCAGACTAGGACAGGTAGCAAACATATGAATTATATCCCCCTCCATACTATCTCATTTGGGGCAGGTGATCCATCGCGACCCTCCCCATTGTGCGATTTTGGCAGGTGTATAGTACAGTGTGTACAAAGTTTTAAAATGCTGCGCTTGCAGAGCTGATGAGCGAAGAGTTTCTTGACTCAACTGTAATGATTTCCCAAACATCCCCGCAGTATCCCTAATCTGTTCATCCATTTTAATTCCACCTTGTCTAGGTCATCACCTCTATTCTTAATTAGTTCCGCATACAGCCTCCCAATTGTGCACCCTTGCCCCTCCTCAATATTCTGCAGGATTGTGTTATTTTCAAATCCTCGTGCCCCACCTGCCTTACTGGCTAAAAAGCTTCTTATCTGTAAATACTTGAAGAAACTTCTTGAGTTCATTCCATAAACCCCTTGAAGGACCCTGAATTGCTGCATACCATCTGACCCTATGAGATCCCCCAGGTTCTTCACCCCCAGTTGTTCCCACTCCCCAAAGATTACATCTGAAAAGATGTCCTGCGGTATTGTTGGTTTCTTGACCAATCTAGTATGTGCATTAAATCTGCCCAAGTCAAAGCTCTTCTTGAAGGCCCTCCATATCTTATATGCCGCCTCAACTGTTTTAGATTTTGTTTTTTTGAAGAAGCTCGGCTCTGTGTGTTTCAAAAACATGTTCTCTGTTTCTGCTCCTAAAACCAAGCCATATATTTCCGTAGACCTAGTATGAATTTCAACTTCCATTTCGGCACCACCCAAAAGACCTGTCATCTGCTGCAACGCTGCTGCCCAGTAATACATTTTCAAATCCGGCATGGCCCAACCCCCCCGCTCCCGTGGTAATGACAAATATCTCAGTGCCCTTCTTGTTTTGCCTTGGGACCAGATGAAACGATTAACTAGTTGTTCTATTTTGGTAAACCAACCAGCTTAAAAAAATAACGGAATTGATCTAAATAAATATAAAAATTTAGGGAGGAGATTCATTTTCACAAAGTTTACGCGTCTCACTATAGACATATGTATATTATGCACTCTGTCTAAATCTCGCTTTGCCTTATTTATTATTGGACTAATGTTTATGTCAACTAGCTTATCTAATTTTGCCGTAATGGTCACGCCCAAGTAAACACCTTCTGCCACCACCCGTGAGTCTGTACATACTGTATGTGCCTTATGAATTATTTGTGTTTTAGCCTTATTTAGAGCATAGCCAGCCACCCGTCCAAATTGATCTGCTTCAATTTCTATCTGCCTAATTGCCTCAGTGGGTGTAGGTGTAATAACTGCCACATCATCCGCATACGCGAGTACTTTGCATAGGCCGGTATTTGTTATCATTGGCTGTATCAAAACATTTTGTTCCAATTTTGAAATCAGTGGGTCTATGTACAGCGCAAACAATAAGGGTGAACACGGGCAGCCCTGCCTTGTGCCTCGTGAAATTCCAATAGGGCTTGAGTGACCCGCGTTCACCCTTATGCAGGCCGTTGTAGCCTTCTATAATGATTGTATTGCTTTCACAAAGCTCCACATCCTGCTTTCCTCAGTACCGCCCACAGGAACTCCCAGGCCACGCGGTCAAAAGCCTTCTCAGCGTCTAGTAGAAGGATTGCCATAGGGCTCCCTGCGCCCCCCTGTGCGATCACCTGAGCGTCAAATAAGGTGATTACTTTCCTTATGTGCTGTGTAGTACCCCTATTCGGAATAAACCCGTGTTGATTCTTGCTCACCAATCCTGCTATTACTCTTACCAATCTTATAGCTAAGCATTTAGAGAAAATCTTAACATCCGAATGTATTAATGTTATCGGGCGATAAGACCCGGGCTCTACAGGTGGTTTTCCCTTCTTAAGAATTAACATGAAATTCAATTTCTAATCAGCCTGCGCCTCCACTTTTAGGAAAAACACAGTAAGGGTGACTCGTGGATTTTTAGTGGTACTGTTTTGCTGCCTAATATTAAAATTAGACATTTACAGTTAGTGCGTGAAATTAACAGTTTAATTGACTGATATACATAATCACAAATAAATCCACCTTCACAACTTCCATTCTTGGTACAACAATAAAAATCAAAGGACTGCTCTGTGTATTTTTAACATTCCTCCAGGTGAAATCTTATCTGGTAATTTTCTCTTTAATTCTCTACACCGGTCGTGTCCTTCAGCTCCTCTATCTTTCTGTGTACTTCTCTTGCTAAACAAAGAGCTCTGCCCCTTCACTAAGTGAGTGAAACGGGAGGAGACAGGCGACAGGTGAAGGACAGAGAGGTAAAGAGAAATGTACAGTGTGACATGTGAAGTAGAGGGAGAAAGAAGGAAGAGATAGAGATGCGATAGGTGAGGATGGGAGAGATATGAGACAGAGAAAGAAAGGTGAGGCAGTTCGAAATAAATATATAATGTGGCAGGTAGAAGAAACAGTTTGTAAATTGAGGAAGTGAAAGCTAGCAATGAGGAGAAGAAAATGTTGAGCTCGGGTGAGGGACAATGGCACTGATATTTGAATTAGAGGGAGGTGGCGGTGGACAGTAGAAGTGCGATAGTGAGAAAAATGTATAGCGATTCACAGTAAAGAGATTGGTGATGTAGAGAGAGAGAGACACATTGAGGAGTGGTGCAGACTGATTGAGAAAAGAAGGTAGTGAAGCAAGCAGAAAGGTCGATAGATACATCTGAAAAATAGAGAAAGAAATGAGGCAAAGAAAGAGAAAAGAGATATAGTAGGGACATGAAAGAGAGAAAGAAATTAGGTGATACAGAAGTTGAGAGTGAGAGGAGGAGGAAAAGTGGGAAATACAGAGGTAGAATGACGGGCACCACTCCACCTAGGGGGCGAGGTGCCTTTAGTGGCACCAAGGGGCAGGAACGCAGTAGTTGCTCTTCGGGGTGAGTCGACCCGGAAGTGAAGAAGGCGGGCGCCTCAGGGACCCCCGGATGCGCGTCATAGGGGGGGGGGGGGGTCACTGGAAACCCAAAGAGGCAGACAATAAGAATGAGCACTCTGAGAGGGATAGAGAGAGGAAAGGTAAAGAGAGAGGGAGAGAGGAGAATTTTAGGGAGGTAAACTTGTTTTTTTGTATTTCAATCAACAACATGAATCATGATACCATACAAAGCAAAGCCTTAAATACATTAGAAACAGATACTATCCAATACGCATGATAACCAGCAGTACATAAGCAGCATTAACATATTAACCATCTAAGGGGAAAGAGCAAAAAGGAAAAAAAAAGAAAAAGGAGAAAGAAAACACAAGAAAGGGGGATTCCAGGCAGCTTTATTTGATATTACAAACTCATGTGTTCAATCAAGGGGCCCCAGATCTGTAATCCTAATTGCCGCTTTTGTTCAAACCTTTAAAGAATACAGACTATACTCCAAGTTGTACACTGCGTAAAATGTAGCCCTCCACATCTTGAATGTGGGGGCATCTTTCTGTAACCAAACAGAAGCAATACATAACCTTGGCACTGCTGTAGGCATGAACATTAAATACCTGGTTTTATGAGCCCTCTGCCCCAATAATGCAGCATCCCCCACTCCTAATACCATTTGTTCAGATGAAATATGAATACTAATCCCAGTGATCTCGGTCAGAAACCCATCAATATGTTGTAGCAGTTGAGCTAAGTTGGTGCACGCATAGAAGATATGAACAATATCCACCTCTTCTGCCCCACAACTGAAGCATTTAGGGAGGTGAACTTGATGGAGGAAGATAGAAAAAGGTGAGATAGAAAAAGCAGTGAGATACAGTGAAAGTCATGATGCTGAGAGAGAGCTGAGGTAGAGAGAGTAGGTAGATGTATAGCGGTAGACACAGTATCAGAACAATTTGAGGTCCGGAGAGATGTGGAGAGAGGTGGAGTAGAGATGTGTATGGAAAGAAGGGTAAGGTAGATATATATGAGGTAGAGAGATGCGATATGGAGAGTTCAGAAAGTGTGTGTGTGTGTGAGAGGGGTTTAGGTAGACAAAGAGGTATAGATATGTAGAGAGAGGGAAAGAGGTATAGAGAGGGGTCAGGTAGAAGCAGTGAGGAGAATTCAAGAGAGACAGAAAGGCTTTTTTATACATTTAATTCACTAACTACCTGAGAGCTTTAGGGTTGCCATTGGGTAAGTTCATTCTATATTGTCAAATTTTATTTTTTTATGCATGCAGTTGCCTTGCTACCGGGAAGCCTCTAGAAGGCGGGAGCCCTGCCCTGGATGATTCCTACTTTGTCCATAGCTTCAAACAGCTCTATATATAAAAGAGTGTAAAAATAGGTGACATAACCTCAAGAGGTAAACCAGAGAAAAGATGGCACTGAACTGACGATCTAAGATGGTGCTGTGGTGCTCCAGAGACTGACAGCTTGCCGCGTGGCCTGCCCTGCCGATGCTTCATAAAATGAAAGGACCAAACGTTAAGGACAACACATCTCTTGGTAATCAAAGTAGCATACGGCTGCTTGTTACCAATTACACAATGCGCAATGTAATGCGTGGAAACTACTAAGAGCCAGCTCTACACCGATGCTCATTTTTGTTAAAACAGGGACATCAATTTTACGATGTATCTGACATTCAACACTTGCCAATGAAAAATGTGCATCACAGGAGGCTGCAAAAACCCCAGCCCGATAAAGATCATGAAGTCTGCAGCCTGATCAAAGCCGCCAGTTGTCAGGAAGGGTATTTGCCTGCCGCGCCCTAAGGTGCAGCGACCTGGTGAGGGAACACATCATTTGCATCATCATGCCTATTTTGCTGCCATTTCGCCTGACTGACATCATCCGCTGGAGTGTCGACATGTGGTGGGCACCCAGCGGTCCAGTGTACTGTGATGGAGGACATTCGGGCACCGTGGAGGCCCTGCAGTGTGACAGCAGCCTAGGAGCAGCATGCGCGACTGCATTCCGTACATTCTATGAGCAGCAACTACCCTGATTGCAGAGGCGTAACACAGGCCCCCAAGCTCCAGGGGGCCACCTCTGCACAGCACTCTGGCTGCAGAGCTCCTGATTGAGCTCGGAGCCCCCCCACCCCCTCCCACCTGCTTTGCAGGGAGGTCTGGCCATGACGGATTTGAGGGAGATCGCGGCCTGCCTTGCGGGTGTTTCGCAAGACCTGTAGAACAGCTTCTGCAGAGAGGCTGTGAATCTACAGTGCGGGATCCATGGTCAGGTGAGTCGAGTGAGTGCGTGGCCTGCTTGCGTTCTGATCTAGGAGGATGGTGTGCTTGCAGGATCTATGTCGTTACAACGCGTTATTTTACAACGCAGACCGTTACAACGCAGTTTTTACAACGCAGGTACCATTACAATGCATGCCATTACAACGCATGTCATTACATAGCAGATACTATTACAACGCATGCCATTACATCATAAGTATTGGTAAGTATATCTTTTTTTTAAAAATGTAATAAAGTTAATGTAATTAATTTTAATTAATAAATATAATTTAAAAATTGTTAAAATAGTAATTAATTTAATTAAATTTAATTATAGTAATTTAATTAATATTAAAATTGTAATTAATTTAATATATTTAATATAATATAATTAATGAAATATAATAAATTTAAAAATAGTAAATAATATAATGTAATATATTACAATAAATATAATTTAAATAAAATTAAAACAATACTTAATATAATTTAATTTAATATAATAAAAGAAATTAAATTAATTTAAACATTGTAAATAATAATAATTAAATATAATAAATTAAATAAATAAAAAAGTAATTAATTTAATTTAAGTAATGTAATTCAATTAATTTTTTAATTGTAAAAATTGTAATTAATTTAATTAAATGTAATTAAATAATTAAATTAATTTAATTTATTTAAAGTCGTAATACCCCTGTACCCCAAAAACCAAACCCAGCCCTAAAACCTAAAAATACCCCTGTACCCCAAAAACCAAACCTAGCCCTAAAACCTAAAAATACCCCTGACCCCCAAAAACCAAACCCAGCCCTAAAACTTAAAAATACCCCTGTACCCCAAAAACCAAACCCAGCCCTAAAACCTAAAAATACCCCTGTACCCCAAAAACCAAACCCAGCCCTAAAAATACCCCTGTACCCCAAAAACCAAACCTAGCCCTAAAACCTAAAAATACCCCTGTACCCCAAAAACCAAACCCAGCCCTAAAACCTAAAAATACCCCTGTACCCCAAAAACCAAACCCAGCCCTAAAACCTAAAAATACCCCTGTACCCCAAAAACCAAACCCAGCCCTTAACCTAAAAATACCCCTATACCCCAAAAACCAAACCCAGCCCTAAAACCTAAAAATACCCCTGTACCCCAAAAACCAAACCCAGCCCTAAAACCTAAAAATACCCCTGTACCTCAAAAACCAAACCTAGCCCTAAAACCTAAAAATACCCCTGTACCCCAAAAACCAAACCCAGCCCTTAAACCTAAAAATACCCCTGTACCCCAAAAACCAAACCTAGCCCTAAAACCTAAAAATACCCCTGTACCCCAAAAACCAAACCCAGCCCTAAAACCTAAAAATACCCCTGTACCCCAAAAACCAAACCTAGCCCTAAAACCTAAAAATACCCCTGTACCCCAAAAACCAAACCCAGCCCTAAAACCTAAAAATACCCCTGTACCCCAAAAACCAAACCCAGCCCTAAAACCTAAAAATACCCCTGTACCCCAAAAAACAAACCCAGCCCTAAAACCTAAAAATACCCCTGTACCCCAAAAACCAAACCCAGCCCTAAAACCTAAAAATACCCCAACATTACTTAAATTAATATATTAATATTTTATGTTATTTTTAATATTAATTAAATTAATAAAATAATGTAAAATAAAATTAAATAAAAATAATATACTTACCTATACTTACGATGTAATGGCATGCGTTGTAATAGTATCTGCTATGTAATGACATGCGTTGTAATGGAATGCATTGTAATGGTATTTGCGTTGTAAAAGTTGCGATGTAATGGTAGTGCGTTGTAAAAGTTGTGTTGTAACGGTGCAATACCGTGCTTGCAGCACCCTAGCCCTTCTATATTCCCCTTAGAGCAGCAACAGTGGAAGGCCAGACTCCCCAGGTGCTGAAAACCTCAGTTCTCCCATGACTGTGCAGCTTTATGTGCAGCTTTATGTGACTAGCATACTGTTGTATATGTTTACATCGTTTTTGCGTTGCGACTCATTTACAACACATACACTGCTGGCTAGTTTACTCTGAGGCCTACGAGTCTTATTTATCATAGTCATACTGTTAGAGATTGGGTCTCTGGTTGGCCGAGGTAGGCACCCTGTCCAAGTAGGGACCCCATTCCTAGTCATTGTAAGTCACATACACACCCAAAATTAACTCGTACTCACCCACTGTGGCACAGAGCTTTTAGGCTTCAGTTAAGAGGCAATGTGTAAAGTATTTGTGTAAAATATAAAACAGTAAAACAATGAAAAGACCACACAAAAATAATCCACACAGGTTTAAAAAACAGAGCTTAATTTAATGAATACAACAAGACCAAAACAACAAAAATCCAATAAATGGAACCGGAGTTACACATTTTAAAAGATGAAATAAAAAATATTGTGCTTAAAAACATTACGCGAAAACGAGTGACATCTGGTCGTGCATGTCCAGAGTAAATAGAAAAGTTCAGGCCAACCACAATGGAGCCGGTCAAATACAGGAACCAACCTTGTCTTACTGAAAAAAGGTTCCTTTGGATGGAGTATGCATCTTAGTTTAAGACCTGATGTGAGGAGCAGAGGAGGCGCTGCATCGTTGTCAATCTGGCTGTATATAGGTTCCGATCCATGCAGTTGGAGATGTGTCATCATCAATCCCCTCTCAATGAAGGCGATGCATCATCATTGAGCTGAGCAGCCAGTGATGTTATGTCTTTGGAGCATATGTAGGTAGGCGTTTGCGAATCGCAAACGGCGATTTGGTATGTAGGTGCCACATCGCAAAATAAAGAATCGCAAAAATTGTGATTCCTTATTTTGCTCAAGCATTTAAGGAATCGAAATTTTGCGATTCCTTAAATGCTATGTAGGGGTGCCGTAGAAATAGTGATTTGTGCTTAAGGAATCGCAAAATACCACCTACTCCAAGTAGATGGTATTTTGCGAATTCCTTTCAAATTGATTTTTTATTTTTTATTTAAAGTACCATGTGGCACACAGACATGCCCTTAGGGCATGTATGTGTGCGCCACATGTACTTACAGGCACTTCCAGGGGTGCAACAGGTGTCCTTTGGACACCCTCGCAGACTTGGAATTGCGATTCTCAAATTGCGATTTTCTCATAGAAAATCGCAACTTCAGAATGTATCCCCATTCATTCCTATGGTCCTATGGGCCTTTTGGCCCATAGGAATGAATGGGACACTCATTCCTTAATTGCGATTCGCAATTTGCTGATCGCAATTATGGAATTTTTGAGATTTGCAAAAAAATTGCGAATTTTTACCTACATTCCATTTTGCAATTCTCAAATAGCGATTCCTTAAAAATCGCCATTTAAGAATAGCAAAATGTGAATTACCTACATATGCCCCTTGGTCCTCCACAGCAGCAGTGATGCATTGGCATTGAGGGGAGATGTATCCCTTCCAACTGGTGCAACGATGGCCATACATGGATTTTGAAGGACAGCAGCCAGAAAACCCACTTTTAGTGGCCCAGGACTGGATAGGGACCACTTGACAGGGCAGGACTCACAGTTGGCAAAGTCCAGAGGATGCAGAAGGGTTAATGGAAGTCTTTGATGTGCCTTAGACTTTATAACAGGAGGCACACCAGCATTCTCTTGGAGTCACTTTGGTTCTGGGGATGTAGAGATGCAGGTCCAATCCTTCTCACTCCAAGGGAAGGAGGAGAGCAAACAGCAGGGATGGCACAGCAAAGCCGGAGTCCAGTAAAGGCCAGCAGGGTCAAGTAGAGTGACAGTCCTTTCAACAACACCCCAATCCTTTCTAGCAGAATGGCCTCTGGCCCAGAAGTGTACTGGGTTGGTGGTGTCAAGGGTCCAGTATGTATACCCTGCTCTGCCTTTTAAGTGGGAAGACTTCAAAGAGAGGCCTTTGACGTGCACAAGGTCCTGTTTCTTCCTGCCCTGGCTCCAGACTCATTACAGGGGGCATGCAGCTGTTTGTGTGGGGACAAGCACAGCCCTGTTCAGGTGCAAGTGTCAACTCTCCCTCCCATCCTGGCCAGGATGGTCCGTCAGCCTGGTGATGGCCTACTAGGAACACCTAAGCTCTCTTTGTGTGCCGCTGTCTAGAGAGAATGCACAAAGCCCTGCTGTCACTCTCCCCAGACATCTATTAGGAGACAGGCAGAGGCACAGAATGGTTAAAAAAAGAAAATGTCAACATTCTAAAACTGGAATTTTCAGATTGCGCAACTTAAAATCCAACTTTATCAGAAGTTGTGATTTTGAATTGTGAGTCCCTAGACAACAAACTTGAAATATCTATATTTTACCAATTGGAAATTACACTTAGCTAATGTAATAATGTAATCCAATGATAACCAATGGGAGAGATAGGCCTTACAGTAGTGAAAAACAAATTTAATAGTTTTTCATTACCAGGACACGGAAGACTTAAAAGTACATGTCCTACTTTTTAAATACACTACACCCTACCACTAGGACTGTCCATGGCCTACTTTAGGGATGCCGCAGGTGTATTAAAATGGAAGGTTTGGGCCTGGCAAGAGGGTTAACTTACCAGGTCGAAATGGCTGTTTAAAACTGCACCCATAACATATGTAGACAGCTGACACATGTTTTATCATCTAAGGGTGATATGCCGGGGGGTTTCTCAAGGCTCAGAAAATAATAAATCCAGTAAAGTCTTCTTAGTGTCTGCCTTGGACAAAGTATATCTGGTCCTGGGTCAAATCCCTTTCTGCAGTCTATCCTAGAGTGAGTGTGTTTGTGTGGTGCGAATGTGCATTAACACATTTACTGTCTACATATGTTGTACTGCACACCAAATAAAAAAATAAATACTGACCTTAAATAAAGGAGCACATGTAAAACAATGAATGAACGCCACTTTATTACCTTATTTCAATTTGAAAGGGAGTGCATCCCTATTCTGTTTGAAAATATATTGCTATTTGGGTAAAAAGGGTACAAGATCCATTGGACACCCCCGCGCCGCACGGCCACCAGCTGCTGCGTGTGCCCCCAGTGCCTGCCTCTGACTCAGCGCCGGCCTCGCTGCCGCCTTGAGCGCTCCCCTTGGTTTTTGCCCGTTTTTGACTGTAATTTGTGCTTGTTTTCCTTCTGTGCCTTAGATCGTTTTCTCACTGCTCTTCCCCCGTTTTTGACCTAAATTGTTGCCTGTTTTGTTGCTGTGCCGTGTTCTCCTCGTGTTTTGTCCTCCATTGTGCCTGTCTCCTTCCTGCTTGCCCGCCTACCTCGCCGATCTCCCTCCCCGCTTCCCGCCACCGCCATAAGCCCCGCCCCTTTCTCTTCTGTTCCCTCCCCGCTCCCGCCTCCCAGCTGCTCCGCCCACCCGCGCACTTCGCCTTAAATGGCGACCGTGCGAACGCGCAGCGGTCACGCGCAGCGGGCACGCCGATTGTGCGCCGAAGGCGCGCCAAAGGTAAGCCCGTCTACGCCCGTCCGCGCCTGGACCGCGCCCAGTGCCAGGACCCCTGGCCCACGAGGAGCCCGACCGACCCGCCTGACGTACTCCGCCGCCACCCTCACCGCACTCAACACCGACCGACTCCCAGAATGCCATCAAGCCACCCCGCGACGTACCCACGGACCTTTCAGCTGCCACGCCTGCAAGTTCTCCTGCACCCGGACCAGCCTCGCACCAGCACCCGCCAAGCCGAACACCAGCAGCACCCACCTCAAGTGCATCCTGCTCAACACCCGCTCCGTCCACAGACACGCCATCGAACTCTGGAACCTCCTAGACGCCACAGCCCCTGACGTTGCCTTCCTCACGGAGACCTGGATGAACGCCTCTTCAGCTCCCGACATCGCCATCGCTATCCCAGAGGGCTACAAGATCGTCCGGAGGGACCGAAACGCCAACCAGATGGGAGGAGGCATCGCCATCATCCACAGGAACACCATCCGTCTCACGACCAGCACCGACAACACCCTGACCAGCGCCGAACACCTGCATTTCCAGATCCACACCAACCCGAACACCACCCTCAGAGGCACCCTGATCTACCGACCCCCTGGACCACGCACACAATTCAGCGAGGACATCGCCGACTTCGTCAGCCTGCATGCCCTCCCCTCCGCTGACTACATCCTCCTGGGAGACCTCAACTTCCATCTGGAGAACAACAACGACCGCAACACCAGCACCCTGCTCGCCAACCTCGCCAACCTGGGACTCAAGCAACTGGTGTCCACCCCCACCCACCTCGCCGGACACACACTCGACGCAGTCTTCTCTTCCAGCACAGACATCGACTTCAGCCACGCCACAGAGCTTCAATGGACGGACCACAGCTGCGTCCACTTCACCTTCAAGAGAACGACGACCCACCACCACCAACAACAGGCCGCCCGCAGAAGCTGGAACAAGATCACAGCAGACCAGCTCACCACCTCCCTGAGCCAGCACCCTCCTGCTAGCTCAGCGGACCCCAGCCAGGCCGCCAACAACCTCACGAAGTGGATCAGCAACTGCGCGGACGAACTCGCCCCACTGAGGACCCCGCCTAGCAGACCCGGCAGCAAGAAGGCCCCTTGGTTCACCGACGTACTCAAGAGCTCCAAGAAGAACTGCCGAGCCCTCGAGAAAGTCTGGAGAAGGGATCGGACACCGGACAACAGGACCTCCTTCAAGCTTGCTACCCGGAAACACCACCAGCTGATCCGCGCCGCCAAGAAAACAGCATTCAAGGACAGGTTGGACAACAACGCACACAACTGCAAGGAACTCTTCAACATCGTGAAAGAGCTTTCCAACCCCAGCGCAGGAAACAACGACATCACCCCATCGCAAGACCTCTGCAACTCCCTCGCTTCATACTTCCACAACAAGATCGCGGACATACACAACAGCTTCAACAACCAACCATCGCACACCATAACCGAACAACCACCCCCCACCACCACCCTCCACGCCTGGACCCCGATCAGCACCGAAGACACCATCCGCACAATGAACTCCATCCACTCCGGATCACCGACCGACCCATGCCCTCACCACGTCTTCAACAAGGCCGACGCTGTCATCGCACCCCACCTGCGAGACATCATCAACACATCCTTCGACACCACCATCTTCCCTGACAGCTGGAAACACGCCGAACTCAGCGCCCTACTCAAGAAACCAACAGCGGACCCCACCGACCTCAAGAACTACCGCCCCATCTCACTCCTCCCGTTTCCAGCCAAAGTCATCGAGAAGACCGTCAACAAGCAGATGGCCGCCTTCCTCGAGACGAACGGATCCCTCGACCCCTCACAGTCCGGCTTCCGAGCCAATCACAGCACCGAGACCGCCCTCATCGCCGCCACCGACGACATCCGAGCCCTGATGGACAATGGAGAAACAGCGGCCCTCATCCTCCTAGACCTCTCCGCGGCTTTCGACACGGTCTGCCACCGCACCCTAGTACGGCGCCTCAGCAACATCGGAATCCAGGACAAGGCGCTGGAATGGATCATCTCCTTCCTCGACGGAAGAACACAGAGAGTCCGCCTACCACCGTACAAGTCAGAGGCCTCCGAAGTCATCTGCGGCGTCCCTCAAGGATCATCTCTGAGCCCCACCCTCTTCAACGTCTACATGAGCCCCCTCGCGGCCATCGTACGCAAACACAACCTCAGCATAATCTCCTACGCCGACGACACCCAGCTGATCCTCTCCCTGACCAACGACCCCACCGCCGCCAGAGCCAACCTGCACGAAGGGATGAAAGAGGTAGCCGAGTGGATGACGACCAGCCGCCTAAAACTGAACTCAGACAAGACGGAGGTCCTCATCCTGGGCCCCTCACCCTCCGCCTGGGACGACTCCTGGTGGCCTCCCGCCCTGGGCACCGCACCCAAACCGACAGACCATGCACGCAACCTGGGCTTCATCCTGGACTCCTCCCTTTCCATGACCAGGCAAGTCAACAACGTCTCCTCGACGTGCTTCAACATCCTATGCATGCTACGGAAGATCTTCTGGTGGATCCCCACCGAGACCAGGAAGACCGTCACCCAGGCCCTCGTCACCAGCCGACTGGACTACGGCAACGCCCTCTACGCCGGTACCACCGCCAAGCTCCAGAAGAGACTCCAGCGGATCCAGAACGCCTCAGCCAGACTCATCCTCGACATCCCACGAACCAGTCACATCTCCGGACACCTGAGAGACCTTCACTGGCTCCCCGTCAGCAAAAGAATCACCTTCCGCCTCCTCACCCACGCACACAAAGCCCTACACGACCAAGGCCCGAGCTACCTCAACAGCAGAGTCAACTTCTACGCTCCCAAACGCCACCTCCGATCAGCCAACCATGCCCTCGCCGCCGTCCCCCGCATCCAAAGAGCGACTACAGGAGGAAGGTCCTTCTCCTACCTGGCTGCCAAGACCTGGAACTCCCTCCCGACCGACCTGCGCCTGACCCAAGACCACTTCTCCTTCAGGAAGAAGCTGAAGACCTGGCTGTTCGAGCAGTAGCGGCACCCCCCCCCCCCCCCCCCAGCGCCTTGAGACCCTACGGGTATGTAGCGCGCTTTACAAGTGTCATTGATTGATTGATTGATTGGAGTGTTCACCTGCAACAAACTTTGGGCATGTTAATCGACAGGAAGAGGGTGCACACCTTACATATCACTATCCTATCATTCTACACAGTTAGTTTTGCAAATATAAATCTTGATGTAACCCAATAACTTTAGTGTGGGACAAACAGCTTTTATGAAATGACTGTATTTCACTAGAAGTTCAAGCCACCTGCAATTCAAAGGTCTTGTGACCAGATGGTATTATTATTATTATTAATATTATTGAGTCTTGTATAGCGCGTGGTTACCCTTGGGCATCCCAGCGCTCGTCCAGAGTACACACCAAAACAGCAGAGCACTAAGCAGGGAACAGATGAGTCTTTAAAAGTTTGCGAAATCGCAAGGTGCCAGTTTCGGAGCAAAGGGCATGCGGAAGGGAATTCCATAATGCTGCCACGTTGATGGAAAATCTTCTACCGCCAGTCCTGGCTTTTTTTACTTTCGCGACTTGCAAGAGATGTTGGTGGTCTGAGCGGAGGGCGCGAGGGGCCTTATAAGGTTGGACCATACTCCCCAGGATAGGGGGCCCTTTTCCCTGCAAGATTTTGTGAGCCATGCAGAGTGCTTTAAACTTCACCCTCTCTCTCACGGGGAGCCAGTGGAGCGCCTTCAGCGCAGGTCGGGCTGACTGCCGCCTGGGAAGGTCCGTCAAAAGCCTGGCGGCAGCATTTTGCACTTGTTGCAATTTATTTAGAGTTGATTCTGGAGCCCCCAGAAACAGCGCATTGCTGTAGTCCAGCCGTGAAATGATGAGACCCTGGATTAGTAACCTCCTAGTGGCCATCGGGAGGAGGGGTAGGATCTTCCGGGCTGACCGGAGCAGGCCGAAACACACGCCTGCTGTCTTTTTTGCGTGTGTCTTGAAGGATAGGTCCTGCTCCAGCCACACCCCCAAGCTCTTAATCTCCTTTTTTCGGGTAGGTGGCGCTCCCAGTCAGCTAGGCCAGCTACTTGGGGACAAGGAGGGAGGGGAGTTCCCCAGCATCATCAGTTCGGTTTTTGAACCGTTAAGTTTAAGTGCTGAGTTGCACATCCAGGTGAAGACCCTGGCTAAACATGTGTGCAGCAGGTCGGGTTGGTTCGCCGGCTGGGGAAGCCCAACCACCAACTTGGTATCATCCGCATAGCTGATGATCTTGATACCCAGTGGCAGTACCACACTCTCCAGTGGTGCCATATAGATATTAAATAGTGTGGGGCTCAGCGATGAGCCCTGTGGCACACCACACTGGAGGGGAACCGATGTTGACTTCTCGTGGCCTTCCCAGACTTCAAACGTCCGATCTTCTAGGAAGGACGCAAGCCATTTCAAGGCCAACCCGGAGACCCCCACCCCGACAGCCGCTGGAGTAACACCTGATGGTCTACGGTGTCAAATGCCGCACTAAGGTCCAGGAGGATCACTGCCACCGATCCCCCTGAATCCAAAATGCTCCTGGCATTCTCCACGACTGCCAGCAGGGCAGTGTCCGTCCCCTGTCCAGGGCGAAATCCCATTTGGGAGTCACCCAAGAGAGAGTTGGATTCCAGAAAACCCGAAAGGCGCCTATTCACAAGTTTCTCCGCCACCTTGCTAAGGCCGGGGAGCAGGGAGATAGGCCTAAAATTAGCAAGGTCAGCGGGGTCCAGGCTGGGCTTCTTCAGGAGGGCCTTAACTACCGCTCCTTTCCAACTGGGAGGCACTACTCCTTGGGTGAAGGATAGGTTTAAAAGGTCCGTCACTGGGCCGCCGATGGTAGAAGCTACCTGCTTCAGGTATTTCATCGGTACCGCATCTCTCGGAGACCCACTCTTCAGGGTCACCAAGACCCCAAGAGCCTCGTCCACAGTGACTGGACCAAAGGAGTCCAGCTCTGCTGTCCTCACCCCAGGCTGAAACCCAGGGTTGCATTCGGAGGATTGCTCCTGCGCTAACCGAGGGAGGGACGCCAAGATGTTTTCTATCTTGGATTTAAAGAACGTGGCTAATTCTGAGCATTTTTCACGCGGGTTGTCGTGAGTGACCGGAGGTTCGGGGGTTTGCAGAAATTCTCTGATGACCTTAAACGACTCTTTTGAGGAATTAGAAGAGAGCCCTATTCTCTCCTCAAAGAACTTAGATTTCGCTACCCGGATGGCGGATTTATAGGTGTTAAGTGCTGCCCGGTATTCTCTCCGGCTCACTTCGCCCCAGTCCCTACTCCAAATCCGCTCCTGCCTCTTGCAACCCTTCCTCAAAGCTCTGAGCTCTGGCGTGTACCAGGGAGCTGAGCCCCCTCTCTTACCCCTGGTGAGTAGTCTTTTCTTAGGGAGGATAGCATCGAGCGAGTTGGTCAACCAGGTGTTTAAGTTCGCATCAGCGACTAGCGGGTCAAGCCCGGGGGGGACGTGTCGCCTCCAAGTGTACTGCCCAGGTGTCCACTGGGAGCCTAGACCAGGCTCTTTCCATCGTGTATACTCTAGGTGTAGGTACCACTGGGACATCAAACTGCCACAGGGCCGGAACCATAAAATGATCTGTCCAGGGCAGAACCAGCGCGGGCAGTACTTTAAGGCGTTCCGAGTTCGAAAAAATGAGTTCGAGCAAGTGTCCCTTCCCGTGCGTTGCATCTGAATTGACCAGGTTAATCTCGAATGCTTTCAGATCACCCAGAAGATCTACTGACAGAGAGTCAGAGGGGTCATCAAAATGGATGTTAAAGTCACCTAGTGCCACAAAGTTGACTGTGGAAGAGGCAAGAAGTGCGACCGTTTCAAGAAAAGAGTTGAGGAAGTTGCCCATGGTCCCAGGTGGGCGATAAACAAGGAGGCCTGCCAAGGAAGCGGTATGCGACAACCGTAGAGAGAGTTGACAGCTCTCACAGTCGCTCATCCCTCCATCCTGGACCTTACAGGTTAACGTATCCCTGTAAAGGATGGCAATTCTACCTCCCCGCCCTACTGGTCTATCTAGGTGAGATATGAGAAAGCCTGGTGGAAGTGCTCTGACCATATCCAGGCCGGAGCGGGAAGAGATCCAGGTTTCTGTTAAGAACAAAACGTCCAACTTGTGGTCGAGAATGAGGGAATTAATTTCTGTCGCATGACTAGGGAGGGACCGACAGTTCAACAGGGCCATTGACAACAAACAATTGTCTTTGGCCGTTACCAGACCCGGATTACAGGCCCTGCAGGGCAGGAACGGGTGCCCTCCCTCGTGAACATACCTACATGCGGCGAGTTTCGGTGGCCGCAAAAGCATGAGCTCATCCCTCGTGTACTTGATGAAAGCTGGAGAAGGCATCCGTGAGTCGGGCAGGGGGATCAGCCCTATGCCCGTCTGGGCCCAGACGGGCACAGACGGGCTGAACTCTGGCGTAACTCCGGAGTCAGTCCGGCGTCCCCGCTGCGCGTGACCGCTGCGCGTCAGCATGGCTACCTATAAGCACGCCTAGCGAAATAGAAAGGGGACTAGAGCGCGCGAAGGATCACCCACACTCAATATGGCCGCCACAAGTCGGGGCAAAGGACCCGCAAGGTGAGGTGTATTTCAGGCAATTATAGTGCAGGTTAGATGTCAGCAGTGCGAGTATGCGAGGCCAGGCTTAAAAACAGGGGATAAGTGTCCAAACACAAACTAAAGTAAAAGACAAAAACGGGTCATTAAAAACACAGAGCTTCCACAGACAAGTGCTGCAAGTATGGCGAAAACGCTGGAATAGGGCGAGCTGCCAAGATTTACCTACCTATAAGCACGCCTAACGAAATAGAAAGGGGACTAGAGCGCGCAAAGGATCACCCACACCCAATATGGCCGCCACGAGTCGGGGGCAAAGGACCCGCAAAGTGCGGTGTATTTCAGGCAATTATAGTGCAGGTTAGATGTCAGCAGTGCGAGTATGCGAGGCCAGGCTTAAAAACAGGGGATAAGTGTCCAAACACAAACTAAAGTAAAAGACAAAAACGGGTCATTAAAAACACAGAGCTTCCACAGACAAGTGCTGCAAGTATGGCGAAAACGCTGGAATGTGAAAGCTACATCTTGTTGGAACTATAATGCTTTGTGTCTGCTTAACTTGTTGATGTTTCCTACAAAGTTAGAATGGAAGGCCACAACAAGCCATCAACAATTACATGCGCAGGGAAAAACAAGACATTTGTGTGGCATATTACTAACTGGAGAAACTGAAAAAATGTATGGAACTCCAGCTCACCCTCCGCAACAATCTTGATCACTCAGTGTGGACTTGGCCCTTTTTTGAAGGGTCATTCCTGAACTTTTTGCCTTCCTCCCAGACTTTTTTCTGACATGGTGTTGGTGGTTCTAGGACTCTGGACACTTTAGCACTGCTGTTCAGTGTAAAGTGCATGTGCTCTCCGAGATAAACATGGTAAGATTGGTCTACACCTGTTTGGCTTCTTTAATTTACCTGTCAGTCCCTTATAAAGTCGTATCTCATGTACCTGGGGCTGGTAAATTAAATGCTAATGGTGGGCTTGTAGCACTGGTTGCGCCACCCACCAAAGACGCTTTGCAAACCTGTCTCAGGCCTCTGCCATTGCAGGGCCTGTGCGCGTAGTTTTGCTGCAGCTGTGACCTGGCACTTAAAGTGTGTGCCATGTCTGTGACCCCCCTTTTACTGCATGTCAGTCACCCTTAGGATAGGCCCTAGCTAGACCTATGGGCAGGGTGCATTGTAGGAAAAAAGAAGGACATGTACCTTACGTGTGTGACATGTCCTGGTAGTGACAAACAGCCATTTTGGTTTCTCATTGCTGTGAGGCTGCCCTCCCAAAGGAATGCATTGGGGATTCCCTGATAAGGGTTTCAGTGGTAATTCTTGATAGGAGAGGAGCAGCGTGGTCAAGTTTAGTATATTTGGAATGGTAATAATAAAGGCTACACAATGATGTGTGCAGATTTATTGTAAATATTTTAGAAATGCCACATTTAGAAGTTTGCATTTCTGTGTGCTATGTGTCTGCCTGCTTGATCTGTATTGCATGTCTGTGGGTTTAGCAGCTCTTAAGCGCTATCTTCTTATCTGCCAGCCCAAGAGGAGTGTTGGTACCTTACAGCGTGTTGCTGAGAAGATTGCTGGGGGGATCCCTGTGTGGGGACTCCCTGTGCTGCCGATGGCGGAGCAGGAGCCCACCCGCATGATTTTGTGCTTTCAATGCAGGAGCCTACCCCACGTTGCCCCAGTAAAGTGGGGGCCCACCTGCACTTTGTGCATCACAGAAGTAATCGTGTTGAATCTCACCCGTAACCCGGAAGTCAGACTGCTTCCCTGGTTGGGGTCATGGCCAGCCGGCGTGAAGGAAGTTGCAGGTAGTGTGCTGAAGGAAGGCGGGCCCCATATGCTGGTGGGAGCCCCGCGGGTGGCAAAAGGATCAGGAGGCTGAAGTCCGGCGGAAGCCCACCCCACCCCACCTTCATGGTCCTGCCCGCAGGAGAAAGTAGGGCCTCTGGAAGGTGGGACCGGCAGAGGAAACAGAGAGTGTCCAGAGCAGCCTGGTGAGTGGGGCTGCAATCCATTCATCATTGGTGCCAATCAAGGGCACTAGTAGGAGGCCCCGGTGAGTCGGGCTTCCCTTTTGAATATTGTTGGTGCCTTCCCCCTGCTAGAGGAGGAACCAGAAGAGCCCTAGTGAGCAGGGCTCCCTGAGGCACATTTTCGGTGCCTGGAGCCGTGTTGGTGCTTGCGAGGCACTAGTAGTGCCAGAGTCTGTTCTTTCTCCTCAGCTGCACCACCATAGAGGGAAGCTGCAATGTGGGTCAAGTTTTATTTTGCAGAGTCCCAGAGTGGGGCTCATGAGGCACAGTGAGTGCCAGTGCTTGTTTGTTTACTCCGCTGCACTGCAAGAGCGCGGGCAGCTGCAGAACAGAGGTATTTTGTGTTCATGAGGAGAAGGGGGTGAGAAGGGGGTGAGATGCACCCCAGCGCATTGAGCACCATGGTTCTTGCTGCATTGGCAGCCAGAAGGCTAACTGGAAAGCCCTGGAGTAAGCCCTGACATTCTGAACAGAGGGACCTTTTGACCCCCTGTGAAAGGCCAGTTGGCCAGGGTGTCATTTTGATGGTTATACCTAAAAGAAATGTGGCATACTGTGTTTTATGCTAATGTGATATAATGCTGAGGTCCTTATTGTGCCAGTAGATAATGGTGGTGGTGTACATTCGCTAATAGTTCTATTTTTGCGTAATGTGTTTAGGCATAATGTGATGCAGACATAATGTGTTTATATTGCAGGTCCTAATGCTGAGTATAGTATCTAACCAGTAGTCACTGGTTGTGTTCTATATGTGCTACTAGTGCTTTCTGAAAGTGGTCCGATTGGCCCTGTCATGTGTATTAAATCCCCTGTAAATATTTCCTAGTGCCAGTTGGCACAGTGTATATGTGTGATTATGATTCTAATGTGTTTTGGATAATACAAAGGCTATTTTTAATATATAACCTTGAGTTTCTTTTGTGGTGTGCCTAGTGTTTTGCTGCTGTGAGTATGTGTTGGCCAAACGCTTTACAGCTTGTCTCTGGGATAAGCCTGACTGCTTGTGCCAAGCTACCAAGGGGGTGAGCAGGGTTTATCTTTGGTGTGTAACTCTCTTGCCCTGACTAGAGTGGTGGTTTCTGCCTGGCTCAGGCGCAAGACCAAGCCAACCAGAAATCCCATTTGTAACACTAAGCATCAAATACCTTCAGGTAGAGATTGCTGTTGTGAAAGAGAGAATTAAGGGAACCAGGATTCCTTTCAAATAACAGGCCAGATTGGGTACTGAAGTATTATAAGCTTCATGGATTTTAACATGTTTGCAAATGAGTGAATGTCCAACAGAAGAGTTGTATTCCTCTCCAGTAAGGAAAACTTCCCTATCAGCATGTTCACAATGATAGGTGAAGGGAAGTGACTGATTCATGAATGAAACTGCTTCATGGCGTTCATATCGACCTACAGTCAAATATTTCATGCTTTCTGTGAACTGAAACATCTAGATGAGCAGTAAGATAGAAACATGTATTAACCACACAGCCGAAGGCGTGCCAGCATGGTAAATGGAAGGTGTTCTAAGTTTATTAAATGTTCCATTGTGTAGGTTGCGCCTTTCATGGCCACCAGTTGTTGTTTGAATGTCATATTAAAAGGCAGAAATAAATTGCTGTGATTCAAATAGTGTGAACAGTAAAACAAACAACATGATGGACGGATTGTTGCACAATGGCAAAACATTCACCCCCAGTCACAGATCTGGGTTGAATCCATTGTTATTTTTCTCACCAAGCCACCCCAGTTCCGACATGGCCATTTGCAAATCAGTCTTGATCCTGTGCCTCATGGGAACAGTCCAGCCCGAACTGTCAAGCCATGTCTTCCCTGGACCGGAATCAAGCATCCTAGGACATTATTTACTACTACTGGAGAGGGCAAGAGTAGCCAGATTGCAGAACTATATGCTGTGTGTCAAGCCTTGAAAAAAGAATGGCCAGACAAGTGCCAAAGCTACACTAACTTGGGGTCAACTGCCAATGGGTTAGCGGTCTGTTTTTTTTGCGGCGTGTTAGTTCGCAAGGTTTTGGGCGTTTTAGCGAGCTGCTCGTAGTGCAACCGCGCGAAGTTACCCTCGCGGTCGTTCACGGGCGTGGCCATCTTGTTTGCATGACGTATTTCCGTTTCCGGGCGCGATGTGTAATCTCGCAAAGTGTGCGGCTCGCTAGTACAATTTCCCGTGTGTTCGCGAGGAAAATCTCGCGCGAACTCACCCACGCGGTCGTGAACGGGCGCGGCCATCTTGTTTCTCATTCATTGCTATGGTTCTGGGCATGCTTCTTCTATCCTCTATGAATCTCTGCCATCCTTTGCTTGTTTGAGGTTTTTTTTTAATCTATTTTACTTATTATCTATCCCTCTATTTTTCTAGCTCTATATTTTTGTGTTTTCTGCTACTTTTGGTTAATTTTAAACTACTTTTTTAAACTCTTTTCTTTTCTTCTCTTCCCTATTCTATTTTCTTTATTATTTAGCTTCCTTTCTGCCCAGACCATGGTAAAGGGAGCCGGGAAGCATCCCGAGAAGGGGAAGGGTCCTGCACCCCGTGCCCGGCTCCCGTACGGGCGTTTGAGGGTGGAGCAGGTCGCACCCCGGGAGATCTTCAGCCCGGAGGAGGTGGCCGCACTCATTTTTTATGTTCAGCGCCGGCTCCCCAGGACCATCATGGCTGGCGGCAAGATGGCTAGCGGGTACGGGATCCGGGAGCGCCGGAAGCGGGGGGAGAAGGTGTGCCGGGCCATGTACCACCACACTCGGGTCCGGCGCAGCTACAACCAGGCCACCCACCGCTGGACGGATGTCCTGGACCGAGAACGCGATCTGCTCGACCTGCTCGGCCTTGAGATCCCAGGGCTTGGTGAGTGTAGTAGATATTTCTTTACTATGTTTTCTCCTGCTCTGTGTGTTATTATCTTGCAAATTTTTGTTTTTTACCAAGAGCAATAATGCTGCTGATTACATTGTAGGTAAATTATATTTCAAAATCTTCTGTGAATTTCAGGTGCACTGCTCTCCTTTTCAGTAGCGCTCCTACTATGCTTATTTGTTTTCGATTTTGTGCTCATTTCATTGGCCTGTGAAATTATGCATGAGTGTAGTTTAAAGATCTGCCTAATCCTAGACACTAAGGGTCAGATTTTTAATTACTGGTGCATCCCTGAAAAGTAGCAGGGATGAGCCAGTAATTGTGCGCCACGCCACCACCACCCATGGTGCGCCGTATTTACAATGCTGCCCACCATGGGCCCAAAACGTCACCAAAGCGTTACGCATCTGTGCCGTAAAGGCGGCGCATTGCTGGAGTTGCGTCGCAATGATGGCGCAGCTCCAGCAATGCTCTGGGGTGCCCTATCTCCCCAATGCTGCGTCAAGCCGTACGTCTGCTTCAAGCAGGCGCAGGGTTTAAGTCACGCATCATTGTCCTCAAAGTGACTGATTGAAATCTTGTAGATTTCCCTCACCCACTTGTTACAATGAGTTCCTGTGCAGGAACGCCCTCGCTTGCGCAGGGCTTTACAAAGTGATGCATCTCCCATATGCGTCACGTTGTTAATATACGCCGCACCATGGCGCCTCTTTTGTTCTGCCGCTGCGTCACAAAAGTCCCGCAACAATGGAGCAAAAGAGCCGCAAGGGGATTCTAAATCAGCCCCTACAGTCTCAAGTCCAGTCCTTCCTTTGTACACATGGCGATAAGAAGAAATAGTGGTGGTGGATTGATAGTTTGAGTATTTTAATGACTGGTTAATGTAGTAGGAGACTTCAATGTTGTTGCTGATCTGCAATCACGATGGACTTTGTCTGTCACTTCGCGTGCTGTGGACTGCTGCCTGACAGTCCTAAGCAAACCTTTTTAGTACTTTGTTTAGTGAGTTACATAAGAACTTTCCAAGTCGACGGTCCGCAAATCAAGCAATACTAATAACGTAGCAGACCACATGAGATCGGTCAATATATCCCGTGGAATAGTTGTCGATTTGCTATTTCGCCAAAATATTTTGTTATTGTTCTTTTGAAATGTTTGATTTGGTTGACAAATCTCATCCATGTTTTCTGGTCTTTCTTTCTTTCATGTTGTACATCAGCTCCCCCCAGGGGCAAGAGGGCATTGGAGGAGGCTGCTGCTGCTGCTGAACAGGATCGGTCAGGCGAGGGCTCCTTTGCTGGCCCCGGTAATTTTTAATTTTAATATAGAGTACCTATTTTTTCCTAGCGTTCCTCATTAGATTTTTTCTAAATCGTGTTTGATCTTTTTGTTGACTGTATCTAAATTCTTATCCTGCCTCTACTATGACTCCCTGTGGTACTACTAGATTATTCTTATTAGTCTGTCTGTGTAGCTAAGTAAGATTGCACATTTGGCAATTCCATTGGACTCCCATTGTAGTCAGCAATAGCTCTATGCACTGAGTGCAGTCGTCTGGGATTGTCCATAATGTCTTTTCAAGTCTTCTAAATGTTTATGCTTTGACAATTGCCAACAATAAAAAGGTGAATGACTACTAAGAATGAATAAGATACTACTTTACTTTTGGTTTGGATAGGAGGACAATCCATTCTACTACTGTTGCAGGGACAAATCTGCACAAACAGAACTTTGGACACTAAATAGTGCATTGTTTATCAATTATAATAGGCGCAGGTAGACTTTCCACATACCTCAGTGATATCAGACTTTGAAGAACCCCCAATCTCCTTACTGACTAGATAGTGTGGCAGAGTCATTTAGCTCCCGAATTCATTGATGATTGATCCCCAATGATGAAAGAATATCCAACGCAGGACAAGAGTACAGAGTCAGAGTCCAGAAGTGTCAGAGGCACGGGCTTATGCTTGCAAATTGCAAAACATTTTGCTCATTCAGTCATGACCAAAAAACACAGAGTCTATTTAAGTTTTAAAGCTTTATTAAAAGCAAAACTATTTATTAAAATCAAGCTTGTCATAAAACAGAAACGGTTGATTAAAAATGGAAAAGTGCTAGTAGTGATTTATTTCACACATTTATTGTGGGCGAGCCGAGCCCTCACCTGGTTTGAACTTTAATTTTTCTTTTCGGTGATGAATCGTTGGTCCCTCTGTCCTAGTGGTGATGATGATGATTTTTTCTTAGAAGTGAAGCTTCTGTCTGTTATGAGAAAAATGGTGCGTGTTAAAAAGCAAGCATTCATCAGTTGTGCCAAAAAGTGCAGCAAGACAAGACCCTTCACTGGAAAATTTTACTTTAGAGTAGACAGTCACAAATTATTAGATTGGTTTCTGTATTCACATTTCTTCATTCCTAGACAAAATGCTAGTGAGTGGTGTATGTCTATGACATCTAACATTCTTAAATGTACTTTGTAGGTGGAACATCTGGTGCTGGGCCCAGCGCGGAGGTGGAGGAGGGAAGCTCTGGGGAGGAGGCGGTGCAAGTGCCGGAGCCGGACCAAACTGCTGTGCGGGTTGCCACGGTAGTGGTGGGCAGTGGTAAGCTCTTATATTCTTTACTTATTGAGATTGCAGACTGCATAGTGTGCTGCTCCCCGTGAGAAAACGTAAGGTTTGTCCAGATGAGAGACATGAAGAAGAATGATTGACATTTAGGGGCCTATTATGATGGCAGAGGGACCTGAGTCCGTCCGCCACCATAGAGTAGGAGGGACCGTCCGCAGGTGCAGTGGCGGTCCCTCCGTGGTTATTAGGATGTGACCGCCACCCTGGCGGTCACATCCTGTATTTTTATCATTGCGGCGGGTGTTGCTTGAAGCAGCACCCGCCGCAATGATAAAAATGTAAGTTGTGCATTTGCATGCACAAAGCGGCAGGCACTGCGTGGTGCCGCCGCTTTGTGCAGGCAAATGCAGGGGGGTACCATAGGTACCCCCCATGTGCACCCCCACCCCCCCTTCACCTCTGGGGGCCTGCAACGGGCCCCCAAACAAAAATCTGTGTGCCTTTGCACGTCGGAAATGCCGCAGTGTAAAGGCATGTGTTCCTCCAGACATCCTAATATGGCTGGCGGTGTCTGATAGACATCGCCAGCCATGTTAGTGCTTTTCCGCCGCAGACGGGAGGCGACCGTGGCAGAAAAGCTGCGGACTGAAAAATGATCCCCCAGCCATCCTAATCTGGCAGGGGGTCTTTTTCAGTCCGCTGCGGATTTTCCGCATCCTCCGGGCCGGCGGTGGATTCCGCCGGCCCGGAGGATGCGGGAAATCCGCATTCTTAATCTGCCCCATAGTTTGAATGGATGGATGCCTGGATCATGGTACTATCTGAGTCTTAGATAGCATATGTGTAGCTAGAGAGAGTAGACGGTCACTGGATGAGCTAAGTGTTACATTGAAGAGCATGTAACACCGCACCCGTACGTCCGTCCCAGTGTAGGAAAGGCAAGGAAAAGAAGTTGTAATTTTGTCTGAATACTACCATGCATAGTAGCAGTAGTTTGTATTCCAAGCACAGCATATATCTGGCTATTATGATGGCCACTCACTACCTCTGTTAATAGGTTTAGTAGAACTCGGTCATTCATGTGTCGATGTATCACTGTTCACTCAATAAAAAGCAAAGCACCTGGAGTCATCCCATGTGTAAGTAAATACATACCATGTGCAGTGATAGATAATCAGAGTATTTATCTTCTTCATTTTCCTTTTCTAGTATTCATTGGCACTGTAGGGTGAAACTTAAATTAATTAAGCAGTAGCCCTTGTAACAGTGTATTCTCAGTGCCACCCGTAATAGAAAAGTAACAGCATCACCACCTGTATGTACTGGACTGGTACAGTAACGCAAGTCTGTCTCATGGCGGGCGTCTGTTTTCCTCGGGTGCAAGTTGACTGCGCTGGCATGATGCCGGCTTGCAGAAGTTAACGTACCAATTTTGCTAAACAAGAGAGAAGAAAAAGAATAAGACTGGTGTACTGTCATAGTCGACTCTAATGGAGTGAGTTCATAGTGCTCGTAGAATTGATTCCTTAAACTCCCACTAATGTTAGAGCTAGGGTGAAGAAGTGGGAGGTTAGATAGATACTGGCCACAATAGTTATGTACTGCACTTGCAAGTTGCTAGTTCTACTGTGACACAACTTTCTGCGGAATCATTTTTTGTTGATCTAAAGAGCATTGGTTACAGACTATGTCTTTCTTTCTTCATATAGATGCTCCTTCAAAACCAACCCGGAAGGAGCTGGCTACACGGGCCCGGCAAAGGAGGCTGGAGGCCACTGTCGCTGAATATCGGCGGCTGGTGGCCCAGGAGGAGGGGGACACGCAGTCTACCACTACATATACAGGGACTGCTTCATCCTCCTCCGTGCTTCCTGGGCCACCCAGATGGCGCAGGTCTCCAGCGGTACGGAGCCGGGGTACCACAGCCACCCACCACCGTCGAGCAAAGAAATCAGCTGCCCCCCTCAGCAGTTGGAAGAAACGTATGCACCGCCTTTCCCTGAGGGTTTCCTATCTCGAGCGGGAGCTGCTCAACACCAAAACCCTGCTCGAGACCCTCCGCAAGGAGCATTCCGACCTGGACCGGAAATTCAACAGCAGCAGCCAGCAGTAGGAGGAGACTGTCCCTTGCCCCTTTTTTAAAGACTTCTGGGGGGTGGGAATTGGGAGTTGGGTTTTTTCACTTCGTTGGGGTTAGGGAGTGGGGGTGGGTTGGGTCTTGTGAGAGATTATTTTTGTCAGGGATATAAATATACTTTAAACTCTATCTTAGCATACGTGTTTTTTTTACTGCTTTTGAGGCTGGTGGGTGGGGGTTTAACAGTAACTTTGTGTTGGTGACACTTAAGTGGCATCTTGATTCAAGTTGTGTAATTAATTGCCCAAATGTTTTCAAAACTAAGTGCCTCTCACAGAGTAAATGAATTCAAGAGTGCTAGGACTTTAGTAGTCCTACCGTCAATCTCTCGTCTCTCCTAATACTCCATTATACTACCTCCCACCAAACGCTTATCTTACCTGTAATTTGTGTTTGAAAGTAGGGCTAGGCCCAGGGCTGGCTCCACGGGAAATGGCGATTAAGGTTGGCAATCCTGGGCGGATGAAATGTCCTCATTGCGGTGGTACTAGTGGTGCGACACAGTGGAAGTTGCATGCCTATGGAAAAAAAGAAAATGAAACCTGGTTTGTCCTTACTGTAGCATTACAACGGTACAATAGAGAATATAGCAGGTGACAGTACACTAGAACAGTGCCACAATGCAGCCTAACAAATGGTAAAGTATTGAAAGTATAACTAGTACTTGCGTTGAATTTCTTTGACATTGGCTACTACTACAAGAAATAGTACTGAAGTTGAGTAAGTCTAGAATATATTCTCGGATTCCTTCACCAGCCTGTTGCTATGACCTTATCCTCCCCAGCAAGTGTGTGGAATTATTGATGTCATTTAGTCACACATCAATCAAAACCACGCAGCCCGGGGGAAGAGGGTTAGGGTTTGGAAAATGGATGGGAATGGGGGTTTCTTTTTGGGTAGGTTTTGTTGAGAGAAAAAAAAGCACAGCATGGACAAACAATAATTGAACATAAAGAAATCTTTGGGTACAAAGCTAACCATAAATCTTTTACGTGACATAAAGGAAGTGCATGCACTACTGCATGCATTATTACTGAAAAGTAAGTAGTACTTTCGACAACCGTGAATGACAGAATGCAACAGTACAGGGCTACATTAAATTAGGTTTAAAAAATAGCCGAAGTAAAACCTATAGAATGGCTGTAGGGATCAATTTA
Organism: Lissotriton vulgaris; assembly: GCF_964263255.1. Lineage (NCBI taxonomy): Eukaryota > Metazoa > Chordata > Amphibia > Caudata > Salamandridae > Lissotriton > Lissotriton vulgaris. Next base: position 1,565,609,876 of record NC_141691.1, on the reverse strand, counting down.
GAAGCAGAGAGAGATCCAAGAAATGCTGTCACACTCATAGAAGAAAACAATGGATACTGTATCTGTATGTTGTTGTAGTTGTCCTGTTGAATTTGGTAAGTAAGTTGCATGCAGCAAACCATTCCTCTTATTAGCGGCACTCCTCCATTCCAGCTGACGCTTCGTCCATCAATGCTGGTGACCAGAAGACACCCTGTCCACTGCCTGCCTGGTGGATGCTGAATTGCGGCTCGCTAATGTGAAGCCTGACTCCATCCTTTTTTCCCCATTGCACAGACTGAAACCCGGCCTGTAATTATTGAACGAAAAACAGGAAGTGATATTACAACACTACTGATAAATAAATATAAGGTATGTACGCTGTGTAGTGAAAAAATTCACACTTTGAGTTTCCTAATAGACAGTACAATATTTTTGAAAGTGCGTACTCTGTCTGAGTCTCCTTTTGAAGGATAAATAAGTATGGGCAAATTAATTTAGCGGATCTTTCCCCTCAAGCTAGGTGTACTGTAAACTGTGTTTTAGAACATATTTAGACCTTCCCAGCAATGCTCCCACCCAGACCCTTACTAAAGCCAGTCGCAAAAATGTAGAAGACCCCAATCAGATCTCAAAAAACAAGGCCTAGCAGAAAACTGGTGACAAAACGTACTTTGAAAGTAAAAGTAGGCCCAAATACCCCCTTACCCACCGTGGATTGTATTCAAACCACTTGCAAGCAAGCAAAAGTATCCATAGCCAGCATCGCTCCAAGACTCGAAAACCCCCCCACCCAAACACATGCAATAGAAATACTGCTAACCCTAACAAGCCCTAAGTTAAGAATAGGGGCAAAGGCTTTCTTTAACTATGCCAAATCCCTCCTTTCCCACCATGGATTTTCTTTAAATGACTTGCAACCAAAATTACACATTCCCACGAGTGCTCTAAGACCCCAGAACTCAGTTGCAAAAATCAAGAACACCCCGAAACACATGCAATCCTGCTGCTAGGGCTAACCCTAACGAACCCTAAGTTACAAAAAGTGCCAAAACGCTTTTCCTTATGGATTTTGTAAAAACCACTTCTATGCAGCTAGGTGATAACTCCCGTTTTCCACCACGGATTTCCTGAAAAGCAAATGCAATCAAAATTAGAGTGTCCCAGCATTGCTCCCAGACCCCAAAACTCACCCACAAACACCCGGAACCCCCCCAAAGAGCACCTCAAAGGCAAGCAAGTCAGCAAAAACGCAAAAAAAAATTCGCCTCCGATTTGGTCCAAACCACTTTTATCCGGTATCAGAGCTTCCCAGCAATGGCCCCAGAGCCGTCAACCCAGACGAAAACTAGTAGAAGACCCCCAAACAGCCAAAAAGCAAAAGTAAAAAAATGGGAACTTAGTAATTTTTTTGGCAATTTCCAAAATCACTCCGCGCGTGCTCTGCAGCTAGGCCCTAACTCCCCTCTGCCACCATGGATTTGCTTTAAACCTCTTGCAATCTAAAGTATACATAGCCAGCAGTGCTCCCAGACCCCGAAACCCATCCACAAACACCAGGAAGCCCCCCAAACAGGCCCCCGAAAACGCTACATTGAGCAAAATGTCAGAAATAGCAAAAAAAAATTCCTTATGGAATTTGTAAAAACCACTTCTATCCGGTATTAGACCTTCCCAGCAATGCCTCAAGACCCGCCAACCCATCCGCACAAAAGCACAACACCCCCAAAAAGCCAAAAAGGAAAATCTCATACTTACAATATTTCTCGGCCTTCGGTCCAAACGCGCTGTGCAGCTAGGTCATAACTCCTGTTTTCTACCACGGATTTCCTGAAAAGCAAATGCAATCAAAATTGGAGTGTCTCAGCAGTGTTCCCAGACCCCAAAACTCACCCACAAACACCCAGAACCCCCCAAAGAGCACTTCAAAGGCAAGCAAGTCAGCAAAATTGCAAAATAAATTTCGCCTCCGATTTGGTCCAAACCACTTTTATCCGGTATTAGAGCTTCCCTGCAATGGCCACAGAGCCGTCAACCCAGGCGAAAACTAGTAGAAGACCCCCAAACAGCCAAAAAGCAAAAGTACAAAAATGGGGACTTAGTCATTTTTTGGGCAATTTCCAAAATCACTCCGCGCGTGATCTGCAGCTAGGCCCTAACTCCCCTCTGCCACCATGGATTTGCTTCAAACCTCTTTTAATCTAAACTATCCATAGCCAGCAGTGCTCCCAGACCCCGAAACCCACCCACAAACACCAGGAAGCCCCCCAAACAGGCCCCTGAAAACCCTACATTGAGCAAAATGTCAGAAATAGCAAAAGAAATCTTCATGGATTTCGTGAAAACCACTTCTATCCGGAATTAGACCTTCCCAGCAATGCCCCAAGACCCGCCAACTCACCCGCAAAAAAGCACAACACCCCCAAACAGCCAAAAAGGAAAATCTCATACTTACAATATTTCTTAGCCTTCGGTCCAAACGCGCTGTGCAGCTAGGTCATAACTCCTGTTTTCCACAACGGATTTCCTGAAAAGCAAATGCAATCAAAATTTGAGTGTCCCACCAGTGCTCCCAGACCCCAAAACTCACCCACAAACACCCAGAACCCCCCCAAAGAGCACCTCAAAGGCAAGCAAGTCAGCAAACAGCGCAAAAAAAAATTTGCCTCCGATTTGGTCCAAACCTTTTTTATCCGGTATTAGAGCTTCCCAGCAATGGCCCCAGAGCCGTCAACCCAGGCGAAAACTAGTAGAAGACCCTCAAACAGCCAAAAAGCAAAAGTACAAAAATGGGGACTTAGTCATTTTTTGGGCAATTTCCAAAATCACTCCGCGCGTGCTCTGCAGCTAGGCCCTAACTCCCCTCTGACACCATGGATTTGCTTCTAACCTCTTGCAATCTAAAGTATCCATAGCCAGGAGTGCTCCCAGACCCTGAAACTCACCCACAAACAATAGAAAGCCCCCCAAACAGGCCCCCGAAAACACTACATTGAGCAAAATGTCAGAAATAGCAAAAAAAATTCTGCATGGATTTTTCAAAAACCACTTCTATCTGGTATTTGACCTTCCCAGCAATGCCCCAAGACCCGCCAACCCACCCGCAAAAAAGCACAACACCCCCAACAGCCAAAAAGGAAAATCTCATACTTACAATATTTCTCGGCCTTCGGTCCAAACGCGCTGTGCAGCTAGGTCATAACTCCCGTTTTCCACCACGGATTTCCTGAAAAGCAAATGCAATCAAAATTAAAGTGCCCCAGCAGTGCTCCCAGACCTCAAAACTCACCCACAAACACCCGGAACACCCCCAAAGAGCACATCAAAGGCAAGCAAGTCAGCAAAAACGCAAAAATAAATTCGCCTCCGATTTGGTCCAAACCACTTTTATCCGGTATTAGAGCTTCCCAGCAATGGCCCCAGAGCCGTCAACGCAGGCGAAAACTAGTAGAAGACCCTCAAACAGCCAAAAATCAAAAGTACAAAAATGGGGACTTAGTAATTTTTTGGGCAATTTCCAAAATCACTCCGCGCGTGCTCTGCAGCTAGGCCCTAACTCCCCTCTGCCACCATGGATTTGCTTCAAACCTCTTGCAATCTAAAGTATCCATAGCCAGCAGTGCTCCCAGACCCCGAAACCCACCCACAAACACCAGGAAGCCCCCCAAACTGGCCCCCAAAAACGCTACATTGAGCAAAATGTCAGAAATAGCAAAAAAAAATTCTGCATGGATTTTGTACAAACCACTTCTATCCGGTATTAGACCTTCCCAGCAATGCCCCAAGACCTGCCAACCCACCCGCAAAAAAGCACAACACCCCCAAACAGCCAAAAAGGAAAATCTCATACTTACAATATTTCTCGGCATTCGGTCCAAACGCGCTGTGCAGCCAGGTCCTACCTGGAGTAAACCTGAAATATAACCATTGATACCCTTAATTGGAGTGGTTGTCTCGGACTACCTGATTATGTGTTGGGAGAAATCGATGTGTTACTTGGGTATTAAAATCCCTGGGTACAAAGAGGTAGTGCTGCTTGATAACTATGGACCAGCTGTGTCTAGGCTGAACACACAGGATGGGCCAATGGGTTAAACTGCCTTCATCTATTGCTGGTGGAGTGGCAATCATCAAAATGTAGGTGATGCCTAGATTTCTTTATTTATTCATCAATATATCGATACCTCCGATATGTACCTTCTTTAACACACAGACATTGGAACTCAGGGTGCTCATCTGGACGGAGAAACAATAAAGGCTGCGCTGGGAGTTTATGGCTTTGCTGCTAGTGAAGAGGGGACTAGCTGCACCTGATCATGAGTTATATTACATAGCTGCCCATCCCTTCTTTGTGGTTTATTGGTATCTACCATAGCCCCCTACACTGCATATAGTTGCTGAAGCAGAGGCTGTGGCTCTGGGTGCATAACGCACCTGCCTCTTCCAAAGGCTGTCACATCTGAGGACTGCTGTGGGCACTGAATTGGCAGCCATTGATAAGTGACATAGATTGGGTGCTGACATGGGCTGTCCCTTGCACTATACTCCTAGAGATCCGGTGACTGATAGTCCTGTGACACGTATTCATTCCTCTTACTAAACTCTTGGATCTTGCGTTCACAAAGGGCTGGGTCTCAAAAATCTACAAACTTACACCTGGAGGAGAACATCCACTGGGCCATGTTCCGGACATGGAGCTGTAGGAGAGAAATGTAGGTGACATGTGGAACACCTGTAAATGGGTCTATTGCTTGCTGTGCTCAGCTGGAGACAATTTCAATGAATTACAAATACAAACGGTTACATTTTAATTTCTTGCACAGACTGTCCTATGCTCCTGCGCATTTACATAGATTTGATCATTCCAGGCTGCATGAATGTTTCTGTTGTTGTCAACCTCAGGCTACCATTTTTCTCCTGACATTGCAGTATCACTGCATAGCAGCTTATTGGACTAGTGTTGGCTAAGGTTGCCTAAATCGCAGGGTATGATGTTCCTACTGCTTAAGTTGCTGTGTTGTCATATGTTGTAAGATTACCTAAACCTATGCGGCGTCTAATGGCGCTGCTGCTCCTACTACTGGCTAAAAAAGTGGTGACTCTTCACTGGATGAGGGCAGTGCTTCCATGAGAGAGCGTTGGATTAGATATGTGGTAACCTGCAATAATAATGTGGAATTGTAGGCCAATATGTAGGTTGTTTGATCCAGACCCAGAGATATTTGGGCACCATTCCTATCTTATCTTACACAACTGCAAAATGATGATAGTTCCATTGACTACAGAATGACCTATGTGGATTGTAATGATGGACCTATCTCTTTTCATGTTGATACTGGTTACTTTGGTATGTCCGCTATGATCAATGGAGATGATGCACATTCAGGATGAGAGTGCTTTATGACTATGTTTCCTAGAATTTATAAACATTGATTCCTCCAATGGAAGCATTTTATGTGGCTCTGTATTTATACTTTATCAAAGTGATTTATGAGATAATGTATTTGCTGACTATTGTATTGCCTTTACAATAAAAATAAAAATGATAAAAAGCTATCAGTTATCTCAAACTTGTGTGACACCATCTGCTTGGCCTGCCTTCGTGAAACATAGGCCAAATGTAGGAAAGTAGGATCTGCCTCTTATGGTTACCCCCACTTTTTGCTTGATGTTACACTGTTTTTGTCTAGTCTGACTGGGATCCTGCTAATCAGGACCCCAGTCTTTTTGCTTTCCCCCAAAAATGTTAGGCGTGTACTTAGGTACACTCCAGATTGAATACTGGGGTACCCTTGTCAGTCCCTAGTATATGGTACACATGTACCCTGGGCATGGTTATCCCAGAGGCCTCCCATGGGCTGAAGCATGTATTATGCCACCCATGAGAGGCCACGCAAATCGGAACTACAGGCCTGCCATTGCAGCCTGTGTAAGATAATGCATGCACCACTTACTTTAGATATAGGGTTACTATATCTATAGGTCATTACACTTAAAACCTATCAGGTACCCCTCTAGCAGGTCTAGACAATCCTGAAGGCAGGGTACTGGGATTTACATAAGAGTGTGCTTCTGCAAAACATGTCGTGTTTGGGTTCAAACACCTTGGGATCATACCTCCACACTGGTAACCAGTGTGGGAGGTATGATTTCAATCTTCTGAAGCAAGCTTCGTGGGGTCCCTGGTCTTCCCGGTACCAATCTTCTCAACTCAGACTGCACAAAATGGTTGCTGCCGACCAGAGACACATCTCTTCCCTCCTGCTGCTGACCCAAGCTCGAGCAGGGGCAGGCAGTACAATTGGCATACTGACACAGAGAGGTGTTTTAGGGCTGGGTGCACTTCCAAAGTGCCTGAAAGTCTGCATCTGGGGCATACTTTGTGTCCTTGTGCATAGTCCAATTTAAACCAGTCCTGGGAGCCGTTGGCTCCTGCTTGGGTGCAAAACTGGATAAAGAACAAGGGGGTACCCTCCACACTGTCCTGACCCTCCCCTGGGAGGGTCCCCTGAATCTGTTCAACCCTCTCCCGTGGGTACAAAAGGTCTTACCTGGCTGTAGGACCCTAGATTCGGTGTGGACAAGACTCTGATTAAGAAACCTCCAAACTTTGACTGTCTGGACACTCTGGACTTCACTGGACTTCAACTGGGCCCGACTTTGTCTACCTCTCCATCCAAAGCATCACCTTTGCCAGTCTACCATACAAGCTGGACCTGTGGAGCATCAAGGACAACTGAAGGATCTCCCTTGGGGGGAAGGAGTCACTCCCCTGCATTCACAGGCATCATAACACAACTGACCAGTCTTCTGATCCTGTGCTCCTGCTGACTCCAAAGGCTCCAGCAACACAGGAAGTAGGGGGCATATTACCAAGCAATAGCGATAATTATCGCTATTGCTTGGTTAGAGACAAAACTTTACCGCAGCGCTGCGGCGATTTTTACCGCAAATAAACCTTGGTATTACCAAGGTTTAACGCAAATGCGGTAAAAATCGCCGCAAAGCATGAATATCGCTGAAAAGTCAGCGATATTCATGCATTAGCGAGCTAATGCTCTTAGCCATGTTATCCACCTCCCATTGGATAACATGGCTAAGAACTGCTCAGGGCAGGTGTTAGCTTTTGGAGATATTCCCGCTTAGCGCAAATATCTCCAATAGTTGGTAATAGGAGATAGCGATGTTAGCGACTGTTTTCAGTCTCTAACATCTTGGCACGCCCACTTTGCATCTCATTAGTGATAAATATCACTGATATGCAAAGTGGGCCCCAAGATGGTCGCTATCTCCTACTAGCTGTCGCTAACTGGTGTTAGCGGCAGCTAGGTAATAGGGAGATAATTTTATCTCTGCTTTCTTGGCTTTTAAAGCCAAAAAAGCGGAGATAAACCCCCTTGATAATATGCCCCTGAGTTCCTACATTCCTTGAGTTTGGTCTGCCTTCTCACTGTGTTTGAGGCCTGTATCCTTTATGGGTATTGCATAACTCAAACCCCTCTGCACTGCTTACTTCTCCAAGTCCATATGCTCCTTGGCGTTCCCAACTAAGTGCATTGGGCTATCAATAGCCGCAACCTCTGCGCACATTTTGTAAAAAGGACTTTGGCATCCTTGCACTCTCTGCCCTGCAAGCTGGTACTATGTGAAACTGCTAGGGATCCCCTTGCGACTCCGGTGCCTCCAGCCCGTGGGTCCACTTGAGGGACAAAACTGCTTTTCTTGCTTTTCCTGGTTGCTTGAGGCCTGCACTGACTCCCCTTGCTATAGTGAGTCTCCTAGTCCTTGCTGCGCCAGACCGTAAACTTCCTTGACCTTCCCTGTGGGTTGCCACTGCCAAGGCCTGTTGGTGCTCCCGCCATTCACCGACCCCTCAGCTCTCGACATCCTTTCTGGGACAGTGCATATCAAGCTCCTGGTTGTCCTCAATGTCTCCTGGTCCCTGCAGCTGTTGAGTCAATGTCTCCATCATCATACTTGAAGCACCTGACAGTGGTGGACATTCGTCTCCCGAGCCCCTGGTCCCTCCTGAGTGAGACAGACTCCGTCCCCTCTGCTTTCAGCTTCCTTCCATCAAGAATCCACGAGTGGGTTCCACCGGACACTTTTCTTCTCTCCAGTAGTGGCATTTCTTTGAAGACTCCCATTGAGATCGACAACAGTTTCCAATGCCACTTCAGCCCTGTGCACCTGGCTTCCCTGGGAAAGGTAACTTTGGTACTTTGGTATCCACGGAAGGGGTGGCTTTCTAACATTCTATGTTCCAAAGGATTTCCTCGTAATCCACTGGCAAGGGTCCTTAAACTTCAAAATTGCAACAATTACTCTTCCATTGAATTGTGCGTAGCACGTGGTCATGTACTCACACTGCACCTGTCCTCCGTGGGGTCCCTCCTTACTCATTATACACAAAATAGAAATGACCGGTCCTCTATGTGTTGCTGTACTAGTGACTGAGAAAACAGGACTCATGCAAAAAGTGAATGAGTTACAACTGGCTGAGATATTCCCATCACCCCACCCTTCTGGCAGAATCTCATCATATGGGATTTGTTAATCCATCCAACCAACCGCCCAAACCATCAAATGATGGTGCGGATATGGATGTGGAGTAGAAACTCTAGCCAGAATGTTACTCAGAGGGTAGTGCTAAAGGTGTGTAGTGCAGTGCTGTGGTGAAGGAAAAATTAAAATTAACGACTCAGACAAAAAATATGTTTAATGAGGATTGTCTAAGTGTCAAGGTTAAAACCACGCCGGGTAGCCTAAATATATAGCTACACTATGGCGCTGTGCAGGACGGTCAACATGTTCCAGCCAAATTGGAAGTCTATCTGGCTTTCGTCAGGACCTAGATATTAATAAGCTACTGCAACACGAAAAACGTGAATGTGCAAAATAGTAACAAAAAGGAATAACAAAATATTTATGGTGTAATATTATATAGAAATACTTATATCTACCAGGAACTTGGAGCCCCAATGTTCACAAGGAAGATGTAAATTGTGTCTTAATCCTGTTGAAGAAATATATAAAAACAAACACATATTTACATGTATATCCACATATTCACAAAGAAACTGTGCAGACAACACACTAGTATAAGTATATTATATTCTGCTTATTCTTAAGTATACTCACTCTTTCACAGAAGGAATGACCCACCTGTGAATACTCACCCCGCTTTGCGTGGGAGATGGCCTCACCTCACCCGGCAACCGCTCGGGAATATGAGGCCCCGCTCTAAGGTGTAAAGAGGAAGAGTGGGACATAAATACCCTTGTGTCCACCTGGGTATGGATGTCATAAAATACCGCAGTAAGTGGGGTTTCTGTACTATGATGGCTTCTGAAGCCATGTTGTGAACAATCAATAATTTGATGGTCCCTTATATAGGCACGAAGTTGGTATTTAAGAATGTTTCCAAAATCTTAGCTGGGACTGTTAAAAGAGAAATCGGCCAATAGTTTTTCAATTCTATAGGGTCCAATGAGGGCTTTTTTGGGAGTGGCCTAACCACTGTGGACTTCCAGGACACAGGGTACTGCCCCGCCCCTCTGATATGGCTACATTCAAAACAGTGGTAAGGTGGAGTATAATAGCTTTTCTGCCAATTTCTAACACCTTCAGGGGGCAGGTATTCAAAGGGGAAACGGAAGTAACTCCTTCTAGTAAATGGTCCGTGACCTCATTTGACATACTAGGAAAAGTAAGTATCCTGGGTGTCTCCTCCCTAATAGCGCTTTCATTGAGGTGGAGTGCAGGCTGAGTGGATAGTCCCCTTTTAAGTTGGATGCCTCCAGCAGGGAGAATACATCTGTAATGTTGGTACGGAAGCAGACTGATAATCTATCACAGAGCTCCTTTGAAGACTCCGAAGTGTCTGTAATGGGTGGGAATCAGGGAGTTAATAATATTAAAGAGCTCCCTGGAAGATTTTATCAACTCTGGTTGGATCTGGTTGGATAAAGCTTGCACCAAAGTCAGGCAAACACCACCACTCAAGTCAGGGAAAGGGAGTTACACGCTGAAGATAACCCCTGCTCACCCCATTGGTAGCTTGGCACGAGCAGTCAGGCTTATCTCAGAGGCAATGTATAACCCGTTGCCCCATTCCTGTTTCCAGAGTATAGTACCTGGTGCTCAGGGGTACAGGTTGAGACTCAGGGACAGTAAGGAACTGTCTGACCAGTCTTGGAGGGCTTGTGTGGATGAATGGTGTGTTGCACTGGACGAGTGGGTGTGAGCTCTTTTGCTGATAAGGAGCTTGCACGGGAGGTAGACATCTGGCTAGGGAGGTGCAACCTCTGACCCTGCTCGCAGGCAGGTCACTCTCCATGCTGCTGCAGGGCTCACCCTGCATTGTTTTTGCCTATTCTTGTACTTTTCCTGTGTGCCTAACTTGCTTTCTTGCCCAGACTTGTTTTTATTCCTTTGTGCCTGTACTTGCTTTCTTGGCCAGACTTATTTTTATTCCTCTCTGCCTGTACTTGTTTTCTTGCCTAAATGTGTTTTTTCTTCCTGTGCCCAGATCTCCCGTGGCCTGCCTGTTTTTCTCGCCGCTGCATCCCTGTGGTCCTGCCCCCCTGCAATCCCATTCTCTGCCCCGCTCCCACCTCCCAGCTGCTCCTCCCTGCCATATCCCCTCATATGGAGGCCACACAGTGGCCGTACCGCATCGAAGGCGCGCCTAAGGCTAGCCCGTCTGCGCCCGTCTGTGCCCGTCTGTGCCTGGACCGTGCCCAGCGCCAGGACCCCTGGACCCTGTGAATGCCACAACGCCCGACACAGCTACGATGCCAGAATCCTATGCGCACTCAACACTGGCCGATCACACACCTGCTTCCTAGCCACCCTGAAGCACACCCACAGAGCTTTCACCTGCCAGAACTGCAGCTTCACAAGCATCTCCACCACCATGCTGCCAACCAGGAAATAACTCAACTACCTCAGATGCATCCTTCTCAACACCTGCTTCGCCTGCAAACACACCATTGAACTCTGGAACCTACTCGACTCAACCTCCCCAGACGTTGCCTTCCTGACAGAAACCTGGCTGAACCCCGCTTTGGCATCCGACATAGCCATAGCCGTCCCGTAAGGCTGCAAGATCACCCGCAGGGACCGCACCAACGGAGTAGGAGGAGGAATCGCCATTGTCCACAGGAACTCTCTCAGAGTCTCGACCAGTACCGATGACACCTTCAGCACCACCATACACCTGCACTTCCAGATCCACACCGACCCCAACACCACCCTCAGAGGAACCCTCATCTACAGACCCCCCCGGACCCGGACCACAGTTCAGCAACTCCATCCCCAAATTTGTCAGCAAACACGCCCTTGCCTCCACGGACTACATCCTCCTCGGGGACCTGAACTTCCACCTCAAGAACAACAGCGACACCAACTCCACTACCCTGATCAACAACCTAACCAACCTCAGACTCAGACAACTCATCACAACATCCACCCACTCCGTCGGTCACACGCTTGACCCCATCTTCTCCGCAAGCCCCCACATCTCCTTCAACCACACCACCGAACTCCACTTGACCGACCATCGCTGCATCCACTTCACCTTCAAGAAACCCACTACGCACCACCGCACCCAACAGATGCCTTGCCACTGCTGGAGCAAAGTCACCGAAGACCAGCTAACCACAACCCTCGCCCAGAGCCCAGCCGCCGACCCCACCAACACTGCCGCCCGCAACCTCAGACAGTGGATCATTGACTGCACCAACACCCTCACCCCGATCAAGAAACCCTCTAACAGTCACACCAACAAGAAAGCCAGCTGGTTCACTGAAGACCTCCGGCCTCCAAGCAAACCTGCCGTAAGCTGGAGAAGATCTGGCTGTGTAAACGAACACCGGACAGCCACGCAGCCCACAAGAATGCCACCCGCAGACACCATCACCTCATCAGATCCGCCAAACGGTATTCCTTCAAAGACCGCCTAGACAACAACGCACATAAGAGCAAAGAACTCTTCAACATTGTGAACGAACTCTCCAACCCCAGCTCCAACACCAACAATGTCCCACCCTCGCAAGACCTGTGGGACTGGCTGCCCACCTTCTTTCACCGCAAGATCAGACATCCACAACAGCTTCAACGCTTCGACGACCCCAAAAACCCCCGAAAACCAATGACTGCCATGACCACCATCCGCACCAACCGCTTGCTTTCCTGGACCAACATCAATGACGACGACATCATCTAGATCATGAACACCATTCACTCCGGATCTCCGTCAGACCCATGCCCAAACCACATCTCCAACAAAGCCAGCACAGCGATTGCACCCCATCTCCGGAAAGTCATCAACACCTCCTTCGAGACAGCAACCTTCCCAGAGAGCAGGAAGCATGCCAAGATCAACGCCTTACTCAAGAAACCCAAGGCGGACCCCAAGGACCTAAAGAACTTCCTGCCCATCTCCCTGCTCCCGTTCCCGGCAAAGGTCATCTAGAAGACTATCAATGAACAACTGATCCGCTACTTCGAGGAGAACAACATCCTGGACCCTTCCCAGTCTGGGTTCCGCAGCAAGCACAGCACTGAGACTGCCCTCATCGCCGCCACCGATGACATCAAGTCCCTGCTGGACAACGGAGAAACGGCGGCCCTCATCCTCCTGGACCTGTCAGCCGCCTTCGACGCGATCTGCCACCACACACTACGAACACGCCTCCACAGCACCGGGATCCAAGAGAAGGCCCTGGACTGGACCACCTCCTTCCTCTCTGGCAGAACACAGAGCATCCGCCTTTCCCCCTTCCGCTCCGAAGCCACCCAAGATCATCTGCGGCTTACCCCAGGGCTCATCCCTCAGCCCAACTCTGTTTAACATCTACATGGCACCTCTCACCCACGTCCCCCATCAGCACTACCTCAACATCATCTCCTATGCCGATGACACCCAGATGATCTTCTCCATCACCAAGGACCCCCACACTGCCAAAACCAACCTTCACAAAGAAATGAAGGCCGTCACTGAATGGATGAGGAACAGCCGACTGAAGCTGAACTCGGACAAGACGGAGGTCTTCATCCTGGGATCCACCCCTTCGGCCTGGGACAACTCCTAGTAGCAGGATACGCAGGATCTACAAGTAGGTCCCCACTGAAACGAGAAGAACAGTCACCCAGGCCCTCGTCATCAGCAGGTTGGACTACGGAAATGCCCTCTACGCAGGAGCCTTGGCCAAACTCCTGAGATGGCTCCAACACATCCAGAACGCCTCTGAGGACTGATCCTCAACATCCCTCGCTGCAGCCACATCACACCCCACCTGAGAGACCTGCAATAGCTCCCGGTCAACAAGAGGAGAACCTTCAAGCTCCTCACCCTCACACACAAGGCACTCCACAACACCCGGCCAATGTACCTCAACAGACAATTCAGCTTCTACACCCCCACCTGCCAGCTCTGCTCCACCGACCTTGCCCTCGCCACAGTCTCCCGCTTCCGAAGAGCGACCTCCGGTGGCAGATCGTTCTCCCACCTCACCGCCAAGACCTGGAACACCCTCCCCATCCACCTACGGCAGACCCAAGACCTGCTGACCTTCAGAAAACTCCTCAAGACGTGGTTCTTCAATCAGTAGAAGCATTCCCCACCCAAGCACCTTGAGACCCTCACGGGTGAGTAGTGCGCTTTACAAAGTATATGAGACATTCACGGGAGAGTAGTGCGCTTTACGAATGATATGATTGATTGATTGATTGATTGATTGATTGATTGATTGATTGAAAGGATGTGTGCCAGAGAGCCTGCATTGGGGAGGGACTCCAACAGTAGTGGCTTGGGTATCTTCCGGTCCTGTGTGGTGGAAGAGGTTCAGTGTAGCCCATCTAGGTCCAGGGTGGAATGGGAGGGTTTTAGGGGCTCACATCCTGTCTCAGTGGAGACGGAGTGAGTGCGGGACAGTGTGTCCCAGGGTGGCCTGATACCCCATTCAGGCCCAGGAGGGTTCCCTAAGGGAGCACCAGGTCAGGGGCCTAGGCTGTACTTGTAGGCTATTTGAGGAGGCTCTTCCAGTGTCTAGAGGACGTGGAGTTTATGGAACCAGAGCTTCAGCGGTCCTGGTGTTGGGCAGTACCACTCTATAAGTGGAGGGTGCAGAAGTCCTGGTTGAGGAGTGAGAGGGGGAAAGAGTCCCCAGAGGAATAACCATTGGGCCAGGGGCCAGCCAGAAGGGCTGAGCCACCAATGAGTGACCATGGTAATTCCTTTCTGTCTTGGGGGTGATCTCTATGCCGTGTCAGGTGGACAGGAGGTCGTGAGATTAGAGCCAGGCAGACTGTCACATGACACATTAGTTATGTGTCGCCCACCAGGAGGGGGAGCATGCATGCTACCCCGGAAGTCCTGGTTCACTGGGTAATTGTCTGACCCAAGGTTTAAGCCCCGAGTTTGGGGAGGACAGGTTCAGGTTCAGCCTGACCTGGAGGGAAAGGCATAATCAGTGTCCTGACAGGTGCGGCTTCCAGGGGTACCGCTCTCAGGTGAGAGGGTGCAGAGCTATGGAAAGGGGTGCAGAGGGAGGGCGTCCTCGCCTCTGACCCCGGTGCAGCCAGAGGGTTTAGACCCCAGGTTGGGAGACTTGGAAACTTTGTGATCGAGGGGGAATCACTGCCAAAGAGAACAGCAGAATAGATTTAGGAAAAGTGCCACCCTTGCTGTGTATCTGGGGGCTGACCTATAGTTTGTTGTTTCTGCTGAGGTAGAGGACCAATGGTCTTTGCTGTGTGCTGTGTCCCCCCTGCTTGAAGAGGAACTGTGCTGTGTGCTTTGTTTTTCTGAAGACAAGAGTCTCCAAGGGGCTGAATCAACTGGCCTCCAGTTAGGGAGTTTCAGCTGGATGGTGTATGTGGTGTTCTGAGGTTGCCTCTCATAGGAGAGTGCAGAACCCTAGAAGAAGAGGTAGGGGGAGGAGAGCCTCACCCGTGATCTCTGGTCAGCCTGAGGGTGCGGACCCTAGGTTTAAGGATCAGTGGTAGTTGGGAACTACACTGAGAGGGAGAGTGCCCCAGGGGTTTCTGCCCCCCACTCAGTGAATTGGCAAGGATCCGTGACATCTGGATGGCCTAGAGCCTGGTCCTGGCCGTGGACAACTAAGGAGTACCAGTGGGGTAACCTAAGTTGGACCTGAGAGTTTGTTTCAGAGGGAACCACGTGGGTTCAGAGTGGCGTAGAACCGGAAGGTGTCCCTGCAGTTGCGGGACCGCGTCTGTGTTCTATTGCCCAAAGCAGGAAAGCCCATCAAGGGAGTGATTGGTCTGCCCTGTGTTTTGGCTGGAAGGGGGTTGTGTTGGACATGGCCCTTTTGGCAGGTTCACCCCAAAACTTCTTGCATTCTCCTAGCTTTTTTCTGTAACCTGATGTTGGTGATTTTAGGAATCTGTGCTCTTTGGCACTGTGATCCAGTGTAAAGTGTGTGCACTCTCTGTGTGGTGTTGAGATTGGCCTGCCCTCCCATAGGAATGCATTGGGAATAAACGTGTGCATGGTAATTCCTGGTAGGAGAGGAGCGACGTGGAAAGTTTAGAATGTATGAACTCGTGAGAATAAATGCTGTGCAATGGTGTGCACAGATTTATGAAGACTGGTAAAGAAGTGCCACTTTTAGAAGTTGGCATTTCTGTGTGCTATGTGTCTGCCTGCCTGTTGTGGATTGCATGTCTGGCTTGTGTGTGACAGGGTCTGAGAGGTGTGGGTGGCTCCAGGAGAGGCAGGGTGAGTCAGCACTAGGCTGAATGGGACACCTGGGCTAAGAGTAGTGGGAGGGGTAATCCCCTGACTCTGAATAGGATGGTGTCTTCCCTAGTGAATGCTGGCGCCCCCCTCTGTGGTGTGTCTGATGACGAGCTCTCACCTGACAAGTGGAAGAGGAGCTTGAAAAACAAAGGGCTCCAAATCCCCCCTGCACCAGTTGCATCTGGTTCCCCCGTGCCCTGCACTTTAGACAAAGAAAAAGGGTGTCTAAAAGGAGGGGATGTGACTGCATGAGGTGGCTTAGTTCTGGTGTGCTGATCCTGCTAGGGGGTGCTGCTGCTGGGGCACAGGGGGGTTGCCATGATGGGCTTGCCTCCCTGGGCCCTTCATTGCCCCTTGATCTTTAGAGGAACTTTTGGCTGGCTTCTAGCGCCTCGTGAGCGCTGTGTTTTGAATTGGCCCCTTTACCTCCAAAAGGACTTTGGGACTTTAAGCACTGTGAGAGCGCTCTGCTGGTGTTCTGCTGAAAAAGCGTGGCCATCGCAGCGCAGAGCGGCCACCGGTACTGAGGGAATCCCGATGTGGGGATTCCCCTGCATTCCGGCCCAGCGAAGCGGGACCACACCCCGCTGTTTTGCATATTTTGGAAAGCGGGTGCCCACCCTCCCATTGCCACGATGTTGGCGGGTTACAACCCCACATATGGTGTAACGAGCGGGGCCCACCCCCAATCGCTCCTATCTAAAAGCGGGTGCCCACCCCTGACTTTATGAGCCAAGGATATCACTGCCGCGGCCGAGTGACCCGGAAGACAATCAAGGTTACCTGACTGTGGATGGGGCCTTGGAGCCAGCAAAAGGAAGTGCCGGCCGGACGAAGGCAGAAGGAAGTCCTGGAAGTCGGCATGCCTGCACGGGGCTCCCATGTGACGGGGAGAGCCCTGCTCTGCCAACAGCAGGAAGCGAGGAGAAAGCAGCACAAAACCAGTAAACCCAGGTGGGATCCCACCCAGCACTGGAACGCGCGCTGAAGAAAAACAGAGTCTGGCTGCTGGCGGGGTTCCCCGTGAGAGAGAGGAGAGCCTTTCGTGTCACTGAATGCAGAAAGTTGTCAGGCGGTGAGGAAAGGACTGAAGCCTATTCCGCCTCCCAGGGCGTCACGGTGCAAGACAAAGTGCTGCCTGCAGCCTAGCATGACCGGAGGGTCCCAGTGAGCGGGGATTCCTAGAAGTATGCCGAGAGCTGCCCAGAAAATGTGTCCCGGCCTGCCTTCAGCCAGCAAGAGAAGCGGAGAGAGGCCTGAAAGACCCGGTGAGTAGGGCTTCTCTTTGGCATTGTAGGAACAAATCAAGCTTTCCCAGGGCACCAAAGTGCCAAAGCAGTTCCCCCAGATGCCCCACCTGACAGTGGGCAGCTGCAATGGTTGGGCACAATTGTAGGAACCAAGTGAGGGTTCCCAGGGCACCGTAGTGCCAAGTCACTTCCACCAGCTGCCCTGCGTGATAGAGGGCAGCTGCAACGTTGCGCAGATCTGTTCAAGAGGTCACAGTGAGTACCCAGGCCCAAGTTCTGTTTCCCAGCTGCCCAGCACTTATTGGGCAGCTGCAATGTTTAGGCCAGTACCTGTGCGCACTTTCTGCTTGTCGCATTAGCAGCCAGAGGGATAAGGGGATAGATAGCCCTGGATAAACCCTGACATTGTGGACAGAGGGCCTTGGGGCCTCCTGTGAGAAGCCAGTCAGTTGGGAAGGTGCTGTGTGCACTTTATCTGGGCTAGTGAGGCATACTGCGTAATGTGATTTATGCTGTTGATACCTATTGTGTAAGGTGTTTATGCTAATGAGGTTTGGGCCTAATGTGCTAATTCCTAATGTCATGCTATGATGTTTTAGGGTACTACCTGTTTGTGTAATGTGTTTATTCTTATGGGGTTAGTGCATAATGTGTTTATGCTGGTGAGGCCCATTGAGTAATATGCTTATGCTGATGAGGTTTGCCTAGGGTGGGTTTAGGTCTAATGTGATAATGCTGAGGTCATTATGGTGAAAGACAAACCGCAGAAAGTCAACCCTTGGTTCTCTAGCGATCTTCTCCAGCAGAGACTTCGCTGCAAGCAGGCGGAGCGGGTGTGGCGAAGACACTACTCAGAAGCAGACAAACTGGTCTATAAAAAAAAACCTCCAGGAGTATAAAACTCAGATTAGGTTGGCTAAAGCTAAGCTTCTCGAGGCCACGCTGGCCAAAGCTGGGAACAAGTCACAAACCTTGTTTAAGTTGGTGAAAAACCTTTCCAACCCAGCCTGTGCTACATCTGCCATCCCGGCCTCGCAGGAACTATGTGACTCATTAGCCTCGGCTTTTGAGGAAAAAATAATACCATCTTGGCGGGACTTTCGACCCCTGTTCTATCTAGCCACCCTGATTTGTGCCCCGTGGGACCAGTCAGTGGAGTAGCTCGGGAGGTGATTAGGGAGGAAGCAGTACAGCCTCGGCTGTCCTGCTTTCCTATTCCCTCCCTGGAGGATTTCTGTCTGTTGGCGAATGGTGTGTCATCTGGTTCCCCGCTAGACCCCTTGCCACACAAGTATTGGAAGATGTTCCAGGCAGAGCTCTTCCCGCCGCTCCATTCCATCTGTTGCTAGTTATTGACCACGGCCACGGTCCCGGATAACTGGAAACTGGCAGTAATTTCTCCACTGCTAAAAAAAGCCACCTTGGACCCTCTATGTCCGACCAACTATAGGCCTATTTCACTCTTGCCTTTCTCAATAAAAATCCTAGAGAAATTGGTCACTAGAGCCCTGTCCAGCTATCTCGAATCCAATGACCTTCTGGACGTGGCCCAATTCCGGTTTAGGCCGGCCCACGGCACGGAGTCTGCTTTGGTGGCCGTGTTGGATGACCTACGTTCGGTGTCGACATGGGAGGAACAGCATTTTTGGTGTTGCTCGACATGTCGGCCGCGTTCGACACTGTGGACCATGCGGTTCTACTAAGCAGGCTCCAGGAGTCCGGGGTAACTGGCACAGCCTTAGGCTGGCTGGCATCTTACCTCTGTAACAGGCGACAATCTGTGGCTTTGCCGCCTTTTCGGTCGGCGGTGAGAGAGGTAAAACAGGGAGTGCCGCAGGGCTCTGCAATCAGCCCTATTCTCTTCAACTTATACCTTCACCCTCTAATAAGTCTGATTAAGTCATTCGGCATGTCTGTCATCAATTATGCCGATGACACTCAGCTTATTTTTTCCATCTAGGGCAGTGATGCGGTCCCCCTGGAATCCTTTCACCAGTGCATGTCAGCAGCTGCGGATTGGTTGCGCCAGAACTCATTACAGTTCAATGGGGCAAAAACTGAGGTTCTCTACTGCTCGGTAGACCGCACGCCTCGCCCTCTGCCGGAGGGACTTTGGCCATCCTCTACCTTAGGCACTATCGCAGCGGCAGATTCAGTTCGCAACCTAGGCGTCCTGCTCGGGCCTAGTCTCCAGCTGGACGCCTTCGTCAACAAAACCACGGCAACCTGTATGCTGCTGCTGCGTATGTTGCGGAAGATTTTGCCACTTCTTCCTCATTCAGCGAGGACGGAAGCAGTGTGGAGCATCATCCTTAGTAGGTTAGACTACTGCAACGCACTGCTTCTGGGGGCCCCCGGTACTCTAATTATGAAGCTACAGCGGGTACAGAATATGGCAGCTAAACTGGCGCTTTCGCGGCCATGGTCTGCCTCGTCTTCCCTCGTCCTTTCAGACCTACACTGGTTACGGGTGCAAAAACGAATCTGTTTTAAATCAGCTTGCTTGGTCTTCAGAGCCTTGCATGGGCTGGGTCCTGAAGTACTGCAAGGTCTTTTCTCTTGGTACTCTACAGCCAGACCTTTGAGATCCTCCTCGGCCTTTCTGGTGACTGTTCCTAAGATAAGAAGGGTGAGGATGGGCGGCCGCTCCTTCAGCTTTACGGCTGCCAAGCTTTAGAACTCTCTACCTCTAGCCCTAAGGTGCAAGCAGGATCTCATGTCCTTTAGGAAGGACCTAAAAACCTATCTTTTTCCGAAGGCAGTGTAACTGACATCGGTAGGAATGCTCTGTGGTCAAAGCGCCAGGATACCCTTTGGGTGACAGCTGCGCTATACAAGTATGCCTACATACATACATACATACATACCAGTAATTAATAGTTGTGGTTTATACTTACTTACCTGTTCGGATGGTTCTGAACGTGGCCTGATTAGCCTGGTCCTGTATATAATTCCCCTGTGAATCTTGCCCGTGCCAGTTGGCACAGTGTAAATGTGTGATTACGTGTCTAATGTGTTTATGATAATACAAAGACTATGTTCTTTCAGATGTTGTTCATGCAGCTCTCTGCCTAACAGTGCTAGATTTACTCGCCATAGCCTCTCCTGTTTCCGGCACACCCGTCCCAGCTTTCTAAGTCTGTCGGAGAACCTGGGAGAGGAGGGCCTTGTTCTTGCTACGTAGTGTCTTTTCACAGGCTCTAAGGTTTCCATGACTGCTAACAACTTTTTAGATAATTTAACTGCAGCCAAATTTGCATCCAAGTGCCCTGAGAGCTGAAAATGTGTGAGGAGGTTAGTGACTGCCTCCTTACTAATAAGACTGAGATTCCTCTGTCATCCACTTTCCTGTTTTCAGATAGAGCAGTACATGATGCCGAGACCCTTAAGTTAAAAGGAATGGCAAAGTGATCTCACCAGGCGAGAGATAAAGGCTCTCCCACCTTAATTCACTGATCATTAGAGAAGATACCATCTAAGGTGTTTCCCGCCATATGGGTGGGGCACGTAACCAGCTGTGTAAAACCGCTGCAACTCATGCTTTCCAAAAGCGTTAGTGTGTCATTACTTAGAGTATTATCCAAATGGAAATTAGAATCACGAGAAGTGTGAGATTAGCTCTTTCCAGGTAGAGCCCTAGGAGATTGCTACAGAAAACCTTTCTGTAGAATGGGTATTTATTGAAAAATTTAAAGCCTGGTACTCATCAGAGAATGAGGTCAGTGGCTCTGTCTGATAGGTAAAAGTCTTCCTGTGAAGAATGCTCAGCCCCCCACCCCGCTGGCCTACCCTATCCAATATGGCTAAGCTAAAGCCAGAGGGGATTGCTTCTACAAGATTGGGACCTGAGCAATCCTTGGCCCATGTCTCTGTTACGAACACCCAATCTGTCTTCCGTAGCAAGACAAAATCTTCAAAGGCCACTTTGATTTTGATCAAAGATCTAACATTATTAAGATAGCCCTGAACTATATCCTCTTTAAGGGGGCAAATATGTGTATCATTATTGGTGACGATGCCCCCAACTCCTACCAGTGTTGGACAAAGCTGCAGGAGGAGCAGGCCGAGCACTTATTCCTAGCTAGGAGTTCCGGGTCCATTGTATGGTGAGAGGGAGTTCCGACCTTACAAAGATCCAAGAGTTCTTTCCTGGAGTACCTAGTCCATACCTTCGGATCTGGCAGAAAAATACCAGCATCCCTGGTGCAAGGTGTGGTCGTGGCGTGGACGGGCGCAGATGGGCTTGCCTTTGGTGTGCTTTGGCACACCGGTCACGCGCCCGCTGCGAGCGTCCACTGCACGACAGGCAAGGCATGCTAGTTATATAGTTTGAGCGCACTAGAGTGCTAACCACCTGTTTCTGCCCCCAACCAACTGGAAAAGTAGTAAGTAGACCGCCTGCACCCTCCACAGCAAATGGGAGAACCCGCGGTGGACCGGGGTGCAGGCGAGAGCACTCCCAGCACTACCAGGAATCAAGGTTTCTGGGGGTGAGAGCACTGAAACTTACAAAATAGCCAGGTTGAAAGCAAAATTCAAATAATAGCAACACAAGTTTTAAAATAATAAAAACAGATTGTGCCCAACCAGAGCTCGTTTCAGCATGAACTAGCTGCCTGCGCGCGTCTGATGCAAGGTGCCCACTTTAATTAGTGGACATCATATACCAAGCCAACTTCTCACATCAGTGTGCAGCAGTTGGGATTCAAGCCTGCATTGTTTTGCCAGATAAATCTTTGTATTGATTAACTGAAAACCCACTAAGTACTAGGTACATGTAATACTAGCTCAGAATAAGTAGGTTCTACTAAACTTAGGGTTGGGTCTGGCACACCCTTTTGCCAACTTCAGAGAGTTTAGTTTCCACTAGGTTAGGTAGGTGCAACACCTCACCACACTTAGTATGTCTTCTAAAGGAGATGCCAGTGGCTCTCTGCCCTCGAGATACAGTGAGCATTCATTCCAAGGATTGAAAGCCTTGTGTGCCGCTAGAATGCTGAAGACAGGGAGAAGTGCCAACACTCAACGTCTCCTGGAGACATTACTTCTTGATACCATTAGGAAGACCCCTGGGTCAGATGAACAGGTGAACAGGACAGTGGATGAGGATCTAGACTCAAACCCTAGCCAGGAGGAACAACATGGCTCCTACCTGGACAACTCAGATCTTCAGGGAGATGACAGAGAAGGCCAAGAAGGCCCCTCATCACCCCTACTGTATCTAGCAAGAGGGACCACTCTGACAGGGAGTACCAATTTCTGGAACTTGAGAACTAATCTTAGGCTCAGGCAACAGTAATTGGCCCTGGATAAAGAGTCCTAGAAGTCCAGAGAGCTAGAAAAAAAAGTTGGGACTAGAGTCCCAAAGTGGCAGCAACAGTGTGCCTAGAGTTAAGGAACATTCTTTTGACAATAGGAATCTGAGCACGTTTGTCTCTCCCTACCATGTTGGGGATGACATCCATAAGTGGATAACTGCTTTAGAGAGGGCTTGTAAAGTTCAGAAGGTCCCTCAAGAGCAGTGGGCAGCTATCTTGTGACTCTCCTTTGCTGACAAAGGTAGAGATAAGCTCACTGTAAGTGAAGAGGATGCTGACAATTAGTCCTGAAGAGTGTCTCATTGAAGGGCTTGGCTTAACCACTGAACAGTACAGGATTACGTTCAGAGACAGCCAGAAGGCACAGAATCAGGACTGGGTAGACTTTGTGGATAGTGCCATTTAGGCTCTGAAAGGCTTGTTGCTTCGCAGCAAAGTTAATGATTTTAAAGGATCTTTAAAGGATTTTACTATTTGATTATGATGGAGCAGATCCTTAATAATTGCCAAAATCAGTTGTTGCATCAATATCTGGTTGACTCTGATCTGACTTCTCACTAAGAATTACAAAAGAAGACAGATAGGTGGGTCAGAACCAGGGTGAAGCAGAGAAACTGGAATCATGGTGGTGACCAGAAGAAGCAAGATGCTAAAACTTCAAATAAGGGTGGGGACAAGGGTAAAGATGACAAGTCTTCACCAGGACACCAAAAACCTGCATTTGGGGGGGGGGGGGGGTCACAATTCAACAAAGGTAGAGGTAAAAAGAAACATTGGTGTTACTATTGTAAGGAAAAGATACATTGGACAAAAAATGTGTGTTGTCCAAAGGCCAAGAACTCGACTCCAACCACCACTGCCCCTAAGGCAACTGCTCGCCCTAGCACAGTTTCAAGATGTGGTTCAGAATACAAGAGATTAGTAGGGTTAACCTTGAACTCTAAGATGGGTTTTGGCCTAGTCAGAACTCCCGCTCAGGCTGTACTTGTCTGTGATAGGGGCATGGATATTGCCACCTTATTTATCAGTTCCAGTAACCTAGGCAAATACATGCAGCAGCCTTTGATTAATGGTAAGGATGTCATGGCATACAGGGACACAGGTGCAAGTGTCACTATGGGGACAAAGGATCTTGTGGGCCCTGGCCAGATGATTCTTGGTGAGATGTACCAAGTGAGTAATGCTAACAAAGTCAGGACTGATCATTTCTTGGCAGTTGTTATTTTCAGCTGGCGAGGGCTAACTGGCCCTAAGAAAGTTGTGGTTAGCTCAGACCTTCCATTAGAATGCTTGTGGGCAATGATTTGGAGACCTCAGCCTGGGCTGAGGTGGAACATAGGACTCATGCAGCAATGCTGGGCGTCTCTGCAGATGTGTTTGCTTTGACCAGGTCACAGGCCAAAATGACTTTTATTCAACAGGCCCTGGACTCTGAAAAAAGGGACGAGTTTGTGTTATTGGGGACAGGGGTCCCTTCCAGGGCAGATCTTATCCAGGAGCAGCAAACATGCTCTCTCTTGAAGCCCTCAGACAGCAAGCTGCTGCTGAGGCTGCTGGAGGTGTCAGTGGATCCCACAGGATCTATTGGGTTGAAGGACTCCTTTACTCATAGGGTAGAGACCCCAAGTTTGACACCACCAGGAGGTTGGGCATACCTCTGAAGTTTAGGGGCTTCCTACTCACCCTTGCACATGACATCACTTTAATAGGTCACATGGGCCAAAGTAACACTTGGGACAAGGCTTGTCCCTCACTTTCACTGGCCTCACATGTCAGAGGACACAAAGGAGTTTTGTTGCTCCTGTACCACCTGCCAAGGCAGTGGTAAGGAAGGTGGTACAACAAAGGTCCCCATCATACCAATACACGTGGTGGGGGTCCCCTTTGAGTGGTTAGGATTGATATCATTGGTCCCGTGAACCCGCCTACTGCATCTGGGCACAGATACATACTAGTGGTGGTGGACCACGCCACTAGGTATCCAGAACCAATATCCCTTAGAACCACCACAGCTCCTATGGTGGCCAGGGCCCTCCTGGGAATTTTTTCCAGAGTGAGTTTCCATAAGGAGGTCTCAACTGACGGAGGCACAAACCTCATCTCGAGTTACATTACTGCTATGTGAAAGGAGTGTGGAGTGAACTATAAATTCACCACACCCTATTACCTACAATGCAATAGGTAGGTTGAAATATTCAACAAAACCCTAACGGGCATGATCATGGGCCTCCCAGAAAAGCTTAGGGAAAAAAGAGATGTCCTATTGCCCTGCTTTCTCGTTGCCTATTGAGAGGTCCCACAAAAGGTGGTTGGCTACAATTCTTTTGAACTTTTGTTTGGGCATCCAGTTAGGGGTCCCCTGTGTTTAGTAAAGGAGGGATGGGTCTTACTTCTCAAACCTCCCAAATAAGACATAGTGGACTTTGTACTTGGTCTCTGCTCCAGGATCACTGAGTACATGAAGAAGGCCCGCAAATACTTGAGGTAAGCCAAGAATTGCAAAAATCTTGGCGTGGCCAAAAGGCTGTACTGAATGTTTATCAGCCAAGACAGAAAGTATGGGTGTTGGAGCCTGTAGCCCCAGCAGCCCTCCAGGACAATTTGAGTGAACCCCATACTATTCTTAAGCAGAAGGGAGAGGTCACCTGCTTAGTGGACCTTGTAAAACCCTGGAGCCCCCTTAGGGTGCTCCTTGTAAACAGGCTCAAACCCAATGTGGACAGGGCAGGCATGTGCCTGCTCATGGCTACTGATGAGGGACAGGTAGAAGAGAGTGACCCACTCCCTGACCTCCTCCACAGAACCCTGATGATGGTTCAGTTGATTGTGTAGCTTTGGCAGGCAACCTCACTGAGCAACAGCAGATTAATTGCAGGAAGGTGCTCAATCAATATAAGCATCTGTTTTCTGTGACTCATAGTCAGACCACCT
This sequence comes from Lissotriton vulgaris, assembly GCF_964263255.1. Taxonomy (NCBI): domain Eukaryota; kingdom Metazoa; phylum Chordata; class Amphibia; order Caudata; family Salamandridae; genus Lissotriton; species Lissotriton vulgaris. Next base: position 1,565,584,629 of record NC_141691.1, on the reverse strand, counting down.
GGTGTACCTATGAAATGGACACAGGTGAGAGTCTACCTGTTAAAAACAGGATTTACAGGCAGCCTGACCATTTCAGAGATTGCATCAGGACGGAGGTCTAAAAGATGCTGGAATTGGGAGTGATTGCACCCTCGGTTAGCCCTTGGTCTAATCCAGTGGTCTTGGTACCCAAATCTCATACCCAGGGTGGTAAGGGAGAAATTAGGTTTTGTGTGGACTACAGGGGGCTCAATGCAGTCATTAGGACTGATGTTCACCCTATTCCTAGGGCAGATGAACACATTGACACTTAGGCCTCAGCCAGGTTCTTGAGCACATTTGACCTCACTGCTGGATATTGGCTAATTAGACTAGTTAGGGATGCCAAACCCAAAAGAGCATGTTTAACCCCTAGTGGGCATTGTCAATTTATTGTCATGCCCTTTGGTTTGAAAAATTCACCTGTCACAATCCAAAGCATGGTGAACAAAGTCCTTACAGGCCTGGAAGCCTATAGTGCAGCATATCTTGATGATGTAGCTGTCTTTAGCTCCACTTGGGAGGATCATCTGGTCCACATGCAGAATGTTTTGGAGGCTCAGCTGAAAGCAGGTCCCACTATGAAGGCAAACAAGTGCCAGATAGGGCAGAGTAAGGTTGTGTACCTAGGCCACCTTGTGGATGGAGGCCAGGTTCAACCATTGCAGAGCAAAATCCAGACCATTATGGACTGGGTTGCTCCCTCTGCACAGACTCAGGTCAGAGCTTTAGTTGGCCTGACTGAGTACTACAGAAGATTTGTGAAAGGATATGGATCTACTGTGACTCCCTTGAATGATCTCACTCCAAAAAGACTGCCCAAGAAAGTTCAGTGGACAGTTAGCTGTCAGAAGGCATTTGATGATCTCAAGCAGGTCATGTGCACTGCTCTCATTCTGCAAATTCCTGACTATTCCAAACAATTCATTGTTCAAACATATGCATCTGAGTTGGGGGTAGGGGTTGTGTTGTCACAACTTAATGCAGAGGGTCAGGATCAACCAGTAGCTTTTATTAGCAGAAGGTTGACACAGAGAGAGAAACGTTGGTCAGTCATTGCGAGGGAATCCTTTGCTGTGGTTTGGGTGCTGAAGAAGCAGAGGTCATACTTGTTTGGCACTCACTTCAGTGTTCAGAAAGACCATATGCCCCTCTTATGGCACCCTGGGGTCCTCGGTGTTCCCAGTACCAGCCTTCTGGACCCAGACAGCACAAAATGGTTGCTGCCAACCAGAGACACATTTCTGCCCTCCTGCTACTGTGCCAAGCTCAAGAAGGGGAGTGCAGCACAATAGGCATCCTGTCACTGGAAGGTGTGACCACCTCCCAGACAGGATTTTGTGTATTGGGGTTGGTGGGTGCACTTCAAAATGGCCTGAAAGACTGCATCTGGGGCACACTTGGTGTCCCTGTGCATACTCCACTTCAAACCAATCCTGGGAGCCGTTGGCTCCTGCTCTGGTGTTGAACTGGACAAAGGACAGGGGAGTATCCTCCCCACTGTCCTGACCATCCCCTCGGAGGGTCCCCTGAATCTGTCCAACCCTCTCCTGTGGGTACAAAAGGGCTTACTTTGCTGTAGGACCCTAGATTCGGCCTGTGCAATATTCTGATCAAGAAACTACTGACATTCTACTGTCTGGACACTCTGGACTTCGCTTGGCTCTGACTTCATCTCCCTCTCCATCCAAAGCATTGTCTGTGCCAGTGCACCATTCAGGCTCCATGTAGGACCTGTGGAGCATCAAGGACAACTGAAGTATCTCCCTTGGGGTGAAGGAGTCACTCCCCTGCATTCGCAGGCAATGTAATGCAACTGACCAGTCTGATTAGCCCATGCTCCTGTGGACTCCGAAGACTCCAGCAACACAAGAGGCGGGCTGCTATGTTCTTATGGGCTGAGCTGCCCTCTCGCTGAGTTTGAGGATAGTATCCTTCGTTGGGACTGCATAACCCGAACCCCTGTGCATTGGGTTATTGATAGCCCCACCATCTGCACACGTTTCGTACAAAGGACTTTGGCCTCCTTGCACTCTGTGGCCTGCAAGCTGGTACTTTGTGAAACTGCTAGAGGTCCCCTTGCGACTCCTGTGCCTCCGGCCTGTGGGACCAATTGAGGGCAACACTACTTTGTTTGGCCTCCCTGGTTGCTCCATGCCTGCCCTGACTTCCCTTGCTGTGGTGAATCTCCTGGTTCTTTCTGGGCCAGACCGTAACCTTCCTTGACCTTCTTAATCGGTTGCCGCTGCCAAGGCTTGTTGGTGCTCCCGCTGGACACTGACCCCTCAGCACTCAACATCCTTTGTGGGACAGCTAGTATCTGGCTCCTGGTTCAGGGCGTGTGTTTAGCTAAGGGTTAGTTTGTGCAAATTGGGGGAGGAGCGTCACATTTTGATTGAGTCACAAGGTATTGATTTCAGTTACTTGGAAGTGGATTAGAAAAGGAAAGCGTCGTCTGGCAGGTATGTACTGATGAGTTGAGTACGCAAGATGTTTCTGTTAGAAATCGGATAACGGAAAGAACGGGGAGGGCGAATATATACGCGATTGTTCACATGCGATCAATTCAGTGCCTAGTGAAAAAGAGGAGAGCATGGAGTTAATATAGGCTGATAGAAAAGAGTGAGTGAAGAGTGAGGAGGATGACAGGTATAAGGGTAAATATAGTGTGTAGGTACGTGTAAAATGCGGGGTTAACGTAAGGAATAGTTTATATATGTGAGCTGTGAAAGTAAGTATGACAGCGAGTGGTGAGTGATACGGATGCGAACATCTTAGGGTACATGCTTGGGTTCATGTTGTAAGAAATACAGCACCGTCCATGAGGGATGTTTATTGGTCAGGTACACAGGGGCCAGCAAGCACCAAAATTCCAAGGTGGTTTTGTTTTGTTTAAATTGTATTCTATTTTATTTTGGTGATATGCCTGAGGACACTGTTCCACATAGAGTATAGAAGAATAATATAGTAACAATGTGTTTTGTTTGATATGTTTCAATTGCAGTAACCCCTGATGAAGGGCTATCATAAGCTCGAAATGCATTGGGTGCCAATAAAGAGATGCTGTTTTGAATGAATCTTACATTTCTTACGTATTCTTGAAGAGGCCTGGATGGGCACATTTTGGATATGTCAAGAATATAAAATGTAGGCTTAAACATGTTTGTAGATTACAAAAAGAAAAGTCTTGGAAAACTGAGAGATTAAATAGAATTAAATTGGATTAAAATGGAACAAATTAAATGTGGAAATTCGAAATAGGATGACACCACCTTCAATGCAGTGCGACTGGGAGTGGAGCATAACTTTGCTCCCCACATACACATGGTATTCCTGGTGCCATATAGGGCAAGGCACTGCCCAGTTCAAGCACGAATCCTAGAAGACGAACGTTCAAGTGTATGTTTAAAATGGAAAATGAATGTGTGCACACCACCTCTATTGATGATGATCCTGGTTGACCTCGACATCTCCTGGTCCCTGCAGCTATAGAGTCAAGGTCTCCATCATCACACCTCAAGCACCCGACAATGGTGGGCATTTGTCTCCCAAGCCCCTGGTCCCTCCTGAGTGACCCAGACTTTCTCCCCTCTGCTTTCAGCTTCCTTTCATCATGAATCCACCTGTGGGTTCCACCGGACACATTTCTTCTTTCCAGCAGTGGCATTTCTTTGAAGACTCCCATTGAGATCGGCGATGCCACTTTAGACCAATGCACCCGGCTTCCCTGGGATATGTAACTCTGGTTCTTTGGTATCCACAGGTGGGGTGGCTCTCCAACATTCTATGTTACTAAGGGTTTCCTTGTAATCCGCTTGGAAGGGTCCTTAAACGTTAAAATTGAAAACACGGCTCTCCCGATGAATTGTACGTAGCATGCAGTCATGATCTCACACTGTACCCATCCTCCGTGGGGTCTCTCCTTACTCACCTTGGGTGGTTCATGGTGTCCAAGCGATTCTACAACTTCTAGACACTGTCTTGACTCGAGTCCTGGTTCTTATATCACTATTTTAGTATATGGTTTGTTCTCCCCCTGGAGCCCACTGTGTATTAGTGCTTCTTATGATAGTTTCTGTGCTACAGTATTGTGTGCCTTGTGTGTATCTGCGTGTAGCAGATATTGTGAGGTATTTAAGGTGTGTTATAATAATAAATACATATCTTTATAACTACTTTGTGGTTCTACTTTCTTTTAACCAATACAATAAGGTTGCATTCTGGTAAAACAAGCTGCTTAACATTCCTTCAAGACTAAGCCGGAAGGCCGCTGTCCACAGCTACCACTTGGACAGCTTTCTAAGGTTATCTCTGACCTCTTAAATCCCCATAAGGGTTATTTGGACTGGTGCAAGGTGCCCACTTTAATTTGTGGACATCATATACCAGGCCAATTTCTCACACCAAAGTAGGCAAAGAAATAATTGCTTGTGTGTACAACAACTGGGCATTGCATCATAACAGATGCTATGTTCTGTTGAACACAAATACAGGTCTGATTGATGATATCTCACATGATAAGAGACAGGAGTCACATGGTATCAACCCTTCCCCATTTGGCATATATGCTTGTGGCAATTAGTTTGATCCTTTCCACCTCTGGCGTGTTCACCAAAAGTCAAAATTTATAGAGTATGCTGTTCCTATCCAAAACCCAGGGGGACACTATTTGTGAAGTTAGGTAAATAAATGGTGGGTGAGAACGTTTTCTAATTGAAGCAAAAGCCCTCACCAACTTTAAGAGATGGCATGCTTCATTATCAGGCAGCACCTTGTTGGGCCGGTGCTGCATGCCTAATTGGTCTCCAAGAAGGGGCTCTTTGCGGGAGTTCTTTTTCTCAATTTTCCGCAGATGAAACTCTATGTAGGAGAAGAGCTAATTTTGAAAAGGGTAGGCTGGTGAGGAAGTTAATCCAAATTTACCAAGGTACCCCATTAAAAGTGTTTTTATTCCGGGGGTCCCTGTTAATGGATAAAAATAAAAGGGAATATGTAGGGAAATGATGTTCCTTAATATTCTCTGCCATTGGTCAACATGTTTCTTGCCCTATTATGAAGATCTATGGCAATTCATCAGATTGATAATAACCTAATCTACATACAGTGGGACCATAACTCACTTCAAAATGAGTACCCACAGAACTAGTTCACCAAATGTGTGTTCACATGATTTTCTACCTCTTTGTATTTGAAGAGATGATTTAAAACACAAAACCGACCCTATCTCCACTGGAATCTGGCCCTTAGTACACCGAGGATCATGACACCACTCAATGATAGTTTAACAACTGCACATGGACATTGCCATCATCCTACCCCATGTCCTCTGTCCCGAAGGTCACCATCATATGAAGTGTAGGCCAAAAACTTTGGCATAGCTATTGAGACCACCCTGTGCAGCACAAAATATAGTGGAAGTTACAATACACAACATCATTGTGTTATCGGATAAGTAAGGGATTGTAGCTACCTTCAGAGAATACTACAACACATGTACAAATCTAAAATTGCTTAGGATGAGGCTGAGGTAATGGCATATTTAGACAATTTGGGAATGGCATGGCTTGAAAATGACAGTAGGGAAATACGAAGTCATACAAAAGCAATACAAATTATTACCCAAGCAATAAAAGTTGGGCCCAAAGGACGAGCCACAGACTAATATGGCCTGACAGTCATTTTCTACAAAGAATACCCAGACAATTTAGTGCCACATAAACAAGCCATATTTACTGAAGCACACAAAGAAGGTAGTCTCCCTCCTGCCCTACATGAACTAATTACAGTAACAATTTTTACCCGGAGATTACAGAAAACAAAATGTGACTCATACAGTCCAATTGGAGCTCAGTTTTAATACCAGAAAGTTCTACTGTTTACAATCTGCATGTATATTTTGCTTCTGTCGATCCGACTGTCACAGAAGTGTGGGTCTCTGCAATCTTTCTCGATGCCGAACACTCTTTGTGCTTGATTCACAAAGGTAAACAGATACGAAAGTCTAACTTTGAGACTTTCAGTATTCATAAAGGGCATTTAGGAGTAGTAAAGTTAGACTTTAGACAGGGCACTGATACTGATGTTGGCTAAGCGAAGTGAGGCAATGTTTTGGGGTACAGGTCCAACAACGGAGTGATGATTAAAATATCTTTTGTAACAAAGCAATAAATAGTAAGTAAGTACAGTTTTTATTGTTTCCTTGTATTTAAAACCATGACAACATATCAAGGAAAATATAAGAACAGCTGAGAAGAACAAAATTATAATTGTCCAGTTCAGATCGTACAATTCTATGCGCCATAAACTGCAACCATCAGCCAACTGCTTCTACATTTATAACATTATATATTCAGTGTCCTGTGCAAAATGAAGTGCATTGTCTTTGCATCCTTCCAATCAACTCTAACATCACAATATATAAAAAATACTTTTAGTAAATAGAATAATATTCTACCAACTCAGCCATTTCACGACAGTTAAGTGCAGCAGGATAATGTGCGTTTACTTTAAATACTTGCAAAAGTTCTTAAAGTTACTAAATCAACAAGGGAGGGGAGATATGTCCAGGGACACCATGCAAACGTTATTAAATTGATTTTGGCATTTAATAGATAATCACTATTTATAATTCCTTTGTTGCTAAAGACTTAGAGCACCGGACATTAAGCCATAACATAAAATAATAAGGTGCACTGTGCTTTGAGCAGTATACACAAATGTTTGCATAGCATTTTTTTTTTCAATCAAACTCATAAAGTGTATTTTACGATGTTCAGGTGCTTGCAAAACCTGTCGCGCACTGCTCATGGCCAAATATTGGGAAGGCGAAAGAATTCTATAACTTTATGTGCCAAGGAACAGCAAGATTACATGCCAGTTAATAAAGTGCACTGTACAACATAATTGAGCCTCTAAACCAGTTGCGAACTATTCTTCGGCTAATGTTAAGAAAGCAAAAACAATCTGCAGCTATAACCACCCATAAAACTCATGTTCATTATTTTGTAGGCTTCCCTAAAAACAATTCTCAAACCTGGCTGAGCGCTGTGCATTTTACTCTGCTCAAACATATAGAGAAAGCCTTTTTAGATTGCTTTGCACCTAAGTGACGAAATACTCGTTATTGCCAGCAACACCTTAAACTCTGTCAACTAAGGAAAAAACACGCAACATGCATTACCGATTCTTGCTTGCAGTCTACAGTTGTGATGAGAGAAACCTTTTAAGCGCCCATATTTGTACTCTTTGAAATGAATTAGTGCACCAGGTATGATTTCTTTTTTTACAAGATAAGGTCAAAGGAATGGATAGGTACAAGTCTTTCCCCAGTCTTGATAGAAAGCTATGCACAGGTATGTATGTGCATTTGTGCTAACTCTTGCCAAGCTTCTTCACCCGAATTAATGTTTGCATTTTTTTAATCGCTTTTGGCACTTAGGGGCAGATTTATGAGGCCGTTGCGCCTCTTTGCGCCGCAATTGCGTCACTTTATTTGATGCAACTGCGGCGCAAACAATGCGCCCTATTTACAACGTGACGCATCTAGGAGATGCGTCACGTTGTAAAGCACTGCGCCATAAGGAGGCGTTCCTACGCAGGGGGGGGCGTTCCTGCGCAGGAACGCCTCCTGAAAGTGGCTGAGTGAAATCTATGAGATTTCACTCAGTCACTTTCAGGCCAATGCTGCGTCAAAACCCTGCGCCTGCTTGAAGCAGGCGTAGGTCTTGACGCAGCATTGTGCACATGGTGTACCCCCGAGCCTTGCTGGAGTTGTGTCGCGCTTGCGACACAACTCCAGCAATGCGCCACATTTCCGGCACAGATGCGTCACGCATCTGTGCCGTTTTTGCACCATGGTGCGCCGCATTATAAATGTGGCGCACCATGGGTGGCGGAGCTGTGGTGCACTGTGGCGCATGTTAACTGGCGCATCCCTGGGGATGCGCCAGTTAACATAAATCTGCCTCTTAGTATCATCTGCAGGTTTTGTTCAAGAGGACTCTAAACACTCAAAAATTCAATTAAGTCCTTCACGCGGGGCTCCCATTGGATGTCTGCGTCCTGAATGCCTAACCTATCCGATCTTTCAGAGATCCTGTGGGAGCCACCTATAGCTTAACGTAATATCCCAGAAATAAGTATTATGTTTAAGTGATTTTTTGAACAGGCCACATTTGAGTCGTATTTGGAAAGAAGGAGTGGCATCTGGCAGCGAAACAGGCATCTGTAGCATCAAGTTTGTGATTTATCCAGCAATGTGGCAAATGGGTGATATTTGAATATCAAGGAGCCATAGGTCAAGGTTGGCATCAACTTGGCGTCGATTATTCCACAAATGGCAGTAAGGTCTGGGCCACGCATCGTATTTAACAATTTATGGAAGTTCATAAGTATAGCTATAAAGATTTCTTTGCTTGACATGAGCCACGAGGATTAAAGAGGATGCCCAGATACGTTATGCTTGATTCTTGTTGCAGTCTTGCTTCATCCATAGCAAATTTGAATTTGTTGATACTTCTAGATCCATAGGCCATCTCTTTTTTCATTGATTTCCTGAAAGCTTTTTATTCTTACAGCACAGCGTGAGAGCATCCAATGATTATTGCAGCTGCATGATCAAATTATAACGTACCATCAGCATTCTGGAGGCACTGGATGTGGGTTTCCACAATTTCGGGGGAAAGGCTCTCACTGTGGCTGGTGCACTATCTATGTCTGCCAAATACAGATTAAGTAGGAGGGGGGCTAAATTGCACCCATGTTTTAGACTTGTGTTGGTCCATATCTTTTGTTTTGTGACTCTATGGGCAGATCTTTCGACTCTCATCCAGGTCTTTGTGTACAAGCTCATGATACCTCTCAACAGTTTTTCAGGAATGCCCCAATGTTGTAGCTTCAGTCATAGTTCGATCGTCTTTGTTGAATGCAGTGGTAAAGTCTATGAAAGTTGTGTAGAGAGTAGGGGTATCTATGATAGTAGCGCCCAGCCACGGCCCGTGTAGGGCGTGCCACCGGGCAGTGACATGAGGCGGGGGAGGGGGAGGAAGGGGGTTGTAAAATGCGGGATATGGACGATTTCAGGTAAGTATCGGGGAAAAAAAAGAAACGGATTTCGTTGCGCGCGCTGCATCGCCAAATGTGATGCAGCTCGCGCAACAAAATTAGTTTTTTTTCGGTACTTACCTGACATTGTCCGTATCCCACATTTTACAACCCCCTACCCTGACCCTTCCCCGCCCCACGTCACCGCCCTGTGGCACGCCTTACACCGGCCGTGGCTGGTAGCGCTCTTGAGCAGTGAGTTAAGGATGACAAGATAGTTCTCAGTACCGTGACCATGTCTAAATGCCGATTATGTAATGGGGACTAGATCCTTCGAGGTGGCCCATTTCACTAGCTCTTCATTTAAGACTTTGGGGCAGCATTTGCCATCAACATTGGAACAATGGCCAGCTCATTCTAAAGTTCTATACAATTGGATCAATACCAAGAGCTGGAGAGTTCGAAGGGTACGGATTGTCACACCCACTCCACTCAGGCGCCTGCAAATGCTGAGTCAAATCAAATATTCCAGGTCACTGACTGTTTAAGTACTAATTATAAAACCTTGAATGAGGAAGATGCACCATGGCCTATCCAGTCTTAGTTGCAATGGGTGTTCTCAGTAACACTGTCACAAATTTCAGACATACCAAAAAATCAATCTCTGCTATTTTCTGAGCAGGTTATGCAATGAATACAGATCAATAGGAAACAGGCATCAATGAGAGATCGATTCAAAATGCTATTCTCAATCAAGCAAACCCTGAGCGAGATGGTGGCAGCATCAAGCACTCTGCAACGCTTTGGCAATATTGTTGATTTTATCCAGTTGCTTTCAACTAAGGTCAAGAACGTTGTAGCAGAGACTATTACAACCCACCCACCACAGCCCCTGCTCAACTCTTATCCTGAACCAGGAATAAAGGGAGGATCATCCACTATGAACAGTAAAACATATGAATCAGTTACACATGAACAGAGGAGTCTAGGGTCAGTGTGCTACTCAGGGAAGAATTCCAAGATGGTTTTATACCATTCTTAAATAAAAGAAGCCTGAAGAAATAAAAAAAGAGTCACGAAAAACTCTCTCATAAATCAAACATTGCATCTAATAATGCAAAGCGTTCCTATGTTTAGCAGATCAATTGCTAAACGAAGTTCGAAAGCAGTCTCCCTCAATATTAGCAAGAATAATATTACATCATCTGATGTGAACTCAGGTGCACTTATCAGGATGGATATGGCCCTCTCTACCCCTTTTTTATCAGACAATCAGTTTGAAGAAATGCATTTAAACATTGTTCCTACTTTTTTCAGTTGACCAAATTTAATAACACCTGCAGCAATTACTGCCCCGTCTGCCCAGAGAGTTCAGTCAATGTCCACCACATCACTGCTAAGACCCAAAGTCACCTAAACTTATAGTGAAATCGTGAAATATGGATTGCCTTCAGCAATGGCCAAAGATATGCGCTGTGACCTGGGCCTCTAAGCACTAGAGCAAGCTGCAAGATCCAGATATGCCCCCCCTTCCTTGGGCTTTGTAGCCTTTACTCCCTCTTTCCATTATTCGTACCCCTGTGAAATTTATCAAAAAAAGAAACATTTGCTGGAAAGGTAGTCTCTTTCTAAGATTTTTCACTTCCAAAGTGCAGCCTCGAGACAGAGAGAAATAAAAGGTTAAACATGTGAAAGGTAACTAAAGCAAGACAGAGTGTGTCAAAAAGGGGCCAGGTTCATTGTATTCACATCCAAAACACGTTAGTGCCACTTTACAGAGATTGCCATTGAAGCACTACTTTTGTTTTCTTGTATTTCTCTGAACAGCATTCATTCCTGGAGGTACTGTGCAATACCCGCTTGATTGGCAGATAAATGCATACCACTGCTCTGTATTCACAAATGTTGTCTTTTTAAACCATGCTGCTTACATTTTGTAAGGATCTAAGCAATGGACATTAAAAAGTGTCCCTTCTGGTCCTGTAGTCATGTCCTTACCTTTTCATGCAAAAGCACTCACTGTTTCTGAACAGTGAGTGTAAAAGCATTGAGGTTTGCCTATTGCTCATGCTTACATTTCACATGCTTTACTTAATCTTGCATTCCCTATGTGTGTTTGCTTTTTCCAGTATGTTACTTTTTTTAGGCAGCATATTGCTCTTGTCTAGTGCGTAATTTGAATTGTGTCGCATCAAGGTGTTTATAGCGGGTGCAATTTGGGTTGTAGGTGAAGGCAGTGCGAGTTTCTCTCAGTGGGGAAGTATGGTGGTCAGTGGGGGAGAGGATGTAGCACTATGGTCAGAGCTGCCAAATTTGGAACTTTGGAACCAAGTTCAGCCTTCATGACCAGTTCACCAGACCACTCTCCTCTCACTCGAAGGCCCAGAAATGTTATGTTATGTTGTGTTATGGAATATTTATATAGCGTCTATCACCGCCGGTCTCTAAGCGCTTAACAGAAGAACATAACACACTGGTGCCCATAGAACCCTCAGCTGTTCCACCACCTAAACTGTCATGAAAGCCTTTCTGAAAAGATGGGTTTTTAGTTTCTTTCTGAAGGGTAGAAGCTGTGATTCCTCCTTCAAGGTGGGCGGGAGCTCATTCCACAGTTGCGGGAGAAGCACAGACAGGGCCCTGCCTCCTTTGGTTTTTAGTTTGAACCTAGGTTGAATCAGATTGGAGGTTGTTCCTGAGCGCATGGGTCTCCCGGGAACACACCTCTTCAAACGTTGCTTGATGTACTCTGGGGCTTTCCCAAAGAGTGCCTTATGGGCCACACAGAGACATTTAAACTGGACTCGAAATTTCACTGGAAGCCCGTGCAACTTCTGAAGCAGGGGGGTTGCATGCGAGTTTCTAGGCAGGGAGTGGATCAGCCTGGCTGCATCATTCAGTATTACCTGCAGCTTCCTCAACAGCTTCTGTGGCAGGCCAAGATATAAGGCATTGCCATAGTCAAGTCTCGAAATGACTGTGGCGGATACGATCGATTGCAGGGTGGAGGCAGATAAGATAGGGACTAGCTTTCGTAGTTGCCTCAACACACCTATGCAAGATCCGACGACAGCAGAGACTTGAGGAGCCATTGAGAGATCTGCGTCGATCGTTAGCCCTAAGCTTTTTACTACAGCACCAGGAGATGGGGTGGTCAGTACAGGTCACTCCAGGGGGGATCCTCTTTGTTGCTGATCACCAGCACCTCAGTTTTGTCAGCGTTCACTTTCAACAGATTGTTAGTTATCCAGTTGACCGTGAAACTGAGCAAATTCCTCACTGATTCCTGGGCCTCTTTGGTGTCATCCAGTCGGACTAATAGCTGGGTATCATCTGCGTAATTGAACATTTCGCAGTTCATACGCATAAGCTCCTCCACCAATGGTTGTAAATAGATATTAAAAAGCAGGGGGGACCCTCCAAGTCACCTCACTGATCCCAGACAGTTGGTCTCCTAGCTGCACTCTCTGGGTTCGACCTGACAGGAAGGATTCCAGCCACTTTAGCACCTGGCCTGTGATCCCCAGTTTCGCGATACGGTCCAGCAAGATGGTGTGGCTGACCGTGTCGAAAGCCGCCTATAAGTCTAAGAGAATCAGGGCGCATGGCTGTTTATTATCTGCCCTGACTCTCAGCTCATCGGCAACCGAGGCCATGACTAATTCTGTGCTATGTTGGGGCCGGAACCCAGCCTGTCTGGCATGAAGGAGATGGTGTTCTTCCAGATGGCTGGCTAGAGTGCTGAGGACGTGCTTTTCTAGGATCTTGCTTAGAAAAGGTAACTGCGAAATGGGCCTGTAGTTTTTTAAGGCTTTTGTGTCCGTTCCTGCTTTCTTTAAAAGTGGGGAGACCCTGGCTTCTTTCATCTGAGTTGGCAGATAACCTGTTTTCAGTGAGTTATTCAGTAAACTCAGTACCTGGGGCTGGATGCCTGGCAGGGCCATTTTAAAATTTTTAGGGGGACATGGATCTATATTTGAGCCTGACTTGATCTGTCCGACCAGTTCCGCTAGGCACTTGTCGTTGATGGGGGGGAAACTATTCAAAGTCATGGATGGCACCTGAGCAATCTGGCTAGGCAGCATGGTTGTAGCTGGCCGTGCATTGATGTCAGTGATGATATCCTGTACCTTCCGAAGAAAGAAAGTTTGGAAGGAGTCACAGTCTGGTTGATCGCACGCAGAGATTTTCCCTTCTCGTTGTGTGAGTTCCCTTAGTATCGTAAAGGTCTCTCGCTGTATGTTTGTCGCCTCCCTAATTCTTCCCTCATAGAAAGCAGCCTTTCTTTCCAGGATGTCTGTCTTATATTTTGAAAGCAAGGTTTTAAAAGTTTAAGCCTCTGTTTGACAGTAGTGGAGTCTCCACCTTCTCTCTGCCTTACGAAGGGCTTGCTTCTTCTGTTTCAAGGAGGCGTCAAACCATGGCTCTCTTTCCCTTTAGTTCTAGTACTCTCCATCTGCTCAGGGACAAGTTTATCCAGAGCGGCGAGCATCCAGGTCTTTAGCATCCTAGCATCATGGTCCAAATCTGTACCACTCATTTTAGGGGGGGTAGAGGAGAGAAAGACCTTAGAAGAATGGTGTCTGAGAACCAGCAAGTGGACCATAGCGGTGGCAAGTGTGAGTTAACTTTGAAGGCCTGTCCACTACAACCCCTATTGAAGCTCACCTCCAGTTTTGCTGGCAGGCCTACGAAGCAGCACACCCTAGAGGAACAATACTCTGTCACTGAGGTCACAGGACCCTTGAGCAGGGAGGCTCTAGGGCGGTGCGACCGGTGAGATCACACTGAGAGCTGACTGCGGGTGGGGGCATCATGTAATTGAGTATATTTTGTTTTTAAAAGCACTTGCTGACTCCTTCCTGGCCTCCAGCAATTTTCGGCAACAATAAAAATCTCATGATATCTCCGGTGCTTAATGTTTCATCCTAGAGAGAGATAGAGTTTCGTCAGGTGGAAGTTTTGACTTGTGAAACTGTAGAGCAGAGGGTTAATGTGTCTGCTGCAAAGAACATGTGCCGTGCAGATCACTAAGTCACATGATGTAAATAGGCCAGTGGGTTACTGCTTTTGTCAGAGATCCTCTTGTTACTTGCAGTTTATAAGTAAAAATCCTAACACAGAACAATGAGATATTAACTGTCATCTAAGAGCTACATGCAAACACACAAGGTGTACATTAGAGCATTATTTTTTTTCCCAGTCTTTGATTATCCAAATGATGCAAAAAGGGTTTATTTGGACAGAAATCAATTCTGGTTATTAAAGAGAATCCCCAACCATGGTATTACGTTCTAAATTCAGAGTTTGTGTTTCTTCAGATAAATCACTATTAAACTATACTGCCTACTAGTAGGATTGTCATGTGACTCCTACACCTTGTAGTCCTTTGTCTTATGTAACATTACCTTTTGTGATTTACACACGTATGATTGATTGTCTCTGTGCAATGTGTGTGATATAAAGTTCTCTGACACCCTACACTGATGTCAGTGGCGCTGTAAATCAAATTGAATGCATCTGAGCAAGAATGTGGTTTTGGAGACTTGAGGGTCACTGTCAAAGGGTAGTAGTGAGGGAATCTGTGGCAGAGCGAGTCATTGGGGGGGGGGGGGGGGACAAACATTGTTGCACAGGACTCCATCAGCGCTAAAGTCAACCACTTCTACTTCCGACAGTTCTAGCACAAAATCAAAAATGCTGATTTGAAAACCCCTTCAATCTGAAGCATACCTTCAAGTCAATGTATGACTTAGCAGTGGTCTCGGTTGTTTTAAGTCATTTTTTAATTTATGTAAAATCTTTATTTGTTTGCAATGTTGTCTTGTAATTTTGTATTATATGTCTTGTGTTTTTTAACTTAACATAATTCTGCCGAGTAAAGAGCCCACACACAAAAAAGATTGTCCTATGACTCTGGGATACTGGTGAGAGGATTTACGTTAAAACAAATGACTAAGTATTAATGTCATCGTAAGGTAGCACAATAATGGCACAGAAAGAGACTGGAGCCTTTTGAAATGTGCGATTATATCCAAGAAGTGAGGGGTTTTCTCTTGTGTAATTTTATATTTTGAATGATCCCGCCCCTCATTACCTCAACAGGATCTCCCCACTTTATTAGACAGAACTGGAATGTTTATCATGCATTCATCTGCTAATAATCAGTTGACATGAGTAAAAAATATCCATGTTTCTGAGACCGGCACCTAGCTTTTCCATGCAAAGCGACGTATGTAATCCATTTCATACAGTTTTAAAATATATGGACTTATTTAATTTGTATATTTATCTTTTTGTCCATGTTACTGATATCCACATTATATCTTTTTAGTGATGCCAAATAACATCAATAGTCCTGTAATGTCACTTTCTGTGATGTCACTTCTTGTGATGTTACCAAGGAGGGCTCCTCCACTAGGGCAGAGAAGCGTCACCCCACTGCTTTCTCGCGGAGAGAGAAGCAGAAACATAAAATGCTAAAACAAAAATTGTATGTTTCTGCTTCTCGCACTGCGAGAAAGCAGAAGTGTTTGGTTGGGGGGGATCCTACTCTAGAGCAAGGGAGGAGTGGCTTGCACACTGCTAAGGGCTCTGACTGTTTGGTCGGCCTTTCTCGTCTGGCTGGTCACCGTCCCGACCAATCACAACACTGTCATTTCAGCTTTGTGATTGGCTTAGGGAAGGGGAGGGAGGCTGCAGGAGAGCAGGTCAGGCGCAGAGACGACACCAGACCCAGGAAAGGAAGTTCAGTTTTATAATCACCCCCCGTGTACCCTCCTGCAAGAACCCCACTAGACCCCCCCACCTACGAGTCATGCCAGCCGCGACTGGATGTGACATGCAAATTAAAGGGGCCTCACATCTTGCCTTTCGCCCGGGGCCCCAGAAGTTTTAGGACCGGCCCTGGATGCTGTCACCATATTCATTGTGCGAGAAATGGGGAAGGGTTTGCCCAGACAGTAATCCAGGCCACACACCATAGCCTAATTGTACTTGCAGAGATGAATGTTAAAATCCCCCACTCAGATGATGTTAAATGGGCCCTTTTTTGTAAGTGAGTTAATTTTCCCTAGCTCGCTATTTAGTTCTTTTGACACTGACTTTCATGAGTCTCCCAAATTCGTTGTTATAATAATTCATTAAAAACCAGGTCCCTTCATTTCTGTGCTCAAGTTGGAAAAACTGAAAATGACTATTTGGAGAGCCAACCTACCTTACTTGTAGGGGTATAGTATTGGAGGTTAGAGTTTTTAGTCCCCCATTCACTCTTCCTGATGCTGAGGGTACTGCAGGTGTGTGGAAAGTGCAGAACCCTGGAATGAAAACTGGGTCCTTGGCCCATGTTTCCAGGAAGCAGAGACTCTCCAGCGATTGCCAGAGGTTATTCCATTGGTTGTTGCCTATCTTTGAAGCAATTCCTGGCACATTCCAGGATGCTAGGCTAGTCTTGTTTTCCCTGTACTCCAGGTTGAGAAAATCATAGGGGTCACCTGCGTTCCAGGCACTGGACTGACTAATATAGCTGCTCTCCCTGCAGTGAAAGGATAGGTAATGGTAGTCAGGCGATAGATTCCAGATCTGAGAGGGCGGTAAATCTGCTGTGCAACCTTCCCCCCAGAGTAGTGTTGGGGCCCTCCGCATATCTCTCAAATGATTGACCTAACCTTATCCTGACTCTCTGTCCAGTAACTAGCATTTTACCCTGTTTATAAAAGTGCTTTAGTGATAAAGGGATAATGAGTGCTCCTAAGAGAAGATCAATGAGATTGCATAGGAGAAAGTGACCAATATATGCATTATTGAAATGTATCACCACACAGTCTCCAGCAATAGATTTAGTTGAGCTACCCACCCAACTCACTCTCCTGAGCATGATAATTTTATTAGCCAGCTGATGGCTCCTCATATCCGAGTCCTTGAGATGATATGAGAGCCAGTGCAAGCATTTGTCCATTAACTGCGATGTAGATTCCAACTGCTTTTCCCGAAGAAGAGGAACATTAGGAAGACCAGTACCAAGGAAAAGGCTGCAGTTGGAAGGTGGAGGACTTGTGAGTAGTTGTCTGCGGCCGCAATGAAGGTAAGGCGTGTTCCTGTTGTCTGAGAGACCGTGTTTATTTTCTCCAGTGCTGATGGAGGGAGACATCGTTTCAACGTGTTACTATTACATTGTGGTTTTCACTACGCAAGTCGTTACACCGACTTGCACTGGAGGGCGCTGTTGACTAAAGAATAGTGTAAATTACTGTTTGCAACACCTTTCCTACTGTATGTAGACTGGAGTTGGAATAGTAATTCACACTATTCCTAAATCCAGCGTCGCTCCAGCGCAAGTCAATGTAACGATTTGCGTTGGGAAAACTGCGATCTAACGGACCGCATTGAAATGGCCCTTGGTGCATCGTCATACATCCATTAGTTTGAATTCATGGGTCGGGATGGTTTCTGCTCTGGACAAAAACACGTCCAGCGTTGCTACAGTCCCTCCGCCCACTCTCTCTGAAGTGCGACTAATGTGGAGTCAGTTTATGCATAATTAAAATTGTAAGGAATTGTTTCTATTTTATATAAAAACATAACTTATTGAAATGTTTAAATTACACTTACATTTATATTTTTCTGAATATAAATATATGTATATATTTAAATAGAGATATATTTAGATTTTTGTCTAATATATTTCTGTATTATATATTTTGTTTTAGTATAGTGTCATTTTTAATATTTGTTATATTTTTGTAATCTATATATGATGCAGTAAGTCTGTTTACGCTTACTGTATTTATATATTGTTTACATTAAACTGGTAGCTAATATTGACCTTTATACTACAGGTACGTAAAGCTGATATATTTGATGTATATATTTTTGCATCAACATGTTTGTATATTGAAATTTTCTGTTCAATATTGTGACATCTAACTAGTTCAGGATCTGAAGCTGGGGACTGAATGAATTTGAAGTATGCAGATCTGGGAGGTCTTGATGTTTTGTCAGTAGCAATGAGATGTGTTAGGCAATTGAGAGTTTGGCTACTGCTACGGCAATGTAGTTTAACACTAGAATTGTATGGATTTATGGGATTACACTAAAGGGACCTTTAGCTCACTAAAGTAGATAAGACTGCAGTCGTATTCTGTCCCCTATACTTGGTTTACAGCCACCACTTGGTCTCCAATTCTACCCCTGTTTGCTCAGCAGTTTTAATCCCCCCATGCCTACTGTGTCCTAAAATGACTTCAAATGATACTCTGTATTATTTTCCCTCATTGCAGCTTCCATTACTAAAAGCTTCACAGGTACTATACCTGTTCCTGGCATGTGGCGTGTTGTAGACTTTTTGCAGAGCATGGCCACTTTCCATAGAACTTCGGGGCATATTACCAAGCAATAGCGATAATTATCGCTGTTGCTTGGTTAGAGACAAAATTTACCGCTGCGCTGCGGCGATTTGTACCGCAAATAAACCTTGGTATTACCAAGGTTTATCGCAAATGCGATAAAAATCGCCGCAATGCATGAATATCGCTGAAAAGTCAGCGATATTCATGCATTACCGAGCTAATGCTCTTAGCCATGTTATCCACCTCCCATTGGATAACATGGCTAAGAACTGCTCAGGGCAGGTGTTAGCTTTTGGAGATATTTGCGCTTAGCGCGGATATCTCCAAAAGTTGGTAATAGGAGATAGCGATGTTAGCGACTGTTTTCAGTCGCTAACATCTTGGCACGCCCACTTTGCATATCATTAGTGATAAATATCACTGACATGCAAAGTGGAACCCAAGATGGTCGCTATCTCCTACTAGCTGTTGCTAACTGGTGTTAGCGACAGATAGGTAATAGGGAGATAATTTTATCTCCGCTTTCTTGGCTTTTAAAGCCAAAAAAGCGGAGATAAACCCCCTTGATAATATGCCCCTTCATGTATAGTAGGGCCACCCTGTATCCCCAATTACATCTGGTTGCCAACCAGCAAAAATATAAGACATTCTCTAGGGCCAATCATTTGAGTTAGTTTACACCTTAATTTTAAATAATGTTCTGGATAATCTTAATTTAATGTTACCACCATATGACGATATTATCCAGGTGCTGGTACAGATTGTGTGTGACTAACACAATAATAATTGCTAAAACAGAATAGTGACATATTTATTTATTTCCGGTATTTGTAAAGCGCGACACTCATCCCATGGGATATCACGGCGCTGAAAGTCGAGAGAGACTACTGAGGACACTGCGGAGGGGTTATGTTTTCGGGAAGAGGTGAGTTTTTAGTTTTTGGCGAAACTGAAGATAGTTTATGGTGTGTCTTAGATCACCAGGTAGATCATTCCACCTTTTGGCTGCCAGGTGTGAAAAAGCGCGTCCGCCTGATCTTACTTTGTGGATGCGCTTGGGTTTGGCCAGAGCTGATTGGCTCGATCTTAGGTTCCTATTGGGAACATAGAAGTCAATCTTCCCTTGGAGGACTGTGGGGCCAGTTTTATGAAGAGCTCTGTGCGTATGGCAGAGTAGTTTGAAGGTAGCCCTTTGGCGCATCGGTAGCCAATGAAGTTTTTTGAGGCATTCTGATGCTGAATCTCGTTTGCCTTTGTTGCAGACCAGTTTGGCTGCCTGATTTTGCAAGACCTGTAGGCGGGAGAAGAGTTGTTCGTTCATCCCCTCAAATAATGCGTTGCCGTAATCTAGGCGGCTAACCAGTAGGGCTTGAGTGACTGAGCGACAGCAGTCCAGGGGTATCCAAGGGAAAATTTTTGCAAGAAGTTTGAGTATTGCAAAGCCCTTACCCCAGAGTGATCGTATGTGGCTTCATGGACAGGGCGTCGTCCATAATGATACCTAGATTTCTGGCATGTTGTTTTGGAGTGGGGGCTAGTCCCAGTGAGAGTGGCCACCATGTAGCATTCCATATCAGTTTTGCTCCCCCGAACAGGAGAATCTCCGATTTGCCGGCATTTAGTTTTAAGCAGTGGTCGTGCATCCATTGGGCCATCTCAGAGAGACACTCATGTAGCTTTTTCTTTGTTGTTTCGGGTTCTTCATCCATTGTCACCATCAGCTGTGTATCATCAGCATAAGAGCATATGCCAATGCCCCACTGTCTTCCAATGTCAGCCAGGGATGAAACATAGACATTGAAAAGAGTGGGGCTCAGAGAGGCCCCCTGTGGGACCCCACAGCCGATGGGATAGGGTTTAGAGTGGAACTGACCCATATGCACTGCCTGGGTACGATTGCTGAGGAAAGATCTAATCCAATTTAGTGCTGTGGATTGCACTCCTTTACTCAGGAGTGTGTTTAGTAAGCAATCGTGTGATACCGTGTCAAACGCCGCTGACAGGTCGAGCAGTATCAGAGCCACCGATCCCCCTAGATCTGTGGTACATCTGATACTGTCCGACACTGCCAGCAACGTTGCCTCGGTGCTATTGTTGGCTCTAAAGCCAGTTTGGGAGGGATCCAGGAGGGAGTTATCTTCCAGATACCGGGTCAGTTGTGTGTTGACCAGTTTCTCCAAAGCTTTGGAGAGATAGGGGAGCTGGGAGATCGGTCTGTAATTCTCCGGGTTGGAGATGTCGGACCCTGCTTTCTTCAAAAGGGGAGTCACGGATGCGTGTTTCCAGGCTTCCGGGAAAGACGCGGTGGTAAGAGATTTATTGAAGAGTTGGGTGACAAGGGGACAGAGCGTAGGTGCGATTTTGGAGAACACGAAGTGGGGGCAAGGATCCGAGGGAGAGCCCGATTTGACTGTGTTTAGTACCGCTAATACCTCTTCTTCAGAGAATAGTTGAAAACTGGTCAGACGCAGTGTATTGCCTGAGTCTGATTGGACATTACATCTGTCTGATGTTACAGTATGCTTGTCAGAATTGTCTGGCAAGATATGAGTATTTAGGGGATTAAAGGTGGAGTAGATTTTGGTGATTTTGTCGGAAAAAAAGGTGCTGATGCGTTCGCAGGCCTCAGTTGAAGGGGTGAGGGTTTGTGAAGTGCTGGATGGTGTGCTAAACTCCTTCACTATTTTAAACAATTCTTTTGCGGAGTTGTGGTTCTCGTGGATTCGTTGAGTGAGGTACGCCTTTTTTGCGTCTTTAATCGCTGAGATGTATTGTTTCCGTTTGGTGACATAGTTTGCTCTTGCTTCACTGTCTTTCGTTTGTCTCCATAGATGTTCATTTTTTTGGCACTCCTTTTTAAGGCTTTTGAGGTGGGGGTGTACCATTTCTCAGTTGTGGTTTTTTTTCTCTTTGTTTTCCGCATGGGGGCTAGTTTGTCTAGCGTTTGCCGTATTCCGGCATCTAATAGAATGATGTTGTTACAGATGGGAGAGTCATCCGGTAATGTGATATTTGTCTCGAGAAAGTGATTTTGAAAATTTGAGTCATTAATCAACCTCCAGGCTCTGTTGGTAGTGGGAGGGGTGGATCTGAGCTTCAAAGGTTTACAAGGGAGTTTAAATGAAAAGGATAGCATGGAATGGTCGGACCATGATAGAGGTAGGATTTCTTTTATGATGGTCGATTCGATGTTGGTGAAGAGTAGATCCAGGGTGTGTCCGGCTAAGTGCGTGGGGCCCACTACCCACTGTTTCTGTTGTAAGATTCCCATGTCATATTCCAGCTGGGAGGATCCGAGGGCATCTGCTTTTTCCTAATGGATGTTGAAGTCGCCGACAACCATATAGCTTTTGTATTTTAGACAATATGGTAACAGTTGGTTCAGTAGTTTAGCGCCAAAACTGGCTTGTTGGCCCGGGGGGTTGTATACAACTGCACCAGCTAAAATGGTGAGGCCCTCGAATAGAATTTTGAAAGGTAAGGTTTCGTGTTCGGAGTAGACAGTTGTAGGTTCGGCGAGGCATGTCAGGTGATCCCTGAAGATCACAGCGACTCCGCCTCCTTTTTTATTACCTGGTCTGTTTTGGTTGATAATTTTATGTTCGGGGGGAAGGGCATTTGCTAGGTCTGGAGCATTGGTTTCCGATAGCCAGGTTTCGGTGATAAAAACCAGGTCTGGGGTCCTGGTTGTCAGCAGGTCCCAGATATCCAGGGCGTGCTTAGGTAGGGATCTAGCATTAAGGTATAAACATTTCAATGCAAGGTGGTTTTTTTCAGGGATTATAAGCTGGTCTGTAGGGGATTGATCCATACTGGACCAGCGGCAAGTGAGGCAGGAGATAGGTCCGTAAGATAAGCCAGGGCCGGTTTGAATACACCAGTGAGTTTTGGAGTCCGTAGTAACTTTGTTGAGGGCTAGTAGAGTACTGCGTGAGTAGCAGATAGGTGTGTGCATAGTTGGAGTGGGGCCGATAGGGGGTGTAGCCCCTAGTCCCGGTCGGTCACGGACGGGCGCAGACGGGCTTGCCTTAGGCGAACCATCGGCGCGCAAACGTCGCGCCCGCTGCGCTCGCCCGCTGCGCGACCGGAAAATGCACATAATTTATGTTACTCCGGGGTTGCGGGTCGAGGGGGCGTGGCCTGAAAGGGGCGTGGCCTCCGCTCGTGGCGTGAGGGCGCGAGGGGGAGTATGCGACCAGCGTGCAGCGTCAGCGCTGGCTCCGCTGCGTGCAACAACAGTTTATGTATTTTGTACATAAAGGTACAAAATGTACACATAAAACTCCTCAAAGAGAGACAGGATTACTACACTCTTCAATTGCTAGCTACAATAACTACAATGTTCAACTTTTTGATTCTTGACATTGTTAATGACATGGATCATTATCAGGATGTATTATTCTAGTGCATCCACAAATAATTCTGAGATACCAATACCATAGTCGAAAGCCATTCAATAGGACTTGGGTGACCCACACACCTTAACTACTGTTTGATAGAGCAGGTGAGTGGCTAATTGTTCACATTGCCTTCATTATAGACCAACAAGCATAATTATTGCACAGACAAATGTCATTCAAATTGTGACTGCACATACTAGAAGTGAATACCCAATCCAATCCCAATGGAACCAAAATCCAACCCAAATGGAATAATGTACACAGTGCAATAAGTTACCACCCTTGATTTAATTGTCTAATTGGAAGACCTTACAGTGAGAGTATTTCTTGGCAATTCACTTACTGGTCACCAAACACTCACTTTCATACCTAATTGATTTTTTGGAGCAGAAGCCCATGAGAGTCATGAGTTCTGCATACATTTTTGGTGGCTACTTGTAGTTGTTGTACAAAGACTTGGTCCTTCTTGCTTTAACCTGATAGTGTAAAGACTATAACATAACATTTAGCATGTATTACAAAGATTTTAATGTGTGATAATTCTGTGCACTTTTGAGATAGTCTTTAAAGATCAGCAATACAAGCTCTCAAATGAGGCGAATGAATCACAACCAGTGTGTCCAAAAACCCAGGTGATGGACTGTCAACTTGGCTGTCATACTGACCACCAAACTATTCATCATTACAGACACATCATTGGTTCGAATGCCGAAGTGGAAACTGAGGGTAGATCATCTTGACTAAGTGTGGTCGGTGAACTCCGCTCCTCTCGCGAAGTTTGCAGAGTTTTCCACACTCCGCATTACACAGAGCTCACAGATTTCCCAAAAAATTCTCTCCTCGTAATGTAGCAGAGTTTTTTTCCTCGCTCGCGTTCATCAACATCAAATTGGTGAGGGCAAGTGAGAAAAATCCACCTCCGAGTCACAGCAAGATTTTTCCTCATTCGAGAGCGTCAATATCAAGATGGCGATCACGGAAAATCAACCTCCCGGCAAGAATTTTCTACACAGGCTGTCAGATTTTTCATTGTCAGTGGTTGCTTATGTTCACGACTGCTCACGTTGAGAAACTGTCCCTTCCTGCTGAGAAAGCTGCTGCTCGAGTAAAAATCTACTCAAGCGCCGGAAAGGACACAGATCCCACTTGCATGGTGCATGGTGCCATTTGCGATGATTGTGGACAAGCATCTGGCACTGAAAATCATAGTGAACATCATTTATCTAATGCACTTCACCGCCAGCGGATCTCCGCGCAGCCTGGTAGAGTTTTTTTGCAGTAATCCCCGAACTCTGCCCAGGCTTAATCTTGTCGTCAACAGCAATGGAGGACAACCTCTTCTTTATCTGGCAGGGGCAGACTCCTGTAAACTGACACAGACCTTTATGGATGCTTGCCTTCAACATATACACCACCATTGTACATGCACTGAATGCCCTCTTTGCACTCATGGCGAATCCTGATTATGAAAGGTTCTTGCTGCTACACATTCAGCAAGGTGCCCATTGACTTCTTCTCCACTCACAACGAGTTAGTCAGCACCTGCACATTCCATGTCAAGAACCAGGAAATCCCTGCATAGGTCATAAAAGGGTGTTAATCTTTGATACTAAAGGAACAGATACTATAGGAGCATGGCAAAATGCTGCAGGTAATTCTTATACTTGGCTATTCAGAGCTCTATCAAAAGCTGGAGCCATGCACATGGAGGCAGTCCTGATTAACCTATCACTATCTAACTAGTTCTTCCAATAACCAAAGGAGATTCCTCTGGGAAGAAGAGTAAAGCGTGGGAAAACAGGCCAACAGGCACTGCAGAACCATTTTTCATACCAAGTGGAATGCTCAGCCACTGGCAAGCGATGTTCAGTGAGTTACAAATCCTGTTAGGCAAACAGTGGAAGTCTCCTACTTAGAAAAGAAAGGCAGAATCCCAGACATAGATGGTGATGAGGGATTGATTCAGTGGTAGATGCAGTGGACAAAAGCTCTGGCACAAGGTGTCAAGTGTTGATTGGGAAAAGACTGATGACAGCAATCATTGACCAAGCACATTAATTAACTAGATGGCCCAGAAGCTGTTTAATATGTTGGAGGAGGAGCCATATCTGCAGCCCGTGCAAATAAAAGCCTGTGCCTAATGACATCCTAAACCCTTGCTGTTAGCAGTCATTAAGCACAATGGTATTGTCACAAGAGTCAAAGTATATGTCACAAAAGTAGATCAAAGAACGCTGCTGAGTTGCCAAACCTTAGGGGTTCTTCAACGTGTTAGTTTTATTTTCATGTGCACCCTACGGAGTTGGAAGAGTTGCTTGACAAGTTCTAAAACTTGTTCAGAGGCATTGGGTGCCTGAGAGGAAACCAGGAAGAGCTACATATTGATCTCACCATCCACCTGAGGCACAGGAGACTGGCTTTTCACCTCTGTCCTAAAGTGGAAGAAGAACTATGGTCCTGAAACGGGTGACTAATTATCACTATGAAAGTGCCTACTCTCTAGGTCTCACCTATAGTAGAGATTTGTAAGTAGAAATAGCTTGGCGAGGTCAGGATATGTGTAGATATGCGGATTCAAAATGCACCATACAAAGAGAAAGACATCTCATCCCACACGTTGATGAGATTGTAGGAGAACTGAGTTGAGCCTGCTGGTTCTCAATGAAGGACTTACTGTTGTGGTCCTAAACTTGCAGGCTCCGACTATATCACCTGGACACACTTGGTTCTGCACTGGTAACAATGGCAACATTTTGGAATATTAAGCACTATTGAGGTGTGTCAGAATGTAGTAATAGAAGTTTTGTCAGGCTTGAGATGAATATTTACTGTGAGTGATTATATTCTTTAAAAGCATCCTCTCTGAAGTAGAAACATGTGAGGTTACGCAAGGTATAGACATGACTGCAGGGCAGCGACCTCTCGTGTCACAGGGACAAATGTGAATTCCTTCAGCTCTCCATCAGTTTTTTGGGAATTGGTTATCTGCTGATGGTGCCCAACTAGGTGTAGGACATCAAAGCTGCCAGCTCATCCACCCCAGTCACAGAGGTGAGTATGATGAAATATTGTGCCTGTTTTATATGCCATTTGACAGTTCTCACAGTCCTTTTCTGCAAGCTGACCAAATCATACTCGTTTTGGAACTAGGATCCCATCCAGGAACAGTTGTTCCAGAGGGAAGAAGAGGCCATGTCTGCAGATATTATGTTGAGGTACTTCGACCCCACTAAGTAAACAGTGTTATTGGTGGTTGCTATCTCAACAGGGGTGCTATCTCAGTGAGAGGTGTGTGGGGAGTGGGCACTATGGCGTATGTAAGCCACTCACCCCAAGTAAACACAATACTCTCTGAGTAAGAAGACATTGAGATTAAATGGGGCTGCTGACACTTTCATTTGTATGTCTACGTCCACCACTTTGCTGCCCATAGTGGCCACAAGCCCCTTATTTCTTTGCTCAAGGGCTATGTATTCAAATCTCCCCAAGGAGTAAGAAGTAGGTGTTGCAGTTTCAGGCATATTTGTTTGAGGTGATATACAAGGTTTTACACAGGCCAGGGACCAAGAACCCCACAGATTATTTGTACCAGCAACCTTGTGCTACCACAGCTGAAGAAAAAGGTCTAGCTGGAGAAAAGGAAGAACATGTGAGGTTGATGGTGGAGCCGTCTAGGCCCCTGCCTATGACTCACGCTGACATTGAAAGTATGGGCGAATTTTGCGAATCAGCGGTTCGTGAATTCGTGCAAAATCGTAAAATAATCCGCAAATCCGCGGATTTCCCCGCAAAATAGCGGATTGTTGTGCGATTTTGCACCATATTTTACTGGAGTACTTTCTTCTGGCTAATCAGTAAGTGCTACCTCGTCGGGTAAATGTATAGTGCTTTTCCTGCACTACAGCTGCGTAGGGCCAGAAGAGTTGCCTCCAGTGACCATGTGTTTGTAACTTTGCCATCGCGCTGAAGGGCGCCGGGGTTCCTCGAGTGAGCTGTCCATCATAGTGGCTAAAGGGCGGGAAGACGGTGCACACCGCTAGTGTGTGGGGGAGGCAAATGGGAGGGGGCTTCTATGCGAGTTCACATGATTCTTGTGTGTATAAAAGGACAGGCACCGATCAGAGCAGCAGATGAGGAGAAAGAAGCTCATGGTCACAGGGTTACAGGAACTTCCCAGCCTAGACAAAACGCAAATTTTTTGGGGGCTCATTAACTTTGCCATCGCGCCGAAGGGCGCCGCGGTGTCAGAACCGTTCATGGTGCACAAGCGGTAATGGGAACTTGGTTACCAGTACACTGTGGCAAGAAAGATAATAAACGATCTGGGGGCAGCACTTGGACTGAACTCTTACGTTCCCGGAAACATAAGATGGCTGCCGATTTCGGAAATGAGGTCGCCGTTCTAGTTGTTTTTCCCCTCTCAGGAAGGCTCAGGTGTTTTGGGTTATTAGAGGCGCGCGCGAAGGAAACGCTGCGGACTTCACCGAAGATTCCGAGCAGTGCGCACCATAGTTTAGAGCTCAATTGTGAAAAGTTTAAAAATAAATTGAATTAGAGCGTCGGGTCCGCCCGGTTTACTCGTCCGCACCTTCGTCGGAAATAGGTCGTATTTCTAGGAAGTAAACTCGCAGTTCACAGAAGAAGAGTAGTGGAGGCTACAGAGAAATTTCCAGTCATACCAGTCCTGAGGAGAGAGAAAGAGAGAGAGGAGAATCACAGAAGGGAAACCTGACTCAGAGCTAAGTGATGTTACAGTTCTAAGAGTTATACATGCTTATAAAAGGAAAGTCAAATACTTACCGCACGAAATAAATTCCAAGTTCAATTGTCACCTAAGAAGAGGAAAGAAAAGATAATTATTGTAATGCAGAGAGAAGACACTAAAAGAAGACAGTAGCATTTTAGAGACACAAAAGTAAAGGATATTTACAAGATAGTGATTTCAGTGAAGAAGTGAGTAGTATATATAAGGTAACAGAAGGAGTAAGTTAGAGTAAGAAACTAGAGTAGTAACTGACATTATAATCAATGTGTTGTTTCATAGGTCCAGAATACAACTGAGTCATGCTTAAAAGATTGAGAAGAACTATAGTTTTTTCTGTAATAGAAGAGAAGCTAGTTCTGGAACATAAAAGGGTAGTTGAAGTAGAATATAGATTGGGATAGAGACAGAGTAGGGAGGATTGATTTAAAAGGTAATGTGTTTTCTGTTATAGGTTCTCAAAATAAAGAAAGAGAAGTCTGAAGGTGAAGGCAGAAGTTTCTAGAAAGGAATGAGAGAACACAACCAGGACCAGTCTCTTCTTGTTTATTTTTTTATCCAATTTTCCCCTTCCCCCTGCAGGGTATTCTAGGTTCCCGGTGTGATCATAGTATTCGGGTTCCTGGCTTGTCTTTCAGAGGGAGGTGGAAATTGAGCATCTCTGTTCCTGAGCAAGTTCTGAGGTGAGCCCTGACACGGGGTCCCTCGAGTGAGCTGTCCATCATAGTGGCTAAAGGGCGGGAAGACGATGCACACCGCTAGTGTGTGTGGGGGGGAACGGGGGGCTTCTATACGAGTTTACATGCCTCTTCTGTGTATAAAACGACAGGCACCGATCAGAGCAGCAGATGAGGAGAAAGAAGCTTGTGGTCACAGGAACTGCACAGGGATAGAGCTCGTGAAAGTCAAGGATGCAAAGGCCTCCATCAAGCATCATAGCTAATTTTCGACTGTAGATATGAGGAGAACACACATCTGCCCAGCCTCGACAAAACGCAAATTTTTTTTGGGCTGATTAAGGAGTTACTGAATTTGACCTTCAACTCAGGCACCTGCTTTATCTATATCTGTAAGTGCTTCCTGCAGGAGCGTCATTGTTACTTGTAACTATTCTCTGACCCTGCTTCGAGGGTCAGAGAAGGGTCAGAGAATAGTTGCAAGTAGGCAAGGAGGCGCCGCTCAGGAAGCCCTTACAGGGTTACAGCAGGTGCCAAAGTTGAAGTTAATTGCCTTGTAACCATTTTGTAAATGGTTACAAAGAAATTAGCTTCAACTTGGGTACCTGCTGTAACCCTGTAAGTGCTTCCGGAGCAAAATTTGTCCCGCTCGCAGATTCGCGGATTTTGCAGCGATTTCGCACGATTTGCGGATCACGAAATCGCTGAAAATCTGCAAATTCCGCGAGCGGAACAAATTTTCCACTCATACATAGTTTCCACTGCCCAAGGTGAGTGTAGCCAGGTGGCACTAGGCATGGTGCTAACTGGTATATCGGCCTCACTGAAACTGAACATGGCCCTGAGGACCGTAGTAGCACAGCAGATGTTGCTGCACCTGTACAATGTTTCCTGAAAGCTAGTAGCCTCTGGAAAAGAATGCCTGCTGAGAGGTCATCAGCTAATGATCCTGTCAGATCTGGTCCCAAAGATAATTCAGTAGACCTATAGTGGCCATCAAGGGATAGTAAAGACTTGTCTATGCAAAAACGAATGCTTTCCACTGCTCAACAAGGGGGTGGAACTAGTGATCTGTGGCTTTCCAATATGCCAATCTACCAGGGTACCCACCCTTCAGCCCCAGGATTACAAAGCAGGTTACTCAAAAAGCCTGGGTTAGGGCCAGTGCAGACTCTGGTACATGTTGGTGATCATAGATGATGATTAGAAATATCGAAGGGTTAAAGTGGTCACCAACATGACAGTCAATGAAATGAATTCCAAAGTGGAAAAATTATGACAACACTTGGGTTAATGGAGAAGCTCAGAGTCAACAATGGCCCCCCTTTCCAAAGCTAGGAGACAGGTGGCTGTTAGACCTGTCAAGCATTAGGGTGGACTTCCCCCATTCTTTTTGTCCTACTCCTCCACTTTTTCTAATCTCATTTGTGTTGGCCAACGGACTCTGTCCACTTTACCACTGCTGACCAGTGCTAAAGTGTGTTTGCTTTCTCCTTTATGCATTGAAATATTGGCTTACACACCAATTGTTACATTTAATTTACTTGTAAGTCCATACTACAGTGGTACTACCTGTATCCAGGGCCAGTAAATTAAATTCTACCTGTGGGCCCCGCAGCACTGATTGTGCCACCCACTTAAGTAGCCCTTTAAACATTTCTTAGTCCTGCCATTGCAACCTGTGTGTGCAGTTTAAACTAGCAGTTTGCCCTGGAAAAATAAACTGTTCACCAGGTCCAAACCTTCATTTTAAATACATATAAATCACTCTTAGCTTAGGCCTCAAACAGCCCATAAGACAGGCTTCAGGTTATTGGAAAAGCTGGATATATACTTTTCACTTTTACATATTCTGGTAGTGAAAAGCTCTTAAATTCAATTTTTTACTCCTGCAAGGCCTGCCTCTCTCATAGGATAACATTGGGTTAACGTATTACTTTTAATAAGAGATAACTTCCAATTGTGAGTAGCTGTGAATGGCAAGTTTGGTGTCTAATGAATTGCAAATAAAAATCCTTTTTATTGGCAAAGTCGGATTTATAGTCACAATTCAGAAAAAGCTACTTTTAGAAAGTTGGCATTTTCTTGTTCTAGCCATTTGGTACCTTCAGCATGCATCTTGGGTCACATAACGAGGTGTAGTTGGCAGTTTGTCTTTATGTATTGATCCCAGTCTGTGTCAGAAAATAGAATATTAACTGGCAGGATGGAAATCTCTAAAATGGAGAGGGCGAGGAGCTGTCACCTACCACACTTGCACATTACAAAGGCTCTGTCCAGCTCACTCACAAGGGGTTTGACACTAGTTTTTCGTGACCCCAGACAAGCTGGAGCCAAGGCTTGAAGGCAAAACATGTCAAACACCTCTGGTGGTGGAATGTCAAACCCCTTTGGGGGTGGAAATCTCCAGATCCTTCTCCTGCTTCAAAGTGGGCACCAGGTATAAATAATGGCCACTCAGACCCAGCTCTTCAACACAGCGCTAGACCTGTGGAAGTCTCAGAAAGACTGGGGTCCTGCGCTCCAAGAAGGACTGCTACTCTGTTGCCCTGCTGCCTAAGTATAAAGGATTGGACAAGCAGCTTTGACCCAGGACCAGCAGAGTGCCTCGAAGGACTAGTTGGCTTGCCTCCTGATCAGAACTCTGGCAAAGAAATGGTCCCAAGCTCTTTGAACCCAGCACCTGGACTCAACTTGCTGTGAGTTTTGCCTTCCAAGTGTTGCTACCTCAGACTTGGACCTTGGAAGTGAGTCTCAAAGTGCTCTGCCAGCCCAGATGTGGTCCCATGAGCAGAACCAACGCAGTGTGATACATCTACTTGCAGCAACTTTTAAATCACTGCTCGGCGATGCATCCCAGACGAAGCACCTTAGGTGCATCAATGCCCACAGGCTCCAAGGGAAGGCCGCTGCGGAATGCATCACGAACCCTTCGTCAACGACATCCTCCATGATGATGCAGGACTCTGCATCACAGTCCATCAGCTTCTTTCGAACCACCAGTGCATGTTGCATCTTCAATACATTACTTCAAATAGAAAGCCCCACATAGAGAGCTTCCTCAACACGATACACGACTCCACATCACAGCATCCTAGCTTCCTCAGAACTGTTGTTGTGCAGTGCATACTTGATGTGGGATCTCGCAATGCTCTGCAAACCTGGACTTTGTTCAACTGTCCTAATTGGGTCACTGTATCTAGCCATTGATACTTGTGACTTTGTCACATTCTGGAGTGACCAGATAACCACTTTGTTCTTCTGGGCACTATTTATACCTAAATCTTTTAAAATGAATATCTCTGGCTTTACTGTTTGATTTTTGTTGTCAAGCATGATCATAAAACATATGAGCCACAAAATAAAATGACAAGTGTTAAGAACAAACCATCCCTGAACCATATGAAATGCACAATGGAAATATAGGACCCCATCACAAACTTTTCTGCATGCGTTGACATAATCCTGTGTTTTTGAGGCCTAGGTAGGATTAGGACTCGTCCATGCTTATTGATTTTCTTATCAAGAGGCTAGCCTTTTATTAATATATGGTAATCCAGACTCTACAACCTACTCAGGGGGGGTCATCCAGTCAATTTCAGAACATTCCAGTATCAGCCCTGTCCCTAAAAGCATTAACCCTCTGGTCTATGGCTCGATAAAACAAATTTCCACCAAGCATTCCAACTAAGAGACATTTCCTGTCACCACAGCAGGCAGATCTCCCCAGGTAAAACACTAGGGGGCAGATTTATGTTAACTGGCGCATCCCCAGGGATGCGCCAGTTAACATGCGCCACAGTGCGCCACAGCTCCGCCAGCCATGGTGCGCTGCATTTATAATGCAGCGCACCATGGTGCAAAAACGGCACAGATGCGTGACGCATCTGTGCCGGAAATGTGTCGCATTGCTGGAGTTGCGTCGCAAGCGCGACGCAGCTCCAGCAAGGCTCGGGGTTGCCCCATTTTAACAATGCTGCGTCAAGACCTGCGCCTGCTTCAAGCAGGCGCAGGCTTTTGACGCAGCATTGGCTTAAAAGTGACTGAGTGAAATCTCATAGATTTCACTCAGCCACTTTTGCGAGGCGCACCTGCCCCGGAACGCCCACCCTGCGCCGGAACGCCCACAAGCTGCGCAGGGCTTTACAACGTGACGCATCTGCCTAGATGCTTCACGTTGTAAATCGTTCGTAGGGATGCGCCACGTTTACGCCGCCTTGCGTGACGCAACAGCGGCGTAAAAGTGGCGCAAGGGCCTCATAAATCTGCCCCCAATTTGTATTGAGGGCCACACTGAAGTCATGTCCCACCCGGCATAGACACCACACCAAAAAAGATAAGAGTTGGGCTTACCTCGATATCTACACCCAGGACCCTGGAGATGGCCTTACCCACATCCAACCAAAATTCGTGTATCTTGGGACAGGACATGAATATATGGACATCATCCGCGTTCTGAATGCCGCACCTCCAACAATTAGCTGCTCCTCCATCCTTAAAGTTAGAGACCTTAAAAGGGGTCCAGTATATCCTATGGAGTGTGAAGAAATTATTTCTTCTGAGTGCAGCAGATTTGATCACAGAATAAAGCATGTCAATAGATACTTGCCATAACTCCTTCCGTTCTTCGCCAGGCAAGTAATTCTCCCATAGCCAGGACAGCTTATCCATTCTACTTTCTGCTGCAGCCAGAAGATAGTTATACCATAGGGCAACTTCTTTCTTCCTCGGGGATCGATTTTGCAAGTCCTCCTCCATGTCATTATCCACACAACACGAGCAGCTTTGAGATTTACACCATGATGTAAGCTGATAGTGTTTAAATCTGGACAGAGTTCCAGCTGTGGTTTGATTCCAGAACTCCCAGGGAAGACATTTGCTATCCACTACCTAATCTCCCCATACTCGGACTCCTGCCGCTTTTAGTGGGTGAGCTAGGGCGTCTAAAAGGCACTCCGGTGTTCCAGGAGAGTCCCACACCGGTGCCCATTTGCTGTAATAAGGAAGCCCCAAACAGACTCGACAGTCCAACCAAAGCTTGGCCGCCATACCCAGCGTTTTCAGACAAACCTTTTTGTAAAATTTAGGAGAGCCAAATTTGTACATGAAACCATAGTCCCCTACCCCCTCCAGCATGGCTTTAAACATATTACCAATTAGAGAATTATCCGGGGTGTGTAATAGCTTCAGGGCATTTTTTAGTTGGTAGGCCCAGCAGTAGAGCTGAAGTTCAGGTAAACCCATACCACCTTGTATTAATTTGCACCCGAGTTTTTTCCAGGACAGTCTACTCCCTCTTCCTGCCCAAATAAAATAGGAAATCCTACCCTGAATTTTAAGGATCTCAGATTTTGGAAATTCCAGAGGTATGTTGTTGAAAAGATAAGTATACTTTGGGAGGACACATATTTTAATCAGGTTGACTCGGCCGTATTGCGATAGTTGAAAGTGCTGCTATCTTTTTAAAAGAATCTCCAATTGCCTTTGAAACTCTATCTAAATTCACCTTTCGCATTTTCCTAGGACATTGAGCTATTGTGATTCCGAGGTATCGAAGTTCTGTCGCGTAGTTCTCCCCCTGATTAGCAATGTTTCAGGCCATAACCTCCATCTTATCTTTGTGTATCTCATAACCTGAGAACTTTCCGAAGGTTTCAGTTTTGAGTATAAGCTTGTGCAAAGTAGTGTCTCACTGGATGAGAACACAACTAGACCGTATTCATATATAGCTATTTTTCTAATGAACCCACCCACTTTAAATGGAGCAATTTTCTTATTTAACCTTAAACTCTGAGCGAAAGGGTCCAAATAAATGTAAAAAAGAATGGAGGACAGCAGACATCTCTGCCTTGTTCCACGTTCTATATTAACACGCGGGAAAAGGCTGCCATTTACTATGATCCGGGCCTGTGGTATACTATGCGGGGCATATTATCAAGGGGGTTTATCTCCGCTTTTTTGGCTTTAAAAGCCAAGAAAGCGGAGATAAAATTATCTCCCTATTACCTAGCTGTCGCTAACACTAGTTAGCGACAGCTAGTAGGAGATAGCGACCATCTTGGGCCCCACTTTGCATGTCAGTGATATTTATCACTAATGACATGCAAAGTGGGCGTGCCAAGATGTTAGCGACTGAAAACAGTCGCTAATATCACTATCTCCTATTACCAACTTTTGGAAAAAGCTAACACCTGCCCTGAGCAGTTCTTAGCCATGTTATCCAATGGGAGGTGGATAACATGGCTAAGAGCATTAGCTCGGTAATGCATGAATATCGCGGACTTTTCAGCGATATTCATGCATTGCGGCGATTTTCATCGCATTTGCAATAAACCTTGGTAATACCAAGGTTTATTTGCAGTAAAAATCGCCGCAGCTCAGCGGTAAATTTTTGTCTCTGACCAAGCAATAGCGATAATTATCGCTATTGCTTGGTAATATGCCCCTACATTTTTTATGACCTCTCTAAAACCCAAGCTAAAGCCCATAACATTCAAAGTCCTGTCTAGGAAATGCCAGTTGACACGGTCAAAAGCTTTGGCTGCGTCAACCGTAATAATTGACAGAGGGAGACCCATTGATGATGCCATGTCCACTGTACCGACTAAAGTATAAACCAAGTCTGACATTTGCCTACCCGGAAGAAAACCTTTTTGGTCTTCATGAATTATTTGCCCTATAATTTTACAAAGCCGTTTATTCAGAATCCCTGCAAAAACCTTATAATCGGCATTTAATAAGGAAATTGGGCGGTATGATTGACACTGAAAAGGGTCCTTATCGGGCTTCAGAATTAGGGTGATAACTGCTTCCGTCCATGAGTCAGGTAGTGGGCAAGAACCCTTTAGCATTTTGTTAAATAGCTTGATCCAGACCGGAATGATTTCATCCTTCAACATGAGGTAAACCTCGATTGGAATTGCATCTGGGCCCGCAGCTTTCCCCTTTAACACTTCCAGTATCTCACTCCCTGATATTTCTTAAGAGAGAAATTCTTGGCTAGTTTCTGTTAACCGCGGTAGTTGTTTCTCTTTAAGCTTGTCCACCCCCTAGAGATCTTCATGATATAAATCATAAAGAACCCTGTAAAGGCCTGTTCTATTTCGTCTTTGTCCTCTGTCAGTTGTGTGCCCAACTTGATCTTACTGATATATAGATAGGCTCTATCAGTCATAGACTTCATGGCAAGAAGCTTACCACAGTTCTCCCCTTGATCAAACTCCCTCATCTTACTTATCTCCCACTTTTGATGTAAAGTTTCTTCAGTTTTAGGTTTACATTTTAGTTGACACTCCTCCACTCTCTTTACCCACCAACTGAAATCTTAGCACACAACAAAATGATACTGGGTTATCCCATCCCATCCATGCTAAGCTTTGCACTTTTGGGCTTAAAAGATGACTTCTTATGCCACCAAACCTCGAGCAATTGCTCCATCTTGTTTCTGTGTATGGGAGCAGCAAAGATGGCACTAGCTGCTAACTTGTAGCAGGCCACAGTGCCATCATTATCACAATGGCATGCTAGACTCTGGCAAGCATTAACAATGGAGTGAATGATGGATATTTTCCAAGACAAAATTAGAAATGTTGTGTGTCACTGTGGAGCTTTGGTAAGCTTCCTCTCAAAGGGTCTCCCCCTCACCACAAGCCCTACTCACACAAGAGCACTCCATCTCTTTCACATCTGATCCCCTTGGGATCAGGTCCCCTCCACCTCTCCTGGTAAGAGTTTCACAGCGCCATTCCCAGCTTCTGACTTAGAGTTACAACACACATTCCCACATAGGGTCTAAGTGTTTTAGGTTTATGTTGTAATCAAACAGAAGTCAGGACCTCTGGCATAGATGATGTAGATTCCTTTATTTAAGGTATTACAAGATGTTAAGAGGAAAACCCCACCAGGAGCAGCTGCCCTGCTGCTCAGCCCTTACCCAACTGACACTCACAGACATCCAACATTCCATCCGTCCAACATTCCACACAGCACACATTCTAGCTGAGCAGCTGGTACACTTAAGTTACAACAGTTGACTTTTTCCTTTTGTTTTCCCAGGTCTTGTTTGTGTCTTTTGTGGAGGAGGGCATGTTGGCACTGCTACAGCATCTAATTGTGCACATTTGGTTCTGAGATTTTTCTATAAGCTTATGATCTGGTGAACTTTTGTTTATATGCAACTGTGTGCCTCAATAGTCTTGAATTTTTTTTGTGATGACTTCTGCCACATGCACTATCTAAGTCTGATGCTGTGCCCAATAAAAAATGTAATAAAGACAGTTTGACAAAGGGAACCAGTCACAGTAGATGGCTCTCGTGATTGTCAATACAAGGACTTTGTGGAATGTGTTTTACAATACCTGCTCTGCAGACACCAGCTGACACCTGACAGTTGTCATGCTGGCCCCTGTGGCTCCCAGAGCATCCACCTGTTGCCCATTAATAGTGAACTATTACCTATACTTTAAAGTATTTGTAATCATGTGGGCTTTTGGCACCTTTCCTTATCCCCCAGGGAAACTAGGTTCCCCTCTCTCTGTTTCCTAAAACTAACTGGGACTATACCCTCCCTGACACCTATTGTTTCCAGCCCTGGTGTCTGGCCATCGAAGGGGGGATATGCCCTCTTGGCAAATTTGGAGTCACCCTTGTTGTGTCCATACTTGTAGCATTTTGAACATTGGAGAGCAAACCTCACTGCCTTATGGTCTTTTTAGGATTCCTAAAATCCTTTACTACTCCTAAATGCCCTTTGTGAATACTGAAAGACGTAAAGTTAGGATTTTGTCTCAGATTACTTTTGTGAATCGAGCCCCCTGTGCACTTTTAGTGCAAGCTCATAAGCTGCAAACCACTTATCAATGTCACCTCCCACCATGTTATCGGGCACCAAATCCTTGTGTATACAAAACCTTTTTTCTAAATCAAGTACTGCATTTGTGCTGCCAACATCACTGCTGGAATCCGATTGTCTGGCCTTGATGTCCAGCTCCTTTAGACTGAGCTCATGAGGCAAGAGTGATTTTTAATATTGAAAACCACAAATATCTAAAATTAAATATTGAGAACAAAAATATCAGCTCTATATATATAACTATCAAAATCACTTATATCAGGCACACAAATATAGTTACCAAAAATATACATTTTTACATATATCAATAACAAAAAAATCGGAAACACAAATATTGTTACCTATAAATAAGCATATATCATGTCAAAAAGTTCGATTACCACAATATCGACTACATAATTATCATCAAAATAACAAATAAATAAAAAAACACCAAAAACCCTATCACTTAAATTAATCCTTAAACTTATGAAAAACATCTATAATTAAATAAAAATATATTACACACCCAAAATTTAAACATTAACACCATAAAAATAGTACACTTATAAAATATACAATAAATACACTCAAAACAAATATTATTAAATATAGACATTTAGAATACATTTAAAATATAATATATGATATTATTCTAATAAATTCATATTTAAATAAATACAATTATATATATATATATATATATATATATATATATATATATATATATATATATATATATATATATATATTACCTACTGGCGATAGCCAGTAGGTATATATAGTTAGGATTTTTTCCCTATGGGATTTCTGAAAATTCTATGTCTAATAACTTTGGCGTTTGTGGACGGAATTGGCTGAAATTTTCAGGAAAATGGCACATTTTGTTTCTGAGCAGCTCCTGGAAATTTGGGGGGGGTTCGTCAAGGGGGGGCCGAGAAAAAAGGGGGGTCCCAAAACGCGTTTTTCCCATGTTAATTTCCATAGGGCGGTTGGACTCACTTTTAGCCCGAACGGCTGAATGGATTTCCACGAAACTTGGCAAAATTGTAGGGACTGTTAGCCCGATGTGCCTTTGCTAGGTCTCAATATATGTGCTTCAGTGAATTTTGAGAAATTAACGTTTAAAACAAGATATATATCTGTAACAGCGCTCCGGGCTGCGCTCCGGTCCGCTTACTTTTCGCGTATCGTAACTTTGCGAAGCGAAGCTGATTGGCTCTCCGGTGTCTGTCAACATTCTAAACAGTCCGGCGCGGCCGCCATCTTGTCTCTTGGTAGGATCGAGAGACAAGAGGAGGCCAAAACAAAGGGGGAAATGAAGGAAAGGGGGCAAGGTAGACCCCTTCTGATCCCCTAGGATTGATGAGGGGATATTATAGAGTCACGCTGGGCCCCAAAAAAAAAAAAAAAAAAATTCCGATTTTTTCGCCGTAGAGACGCGTCTTGGTACGCGAACCGGGCAGCTAACCGGGAAGCTAACTGGCAGTGTAACGGGAGTCTGACGAGTAGCTGATTGGCTGTCAACATTGTAAACAGTCCGGAGCGGCCGCCATCTTGTCTCTCGGTAGGATCGAGAGACAAGAGGAGGTCAAAACAAAGGGGGAAATGAAGGAAAGGGGCAAGGTAGACCCCTTCTGACCCCCTAGGATTGATGAGGGGATATTATAGAGCCACGCTGGGCCCAAAAAAAAAAATTAAAAAAAAAAAATCCGTTTTTTTCGCCGTAGAGACGCGTCTTGGTACGCGAACCAGGCAGCTAACCGGGCAGCTAACCGGCAGTGTAACGGGAGTCTGAGGAGAAGCTGATTGGCTGTTATCATTGTAAACAGTCTGGAGCGGCCACCATCTTGTCTCTCTGTGGGATCGAGAGACAAGAGGTGGAAAAAAAAAAAGGTGTAAATGAATGAAAGGGGTAAGGCAAACCCCTCCTGAACCCCTAGGATTGATGAGGGGGCTATTAAAGTTCCCTGGGGGGTGAAAAAAAAAATTGCGATTTTTCGCGGTAAAGGTGCTTCCTGGTACGTTAACCGGGCAGCTAACCGGCAGCGTAACGGGAGTCCGACATATTGTGTTTTTTTAACGTTTATGATATGTGCACGTGTGGATTTTGTCTAATTAAGGTTAAAAAAATATATATATATCTTTAAGCGTGTTCTGGCGCGCTTACGTTTTGGGTTTGGTTTGCGCTGCAGAGACGATACGTCACGGTTATGCGATGCATCATGAGGCGTCTCACGGGCTACGTGATACGTCACTTAATAAAGAATATATTTTACAGCTATAGATATTAGCTTTTAAAAAACCAATGAAATTCACAGAAAAAACCATAGGTTATAGACCATATATAGTTAGGAATTTGCATTTACAAAACCTTGAAAATTCACTGAAAAAACCATAGGTTATAGACCATATATAGTTAGGGATTAGCATTTAAAAAACCTTATTTTACTCGCACAAAACCATTGAAATTCCATATATAGTTAGATGCACTAACTATATATCGCGGACCCGCAATCCACTGCTAATGATGTCACATATTACATCATTCATGACATGGTCAGTGACATCACTGATGACATCACTGATGACATCTCAAATGACATCACTGATGACATCACTGATGACATCTCAAATGACATCACTGATGACATCACTGACATCTCATTTGACATTACTGATTACATCACTGATGATATCATTTATGTGATAATACATCTTCAGACTCTAATATAACCTTAGATACACTCAGTGTAAACAGGCACTCACAGACTGTCACACATCCATGGAGTTACCCACACACCTAGTCAGTCATGCAAAGAATCAATCCCACCTCCATTTCCTCAACTATACAGTTATACACACCTTACTTATTCAAACATATACTAACACATATTTACTCTCTTATACAATCCTTGATACAAGTTCACAATGATTCATACAGCCACTCTCACATTCACTGGCTCTTATGTTCAGTTATTTATATATGTCAACTCTCACATGGAGTGTGTTTTACATATGTACTTACTTTAACATGTAGAACTGAGATATCCATTCACTCACCAATATACTCATGCACACAGTCAACTGTCCATACAGCTGTTTCTACATGCACTTTTGAACCCATACACCTAGGGAATCAACTGCTCACACATCTATGCACAGAGTTATACACCTCCCAGCCACCCACACACATACTCAGCCTCCCATACAAATACTTGGGCAACCATTCAATAACCCATATAGTTAATGATATAGCTACTGATTTAAACATGCAGCAGTTTACAGTAGAACATAAATAATGATTGCCAAATTAAGACACTTTAATCACTAACCCATGCACTCAGTGAGACACATTTAATCATTCTCTCATACAGTCAGTCATGCACCTACTAAATCCTTCATCCAGACACTTATACATCCACTCATTCTTCAATATGTAAGACATATTTTAACTTTACAGAAACATACAGTCACTGGGTGTTGTCATCAGTGATGTCATCAGTGATGTCATTTGAGATGTCATCAGTGATGTCATCAGTGATGTCACTGACCATGTCATGAATGATGTAATATGTGACATCATTAGCAGTGGATTGCGGGTCCGCGATATATAGTTAGTGCATCTAACTATATATGGAATTTCAATGGTTTTGTGCGAGTAAAATAAGGTTTTTTAAATGCTAATCCCTAACTATATATGGTCTATAACCTATGGTTTTTTCAGTGAATATATATATATATAATACTACTGAAAGAAAACATTAATTATCTTTTTCAAACAAACATTTAACTGATAAAAAAATTCAAATTGTGCTAAACCAAACAATAAAATAACACTATAAACAACTGTATCCAATCAAACAACTAAACCAATTTAAAAAAGTAAATAAAAAATGCACCTTTATTAAAGCAAGTCCGGGTTTTGTTATTTTGCAGAGACTGGTGGGAGAGCTTTGGGAGCAGCGGCAGTAGCAGCAGGATCGGGCCGCTTAAACCGCGACTAAGATCAAAGACTAGAAGCCGCCCTGAAGCCGCCGCGCCCCGCCTTGCCATGCTTTGCTTTGCTGGCGTGTTGGTGCCGCGAGGGTCTCCGACCCCGACCCCGACCCCGAGCCTCGTCCCTCGGCCCCCGGCTGTGGAGGCTGTGGAGGAGGCCCCCTTTGCTCGGTTCACAACGCTAGGAGCAGGGCGAAGGGGAGACTTTGGGAAACTCTGGTCACAGCGCCAGTGCTCTGTGTTGCATGACCTGAACCCTGCGCCCTAAGAACCCCTGTGTCCCCTGTGCTCCGGCGCCCTGATCCCCCATGCCCGGAACAGTGCAGAGGGAATCGGAGGTTGTGGAGGCTGCGGAGGCTGTGGAGTTGGCAAAAAAATATATTTATAAATAAAATAACGCAGGTGTGAGCACTCAGTTTCTGCGCCCCGCGCTCTGTGCGCTCAGTGCTGGGTGCAGAACAGGAGGCAAGTGGAGAGGAGTGAGCTAAGCGGAGCGAGAGGCAGTGAGCAAACAGTGAGAAAACAGTGAGTAAGAGCGCTGCAGAGAACACTGCAAATGCTGCAATCACAGTGAACCGTGCACAACACCAAACAAAGGACGGCGCCCCCTGCCTCTCCAGAGGTGAGGTGAGGAGGGGAGTTTGGGCAATCGCTAGGGGTTTTGGGCCAGGGGTTTAGCGTGACAGAACACATAGGAAAAAGCAGTGGGAGTAGCTAAAGAACCTGCGTAATCATACACAGAAGGCTGCCAGCATCAAAGCTATACTGCCTGGC
Source organism: Lissotriton vulgaris (assembly GCF_964263255.1). Classification (NCBI taxonomy): domain Eukaryota; kingdom Metazoa; phylum Chordata; class Amphibia; order Caudata; family Salamandridae; genus Lissotriton; species Lissotriton vulgaris. The sequence goes on along the minus strand of NC_141691.1, from coordinate 1,565,542,783 downwards.
GCAGTAGATCCGCGGATAGCGATTCAACAATTACAGCGTTGCACTAACACTAATTCCCACCACCCATTGTAACTGAATAAGGGTCACCAGCGGCGCGGAAGATCCGCAAAAATTGGTCCAGCAATCACAGTTTACCCCAATATCAAATTCAATCACCTAGCGCAGCCAAACAAAGGAAATCAGTAGCACCCTAAAGGGGAAACAAGTCAATAACACAATTGAGCAATAAAGAAATATGAGATCTAGGACAGTTCGGCAGGCGAACATAGGCAAAAACAAAAACAATAAAAGTAAGACAAAAAATGCCACAGTGCAAGGGCCAGAAACAAGCACAAAAAGCGAGGCCCACAGACACAGAGAGAGGCTAGTCTCGGCACCAATGCCAGAAACAATACCCCTTAGTCCGGGTAAAAAAAACGGTATCCAGAAATTCTTCTTTCTAAAGGACCTAATGGTCGCCATCTACGCACCAACTACAGAGACAGCATTTCTGCCAAGTCCCATAGCACCAGCAAAAAGGGCAAGCAAAGGTCACAATAATTGCGGAACAGTCGAGCAGCAGCCTAAGCGCGTACTTACTTACACCCAGAAAAATAAGACTCCCTTCCAAAGAGCAACAGCCAAGCACTCCCGATACACAAAAAACTATGCCTGAAACCCTGAAACTAATCAGGGAACCGCAAGCAAGCAGACGGGTTACAGCAATAGCACAGATACACTGCTTTACCACGTCAACGAACCAAACACCAGGGAGAGACCCAAAGGAGTACAGCAAAGAGTACAGGGAGGAAACAAAAAATAACCTAGACGATCAGGAAATACAACCGGACGACCCCTGGGAAAAGTTCATTTTCAATATAAAATGATGTAAACATGTTGCAAATACTAGGAACAAACACCCAAATTCAGGAATCCCTGAACGAAGTAATCGAAGGAAACATCGTATCACATTGTAAAGAGAAGAGACCATCAGGAAGAGCAGGAATGTTAGAATCCAATCCAGCACATCAGATCCAAAGAAAAGATCTACACAAAAGTACACAGGAAGAAGGAAACTTGTCATTGGAATACAAGCAACTAAACTTGTCATCACCAATTACAATTGCATCAGTCAGCCGGATTGACAAACCGATGAAAACACAGGAGGAAGGAAGCTCTGTGACGAATATAAATCAATTAAACTTTTCATCGTCAATAACAATTTCATCTGCAAGCAGAGTGATCATAAGTCCAAGGAGACTAGAAATTCACTTGATGAACTGGACACGGCCCCATGGAGTAACACTCTACTAAGCACACAGGAACAAGCAATCAGGGTTCTGAACTTTCAGTCAGACAAAATGGAAGATCAGATTGACCTTATAAACCTAATAGCTGGTCACATCACAGGCATTAACACCAAGCTGGACTCAATCACTTCCGTGGTAAAGCACACAGGACTCCTGCCAAATAACCGGTTAGAACACCGCCGCTTGTGCGGGTCCGGTTCCGGGGTTGTGGAGGGTTTTCTTTCTTCTCACTTCCTAGCGGGCGCCATCTTGAGAAGGGCTTTGACGCCCTTCCAGCGCCATCTTGGGTGTACCGGAGGGTCGTTTTGTTCCCCACCTGGAGGGACTATTTAAACCAGTCCACCGAGCACAGCGGGATCACGCAGCGGGTCGGCCTCCGCTTTGCCGGAGTCTTGCCAGAGTCCTGCCCGTCTGCGCCCGTCAGCGTACCAGAGGTGGACGGGGCTGGACGGTTGGGTTTTTTCTTTGTATTTTTAGGGCTTCTGTGCTATTTTAGAGTTATGATTTGTTATACTTCGGCAGATTTACTTGCTCTACGCCCCCTTCGTGGGCAATGTCATTCTATCTTCCCTGGCGGTCAGCTTCAAGGAAAGGTTGCTTAACCTGCGGTTGGCGTCTTTCGATGTCGACTGGAACCGCGTCGGATATTATCCCGGCTCCTTTTCAATGTCATCTCCTTAATACCAGATCTCTGAATTGCCATTCTCTTGATATTTGGAATTTATTACAGAATTCCAATATATCCTGTTTGTTTCTTACAGAGACCTGGCTGAGCGATTGCTCCGCTCCCGATTTAGCTAACGCCATCCCACCGGAATATAACATCTTCAGGAGGGATAGAACATCGGGTAGAGGAGGAGGAGTAGCACTTGTTGTAAATAAAAACATTCCCTGTTCAACTTTTCCGGTAGAGAATATTCAGGGATGTGAAGCCCTTGGTTTCACCCTTCATTTTTCTCCCCTCCAGGCCTGTACCGGGATTCTTTTGTATAGAATCCCGGGACCTGCAGGGATGTTCTTTGATGAACTACAAGTAGCTCTCTCAGTCCCCTGTCTTAGATCTGAGCACTGTATTCTTCTTGGGGATCTTAATGTCCACATGGATAATATACTTGACCCCAAAGCAACGAAACTAAATGACATTACAGCCCCATTAGGATTGTCTCCGTTCCTGAAAGAACCGACACACATTAAAGGCCACACACTAGATCAGGTTTTTTCTACAAAATCCATTGCTATAACGTCCATACAACCAGTACTGTGGTCTGACCATTTTTTGATTTCCTTTTCCATGCCTGCCACCGCTCCTACTCGGGTGAGAGAATCAATAGAGACCACGCGTACTTCGCGCCCATTCCATCTACTTTCGGTGGATGTTATCTGAGGCCCTTTCCATCTTTCCATGTCCTCTTTTGGGCAATTTGGAAGAGAATCTTACTCTTTTCCATAAATGGCTGATTACCAGATTTGAGACCTTAATCCCCGAAAAAAAGCCTAAACCAGGAGAACGTAGAGCGTCGGCCCCATGGTTCTCTCCCCAGTTAAAGTTGCAACGCCAGGGTTGTAAAAGGGCCGAGAGAGTTTGGAGACGGGTATATGATCCAACTGAAAAATTGAAATATCGAGCGCTAACCAAAGCCTACCATCAATCGATTTGGACTGAAAAAAAGGCTTACTTCGAGCGTCGAATTGATAAGGCTGAAAATGGTTGTAAAGAAATTTTCAAAGTTGTTCAAGAGTTTACTTCTCCGGCCAGCTGCACTCCATCTCATACTCATTCAGAAGTATGGATAAAACAACTCGCACTTTTCTTTGTTAGTAAAATCACAACCATTCAAGCATCTCTTTCCCACTCCAGCTCACAGTTGGGTTCGAGTTCTTCATCCCTCCCTTCATTTATGGAGGGTCAAGGCCCTTTTCTTTCAGAATTCCCCCATCTGTTTCTGGATATGTCTCTCGAGCTTTTGTCAAGTTTGAAATCAGGCTCTCCACTTGATCCGTGCCAGGCTAAACATCTGGGAAAAGTGGCACCAGCTTTAAATGCTCTGCTAAACCCCCTTTTGAACTCTTCCCTGTCAACTGGTGAGGTTCCGCAGGCATGGAAGCATGCCTTGATCCTGCCATTGATCAAGAAGCCCACCTTGGACCCCCTGATCCACGCCAACTATAGGCCTATTTCCCTTCTCCCTGCTCTGGCGAAAGTGGCTGAGAGATTTGCACATCGGACGATTTCCAATTTCATCGAAGGAAACGACCTGCTGCACGCCACACAATCCGGATTCCGTGCAAATTATAGCATGGAGTCGGCTCTTCTCGAGGTCACGGATGCCATCAGGGAAGTACTCGACTCTGGGGGAAGAGCCATGTTGGTAATGCTGGATCTGTCGGCGGCCTTCGACACGGTTCCTCACGACCGCCTCCTTGCAAGACTCTGGGAGAGCGGCCTTCGGGGAACGGTGTGGAACTGGCTAAAATCATTTCTGGCCGACCGCCGGCAAACGATCTGGGCACCCCCTTTCTCCGCTGATATGGCTCCGCTAGAGGTGGGGGTTCCGCAAGGTTCCATTCTCAGCCCCATGCTGTTTAACATCTTTATGGCCCCTCTGGCGGCAGTCGCGGAGTCCTTTGGCGCCCAGATCGTATCCTACGATGATGACACCCAGCTCCTATTCACTTGTGATAGGGGCGGGTCATTCGACGGCATACAGATCAAGGATTGCCTTGGTGCGGTTTTTGAGTGGTTCAGATGTAATGGCTTAAAGTGCAATTCTGATAATTCTGAACTGCTCTTTTTTGGATGCGCCTGTGAACCAGACTGGAAAGCTTGGTGGCCCCAAGATATGTTTCCCCCAGACAATGTGTCTCTCAAGGCCAAAAACTTGGGAGTGATTGTTGACAGTGAACTGTCCTTTGGGCCACATATTTTGAGCCTTTCAGGTAAATGCTTTGGCATTTTACGGATGCTGAGGAAGTTTCTTCCTTTAGTGTCTTTTCAGACAGGAAAATAATTGTCCAGGCCTTGATTGGATCTCGACTGGACTATGCAAACGTTCTCTTTCTGGGTCTACCAAAATATCTTTTGACCCGTCTGCAAGTAGTCCAGAATTCGGCAGCCCGTGCTATCTATGGGCTCCCGAGAAGAGCAGGTGCCACTGTCTTATTGAACACCTTACACTGGTTACCGATTGCTAAGAGAATTCTTTTCAAAAGCCTGACTTTTGCCTTCAAAGCTCAACAAGGCACTGGCCCTAAGTACATTAGGAAACGTCTCTCCCGCTATGTACCTAGTAGGTCTTTGAGATCATCTTATTTATCCAAGATGACAGTCCCGGCTATCAGGCGGGCAAGGTTGGGAGGTCGATCATTCCGCTATCTGGCCCCAAAGGCTTGGAATGAACTACCACTCTTCCTCAGACAGGCCCCCAGTCTCCTTGCTTTTAGAAAAGATCTGAAAACGTGGCTTTTTACTAAATAATTTTTTCCCTTTCTTATCTGCCTGCATTTTAGTTGTTATGTTGTTGTGTTACTTGCCGATATTCTTCATCAAAGCGCCAGGATGCTCCCTGGAGTAGCCGTGCGCTATAGAAGAAATAAACTAACATAACATAACATAACCGCAACCAGCAGCTCAGTTGTGGTTGTGGAAAAATAATAGATAAATTAGCAAAACTGCCAGAAATACTAAGCGACATCCTAGGTGCAGTGCAATTAACAACAAACCCTGAACAAAAAGGAAGAAATCCAAGGGATGACGAGGGAAAGGACGACTTTAAAGGAAAGTACACATCAAAGGGGATACAAGTTACTAACAAAGGAGAAACAGAGCAAGTGGAAACACGGGAAACTGAAATAAGGGACCAGCAAATCAAAGTCACATAGACCTCCACTCATACCTCAAAAATTATAAAACTTACAAAAAGACAACGGAAATGTGTTAGAAAGGGTAGGGTAAAACATAATATTCAATCAACTACAAAATTAGAGAAAAACTTCCCCATTTTCACAAATGGAAAAACACAAAGGAAAGAAAATAAGGCTTTGAGAGTTAGTATAACAGAAGATCTAACACTAGGCGCAGACCAACCAAAGCAGACAACGGATCATAACAGATGTAACACAAAGCAAAATGCACCAAGAATTGTGGCTGAAACCCCCGAAGAGAATACAAAGCAAACGCTGCACACAACATCTAACTATCGGACGACTGTAGCACCCGCACCAACCTCTGGAAGTTCAAAATAGCAACCAGACCAGATCCAACACACTGAAAAAGGAGAAGGGGTGGAAAAAATATGGCAGGGCCTAACAAGAAATAGATTAAAAGAAGAAGGGGGTTCAGAAAATGGTAAACAAGCCGATAACAGGAGAAACGAGAACAAAACAATACACTCAAAACAAATACCAAATATTGAGAGGAGAGAAGGGGCAGAAATGTAACCGCAAACCAAGCCAAGGTTCACAACCGAAGATAAGAGAGGTAACAGCACCGAAAATGGATGGCAAACAGCTTGGAGGGAAAAGCGTACAAAAAAACGAGAACAACCGGGACGAAGGGAAACATTAAGGCAAACGAGTTAACAGAAAATATAGAACACAGTAGCCAAAATCCAATCAGAATTACAATAAACGGAAAAGGAAGATTATGTAAGTTGCCCTCTAACGACAATGACAGTAAGCCAAAAAGGGTCAGCACTACATATAGAAGCTGGAAAATGGGAGCAAGGGTCAAAAGAAGTAAATACCCCCAAAACCCCGGAGGAAAAGTTCAACAAAGAACTAAGAAGCCAAGAAAGACAGATCATTAAAGAAATGACAAACATTAAAAACATACAGTCAGGGACTAAGGACGGATCGCGAAGCATCAGCTTCACTGAAAATAAACAGAGGGAGAATACTTCCAAGTTGACATTTGTACCGGAATATTGCACAAAAGGAAAGCAAGACACACTAAACAGAGGGAACATTTTGAGGCTGTTCAAAGAAATTCCAGAACTAAATGGAATCCTTTTGCAAGATCTTTTAGCCGTAGAATTCAAGAATTCCCCAGAAAACCCAGATATTGAAGAGACCTTGAAAACCTGGTCCTCAAAGGATCTAGTTGACAGGATATATACTACCAGAACAACTTTTGAACTCTGGGGAATTATACTGTGGCCGCACAAACACCCAAGGTATCCTTACTCCCTCTTGACTAACAAGAGGACTCAAATACCGGAAGATACATATGCAAAAAAATTAAAAAACATGCTTGCATGGAGCATGATCCACCACGCTACCGGGTCTAATAAATTGAAATGAGAGCAACGACTTTGGGAGGCAGTTAAACCATGCCACAGACGGCGGCACGGTTTGGTCCTGGGTGCCAAAAGCACTAAGTAATACCCATGCCTAATGAACAACTAAACTCGCCAATGACTGCTGAAAGGTGGGGGCTGATTGTTCAGACTAGAGAGCAGGGCCGTAACTTGAAGGATGAAGGTAAGAACATGATAAAGATCTGTTCATGGAACGTCCACGGATTTAAAAACCCGGGCATGACCATGACACTCAGTCCTTCCTCGAACAACAAGATATAATTCTCCTTCAAGAAAGGTGGATAATGAATCCCATTGCAATATCTGGTTACATTGAACATCACATCCTAGCAGTGAAACTCGCAAGATTTGGTCATCCGAGGGAGGGTTTATCAACATAGATATAACAAAAACATAGTTGGCAAAGAGAAGAGTTAGATGCCGGGGCAAACTGTCTCCAAGTTACAAAAGTTACCGGAAAGCGAATCCCCAAAAAAATGGACTGGCAACTAATTTTAGTCAACGTATACGTCCACCCTGAAAAAAAAATCTGAAGGAAAAAATGTCAACATTAATAAATCTGATTAAAACATTGCAAACAACGCACACATTCTGCCCTTTAATCATCTCAGGAGATTTTAACAGTAACCTGCTAAAACAAAATAAAGTAAAGGGGAGGACAATTGGGGACATCAAACAATAACGCAAGGGTTAGAAAGATACGGCCTTGTAATCCTAAATGGCAACACCGCAGGGGACAGACCTTCAGCCATAACGTACTCCAACGGAAAAAGACGATCCACAATAGACTTCACCATCACCAGCTCTAATTTAGTTCCAAGAATAGACTCATTTCAAATTCTAACACGCTTAGAAAGTGACCATCACCTGCAAATCATAAAGCCTAAGATAGAGCTAGCCGGGGAACAAAAAATAAACACGCTGGGACAACATGTAGAAAAGTTTAATTTGAGGAAACTAAAATGGCAAGGAAGAAACGTGGCGATCATAATGGATTCCCTCAAAGAACAATTGACTCAAAAAGAGCCGCAGATAGAAGAAAACCGAATAACAACTTGGGAAGGTCTATGCCTCTTCCTTACCCGAAGTTTTCCGGCCACTACCAGAAACACAAAATGAACAGACATCAGAAAGAATCCATGGTTCAACCTCTTCTTACGAGACGAAAAGAGAAAGATGGCAAAAGAGGCACGAATTCAAGCCATGGCAGTTAAAACGGATAAGAAAGAATATAAGAACGAATTAAAGGAGCTACAGAAGAATTACAAGAAAATGTTGAAGGAGGTTAAGACTGAATACAAAGAAAAAACTGGACACAGTTACTATGAACAAGTACCTTGCCAAACAGCAGAGAGTTCTGGGGCATCATCAATAACATGACAAGGGGTACTAAATTACAACAAGAAGCGGGAATTGGTGAAAAACCTGGATGGAGCACATACACAATAAGTACAGCTGCGCACGGAATGATAATCATGCAATGGCAAAACTCCTAAAGGACCTAAAACCGGATGTAGAAGAACATACCGGTCAAGCAGAAAGTAAGAATGACCAATATTTCCTTATCGATAAAAAAACAATTGAAAGGAATAATAAAAAGGCTGAAAACAGAGGGGGGCAGCAGGCCCTAACGGATTGCCCAACGCACTATTCAAACACGTGCCAGACTTTTGGGGTGACTACCTCGCGCCATTATTCAACCTGATTTGCATTGAGAACAACGTCCCCAAAAATCTGGAAAGGGAACATCATCCACCCAATATTTAAACAAGGAGACCATAACAAGCCAGAAAATTACATACTGATATCACTGAGTGATGTTGAGGCCAAACTATACGGTTCATGCCTATTACTGCACCTTCAAGACTGGATGGACGAGACAAACATAATTCCAAAGTTTTAACTGGCTTTAGACACGGGATGGGTAGTTTGACAAACCTGGCTACACTGGCACTCCTAAACGAAAAGGCATGAAAAAGAGAAACTCAGTTATTTGCATGCTTTGTCGACTTGAAAGCCGCATTCGACAAAGTAAACAGAAAGCGCCTCTGGGAAAAATTAAGGGCATGGGGGCTGCCGAACAAATTACTGGAAGCAATAATAGCCCTGCACAGTGAAACCTGGGCTACAGTGAAACAAGGCAATGGACTTAACACCACCTGCTGTATCTGCACAGAGCAAGGGCTAAAACAAGGCTGCGTCCTCGCCCCAAGATTATTTAATTTATTTATGGCAGACATCAGCAACCATATGCAATCATCCAACTGCCATCCGCCTAATCTAGCGCAAGAGCCAATACCCTTCCTACAGTACGCTGATGATATTGTGGTACTGAACCAAAGCCTTATCGGGCTACAAAGAGCGATTAGCAACCTAGGGGCATATTATCAAGGGGGTTTATCTCCGCTTTTTTGGCTTTAAAAGCCAAGAAAGCGGAGATAAAATTATCTCCCTATTACCTAGCTGTCGCTAACACCAGTTAGCGACAGCTAGTAGGAGATAGCGACCATCTTGGGCCCCACTTTGCATGTCAGTGATATTTATCACTAATGGCATGCAAAGTGGGCGTGCCAAGATGTTAGCGACTGGAAATAGTCGCTAACATCGCTTCTCCTATTACCAACTTTTGGAGATATTCGCGCTAAGCGCGAATATCTCCAAAAGCTAACACCTGCCCTGAGCAGTTCTTAGCCATGTTATCCAATGGGAGGTGGATAACATGGCTAAGAGCATTAGCTCGGTAATGCATGAATATCGCGGACTTTTCAGCGATATTCATGCATTGCGGCGATTTTTATCGCATTTGCGGTAAACCTTGGTAATACCAAGGTTTATTTGCGGTAAAAATCGCAGCAGCTCAGCGGTAAATTTTTGTCTCTAACCAAGCAATAGCGATAATTATCGCTATTGCTTGGTAATATGCCCCCTAATTATGTATCTGGATAAAGACAGTTTGGAAATAAACAAAGATAAATCCAAGGTTGTACGACTTACTGACCCAAAAAAAACAGGTTTAAATGGTACTTAAAAGGGACTCAAATAGAAGAACAAGTGGCCTACAAATACCTTGGCCTAAAACTAGGGCGAGGCGCAACATACAAAGAACACAAAATTGACTTAAAGGCAAAAGCACAATCACTATTTTTTGCGTACAGACTCCTGAACAATAAAATGGGCTGCCCGCACTACGCACATCATCTAAAAGTGATGGTGGCACAAATTATACTGACATTGTCATACGCCCTAGTAGTTTGGTGCGGTAAAGAGGCGGTTCTGCTAAACGATCTTCAGACAAGGGTCTATAAAGCTGTCTTCAACTTACTAAAGTCCACCGCACCAGCTCAGGTCCGGTTGGAGTTTGGCCTCCAGAACCAGAAATTACGGAGCATGAGCGGCTTTGTGAAACTATGCCACAAATTCAGCACATCTTATCCAGGATCCTTAAACAACACTTGCTGGAAAGAAATCAAAATCCAGATGGACCAAGACACTCCAAATTCATGGGGAGCATTCTTGCGGAAATCCATAGCAGAAATTGAAATACAAACAATATGGGACAGCCAGTTGGAGCGGGTACCTTTTGGTAAACTGGTAAATAAAACATCAAACAAGAAGTCTTTCCTGGAAGACAAAATAACAACTTCGAAACGCAGACATGGGTGGACCGTGATCAACTCTTATACATCAACAAAGCCTCAAGCATACTTATATTGTAATGATTTTAAGTAATCAACAATAAACTTTTTTGACTTGACTTGACTAAAGCAGATAAGGAACCAAAAAATGACAAAGACTGCAAGAAGAGGAAACTCTTCCAGATTCTCGCTACAAACAATTATAGAAGCAAATATACATCTGAACAGCTACATATCCCAGTAAGTAATACTTATATTTAAATTAAAAAATAAATATTACTAAACTAAAAAATTGTTTATTAACAAGTAAATAATAACACACTCTGTAACTTTTATTTTTTTACACAGACTCCCTGAAAGAAAAGTGAACAACTTCCTAACCAACAGGCTGCTACAAAACCTCAACTTTAACAACGCACCAATATTATAAAATAATGCACTTATTCATAAATAATAGATTTAAAACTCACACAAACAGCTCCCAAAAATAAAATTAACTCACTGAACCTCGACAAACTAGGTAAAAAACAAACAATTCAACTTACTCTAACTTTTTTACTCTTCTCCCCGTTTAAATGACCCGAAAGAAAACGCTGCAAAACACTGCAAAATATCTTAACAAAAATACAAGTAAGTAAATAAAATAAAAAATAACTGCACTTTTAAATATATTAATAACTAAGATGCAAAATGCAACTATAATATATATTTCTATGGTAAACTGCTTACAGGTATAATGACAGACGGCACCAAAGGTATCACTTCACAAAAAGGAAAGCAAATATTAATTCTTATGGGCTACACATATAGCTAAGAAAGTGCATTGACAGAAACTATAATCTGGAAATGTGCTAAATATTATTCAAATGCATTTCATGGAAGGACAAATACAAAATAAAATGTTAGAATTAATGTAAAAGAGCACAACCACTTTCCTTATATTACAGAAATAGAAATGAGAGAAATTTCACAAGACATAAGAGAAGCAAACACTAGTACTCAGGAACCCACAACCAAAATCCTTAAAGAAATACTACCCAAAGCCAATGAACACATAACTACTATCAATCCCCACTTTAGAACGTCTAATTGCACATACTAAAAAAGCCACCACCAGCGACACCCCACCTGGCCCAAGAAGATACCTGGACATAGACATACCAGACACATAAAGAGGAAGCCTTCTTTTTTAATGACAAGAAAAATAATGTAAAGCAAATGCTAATCTTCTCCACTTCAAACAATTAATTAAAATTAACTCAATGCTGGACCTGGATGATGGATGTGACCTTTAAAATGCGTCCCAAACCGTTCACTCAGATATACACCATACATGGTGAATATCAAAATACCAATATCCCTTTCATATGTGCTTTTCTCCCTAATACACAAAGCAGTCGCTATTATGAACTCCTAAACTATATAAAACAACAACACAAATAACTACAACCCCCAGAAAATAGTCATAGATGTTGAACAATCTATGATTCAAACAATACTAAAGATATACCTGCACACAACCATACAAGGCTGTTACTATCACTTTAATCAATGTATATGGCAACACCTCCAAAAATCTACACTAAGGGCCTCATTTACAAAGAACTGGTGCAGGGAGCGTCGCAAATCTTCATGCTGCGCTGCCTTATGCCACTTTGAAAGGGCAGGAATGCACCATAATTATGAGATACAGAACATTCCTGTCCTTTCCGCCTGAGCCAGAGCACAATTTGGCGCTTAGCTCAAACGCGGGCACCATTGCACCATGGTGCTAGAGTTGTCTACGTTTTTGGCAGGATTGCTTTTGTGCAAAGAGGGGAACCTTCCTGCACAAAACAATTCATGGAGACATTTTCCTCGTTCTGTGCGCGCTGCAGAATGCAGGACACATGGACAGAGGTCAAAAGGAGGAGAAATTAAAGCAATTATACTAGTTACACCTGCTCTGGGGAGGCATCAGGTTTTGGCACTGCCCCAGGTTTATGTGATTTTGTAAATCTGATACAGCATCAAAATCCGTGGGTGAGCATGGGAAAACACCCTGCCCGTGGAACGTCTTCTTGATGCAGACTAAGGCAAAGCAGTGCAATGCTGCGTTCCCTTACTCCATATCTATGAGGCCATGCAAAGCAACGTAGGGATGCTTTGCGTTGCTCCATAGATATGATCGAGAGGCCTCCGTCACTGGAGCATCAAAAAAAGGACACTCCAGTGGCAGAGGACTCTTGTAAATAAGCCCTTCTGTACACCAGGCCCTAATTGAGCACTGAATTTGTTGTCTCTGTGTGGATGCAGGATTGGGGAGGCCTATGCTGCTACATGGAAGTATTCTCGCTGATAATCCAGACAACACTGCAAATTCATATTTGTAGGATTTTGTTGCAGTATTGCAAAAGTCGTTTAAGCACTGTTTCTTAAAATGTACAGGAATGCCATTTAAGGGTTTCACAGGTTTGACATGTTTGCCACCTAGTGGCTTTATTGGGTCACCGCATCCATGTGATTTATTACACTTTGGCAATTTAATAAAAGCCCCAGCTCGTCCTGGGTAACAGGAGCAAACATAACTGGATATTAATGTGCTGCAGAAGTAGATTTATGTAAGCAGCATTTCAAATGAGTTATTCAGTATCTCCCTATTACTGCAGCTGTTAGAAATACAGCAAAGGACGTCTGGGGGAAGAATTGTATTTTAGACAGTGTCTTTTAACAACCTGACAAAAAGAAAGCTGAGATGTATGTCTGAAGCTTATACTTAACTACGTATAAGAGATTTATTTTTATGGAGTGGCATGACAGCTGTCCCCAACAAGAGGGGCTTTGGATCCGCCCACTCATTGGGAGTTATCTGTGCGGGATTTGGTTGGGTAGAAGTTGTGTGCTTGCCCCGAAATAAAAGTGCTTCTATTTTCTGTGTCAGTATAGTGCTTTGATACTCATTGCATGGAGAGGCATTGATAAACATCTCTTAGGTGTGATCAGCAGACGCTGATGTGTGGTAGATGGCTTGTTGGTGAAAGAGAAAACTATTGCTTAGGAGCTCAGAACCTCTAACTTTGGATTTTGCATGCTCCGATCTCTTGAAATTGCCTTCTGTTGACATCTCCTGGACATCCTAAGAAGTAGGGCAGTCAGTCAAACTTATTAGGTCACATACGAATAAAAGGGCAAGGTACAATTTTGCACATGCGCTTTGGATTGGAAGAGGTTAAATAAAGCATAAAATACATAGTACATTCATGTAATTAGAATATACAATTAATTCCATCCGAAAAGTTAAAAAGAAGGTAAAATAATAAAAACATATCCTAAGCATCAAGCCCAAAGTAAAAGCTCGGTTCATTTTTCACATACTGGACAGCCCTCTATCAAGTGCGCCCCAAGCCACACGAACCTCAGTGGTACATGATCTTCTGGCATCGTAAGAAGTGCCTTGGATTTATGCCGCCACTCAAACTGGTTTCAGCTGCCTATTTAGCCATATGTGTGTGTATGTCTGTGTATATATACACACATATATATATTTATACATATATATGCATATATATCTATACACATTCATACATATATATATTTTATCACATAAATACATTTGAGTATATACATCTTTTCCTCACCCTCCTCTTCTCTTCCTTTCTCTCTCTCTCCCTCAATCTCTCTTCCTCCCTCTCATACTTTTTCTCTGGTGTACAACTGTTACCACAGATTTTTTACAACGGATTCCATGACCACGGATTTTTTACAACGCAGGTTGTAGTGAATTGCGTTGTAAAGGGATCCGTTGTAACATGACCTGCGTTGTAATAGATCCGTGGTCATGGTATGCGTTGTAAAAGGACGCGTTGCAACATCATATATCCTTTTTCTCTCCTTTCACCATTCTTATCTGACCAACTTTGTCTCTGTCCTCCTCAGTCTTTTCTTTCCCTCGTCTCTGCTCTTTCTCCTGTCTGTCCAACCTTCTCTCTCAACCTCCCACCTCTCTCTCACTGTTGGGTGTGTGGGTTCTCAGTCGATCCGACCCATTCTCTCTTTTTCTACCAGCCCTTCTTTCTCTTGCTGTCACACTTTTTTGCTGTCTCTTTCTGCCAATCCCCTTCTGACTTCCTTTCTCTCTCTCTTTCTTTCCTTCCTCTTTCACTGTCCCTCCTCCTCTCTGTGCCACACTCTCATTCGCCATCTTCTCAGTGTACCTCCAACTATGTCTTTCTCACTCCAAATCAGGGTCCAGATTTTAGAAGACTTCACACAATGCAGCTCAGCGAGTTGTTGCTCTGCATTGCAAGAACAGGAAAAAAACAACTGCACCATAGCAGCAAACAAATGGCACAGTTCAGCTAATTCCCTGAGCCGGTGCAGTTTGTGCTGCCTAGCATTAACAAAGGGACTCTTGCACCATAGTGCAAGGGTGTTCTGCTTTATGGTCAATACAGTTTTTGTGAAAAAGTGCTCCCTTTCCGCTTTTTCCTCTTTCTATGTATGCAGCACGCATGGAAAGAGGAGACAACTAGGAGAAATAAAGATACTTTTTGTTGTTATGGCAGACCATTTTGGCGCTATCCCATATCTGCAACACATCGGAAATATGGGTTTGCATCAAAATCTATAAAAGGATGCTTGCAAACTGTAGCGACACAAAAAGAAGATGGATAGAATGCTGAATATTGTCAAACATTTACCACCAGTAGAGAGATCAGGGCCTAAATCCATGCTTTTCTGCACACCATGCAGGTTGGGCTGTTCCCATGTCAAGACTGATTTGCATATGGCTGGGTCCAAACTACGGTGGCATGGGGAGCAAAACTAATTATAGATTTATCGCAGATCTGTGACTAGGGTTCAATGTTTGACAATGTTCAGCGGTCGGTCCATCATCTTTTTGTGTAGTTATAGTTGACCTAAGTGAAAAGGGTATGCCCAGACATGGGTCCCATGCTCTCTATGCCACAAGGATTTAAGCTAGCCTGGCTGATGACTTGTGACACCTTAAACCAATACCAGGATGCTTGTTTTCCGGTCCAGGGAGGACCTGGCATGGATGTCTGGGCTTGACTGATCCGATGGAGAGCAGGGTGAAGACTGGCTTGCATATGGCTGGGTCAAAACTGGAGTGGCACGGTGAGCAAACAAATGATGGATTAAGCCCAGATCTGTGACTGGGAGTGAATGTTTGAAAATGTTTAGCGTCACGTTCATCATTTTTTTGTGTTGTTGAGAATGTTCGGGAATGCCAGCACACCACCAATTGATGCCTTCCTTATGCAAGACAGCTCCATGAGCTGTCTTGCATTGATTTATTTTATAGAGCAATGAAAATTGCCATTTGCTTTGCTTTGTAAATCCCACATCAAGACTTTGTGTCGGGTTGCTTTAAAAAAGCAACGTTAACCAGACTCAAACCCTGCAAATCTGGGCCTGTATCATTTGTCAAGAGATTGGATGCAAATCCAATAACTTATTTTTCTGCTTGATATGTGCAGTCACTTCACAGGTATGAAAAATGGACCTACAGACCCAACCCTTCTGTAGACCTCTGGACCTGTGGAAGACTCAAAACGACTGTTGTGCTGCTCTACAGGAATGACCACTGCTCTGTTACCTTGCTGCACACTACCTGTGTAAGGAGGACAGCACCTGCATCCTGATTCCAGGATTTTCCAGAGTGACTCCAAGGGCTTGTTGGCTGGCCTCCTGATCAGAGTTTCAGGGACAGAAAAGGCTCCATCCACCTTGACCCCACACCTGTACTATATTTGCTGTGAGTCTTCCCTCCAAGTGGTACCACCCCAGTCCTGGACCCTTGGAAGTGGGCCTAAAGGTCCCTTGTAGTGCAGCTGTGGTCCTATGAGTAGAACGGTCACAGTGTGATGCATCTCCCTTCAGCTGCTTTAGAACCATTACTGTGCAACGCAACCCCAGGCACAGGATCTTGCATTGCAGCCAGCAGCTTCTTTGGAACTGTTGCTGCGTGACCCATCCTCAACACAGGCCTTCTTATCACAGGCCCCTGTCAGTGGCATCCTTGACAATGATGAAGGACTCCACATTGCAGCCTTGCAGCTTCTTTGGAACCTTATCTGCATGAAGTGTCTTTGATGTGGGATCTCACAATGATCCACATAGGAAAATAGGTTATTAGTTGTGTGGCCTGTATAAGTAAAAGGTCCACAATTCTCCTTACTGGGAACCAAGCACCCAACTATTGTACCTGGCTCTCTCAGTGTAAGGAAGCAGAGCAGTCCAAAGCCAACTTATGGGAGGTGGTGTGGGCTAGTAATCACGCTTGTTGTCATGCATAATAATACTCAACAAATGATTGTCCAGATAGTGCTTTTTCGTTTTTATTATGCGCACATTACTAAATGCTATGCAGTATTTTACACATATGTGCATAGGCAGTGGAAAATACCATACATGACATTACATGATCACCTTTGACCCCTAACCTATTACTGTCAATAAAACATATTCACTGTGATCAATAATTATTGTCAATATTATTATCTCATTAAAGTATTTAAAAGGAGCTAAACATGTGTCTGTGTATTTTTGTAAGCTTTCATCCATGAAACTGCAATCATAAAATCAGCACCTAGAGGCATCACATTCTGATTACATCATTTTGCAATGATAGATTTAGCCCCTAGAGGGAGCTGTGTAACTTATGCCTTTTTTAAACCAGCTTTCGGTCAGGATAAATGCAACTATAGAATAAGCCTCTAGAGGTTGCACCACTCCCAGCTGAAGCTCCATCCTTAGGAAAGCTTTGGAAACATTAAGGAAAATTCCAGTGGGTCATGAATTTTTTTACCCCATAATCATAGGGTCATTACTTTGTAAAAATTGCTTGGGGGAGTTACTGCAGCCCCCGCCCCCCAGATTCCTTATTCATGTTGGTGGTGCCCCTGACATCATAGGGTCACCACAAGTAGATTAAGCAGAAATGTTGAAAAGTCTTGCGAAATGAGCGGCTCTCCCACTATGCCAATGTGAGGCATTGCCTGGTTATCCCTGCACAGCCGTGCTCCTTGAAGCTTCCCTCTCTCTTGTTTTTACACTTTTGGTGGGGTGTCTGATCTCAACTGTTTATGGTGACAACAGGGTCTAGCAGCGAAGAGCAGAGAAATCAGCAGGCAAGAGAGAGTCTTCCCCATGTTCAAGAGTTTTAAAGGGGAGTGGAAGGTTCTAGAAGGCAGGCGCCCATGGCCAATTCTAGGGTGCATCACAATGACAGGTACGAGAGGGATTTTTCTTTAATGTGGAACGAGAGACAATGGGCAGGTTTTGTCATCTAAGCTAGTGGGGAGACAGTTTCTTAGATGTTTCTGAACGTGGGAGTGTAATGGAGGAGAGTTGATTTAGAGTACTTTAACATTGATAGGCACTAGAGGGAAAGCGCTGACTGAGTTTTTTTTTTTAGCAAAGTAGACAAAGAATAATGATATTGCAATGAAATGATATGCGTTTTAAAACATGAAGTCTAAAATGTTGTTGTTTGAAATTGTAGTTTACCCCTGACGAAGGTTGACAAAAGCAACCAAAATGCATTGGGAAAAATGGGACACCTCACCAGTTTACCCTGCTCTCTTTTCCCCCTCTTACCACGGATGGGTTTGACAAGCTTGCGTTGCAAGTTAAATCTGGCTCTCCATCTGATCCAGTAAGACCTGCTCTCTTCAGAGATCAGGCCTTTATGGGACGCCCTGTTGTGTGTTCCCTTGTCAACCTCTCCCTGGAGTCGGGTGTAGTTCCAACTAAGTGGAAGCAGGCGGTGGTATCCCCGATCATCAAAAAACCCTCCCTGGACCCGTCTAAGCCTGAAAGTTACCGTCCCATCTCGCTGCTACCCTGGCCGGCAAAGATAACAGAGGCTCATGTCAATCTGGCCCTGTCAGAACATCTAGCCCGGACCAACGCCCTCGACCCCACACAAAATGGCTTCCGTGCTGGGCACAGCACGGAGACCGCTCTTCTTGTGATGGTGGAACATCTCCGTGCGAGGTTGGATGCTGGTCAAACGGCGGTTCTGATATTATTGGATCTCAGCGCCGCCTTCGACACGGTATCTCACAGCATCCTCCTGCATCGGCTCGAGGAGATTGGCGTCGGTGGTCAGGCGCTGCAATGGTTCTGCTCCTTCCTCGGCAATCGTTCCTTCTGTGTTGCTATCCCCCCCTTCAAGTCCAACTTCCAGCCTCTGGCCATGGGGGTTCCGCAGGGGTCCTCGCTGAGCCCCACGTTGTTTAATCTTTACGTGAGACCACTGGCTGATGTCGCTAGGCAGTGGGGCCTAACTTTGGTCTCATATGCCGACGACACTCAGCTGGCGGTTACTCTCAGCGGGGACGCGGAACAAGATGCCCCCAGGTTCCAGGATGGACTGAAGGCGGTGGCCAGCTGTTTGACGGGAAACTGTCTCCAGCTCAATGCCACAAAAACGGAGGTAATGATTGTCGGAAGGGGAGTGGAGTTGTGGGGTGACCAATGGTGGCCACCAGAGCTGGGACCTACTCCAATCCCGGTGTCAGAGTTGAAAAATCTGGGGGTCTGGCTGGACGCTGGCCTTTCCTTTGTAGGGCATACCAAAAGAACAGCAGCCTGTTGCTTTGGCCTAATGAGAGGCTTAAGACCTGTGCTCAAATTTTTCGATGCCCCAACCAGACAGCTGGTAATCCAGGCTACTATCATCTCTCGCCTGGATTACGCAAGCTCTCTTCTGGTCGGGGCTAACCAGGCTGAGCTTACTCGCCTGCAACGGGTTCAAAATGCGGCGCCCAGAGCGATTGTTGGCCTGCCCAGATTTTGCCCGGTGACGAGTGTTCTTCGTTCCCTACACTGGCTTCCAGTGAGGAAGCATATTCTTTTTAAGGTCCTTTGTCTGACCTTTAAGATCTTGAGAGGTATAGGCCCCGAAATTCTGTCCAGCTATCTCTCCTTCTATGTCCCCGCACGCGCCCTCCGTTCTCAAGGACAGGCCTTTGCTGTAGTCCCTAGATTTAGGCTCAGCCGTATGGGAGGACGCTCCTTCAACGTAAAAGCTGCACTAACCTGGAATTCTCTTCCGGTTGATATCCGTTTGCTGGAGGACCTCACGACCTTCCGGAAAGCAATAAAAACTTTTCTGTTTTAGCTGTCCCTTTTAGTCTTCTTTTCCCTGTTGTGTTATGTTTCTCCTTGTCTATGCGCCTGGACGCTCCTTGGCTGGAGTAGCTGTGCGCACAATAAAAAACAATAACATAACATAACAAAATAATACAACTGAGCATGAACTATGTATGTTTCCTGCAGTAAAAATAAGGCTCGGATGGGCATATTTACTGCATCAGAATTAAATACATAACAGTTTTTCATGTGACGGATGAAAAGGAAATACTAAATGAGAACTGGAATAAATAGATTAAAATTACAAAACTTGATCGATTTTGGAGTCTTTTGTGCGATGAAACCTTTCAGCAGTGCTTCCAGTATAGGAGCGAAATTACGTTTCCTAACCCATTGTCAATTCTAGGGTGCCACATCTCCTCTCCACCCCTTTCTGAAACCTCCTACACAACATGCTAGGACAATTCAACATGGCATTATCCAGGAGTCACATTTCCTCTGGGGGCCTCAGCTCCACCTCTCGCTGACATCACAGTTAAGGTGTTTCTCATCATATATTCAAAGCCGAGCCCATCCTGCGTTGGCTGCAGAGGTCTGGGCTCTCTTCTTTGTTCAGTGGCCTTGGGCATACCCATCCCTAGTACAATGTGACAGCTGATAGTCTGATGCATGTCCCTCAGGCCCACCCCATTTCTCACAGTGAACTGAGTGAAGCACTGTTATTTTCTCCCTCTATGTGGGGAAGCCTTTTTTCCTGCTGCTGGAGAGAAATGTAATTAACTTGGTCTTGCAGGATGATAAAAGGCTGGTGCTCTGACCCTGAGCTGAGCCAGAGAAATTCTGAATGACCCATAAATTGCACAGATATCTTTTTGGAACATCAGATTTGATTTTCTCATTTAGGTTACATCCCATTTCGATACGTCACTGGTCACTGTAGGCCGAAGGGAAGGAAACTGCACTCTAAGGCACATTTTCCCCGATATGTATAATAAAGTGTCACCATAGATACAACAATAAATTGCACTGACTTTGCCTATGATTGTACTCTAACAATATGAGCTCTACCCCAGGTGTGATCCTGCAGAGTCCTCTCTGCACCAGGTTACCTGTGCACAGTCACACGCACAACAGTAGTCTCATACTTGCAGTCCACAACTCATGTGTACGCACATTTTCACATGTAACCAGCATAGTGCCCCTTACCGCGTTGCAGTGGCCTTATTTTAAAAGGCACATACTGGGGGGTAAACACACAGAGTCTATTTGCCATATGATTATCGTGGGTGAGACACATGTAGTGAGACTCACCCACAGCAATACCGGGGTGGTCCAAAAAGCACAAAATTCTGTGCAGTGGGCATAACTTGGTCCGTGTATCCGGCCAGTGCTCCATTGCAGACAGCCTGAACTTGTGACTTTGTGCCGGTCTGGAGTGACCAGATAACCACTGTGTGATCTTTGTGCTTCTGGGCACTATTTTTACTTAAATCTTTAACATGGAATATCTCTTGTTTTACTGATTGGATTTTTGTTGTTTTGATCTCAAATAATTCAGAAATCATTACTCTATTTTTCTAAATTGGTGTGAGACTTTCCAAATTGCCTCTAAGATAAGCCTGGCTGCTCTTGCACAAAGCTACCAGAAGCTTGAGCACAGGTTAATTTGAGGTTTGCTTGTGACTTCACCCTAACAGAAATTGTGGTTGCTGCTTGAGTAGTGTTTCACCTCCCTCAACCAGTAATCTGAAGTACTCATCTGCGTGAAAGGCAAGAACAACCTATGGAGCAGCGAATGGTGGCCAACTGAGCTGGGCCCTACCCCCAAACTCAACTAACAGGCTGCATCCTTGGCATAATCCTCGACAGCCAGCTATCCATGAAGAAGCAGGTCAGCCTTATCTCCTCTGCTTGCATCCTCACTCTCCGAATGCTCAGGAAGTTCTTCTGATGGCTACCATCCAACACCAGGCGAGCTATTACACAGGCTGTCATCACCAGCATCACCAGCAGACTCAACTATGACATCTTCCTGTCTGTAGGAATCACTGCCCAACTCATGAGGAAACTCTGGACCATTCAGAACACAGCAGCTGGACTCATCCTTGACCTCCCCAGACAGATGTACATTACCCCTCATCTCAGGAAACTTGATTGGCTACCAGTTGCACAGAGATGCCGGTTCAAGTTGCTCACAAAGCACCCCACAATGAAGGACCAGTGTACCTCAAAAACAAGTGAACTTTTTCCAACCCACCAGGGAGCTTTGTCCTTGGCCCCACTAAATAGCAGCCACGCAACATATCAGCCGAGCAAACAGCGGAGGCCTCTTCTCCCACCTGGCGACTAAGATTGGGAAAACACTCCCCCTGCACGTCAGAGCCTCACCATCGCTCCAGCAGTTCAGGAAGGATCTCAAGACTTGGATGTACAACCATTAGTTACAGGCAGCATGATCCAGCAGCATGATCCCACAGTGCCTCAAGACCCTCACGGCTGAAGCCGACACGCTTTATAAATCCTGACTGATTGAATTTTCAACACTGACTATTCGCGGTCCAAGGGCATCAAGCACTTGTGGATCCCCCCATTGGTGGCTGAAGGCAAATGGAGGTGAGTCAATTATGGGAAGGGCAGTAACTAAGACTATCAGAACTTCCCACACTCTGCACCATCACCTGGAGTGGGAACTCTAATAATTTGTGAGAGAATACAGACAGACTCCTCGTGCCACTACAGGCTACAGCCCCAGTCAAACATGCATGGGTCGCCCTGTCAGAGCAGCTGTGCCTCATTACTGCTGCTGGAGTCCGGGGATCCCAATGCAGAGTCTATTCAGGACAAAAGACAACTATTCAATTAGGCGATGAGCTGCTGCGAAAAGCAAGAACAAGCAGCGTAAGGGTAGGGGATATGGTTTTAGTTAAAGACCGAAATCCTGGGAAGTTCTGTCTTACCTTTGAGCCTGAGCTGTGGCAGGTGAGCAGTGTGAAGGGCACCATTGTGATGGTTCGAAAAGGACATAAAGTGATTACCTGCAATATACTCAAGAGGTTTGTAAAGCGACTGAGCTGGGTCAACAGTGCAGAAGGAGTGCAGTATAAAAGTGTTGTTGAGGAAGAGGGAGCTTGGGGAGTAACTCTTGTAACAGGTCAAAGAGCTGGGCGAGCATCACACCCTCGCCAGATGGAATCTCCTCAGGAATCCTGTCTAACAGAAGTGGATCGCAATGGTCTAACCAGGTAGAGTGCATTCTAACTGCCAAGTACAGTCTCATCCACTTCCTTCTACCAAGCACAAAGACTGTGTTTTATAATAGACAGTGGCTCCAATTATTATTTATGGTACAAGGTCTTGTGTGGGTATTTTGTTTTGTTATATGTCATTTGTATTGTTCCATTTGGAGGATGGGTATAGAGTTCTGCCATCCTTGGTGATGGTTGGAGTGGGGTGCCTATTTTACGCCTGAGGTTGATGTGTTTCATGGTTTGTTCTGGTGAGGTGCCAAAACGTTTAAATAGGACGGTGTGATGGACATAAGATAGCAAAGGGGAATATTTACCTGAATTGTGGCACGGGACAGTGAAGCAGGTTACTCGCTGTGCTGCCCTGCATCACAGGGAAAGTGCATGAATGCACATGTTCATCCACTATGACGCATTCCTGTCTTTCCCCCTGCACTGGAACTATTTTGGCATCCTAGTGCCAACACAGGCACCCTTAAACTATGGTGCAAGGGTGCCTGTGTTGTTGGCAGAATTATTTTTGTGCATCTGAGGGATGAATATAGAGTTGTGCTATCCTGGGTGATGGCTGGAGGGGTGTGCCTGTTTTAAGCCTGAGGTTGGTGTGTTTCATGGTGTGGTCTGCTGATGTGCCAGAATAGGTATATAGGATGGAGTGATGTGCATTAGGTAACAAAGGGGCATGTTTATCAGAAATGTAGTGCAGGGCAGTGCAGCAAGTTACCTTGCTGCACTGCCCTGCGTCACAGGAAAAGGGCAGAAATGCACAGTATTTATCAAACACAACCCTTTCCTGTCCTTTGTCCCTGTGTTGGCCCTGTTTCTGCAGCTTAGCGCCAACGCAGGCACCTTAGCACCATGGTGCAACTGTGCCTGTGTTAATGGCAGTATTGTTTTTGTGCAGGAACTTTCACCTTCCTGCAAAAAAACAATCAATGAAGTTGCTTTCCTCTTTCTATATCCGCTGCACAATGCAGCCCACATACAAAGAGGAAAAAGCGAAGAAAAATAAAGATAAATCTCCTTGTTAGGCCTCATTTGGTGCATTTTCAGGTTTGCCAGATTTGAAATATCTGGGAATGCATCAAAAACCATGGGATTTGTGTGGGAAAACTCACTGCAATGCCCATGTAATACCTCCCTTACACAGAGTAATGCAGAGCAGCGATTAGTGCTACGTTGATTACTCCATATTTTAGAAGCCATTTAAAGCCACACAAAGTGGCTTTGCGTGGCTTTATTAATATGACTTAGAGCTTTGTGTCATGCTTGTACCACGTTGTGTAGTGGAAGGATGACATAAAGCTCTCATAAATATGCCCCAAAGTAAATAAGGGCCTGATGTGCAAATAATGCATTAGGTAAAAGGGGTCACAAACTGTTCATTGACTTGAACCACTGCACTCTTATTTTGCAAACTGACCTATGTTTTCAAATGTTAGTTCACAAAATACAGAAACGTACTTTCAACCCACTATGATTGGCCTCAATCGCAGGCTGGGGTCAGCAGAACACCAGGTTTGTTAATGATTGCTTTTAAATAAAGCAATCTTTTAAGAAAACAAAAAAATAAATGCACCCTGTTTTCTTAAAAGGAAAATGAGATGTGTTTAAAAAAAGAAAATGTTTAAAAAAAAAATTTTAAGACTATTATTCACAAAGAGGAACTTCCTTATTGCAAATGGTTTACCGCCTCCTTTGAGTTGGAGGAAAATATTGAGGAGCTTATATAGAAGCTCGGTGCGCCACTGGAATGTCACTTTTTTTGACATTTCGGCGACGCACTGGGCTTACCCATATCTACGAGGCCACGGAAAGCCACCCTGCATAAGGTGTGAGGAACGCAGCACAAGTCACTGCATTGCCTCACACTACCCTAGAAGGCGTGCCATGGGCGTTGCTGTGGGTGCTCCCACTTAACACCTATGGTATTTGGCATATTCCCAGATTTACAACAAAGCTTACATCTGGGAATGTGTCAAAACCCCACACCTCTTCAGGGATGATATAAGGGTTGTTTTTGTGAAAGAGGGTGTCCCTGCCTCCACAATAACATCCTGATTACAACATAGAAAGGGTGCCTGCATTGGCACATAGCAGCCATTTGTGCACCATTTGTGCACCAGGTGAAAGAGGACAGAAATGCACCATATCTTATAGATACAGCACATTCCTGCCCTTTTCTTTTGACGCAGGGTAGCACTGCATAATAAAGTGCTGAGCTGCATCAAATTGTAGTAAATGAGGCCCTAAGTTTGCTACAGAATTTCAGTCAGAAAACATTAATACATACCTTAAAGAATTGATTTTTGGAAGGGACGCCCTAAGAAAGCACCTTCCAAATATTGATTCCTTAATGTTTCTGAAACCCATTTAACAAATCTGAAAACTTTTCCTGAATCTTTTAGAGGTTTTAATACATTTTAATAAGTGTTTTAGCTATCCCAACCCCTCATATTCACCGCATTCAAGGGTTTGCGACCAAAAAACACTTTGGGCATATTTTATTTGCTGCGCCTACCCTATCACAATTTGAAAGAGCAGAAATGCACTGTATTTACGAGATACGGTGCATTACTATCCTTTCAGTTAGTGCTCAATTTGGTGCCTAGCGCAAGCACGGACACCCTTGCCCCACTATGCAAGGGTGTCTGCGTTGTTCGTAGGACTGTTTTTTTGTGTGGGAAGGAGAACAAGCCATGTAGGTGATTTCCTAATTCTATGTGTGCTGCAGAATGCAGCACTCCCGGAAAGAGGAAAAAACAATGAAAACATGTCTCCTAGTTACACCTGCTCTCGGGAGGCATAAGATTTCGGTGCTGCCCCAGATTTTCATGATTTTGTAAATCTGTGTCAGCATCAACATCCATGGGTGAGCATGGAAAACCCACTGCAACGTCCGCGGAACAGCTTCTTAAAGTGAAGTAAGGCAATGCAGCACAAAGGTGCGTTTCCTTACTAATATTTATGAGGTAATGCAAAACCATGCAGGGTGGCTTTGAGTCACCTCACAGATATGATTGAGAGGCCTGTGCCACTGGAACATCAAAAAAGTGACAATCTTGTGGCACACACCTCTTGTAAATAAGCCATTTTGTAAATCAGGCCCTAATTGAGCACTGAATCTATTGTCTCTGTGTGGATGCATGATTAGGGGGTGGCCTACTATGCGACATGGAAAGATTATCGCTGATGAGCCTGACCTCACAGTTCGTATTTGTTAGAATTGTGTTGCAGGCTGAGTATTGCAAAGGTCGTTTAAGCACTGTTTCTTATCATGCACAGGAATGCCATTTTAGGGTTTCACAGGTCTGACATGTGTACCACCTAATGGCTTTATTAGATCACCTCATCCATGTCATTTTTTGCACTTTGACGCAATACAATAAAAGCCCCAGCTCCTCCTGGGTAACAGGAGCAAACATAACTCGATATTGATGTGCTGCAGAGTAAATTTATGTAAGCAGCATTGCAAATTATATATGTGGGTAAAGATTTACAAGCCCCCTGCACCTCTTTTACGCCACTGTTGCGTCACTTTTGTGACGCAGTGGCGGCACAAAAGATGCTCCATGGTGCGTGGTATTGACAACGTGACGCATCTCCCAGATGCGTCACGTTGTAAAGCCCTGCGCCAGAAAGAGGCGTTCCATCGTAGGGGGGAGGGAGGGGGGGGGGGGGTGTTCCGGTGCAGGAACACCTCCCAAAAGTGGCTGAGTGAAATCTACAAGATTTCACTCATTCACTTTTGGGCCCATGCTGCGTCAAAACCCTGCGCCTGCTTGAAGCAGGCGTAAGGATTGATGCATCATCGTGGAGATAGGGCCCCCCAGAGCATTGCTGAAGCTGCATTGCGCTTGCGACGCATCTCCAGCAATGCGCCGCTTTTATGGCACAGATGCGTGACGCATCTGTGCCGTTTTTGCCCCATAGTGCGCCGCATTGTAAATGCGGCGCATCCAGGGTGGCGGAGATGTGGCGCACAATAACTGGCGCATCTCTGCTGATATGCAGGGATGCGCCGGTTATTGTAAATCTGCCCCACAGTATCCCACTATTACTGCAACTGTTAGCAATACAGCAAAGGAAGGTTGGGAGCAGGATTGTATTTTAGACAATCTTTTAACAACCTGACTAAAAGAAAGCATGCTGGGATGTGTATAACTCATTCTTAACCCCGTATATTTGAGATTTATTTGTATGTCGATGACTTGACAGGTGTGCCCAGAAAATTGTTTTAAAATCCTTAGGAGAGGGGCTTTGGGTCCGCTCACATTTTGGGAGTTGTCTGTACGGGATTTGATTGGGTAGAAGTTGTATGCTTGCCCTGAAGAATAAGTGCTTCTGTTTTCTGTATTAGTAGAGCGCTCTGAAACTCATTGCATGGAGGATCATTAATAAGCATCTCCTAGGTGTGATCAACAGTCGGTGATATCTGGTAGAATGCTTGTTGGTGAAAGAGAAAACTATTCGTGAAGTACAGAGCTCAGAACCTCTAACTTTTGATTTTGCATGCTCAGATCTCCTAAACATGCCTTCTGCTGACATCTCCTGGCCATTCAAAGAACTGCTGTGCCTTAATGTCGACTTTCAAACTAGTTTCAGCTGTCATGTAAGAGAGAATTCCGAGGATGATAGGCAAGCAGTTTTATTGAAGCACTGACTGACGGGTATGTCCACATGAAATTAATATGGTCAGCTACACTGCAAGAGGTCCAGATTATCTAATCTGGAAGGCCTTAAATTTAATGTGTCAGAGAAACTGCAAAACAAAGTGTAAAGACGAGGACATCAGTTTCCTTGCAGTTTTCTTCAAGGTAGAAGTACCAGCGCAGCAAAACACATTGGGGCAGATTTACAAGCCCCCTGCGCCGCCACTATGTCACTTTTCGTGACTTACTGGTGGCGCAGGGGGCTTCTCCACATTTACAAGGACGGAAAAGCCACCCTGCGTGACTTTTCCTCTCCTTGTAAATACGGCCCCTACTCACGCCGCACTTTACGTTGAAGGGGCATTCCATGGATGTTGCTGTTGGTGTTCCCACGCAACCCCATGGAACAATACACATCTCCAGATTTACAAGAAATCGTAAATCTGGAGATGCATCTGAATGCTACGCCACACTAGAGGTGGTGTAGCGAGGCGCCACTAGGAGAAAGGTTTTAATTCTTCCTCGTTTTTTCCTCTTTCAATGTGTGCTGCATTCTACAGCACGCATTGAAAGAGGGACATGCCTGTAGTGATTGTTTTTGAGCCGGAAGGTGCCCCTTCCTGCACAAAAACAATCTGCCCACAACGCAGGCATCCTTGCACCATGGTTCAAAGGGGCCTGCGCCAGCGCATGGCTGCAGTTTGTGCACCAGCACAGGGGGAAGCACAGAGATGAGACATATTCTTGTAAGCATGTCTCATCCCTGTGCTTCAAAAGTGCTGCAGCGTGGCGCAGCCAAAGGGCTTGCGGTGCCAAGCTTCGGTACTTCCTTGTGGAGCTGCCCCAATGTGTCAACTCCTCAATGAATCTCCTTCAACTGACTACTCGGATCAGCTGGCATTCTAGAATGCCAGCTGATTACAATATAATACAGGTAAGTGCGCAAGGGGCATGGGTGCCTAGAGGAGGATTGGGAGGGAAATTTCTAGAAGTAGAATTCCAGCACAACGCATCTAATTCCTCACAAAAAGTAGGAGGGAAAAGTGACAGTGAAATAAAAAGGTAGAGGAAGAGAGGGAGAAAACAAGAGGAGAGCAAGGGGAACAAGGGGAGGAGAGAGAAAATTGTACTTAAAACACTATGCAATAGGTGTAAAACACTTCACACTAGATGTTAACAAACAGGTAATATGCAGAGAATGTGAAGAAATACGCAATTATTACAAACCACTAGTAGCACTCAACCAGCCTGATTCATCATTGTTAAATCCGGTCGCAAAGGGCCAGATTCTGAGAATCTGGCCCTTTGCGAGCGTTTTTTTTGCATTTGGGATTCATCATCCCAAATGCAAAAATCGCTATTTAAGAATTCGCATATTTGCGAGGAATAGCATTTAAGGAATCTCTATTAGAGATTCCTTAAATGCTATTCTTGAAACATTTTTAAATTGCGAATTCGCACAAATTTCCCGCTATTTACTGCGAGGTCAAACCTCGTGGTAAATAGCGGAAACTTAGAAAAATGCATTTAAATGCATTTTTCTAAGTTTCATGTTACACACACACATGTCCTTGGGACATGTGTGTGTGCAACACCAATGTAGCATACATTTCAGGGGTGCTACAGGGTGTCCTTTGGACACTCCTGCACCCTTGAAATTTCAATTACAATATGCGAATCGCTAATTGCGATTCGCATATTGAAATGTCTTCCCATTCATTCCGATGGGCCTTTGGGCCCATAGTGAATGAATGGGGAGATATTCCTTAATTGCGATTAGCAATTTGCTAATCGCAATTAGGGAATAATTAGAAATCGCAATTTATTTAGCGATTTCTTGGTGAATAGCATTTTGCTATTCCTTAATAGCGATTCCTTAATAATCGCTATTAAGGAATAGCAAATACTCACCTTGATGAATCAGGCTGATAGTCCCTTAACCAATCAGGTTTAACAATCACTCGTCCATTCCTGCTCATAATGCTTACTTATGTTATGTCACCTATCGTGGAACTCTCAAATCCTCTTGGTGACACCATCAACCTGAACCTCCCCTGACTCAATTACATGGCTGGCTAAAATCTCTTCTTGCTCTATGTCTCGAACTTGGGACACGGCGAGGTCACAATCACATGGCTGTCATCCTTGAAAACATTCCTACTGCATTTGTGTTTGTCAAAATCATCTTCACAATTCCACTCCAAACACTGTTTAGTGTGTACTGCATTATCTAGCATGCACTGACCTTGTTCTTGAGAAGTGCGTAACTCATCACTGTTATGTGCATCGTCATTCTTTCTCTTAGAGGAGCATATGTGCAAGGAAGTGGTGGAGTGATGTGTTAGCCGTCATGGCTTAACGCCTCACTCCACCACTTCTGAAATGCAAGGTTGCACTGTATTTACAAGGATATGGTGCTGCCTTGCAATTCCCCCTATGCAGGCACTACACTTAGAAGTGTAGCGCCAAAGCAGGAACCCTTGAACCATGGTGCAAGAGTGTCTGTGTGCAGGGAAGGATTGTTTATATGCAGGAAGGTGCCTCTTCCAGCACATAAACAATCCTAAAACGCCATTTTGTCACTTTTATGTGTGCTGCTTCATACAGCACACATGAAATTCACAAAATGGAATGTTTTTTACAGATTCTTTATGTACAGGAAGTGGGACCTTCTTGTATACAAACAATCCATGGCACTTTGCTTGTCCATATGTGCTGCACAAGGCAGCACACATGGAAAAAGCAAAACGAGGAGAAATAATGCATTCTCCTTGTTTTGTAAACTTAAGACGACGATTTCTCTGGTTTTAATGTTAGCGCTGCCTCCTATGTACCCTGCCCTTGTACAAAGGGGGCAGCGTCAACATCATGGGTTGTTGTGGTGGAACGCCCACTGAAACACCCAATTCCCACCGCTTTCACACTAAGCATAGCGTGAAAGGGGTCTTTTTATACAAGGCAACGTGAAGCCACATTAAGTAAATAAGGCTAAGCCCCTATCGCCACCCCAACGTCATTGACGTTGTGGTGGCGATTTGGGCTTGTACAGATGCCCCAGAGAGTGCAGACACATGCCAAACTTTACCATCACTAAGTAAAGCTGAATTTCAGAGAACTTTCTTCAAGACAAGGGGCAGTGTTTAACAACTCTGACCTTTCTCAACGAATCCACTCCTCTTAACTCTTACCCAATCACCCACAGTGAGAGCCACTGGCTTACACTTATTTTTCTAGTCATGTCATTCCTTGCAAATACTCTGAGCATGTAACAAATTCTCTTTCACAGTTTCAGGAGACCACTCAACCCTCTTCGCCGTTTCCAGTCATCCAACATGGTCTTTTGATATGGGAGTTCTTCTTCTTATCAATTCAAAGGGACTGGAAGCTGTGCTCTCAAAGGGCGTTACCCTGTATGCATTTACTATTTTACACAATTTGTTTCTCCATGCCAAACTGTTATTGTTAACTAACTGCACAATTCCCCTAACCACACAGTTAAACTGTTCCACAGCCCTGTTTCCAGCAGGATAGTACACAGAAGTTGTCTTGTGTAAGATACCATTCTCTCCCAGGGCATACCTGGATTGGGCAAAGTGTGTAACTTGGTCCTGAAAGTAACCTGTGACTTATCTGAATTTTCACATTGTACACAATTCCTCACTTTCCTTTTGATAACTATGTCACAACCAGGCCACCAGTACCAGAGCTTATCTCTGGATTTAGTTTTGTTGATACCTAAGTGTCCCTTGTGGCAAATTCCTAAGATTTTACCTTTCAATACTTACGGGGGTACCACTTTTCCTTGTCTTAACACTAGACAACCTTCTAACGACAACTCATGTCTAAGTTCCTAAAATGTTCTTAGTTCCATACGCATGGCTTTCTTTCCTAGCCATCCGCAAAGTATCATCTTGCTCATTTCTTGCAGAATTTCGTCCTATTCTTGTGCCTGTTTCCATTCTTCACTAGAAATGCCAGGTAACTCCTCATTAATATTAGCAACACAAAACTCCTCTCCCATGTCTTCAACATTATCACTTATAGGAAGGGGCAACCGACTTTGGAAGTCTGCAACAACATCCTTCGCACCAGGTACATACTTTACATCCTGGTCAAAATGCAACAGTCTCACCGACATGCGAGCCAGTCTAGGTGAAGCAGCCCCTTAGTGTTTAATACTCTGGTTAGGGGTTAGTGATTACTTTGTATTAACACTTTATTTGACCCCAAACAAACTGGGGGAAGGGCTCTAGAGCCCACACACCCACAAGAGCCTCGCCCTCAATAACTGAATATTTTTCTGCAGTAGGCGTTAGAGAGCGTGAGGCAAAAACAATGGTGTCCTCAGTTCCAAACTTGTTCTTCTGGGTGAGGACAGCAACTATGCCCCTCCCACTAGCATCAGTGGTCGCAATACTTGCTAAATCCAGATCAAAATCTTGTAAAGGAGGGGAATTGCAAATGTCCTCCTTCAGAGAAATGAAAGTTTTATGACAGTTTCGTGGCCATTCAAACTTGTTCCTAAGTTTCAACATTTGTCTAATATCCAATGTTTTTGAAGATAAATCCTTCACAAACTTGGAATACAATTCCACCAACCCCAAGAATGCTTGAACTTCATCTTTGTTCTTGGGCACAGGTGCATCCCTTATGGCCATCAACATCTCCTTTTTCAGTTTAATACCTTCCTGTGTGACTTCATGGCACAAATATGTTACTTGTTTTATGGTGAATTTACATTTGCTGTTCTCGGCAGTCATACATTTATCTTGCAATGTGCTTAAAACATTAAATACATTCTGGTTGTGTTCTTCCTTACTTCTTCTCATTACCAAAATGTCATCTTGAAAGATGAGCAGGTTCTCAAACTCCTTGAATATCAAATGCATTAATCTTTGGAACATAGTGGCAGCAGAGGTTAATCCAAAAGGGACTCTTTAAAATATATATCATCCAAACAGAGTAATCAGTTGGTTCTAGGACTCCAGCCCTATGTAAAGCTGCTTCCAGTTGTAAACTTACTTCCTCCTTTAATGAGAATGGAATGTTTCTCACCTTGTGTATGCATGGTTTGGAATTTGTTTTGAGTTGGATTCTGTGTTGGAAGTCCTTTAACTTTCCAGTGCTACCATTGAATGCCTTGGGGAATTTCCTAGAAATTACTGAACCCAATTCCTCCTCTGGTTGCATAAGTAAAACAGGTTCATGGCTGTTTGGGTTGTAGGTAATGCCCAGCTTACCTTGATCCTTTTAACCCAACACAGAGGGACCTCTGGCAGAAACATATAACTTGCTCACAGTTTTTCGAATTTTTAAAAACGCATTTCAATTTCCTGTAACCCACCCTTACAAAAGGTTCAGCTATGAAGGTTTTTAAAGAAATATCAGGTTGGGCTAACTCCTGTCCCAACAAATGAACACATTTTCCGTCCCACACCCCTTTATTCACAATTGTGTATGTAGATCCTGTATCAGCAACAATAGAAATGTTGACACCCCAATTGAAATATCGCACATGGGTTTCTTTCTTTTTGCATTCTCCCTTAAATCTATGTCAAGCACTTGCGCAACATCCACATTAAGTACACACATTTTATTGTCAAAATCATCTGAAGCCTTGGAATTGTATTCCTCCCCTTGCTCAACCAACTTAACTCTACTGCTTGGTGTCCTCTGACACACCTTCTGGAAATTATCCACAATGCCACACTTAGCGCACTTGTGTGTGCGTGCAGGACACTACTTGTAATTAGCCAAATGTTTCATGCTTCCGCACCTATACCACTTCCTTTGTGAAAAAACCTTTGATATTGTTTCTGCGCTGAAGGGGTTGTATTGTTTATTCCACAAAAAGTTATTCGGCTCATATCCAAAACAAGAGCTTTCATTTGGTATTCAAATCATGCCATTTATTTAGGTTTTTGTCCAATCAACACACAATGACTACTTGCCTCGATTGAACTAATAAAGTATAGATCTTTAAATATCACAAAGTAGTAGAACTTGCATTTTTAAAGATGGCGCCCATGTTCACGGACTAAATCACATGACACGTAATAATATCATGCCATGCATTAAGGAATTTTTCACGTGATACGTAACAATATCATGCCATGCATTAAGAAATTTTTTCTGAGTAACATACAACAAGTATTTGACTCGATGGAACTAATAAAGTAAAGACCTTCAAAACCAATTTGTATCTTAAGGAGGACTTCCTTGTTCAAAGATGGCACCTATGTTCACGGACCTTATCACGTGATATGAATAAATAGAGACGCGACCACGGAAGAACACAGACCGGCCGGGACTGGGAGACCGGAACGCGATATAGACGGAAAGCAGAAAGAAGGAAAGGTAAGAAGCCCCGGGTTCCTCTTGATGGAAAAGAGTACTCGGCCCTTCAGACATTGTGAGTGTCTGACACGCTACTTTTTGAAACGCAAGGGCAGCCAGAGTAACACCATTTCGTTTTCGTTTTAGGCACTCGGCGGAAGTGTCCAGGAAGTACCCCCTCATACAAACTACTAATTTTGGAGAATATAATCAATGAAAATCGGTAAGAAAACACTTGTAGTGGTAATTTGAGTATGTTATTTAAAGACAAGCCAAAACCGAATACTTAAGCCCCTTATTTGTTTTTTTCCAACAGTGTGAAAACTTCATCCACACACAATAAGTGAGTTTCTTTCAGAATTAATTTGGGTGTGTTGTGTTGTTTTGAAACCGCGGATGCTAAAACCTATGTTTACCATCTAGGTGGTTCTGCGTCGTGTGAACACACATACAAGCCACTTGACAATACCGCAGCACGTCGCTTCTTAGGCACAGTAGCCGAAAATATGCGAACCAGTCACCGAACTTGAAGGACTGAAGCAGATGTCTGTGTGTAACAGGACACAGACAACACGCCCTGACAAAGTTCTTTTGAACGAAACGCGTTGGCTGCCCAATGAAACTTGAATAAAGAAGAATAAAAGCAAACCTACTTTGGATGGACTTTTTTTCCTTAAATTCATTGACACTTGAGATACTGTTGGATGGTGGTGCAACCCACAGTGGGTGGAATCTTAGTTTTGGACAACAAACAATCACCACTTGGGAACAACGGGGGTAGTGGAAGTGCACACTACGAGAGCTAGTAGCTCACTTCTTTGTATATATTTTGGACGGGTTGGCCTTTGGTAGCCAGAGAGGTGAAGCACGCACATATCTGTGTGCGTAGCGTTGAGTCGTTCTGCTTGTGGGTATTCATCGATAAATTGGATGAGGATCTGGAATATATGTACAAAAGCTACAGGAATAACGTCTCAATTTTGTGTGTGGGGGTGATTTTAACATCCAATTATGCACCTTACCCTCTGAAAAAACATTTGGTATGATTAATTTAGATGACATGGGCCAAACACATTTCATTCATAACTGATATAGAGATAAATTAAATGAGCTCATATACAAATTTGTTTTATCATTTTTAAATGAAATTTTATCCCTATATGCCCCAGTTAAATGTACCTTTAATGGGAGAAATGCCAATAGTATCATTATGTCTTATTATTGAACAATTCCGCTATCCATGCTTTTAACTTTCACACTCATTTTCCACAGTCTGTACAAATCTCATCCATGTTACTATCTAGGAAACAGCATAGTTACAGCTTGGACCATACTGGGGATCGGAAGCTAGCTACTCTCAATGGCTATTCCCTGTGGTGTTAGCAGATCATCCCTGAGGGGTTTTCAAAAGAATTAATCTGTAGCAAAGGGGAAGCCGTTGAGATCTGTCTATACGAAACCTCACAGCCCACAGAGATCATTATTGCTCTGCATGAAGCAAGTATTAATAATGACAACCATGCATTTCGGAAGGCAGTTAACTCCGCACCACTGAAAGAGGATGTTGGCCCTGGTATCGTGTTTGTGATACCAGAGGGTGACTGGATAAAACACTTTTCTGGCATTTATTCCCTCTCAATATTTACAACGGACTCTGTTGAGGCACTTGCACCTAATGATAAAATAACTCCAAGACAAGCTACAACAATCACTCTGTTTAGTCTGGAGGAAGTTAATAGTGCAATAAACACTAGTAAAGGTAGAAAGGCAACTAGCCCAGGCACTATTCCAGTGGGCCTCTATAAAGCCAATATTTCTCTGTGGGGACCCCGTTATTAACCATTGTTTTAAGGACCTATTGTAATATGGGTTTTTTCCCCACATGGGCGGAAACAATATTAGTACTGATGTATCAGTAAGGAGAGCCAAGTAACCCTGCCGTATATAGACCAATCTCATTGCTTGACTCCCTAGTGAAGATATGGTTAAATATGATTAAAGAGTGGGCTGAATCTAATGGTATTTTGTCTGACCTCCAATATGGGCTCCACACTGGGCTTGGAACTATAAAACAGGGCATTAATATGAGTATTTTATTGGGAAAATATACTAAGATTAAGGGAGGGAACGTATATCTGGGATTTGTAGACCTGTCCTCCACCTTTGACTATGTCAATTACTCTGAGTTATGGACAATAATGTGCGATATGGGAATGGAGACACCGATCATTACCTTTCTGAAAGACTTGTACACAGGTTCAAAAGCTAAAGTCAGATGCGGGACTGCAGGAGAATGTACGCAGCCTTTCAGTGTGGAATGAGGGGGGAGAGAGGGCTGTATTTTAACACCTTTTCTTTTTTCACTATATATAAACAACAAAGGCACAGCCCTGACTCTACACCCAAAATATCTGGCTTAGGTTGGCCATCGCCCTGTTTCTGTCCTCTTCTACGCTGACAATGCCATTTTATTGGCCTGCACCGCTCTTGCGCTGCAGTCTATACTCAATGATTTTGTTGACTTCATGCTGGACCTTGACTTGCTAGTAAATTATTCAAAAACATTTGCAATCAAGTGTGGTAGGAAAATGGCATTTGTTGCAATGTTACAGTTTTGGACATCACTATAGAATTTACAAACAATTTCTCATATTTGTGAGTCCTATTTGATAAAAAAGGGCACATGGAGTCGCTCGATCTCGTCTAAGGCACTATTATTTACAAGTGTTTGTATGGCCCTACGAAATGTTGCCATCAGGTTGGGTACAAACCTCCCTCCTCAACAGATGCTCACATTCTATAACCCTAAATGTGTTAGTATAGCATTATATGGTGCGGGCATATGGGGGCAGGCAAAATCTATGGTTCTACAATTGGTGGAAAATGAATTCTTGAAGTATCTGCTCGCTACACCAAAAAGTGCCTCTACGTTCGTTTGTCAGGCTGAGTTGGGAGCCCCGTTTGTTGCTGAAATAATTAGGATCCAACCTATTTTACTTTGTCACAAAGTCTGGACATCAGATTATACTTGTTTAAATTGTGCTGTTATAGGGGACTGCCTAAATACAACTTTGAACACACGCATTCCTTGGCAGACATACATACATCGCTTCTGTTGCATTTTGGGTCACTCATACTATTTCAAAAACCCTGAATCCTTAGTAGCATTCAGCAGGAAAGATCGAATGCATCATGCATTTAGAGAACATAAGGTTGGCTGCTGAATTACTAAAGCCTACTCTTCTAAGAAATCAGCTTATTTTAACAATTTACGATATGCAGCCATACTTGAAAGTTGTACCTAACTCAAGGCACAGATTTGTCCTGACCCGTTTTAGAATGGATGTTTTACACTGAATGGTTAGTTTTCCTGAACTTAACAATTGGTCTTTGAACTTAGGTAATTATCCTTGTGACAACACAATAATACGGGGCACCATGCACGTGGTACTATTTTTTAACTTTTATAAAAAATGAAGGAAGCGCTATATCCTAAACCTTTTAAAACCATTACAGTTTACACAAATTCGCCCAGCATTTCTTTTTAAGCAATCATTGCCCAACATTGGGATTTGTTGCAGAATGTCAAGTTTTTTATGGGCTGCTTTCTATGCTAGAAAGAACATTTTTATAGATGACTGGATTCATTCTGCATGATATTGGACAAGTGACTAATTGATTCATGATGCTTTACTATCTTGTTAATATTTTATACGATATATATATCATAATGTACGGTTTCAAACTAAAATCTTAATAATCTGTTACTGTGAATTATAATAAGAGATTCATCAGGAATGCATGGCGTACCCTGAGCTGAGGTTTTTACACTCCTTGCCCTTTTCTTTTACTATTTTCTCAATTGAATGCACAAAAGTTAAGGGGGGGTGGGCTATATAAACGAAGACCAATATGATTGAAATTAAATGAATTGATTTTAAAATATTTTGTTGTAATTTTATTTACTTCTTTTGTTGTGCTTTTATGGTCTAATTTATTTAAGCTGAATGAAGTTGGGACTTGACTTGGTTTTTCGCCCTTTGCCCAAAGTGAGTCTTGAATGGTCTGATAAGATGTTTGCATAACAATCTGGTCTCTTATGAGTTTGTCGTGCAGCACCCCAAAAAGACAAGTTTGGGCCAAATTCTTAAGAATGGCCACATTATCCTCTATAGATTCCTCTTTCCCTTGTTCACAGTGGAAAAATGTATACCTATCCACAACAACGCAGATTGTAGGTTTGTAGTAACTGCCAGAGTCCTCCAACGCATCAGTGTACACATTTCCCTGCCCACTTGCGCTGACCTTTTTATTAACACAGTTATAAAGTTTGGGACCGCCAGCCTCTAGGCAATGCAGTTAAATGTTCTTCTTCTTCTCAGGGCTTAAGTCTTTGTCTTCATCATCAAATGTAGAAACAGAATTTGTGAAATATTCACGCCATTCCTTTCACTTTAATGCAGGCCCCCCTACAACTTGCAAGAATGCTTGTGGTGAAGATACATTATGTACATCACCTGATGCCATGATGAAGATATAGGTGAAAGGTGAGATGCACCAGATGTAACTGCAGTGGTAGTGAAAAGTAGCAAAAGAAAGAATTAGCTTTGTAACTAACCAGTCCAGGTTGCTCTAAAATGCTCAAAATAAAGTTGTATGTAGTTGCTAATAAGTTACACGTCACATGAAAGCCCTTCACCAAACGCAAAATCCTGAGAATTACACATTTACTTCCAGATGAGCTGCGATGATGCAGCACGCAAACAACAATATTACTTCTGTATAAACAGCTAATTGTAGCACGCATGCAGTAAGTTGAAAGGTGTGAGGTCACATTAAACATAGAGATTCCTGTGTTTAAGATGTCAGCAGCGTGACAGGATTCACAAATCCAGTACCCCGTCCCTAAGATGGTGGCTTGCAGTGTGCTGGAACGCAGCGTGCGCACCTCAATTACATCACTCCTTCAACGGCCTCAGCAAGGCAGTATGGCTCTCCTCAGGGGTTATCCCAGGATGGCAATGCTCACAGAAATGCCGCTCAACTGTTGCGGGACTTAGGGGAGACCCAACTCATTTGGATATAGTAATTTGCCAGGAATACTACTTTTCACAAAGCGAAGAATGGATGAATATTTTATTCAAATCAGCACGAGCTGGGCTGCTGATGTACTGGGATTTTCGCCATAATTCTAAAGACGAGGAGACCAGTTTCCTTGAAGAGGTTTATTCAAGGTAGAAGCACCAGCACACCAGAAACGGAAGACAATGCAGTACCACTCCACGTGTCAACTCCCCAATGAATATCCTTCAACTGACAACTCGGATCAGCTGGCATTCTAGAATGCCAGCTGATGGCATTACAATATAGGTGAGTGTGCAAGGGGGTATGGGTGCCTAGAGGAGGTTTGGGAGGGACATTTCTAGAAGTAGAATTCCAACACAACACAGCACAAAGTACAATTAGAAACTTTAATTTTAAATCACCGTCTCATGTAACCTATTTAGCCATATTACCTACTGGTTGTTACCAGTAGGTAGTTTTAGTTAGGACCCTGTTTCTATTCAAAAAGTGTTTTTTCTTTTGGCAATATCTTTGGTGCCGTTTGACGAATCATCGCAAATTTTTCAAACCGGTCAGCTCCTGTTTTTAAAATGAAGCGTGGGATTCAACGCTTCAGTATGAATAAGCCCCCAGGTGGGCCAGGTCCCAGGGGCAATAAACAGTTAATTAGCAGGGCCGCAGGGGCCCCACAGCCCCGTGGACTGCCACCTCCCTGGGGCTTTATTCAGTATGTGTGGGGGGCACACCGCCCCTCACAGCTCTGGGGACCGCCACCTCCCTTGGGCTTCTAAAAAATGTGTTGGGGTCACCTGCCCTCCACACTGCCCCGGGGACCGCCACCTCCCAGGGACGTTTATCAATAGGGGTAAGGGTCCTTGCAGGCCTCCCAAGCCCCAGGGACCACCACCTCACCGTGGCGTACGTTAAAATAAAAAAGTGTGTACCTCTTTTACAACTCTCTTGCCTCTTTCTGCAGTTCTTTTGTCTCCTTCTGCACCTATGTTGCTTCTTTCTGCACATCTCTTGCCTCTCTCTGCAACCCTGTTGCTTCATTCTGCACTTTCCATGCTTCTTTCTGCACCTGTCTTGCTTCTTTCTGCACCGTTGTTGTCACTTTCTGCACTCATCTTCCCTCTTTCTGTACCCTTCTTGCCTGTTTCTGCATCTCACTTGCCTCTTGCTGCACTTTTCTTGCTACTTTCTACACCTCTGTTGCTTTTTACAGCAATTCTCTTGCCTCTTTCTGCACTTCTCTTGCCTCTTTCTGTACCTCTTTTGCCTCTTTCTGCACCCGTCTTCCTTCTTTGTGCAACTCTTTTGCCTCTTCCTGCCAACCCTGAGCGTAGTTTGCGTAGTCGTGCTATGCGTAGCTATGTGAAGTGCACTTCGCACTATGCAAGTTATGCGTAGCTACACGAACTGCATAGTGCGGTAGGGAAAATGCTGTTTGCACTGATTGCACAGTGCCTGATGCTTGTCTGTACTGTGCAATCATTGCAAATGACATCTTCATACAGATCAAGCAGTAGTTTTTTGCCACTCAAGTAGATTTGTACTCAAGCAGCAGTTTTCTCAACGTAGACTGGTAGTTTCTCATCGCGAGCGGTCCCAAGCATACACAACCATCTCAGTGAGAAACCTGACCTCCCCGCATTGAGAATCTCACCAGGAGGTTTATTTTCCATGCTTGAGATTGGCGGCTTGATGTTGCTGATCGCGAACGAGGAACAAGTCTCGCCTGGATGTCATTTTGCTTGCTCGTGGACGCCAACTTGATGTTGAGGAGAGCGAGCAAGCAAAAAATGCCCGCTACGCTATGCTACGCGTTTTTGCACTGTGCAACGTGCAATTTGCATAGCGTGTAGTCGTGCAAACTACGCAAGCGTAGCGTATTCCTACGCCCAGGGTTACTTTCTACACCTCTCTCCCCTCTTTATGCACAACTCTTGCCTCTTTTTGCACCTCTGTTGCTTCTTTCAGTACTTCTCTTGCCTCTTTATGCACCCTTCTTGCCTCTTTCAGCACCTCTGTTGCTTCTTTCTGCACTTCTCTTGGTTCTTTCTGCACTGCTCTTGCCTCTTTCTGCATTCCTCTTGCCTCTTTTTGCACCTCTGATACTTTATTCTGTACCTCTCTTGCTTCTTTCTGAAGCTAACTTGCAAATTTCAGCACCTCTGTTGCTTTTTTCTGTAGACCTCTTGCCTCCTTCTTCACCTCACTTGCCTGTTTCAGCACCTCCCTTGCCTCTTTCTGTACCCCTGTTCCCTCTTTCTGCATCTTTCCTGCATGTTTCTGTACCTCTTGTGTCCCTTTCTGTACCTCTGTTGCCTCTTTCTGCACTTTTCCGGCCTCTTTCTGCACCCCTTTTGCCTCTTTCTGCACCTCTGTTGCTACTTTCTGCAGTTCTAGTGCCCCTTTCTGCACCTCTTTTGCTTCTTTCTGTACCTTATGTGCCTCTTTCAGCGCCTCTGTTACTTTTTTCTGCAAATCTCTTGCCTCTTTCTGCACCCCTCTTTTTTCTTTCTGCACCTCTCTTGCTTCTTGCTGCACCCCTATTTCCAGTTTCTGCACCTTTCCTGCATGTTTCTGCATCTCTCTTGCTTCTTTCAGGACCTCTGTTGGTTATTTCTGCACTGCTCTTGCTTCTTTCTGAACCTCACTTGCCTCTTTCTGCCCTTCTCTTGCCTCATTCTACACCTCTGTTGCTTCCTTCAGAAATTCTCCTGCCTTTTTCTGTACCTCTCTTGCCTCTTTGTGCACCTCTCCTACCTCTTTCTGCACCCTCTTGCCTCTTTTTGCACCTCTGTTGGTTCATTCTGCAGTTCTCTTGCCTATTTTTGCACCTTTGTTGCTTATTAATGTATTGCTCTTGCTTCTTTCTGCATCCCTCTTGCCTCTTTCTGCCCCCCTCTTTTCTCTTTCTGCACCCATCTTTTCCCCTTATGCACCCCTCTTGCCTCTTTTTGCACCTCTGTTGGTTCTTTCTGTTTATCTCTTGCTTCTTTCTGTAATTTTCTACGTCTTTCTGGCTCCTGTTGCCTCTTTCTGCATTTCTCTTGCATATTTCTGTGGTTTTCTTCCTCTTTCTGCACATGTCCTACCTCTCTAGGCATAGTTAGAAATTAGCTTTTAAAAAAACCTTTGAAATTCACTGAAAAAAACCATAGGTTTCAGGGTGTTTATAGCTAGAAATTAGCGTTTCAAA
Source organism: Lissotriton vulgaris (assembly GCF_964263255.1). Lineage (NCBI taxonomy): Eukaryota > Metazoa > Chordata > Amphibia > Caudata > Salamandridae > Lissotriton > Lissotriton vulgaris. Next base: position 1,565,500,940 of record NC_141691.1, on the reverse strand, counting down.
AACATTTGAAATTCACTGAAAAAACATAGGTTTCCGCCACGTTATAGTTAGACATTAGCATTTAAAAACCTTTGAAATTCACTGAAAAAAACATACGTTTCAGGGACAATATAGTTAGTTGGACATTTCACTGGTACAAAACCAGAGAAATTTGGCCATTATAGTTAGTTCAGCTAACTATAATGTGTGCCCCCGCAATGCACTGTTGATGATGTCACAAATTACATCATTCATGACATGCTCAGTGACATCACTGATGACATCTCAAATGACATCACTGATGACATCATCCATGTGATAATCAAATGCACCTCTTCACAACCTAATCTAAACTTAGATACTCCTACTCTAAAATACAGACTACCATTTTCAAAACTATACACACACGATTACCAGTTACAACATACCCACTCACTGATTCCTTGGTCTACACACACATCCACTTATTCACCTATAATGTCACTCATACATGCAGTCACTCATCAATACAGCACTATCTTATATACTTATAGGACTATAGAGACACTCACACACCGCCACTCAGCCATAGAGTTACTGACACACCTAGCCACTTATTGCAAAGAATCCGTCACACTTCCATTTACTCACCTATACAGTTACTTCACTTATTCATACATATGCTAACGCATACTTACTCTCTTATCCAATCACTGATAGAAGCACACATTCATCCATAAAGCCACTCTCACAATAACTCACCCTCACATATAGTTGTTTATATACTCCAACACTCACATATACTGCCTTTCACATATGAAGCTACTCACACATGTACCACTGAGACATCCCTTTACTCACCAATATAGCCATACACAAACTCACCCACCCATACAGCCCCTCACGGATGTTCTCTTGAACGCATACACCCAGTGAATCACCCACTTACACATCCATGCAGGGAGTCATACACCCACATCCACCCACACAGATACTCAGGCCCCCATACAGATACTCAGACAACCAATCAATAACCCATATAGACACTCATGTAGCTATTCACCAACCCATGGAGCCGCTTACACACCAACTGACAGACAGATACAGGCATTAAACAGTCAGTCACGCACCTACTAAATCATCCATTCAGACACTCATACACCCAATCATTTTTCAATAAACCTTGATATATATATGAGATATATATATATATATATATATATATTCACTGAAAAAACCATAGGTTATAGACCATATATAGTTAGGGATTAGCATTTACAAAACCTTATTTTACTCGCACAAAACCATTGAAATTCGCATATATAGTTAGTTGCACTAACTATATATCGCGCACCCGCAATCCACTGCTAATGATGTCACATATTACATCATTCATGACATGGTCAGTGACATCACTGATGACATCACTGATGACATCTCAAATGACATCATTAATGACATCACTGATGACATCTCAAATTACATCACTGATGACATCACTGATGACATCACTGATGACATCTTATTTGACATTACTGATCACATCACTGATGATATCATTCATGTGATAATACGATGAACCTCTTCAGACTCTAATATAACCTTAGATACAATCAGTGTAAACAGACACTCACAGACTGTCACTCATCCATGGAGTTACTCACACACCTAGCCAGTCATGCAAAGAATCAATCACACCTCCATTTCCTCAACTATACAGTTATACACACCTTACTTATTCAAACATATACTAACACATATTTACTCTCTTATACAATCCCTGATACAAGTTCACAATGATCCATACAGCCGCTCACACATTCACTGGCTCTTATGCACAGTTATTTATATATGTCAACTCTCACATGTACTGTGTTTTACATATGTACTTACTTTGACATGTAGCACTAAGATATCAATTCACTCACCAATACACTCATGCACACAGTCAACCGCCCATACAGCTAATTCCACATGCACTTTTGAACCCATACATCTAGTGAATCAACTGTTCACACATCTATGCACAGAGTCACACACCTCCCAGCCTCCCATACACACACACTCAGTCTCCCATACAAATACTTAGGCAACCAATCAATAACCCATATAGTTACTCATATAGCTACTGATCAACACATGCAGCAGTTTACCGAACAACAGACATAATGACGTACAAATTAAGACAGTTTAGTCACTAACCCATGCACTCAGTGAGACACATCTAATCACTCACTCATACAATCAGTCATGCACCTACTAAATCCTTCATCCAGACACTTATACATCCACTCATTCTTCAATATGTAAGGCATATTTTAACTCTACAGAAACATACAGTCACTGGATGTTGTCATCAGTGATGTCATCGGTGATGTCACTGACCATGTCATGAATGATGTAATATGTGACATCATCAGCAGTGGATTGCGGGTGCGTGATATATAGTTAGTGCAACTAACTATATATGCGAATTTCAATGGTTTTGTGCGAGTAAAATTAGGTTTTGAACATGCTAATCCCTAACTATATATGGTCTATAACCTATGGTTTTTTCAGTGAATTTTTAAGGTTTTGTAAATGCTAATTCCTAACTATATATGGTCTATATAAATAGCAAATATCAAAAGCTGTGAAATGTATTCTTATTCTAATTCAAAAATATATTTTATATTTTTGTAATATAATTTTTTAATTTATTTATATATATTTTTTAATTATTTTTTTTTGTTTTGCTGCCGGTCCGCGAACCGGGCAGCTTCCCGTTAGCTTCATTTTGTTCCGCGACCCGGTCCGCGAACCGGTAAACGTTCCGTTAGCGCAACTACCGCGTTAGAAAGCAACATCGTGACGCGTCGCGTAAGCGCGACGTATCGTGTTACCGCGTAATGCGTCTTATGACGCGCCGCGTGAGCGCACCCGGAAGCGCTCCGGAACGCGAACCGAGGCGTAGCTGGACACGTAACGTAAGCATAACAGGTCATGTGACTTGTTTATAAAACTTTTCATTGGTTCATTTTACTTTTGGTTTCCTAATGATGTAAGGCTTGGTCATATGACCTAAAAATAACACTTTTCATTGGTTTAGAACATTTTTTTTTCCAAATGATGAAAGCCCCACCTTTTTTCCTCACTCTGACTTTCATTTTTATGAGAGAAAGACCTACTTTGAATACCTTAGAAATGGCTTCATTAATAGCTGCAGCTGGTGCACCCCCACCACCACCACCACCTCCTAGGAAGAGAGGACCACCTCCTCAGGTTATCCTACAACAAGAGGAGGAAGAAGAGGATGAAGAGGAAGAGGAGCAAGGGACAGGGAGGTTTTTACCTGAACAGCCAAGGAGGTCCCATGCCAAAGAAAATTATATATGGCAATTTTTTACATTTCCCCAGGGACAAAAAAAGGTAAATGCCCGGTATGTTAACTGTCTGATCTGTAAAAATGAACTGTCCAGAAGAACAGAAATGAAATACAGTTATGGCAATTATACCATGCATCGGCACATGGAAAGGTGGCACCCTATAAATTACAGTGCTGCACAAGTACGTGATCTGCTAGATAACCCCCGACCTGTGGCCAGTACATCCAATGAAGAGGCAGTGACGGGATCAGAGGCGAGGGAGTTGGTCACAAATATCCAAATGAAATTTGGCAATGTGAAGCACGTATGCATTTTTTGTGGCCAACTGATTTGTTTCAGGGAGAGTAGCATACATTTAATCAATAAAGCAATTGACAATCACAAATGTTCAAAACGCCCCAGAAAATAAATTATCTTTTTTTTTGTTGCTCCTGTTGAGCCCTTCATAATGAATCATTTTCGTTTCTCCCCCCATCAAAAAAACAAAAAAAATATAAAACCGTTCAAAAAATACAAAAAAAAAAAATGTTCCGAAAAATAATAAAAAAAAGATAAAACAACAAAAGTAATAAAAAAAAAGTTATTTTCAGAACTACCTCCCCTTTATAAGAAATTGCTAGAATGTTTAGCACTCTGACAACCTCTATTTCTTTTGGTTCGCTTCCCGGTTCGCGCGCCGGTACGTGAACCGGAAGCGAACTCAAAAATATTTTTTTTTTAAAAAAAAGAAGAGTAAGTAAACTGAGAGTAATGTTAAAAGAAAGACAGTTGGGGGCGTGGCCAAGATGGCGTCGGAGTAGGACGCTTTCTCGAGCCTCTCCGACGCCGATCCTGCACAGCAACTTACAGCGGGGTCCTGAGGCGTTCTGCCTGTGCTGCTCGATCGGCGGAGGCTGCCGCTTGCTGGCGGCGTGTCCCGGTGTCGTCGCCTCGGTGAGGGGTGACCGGCAGGAGCTGTTCGGAGGGAGCCGAGCTGAGGCCTGTGAGGCAGCGGCCTCGCGTGACCCGGAGGCCGGAGGAGGCGGAGCGGTCCTGGGCCCTGACGCGACATCGGCGTGGGCTATGCCGCGGTGAACGGGTGAGGCGGAATGCGGACCGCGCCAGCCGAGGGACGCTTGCTGCTCAGCGCTTGAAGGTGCCTTGGCGGACCACGCCGGGGACTGGAGCCGCCGGGAGCTGACTGAGGAGCCGGCGACGAGCTTGAGGGCAGCCCCTGAAAACGCCGACGACGGGCGTTGTGCACAGGCCCGGCGGGGGCAGAGCGAGCAGATCCCCCCCCCTCGGAAAGCTGCGGACTGGTGAGCGTACCGGCGGGGGAAGGAAAGCGGAGCTGCAGAGTAGCGAGGCCCAGTACCTCCCTGGGACACACGCCACACTGAGGCCTTCCATACTTAGGCCGGGTGACTACGAGTGGCTGGGGGACCGGCGCGTGGTCTTCTACGCGCCGGCATAACGCAAGCAGTGCCGTGCAACGTGGGTGGCTGGCCCGTAGTAGTGGAGGGGCTTTAATTCTTCAGTGGCCCTGCTGATGGACCTTGTGGAGTGGCCTGCCGTTGCGACTGTGGTGCACCCCCCCCGAGGAAAGCCCCGCCGGCGCAGCTACGACCTTCAGCTATACACTGGCACCAGGGGGAGCGGAGACCTTGCGGCTTGCTAGCGCAGTTCTGGAGAGCGGGGCACTTGGACTGCTGCCCACCTGGGTGGGCCCTACTGGCGGCGGAGCGCCTGGCGCTACCTTGGAGAGGTTCTGACGGTGACCGTCCGGACCGGCCCCTCCCGGGTCCTGGGCACTGGTGAGGACACAAGCTGTATTGGGAACCCGCGCCGGTCACCAGCCTTGGGGTATGGACCTCCCTAGGGCCGGAGGGACCCCTGAATGCTAGCGGCGTCACTGCGTGGAGGTGGCCTGGTGGAAGAAGAGCCGCACTTTGGTCGGTGCTCTCGTATCGGAGAGGGCGAATAGCGTCTTCAGCGGACCGCCCCGGCGCGGTACACCGCCGGCCCGCATCTCGGCCTCCCGGCTGCGGTTATCCTGGGCCCAGGTGGAAGTGCATGGGAGCAGACCGCAGCCATGTCCAACTCACAGCGCAGAGGGGGGAAGACGGGGAAGGAAGTAGCCCCCAAATCGTCGCAGCAACCGGCGTCGCCCGGTGCCAGCAGTTCCTCCAGGCAATCGGATGATGAGGCGCCGGCAACCAAAGCCTTCATGAAGGAACTCTTCGCGACTATCAAAGAAGACATCTCAGAGCTTCGTACCCAGCTGGCCTCGGATCTCAGGGAGGTGCGGAGAGACGTGGATGGGATTGGGGAGAGAGTGGCGACGTTGGAGGACCATGACCTTAGCATTGCGAACGATGTGCACCAACTCCAACAAGATATCATACGCCTCACAGAGCAAAACCTGGATTTGCAAACCCATGCGGAAGATTTGGAGAACCGCTCCAGAAGAAAAAACATTCGCATCAAAGCAGTGCCGTGGGACGGGGAAGCGGGAGACCTGCGTGGATACGTCCTGGCTCTGTTTCTCCAGATCCTAGAGGACGAAGAGGTGCGCGACGTCCAGATGGATAGGGTGCACAGAGTGGGGCTGCCCAGGAGGGGCGGGGGTCCGCCGCCGGATATCCTCGTATGCGTACATGACTTCCAGTTGAAGGAAAAGATATTGAGGAAAGCGAGAACCACTGCCTCGCTGCAATTCAGGGGCCATCACCCCCAGCTTTACCAGGACCTGGCAGCGACGACCTTGCAGAAACGAAGGGACTTCCGTCCTGTGATCGCCTTTCTCCGGGAGCGTGGCATATCCTACTCCTGGGGGCATCCTTTCCGGATCATCTTTAGATGAGAGAATCGGTTGCGACAGATCAATTCCCTGCGGGAGGCGAAGGATCTTCTGGGCATTGAGGACACAGAGCCATCGCAGGAGCTGCGGGGATCTCCATTCCGGAGACGGCGTCGTTCTTCCTCGTGGCACAGGGTGGGCCCGTCCCCGGAGCGGCGGCGGCCGGATCCGGCGACTAGTGAGCAGGAGAGGGGGGCCGCGGTGGCTTCGGTGGGCTCCGCCACCATGACGGATTCCCAGATGAGCTCTGGAGCAGCGTGACCCCGGTCTTATGGAGTGGCGTCGGAGGGGCTCTTGGCCTGAGGTCCTCGGGGTACTATGGTACTTTTGGAGAAGACACCCCGGAACTTGGACCTGGGGGTCCCCAGGTGGTCACCCCTGCCCCAACCCCGGACCAGCGGGGAACTTTTGAACCAGGACCTTCTGGAACTGAAGACTGCGTGGTTCAGGTTCAGTGCATTGAGTTGCATTTTGTTATTCTTGGTTCTTGTGGGGGTTAGGGGTGGGATTGTTAGCGCTTTGAACATGGGTGTCATGGCGGGATGTTCTGGGTTGGGGAAGGGAGTTCGGGGAGTGGCGGCGACGTTGTGTGACGAGTGTGTGTGGAGAGGACCTTTGTCGATAGTTTCTTTTGTGATTTGTATATGGTTTGGGGATCTGCCTTCGTTGACCCTTGCGTACCCTGGGACTGTGGATGCCTCACGGGGCTTGCGGAGTGACCGGGCGGGCCTTCTGGGTTGGTTGTGGCTGGGGTTCTTCCCTAGAGTCCCCGTGTTTATCTACCTCCCCTGGGCTTGGTTTGTGGAGCGTGTGTGGGTCCGGTGCGAGCACCGTGGCTGTTTGGTTGTGAGCATGGCGTGGAATCTGTATAATCCCTTATGCCTGTCAGCATAGGAACATGGAATGTGAAGGGCCTTAACTCTCCGCAGAAGAGACAGAAACTCTGGAAGTACATCATAGATCACCATTTGGATGTGGTGGCCCTCCAGGAGACCCACCTGGCTAGGAAGGATGAGTTGAGGCTTCGACATCGGCAGTTCCCCCTTATCTATAGGGCCTCTGCGGCCACAAAGCACAGGGGGGTGGCCCTACTCTTTCGGGCTTCCCTGCATTTTCAGCCCATGGGGGTGAGTGTGGATAGGGACGGCCGTTGGCTATTGGTGAAGGGACTGTTGCGGGGGTGCTTGTGTACCTTTGCTGTGTTGTATGCCCCTAATGCGGGACAGAATAGCTTTCTGCAGGATCTGTTGGACAAGATGGGGGACTTTGTGGAGGGTCATTTACTTTTGCTAGGCGATTTCAATATGGTGTGGGACAGGGGTCTGGATAGCTCTGGAGGCCGCAGGGCAGACACTGGCGTCTTCTCAGACGAAACTAAAAGGCAGTTGGGAGACCTGGGACTGATCGACAGTTGGCGCTTTCTCCACACACAGACCAGAGATTACACCTTTTTTTCCAACGTACACCACTCGTACTCCCGCATTGATTATATCTTGCTGAGTCAGGCCCTTCGAGGGGACGTACAATTAGCTAGTATTTTTCCACTCTCGCTATCGGATCATAGCCTTGTGGTTCTGGGACTGCACTGGGCCACCGGGGGGGATGGTTGGCGCAAGTGGTATTTCCCGGCAGCGCTGGTGCGAGATGAGGTATCGTGTAAAGCCCTACGCAAGGCAATTGGTGATTTTTTCCTCCTTAACCCGCCGTCAGACACGTCGGTGTATACCACGTGGGACGCATGCAAGGCCTCCTTACGGGGCACGTGCCTCGCCCTCAACGCAAATCTGAACAAGCTAAGGCGCGAAGAGAGGGAGGCTCTGGAATTGGAATTGGCTACTTTGGAGCAGGCCCACAAGGCGAACCCCTCCAGGGTGACCCTTCGCCCCCTGACGGCGGTCCGAGGGAAACTGAGGGCCCATTATAATAACAGGGCGGAATTCACTCTTTTGCGACTTCGACGTACCTCCTACTCCCAGGGCAACAAGATCGGGCGCCATCTTGCCCGGCAACTCCGGGACAAACGCGAGAAGGACAATATCGGGGGCATTCGTGATCAAGCAGGCTCTGTTCAGCATAGAGACGCGGACAAAGCGGCCATTTTCGGGCGCTTTTATGCGGCACTCTACTCGAGCGACGCTCTCGATCCCGGCGCACAATCCAGATTCCTGGAGGGCCTGTCTCTCCCAAAGGTTTCTAGGGAGTGGAACGAGTCCCTATCCTCCCCCATAACTCAGGAGGAAGTCTTGGATGCCATTAAAGGCCTGAAGCTGCACAAGGCCCCCGGGCCTGACGGCTACACGGCCCTTTTTTACAAAACGTTTGCCTCTGAAGTGTGCGACTACCTGGTCTCCCTCTTCAACGCAATGGCGATTGACGGCAGGACCACGGATTCTATGGCTGAGGCGTTGATCAGTGTTATTCCCAAACCGGGGAAGGATCCTGCTCTTTGTACATCCTACCGCCCGATAGCACTTCTCAACCTGGACGCCAAACTGTATTCTTCTATATTGGCGGGTAGGATGCAAGACCTGATGCCTGCCCTGATCCATCCTGATCAATCGGGATTTATTAAAGGCAGACAGACCCACGATAACCTACGCCGCGTCATACACCTCATCGAAAAGGCGGAGCGTTTCCGCATACCCGCGGTGCTTGTAGGACTCGACGCTGAGAAGGCTTTCGACCGCGTCGACTGGGGGTTTTTGCACCAGACTCTATTGGCCTTCGGTTTCTCGCCTTCTTTCGTGAAGATGATTGAGGCTAATTACAGTGGGCCCACATCCTGTGTGCTGATCAATGGCCATAGATCCGCGAGTTTTCGCCACTCCCGAGGGACGCGCCAGGGCTGCCCCCTCTCACCCCTTCTCTTTGCTCTTAGCATTGAGCCATTGGCGTTAGCGGTGCGAGACAATGAGAGGATTCTAGGACTTCCCTTTACGGGCGAGTAGCACAAAATCTCGCTCTTTGCGGACGATGTCTTACTGTCTATCAAGGAGCCGGCGCTGTCGCTGCCGCATGTCCACTCTGTGCTCTCTGCCTACGAGGAAGTCGCGGGCTTCAAGGTTAATTTCGATAAATCCTACATCCTAAACCTGACCCTCTCGGCGGGGGAGGTGCAAATGACCTATTAGAACTTCTTGAAATTCCTCAGAACAAATCCTGAGATTCCTTTCCTAAAATTTTGGTTGTAAGAACACCAGGTAAGAATTTTGAAGGTGAAAAGGCAATCTTTTTTTGAAAGTTAAAACAGAATCATTGCAGAATGACCAGCCATTTCCAGACTTCAAATAAGTTGTGTAATGTCCTGATGTTGTTGAAGGACCCTCATGATATATAATTGCTGCAGTTAGAAAAGACCTTCCTGATATTGACAACTGAGAAGCCACAAAATTTTTAATTAAAGTTATCAATTTTGTTCCATCAGGCCTACATCGTTGGAACATTAAAATGACATACTGGCCATATCTTCGTATAAATAATGTGGACAGCATTGCAGACTTACATTGGCTACACTCCATGTTTTGATCGGCTGCTTTTACTAGCTTATTAAAGGATACTGATTTAGTGTCTGGCAAAGTTAAATATATAAATCTTTCTGAGTCTACACTAGTAATACTTGATAGCGTACAATTCTCGCAGTCATGCTGCCATTGATAAGAAAGGCCAAACAGATGATCTACATCTACACCTTCATCTTGCAATACATTAAGCATATACATTAAAAACTCCTGACAATCTTGCTGAATATTTTGAGAGAATTGTGTTTGACCTGAACATTCGTCTAACAGATTTTGAATTTCAGACACACTTTCTACTCTTGTTCTATCAGCACTACATTTCTCTAACACAGAATTCAACAAACAGCAAAAACTTTGATCCGAATTGATCACAATCTGTTCTTTGAAAGTTTCTAGAGAAAAGACAACATTAACCACTACATTAGCATAGCAGTTCACACCAGAACTATTTTCAAATTGAAAACCAACAACATCTTCAACAGAATTCATTTTCTTTCTGCTTACAATTTTGGGTTCATTGACTTTTGGTCTTTTTGCTACAACCTCCCTACTATTAGTGACATTTCTTCGTTTCCGGCCTACCACACGTTTCTCAAACAAAGGATATTGAGGCAAATGTGGCGCATACTCTCTTCTTAACCTATTGTATTCCATAACACAATCTAGATCCGTACAAATGTTTGTGACATCACACTCAATCAAGTACAAACCCGATAAAGTTCTGACTCGTGACAATGCTACATAAGCCATACCCTCCTTGAACACAGAACTGCCAATATTCACCAAAGCACTGTCTACACTTAAACCTTGTGATTTATGGATTGTCACCGCAGATGCCAAGCAAACAGGAAATTGCTTACGGCGAACATATAAGTCTTTTACAAGCAGAAACCTAGCTGTGCAATGACCAATTAGCTGTACTTCCTCAATGCCATCAAATTTAATTTTTAAAAATTCAATTCCATCCCTATTTCTGTATTTCTCAAAATCAACAACATTACCCATTGATCCATTTACCAGACCTCTTTCAACATGTACATTTCTTCTCAAAATGATACGGCAATTTAGGCACACATTCAGAGTCTTTTCAAAACCAGCAGTTTTAGATATAGTCTTCTCTAATGAATCCAATTTAGATTTCAAATTCTCAGACAAAACAATTGTTGCACCCATATGCTCTATTCTGTCAATAGCTTCCAGTTTCACAATCTCTTGGTTCTCTAAATTCAACATTTTGTTGTTGAAGATGGAACATTCTGCAAGAGTTGGCATCAAACATATTCCAGATTTCTTCTCAGTAATTTTATGAAAAATATTCTCTGGCAGAACGTCTTCTTCTGGAAACAAATTTGACAGTAATCGTGCATGTAAAGCTTCTTTCCCACGCTCAGTCACTTTCCCGATTCTAACATCTTGTAGAATATTCTTGTAATCTTCATCCTTCGCCTGACGCATATTTTCATGAAGCTCAGCATAACTGAAGTTTAACCATATGTTAACGTTGCCAATGATCCCTAGGCACTTCCTGGTATCTTCATGCGTAAACAGTTTAAACACTAGTTGTCCTTTCACTGGTGTCAGCTGCAGAAGATCACCGAAAACAATGATGTGTTTGCCACCAAATAACACATCATACTCTGTTTTAAGAACTTCCTGCATTCTCAAATGCACAAAGGCAAGCATGACATTGGAGACCATGCTTACTTCGTCAATGATAAGAAGTTTCATCTTCTTCAGGACTCTAGATACTTCACAACAAGCATCTCCCGATAACTTGTGATATTGTAATTTGTTATCATGCTCGACTGGCAGCATCAGTAGCCGATGCAAAGTAATACCTTTAATGTTATGTGCTGCCAGACCAGTTGGAGCGGTGACAACACAAGACAGCGATGACTCAGTCCTTTTCTGCAAATAACATGAAATTGCTTTAATGAGGAAACTTTTTCCAGTTCCTGCTTCTCCACTCACGTACAATCGGATAGGCTTCAACGACGTACATGAGCACTGTTTCTTCTCATGACTTAATCCATGATCAATTTGGTTGGTAACTTCGTCATATATTTTCCTCTGCTTAAAGTTAAGTTGTCTTTCTAAATCTTCTAAGTTAACCACATCCTCCTGAGCATGTGCCATGGCTCTTTCCACTTCAATCATGGCAGTGGCAGCTTCATGTTCAATAACTTGTCCTCCTAGTGGATCCTGACTCAATGAAACAGAACTCTGACTGTCCTGAGAATTGTCTCTAGCAATCTCGGCTGCTATTGTTGCTTCCTGCTCGATTTCTGCATTCAACATTTCTAGATATTTTGGGAAAACAGGACATTCTATGGACTCCTTGGCTGCATTGAAAGAGTCTTCGTAACAGAGGAAATCTCCAAGCAGTTCCTCTTCTGCACTCCAAGGCTTGAAAAGTTGCAAAAGAGCTAAATAGAAAAACTCTTTTCTTTCTGGAGATTCGCAATCCAAATTTCGATGATTTACCAATAGACATTTTTTTTGCTTGACCAGACATCCCTCACTTCCAATTACAGCATACACTCCTTTATCAATATCTTCTGTCATGTTCCTCTTGAAAATGTAATTTTGTAGAACCTCATACAGACAAACATTCTCCAAGTGACTGCTTCTATTTGGATAATATGTATCCAACATGTTGGTCTTCAAAATATCTGTATTGCTTGGCTCCTTCTCCGCCAAATACTCAATTTCCCGTACAGGTTTAAGAACTCGATTACGCGTTGCAGCAAGACCAAGACTTGCCCAAATGATACTCCTAGATTTGGCATAGAGACTTGATGAAGATAACCGGTCAGAACATTCATAAGCTCCGATTTCTCGATGCGACAACATCTTCAGACTGAAACTGTACAACTTCTTACTGAGGCTCTTTTCATGGGAAATGTCCTCCCACATATCCTTGAGTTCTGTCTTTTCTTTTTTTGTGATGTAAGACGTCACATACCGAGCCACAGCCATACAGTTGTCAGCCACAAACTGTATATCCATGTTAGCATTCCACATGGACAAAATCACTAGGTTGTAGTCATTGATGTTCTTGGACTCTTCGTTTCTCTTCAAATTGTATGTATTTTTGGGTGATTTCCTTTTCACATTATGTCGCAGCGAAGACATCAAATTGTTCGCTCTTCCTTTAGATATCACCAATCGTGGAAATCCAAAACGACATTTTGTGTAGTACTTGTTCTTGTTTCTGAATTTACGACGACAGTACTTTCCACAACGATGGCTTTGAAATCGTAAAACTTGTTCTCTTAGACTTTTGTCTTCCTTTGTCTTTGGAACAGCACATGTAGAATACTGTTCTATGAAATTCATCACTAAGTCATCCGGATCTGTTCCAAATTTGGGTGCATCTTTGATCCGTAGCAGCATATGTATATGAGGAGCACCTCGTGCTTGATACTCCTTTCTCCAGAAGAAATCCAACACCTCTCCAAGAGGTGGATTTTTCTTGTTCGTGATGAAAGACATCATAGCTTCAAATCTATGATTGAAGAACCTGCATACATTCACTGGATCCAAAGAGCACAGTTCTCCGGGTGTCTTGAATTCAATATTTTCAATGTTTCCATTTGCCTCTCATAGAAATTCAAGTAAGTCTTCCCAGCCATACTCAGCACAGCTGAAAGTGAGGAACCATGTGGGAGTTCCTAAGTTCCTCAGCATACTTTTTAAGTCACCATGACGACGGTACCAATACTCATTAGTACCATGCTGACATGCCATCAGATTAATCAGGTGAGAATCCAAAATACTGTTTTGCACATTGACTTTATCCATAAATTCCCTTGCTGAGATATTTCTCAGTTGTAAACCACTTTTCAGGATGTGGTTCACTGCATAAGACAGTCCAGACAGATCACTTTCAAACAGTAGATGAAACAAATAGGGAATGCATTGACGAAACCTAGGATCTTCTGCATACAATCGTAAAGTCCGGTATTCAGAAGCAGGAATTTGATCAGGTCGCTCATCATATCGTCCTCCTCGACCTCTGGGAAATAACTGTGGAAAACACCGAGCTTCCAAACTTTCCTCCCAAACACTAATGGGACTCCCTTTGGCTTGTTTCATTTGAAACAACTCAATAGCATTCCCCATTACTTCCTTGGAATGCAAAGGATGAACACTATAATGTTCATATATTTCTTCATTTTTAGAGGCTTCTACTTTCTCAATTTGTCCAGCACACAATTCACTGTCTTCTTTTTCACTCACTTCCTCTTCTGCTACACATACATTCTTGTAGTACTCATTGTTTTTTATCAAATACAATGTTGCCTTTTTGACTTTCCTAACATCCACTAAATCTTGCAAGATTTTCTTACTCTTTGTCGGATCACCATTAACTAGGATAACCAGAGGTTCCTCTTCCACTTTCTCTACTCCAATTGTATTAATGTTTTTCTTCAAATCTAAAGGCAAATAAACAACTCTTCCCTTTAATCCTCTCTGTAAATCTGATGGAGGCAATTTCCCTGTCTTTGGCTCCATTCGTACAATAGCCTGAAAGGGATGCACACTTTGAATCAAAATAGATTCATAAGTATTTAAATCCTTCAATTCAGAAGGAATGTCAACCAATTCAACATTATTATGAACCGCTCTAGCAGGCATCCGGTTTTGGTTTAATTTGTTAAAACAAAAAGTACACATGCGTTGGTCTGATCCCAAATCAAAACAATTTTCTACCATCAAGTATGTAGCAAAATCCTTCCATTCACTATTGTTTTCCATTTCACTTTTTGCATATAAATCCACTAACTTAGTCTGATTCTTATAATAAGTCCGTCGACAACACACACAAGTGAAATTAGGCCTCTCACTTGATTTCACCTGAAAGATGGACATTTCTTTGTGAAACTTATCTATATTAGAAATCTGTACACTGTCTTCCACATTACCTTCTTCTACTTGGTCAATTTCAAAATTGTTCTCTTTACTAGCAAAGTAACAGAACTCAATTTCTTCACAAATATTTTTCACATGTTGTTCTGAACCATGCAAAAGAGCACTGCTCAATTGTTTAAGCATAATTGCTGGACTCTTAGCATAATACAACATTCTCACTAATTTCCTCACTTTATTATGATGCACTGCTAGCATCCTGAAATGATGAAAAACACTCTGGCATACTCTTCTGGAAAGACAAGCCAGGGAATGCCAATGCAAACCTGTTACTTCTCTCACTCTGCAAGGATCTAATTCTTGCAACAACTTCATTTTCTGTTTTAAACTTTTCTTATTAAATGTACGTCCAAAATCACAAAACAAATTGATGGAATCCTGTCGCACACTACAAATGCTACTACATTTCCAGGTGTAGACTGGTCCCTTAGGACGTCTTCCTAAAATCTCATCACCTAACACCTCTTCTGCATCTGCAGACACAAGTTTTTCTTTTTCAACCGGACAACCATCTTTTACCTCATATGCTCGACCACTGGTCTCAACTGCATGCACCAAATCATTGTCTTGAAAGTAACTCTCCTCATTGAAAAATGCCTCACAACTTGAACTATGCATCCATCCATTCTCCTGAGAATACTTCACAAAAATTACTACGATTAACTACTCTCTTCCATCTACTATTTGATTTGAAATCAGAAATTACCTTGTTTAGTTTCCTAATTCTATTGATTACCAAAATAAATAACTTTCGCTTAATTTCGAAAGCCTGATCAATAATTTTCTCTACATTTTTCTTTTTCTTATAAAATGTCACTTTCTGTTGGCCTTTCTTAAAATTTTTTAACAAATTGCCAACTATCCTGTTGCGGAACATTCGCCTATGAATGTCCCTGAATTGATTTTCCCTTCTACTGCCATGCACAGACTTAACTCCTGCTCTAGCAGAAACTTTTTTTATGGGCCTTTCCTTTTCCTTTAAATTGTCTCTCTTCTTATGCACTAAAACATGTTCAATACTGGTATTTTTTTGTCTGCAAATTGTTTTTAAAAACGATTTTATTTTCTTACCCAGAGCTTTTTTGGCAACTTGATACGATTTCATATTACAGGACTGTTCCAACTCTTTACCAAGATGGAGTGTAAGTCGCTTTGCTTCTTTTAGTTTTCGCTGCCTTGAGGGCATTTTTAGTTTCAAATGTATTTTATTGGGTATTGCAGCAGGTTGAAAAGTAGACATCATAGCACAATGTAGAGGTGCATGGCATGCATAGCAGGCGGGACAGACCAACATGTCTTCCCTAAGGTGGAATACCAATTCAATACAAACATGCCAGAGGGCTATAATGACATCATCAATGCATATGACTCGCGATGCAAGTGAACGGAGTAAGAAGAGAAACGAGAACCAATAACTCCCCACCCACCCACCACCCCCCCTCTCCCTCCCCCACCCCAACCAGTGTGCCGTGTGGTGTCACATGGATCGTCAACGGGCCTAAAAGGCCCAATACCAATTTCCGGAGGTTCAGCGGGGATTATGTGTGGCATCAGTGAGACGCAGAAGTCTAAGATACTTGGGGCAGGTAACCTCATTGAATTCCCTGGATAAGAGGGCCAGCAGAGGAAGCCATGTTTTGCGGAACGCATCCGTTGAGTTGGTGAGGGTGGCCTGAATGCGCTCCATCCCCAGTGTGTACCAGAGCTTGTGCAGCCATCCTGTGTGAGACGGCCTAGTTGTGGAGCCCCACAGGGAGAGTACGTGCTGTGAAGCTGCCTGCATGGCGATGCCCATCTGCCTACCCTTTAATGACTTCATGGGGAAGGTTAGCAAGTTGGGTAAACCTAGCAAAGTGTACGCTGGGAATCTCGGTATTTCGGTCTCAAAAATTGAGTCCATGTCATCCAGGACCAGTTTCCAATAGTCCCCGAGTTCCGGGCAGTCCCACAACAGGTGAGTCAGGGTGCCCCTCTCCCCACAACCCTTCCAGCATAGCTCGCTACGCGCTGGGTTTCCCTTGTGCAGGCGGACGGGGGTGAGATGCCAATACATAGCGATTTTCACTGCTGCTTCTCTCGCCGCTGTGTTGCGCGTGGTGTGGGAAGCCCTCTAATAGATGTAGCCCCACTCCTTAAGTGTGAAGGACCTACCCAGCTCCGCCTCCCATCGTTTCTGACCCGGTGTTTTGACCTGGGTGAGTGGTGGTGTGAGTAGTTTGTATAGTTCAGAAATGAGGCGTTTATCTGTGTCCTTAGTGAGGAGCCACTTCTCAAATGGCGACATGGGGCGGCCTACCAAAGCGGCGGTGTCCGGGGCAGTGAGCAGTGTCTAAGTTGGAGGTATTGGAAGAAGTGAGGACGCACTACACCGTACCCTTGCTTGATGTCCGTGAATGAGAGGAATCCCCGGAGATCAAAGAGGTCGCCTGCGGCACGACATGGTGTATTACGCCATTGGGAAAAGGTGCCAGCCCCAACCCCCGGGGGGAAATCCGGGTTGTCCAGTATGGGAGTGAATGGGGAGGGGAAGGTGGTGAGATTGTGTCTGAGTGCTACCCTATCCCAAACCTGCATGGTCGTTCGTGTGATAGGAGACCGCAGCATGTATCGCGGCCGATGTTGCTTCGCGAGGAAGGGGATCCTCCACAACGGTGATTGTGCCATTGCCCTGTCCTGGAAAAGCCACCTCTTCTCCGATTCAGGTTTGTACCATTCTACCAAGTAACGGAGTTGAGAGGCCTGAAAGTATCGCATAAGGTTGGGGACACCCAGACCTCCATCGTCAATACTTTTGTAAGCCAGCTGTTTGTGAATTCGTGCCCGTTTGCCGTCCCACACGAAGGCCAGCAGGATGTCCTGCAGGGTTTTCAGGGTGCCCGCCGGGGGCATGACTGGGATAGTCTGGAATAGATATAAAATCCGTGGCAGGATCGACATTTTGACCGCCGTTGCTCTCCCCAGCAGGGAAAGGGGTTGTTTGGCCCATCTCGCCAGATCTGCCCGGATCTGGGCAGTGAGAGCGGTGTAGTTGGTCGACAATGTGAGATCTGTCGAAGACGACAAGGTGATTCCCAAATATGGTATTTGGGTGGCTAGCTGGAGGCCGCTCCCTAGTCCAATAGCGGGAGCATGCAGGAGCGCGTTCCTGCCAAGTGGCAGGATCAGGGACTTATCGATGTTGATCCGGAAGCCCGAGACCCGGCCAAACGAAGCTAGTTCCTCCATGAAATGGGGTATAGAGTTGGTAGGGTGGCCTAGGGCAGCTATGACATCGTCCGCGTACAGACTGATGGTATGGGGTTCACGCCCAAAGTTGATGCCTTGAATGCGCGGGTTATCTCGGACTTTCTGCGCCAATGGCTCAATATACATGGCAAAGAGAAGGGGGGAGAGAGGGCACCCCTGTCTGGCGCCCCGTTGGATTTCGAACGGATCGGAGCGTAAACCTCCCAGGCGAACCCTCGCCTGCGGGTGATGGTAACAGCTTGCTACCCGAGCGCAGAAGCGGTCACCCAGGCCGAACCGACGCAGAACCTGTAGTAAGTAATCCCAGTTTACGCGGTCGAATGCTTTTTCGGCATCGATGGCCAGGAGCGCGGAGTCCGAGGCCTGGTAATGTGATTTGTCTATGAGGTGCAGCACCCTCTTGGTGTTGTCGCTACACTGTCGGCTGGGCACGAAACCTGATTGGTCCGGCTCCAGTATACCGGGGAGGCAAGGGCCCAGGCGCGCGGCAAGGACGCCCGTAAATAATTTCAAATCGAGATTCAGTAATGAAATGGGGCGAAAAGCAGAGGGGTGCGTAGGTTTTTTGCCGGGTTTCGGAATTACCACCACCTCCGCGGCCAGCATATCCGGGGGGATAGCACCCACACCTTCGAAGGAATTGAAGAGGCGGGTGAGTACCGGAGCCAATTGTAGATGGAAGAGCTTGTAGAAACCCGCCGAGAAGCCATCTGGTCCCGGAGATTTGAGCGGACGCAGACGGGATATGGCTGCCAGGACTTCATCCTGGCGTATGGGGGCATCCAGAGCATCCGCGTCGCCTTTGGAAACCTCGGTGAGAGCCGTCAATGCCAGGTAGGCTTCGATGTTTCCTGGCGTGGCTCCATCGCTTCCGTACAGGGAGGCGTAGTATGAGCGGAATGCTTCGGCCACTTGAGTGTCGTCAGTGAGCACTGCCCCATCGTCACCCACAAGACCAGTGACCTTAGTGCGCTGGGTCTTGACCTTCAGGGCGCTTGCCAACAGCCGGCCCGTCCTGTTCCCCCCGACGTAATACATGTGTTTGAGGCATAAAGCCGCAAATTCTGCCCTATCAATGTCCAGGCTGGCTAGCTGGGCCCGGGCCGCCTTCGATTGCTTCCACACCCTCGGGGCACATGTGCGACTGTGGACACGCTCCAGCTCCCCGACTTGGGCCGTGAGGTCATCTCTTTTGCTTTTGCGATCTTTGGCCTCGGCTGCTGCTATAGCGATAAGTTCACCTCGGACTACCGATTTCAAGGCACCCCAGAGAGCCGTGATAGGTATCCCGGGAGTATCATTGGTAGCCAGGTAGTCAGTGATGCATTCACTAATGCGTTTGGTGATCTCTGGTCTTTGTAATAGTGTTTCGCGTAGGCGCCACGGGCCCCGTGGGCGACGAGCTGCCCGGAGCTTGAGTGACACCTCAACTGCGTCATGATCAGAGATGGCTGCCGGTGTTATGACGGCCTCCTCAAGACACTGGATAAGGTCCAAAGAGCCTATGAAATGATCCAGTCTGGCGTACGTGCGGTGCACGTGGGAGAAGAATGTGAACTGGGAAGAGTGTGGATGTTTAGTCCTCCAGAGGTCAATCAGCTCCCTGTCCTTCAACCAATCATGGCATGCGGGAGAGAGAGCACCAGTCCCCCCAAATCTATGTCCTGACCTATCCGTGAGTGCGTCCATGACTAAGTTGAGGTCCCCTCCTATGAGTAAGGTTGCGTGTGGAGTCTGAAGCGCCTCCGAAAGTGCGCCCTTCAAGAAGGCTTCCTGTCCTGTATTTGGGGCATAGAGGGAGCCAATCGTGAGGTGTGTGTCACCCAGCTGGAATGTGTATACCAAGAGCCGCCCCCTGATCTCGCCTACCTTGGCACCCACCCTGCCCTGGAAGCTCTTGGAGATAAGGATCGCGACCCCCGCATGTTTTGTGGGAAGGGAGGAGTAGAACTGGTGGGGGAAGGCGCGGGATCGCATTCTGTGCCAATCCTTCTGCAGGAGGTGAGTCTCTTGTAGCAAGCAGATATCCGCTCCGGAGTGCTCCAGATAAGAAATAACCGCCCTCATCTTGATTGGGTTGTTTAACCCCTTCACATTGAGCGTCAGAACTTTAAGGGTGATGTCTGTCATGGTGCATTAAATTGGTAACTCAGCGCATGGAAGGTGTTCAGAACATGGAGGCCGCATAGCAGTAAAGCTTCCGTCTTCCCCCAGCTCGATCCAAAGCGGCACACTGGTCCCCTACCCAGAAACGTCCCCAACCCCAACAACCCCCCCAACAAAACCCACAGCCACCACAGTTCAAATGGTCAGATATGTAACTGAAAGTCCCTTTGAGCAAAGGTGTGGCAGCCCTCCCTCGTAATCAGCCCCCCACCTACACCCAACCTCAACAACCCTGAACCTTGTAGTCCCAATCCTGTTTCCCGGCACAGGATCGTGGTAGAAAGTATTGAAGGGGTCATTTCCGACGGTGGCCTCTCCGGCCCCCCCGCCCGACCCACCCACCGAGTGAGCGAAGTTCGTGCCGTGTAAAGTCTCTCTCCTGAAGTGGCCTATCATTTGGGAGAGGAGGTTTCTTTGGCCACCTCAGCCACCGATGTTTCACGCTCCTTGGAGATGACTGAGGCATCCGGTTTGAGGCGGCGAGACGGAGTACGTCCGTAGTGGACAGTGTGTCATCCTCCTGTAGCCGAGTTCTGGGAGCTTCTGAGCACCGGCTCGGTGTCGGTAAAGTCTAAACCCAGGAGTTCACAGGTGTCTCTGAGCGAACGCAGCTGTTGTAGTCGGCCATTCCATTTAAAGATTATTCGGAACGGGTGGCCCCAGGAGTACGGGATTTCTTTTTGCCGCAGATAGTCTGTAACTTGCTTGAACTCTTTCCGTTTTTGATGAGTGGTGGAGGAGAGATCCTGGTAAAGGGCGATGGAGTGCCCCTGAAATTGAAGGGGCTGGGTGCGCCGGGCCTCTCTTAGGATACGCTCCTTCAACGGGAAATCCGGGAGGAAAGCCAGGATGTCTGGCGGGGGGGCCGAGGCTTTGCGAGACAGACCCACCCTGTGCGCCCTATCTATGCGGATAGGAAAGTCCGCCGGTTCACCCAGCACATTTCTGAAGAGGGCCTGGAGGAACTTGGTGACATCAGCCCCTTCTTCTTTCGGAGGCACTCCCCGGACCCGTATGTTGTTCCGACGGGAACGGTTCTCAAGGTCCTCAGTGTGGGCCTGGAGGTCTAGCTGCTGGTCCGTGAGACGTAGGATCTCCTGCTGGAGCTGCTCGATTTCTGCGCTTCTAGTCTGGTCGGCCTCCTCAACAGCGACCACGCGTTCGCCAAGGCCCTCGACCTCGCGCCGAAGCTCTCTGACCTCACCCGCCAGCTCCTGTTGTAGGGATTTGAAGTCTTCTCTGAGCGAGTTAAATAAGGTTTCTAGGAAGGTCCTAGTGATGGGCACCTGGTCATCTGTTGTCACCAGTGGCGATTTCCCCGTCCCTGGGGATGGTGGGTCTTTGCCATGTCTGGGCCGCGCCTTGGCTAACAGTTCAGGGAGTGTCTGGGAACCTTTTTCCCCCCTCTGACCCGCCATGGCGTGGATGCTCAGGGCGCCCGCAGGCGGTGGGTAGCAGGGATGTAGTCCGATGCGGGAAGGGTGGTGAAGCAGTATTTATTTATTTATTATTTATTTTGAGATTTATAGAGCGCCTGGTGACCCGAGGGCATCCCCGCGCTATAAGAATGTAAAATCCAGGACAGGCGGAAACCAGGACTATTTGGGGAAGAGGAGGGTTTTGAGTTTTTTGCGGAAAAGTGCGTGGCTAGGTTCCAGGCGCAGCAGGCGAGGAAGAGCGTTCCATTTAGAGGCGGCCTTGACCGAGAAGCGGCGGCCACCGGTACGCGACTTCTTGAATCTTGGGACTGTGGCCAGATGTTCGTTGTCCGAGCGAAGGTTTCTGTGGGCTTTATAAGGTGTAATCATATCTTTGAGGGCGGCAGGTCCAGCCCCATTGATGAGTTTGTGCGTGATGCACATGGCCTTAAACTCCACTCGCTGGCGGACCGGAAGCCAGTGCAGGGATTTAAGGGCCGGTGTGGTAGGGGCTCTGGGAGGAAGGTTGAGAATGAGTCTCGCCGCGGCGTTTTGTGCACGCTGGAGTTTGGCCAGGGTGGTTTCAGGAGCGCCGAGGTATGCGGCGTTGCCGTAGTCCAGACGTGCTAGTATGAGCCCTTGAACTAGAAGTTTCCTGGACAGGGGGGGCAGGAGGGGGAGGATCTTGCGAATTGAACGGAGAAGGCCAAAGCAGGTCCCCGCGGTCTTGACTGCCTGGGTCTTCAAGGAGAGGTCCTGCTCCAACCAGAAGCCCAGTGTTTTAATTTCTGTCTTAGGCGTAGGGATGTCACCGAAGGAATCCGGCCAGACTGAAGGAGGGACGGAGGACCACTTGTTGCCCAGAAGCATGATTTCTGTTTTTGTCCCGTTCAGCTTCAGCGAGGATTCGCACATCCAGGTATGTATGTCTTGCAGGCAGTTAAGTAGGATTTCAGGGTTATTGTCCAGCTGGGAAAGAGAGACGACGAGTTGGGTGTCGTCGGCATAATTGACTATTTTTATCCCATAGGGGGTAACCACATCCTCTAATGGGGCCATGTAGACATTAAACAGGGTGGGACTAAGCGAGGACCCCTGGGGCACACCACATGTGAGCGGAAGGGGGTCTGAGCGGGAGTTGCCGTCCCACACCTGAAATGAGCGACCCGAGAGGAAGGATTTGATCCAAGCATGTGCGGTTCCCACAATTCCTGCCTTGGCCAGGCGATGGAGGAGGACACGGTGGTGCACCGTGTCGAATGCGGCACTGAGGTCCAGGAGGATCACTGCCACTGATCCTCCTGAATCCAAGATACACCTAGCCTCCTCGATGACGGAGAGGAGTGCGGTGTCTGTGCCGTGGCCCGGCCGGAATCCGGTTTGTGACTGACGTAGTATTTTATTCGTCTCGAGGAATTGGGAGAGTTGCACGTTGACTAATTTCTCAGCCACCTTGCTGATGCAGGGAAGGAGCGAGATGGGTCTATAGTTGGCCATATCGTCCGGGTTCAGGTTGGGCTTTTTCAGCAAGGCCTTGACAACTGCGCTCTTCCATGAGGAGGGCAATATGCCTTGGGCAAGAGATGTGTTAATCAGATCCCTGATGGTAGGTGAGGTGCTGGGAGAAACGGTTTTTAAGAATCTGACGGGTGCCGGGTCCAGGGGGGATCCACTTCTCATTTTGGCCAGCGTGGTGGTAACCTCATCGAGGGAGACTCCTCTAAAGGAGGACAGCCGCGGGCTGGTGGAGCAGGCGTCTGAATCAACCGGGATGGGGGGGCTGATTGGGGGAAGGGACTCCAAGATCCGCGTGATTTTGGAATCGAAGTATGAGGCTAAGTCCTTGCATCTGTCCGGAGGGGGAAGAGAGGCAGCGGGAGCTGAGGGGATGTTGAGCAGTTCCTTAACTATCAGGAAGGATTCTTTGGCCGAATCGGCCGCATTTTTAATTCTGTTGTCGTAGAAGGTGGTCTTGGCTAGTTTAATGGCCGATTTGTAGCGTCTTACCGCTATGTTGTAGGAGTCTTTATTACTATGTAGCCAGTCTTTCCTCCAC
This sequence comes from Lissotriton vulgaris, assembly GCF_964263255.1. Taxonomy (NCBI): domain Eukaryota; kingdom Metazoa; phylum Chordata; class Amphibia; order Caudata; family Salamandridae; genus Lissotriton; species Lissotriton vulgaris. The sequence continues at coordinate 1,565,477,442 of NC_141691.1, read as the reverse complement.
AGTCTTTCCGCTTTTTTGCATTCTTTGCGGAGGTCTCGGAGTTCCGGGGTGTACCACAAGGCATGGCCCATTGTCCTATCTTTGATCTCCCGACTTTTTATGGGAATGAGGCTATCGAGGGAGGAGGAGAGCCAGCCTCTTACTTGGGTGTCAGCCTCGGACGGGTCAGCCGCAAGGCTCGGGGTAGAAGAGTCCAGAGCTATGGACCAGTCCACCGCAGAGAGTTTGGCCCACGATCTATCTTTAGTAAAGATGGGGGCTTTATGGGGTTTCTTAATGGCCCCAGGAATGTGGAAAGTGATCAAAAAATGGTCCGTCCATGGAAGTGGTTGGGAGTTAATAAATTGGAGGGAAGGGATGTTCGAAAACACTGGGTCGAGAAGGTGCCCTTTGACATGTGTTGGGCCGGTGTTGGCAAGGAGAAGGCCATGAGAAGCCAGGTCGCAGATAAGATCGGCAGCACCTGTGTCCAGCGGGTCGTCAAAGTGTATGTTGAGGTCACCTGTTATGAGGAAGTTTGATGACACGTGGGCTGAAGAGGAAACAATTTCCAAGAGGGATGCTGCAAAGGGGGCGAAGTGGCCGGGAGGCCGGTACGCCAGAAGGCCTGACAGGGAGCTGGTCGGAGTAAGCTGAAAAGTGAAGAGACAGCTCTCTGATTCCGGGGTTGCCATCGTGTTAATGCGGCAGGCGAGGTGGTCCCTGAAAATGATGGCAATACCACCTCCTCTACCTAAAGGGCGTGGTTGGGACAAGATGAGAAAGCCGGGGGGGAGAGCCAGTACCATATCGGAATTGGAGTGCTCAGTGATCCAGGTTTCTGTCAAGAAGAGTATGTCCAAGTTTAGATCGACAATAAGATGATTAATATGCAGGGCATGCTTCGGGAGCGATCTGCAATTGAGTGTCGCCATTTTGAGGACAGGCGGTGGGACCGGGGATTTAGGGAGAAGTAGCTTCGTCGGTTTGCAATTGATGCAGCTGACGTAGGGGATGTTCGGATCTTGCGGAGCGTGGCATGCGCTGGTTTTTCTAGGTCTAAGGCTAAGTAGCTCTCTACGAGAGTAGCTTAACTTTGTAGTTGGAGGGACAGGCATAGATTCTGGCCCTGGGCCCGGTCGTGCGCGGACGGGCGCAGACGGGCTTACCTTAGGCGTGCCTTCGGCGCGCAGACGGCGCTCCCGCTGCGCTCGTCCGCTGCGCGTCCTGTGGTTGCACATCTTTATGGGTAGGAAAGGGGGCGGGTGGGCGTGGCCTCAATGTGGGCGTGGCCTCAATTCCTCGCCGACAATGGCGGTCTAATGTTTGTTTTTAAGTTTGATCGGTGCAGCGAAGAAGTCGCTGTTCAGGCGAGTCTCGAGCCCGCTGCAGGAGGTGTCAGCCGGGTGAGTGCCCAAGCAAAAATACAATAAGGAGTGACACAAGAGAAATACAATTTTTAAAAAGCGGACGTCTCCCGGCTTCCGCCTCAGGAGATTAGCAGTTCTGATCAGTTGGCGCTGATGACAGCGCTTTAGTACTGTGGCGGGTGGGCGTGGCCTCAATGTGGGCGTGGCCTCAATTCCTCGCCGACAATGGCGGTCTAATGTTTGTTTTTAAGTTTGATCGGTGCAGCGAAGAAGTCGCTGTTCAGGCGAGTCTCGAGCCCGCTGCAGGAGGTGTCAGCCGGGTGAGTGCCCAGTTAAAAATACAATAAGGAGTGACACAAGAGAAATACAATTTTAAAAAGCGGACGTCTCCCGGCTTCCGCCTCAGGAGATTAGCAGTTCTGATCAGTTGGCACTGATGACAGCGCTTTAGTACTGTGGCGGGTGGGCGTGGCCTCAATGTGGGCGTGGCCTCAATTCCTCGCCGACAATGGCGGTCTAATGTTTGTTTTTAAGTTTGATCGGTGCAGCGAAGAAGTCGCTGTTCAGGTGAGACTCGAGCCCGCTGCAGGAGGTGTCAGCCGGGTGAGTGCCCAGTTAAAAATACAATAAGGAGTGACACAAGAGAAATACAATTTTTAAAAAACGGACGTCTCCCGGCTTCCGCCTCAGGAGATTAGCAGTTCTGATCAGTTGGAGCTGATGACAGCGCTTTAGTACTGTGGCGGGTGGGCGTGGCCTCAATGTGGGCGTGGCCTCAAATCCTCGCCGACAATGGCGGTCTAATGTTTGTTTTTAAGTTTGATCGGTGCAGCGAAGAAGTCGCTGTTCAGGCGAGTCTCGAGCCCGCTGCAGGAGGTGTCAGCCGGGTGAGTGCCCAGTTAAAAATACAATAAGGAGTGACACAAGAGAAATACAATTTTTAAAAAGCGGACGTCTCCCGGCTTCCGCCTCAGGAGATTAGCAGTTCTGATCAGTTGGCGCTGATGACAGCGCTTTAGTACTGTGGCGGGTGGGCGTGGCCTCAATGTGGGCGTGGCCTCAATTCCTCGCCGACAATGGCGGTCTAATGTTTGTTTTTAAGTTTGATCGGTGCAGCGAAGAAGTCGCTGTTCAGGCGAGTCTCGAGCCCGCTGCAGGAGGTGTCAGCCGGGTGAGTGCCCAGTTAAAAATACAATAAGGAGTGACACAAGAGAAATACAATTTTTAAAAAGCGGACGTCTCCCGGCTTCCGCCTCAGGAGATTAGCAGTACCTGGAGCAAGGAGCCTCCAGCAAGTCACTGTGCACTGTGCTTTAACCAGTCGGGGGCAGTGAAGATAGAGGCCACTGATACACCAGCCAGAGGTTTGGCACTCCTTAACAGCTGCACGGGTTCAGGTCAGCACCACCCAGGAAGCCTGTGGGGCTCAATTAGACAGCCCTCCACCGGGGGCTCGATTATGCCCCCCGAGCCTCCCCTGTATCGCCCCCGTCCTCCTCACCTGTGCAGTTGCAGCTTGGTCAATGCCCACACCATCCAGAGATTCACCGCTGCACCCGATGTCTGGGGGCCCCCAGAAGCTGCAGGGAAGCAGCGTTGTTGCACCAGGAGGCCACAGGTTCACCCACGCGGTCACTGCCAGGGTGCTGGGGTGGGGAGCTCCGAGGCCAGGCCCGAGGCCGGGGCGTCGATTTTTGCGACTGCCGGCCTGACTGCCCCGGATGCCAGCCGGGTCGCTCTGATGAAGGCGTGTCTCCCTCGCAGCCCCGATGTTGCAGGCAGCGGGGGGCAGGCTCCGGAGGATTCCGCGGGTGAGGGGGATGTTGTGTGCGCCAACTAGCGCCGGTCAAATCCCTCTGGATGGCAGTTATTCTCCCGCCAGCAGGGCCAAGCCGGGGCGTAAAGTTTCGCGGCTGCCTGCTACGCGGGACCCGCGTCCAGCAGAGCGCCGGTGAGGCGGCCGCCTGTCAGGTGGCTTTCGCGGCAGCGGTATGTAGAGCGGCTGCTCTCAGGTCCGCCGCAGCGTCTCTGGCATTGATGGCCCGCTCCAGACAGCTTACATGCAGCCGGGTGTTCGCGCAGGACGTCCGAACTCCGGCACCACTGTGTCCACCGGCTCTCGGCCGCAGGCCCTCCGGGCGGCTCCTGGCGCAGATCGCGGGGCTAAAGGTGCACCCTCAGGACACCGCTGTAGTGCGGCCGCCTCTCCGCTATTTGTGGCTGTGGTCATGAGAAATGTAGGTTGCGTTTCTCGGTGGTTTGGCGGGATCGGGCAGGGTGCTCCGGTGACCTGCGTCCGATCACGCCGCCATCTTGGACACGCCCCTCTTGAGGGCATTTTTAAAGTTTTCTAAAGATAGTCAGTTAAATCTGTGGAAAAATATTTAAAAAATTGATATTAACCACTATTACCAAACAGTAAACCAATAGCAGAAGGCAAACAATTAACACACTAGATGTCAATTCCATCTACAGTAATTTAACAACATAGACAAAGGGGGCATATTTACAAGGCACTTGCACCATGGGGGAAATAAGTTAAAATTCCAAGAACACATAGGGTCGTATTTACAAGGCCCTTGCACCAGAAAGAAGTGACTTGAAATGGCCAAGCACACATGAGGGTGTATTTACAAGACCCTTGCATCAGGGGGAAGTGACTTAAAATTACCAAGCACACATGAGGGCGTATTTACAAGGCCATTGCACCACCATAAGGTGTGGCCTATGCAGAAGTATGCTGAATTGTCTGTCTGCCATGGTAAAACCAAGAAATATCTAGGAGCAAAAAGGCAGGTCTGGCAGTCACAAAAGTTTGTTTGAGGTGAGGCCTACTCAGTGTTTCAGATGAAATTTTGGCTTATTGAAGAGTACAGAAGACATAATACATGTGCAGGCCAACAGATGAAGTGAGTCATGTCCACTGCACACTTCAACAAAGACCAGACCTCCTCTGTCTCCCTGGACAGGCCTAAACCTCATCAGCACAATGTGATTAGTAATGTTAGGAAACACAGGTGATGTAATTGAAAAACGTGCACCCTTGCACCAGGGGGAAATGACTTAAAATTACCAAGCAGACATGAGGGCATATTCACCACACCCATGCACCAGGAGGAAGTGAGTTAAAATTGCCAAGCACACATGAGGGCGTATTTAAAAGGCCCTTGCACCAGCAGAAAGTGACTTAAAATTGCCAAGCAGACATGACGGTGTATTTACCACACCCATGCACCAGGGAGAAGTGACTTAAAATTTCCAAGCAGACATGAGGGCGTATTTACCACACCCATGCACCAGGGGGAAGTGAGTTAAAATTGCCAAGCACACATGAAGACGTATTTACAAGGCCCTTGCACCAGAAAGAAGTGACTTGAAATGGCCAAGCACACATGAGGGTGTATTTACAAGACCCTTGCATCAGGGGGAAGTGACTTAAAATTACCAAGCACACATGAGGGCGTATTTACAAGGCCCTTGCACCACCATAAGGTGTGGCCTATGCAGAAGTATGCTGGATTGTCTGTCTGCCATGGTAAAACCAAGAAATATCTAGGAGCAAAAAGGCAGGTCTGGCAGTCACAAAAGTTTGTTTGAGGTGAGGCCTACTCAGCGTTTCAGATGAAATTTTGGCTTATTGAAGAGTACAGAAGACATAATACATGTGCAGGCCAACAGATGAAGTGAGTCATGTCCACTGCACACTTCAACAAAGACCAGACCTCCTCTGTCTCCCTGGACAGGCCTAAACCTCATCAGCACAATGTGATTAGTAATGTTAGGAAACACAGGTGATGTAATTGAAAAACGTGCAAATATTTTTGCTCATTTCACAATCACATCACCTGTGTTTCCTCAGCTTAGGTATCTCATTGAGCAGATATAGTCTAGCATATCCAAGAGTACGCAGAAGGTGAGGTCTGTATGCAGCAGTGCAATGTACATAATTCTCCTCCAATGACAATTACAGAAGCCTTAGCATATCCATGCCCACTAAACAGTCCTAAAATAAATGTATATCATAATTATCATAGTGACTATGAAACTCTACCAGTACATATTGTGAAACCTAAATGACTTCAAGAAACGACTTTTCAAACCATCAAACAAGCAAATTATACTCCCACATTCATGTTGAGAAATAAAATATTTATTTAAAAAAGCAAACCCCTTGTTGTCCTTCTCATAAATGTGAAAAGTATTTCTTTTTTTAAAAAACGATTTTCTGGTGAAAATTTCAAAACACAAAACAGCTCCTATGTACAAGCACACCCTAGCTGGCTTCCTTATTTTCTCCAATAAGCATACTAATCTCCTTCTAAATTAAAGGAATCTTTTCTCACCTTAGCACGATTTTTAAACACATCATGTAAGGAAATTAGTCTCCCAGATTCCTGGGAGAAGTACCTTAAAATTGTCTAGCACACATAGGGGCGTATTTACAAGGCACATGCACCAGGGGAAAATGACTTAAATTTGCAAAGCACTCATGAGGGTGTATTTACAAGAACCTTGCACCACCTTTAAAGTCACTTTTAAAATGGGGAAAATGACGTGAATGTGTCTCATAAGCCTTGTAAATATGTCCCCATGTTGACTATGTAACTCTTGCAAAACATATTGTGAAACCTAAATGACTTCAAGAAACAAGTTTTTAAACCAAGAAACAAGCAAATAATTCTCCCATATTCATGTTGAGAAGTGAAATATTTATTTAAAAAAGCACACCCCATGTTATCGTTCTCATAAATGTAAAAAGCATGTCTTTTTCTTAAAAAACGATTTTCTGGTCATAATTTGAAAACACAGCACACCTCCTATGTACAAGCACACCCTGTCAGTACTAATACTTCACATTATCTATAATTATAATTTGTCAAAGAAGCAAAATCTTTTTGGAAAAAATAATGAAAACACTTGACACAAAACAACATTTTAAATGTACAGCTAACTGCCTCGACGCTGTCTTAGCGCCCATTGCCTGTTCTGTGAGAGTGCCTGGTATCGTTTAATCGAATTTAATACTTTATGTTAATTGCGCTGCATAGAAATTAATATTGTATGTTATTTGCGCTGCATTTATTGAAGTTTATTTGTCCCCTTGAGTGTGTTCGTGCCCCAGTTTCACTTTCCCTACCTCCATTTGTTGTGCTCGTGGCCCGTGGCTCCTCCCCGCCTCCCAGCTGCCCCTCCCACCCACTAGCTGAGTTAGAGCACTCCTCCCCTGGCTCACTGTGACCAGCTGGACTCGCTCCTCGACGGTCGCTCCCTGCCTCACTTCCCTACCTACCGGCACCCCTCCTGCTGATCTCAGACAGAATTTCATTTTGCTGCGCCAGACATCGCCTGCAGTTCCAGCGCCTCGACGCTGTCTTAGCGCCCATTGCCTGTCCTGGGAGAGCGCCTGGTATCGTTTAATCGAATGTAATACTTTATGTTAATTGCGCTGCATAGAAATTAATATTGTATGTTATTTGCGCTGCATTTATTGAAGTTTATTTGTCCCCTTGAGTGTGTTCGTGCCCCAGTTTCACATTCCCTACCTCCATTTGATGTGCTCGTGGCCCGTGGCTCCTCCCCGCCTCCCAGCTGCCCCTCCTACCCACTAGCCGAGTTAGAGCACTCCTCCCCTGGCTCACTGTGACCAGCTGGACTCGCTCCTCGACGGTCGCTCCCTGCCTCACTTCCCTACCTACCGGCACCCCTCCTGCTGATCTCAGACAGAATTTCATTTTGCTGCGCCAGACATTGCCTGCAGTTCCAGCGCCTCGACGCTGTCTTAGCGCCCATTGCCTGTCCTGTGAGAGCGCCTGGTATCGTTTAATCGAATTTAATACTTTATGTTAATTGCGCTGCATAAAAATTAATATTGTATGTTATTTGCGCTGCATTTATTGAAGTTTATTTGTCCCCTTGAGTGTGTTCATGCCCCAGTTTCACTTACCCTACCTCCATTTGTTGTGCTCGTGGCCCGTGGCTCCTCCCCGCCTCCCACCTGCCCCTCCCACACTCCACCCCCTCTCCACTCACCATTTAGGACAGATGAATCAATGTTCAGCGTCCACGCGCAGCGGTCGCGCCGAAGGTGCGCCAAAGGTAAGCCCGTCTACGCACGTCCGCGCCTGGACCGCGCCCAGCGCCAGACCCCCTGGCCCCCGTACTACCCACCCCACCCGCATTACATACGATGCCTCCACCCTCTTAGCCCTAAACCCCGGCCGATTCCCCAACTGCGCCCAAGCCGCTCCTGGACACACCCATGGACCCTTCACTTGCAACTCCTGTAAGTATGACGGCACCAAGACCAACTCCTCATCCACGAACACCAAACAGAGATCTGACACCAACCACCTAAAATGCATCCTGCTCAACACCCGCTCGGTCCACAGACACGCCATCGACCTTTGGAATCTACTAGACACCATCTCTCCGGACGTCGCCTTCCTAACAGAAACATGGATGAACGCCTCATCAGCCCCAGACATCACCATTGCCATCCCGGACGGCTACAAGATCATCCGTAAGGACCGCACCAAACAAACAGGAGGAGGCATCGCTATCGTCCATAAGAATTCCATCCGCATCTCAATCAGCTCAGACGCCAACCTCGCTAGCGCCGAACACCTTCACTTCCTGATCCACACCGACCCCAAGACCACACTCAGAGGCACCCTCCTCTACCGGCCTCCAGGACCCCGTGCACAATTCAGTGAAGACATCACTGACTTTATCACCCCACACGCCCTCCCCTCCGAGGACTACATTCTATTGGGAGACATCAATTTTCACCTGGAAAAGAGCAACGACAGCAACGCCACCACCCTTCTGGACAATTTCGCCAACTTCGGACTCAAACAACTTGTTAATACCCCCACTCACTACATAGGTCACACACTCGACCCCATCTTCACCTCCAGCAAACATATCTCCTTCAGTCACACCACAGTTCTCCATTGGACGGACCACAGCTGCGTTCACTTTTTCTACAAAAAGACCACAACCCACAACCATCCTCAACCTACTCTGCGAAGAAATTGGAACAAAATCACCATTGACCAGATCTCCTCATCGCTTCGTCAAAACCCCCCTGCCCACTCTTCGAACCCCAACCTAGCAGCCATTAACCTCACTCAATGGCTAACCAACAGCGCCGACAACCTAGCACCTTTGAAAAAACGTCAAATCAAACTAGGCAGCAAAAACGCTCCCTGGTTCAACGATGATCTTAAGAAATCCAAGAAACTCTGTCGCTCCCTTGAGAAGGCCTGGAAAAAAGACCCAAACAACAGCACCAGGGACGCCTTCAAAAACGCCACCCGCATACACCACCAACTGATCCGGACCGCCAAGAAAGCCGCATTCAAAGACCGACTAGACAACAACGCCCACAACAGCAAGGAATTATTCAACATCGTCAAAGAATTTACCAACCCCTCAGCCAACTCCAACGACATCACTCCCTCTCAAACCCTTTGCGACTCCCTAGCTTCATTCTTCCACAACAAAATCGCAGACATCCACAACAGCTTCAACAACCAACCCGGAGACCAACCCACCCAACCTTCTGCCGTACCTTCACCCCCCTTGAACATCCTTAATGACTGGAACCCAATCTCCACTGAGGACACCATCCGCCTGATGAACTCCATCCACTCAGGATCCCCCACAGACCCATGCCCTCACCACATCTTCAATAAAGCAGACTCCATCATAGCACCACACCTCAGAGACGTCATCAACTGCTCCCTCAACTCCGCCACCTTCCCGGAAAGCTGGAAACACGCCAAACTCAGCGCCCTTCTGAAAAAACCCACAGCTGACCCCACCGAACTCAAAAACTACCGCCCCATCTCGCTCCTTCCATTCCCGGCCAAAGTCATCGAGAAAGCTGTCAACAACCAGCTCGCCGCCTTCCTCGAAACCAACAAATCCCTCGACTCCTCACAGTCCGGCTTCCGAGCAAAACACAGCACTGAGACCTCACTCATCGCAGCAACAGACGACATTCGAACTCTACTGGACAATGGAGACACAGTCGCCCTCATCCTCCTTGACCTCTCCGCAGCCTTCGACACAGTCTGTCATAGCACCCTGCTACAACGCCTCAGAAACATCGGAATCCAAGGAAAAGCACTGGAATGGATCACCTCGTTCCTTACCGGAAGAACTCAGAGAGTCCGCCTTCCACCATTCAAGTCAGAGGCCACTGAAGTCATTTGCGGCGTGCCACAAGGATCTTCACTAAGCCCCACCCTCTACAACGTATACATGAGCCCCCTCGCGACCATCGCATGCCAACACAACCTCAACATCATCTCCTACGCTGATGACACTCAACTGATCCTCTCACTCACCAATGACCCGAACACCGCCAAAACCAACCTACATGAAGGAATGAAAGAAGTAGCCGAGTGGATGAAGCACAGCCATCTGAAACTGAACTCAGACAAAACAGAAGTCCTTATCTTAGGTACCTCCCCCTCCGCCTGGGATGACTCTTGGTGGCCAGAGGCCCTTGGAAAAGCACCCATCCCGACGGACCACGCAGGAACCTGGGCGTCATCCTGGACTCCTCACTCTCAATGAACAGACAAGTCAACGCCGTTTCATCATCTTGCTTCAACATTCGCATGCTCAAAAAAACATTTCGCTGGATCCCCACCGAAACTAGAAAAACGGTCACCCACGCACTGGTCATGAGCCGCCTGGACTACGGAAACACCCTATACGCCGGTACCACCGCAAAACTTCAGAAAAAACTCCAACGCATCCAGAACGCATCAGCCAGACTCATACTAGACATCCCGCGTAAAGACCACATTTCTAGTCACCTGAAAAACCTCCACTGGCTCCCCGTTAATAAGAGGATAACATTCCGCCTCCTAACCCATGCTCACAAAGCACTTTACGAACTTGGACCCGAATGCCTCAACACACGACTTTCCTTCTATACCCCCTCCCGCCAGCTACGCTCCTCCAACCAAGCCCTTGCTGCTGTACCTCGCATCAACAAAACCACCATGGGAGGAAGATCCTTCTCCTACCTGGCAGCTAAAACCTGGAACTCACTTCCCACTCACCTTCGCCTCACTCAGAACCACCTAGCATTCAGAAAGCAACTTAAAACTTGGATATTCGACAAGTAATTCCCTACCCTTCTTCAAGCGCCTTGAGACCCTCTGGGTATGTAGCGCGCTATATAAATTATTTGACTTGACTTGACTTGACTCTCTATCTAAATTAAATGATTTTTTTCTTACCTTAGCAAATGCTTTTTGAATTTCAAAACAGTCTCAGAAACACACAAATTTTTCTTTAGCAGAGCAAAAGGTATGCACTGCAGAGGCTGCAACCAACAAAGGCACTGAAATGCTGAAATTCATCACACATATCTCTCATGTGACCCAATCAAAACTCTTCCCTCACTTTTTTCAAATCAACACCCTTCCCCCCCTCTGCCCTTTCTGGCCAGACTCTCATGTTTACAAGTTCACACAACAATGTTTCAAATGAACTCTGAACGCTCAGTACACCTGCTAATCCACTGCAATGTTTCTTAAAATCATGTTTTCTTAACCATTCAAATTACATGTTTCAAAGAACACATTCATGCACCCTAACTTTCTGTTTTCAGCAATGGAAATCCACCAATCACTGCTACTGAATCATTAGCACACAAACTCCACATTTTTTTTTCTTTACAAACTCCTACTGTTTCAACTGCCATTTCATTCCCACACTTCATCTGACTGCAGCAGAACCTCCTCTCACCATGTTTTCTATCTGGATTGTTGGACATAGTTACATTCACTGGGCTCACAGGTATGCTGAAAACAGAAATTTACACAACCTCAATTTACAAAATGTGGAAATCAAATGGATTGGCCAAAGAGGATTGAGATGTCACCAATTGATACCATTGGTGAAAACCTTTTTACATTTGCCAAACCCTGACCTCATAATAGTGCACTGTGGAGGAAATGATTTGGGCACTTTGACTGGGGTAGGTCTGGAAATGCTCTTAAAGGACACCTTTGAGCAATTAATGGCACTTTTCCCTCAAACTGCCTTGGTATATTCCAATACATGCCAAAGACAGAAATGGAGGTGGTCCAATCAAATTTGTCCACAAATTGAGTAAGCGAGGAAGCATGTAAATAAGTCTGTTTCAGCTTATATGAGAGACCATGGAATGGGTGCCATCTACAACAATAACTTGCGTTATTACATGCAAGATATCTACAGAGGAGATGGTGTGCACTTCTCAGATGAGGGAAACAGAGTTTTCATACAAAATTTAAGACTGTGTATTGGTACCTACTTATAAGTACCTAGAACTTACACAGAACCCAAAAGCTCTTTTCAGAGCTACCTTAACTATAATTACTTTTTTAAAATTTCAAATGTACCTTTTTTCACTAATTTTCACTTATGTTCGCTTCCCGGTTCGCTACCCGGTTCGCGTACCGGCAGCTAACCGCGCGAAAAAATAATTTTTTTTTTCGACATATATGAGCCTTCTCAGCTACCCTCAGAAAACCTAGGGGGTCAAGATACGTCTCCCGTGCCCCCTTAAATCCTTTTCCCACATTGTTATTCCTCCATCTTGTGATAAAATTTGTCCAAAACACAAAATGGCGAACTCCCGATACGTTACCGGTAAGCTACCCGGTTCGCGTACCGGGACGCGCCTCTATGGCGAAAAATCGCAATTTTTTTAATTTTTTTATTTTTTGCCCCGCGGGGCACTTTAATATCCCTCTCATCAATCCTATGGGGTCAGAAGGGGTCTACCTTGACCCCTTTCATTAAATTCCCCCTTTGTTTTTCTCCACCTCTTGTCTCTCGATCCTACCGAGAGACAAGATGGTGGCCGTTCCGGACTGTTTCGAATGTTGACAGACACCGGAGAGCCAATCAGCTTCGCTTCGCGAAGTTCCGTTACGCGTCAGGTACGCGAACCGGGGCGCTAACCGGAGCGCTGTCACAGATATATCTGTTTTTAAAAACTTTAATTTCTCAAAATCCTCTGGAGCACATATATTGAGACATAGCAAAGGCACGTCGGGCAAACCATATCTACAATTTTGCCAAGTTTTGTGTAAATCTATTCAGCCATTCGAGCTAAAAGTGATTCCAACCGCCCTATGGAAAAATGAATGGGAAAAACACGTTTTGGGACCCCCCTTTTTTCTCAACCCCCCTTGACGAAACCCCCCCAAATTTTTCAGGGGCTGCTCAGAAACAAAATGTGCCATTTTCCTGAACATTTCAGCCAATTCCGTCCAAAAACGCCAAAGTTATTCGACATAGAATTTTCAGAAATCCCATAGGAAAAAAATCCTAACTCTATAGGTAAAATATATATATATATATATATGTATATATATATATATATATATATATATATATATATATATATATATATATATATATATATATATATATATATATACGAATACCGCTTTCGAATTGCGCTGCAACGAGTCTCGCCAGCCAGCAAAGGAAACTCGGACACGGACTAAATGGGCTCTTGCTTTTCTTTTTATTGTAGAGGTACTGTCAAAGACGTTTCGGAGCCTTGTTCACATGACAACGTTTTGATAGTAGGACAGCCCTTTTAAAGTGCTAGTGACGGTAAATAATGAGTATCACCTGTGAATATCATTAGCATGGACATGGAAAATATACTTCCAGCTACTGAATGGTAGCGTTAACTTTTTGGGAAATACATTACATGATAGTAAAATACCTTTAGTAGAAACCAACGTCATAGATATACATAAATGGATATCAATATGAGTGAATTATTAATGGCAAAAAAAATCACTGTAAAATACATGAAAATGACAAGTCTGCTTACGATTGAAAATATGAGGGAAGAGGAGAAATACATAGAATAAAGTGCAAGTGCATAGTTCATCTTATATATACATCATTGACAATTCTAATAACATGTGCAAATATCGCAAAATGTGCAAATTGAAGCAAATGTCAATCACTTATCTACAATAAATATGTGCAAAATATGCTAATTATTCTCCTCCTAAGGCTCAGTATTGCTGTTGAAACCCTAACCTCATATTCTGTAGTCAGACCTCGTCATAACATAGTGTAGCTATGCCTTTCTACTCATATTGGTCTTTAATCCAATACTGCATTTTCAAAGTTAGATTCAACTTTCATGTTCTGTTCGAGTTTTCTACTTTTTGTAAATTATTAGAAAAAGCAATAAGACCATAGTGCATGCTACCGTAGAAAAAATAGTGATTACCATAACCAAAATAATAAACTAAACAATGTTGACAAGTGCATAGTGAATTCATAAAATCATTGTTAGTGGTTTATCTAAAAGCAGCAGCTAAAGTCGATCAAATTTCTGGACTATCTATCTTGTCGCAGCCAATTCATGGTACCTGCACGAGCCTCACCCGGCCGGGTTCCCCTGGCGCATAACTACCATGAAGAGGAGACATAAATAGACAAAGGGTCAGGGCAGGCAGGTGTAGAGATCCTCCGTGATGTTAAGGCCTATTGGGGTCTTAGTGTTAAGTAACAAGATGTACTTGTTTTCAAGCCTCCTTAACTTGGTTTCCCTGTCACCTCCCCTTCTACTGTTGATAATCGCGTCAATCACCCAATACTTGAGATTAGTATTGTCGCTCTGGTGACATTCCCTAAAGTGGCGAGCCACCGGATAGGTATTGTCACCATTGCTGATAGCACGAAGGTGTTGGAGGATTCTCCTGTGGACAGCATGTTTGGTGCTGCCCACATATTTCTTTTTACAGGGGCACTGTAAAACATACACCGCAAATTCAGATTTGCATGTTAGTACTTGATTTATTGGGTGTTGCGTATCAGTGAAACCGTCTCTGTAACTCCTGGTGTTAATTCCATGTTGGCAGGCTTTACAAGTTTTACACTTGTAAAAACCATTGTTTTCCTGCCACCATGAGGATTTTACATAAGGCTCTGAGTTAGTTACCATTATATGGTCACGCATAGATGGCGCTTTGCTAAAAGTGAGTGATACTCTTTTAGGGAGGTCTTTACCTATAACGTTATCCTTGGTAACGATAGGCCAATGTTTATCACATATTCTGCGAATCTGTTTGTGCTGTCTATTAAAGCCAGTTATTATTCTGAAACAGTTCGCCCCTGGTTTCCCCTCACCTTGTGTATTCTCAATAGATGTTATTTGGCGTTCAGATTTTTTAACCAAAAGTTCATCTCTCGATAAGACCATAGATTTCTGTATGGCACTCTTTATTACTTGGATTGAATAACCCCTTTCAAGAAAGCGAGATTCGCTTTCTTTTTGTGCCTGCTCCAGATCTCTGGGATTGCTGCAAACTCGTCTCAATCACAGCATTTCCCCGTAAGGGATACTGGAGATCAAATGTGCTGGGTGCGAGCTGGCAGCATGTAAAATGCTGTTGCCAGCCGTAGCCTTGCGGTATAATCTGGATTCCAATTTGCTATCGTTGACGTACAGTTCTGTGTCAAGGAATGTAACTTTTTCCTGGCTTAGGGTCGCAGTAAATTTTAAATTGAGATCATTGTTGTTGATTTGGTTAATGAACTCAAGTGCTCCCTCATGGCTTCCTCTCCACATGACCAGCAGGTCGTCGATGAAGCGGAACCACGCCACCAGATTGTTGCGTATGTAGTGCTGGTATTCAAGACCAAGGACCAACCCCTCCCAAGCTCCCATGTGGAGACACGCGAAGCTTGGGGAGAAGCTGGCCCCCATGGCTACTCCCTGCAACTGGCGGTATGCTTGCTGGTTAAACAAAAAGATATTATTGACCAAACAAAATTCCAACATATCAAGGAGCATAGTGTTGTGTTCTTCAAACTCTGGACCCCTTCTTGACAAATAATAGGGAACCACACTTAGGCCATCCATGTGTGTTATACTCGTGTATAATGCTGTGACATCCAAAGCTATCAGCCAATCCCCTGCAGACAATTCAATATCCTGTATCTTAGTCAAAAAGTCCCCTGTATCTTGTACATATGAGCCCAAGTGATGTACATAGCCTTGTAGATAGTAATCAATATATACAGATGTGTTCTCAAGGAGACTCCCTATGGCAGATATAATAGGTCTACCCGGTGGGTTCAGAGGGTCCTTGTGTACTTTTGGTATAAAGTACAGAATCGGTGTTATGGGATTGTCGACTTTCAGATACTTGTATTCTGCTTCTGAAATCAATTTGGTGGATTTCCATTTGGCTAATTTGCGATGGTATTCTTCTTTAATATTAGTCAAAACACGTGTATGGATGCGCTCGTAACATGTCCGATCATTTAGCTGGATGTAAGCTTCCTTATCATAGTTGGCCTTGGTCATCAGAACCACGTTCCCACCTTTGTCACTCGTTCTCACCACCAGATCCTTCTCTTTCCTCAATCTGTTGGTGAGTGCAGTGTACTGCAGTGATCGGCTGTCAAAAGGTTTTTTGGTCTTACCCACATTTCTTTGCAGATGTTTCAAATCAGATACCACATTCTCATGAAAGATGTCAAGATTGTCTCGTGGGAGAATGGGGTAAAATGTGGAAGGAGGCCTGAAATTGGTGTTTAATGAGGTTCTGTTCCCCCATTGGTCTATTTCGTTTGTTTCAATCCTCACATCCTCCGTGTTGTCATAGCCACAACCGTCTGTCTCCCATAGTTCTGATATGATTCTTGTGCCTTGGGAAGCATTGAAGTTATTGCCGCTATTGATCGTTTGGTTTTCCCCAGAGTTTATCTTTTGGGCATAAAATTTCCTAAGTTTCAGTTTCCTCCCTGCTTTATAGATGTCGCATCTGGTTTTTGGATAGTCAAAATTGCGAGGTGTTGCATAGGTGAGTCCCAATTTAAGGATATCTTCCTCTTGTGCTGTTAGTTCCAAAGAGGTCAAATTATAGTGCGGTTAGTAGTGTTTGTTATTCCTGTTGGGCGACGGAGCCCCGTCTCCTCCCGCCTCTTTTCTTCCTTTGAAATCCTCCTCTTCGCCGCCCTCCATCTTTGGCGTCTCCGGAAGTTTGCTCTTTGTTTTTTTGCTCCTTCCGTGTATGGGATCTTAGTGTCTTGAGCCTTTCCTGGCATAAAAAAATAATCTCTTGGCCAGGGGATGGTTTTGCGGCGCCTTTTAATTGTCTGCGGCGTTCCGAATCCGAACCTGATTCTTGGTCCGAACTGAGGGAGAAATTGGAAGAATCACTCGATATCTCCTTATTTTGCTGGCGTGTGTTTTTAGTTTTGGGTGGGGGTTTTGCTAAGCCTTTTCGCAGAGCATCGTATTTTCGTGAAAAGGTAAATATTTGCCCCAGTTCATAATCGTTTCGGTCTCTTTGAAACTTATACGCCTTCCTAGCAACGATTTTACTCTCTTCTTTTTTTAGGCGTTCATTCATTAGCTTAGCCAATCTTGTTCTTTCCTCCTCTTCACCCAGCGCCTCGATTTCCTCATTGATAGCTGCAATCTCAGTCAGTAATTTAGCTCTATCAATGTCAGTGTACTTGATTAATATTTGTACTTGCCGCCGTGATGCTTCCAGATTGCTTTCTGCCCACTCCTTCATCCGATCAGGATTGGGGTCCTCATAAGTGGGAGCACTGAGAATTCTGAGTCCCCGAGGTATCCGGTTAACCTCTATGTATCGCTGCAGCGACTTTGATTCCCACCACTTTGCTTGCTCCTGGCGAGATTTTTTCTCCAACGTTTTAAATAGTTAATTTATGACCGAGGTGCTGCTGCCACTAGTTTCATTGCTTTGTCTCCCACGGATATCTTGTGGGAGGGGGGCGCTGTCGGAAAACAATGAAGCTGTCAGAGTTTCCCGGTCCCTTGCGTTGTCACCTGACATCCCTCTGCCGTTAAATGGTAATTATTTCTGGGCGCTGTTGCACTTCGTTTTTTGTATTATGTCCGATAGCGCAACCCGCCCTCTAGCCGTACTTCTCTGCCACTCCACACAATTACGGTGCTTACTTGGTCGCGTTGCAATCTCCGGGTCTCGATTCACCCAGCCGGGCGTTCTCCACTCTTCGCTTGAGACGCCTCCTCCTCGACCAGTTCGCCGTAGTCTTTGTTTGTTCTTTTTCCGGTTCAGTGGGGGTCAGGTGCTGTACTCCTTCCGGGGTTGCGATTTTCTCCGAACAAGTTCGAAAAATCTTCCGATTGAGCACCGACCAGCTTGAGAAGGGTCCCGTGTAAACTGGTTCGGAAAAACCAGTTATATATTACGAATACCGCTTTCGAATTGCGCTGCAACGAGTCTCGCCAGCCAGCAAAGGAAACTCGGACACTGACCAAATGGGCTCTTGCTTTTCTTTTTATTGCAGAGGTACTGTCAAAGACGTTTCGGCTCAACGGAGCCTTGTTCACATGACAACGTTTTGATAGTAGGACAGCCCTTTTAAAGTGCTAGTGACGATAAATAATGAGTATCACCTGTGAATATCATTAGTATGGACATGGAAAATATACTTCCAGCTACTGAATGGTAGCGTTAACTTTTTGTGAAATAAATTACATGATAGTAAAATACCCTTAGTAGAAACCAACGTCATAGATATACATAAATGGATATCAATATGAGTGAATTATTAATGGCAACAACCATATATATATATATATATATATATATATATATATATATATATATATATATATATATATATATATATATATATATATATATATATATATATATATATATATATATATATAATATATATATATATTATATATATATATATTACCTACTGGCGGTCGCAGTAGGTAGTTATAGTTAGGATTATTTTGTATAGGGTATTCGCAACATTCTATTGGGAATAACTTTAGTGCCGGTTGAGGAATCTGCCTGAAAAATTCCTCTAAATTGCCTCGCAGGGCTCCGCTTCTTCCCTGAAAGTTTGGGGGGGATTCGTCAAGTGGGGGCCGAGATAAAAGGGGGGTCGCAAAACTTGTTTTTCCCATGTTAATTTCCATAGGGCGGTTGAACTCACTTTTAGCCCGAAAGGCTGAATGGATTTCCACCAAACTTGACAAAATTGCAGGGACTGGTAGCCCGATGTGCCTTTGCTATGTTTCAAGATATGTGCTCCAGTGGATTTTGAGTAATTTAGGTTAAAAAATATATATATCTATAAGCGCGCCCCGGTACGCGCACCGGGGCGCGTACCAGCGCACTACGCAAGTTTGCGCGCAGAAAGCTGATTAGCTCTCGGATGTCGGTCAACATTCCAAACAGTCCGGAGCGGCTGCCATCTTGTGTCTCGGTAGGATCGAGACACAAGAGGTGGAAAAAACAAAGGGGGAAATGACCAAAAGGGGGTAGAGTAGACCCCCCCTGACACCCTAGGTTTAATGTGGGGGACATAAAAGGGCCCCGCGGGGCAAAAAAAATATTATTTTTTTTTATTTGCGCAGTGGGAGCGCCCAGTACGCGCACCGGGGAGCGTACCGGGGAGCGTACCATAGGGAAAAAAAAATTGACAGAGTTTTTAAAAAATTTAGCTTTTTTCATAAATTGGAGGTAGTTCTAAAAAGAACAGTTTTTTTCTTCTTTTTGTTGTTTTACATTTTTTTAGTGTTTTTTTGAACATTTTGCACTTTTTTTTGCTTTTTTGAACAATTTTATATTTTTTTTGTTATTTTTATGGGCCGAAACAAAAAACAGGGAATTGTAAACGGCTCAACTGGAGCAAAAAAAAATCAGGAAAAGGTTTTTTGGGGCAATTGTGGTTGTCACCAGCACGGTTGATGAGTTTTATGCTTTGCTCACCATAGGTAATTGTTTTACCACAAAATATACAACTGATTTTGTATTGCCCAAACTGGGGTTGTATGTTTGTGACCATCTCCCTTGTCTCTGGACCCGATGGAGTGGGTTGCTTACTTTTGGAGGTGCTGGGTGAAGATTGGGGAGGGTTTCTGGCCAGTTCTCTCACCTCTGCCGCAGCATAGTTGTTAGGGTGCCGGCGTTGCATGTAGCGAATCATGGTGTTATTGCCAAAAGAGTATTTTTTGTTAGGGTTCCCCCTTGAAAGTTCATTGCCACAGATTAGGCAAGTAACCCTTGGCGCATTTACTTTTTTTTGGTCCTTTGGGATTGAAAAAAACTCCCAGATAATGTGCTGCTTTGGCCTATATGGGGTATTATCTTCTGGCAGGAACCTCCTCCTCTCCTCCTCCTCCTCCTCCTCCTCTTCTTCTCCACCACTGTGGTGATGTGGTGGTCCTCTTGGTGGTGGTGGTGGTGGTGGAGGTGGCTGAGATGCTCCTGCTGCTGCTGCTACTGAAGCCATTTCTGAGTACAAATTAGTAATAGCTCTGGAAACAGGTCTTCCTCACTCAAAGTACAAAGTGAGAATGAGGAAAGAAGGTGGGGGCTTTCATCATTAGGAAAAAAAAACTGTCCTGAACCAATGAAAGGTGTTATTTTCAGGTCACATGACCAGGGCTTTCATCATTTGGAAACCAAAACTGTCCTGAACCAATAAAAAGTGTTATTTTCAGGTCACATGACCCGACGCGCTTACGCTACGCTCCCCAGGGGCGCGTAGCGTAAGCGCGTCGGATGCTTAAGTTGCACGATCGTATGCGATCGAGTGCTTCCGGGTGCGTTTACGCCGTGCGTATCACGCGGACGCGGCTACGAGATACGTCACAATGATGTTTTCGTTCGCGGCAATAGCGCTAACTGGACGCTCACTGGTACGCGCCCTGGGGCGCGCCGCAAGACTGTGCTTACCGGTGCGCTCAACGGAACGTGCACCGGGAGCGCTGCAGGGCAAAAAAAATAAAAAATACATGAACAATATACATAAAAAAATTGTATCACATAAATATACAATATAGGATTCATTATAAAAAATATTACATTTCATAGCTATAGAAATTTGCTATTAAAAAACCTTTGAAATTCACTGAAAAAACCATAGGTTTCACACCAGTTATATTTAGGAATTAGCATTTAAAAAACCTATGAAATTCACTGAAAAAAAACATAGGTTTCATACCAGTTATAGTTAGGAATTAGCATTTAAAAAACCTATTAAATTCACTGAAAAAACCATAGGTTTCACACCATTGTGTGTTCTTAATTATCAGCGTGCACACTCTTTGTACTGCATCTTGAGAACCAATGTTTCTTACTACTGATTAACATTTGATTATTTCTATAACGATTCACAATTGTTTCCTGTGTAACACTAAGCTAAGGATGTTTTTTAAAATGCGGATTTATTTGAATTTTCCTTCTCATCATCTAGTTTAAGAAAAACGTTTGCTTTTCTGGCTTAGACTGTAAACAGTGGGTACAAGATGTCTGGTGCTCGCTATTTATGTTGATGGAATAGTCTATTATTCTTACTATTAAGCAATAGAAAAAAAGAGATTGCAACTATAACACTTCCAAATGAATTATTGCTGTGACACCTCACATCGAGAGTTCGGTTATGAACTTATAAGTGATTTCCGAATAACCTGAGATCGGCAATTATTGAAACTGCAATCCATTGAGTTTTTCCTCTAGTTAATTTCAATGGATCGCATTAAACATTTGTGACAAATATTCACTTTTCAAGTAGTGTGAGATATATAGCTGAGGGCTTTTGACCCTAACAATCACTTAGAGCGGCGCCCCTTAACAATGGCCTCCTTGAATATAGCAGAACCAATACGAGTAGAACAGGCTAGTCCTTTCTTTAATGCTATGATCTGACCGGCGGCCCAGTGTGACGTACGAATAGTGGGACTTCGAGCCGGCACTGCAAACAATCGAGAAGTACCAGTGGGCGCCTTGCTCTGTGCGTTAAAGATTGGAAAAGGTAAGGATATTATGCGTTAACAGGCAAAAGGAATATACTTTTTTCTCAATATTTATTCCTGATAGCCTTGCGCAGACTATAACCTTGTGCTATCATAATTTATGTAATCAAACCTTGATATTTGCCGACTGTGTATCTAAATACTATCTGTACCCAAAGGAAGAGTCGGATAACTGTATCTTGACTTAGTTTGAATTAGTGTGCTGTCCGGAGTAATTCGAACGGACATTTGAATTGACCCTCTTCTCTCGATTTTACACAAGTAGCAAATACTTGGTTGCACTGCGTTGTGTACGGCTTGGTGCCTAAATAAATACATAAATAATAGCCTGTAAAATCAATAACAATGAGTAGCCCGTCGCCAAACATGACTTTATTTATTTTTTCTTCTTCCTTCTTGCAATCTCGCATTATCCATGCAAAGCGCACGTTTGGATTTATTATGATCTGAATGGAATTCAAAACGGTTTATTGGATGGACTGTGACCTCAGGATTAAACGTGAAACTTGAAAGAGGACGATTATTCCTATATTGGGGCCACAACTATCATAATTGATGGTAAGGCTTATTCCTAATAGCATTATGAACGTAACTCACTTTTTAAACAAATTGTCCCGATGTGAAATTAGTGCTTTTTAGACTGTAATTTTTATGGCTGTGAAACAACGGATATCATCTCCATTATAGCCCCCTAGGAGATGATATACTTTTTATGACAAGGACAGGAATTCATGTTGCATTGTGCAATAGCGGACTAGGATCTATAAGTTGGAGTTTAATTTCACTCCGATCAGTTGTTTTACACACTAATGATGGTATCCTCATTAAAGATTGAAAAATAGGAGTGCAAACCGGCAAATAATATTCTGGCATATAATTCTTCTCAATTCTCCGGAATAATTTCCATCCAAATAAGAGTGACAAATCTAAGGGAATCTTCATAATTGTAGACGGTTGGAGAAACAAACAAATAGGTGAGAAACATCACTTGTGGGGTGTATGTACACTACACCTGGTGATGGGTATGGTTCAAAGTATTTCAAATACCCTCTCATATAATTATAAAATATAAAAAATATATATATTTAAAAAAAATCTTATAAACAGTCACACAAAAATCCAATAATGTGGGTTTAAAAAAAAATAAATAATAATATTTTTCTCTATGTACCAGCAATTGGAACTCTACCTTTTTAGGTTCCCTTATTTTAACTGTACATAAATTTATATGGGTTTCTTTCCACCAACATAGATAGATGGTCTCTGGGAGACTTATTCCACAAGGGTGTTTTGTAGACTTTTTTATATATAAAAAAAACCTAAAAGAACTTTTTCAATTTTTTTTTAAAGAAAACCTTACTTTGTTTTGAATATGCATTTAAATTGGGCTGACTAATTTGAGTCACTAGTGTTTTTTGCATGCTCACTTGAAGTACTTAAATGTTTCAATTAAATTGGAAGAAACCAGTATCTGATGGATATGTATAAACATCTTCCTTGCAGCCTTGAGAAAGCCCTGTGGGCGAAACGCGCGTCGGCTGCTGTTTTCTTCTTGTGAAACTTTGGAAATTAAAAACAGACCCCAACCCTAGAACATCTGTCTGGACTATTTACTTTCTCTTTTTGGAAAATCTCCGGCCCCCAAAAAAAACTTGTAGGACGCAGAGACATTATTGATTGCTTTGCAAACTTGTTATTCAACTGATTTTGGAAACAATGATACTGGTGTGCTCAGGTATACTGTGTATATATTGAAATTCCCGCATTATAGTTAGTTGGACTCACTATAACTTGCGCGCCTGCAATGCACTGCTGATGACGTCACATATTACATCACTTATGGCATGGTCAGTGACATCACGGATGTGTGCAGTCACTTCTCAAATTTCTCAAATTTCATGTGTTAAGAACACCGACAGTTAAATCATTATTTTGCTAGCTATGTCAAGTACAAATAGGTTCCATTGCAGTGTAAAATTATTTGCATATGTTTAATATTTGTAATCATGATCTTTCCTGACTATATTTTAAAACTGTGAACCCTACATGCAACAGATAGGAAAACTTCGCTGGGGATTGATTTTTCTGTACACCTGAAGAAAACCCTGCTTTGTTGATTGAAGCATCTTCCTATAGCTCATCAGTACAAAAAGTACACCAAGCACTGACAAGGACAATAATTCTGACTTTAATGTGCAGACATAAGCAGGCATCATTTGTGGAGAGCTGTGTTTGTGTGTGTTAACACAGAAAAGCCTAAACTGGCTTTACCAATTTGTGTTTCTCTAAATGAATGGCCCATAAAGCTATTCAGAAGTTAAAGTTAAATCCCACCCAAACATGTTTTTTTTGTTTTTATGTAAATCTTAAGTATATAACTTTTGGGGCTGATCCAACTCAACGTTTTCTTTTTAAGCTAATAGGAACTTTCAGCAAAACTGTGTATTACACGTTTATGCTATACTGGAAACTCCGGCCACATTTAATCAATAATCTACCCTGGAAAAAGGGGGACATTTCTGCACTCAACACATTCCGTTTCCTTCTGGTGAAAGCGACAGGAAGAACAAGCACTGGCGTTGCCAATAGGTCTCGCAGTAGGAAAGTTGGAGCTATTGGTTTTGTAAATGACAAAGCCCTTTAAGTTTTTAAAATGAAAACAAAAATAAAAGGCATTGTTATTTGCAATTGTAATAGCTCAAACTCTCGTGAATGCGAGACCTATTGCATTGCAAATGCTTGTTATTTAAGAGCTTTGTTAGCTGCTAATGAGAGAGAGACCACAGCGTCAAGTAAACATGCAAATACATCAAAGGCAAATTAATATGCTCAATCTAATCAGCTCAATTAATATGAGAAAAGAAGCAGAAGTGGATTAACAGAGGGCATCTATTCATGGTAGACGGAGCTCCTTTTAGCTGAATGTGTGCGCCAGTTGTTGGGATGGTGGTGGCCGTTTTGGCGCACTGTAAAAAATATTGTCAGAGAAGAACCAGACCTCCCACACCTAGCAGATATTAGGCTGTCAAACAAAGAACAGCACCTTTTATTATATTTCATTTATTTTACTCTCTTTACAAATAAAAATGCAACAATGACATCCTCAAAGCGTGTGTTCCTGCACATTTACAAAGGGGACAAGATAACGAGTTTTCCAAGAATTGGGATTACAATTAATGCGGACTAAAACACAGTAAAGTGGTACAAAAGGGGGTGGTGATGGACGGAGCATCTGAACCAATCAAACACTCACACCCGGTCAACAGATCCGTCCATCATCCCCTTTTGTAAAACACAGTAAAAGAAAATAAGATATTGAGTGTGGAATGGCACCCTTTCAGTTAAGGTGCAAAATAGCGGGCACAACTCTAAGTTAAAGCACGACAAAGCATACTCACATACAATATTAAATGCTACCTTAATTCACTGTCAAAACGTCCTGAAAGAGAAAGCGCTAAGACTGGCACCCTTCTCCTTGGGGATTCCCTACAGGATTTCTGCTCCTTCCCTGCTGCTGGGATATTGGACCGCTTGTCAATGATCTAGGCCCTACCCACTGCCTGTCAAGTGAGTAGACACCAGGGGCTTCAGCCAGCCTTTCTCAACTAATCTCTTGGTTTCCAGCTATAGGGCATGTCTGTGGCGTGTTTTAAAATTGTTTTTTTACTGTAGTTGCCAAGCCCGGTTCCGAGGCGAAGTCCAACGTGATTTTTTGTGAATAAATTGCGTCCCCTTTCAATTGGCTGCCTTGTGATGTGGACTGAAAAAAAGATTTGTATGTGGTAAGCGCAGAGTGCAGTGAGAAAATGGTAAAGGACATACCGCAACAGACATTGATGGGTGCGTGTTTCTGAGCAGCCAGAGATACCTGTAAACGGAAGTCTCCCCCTCAAATTTGTGTTATATTCATGCTTCGGCGAACATTACTTTTCGCACTGATGTGGAGTAAACACACAATGGTCTCAAAAGTAGGCAATTGTATGCATTGAGGTGCAAGGATGGCAGAACAATGTGGTATTACGGAGCTGGAACGTGACCTCAGAATTTAACACAGAACATCAAAATCGGTGAGGCTCGCACTCCGGCAGCTGCTGCAACAAAACCTTGGCTTTCGCCACGGAGGCCAAGTGCGGACTGCAATGCCGCCTCTGTTCAGCTTACCTGAGGAACGGGCGTGCTTCATAGTAACAACATGGACAACGGAAGCGATCTAGAAGGAGTACATGCCGCAATGTTGCCTCCTCCGTTGTTCAGCTTGCCTGAGGCACGGACAGCTTCACGGTAACCGTAGGAGGGTGGAAGGGAATTTTCAACATGTACAGCATAAGGAGGGGGGGTCTAAAGGCACCACGGACAACGGTTGAATTGAAAGCGGGTCAGCGCTTTGAGCTACGGGCAGGGAACATGAGCAGGATATTTAAGCAAACATTGGCCACGTCGAATTTTCAACATGGACAGCATGAGGAGCGGCTAAAGACACCATGGCCAACCTTTGAATTGAAAGCATGAGTTATACGGGTGAAATGGCTGTCTTTATGTGGCTAATCTAAAGCCACGCGCCTACGTACACATGGCTTGCTATGAAAAGCAGACCTCCGTTAATTTAAACAAGAGCGGCCGGGAAACTGAAAGCCAGCCAAGACCGTTTAATTGAAAGCGGGTCAGCGCTTTGAGCTACGGGCAGGGAACATGAGCAGGACATTTAAGCAAGCATTGGCCACGTCGAATTTTCAACATGGACAGCATGAGGAGCGGCTAAAGACACCACGGCCAACCTTTGAATTGAAATCATGAGTTATATGGGTGAAATGGCTGTCTTTATATGGCTAATCTAAAGCCGCGCGCCTACGTACACATGGCTTGCTATGAAAAGCAGACCTCCGTTTATTTAAACAAGAGTGGCCGGGAAACTGAAAGCCAGTCATGAACAATTAGGGGAGGAGAAGCCGCACAGCACACGCTGGGAGAAGCCCTTTGGTGTGCTGTGCGGCCGTGAATAAATGCAATTAGGAGGGAGGGAGGGAGGCTGATGCGCGTGCTTGTTTGGTCACGTGATTCACGTGAACTCAAAGAAAACTGCACGAACTAAACCCTTGGTTTCACGAGTATTTTGAGCACTTGAATTCTCGCTCTGCTCAATGCTCTTGCGCGCATTGATAGGTCGCGAGACCTAAAAACAAAATGTGCAAATTCTGCAATGTTATTGTCGTGGGTGTCCACAGAACCTTTTCGGGTGGGGGGCGGGGGGGGGAGACTACTAACTCCTACAAAAGCCGAACCTCTTAGGAAGTCCTTTATCTTCAACCAGACCAAAAATTGGGAGCAAAAACACACATTGTATTGTGCAGTGGGAAACACAAACTTCTGGCTAAACATCACACACATTTGCCTTATTCTGCCCCTTATTGAGGAGGTTTCATTCGAAAAATAAAGTGTTACTTTTGGTTTTCACTTATCCCAATTATAAACTGAGAATAGTGAAATAATCTCGAAGGGCACAATTAAAATATTTGTTTATTTAGCGATATGCAAACCTCGTTAAAAATGTTTAACAGACACAGATTGTGTTTACAACTCGACTGCCCATATGATGTTGATTTTCAAAATCAGCAGGGTTTTACAATTAGTAGGTTTGTGGGGTGTAGATGTTCATGTAGACTCGTTCTATTCTGTTGAACCTCACAGGACTTATTTCTCAACTCTTGTTCACATAAACTTCAAGTTCATGGACTCTTTGCTCTGCCTGAAATCCCAGGTCTAAACTATTCCTTGACCATTACTTGAGCTGTTTTTATTTGACTGACAGGGCTTTTTTACGGGGTGCTTTTCTTACGTGAACTACAAAAAAAACGAAATGAATCATTACAGAGTGACTGTGTAATGATTTATTTAGATATTTATTTTTCATATTTTGCACCTATTTGTCTCTTGGGCTCGAGGCTGCAATTTGTAACAGAATTTTTTTATTAAAAAAGGACATTTCCAGCAAAAGTGTTTCTTTCATCTTGGGATCCATTTCACAGGGGAAGGAATGAAGGAAAGTAGAGGAAACAGAGTATAAGAGACGTTTATTGAAGCGCAGTTTTCAGCAAGTGAGGAGCTGCGAAAGAGACAGAAAGGGAGGGAATAAGAGGTAGAAAGAGAGAGGGGGCAGCTGACAGCGGCAGAGCAGGAAAAGTGAACACTTTGACAACGAATCTTACCTTAATACATCTGCTGGCACATAAGGGCTCCCACACATGACAAAACACAGACGCTGGCTGCCCTTGCCTTAACGTTCCTGACTCCGCCTCTCGAGCTCCAGTCTCCAGACCACAGCACTCTGACTCTACTTCGCGCCAGCACCAAAAGAGGCATATGCAGGGATTCAAAAATGAAGAAAAAAATGATAACAAGCCTGCCCCTCATGAGATCATTGGTCCATTCTCTCTTGGAGCAGGCAAGAAACAGGCCCGCCATAAGTAGCCCGTTCAAGCTATAAATGATTGACTGCCGCTCAAGGAGGCTGTTGGGACCCACCCAACGTCCAGGAGGAGTGCGATGTCATTGCAGGTTCTAGAGGGATTCGTAGCGCGATTTATGTAATTTGTACTGCTGATTGGCTGCTCAGCTCAAATTGTTTTAATCCCAGATCTTCCACTAATTAGAGGGGGACTGGAAAATGATTTCATTAAAATCCATTAATTCCTATCTGACTGCACTCCCTGCGGTTGTACCATGATCTGGAGCGCGCTGCATGATTAACCTAGCACATCCTCTGCACAATGCCGCCCGCACTGCCCGGCAGTAGCCCGTACTAGACACTCTTGTTATGACCCGTGGTGCAGAAGGGCACCATTTTTTTTGTAACATCGGTCACACTCCAGCAGCCCAGTGACTCACTGGGATGCTGGAGTGCCAGCATTACAAAAAAAGAATGGCACCTGCACCCCAGCACTACGACCCGCACTGGCGATCCAGGGGTGGGGGGGCAAAGGCCCCCCCTTAGGTCTCCCTGCAGACGCCTATGGTTATTGCATATACACACTTCATTATGTACATATATACTGCAGCAAAAGAATTTGAATCACTGCACGAACGCTGAAATGGTAATAATGGTGCAGTGGCATCTCTCACCATCCACTCATCTGAGTTGTTCTTGTTTGTCAGTTAAAATGTTTAAAAAATCCTGTTTTTTAACATACATTGCGTTCATGGAGCTTAAGAACTGTTTTGAAGAGTTACTTTATGAAAGCAAGATAAAGCGAAATAGCTAAGGGGGATATTTACAACTGAAGTGGAGGAGTGAGGAGTTAGCCATCATGGCTTAACGCCTTCACTCACTTCAGAAAAGCAAGGCTGCACCATATTTACAAGAATATGGTGCAGCCTTGCATTGCCCCCTGCGCTGGCACTATACTTAGCAGTGTAGTGCCAACGCAGGCACCCTTGCACTCTAGTGCAGGGGAAAGATAGCTTATGTACAGCAAAGTCCCCCTTCCTGTACATAAACAATCTTTAAATGCCATTTTGTCACTTCTATGTGCGCTGCCTAATGCAGCACACATGGGAGTCACAGAATGTCATTTAAAAAAAAAGATTGTTTAAGTGCAGAAAGGGGGACCTTCCTGTACATAAACAATCCAAGGCTTTTTGCTTTGTCCATGTGTGCTGCACATGGAAAAAGGAAAAACAAGGAAAATAAAGCATTTCTCCTCATTTCACCAACTTAAGACCAGGTTTTTTCCTGGTTCAAATTTTTGCGCTGCCTCCTATTTGCGCTGCCCTTGTAAATAGGGGGCAGCATCAAAATCAATGGGCGTTGCAGTGGAATGCCCACCACAACATACACAGCCCCTTTCACGCTAAGCATAGCGTGAAAGAGGGCCTTATTTACAAGGCCACGCTAAGTGGCTTAACGTCGCCTTGTAAAGAAGGTGAATCCCCCATCGCCACCACAATGTTTTAAAAAGTGACGTTGTGAATATGGAGCATCCCTGTGTTTTCAGAATTGAGAAGCATGGCATTAGAAATGTTTGCTTAATGCCATGCTCCTCAATTCTGTTGTAAATATGCCCTTATGTGTTTTATCTGAGAAGAATCAAGGCAATAAGAGCTCAGAAAAAATCCATCACTTCAAAACTAAGACGTAGTTTCTATTACTAATTACTGACTAACCAGATTTGCAAAGCGTGACTTATCACTCCTAAGGGTATCGAGGTGTGGGAGGCCGTTCGATCAGGCTAGGTGAGCTATTGCCCAGAGTCACATGAAGCTGAGCTCAGCTGCCTCCAGGACGAGGGATCGAAATGTGGGTCCTGCACTCCGGAGTGGGGAACATCCTTTACAACGCAACTTTGACCACGCAGAGCCTTTACGACGCAACTATTACAACGCATGCCATTACAACGCATTGCGCTGGGGGGCGCTCTAGGATAGGGAATAGATTTAATTTACTATCCATCACCTTCCCTACTGTCCACGGGGACTGGAGTTGGAATAGTAAATTAAACTATTCACTATCCAGCACACCTCAACACTATGAGTTGTAAAAGCATACGTTGTAAAACTTGCGATGTAAAGGCACGCGTGGTAAAAGCATTCGTTGTAATGTCATACATCCCTCCGGAGTAAACCACTCTGGCCCCTGCACCACACCTCTTCCACCCATGATTAAAGAAGCAGAAATACAGCATGAAACGATACTCCTGCAAAAAACTGATTTTACAGATTGATATTATGAAGACCAGAAGGGTCTGAAAGGAAAGTATGAGCAAGGTCAATGTAAGGAAATGCCATTTTGATATGGCAACCTCCTACTTTTCGTTGGATTTCATTGCTGGTATATGTACTCCAAACACTGGAGAGCTACCATCCAGCACCCAGACTATGTCCTCTGACCCTTAAAACATGTATAATTGGATAACTCCCATTTGGCATATTTAACTTACTTAAAAATCCCTAGTATATAGTACTCTGTGTACCCAGAGCAGGTAAGTTAAATGCCACGAGAGGACTGCCACCACTATAATGATAAGGGAAAACATGCCTGTATGCCTGCCAGACAGCCTGGCTATGCAGCTTTTAAACTGAAAATTCGTCTTGGAAAAATAAACCTTTTTAATACTTAAAGGTCACCCCAAAACTAGGCCCTACTGGCCTATAGGGCAGGGTGCTTTTTTAAAAAAAAGAAGGAAGTGTATTTAAATTTTCCATACAAAAACGTGATGGACAAAATGCAGAACAATGTCATACATTACCCCCAGTGAAGAGATTTGGGCCTAAATCCATCGTTTTTGTGCTCCCCATGCCATTCCAGTTTAAATCCAGCCATATGCAAATCACTCTTGGCCCTGCGCCCAATGGAAACAGCCCAGCCCGAACTACCAATCCAGGTCTTTCCCGGACTGGAAACAAGCATCCTAGGACCGGTTTCGGGATTCCACCCCTCATTAGATAGTTTGACTCCAGAGGCAAGGAGAGAACGGGACACACGTCTGGGAATGCCCGTCCCACTCAGCGTGACAAATGTAAAAACAACAATTGATGGACAGAATGCAGAACAATGTCATGCATTCACCCCAGTACAGAGATTTGGGCCTAAATCCATTGTTTTTTCGCTCCCCATGTCATTCCAGTTTAAATCCAGCCATAAACAAACCGGTCTTGACCCTGCGCCCAATGGAAACAGCCCAACCTGAACTGCCAAGCAAGGTCTTCCCTGGACTGGAAACTAGCATCCTAGGCTCTGTTTTGGGGTTTTACCCCTCATCAGCCAGGATAGCTTGACTCCAGTGGCTTGGAGAGCACAGAACCCACGTCTGGGCATACCCGTCCCACTCGGGGGTGACACATGCAAAAACAACAATTGATGGACAGAATGCAGAACAATGTAATACATTCACCACTGTACAGACATCTGGGCCTACATCCATTGTTGTTTTGCTCCCCAAGCCATTACAGTTTGAACCAGCCACATGCAAATCACTCTTGACCTTGCGCCCAATGGGAACAGTCCAGCCCGAACTGTCAGGCCATGTCTTCCCTGGACTGGAAGCAGGCATCCTAGGACCAGTTTTGGGGTTTTGCCCCCCATCAGCCTGAATAGCTCTCCGCCCATCATCTCCTTGTGTTTGCTTTGTTCGCCCTAAGTTTGCGGGGTATGCCCAGACGTGGGTCCCTTACTCAGTTTGCCACTGTATTCAAGCTAGCCTGGCTGGCGAGGGGTGTTACCCTGAAACAGGTCCCTGAATACTTGTTTGTGGTTCAGGGAAGACCTGGCTTGGCAGTTCAGGCTGGACTGTTGTTCCCATGAGGCACAGGGTCAAGACTGATTTGCATATTGCTGGATCTGAACTGAGATGGCAAAGTGAGCTAAAGAACAATGATGGATTCAGGTCTGTGACTAGGGGTGAGTGTCTGAAAAGTTTCAGCGCTCCGTCCCTCATCTCCTTGTGTTTACTTAAATTTTACATGTTGTGGCAGGGAAAAGTTTCCAAAGTCAATTCTCACTGTGGCAAGACTGTCTCTTCCTCTAGAAAAGCAATGAGTTTCATTACAGCACAGTATACTGCAAAACTTCAGTTTAGGAATAGCTAGAACAGTGGTTCAAGGGCTCAAATTAAGATGAATTCAAACTCCGAACTTTTAGTAAAATCTCGTTTAAACCCTTTCACTGCTAGGCCTTCCCCCTCCGATGTGCTAAGCCTTTTTTGGGCTATATGGGATAGTTTGCGCTTAGGCCCCTGTAACTTTGTGACCACATAGGTATCCATGCCAAATTTGCATCCTTTTCTTCCAACATCACAGAGTTTCTAAAGGTACCCAGGGTTTGTGGATGACCCTGGAGGGGACCAAGAAATAAGCCAAAATACAACTAAATTGTGTTTTTGTTTTTAAATGGGAAAACATGCTGGAAATAAAAGTGTCTGGGTTTTAACCTGCAAATGGTATCAACAGAGGGTTCTTGAAGCTGAAATCACAATTTTCCCAGTTTTCAGGGACTGAGAGACCTTGGTCAGAATACCAACATTTTTTACACAGTTTTGGCATTTTACTGGACTAAGCCTATTTTTTGCTATTTTTGGTGCTTTCAACCTTCTTCCAGTTAATGGTATAAATGGGTATGAAATCAATAATGGATCCTGGAAAACTATACTTTTTAAAAAAGGAGACAAAAGTATGAATTCAGCAAGGGGTCATTTGTGTAGATCGTTCAAGGTTTCTTTATAGAAACTAACAGTCGAAAATATGAAAAATTAAAAATGAGTTGCAAAAAACAGCAATTTGTGCTAACATTTTCACCTGTAACTTCTTCTAATTATGACAGATGTTAAAAAGCAATATACCGTTATATCCGCTGGACCTTTCTGGTTGTGGGAATATAATAATAAAATAATATTCCTGTATTTGTAAAGCGCACAGCTTCCCGTAGCTTTACCGGCGCTGGGGACCGTCGGGAAGGTTAAGCGAGCTATTGCTCAGAGTCACATGGTCCTGGGAAGACCGGTGCCGGGGATTGAACCGGGATCCCAATCCCCAGCATTCGGCGTCAGTCGCCCTGGCAGCTGCGCCACACCTCTTCCACATATATTGGACTTTTAGATTCACAAAGAACCCGATAAACCCAGAGCCTAAAACCGCGTCTTGCAATGTTTTTTTATCATGTATCGGGGATATAGCAATTAATTTGGGAAAATATATAGAGTAAAAAAATATGTATAAAAGACACCTATGTGTTTCTGAAATTTAAAAAGTATATAGAATTTAGAAACAGTAGCTATTTACACATTTCCAAAATTGTGAGTTCCCTTACTAACATGAGAATTGTAAGACATTTTCCAAAGTGACTTCTTTTGTACACATTGTCTTTCATTTGGAAGGCAGAAATACATCAAAAGTCAATAGGTAATAACAGTTCTCCTACAATCCTGTGTTACCCTAAGTCTCCCGATAAAAATAGTACCTGACTTGTGTGGGTAGGCCTAGTGCCCGTGACAGGAAACGGATCAAAATGCAACGTGAAAACACTTCATTTTCCAGTGAAAACGGACCCTTTTTTTTGCAAAGTGCCTAGCTGCCGATTTTGAACCTTAGCTCTGCCGGCACCTAGGGAAACCTAGCAAACCTATACATTTTTGAAAACTAGACACCCAGGGGATTCCAGAATGCGGTGGCTTGTCTGGCTCTCTCCAGGTTCTGTTACCCAGAGTTCCTTGCAAACCTTAAACTTTGTAAAAAAGAAAAAAACAAATTTTTGTCACATTTCTTGGGTGGGAAGTTCAGGAATCTAAGTGGATCCACAAATTTCCACCTTCTCCTCATTACCAAAAGTCTTCCGAGAAAAATGGCGCCTCACTTGTGTGGGTAGGCCTAGTGCCCACAGCAGGAAACGGCCCAAAATGCAACGTGGACACACCACATTTTCACAGTGAAAATTGACCCTTTTTTGTAAAGTGCCTAGCTGTAGACTTTGAATCCTAGCTCTGCCGAAACCTAAGGAAACTTAGGAAACCTATAAATTTTTGAAACCTAGACACCCAGGGAAATCTCTTAGTAGGTTCTGTTACCCAGAATCACTTGGAAACCTCAAACTTTGATAACAAAAATATATTTTCCCCACAATTCTGTGGTGGAAAGTACAGGAATCTGTGAGGATCCACAAAAATACATCCACCCCGCATTCCCCAAATTCTTCGGTGAAAAATGGTACCTCACTTGTGTGGGTAGGCCAAGTGCCCTTGGCAGGAAACGGCCCAAAACACAACATGGACACACCACATTTTGATACTAAAAACTGACCCTTTTTTTGCAAAGTGCCTAGCCGTAAATGTTGAACCCTAGCTCTGCCAGCACCTAGGGAAACATAGCAAACCAATAAATGTTTAAAACTAGACACCCAGGGAAATCCAGGATAGGGTGACTTTTCTGGCTCTCACCAGGTTTTGTTACCCAGAATCCCTTGTAAACCTCAAACCTTGACAAAAAAACACATCTTGCTCACATTTCTGTGGTTGAAAGTTCTGGAATCTGTGTGGATCAAGAAAATTTCACCCACCCCGCATTCCCCAAAGTCTTCAGAGAAAATTGGTACCTCACTTGTGTGGGTAGGCCCAGTTCCCCCGACAGGAAATGGGCCAAAACGCAATGTGGACACTCCACATTTTCAAGGTAAAAACTGACCCTTTTTTTGCAAAGTGCCTAGCTGGAGATTTTGAACCCTAACTCTGCATGCTTCAAGGGAAAGCTAGCAAACTACAGCATTCCCCTCAATCTTCCGAGTAAAATGATACCTCACTTGTGTGGGTGTCCAATGCAGAATTGGCTAAAAACATTTTTTTTTTAAGGTTAGCAACATTTTTGGTGCTAGACCCTTTATCCCTATGTCTGGGCTCTTCCCAGTCACAGGCCCTTGCCCACCCACACAAATGAGGTATCATTTTCCTCGGGAGACTGAGAGGAACGCTGTGGGGCAGGATATTGGTGCCGGCATAGCGGCTCCCCACCAAAATATATGGAAATGTGTTTTTTTAGCTACATTTGAGGTTTGCAGGGGATTCTGGGTAGGAAACCATTGGGGGCTACACGCAAGCCATACCACAATAGACTTCCCGGGGTGTCTAGTTTTCCGAAATGTGAGGGTTTAGTAGTTTCCCAAGATGGCCGCCGAGCCCGGGAACAAAAACTAAGGTGACCCCCCTTGCCAAACCTTGTTGTTTTGTGATTGCGATCACACTCGGCAACTCTGGGCATAAGCTTGCCTCATCTGCACTAACGGCCCCACCAGACCGCCGGGGATGCCTGGTCTCACCCTGGAGATACCCATTAAGGGACCATCTCTCAGGGAAGCCAGGAAGGGTTTCGCAGCGGTCGAAGCGCGGAGATACTCCTCCGGGAGTCTATCCTAGCGCTATATAAACCCACAATTAATTAATTAATTAATTGGTCATTTTGATGTCTCCTCAATACGTTTTGGGCCCTTGCCTGTCGCGGGTACTTGACCCACCCACAAGAGTGAGGTACAATTTTTATCGGGAGACGTGGGAGAGCACTGGGTGGTAGGAAATTTGTGTCAGCCCGGTGAGCCTATAACTTTCCCATAGAAATTTGGGGAAAATTTGATTTTTTCAGCTAAATTTGAGGTTTGCAGGGGATTCTGGGTAGGAAAAAGTTGGGGGCCCATGCAAGCCATACCTCACTGGACTCCCCCGGGTCCCTAGTTTTCACAAATGTGTGGGTTTGGTAGGTTTCCCTAGATGACTGCCGACCCCGGGACCAAAAACGCAGCTGCCCTCTATGTATCCAAAAATGACGTCGTTTTGCAAGGGGGGTCAAGTGAGTGTTTGGTCTCAGTCTTGGCAGCCATCTAGGGAAACCAGGCGGGGGCAGAAATACTGTACTTTTGCTGCGGGGTGGGGCCATTGGCATGCCGAAATTGGGCAGCCACCATTCCTAATTCAATTTAGAAAATAATCCCCGGTATCTAGTGGGCTTTCTGAAAGACTGTAACTTTTGCAGGGGGTGGGGGCATTGGCATGCCCATTTTGGGCAGCCCCCACCCCTAACTGAAATTGCCATAAAAAATCCCTTTTTACTAGTGGGCTTTCTGCCCCCCGGGGAGAAGATTGGGGCAACTGCCCCAATACGTTCAGTATTTCTGGCCCTCTAGGCCCCCCTAGAGGGCCAGAAATACTGAACGTACCCAATTTTTTGGGGGGGGAGCAAAGGCCCTTGCCCAAGGGGGCTGCTCCCCCCTCCCTGATGGCTAGTGGGTGGATCCCTGTCCGATGCAACAAAGGGATTACATTACTATTTTGGAAATGCCACTTTCAGAAAATTCTAGTAGCCCTTTCAGAATTAACACACAACTATCACCTGGCAGCATGTTGGGAGGTGAGCATTTCAGTCAAGAAAGGGAACAAAAAAGCCTTTGCTGGGAGGAGGTGTGACCTCTTCCAACAGGATGGTCCAGGGAGGTTCTATCAAGCGTACAAGCTTCAAAGTGGCAGCCCCTGTCACAGGCAGACATTACTCATACCTAGGCCTGCTCCTGCAATTGTCTAAGTAGCCAGAGTACAACTAATAACAGTGGGGAGAAAATCTGTCCCAACATTTTTGCAGGGGTAGTTTCTCATTTCCCTAGGCACCGCTCAGTGGTATTCCCAGAGATAAAATAGAATAGATTAGAATAGAATAGAATAGAAAGAAGATTTGTAGAGCGCGGTAGCTACCCTGAGGCGTCCTAGCGCTAACAGAATTATGAGCAGGAGGTGTAGGCAGAGGGGATATTCGAGATATGAGAAGAGTAAGGTCTATAGGTGCTTACGGAAGGATAATAAGTTGGGTTCTGCATGTAGGTGGAGGGGGAGAGAGTTCCAGAGCCTTGAGGAGTTGAATGAGAAGGCTCAGCCTCCACATCTGGCCTTTTTGATCTTAGGGACTGTCACTAGGAAGGAGGTCAATGATCTAAGCTGTCTTACGGGGAGGTATGGGATGATCAGGAGATGGTTGATAGACTAACCCGTTTTCCAATAGGCTCGGTGGCTAGTACATAAGGTCTTAAATTCAATTCTCTGTCTAACTGGCAGCCAGTGTAAGTTCCTCAGTCCGGCCTTAGCCGAAGTGTGACGGGGGATTTGGAGTAATGTGCGGGCTGCACAATTCTGTACGATCTGTAGCGTATTCAGGGTAGACTGGGGGGCACCTAAATACAAGGCATTTCCAAAATCCAATCTAGAAAGAATGAGTCCCTGAATCATGATTTTCCTGTCTTCGAAGGGCAATTCAGGGAGAATCTTCCATAGTAGCCTAAGCAAGCCAAAACAAGTCGCCGATAACTTGGTGGCTTGGGCGTTGAAATTAAGGGCTTTGTCGAACCAGATGCCTAGGCTCTTAATTTTGTCTTTAGGCAAAGGGGGAGTGCCAAGTGAGGGGGGCCAGAGTAGCTTAAGAGCTGTAGGGGAGGGGTTGCCTAGGAGCATCACCTCGTTCTTTTCGCTGTTCAGTTTGAGGTATGACATGGTCATCCAATTGGAGACCTCTTCCAGGCAGGTTCTGAGATTGTCAGGGTTGGATTCCAGTTGGTTGTGGGACACCACTAGCTGGGTGTCGTCCGCATAAGTGATGATTTTTACTCCGAACGGACGGACAACCTCAGCTATTGGTTCCATATAAACATTAAACAACGTCGGGCTCAGGGAAGAGCCCTGGGGGACGCCGCAGACAAGGGGTTTACTCAAAGATGTAGTGTTGCCCTCAAACACTTGGAAGGAGCGATTGGAGAGAAAGGATTCTAGCCAGGACCTGGCCTTGCCTGAAACCCCGATGTTCGCAAGCCGCAGAAGTAGTGTGCTATGGTTGACAGTGTTGAAGGCGGCACTTAGGTCCAGGAGGATAATGGCTTCTGAGCCCCCCTGGTCCAAGATCATCCGTGCCTCCTCTGTCACTGCCAATAGTGCGGTTTCGGTCCCATGTTTGGGCCGGAATCCAGTTTGTGAGTCATCGGGCAGATGGCTAGATTCGATGAACTCTACTAGTGCGGTATTGATGTGTTTTTCGAGTATTTTGCTTACCCAAGGGAGAAGGGAGATTGTCCGATAGTTTTTTGGGTCTGCCTGGTCCAAATTCGTTTTTTCTAGGAGGGCCTTGACCATGGCCCGCTTCCAAGGAAGTGGGACTGGGCCTGAGGTTAGGGAGGAGTTGAGTAGGTTCAGTACAGTTGAGACAATATTATCATTTACCATTTCCAGGGTACGTGGCGGGCCGGGTCATTGGGAGAACCTAATTTTACCTGTAAGACCATGGAGTTAAGTGTAGCGGGAGTAATCTGGGGAAAGGATTGCAGGGAAGGGGTGGGGTGAGTCTCAGTGGTAGGGATAATCGCTATCTGGGTAGAGACGAGACTCGTCCGAAAGGAGGAGTAGATAATTTGAATTTTTTCTGGAAAGTAGTCAGCTAACTTGTTACAGCGAGCTTGTGCGTTGTAGGGGGTCAGGGGGCTGTTCTCGTCGTTTTAAAAGGGTCTTTGGGATCCGATAGATTTCTTTCGGTTTAGAACCTGCTGAATTGATTTCCTCTGCAAAAAGACTGACTGAGCAGAGGTAATCTCCTGTTTGTAGGTCATAATAATTTCTCTGTAGATGGCTTTACTGGCGGGGGAGAAATCCAATCTCCATTTCCTTTCGAGACATCTGCACTTACTTTTTAGTTCGCGTAGTTCGGGGGAGTACCAGGGGGCAGTCCTCAAATGAAGTACAGAGTTGAGGGAATTAGTGATCCGCCTATTAAAATCCTCGTTTGCTGAGGTGGGATCCGGGTTAATAGGGGTCTGGTGTTATCCAGGGTTAATCGCCAATCATGCACAGGGAGCTCCGACCAGGGGAAGAAAGCTTCTGCCATGTTGAATTTTGGCAGAGCTAGGCACTATGCAATTGTTTAGGGCCAACCCCAAGGAAATGATAAATTAGTGAGTAAGGGTGCCCGTGGGAACTTTTACCCTATTGTTTGGGGAGTCACCCCCACCCCCACGCTAGTGCCAGCTATAAAAGTGGCACTTCTGGGTACCTTCTTAAGAACACTGCTCAGAACACGGCTGGACCTGAGGAAGGCAGAAGGACTGAATCTGCTGAAACCCGTTTGGTCTTCAGAATAAGACAGCACCTATGGTTACCTGTAGAAAGAAACCCCCAGGACTGGACCTTGGTCCCACATAAACCCAGAATAGAGACTGGAATCCAAACTAATTGACATGCCTCCTGTTAAGCTACATGGACACAAGACCATAACTTAACATGAAAGAACACATCCTATCAACAGCAGGTACCTGCTTCCACATGTTACGCTTACTAAAGAAGGCGTTTCTATTTCTTCCTCTATCTGCCAGGAAGATCTTGGTACAGGCTCTTATTGTGAACCAGCTGGATTACGGCAATCCTCTACTGGCTTTAAATTAGGAATTGGTAAGGCCAGAGGTTACAACAGTAAAACAGCCTGAACCCCAGCATCACTTAAAGCTCCCAACATCACCCTCCCTGACCACACCAACTCATGCCCAGTCACCCTATGAACAAGCCATGCAGCATTTACTCCTCAGAGCGAGGGTGCATACAGCTGCCTGCTGCACCTATATGTCACGCAAGTTGCTCACTGTATGCTTGAAAAAAGAGCTGACCTCTTAAAACATTAACCAGTGTGCTGTTAAAGTAGAACCTGTCAGACTTCATCGTGAAGTGTGCAGACCAATAGCAGACTTGTGTATGATGAGTCTTGGTTTTGGTGCTGGTCCAAAATCTGTTCCATCTCATATCTCACCACCAAGACAGATCAGCAAGTTTTGCGCTTGCTGCTAACATCAGGTGTGATGGCTTGGCTGCTGTCAGAGTTCCTTGCTAAAATTCAATGGTGTGTAAACCAGTAGCAGACTCCTGTATGATGAGTCCTGGTTCTGGTGCTGTGCGTGAACATGGATGCAATGATTCATTTGGTAGCATGTACAATTATGTAAGAAGAGGGCAGACTGGACCACCTCCACTGCAGTCTGTGGTGCAGAATGGACGATGCGTGCTTGGTTCTTGCTGCCATGTCTTCTCCTGTTGCACCCAGGTACCTACAACTGTTGCATGTTCAGTACATTAAAGCTTCTTGTGTGTCCGTAATCTTGAATTAAGAACATGTTATGCCCTTGATCTAAGCTCTCTCCTCGCAGGGCCCTTATACCCCTGTGGAAGGGGTTCTTGTCCCTCCTTGGTTGGAGATATTCACACTCAATAAATCTAATGCGGACTGTTAACGCTCAATTATTCAAATGTCATGTTTTATCAAAGATTTTCAGTTGTCGTCTCATCCGGTTGTAAATGTTTGCTGACAACACTTTGCAATACAAAGCAGTCAAGGGTGGCATTTCATTAACTCATAGTTCATGCACTGTGCAAGCAATTGATTTTTTGTAAAATAGGTGCACAGTTATCAGCAGGAGGTTAATACATCTGTCATCTTATTGTGTTCACTATAACTTTATCCTGATTCTTCAGGCTGTGAAATACGCTATTGCAGATGCACACAAAATGTTATTGTGCTGTTAACTTGTTTTTCTAAATGATCACTCCACTGCAAACAAAAAAAAATTGCAATGCAATAGGTATCATATTTATGAGAGTTCGGGCTATTGGCATTGTACATGACAATGCCTTTTATTTATGTGTTGATTTTTAAAACACAATTAAAAGGCATTGTCATGTTCAATTTCAATAGCTTAAACTCTCGCAAATGCGAGACCTATTGCATTGCAAGGCTTGTTACTAGTGGCTACACTCTTTTTCATGCACTTTCATCTTATCAGGGCTATCATTAATAAGCCTAATTTTATTCACCCTGAGAGTTTCCCTCTATACCTAAGGTGTGCCCTTCTATACAGACACCACATGGAGCACACCGCTATTATTAGTTTATGCTCCATCCATCACCACCCTCGTTTGTACCGCACTATTAGTTTCTGCGCGCACGTAGCGGAACCCACAGCTGTCAATAGTCAACTGCACTTAAGTAAGGTCATCAGCATAGTATTAAAACGCATACCACCGACACTGACCTAGGATCCAGGGCAACAGCAGAATGGCATCATTCCAGGTCCAGATGGCTCTAATTGAGACAATTATTGAGGTCCAACTCCTGCAGTTTTTCATAAGTCAAAGAACCGTTTCCCAGCCACTTTACACTGTGTCATCTTTATCCTTAGGTCTTGAGAGGTTTTGGTCCTCTTGTACCCCATAAGGCTATAAAATCCCTTGTGTAAAGCTAATCTCTCTCATGTTGATTTTTTTTAAAGTACACATATTTCTCAACCAACCAGGATTTAGTTCTATGGTGCATTGAATATATAGTAAGTCACTCATGACCAAATACAGTACTGAGATCAATGCCATATACCAATTTTTTAACATGAGTAGGTCAACTTAGTGCCACCTAATCTAGGGCAATTGGCCTTCATTATTTTTCAGTTCATATTTTCTGATAATCAGTCACATATGGCTTAATATGTTCTTGTCACCATCGTATTGTTTTTTCATTTACTAAAATGTCATGTTGCGATCTTAGTTTGTGTCACACTGGGTGTAATGAGAATCAGCTCACTATGATAATAAATTACATTTATTTACTGCCATTTGTTCTTTCTGATTCGCTTACAGTTATGGACCATAGTCTGCGCCTATAACACCATCTAGTCTTGAGCAGAACATGCTCTACGACGTAGCGTGGAGAGTCAATATACTCACCCAAATTTAATGTGGAATGCTTTAAAACTTCAGACTCTCTTGGTTCGGTAGAAGTCCACTAGGCAATTAGGGGCAATTTACTGCTGAAACATGTCGACCCAACCAACAGGTTTTGTGGACCAGTGTCCTATCCACTCAACACAGAACCTTTCTTTTAACCTTATCCCTATCTTGTTTAATTTGTTCAATAAAATTTCCTGCTGCAGGAAAGGATATCATTTTAACCTCTCACTGCTATAAAAGCACAGACAGTCTCCCAACCTGGTGAAGGAAGGAAGGGTCACTTGAAGAACGAAACACTCAAGTGACATACCCAATGATGACACTATCCACCAAACCACAGAAGCTGAGATAATATACACAGCAAACTGTGAAAGTGTGTTGAGGGTCTCCGAGACAATCTTATAGACACTCTGGCTGACCAACAATAGTGATTCATTATCGCCCCTTTGACTAATAGATTTTTACATACAGAAACTGAATGAATTTCTGCTTTTGTCTCCCACCCATGCCTTTCTAGGAAGTGTCCTCAGAAATGACCCACTGGCGAAACCTCTACAGGGGTGGCCAAAGTAGCCATAGGGGTATGCAGTTCCCTGGGGCACTTCATACACCATGTAATTATCTACCTTAACTATGAGGTGGACTCAGAGGGTTAGCTGGTGATCCCTGAGGATGGGAGACATCACTTCCACCAGGTGAAAGTTAATGGGATCCCTCTCACTGCTGTGAGGGACACCAAGGCTTTTCAGACAATAGTAACGAAAAAGCAAATCTCTCCAGAGCAGGACACTGGCCATAGGGTAGAAAATGTTCTAGCCATGAGCCTGAGTCGGGCTGGACTGTTCCCATGAGGAACAGGTTCAAGGCTGATTTGCAGGCACATCAGCTGCACTAGGTGAGGGAGCATTGTGCCAGCCAGGTTCGGTGCACCATCCAGCAGATATTCCTGACTGGGAGCAGGACCTGCTTGACCTGCTGGGTGTCGAAATTCCGGGGCTCAATGAGCATTAAATTTGTTTTTTCTTTCTATAATGCTAGCATTTTTCTTCTGAATAGTTGCTTACACTTAGAGGTAAGCTACGTTTAGTTTACGTTAAATATATTAATATTATGTGATCCAGTTTCAAGTTTCTGCTAGGCAGGTGCTCAGCGCTCCCTAACCGTACTCATCATTGGCACTCACTTTGGCTGAATAATTAAGAAGTCACTGCATACTGTCTTACTGTCACCATAGTAAATCAGTGTTAGCAGTGAGTTT
This sequence comes from Lissotriton vulgaris, assembly GCF_964263255.1. Lineage (NCBI taxonomy): Eukaryota > Metazoa > Chordata > Amphibia > Caudata > Salamandridae > Lissotriton > Lissotriton vulgaris. The sequence goes on along the minus strand of NC_141691.1, from coordinate 1,565,434,749 downwards.
GCGTTCTCTCTGTGAGTTTGTTTATGTAGCACGTACAGCTCCAAGCTATTTCAACGCGATGTGTAGTATGCATCTTTGCACTGCCAAAAAGGGTGACTGAGTTGGTCCATCAAGGTGATTCAGAAATGACAATAGAATCAAAGATCATTCACTCTTTTGCTTTAGTTCCAATGTAGTTTTTGTTAAGGAAATTTGGGATAGAGATCTTAGGATTTGTATGGGCAACTCAACAATAGTCAATGGAAAGCCAGTGCAATAGGTGATGAGTTTTGGAGAAGTAGAATTATGTGACTGCGTTTGCCTGTCATAAAAATTTAGTGGAGATTATCTGAATCACTCATCTATTTTTTTTATCTTCTTCATTCCTTACATCAGCAGCCAAGTGCAGGAAGAAGGATGTTGCAGATGATCCGGGATTAGCTGGTCAGCAAGAGGAGCCAACCACCAGCACTGCTGCAGAGGGCTCTGCTAACCCCAGTAAATCCTATTATTTATTATTATTTTCCTAATGTTGGTTTTTATGATTGTTGTGGACTTATGGTAGAATCTTGGGGTATAGAATGTTGGTACTGGTTTCCAAGATGGCAGTTTCTGACTGTAGACTGATGTTGCTCACCAAAAATAAAGTTGCTCTGACACTCTTACCTGCCCTCTTCCTTTCATGTGTCCACTTGTGCAAAGCATATGGGATTAGCTATTTTTTCTCTGCCCCGTACGCTACTTTTAAAATTTGCCTTGTTTGTTTTTTTAAACTGTCTCCAACTCCTCTATTATATATTTTTATTATTATTATTATCCCTGCATTATCCTTTTTGTCCTTATATTACGTGTCTTTCTTTTTTAGTAGCTGACATTTTTTGGTCTCTTGTTTCTAGCTAACTTATCTGCTGCTTTGTTGGTAATCTTTCCCTCTCTCTTTTGTATCTAGTGGTACTGTAAGAGTAAGACAAAGAACACCGCTTTGGTATCCTACTCTTTAATGTGAAGACTGGAGACCCAAGTAAGATAGTATTATAAAGGATATTCACCTTGTATGTTTGTTGAGAAGGTTTTCTTTTTCCTTCTCATGCTCTAACAGTTGAGTTCACAAGGGAGTCGACATGTTTATGGTCCACCGCCCCCAATGTTGTGTGCTGCGTGATTCATTTATACAGTATACCAGCAGCTTCCATGACAGTCCAACAGGCCATTGGTGGTGGTCCGCCCGACATCTAAGTCACTGATCCGACTGGCGGATTATGATACCGGTGGTTGGAGTAATTTGAGTGAGGGGAAAGACTTCCACCTCCACAGGCTCAAGGAGCCTGTCAGGGTGACAGTTGGAACCTAGGGGCATATTACCAATGTTTAGCGATATTTATCGCTAACGATGCTTAGCAACACATTTTTTAACGCTAAGCATCGCCGAAAATTATCGCAGAGATAACTTGCTATTAGCAAAGTTTATCTCAGAAGTCATAAAAATCCTCGCGCTAACTGCCAATTGAGAGATTATCGCTGGAAAACCAACGATAATCTCTCGAAGTTTGGCGTTAGCTTGATGATAGGGGCTCACAAACTTAGCCATGATATCCACCTTCCATAGGATATCATGGCTAAGCCAGGAAAATACCAGGTGTAAAAAAAGCAGTGCTAACCGCGGTTAGCGCTGCTTTTTTTTTTTTATCCCTAACAGGGTTAGCAAAATCCTTGATAATAGGAGAAATGTTGCTTAACAACATTTTTCCTATTATTTTTCTCTGGAACGCCCCTTTGCATCTCATTAGAGATGCAAGGGCAAGCGTAGAGAAAAAGGGTGCTAACATACGAATTTGCGTGTTAGCACCCTGTTGCTGATAGGGAGAACATTTTATCTCCGCTTTCCTGGCTTTTAAAGCGAAAAAAACGGAGATAAATCCCTTGATAATATGCCCCACAATTCCTAACAATGAAGGCAGTGCCTGAGGAGGCACCAACATAGGGATTAAGATGTCAGTTTTTGACAGCCTTTTCATAGTGGCCCAACTGCAAAGGAAAGTCTGTCCAAAGTGTACTTTGGGGGCCCGTAGCAGGGCCCCTGTCCCACGAAGGTCTCTGTGATGTGGCCTGAGGGGCACATGTGGTGCTCCACCAAACAGCCATGCACCGTGTGCCTGGCACCACATGGTGCCTGGCACACAGTGCATTTATTTATTTTATTGAATTTATATTGCGCTCAGCTACCCATAAAGGGTTTCCCGGCGCCAGGGACAGCCTAAAGAAGAGGGATAGGTATTTGGTGAAGCAGGGAAAGCAGAAAACATTTGATCACCTAAAACAGAAAGGTTTTTAGCTTTTTGCGAAAAGCCAAAAGATTAGTCTCCGTTTTGAGCGTCAATGGAAGAGCATTCCACATCTTCGGCCCCAAATGGGCAAAAGAGCGACCTCCCATTTTTGTCAAGCGAATTCTAGGAATTACAAAATTTTCTTGATTTGATGACCTAAGGGAACGATTTGGCTGATATGGTCGGACAAGATTGTGCAAATATGCAGGAGCAGAACCCTGATGGATCTTAAACATAAGGCACAAAGTTTTAAAAGCTACACGGTCAGCAATTTTTAACCAATGAAGGTCACATAGGGCTTGTGTTGCAGACATTCTGCGAGGAACATTGCACAGAAGGCGGGCAGCTGAGTTCTGCACAACTTGGAGAACATTCATTGTAGCTTTATCAGCTCCCAGATAGAGCACATTGCCGTAGTCGATACGAGACATTACAAGAGCCTGGACAACAGTTCGACGAGTAGACTCAGGCAGCATCCATAGGATCTTCTGCAACCAGCGTAGAGTATTAAAGCAGATTGCAGCGACCTTAGTTGCCTGTTGACGCATCGAGAGTTTCTCGTCGATTAGAAAGCCGAGGTTACGAACAACTGGCACGGGGGTAGGCAGTGGGCCCATATTACTAGGCCAATGTCTGGAACCCCACAGATCTTTATGTTTACCAAGTATGATAACCTCGGTCTTTTCACCATTGAGTTTTAGCAGGTTAACCTGCATCCAGGCTGCCACCCTAGAAAGGCCGATTTTAAGGGCAGAGGTGTCCTGAGACCTGCTGTCAGACAAGGAGAACACGATCTGCGTATCATCTGCATAGGAATAAATAGACAGACCGGCGTCTTCTACAATCGTGGCCAGGGGTCTGATGTAAATATTGAACAATAGAGGGCTCAATATGGACCCTTGCGGAACACCATAAGCAGATGAACAGATCGCTGATTCAGCTATGGTTGAAAATACCTGAAAGGTGCGCTCATTAAGAAATGAAGCCACCCAGGCGAGCGCTGATCCTGTAACACCAAGGGAATGAAGGGACTCTAGAAGAATAGAATGCGACACGGTATCAAAAGCTGCGCTTAAATCCAATAATATAAGCGCAAAGGTCTCACCACTATCAATACCGTGTCGGAGTCGCTCAGTCACCCCCAGGAGTGCGGATTCGGTGGAATAATTGGCGCGAAAGCCTGATTGGGATGGATGGAGATATCCCGTATTTTCAACAAATTCATTTAGCTGAAAGTTGACATGACGTTCAAGTATCTTAGAACAAGCTGGCAGCAGGGATATAGGCCTGAAGTTGGCCAGGTTGGCAATGTCCATGCCAGATTTCTTCTGTAAGGGAACGACCATGGCATGTTTCCATTCCTGTTCCACCCGAGATTCACTGAGAGAGATGTTAAGTAGCCTCATTAGGAATCTACGTGGTTCAAGGTCAAGTTGTTTCAGTATCCTCATAGGGACAGGATGGATGCATGGATGTTTAAAAATATTTTCTGGGCTGCACCACAAGCCGCAATATTAAAAGGGATGTTTCTGACCACCTACATGGTGGTAACATCTTTATCTGGCAGGTGGGACCTCCACATTCCCGATGCGATGGCAGTCAGACGCTCGTCAGACCAGCATCGTAATAAGGCCCCATATGTCTTTCATTTACCATTATTTCCCCCTTCATTGTGCTTAAATGGCTGAGCCATCATGATTCATGATCATCATAGGTTATAGCTCTGCCACTCTATTATCAGTTTTTTGGGTTGGCTTCACTACCTGTCTTGCCTAAGATTACCAACCAGCCAAATGCCCAGAGTAACATTTTTGTTAGAAGATACTGTAGTGCTAACCAAACTGTAGTGATGAATTGCAGTTGCATTTGTTGATTGAAAAAATTAAGGGGGTATGTACCCTGCATCTAAAATACGTCTAAGCTTTTATTTTAGCCACACAGACCACCAGTGATGCCAGCTCAAGTAGTACCGCTGTAGGAAGAAAGTTATCTAGAAGGGGAGAAGCGGCAACAGTAATGGACACTGGTAAGTCACAAAATTGCTTCCTAATTTATAATTTCTATTATACTCACTAGCTAGTACCAGGGCGTCATAAGCTCATGGCCGTGAACTCCCCCAGTATTACCAGCTACAGTGGTAGTTGAGTTATTATGGACTCTTCTAGCTACAACCCACCAAAAGCTCACATAATGAGCGTTGATGGCTTGAGGGAAATGTGAAAGAAAGGAAGGGGAAAAGAAAGGAAAATGCTTTATGAGTGAAAGGTTGGGTCAGTGGGTAAAGGGATGGATAGGTGAAATGATGGTTGGAAGAAAGGGTGGTTATCGAATGGATGGGTAATGGATTGGAAACTTTGGTGAAAGACTGGATGAGAGAAAGTAAAGCTTAATCGTGGTGGCTTTTGGTGAACTAGTATGATAGGACGAATGAATACTTGGATTGCTTGGATGAATTATGCAAGGCAGCTTTTCTCATGGAAAAGGGCTTGTTGCTCACCTACTTCACTTACCTTGTTTAAGTAGGGGTATTAAAGCTAAGGTTCAATGTGTTTTTTTTGTTCTACTCCCTTGACTCACTGTATTTGTTAAGCAAGGCAGATGTATCCCACTCATCTTTCCTTACCTCCACTCCCCACCCATTGCATTTTGCCACCTATGACTGAAATGCAGTATGGTATAATTCAGGACTGCAGTGTTGGCTGTCCAATGTGCGTCTGATTCAGTTATTGCAGAATTAGAAACGTTTGTATTGCTTTGCAAATTGAACACATAAGGTGAGTTTCCTGTTGCCCTACCAGCTTTATTTTTTCCTAAGTGCTTCCATCCCAGCCTGCCAAAACATTGAAAAATCCATTCTTGGCATGTGCCACATTTGATTTTAAAGCCATGTGAAGTGATTATTAAACATATTTCATGGTTTCCCATGACGGATTTATTTTACGCCTGTTTCGATTTAACCCTTTCAGCTTCCGTCGACTATTACAGCGACTTAATAAGCCAATGCATACAAATTGATGATCAGTGTAGAGACCCCTCTATTCTATATCAAAAACTCTTCCCTACCCTTCCTAATCCCTCAAGTTTCCTTTCTTTACTGACAGCAAATTAATTTTTGTTAAATAATATGTGGTGGTGAGTAAACTGGGAGTGAGTGCATGATTTGATGTCAAGTTTGACATATGGGATACACAGTGACGAATGTGCCAAATGCAATATATATATAGCTTGTTCCTTTCCGTGATGTGCAGTCCATCATGTTCCCTAATTGCTACTTTAGGCAGACAGGATAATATCTGTATTTCATACATACGGTACGTGACTTAGCATCCTATTTATTATTCATCTGATCATTGGAGTCACGTTAGAAACAGAAATGCATTTGGAGAAGATTAGGGCAATTGGAATTAGAAATAGATAATTGTCAACTACACCTGCCCCAGGTGCAGACAGTAGCAAAATACTCGACGCACTGTCTGGCAATAAGCATGGGCTCCATTATTTTTGCACAACATACAAATTGTACTCTATAGTGCATAATCCCATACTCATTAATGAGAGGTAATTTATTTTTTCTGCTCAAAGTGTCTGTTTATAGTTACTTGAACAGCCTTTAGAAGAAAAAAAAACTCACTGTTTTTAAATCTGGGGTTATTCTGCCTTAAAACTTTCCTGTCACACAGTCAGTGCTTTTTATGCAAGCCATGTGTGGGTAACACAAACGAGGGCTTGTGACTCTCCTGATCGTAATCATATCAAATTCCAATGGCCCTAGGGGATCAGCAATGTACTGCTACTGTGCCACCCACTAATTTAAAACAATTATTTGCAGAGAGCATTATTCACAATTAGTTGTTTTTCTTTTTGTTATTGTCAATATAGCTACTCCTGCTGGTTTACTCGTAGGACCCAACAGGAAGGAGATAGTGGCCCATTTGTGGTGGAAGTGGCTGGAGTATATCCAGCTGAATACCAGTGGCTGGTGGCCTTGGAAGAGGAGTATGAGGAAATAAATGCCTCTGAGCTGGGCCCCTGTGCAGGAGGTCCCCCTTGCCTCCAATCTCCTAACCATCCCATCACCCACGCCGCCGACAGCTGACATCAACTGCTGACACCCCCTTCCACACTTACAACAGCAGGCCATTTGTGTGGCACGTCTGCAGTAGCTGGACAGCATAGAAAATCATCTCACCACGATAGAGCAGAGCCTGGACCAGCTCTGGACCCAAATCCAGAATACCCTCGTTTATCCCTTTGATAAATACAGGACTCAGCAAGGCCTGAAAGTGCAAAGGGTTTGCCCTTCTGTACACAGAGTCCTTAGACTACACAAGAAATTGGCACAGAAATTGGAAATACAAAAACATAGTTTAATAAACCTTTAAAGGAGGTACTACAGCCCACACAACACTTTACAGTATTGTACAAGGTAGCACAAAGAACTCAGACATGCGGTCCCCTCACATTCCAATCTACGTTAATCAGAGACAGATGTGACTCCTACTGAGCATGCGCTAGACGCACAAGGAACTATTTATAGCCTGTTGCTGGGCAAACTTCAGGGGTGACAATTAGTGAGGTAGGACTCGCCTTGTGGCGAGCACATGGCAATGTATGGCACTCAAGATGGACGCCAGAAAACAAAATGAAGTCTGGCTGTATTTTTAAGTATGAGCGGGAAAACTAGAACAAAGACACAATTGCATGTCTTCATTGAATGCTTAATACTATCGCTGTTTTATTTACAACAGATGACCCTTTCAGCATTTGATGAAGACAGTCGGCTTCCTTGGATAATCTAAATACTCATTGTTGATGTTGATGCTATTCATGTCAGCTATCTCTCTAGTAAAAGTTTTCTGATGGGTAGCCTCTGCGACAGATCGTTTATTAGGCACACAAAATGAAACACATAAAGAACATATCATTGGACTACATTGAATACATACACAACACGAAAACAATATGGCAACAATTATACAAAGTCCAGTGAGAACTTTCCAACCCCATGTAGAAATCAAGGTCCAAAACCACCCAGAGAAGGTCCAAGATCCATTTTCGACATGCATGTCAGCTGCAATTTTATGTAATTTGTTAATAGCTTTATACACAGAAAGAGTATGATCGGGGATAAAGACCCAGCAGCTGCTTCCGATAATGCTACAAGCTCCACCTCTATCCGCTAACATTACATCTAGGACCATTCGGTTCTGTAATGCAACAATCCTGGTAATTTGCAACTCTTCAATAAGATTCCCAAGGGCCGCAGCAGTTTGATTAGTAACAGCTTCCACTACTCTCGTTAATCGGCGTATTTTTCTTCTGTTCAGGGCAGCTCCCACAAAGAAAAACAATCCTAAATTGAAATCTATATACTGCTGCAGACTAGTATCCATTTGGTCACTATCATCTACAGATAATGTTCGTTTGAATCTATTTACAGTCACAATATTCAATAATTTAAAGTCTTTATAATATGATGCAGGTGCCAGGAATACAGGTGGCAATAAAAACGATACATAACATACTCCAGACCATCCAGCTGGTAATCGATAATAGCCTTTGTTTCCACATACAAAATAGGTATTATGAGAGGCGAGGAAAGTACTATTATTAAGGCCATCAATATTCAATACATCAATACAATCACTAACACCTCGAGGAATTTGGCCTACACTCTGTACACATAAATCTGCTTGTGCTTGGGCCACTGAGATCACAAACTTCTCTTGTCCAACAGTGTCTCTAGTGTTCGTGAAGATATAAGGTGTCGATTCATTGTCCGGTCGATATTCTTCCCATTCCCATATAGTTCCGTTGGCTTGTGGATAGCCTTCCTTATCTTGGTGACATTCTTTATTCAGTCTGAAAAGCAATATACCCACTGTGGGTTTTCTTGTGGCAAAAAGCAAAGTATACCATGCTCTACAAGAGCCATTATGAGAGAAAGGAAGAGGTATGAACGGTGTTCCCCCTTTCTTTTGGTGCGCCTGCATCATCCCACATATCTAACAGTTTGTAGCATTTGTAGCAACGTGGGTATGATTCAACATTTGGATGAAAGTGTTATTCAAATACGACTGCCGGTGTTTCAACTCTTGATATGGAAGTGTATAGAAAAAGTGCTCATTTGGGACTGGAGTGGAAACAACATATAGCTCATGGGCAGGAGCTTTATCCTCTACAAACCAAATGACTGTAGTGATAACTGCTACGATGATACTGAAACCTACAGAACTAAAAATCTTCTTCTTATCCATTCGAACAAATGTACACAGTATCTTTCTGAAACTAAAGTGTTGTCAGAACTCTTACCCCTAGGTAGCCGTTGTTTTCTTCACCAGCGGGCCAAGACGGGTGTCACTACACTAATGCAGGGCGGACCCCCCCCCTTTCCTCATCGGCTCTCCGTTTCACTGACCTAGGGACCGTTCTGACAACTTCTCACACACTCTCAGATTCTTTTCTTGGTCGTAGATTATATCCTCTTGATCCAGGAATTGTCTGGTCCGGGAAGAACTCCTCAAATTCGTCAGGTACCACAGCACGGCCTCTTTCCGTAGTCAGGATATCTCGATTGTCGGTCAATACAGCAGGCTCCACCAGGTCAGGTTGCACTTTCCGGCAATGAATGGAATGGATCCAATTTTTCTGATTGGTCACCCGCACAGCTGTTCTTGTTGCGAGGAGGACCTGTTCGGGACCGCACCACCTCGGCTCCAGACTGCTCGACCTCTCGAAGGACTTCACCAGAACGAAGTCACCAGGCCGGAGGTTATGGCCTTCTCCTGTGGACAGGTCCGGGAGTGCTTCACGAACCTGTTGATGAATGGAAACCAAGCTATCAGTTAATTGTGTCAAATAGTCATTCATTAAAACACAAGGTACATCGTACACTGAGCTTGGTTTGGGCACCCCCCATATGTTCATGGGGCGCCCGAAGACGATCTCATAGGGCGTTAGGCCTGTCCGAGAATGCGATACTGATCTAATAGACAATAATGCCAAACGCAAAGCATCTGGCCAAGTCAGAGAAGTAGAAGCCTGTATTTAGCTATTTTTAGCTTCAACGTGCCATTGTACTTTTCCACCAAACCTGCTGATTGTGGGTGGAACACTGCATGAAATCTTTGCACAATGCCTAGTCCTTTCAGGACATACTTAATAACGTCCGCCAGAAAATGGGGTCCGTTGTCACTCCACCACAATCTACAAACACCGAAACGAGGAAAAAATTCCTTCAACAGCACCTTAGCAGTAGTCATTGCAGTATTGTCCTTCGTAGGGTATGCTTCAATCCATTTGCTGAATGCACAAACCACAACCAGGACATACTTCAGATTATTGCAGCGTTCCAGCTGAATATAATCCATTTGCAGTACTTCAAAAGGTGCAGTGGGTGTTGCAAATCCTCCTGCTGGAGTCCGTGTCCCTTTTCCTGGATTATATTTAAGACAAATCATGCAGGTCTGTACTACTCTTTTAACCGTGCTAGCAATTTCTGGATGCTCCCAAACTTGCGTAAGCAATTTCACAATTGCCAAAGCTCCAACATGTGCTAGCCCATGTGCCATTTGAACCATAGGTTGTACAAAGGCTGTGGGTAACTTCCACCTATCCATCTGCTTATTCCTCCAGCAGCCTTCATCATCCATTTCTCCATTCTTTGACCATTGTTCTCGTTCTTTATCAGTAGCAGTCTTTTGTATCTCTAATACCTTTTCCCTAGCATCATGCCACCGCTCAGCTTGTGACTTCACAACATACATTGGAGTGGAGCCAGGCTGCATCGCAGTTTCACGTGCTACTCGATCTACAAAAGCGTTTCCTTGTCCCACTTCATCTGTCACTTTCTTATGTGCACTACATTTCACTATAGCTATCTTCTTAGGATAGGTCAATGCAGTCAAGAGATTATGTACAAATTCTCAATACATTATCTGTGCTCCATGTGCTGTCAGAAAGCCTCTTTCCTTCCAGAGCAGGCCAAAATCGTGCGCTACTCCGAAAGCATAGCGCCTATCTGTATATACATTCACGCATAACCCTGCACTAAGCTCACAAGCTTGTGTCAACGCTATCAGTTCTGCTGCTTGTGCCGATTTCTGCGGTATGCGTGCTGTCTCCACTATTGTGTGTAGCGTTGTAATTGCATATGCTGCAGAGGTAGTCCCGCCTGGTAACTTCAAACAAGACCCATCCACCCACAGCTCTCCATCCACATCTGTAAAGGGCGTATCTTGCAAGTCAATACGACCCTTTGTCTGTTCCTCAGTCACAAAGACACAGTCATGTGTCTCTTGCGCCTCAGGCTGAGTCGCTGGGAAGGGCAACAACGTGGCTGGATTCAGTGTTGCACATCTCTTCAATGTAATACGATGAGCCAACAATGTTAGCTCGTATCCTGTCAGATGAGCACTAGTTAAATGCTGCATCTTTGTTTGATTCAAAAGGGCATCTACAGCATGGGGGGCCAACACCAACAACTTATGAGATAACACAATCCCTTCACTCTTGCGTATTGACACAGCTGTTGCTGCAACTGAGCGAAGACAACCAGGCAATGCTCAAGCAACAGGATCAAGCATTGCCGAGAAGTATGCACAAGGACGTTGTTTATCGCCGTGCATCTGCACTAACACTGATAACGCGCATACATCTCTCTCATGCACATACAATGTAAAGGGCTTCATGTAATCAGGGGTGCCTAACACTGGTGATGAACAAAGGGCCTGACGTAATTGTTGAAAAGCATTCTCACATTCATCAGTCCAAGGAAGGGAAACTGGGGTATCCTTTGTCAAAAGTGCTAACAGTGGTTTAACTATGTACGAAAACCCTAATATCCACTGTCTACAAAAGGAGGTGAGACCCAGAAAAGCTTGAACATCTTTCTGCGTGGAGGGTGCTAGTGTGTCTAAAATGGCTTGAATACGATCAGGTGTAAGTGCACGCCCCTCCTTAGACAAAAGGTGACCTAAGTAGGTTACCTTTGGTCTACAATATTGCAATTTCTTCTTCAATACTTTGTGATTATGCGATGCCAAAAAGGTAAGCAAAGACAATGTACACTCCTCACATTGTTCGGGGGTCTCGGCTGCCAACAAGATATCATCGACATATTGTATAAGCGCTATACCTTCAGGTAAAATAAAAGAATCCAACTGTCGTTTCAATGCCTGACTATAAATGCTAAGACTCTCAGTATAGCCTTGAGGAACTCTACAAAATCTGTATGATCTATTATTCAAAGTGAATCCGAAAAGGTATCGGCTGTCAGGATGAATAGGGATCGAAAAGAAAGCGTTCTTCAAGTCTATAACTGAGAACGTTGTTGCAGTTGGCGGGACCAGAGTAAGAAGTGTCGTAATGTCAGAAACCACTGGGTATTGAGGTATCACTATCTTATTGACCTCCCTCAAATCGATAATAAATCGATAAATCCTAGTGTCAGTGTCTTTCTTCAAAATCGGTAGTATAGGACTGTTACACACATTGTATGGAACTTCTTCAACAACCCCTACTTTAATCAGATCCTGCACTATCAGTATAAGCGCCTCCTCCCCCTCCTGTGAAATTCGATACTGAGGCAGGCGCGGCAACACAGCTCCCTCCTTTACACTAATGTGTACTGGGGGGATGATCATCTGTCCCACATCAGTATCCGAAGTAGCCCACAAAGTATGAGGCAAAGAGGCCAATGCAGCATCTTCTTTAATCGTACACACCCTCTCCATTGTCGGATAGTTGTCATTCAAGATAACACGTACTCCTTCAGGGGAACATCGTATTGTGGCGCGAAAATGCTTGAGCATATCCAGGCCCACAATGTCATCGGGCGTGTTCGGGGAGAGCAAAAATGGGCATGGTGCAACAAACTGATCTACATGGAGTGCAAGAGGTTGTGATAGTGAGCTAAGAGAAGGCGTTCCATCGAACCCTATTGACGTAATTGTTAAGCCAGACAGGGGAGCCCTCGGAACCAATTTTTTAGACAAAGTGCTACGAGTAGCTCCTGTATCAACCAGGAACCGATCAGTAGAACCCAAAACATGTGCTGTAACATAAGGACCCCTCTGATCTACTGGCACTTCAACTGATTCCTTACCCCATCCTACGCAATCCTATGCATACTGTGAATCGTGCTGTTCAGGAGGTACATAATCAGACATTTGGTATTGATTTCGTCGATCAAAGACATTGGACCCATCTCGCGGTCGCATACTAGAATCAAACATAGCTCGATCATTTGTGTTGCCCCTAGGGCCTGACGAACCTCCTCTACCCCTCATGGATCCCTGCCCACGCTCTTGCCGCTGTGCGCACAACAATGGACACTCATTCGCCCAATGGCATCCCTGTCTACAATATGCACATTGATCCCGGGCCAAATCAGTACGGCCCGAAAAAGAACGAGGGGAATTCCGACCGCCCCTTTCATTACCACTACGAGGCGGCCCATACACTTGCGCTAACATAACCTTCGTTTTCAATTTTCAATTTCAATGTCAAAATGCTTTATTCGGTATGTATGAATACAACCATATAGCAACAAACATAAAAATAGATACAGCATACATTTGTGTCAGTTTGGTTTGCCAAATGCCTTAATTACTTGAGTACGATATACATTCAACAACACATATCCGACAATCATTAAAGTGCTTTTTAGTACATTTGTCTACTAATGTATGTGCAAATTTAGCAATATTAAAGTACAACATTAATTATATCATCCCTACAGATGTACAGCTTACATTGGAGCATACTTCTACTAGTACATGTGCAAAGTGGCAGAATAAAGTGCAAAGCAACTATACCGTTCTTTCGGAGTACAATGTACAATAGCGGCATATGTCCGGCATTATTTTTAAGGTTCCTATTTAGTGCATACGTTTGGTAGTAGATGTGCAAACTAGCATGATAAAGTGCAAAGTGACTGTACCATCCTTCCTAAGGTGCATTATACATTTAGCAGCACAAATCCGGGTGCTCTAAGAATGTTTCTCACTACATTCTTCTAACAGGACGTGTGCAAATTCGCAGTATAAAGTGCTGTAATAAGTGGTAGAGGTATTCAATTTCTACATATGTAAAGGGTTCACTATGCTAAACAGTTTAATCAAATGCTGAACTGTCAAAAAAATTCATCATTGGTTGAGTTCATACAATAATTGATTTTTGTACAAAAATACATTTTAAAATATAAGTGGCCACATGGAAACATACATCTGGGTTCTCTAAATTAAACATCAATTGCATCGCTGTTTTTCTACTACGCATATTGTATTTTAAAAAGATGGGTTTCAAGTAAAATTTCCTAAAAGAAGTATAAAAATTACAAAATAGCAGAAAGTGACAGGTACTCTGGATTTACCATCACAGGGACAAAAACATGTACCGGGTTTCTTAATTTTAGGGAATGCCACTAAGTGGTGCACAATTCCCAACCGTAAACGGGTTAGTACAAAACGGTGGGAACTGGTACTAACAACAGTAAGGTAAGTTTGGAAGCCTTCATTGATATTATATTCCAGATAAAGATTAAACGTACTTTGTTTTACATATCTTTCCATTCTAATCCCATCTGTATATTTAAGGAATGAAACTTTAAGCTCCCGCTTCGACAGCACGGACCCCGTTATTAATTCTTTGAAGATGTTATGACCATACAGTGTCTTATACCAGTGTTGTATGTGGCATAGCCAGGGGATATTTGAGCAGTGATCGAGCTTTAAACAATCAGTAATTACATCCCCAGTGAATTTTGTCTCTTCCTTTGCCCAGATTGAGCGCCATAGGGACAAGGGTCGTAAAGCAATTAGATCATTAACATAATTTATGTCAAATTCCCTATGTACTATCTCAATTGATGCCGTAGCCAGGGCACAAATTAATCGTTTTAAAAACACGTTCTCCTCGCGCTGAATCAAGTTAGCACTCTGGGCATTATATCCCCATATCCCGGCCCCGTATATGGCTGATGTTATACATCTTGAATTATATATTGACAGCTTTTCACAAATTCTGCGACCCCCTAGTTTAGCAGCAAATCTAAAAACGTAGCTTGTATTCCTAGCCATTTTAAAAAGGACACTTTCTTGTTCACTGGCCCATCTCCCATCTCCTGAAAAAGTGATGCCTGGGTAACAAAAACTCCTAACGGATTCTAGTCTCTCCCCATCTAAAAAAAAGGACCTGCATTTTTTTGGTTTCCTGCCACATGTCATTGTGACGGTCTTTTTATTTATTAATTTTTAGCTTCCTACTTTCAGTAAATATGTGAAACCTATTGATCAGATGTTGCAATCCATTTTGGGTCCTGGAAAGAAGGACCGCGTCATCCGCATATAAGAGGATTGGGATTGGGTTACCATTAATGATAGGTGCATCTGCATTAGTTTGTCTTAAAATTTGGTCCACATGATTTATAAAAAGGGAAAACAGGAATGGGCCAAGTAAGCATCCTTGTCGGATACCTCTCTTGATTTTAAAAAAGGGGGTGCACTCCCCATCTGTTCCAAATCTGACTTAGCTGGACAGGTTGTCATACAGCCTGGCAAGGAGATGGATGATTTCAGTAGGGGCACCCATTGTCAGCAAGATAGGCCAGAGCAGTGCGTGTTCCACCAGGTCGAATGCTGAACTCAAGTCAGCAAAGCACAAGAATAGATTACCGTCTTAGGCTTTAGTGTACTTGCTGACTTTTAGTTCCAGGTTCACACACTGCTCCATTGTTCCCATCCCCTTGCGGAACCCATACTGCACTGGGGATAAGATGTCCTTTTCCTCAACCCAGGCTTCCAGTCTAATAGGACTCGACTAAGGATTTTGACTGTCGAGTCCAGGAGTGAAATGGGGCGATAATTTCGTGCTTCAGACTTGGAGCCTTTTTTATAGAGCGGCACAATGATTGACTGTCCCCATGTTATTGGTAAACTATCTTCTATGGCCACGTTAAAATAACGTGTCAATATTGGTGCCCATAGAGTCATTTCGTGTTTATAAAAGTCCATGGATACCCCATCAGGCTCAGGTGCTTTGTCACCCTTACTATTTTTGATTGCCTCTGTGACTTCATTTAAAGTTAAAGATAACTGCAATTTCTGCCATTTCGGGCATGGTACTGTATCAACACTTAAAATGGACCTATCTGGATTAAAATCTGAATTAAAAATCCCAGTAAAATGGGCAATCCATGCGTGGCAACTGGCATGCGAACTAATTTCAGGGATATTATCATTCTTTAAAAAGGGACCATTTAGTTTCCCAGAATAATTTGTGGTCTTTTGTTTCTGCAGCCATATCCAACTTTAGCCTGCTTCATTTTGCAACTCTTTTTTTCTAGATGCTAAGGCGATCTTATAGTTAAGTCGCTCTTCTCTAATTTTATCTTTATCTCTTGGCTTAACATCGAGCGCTATTTTTAGCTTTTTTAGTGACTGGGCACAGTGCTTGTCAAACCGCACAGCTTCATTTCTCTTGGGCTTTCTATTTCTTGCTACCAGGGAGTTCTCAATAGTATTAGTTATTTGCAAAAAATTAAAAAGTAAAGTGGACGCAATTACATTGGGTGCTAAGCAATAGCCTACCTCTCTACTACATTTGCGGATAATATCCACCATTAATTTATTGGGGTCTATTTTGATCCACTTGATCCTCATGCCATTTGGTCTCTCAGCCATAATCCCTTGGATAGGTCTACCATACACATTTGTTTTAGGGCCCCAACCCATTAATTCCATTGATATACTATTGTGATCACTCACTGGCTGTTCTATTACCCAGACATTGGAATAGACAGAACCATTAGACACCAAGATATGATCAATGTTTGAGTGGGCATCTCTCCCTCTCAATGTTGGGCACTTCTCGTTATTTTTATTCTTTGTACATTCTAGTAGTTCCAGGTCTAATTTAGCTACCAGATTGTTCAATGCACTTCCATAATTATTGCGGGGGAAATGATTAAAGATAGTGCTATCACCACCAGGGTACTCCTCTCGATGTCCACAGATCCCCTTCTGAGCGTGACTACATGCTTTGATATTGAAATCTCCTGCCCAGAGTATTACAGGGCATTTGCTTGATAATGCAAGTGTTTCTTCTATTGCCCGCTCAACCTCTGATACAATCACACCCCGGTTGGGCCCCACAATGTTGTTATAAAAATTCACAATAACGAAATCCCTACATTTGCTATGTGTCAATCGCAGAACTGATGCATGCTGACCCACCTCCACATATCCACCAGTACTGAATTCCGTTAATTTAGTGGATACCAAAGTCAATAAACCGCCCTTTGCTCTGCCTGCCTTGGATGCTACTGCTGTCACACTATAGGAGGTATATCCTTCGACTTGTATTTGATCTCTAAGCCACGTCTCTTGCAGACATATTATGTCATAACCCTGTGTGATAAAATTATCCCAAAACGGGGTAGTTAGTTTAGCAGCAATTACCGCTTTATTCCAAGTAGTGACCTTTAAAAAGTCAACAGGGTTGCCTTGTGTAACCTCAGAATAGTCAGTCAATGATGGTGTTTCTAGACTCACATTCAGGTTTATATCTGTAAGGGTGGTTAGATTTGGCATAATTACATCGTTATTTATACATTGTTCAATACTAGTCGTATTTAACACAGTTGCATCTTCTACCCCTATTTGACCCTCTAGCCCTTGTTCAATTGTGGCTATTTCACCAGATACAGTAGATTAAAAATGTGGGACCATAGATGATACGTTCAGTCAGTCGTTCTCCTCTGGTGAGTTACACACCTGAAATCTATTGCAGATCGGAATTGTGAAATTGTCATATACATTATACAATGGTGGTGGTACAGAGGGTACATTGGGATAATTGAGATGTACAGCTCTAGGGTGCTGGAAAGTCTGCGTTGTGATTTGTCTTCCTACCTGGTTCCTATAGAAATAGTCAAGTGGGAACAACGTGGTGTTATATTCATGATTAGATGGTATAGGTGCATTTAGAATCGAGTCTCTTGCCCATTCAGTAGCCCTGTATGTTATAACTATACAGTCCCCATTTATCTCCTTTTGACTTGGTCCCACCCATCCTACTCTCTGTGTGGAAATAATCTGATTTGCCCCTCGTGTTGGAAATCCGCAGTTTTTCATGAGCCAGTGCAGGGTTATGTTTTTCAGGGTTTCCTGATTTTCAAATTGGGTAGGCTGCAGTTTAGGGACATTAGCAAGGATAGCTACATACTGCCTACATTCCGATGGAAGGTTAATCGTAGCAGGGATGATATTGTTAGTGTGGCGCCTAGGTGCTGGCAGGTTCTTGTTGTTGTGAATGGGGCCACCTGTCTCCCTTTGTCCCACAGCAACTTTCTGGCCCGTTGTTACATTTGGGGCGATGGTGGGTAACATTTTCGCTCCACTTGTGGTTGCTACTGGGGTCGCTACCGTAGTGGGCATACTAGGGACTCTGATTGCACTGCTTGGCGTGTTTTTGCTCGGTCTCCCAGTTGGTGCATTAGTTATAGATGACTTGACTTGCATGCCCAGATGTTCTAAAATATCTAAGTTGGCTATGCCCAGTTTTTCCAAGTTCTCAACTTTTTTACTTAGGGATTCTAAAATTTCAGTCACTGGTGCAATGTAGAATTTTATCATATTCTCTAGATGTTGCGCCAGTCCCTCTATATTAATTGATTTCTTTTTTACCCTTCGCTTCTAATTCCTGACGCTCATAATACTGAGCCATCGTCAGGAAGGACGCTGGCGTCGAAGTCGTCCAAGAGCTTTCGCTCGCTTTCAATCGAGCTGCTACTCCCGGCAATAAATTCGAAACATATTTATCAACAAAAAGATGTCGACCCGTGTCGTCCCTAAGCAACTGGCAGCTAAAATCATGGAAAGTTTCCTCAAATCGTGTAAAGAAATCTGAAACTGATTCATCTACTTTCTGTTTACATGACGCTAACATAGTCCAATCAATCTTTTTAGGGGGAATAAGCGTTTTTAATTTAGTCAAAATAGAAGCAGGAAGATCTAAAATCGACTGGGGCGGTTTCTGTGCAGGTTTCCTTTCTCTATCCTCATCCTCAAGATCTGCCCACCTAACCTTGAACGTCATAAGATCATCTACCTTTCGTATAGATCTCCACATATCTGGGGGTAATATAAGCCCGAAAAATAAATCAATATCGGCCAAGGTCATAGTACAGGAATTCCGAACCCCCTCCATTTCCTCATAAAAGGCGGCGGGATTCTTTCGTGGATCAGGTAATGCAGCTTTTAATGCCATTACATCTGCTCTATTCCAAGGAGTATAAACCCAGTTATAAATGAAATACCCTTGAGCATCAGCTGACCCTCTATCCAAACTAGTACCCCCTCCTTTAGGAGGAACGTACAAAGGCGCTGCCTCCCGCATCGGTTTAACATGCACTGCATCGATCTTATCTGAAAAAAAGAGGGATGACTGCTTCCCGTCACCACTCGGATTCGTTTTCTCCTCGCCAGCTTTCCTTTTCCGCTCTTCATCCCGTAGCCGAAACATCTCATCCCGCAACGCAAATAGCCGTCGAATCGCATCAGGCACCTGAGAAGGAAGAAGACCTTTACGCAATTCTTTAGAATCAGCTATCACATCATCTGGCTCAAGAACATCAGAATATTTCCGAAAAGCTGTTACTACTTAATTAGAAACAAAGTCAGTGAAGTACAGTTTCTCCCTATCCTTCCCTGCTGCAAGCTCTTTCAATAAATCTGCAAGAGAGACAGCATCTTTGTTAACCCAATAAGCAATCTTACGGAGATCAGCCATGCGATCGGCCGACAACATGGACCGCGTATCCACTTTCTGTCCGCCGGTCTAGAATCCTGATCTCCTCCTCCCGGAGCAGACGGGCCGGCGTACGGAGGCGGAGAACGATTTAATAACGAAA
This sequence comes from Lissotriton vulgaris, assembly GCF_964263255.1. NCBI lineage: Eukaryota > Metazoa > Chordata > Amphibia > Caudata > Salamandridae > Lissotriton > Lissotriton vulgaris. Next base: position 1,565,415,534 of record NC_141691.1, on the reverse strand, counting down.
AATCATCTTCAGATTTATTAAGGACAGGATAAAGAGGCTGTCGAACAGGATACTGGCCAGATATTTGCAACCAACGTTCTTTCTCCTGTTTCTCTTCTAATTCCTTTGCTTCGCACTTTTTCAACTTGTGCGCTCTCTCACACTCACTCTTGCGTTGCTCCTTCTCAATCAATGCCTGCTCACGCTTCTCACGCTCTCGTACCTCTTTCACCCACATGCGTATACCCTCAAACATGTCTTGTCTCACTCACCGCTTACACATACACTGCTCCACATACTCAATTTTCCGCAAATCAAAAGATCCATACATAGGCCATCATAACTCAGGATCCTTTTTAGTATATTTCCTCCATAACGTGCTGTACATTATGGGGGGAAGACCAAACTTCATATACATATCCCGATTTGGCGTCCCTTCCGGGGGAGCCGGTTGTGATTCTTCAAGTATTAACCGGTCATTTCCAAAAAAGCAGCACCACTTACGCAGTGCGCTAAAAACAGGCATGTCTAAAAATAGTGCAAACTATGCAATATTATAATTAAAATGGTCTTAAAAAGTTGTGCCGCTCAAATCCAAAACTTCAGGAGAAATGTCTCCACATTGCCTGCCTATATGTGTTGCAACGCATATATGAATATCACCAAACCAAACAATATGACTAGTCACCTCAAACAAACAAACAAATTAGTCGCGGAAAGTGTATCCTAAAACTGCCTTGCCAATCAAGACTACCAAAGGCTCGCAGCAAACACCGTGCGACGATTCTTACCAATCAAGAGCGTCCAGATTCCAACTGCCAAGTTCCGAATTCGCCCAAACGGCCACTATGCGGCAAACCGACAGAAGAGGTCTCAGTTGATGACCGGCGCCACCCAGATGGTCAGATCGGAAGGGAAGGAAGAATACCTCGGGAGGCCAGGACTAAAGGCGCCGCTGGCAGTGATCATGTCCCCGGCAAGGTTCCAATCCTTCGTCACGACCAATCCTTCGAGCATCCGATTCGCCGATGAGCCCCACGTGATGGGCGCCAATTGATGAATACAGGCCTCAGCAAGGCTTGAAAGTGCAAAGGGTTCGCCCTTCTATACACAGAGTCCTTAGACTACACAAGAAATTGGCACGGTAACTGGAAAAACAAAAACATAGTTTAATAAACCTTCAAAGGTGGTACTACAGCCCACACAACACTCTACAGTATTGTACAAGGTAGCACAAAGAACTCAGACATGCGGTCCCCTTTTATACACAAAGAAGGGGCTCATAAGTAGGCGGTTACAACTCAAAGCATGATTTACAACCATATATGGACATTTCTTGAACATGATCGATACATGGGTGGAGTTAACGGTTCTTGAGACCCGCCGAATACACATTCCAATCTACGCTAATCAGAGACAGATGTGACTCCTACTTAGCATGCGCTAGACGCACAAGGAACTATTAATAGCCTGTTGCTGGGCAAACTTCAGGGGTGACAATCAGTGAGGTAGGACTCGCCTCGTGGCGAGCACAGGACAATGTATGGCACACAAGATGGATGCCAGAAATTGGAGTCTGGCCGTATTTTAAGTATGAGCAGGAAAACTAGAACAAAGACACGATAGCATGTCTTCAGTGAATGCTTAATACTATCGCTGTTTTATTTACAACACCTTTATTTATTTTTTTTGTTTTGGTGGGAGGGACTTGTTGTGGATGAGTTGAGAGTGTGAGAAAGAAATTTGGACTGGGATTCTTTGGACATTTCAGATTTTGGAACACTGGTTCTTGGGTCAGTTTGTCTGGGGAAGTGGTGGACATGTTGTTTGCGTGGAGAGGGTGTTTTGTTTTGCAAACAAATAAAGAGGTAACTATATTTTATGGGCATTTATGCCTGAAGAAGTTTGTTTTACTTTTACTTTGCACTGCTGCCTTTAGCTTTTTTGCAGCCTGTTTATGTACATTTATGAAAGAGTGTACCGCATAGTTATAGAGTTATACCTCTCTAACAATCATGACCATTAGGTGAGATGCTGCTATAACCTTTATAGTCTAGAACAACCTAGATAAACGAAAACTTGTTGTAGCAGTTAGTTAGTTACAAACTAACTTAACTAGTTCACTTCACTCCATAGTCGTCTTACCTGAATATAGATGAAGCAATAACAGAGAAGGCTTCACAAAATTCATAAGTGAGCTCCCATTTCCACCCAGGTGACCTCCAACTGTAGGATTAATTGGAAGGATTATCAATATGCAGCAACTAAATAGAAAAACAAACACTGACTTAATGGGTTATATCAAAGCTTTATAAAGAATTGATATCAGACTACTACATGATGACACAACAAGAATTCCTGAAAGTGATACAACAACAAAAAAAGCAATAGTAGTCATTTGGCTAGTGGGGATCTACTAGTAACTTATGAAATAAGTCCCTGAATCATAAAAAATTGAATCAAAGTTTGGAGTGGACAAGCTCAGGTTAGGTGCTCATGGGTACGCAACACAAGGCCTGAACGATGATGCTGACGACTTGTGTTCTCCGTTCTCTATCTCAAATATGTATCAATTTTATGAATGGGTAGGTAAATGGTGCCAGTGTGGCCTATTGCTTAGAAGATCCTGCAGTGAGTTGGTGTTGCTTTCACCACATCCGCCCCACCAAGTGTGTGATACATTGATGGTGTAAATTAAGCCACAACTCAATAAATCACACAGCCTGCAGGAAGAGGGTTAGGACTTGATGAATGGATGAGAAAGGGGATTTTGGAAAAGGCTTGACATAGACAAACACTACACAAAGACAACAGTTATCTGGGTAATGAGAAGCACAGATAAAGTGACTGTTCTGGTCTCTGAAGAATCAGAAAAAAGGAGAGGACCCTGCAAGTAAATCTGGCTAAGTGTGAAAGGACCAATCACCTGCAGGGAAAAAAGTACTGCCCATCATTCAGGCCCCAAATAATTGCAAATCATTTTAATCAAGTTCCCAAAACACAGATCAATGCACACCCTCACTGTCTGCTACCACACAAATCACCAAACACCACTCACACAATTGCTCACTAACCATTGCAATAGTTATAGTTACCACTTCTAATCTAAGCATGGGTGGGTTGGGTAGTAGGCACACAATTCATCTTTGACGCAGATATCACATAGGAATTTGGTATTGGAACTCTTGTAAATCAACAATCCTTTGGGGCAGCCCTTCTAGTGCTAAGTGTTATAAAATAGGATAGGCACGTGAGGGGACGGGCATTGTCTCCAATGTCATGAAGGAATTGTGGAGGCTTCTTTAATGCACACTGGTCCAACTGCAACAACAATCTATGTGGCAAAACATGTCGGGCAGCATGAATCTGACAGAAAAATAATAATGTTCCACAAGCTAGTTTTTATTTTTTTGGCAAAATATATAAGTTCAATGAGAAATAATTAAAAAAGTTCTATGGGGGCACTGTCATACTCAGTCTGCAAAGTAGAGTTCATCCTCAAACTCAGGTGGTTCACCAATAAGTTGGTCAGCTAACACACTTGATTCTGACCAATCATCCTTCTCCTCCTCCTATGCTGTTTCAGGAATGGTGTAATTGTGTGGTATGTAATGTTGTTTAATTTTGATCATAGTCAATCACTCCACGTTTTGAGGCAACAGACTGCCCTACTCACTGTAACAACTGTACCATTGACACTCAACACATGCTCAGGAGACATATTGTCTGCAGGACAAGCCGAATACTTTATTGGCAGCCCGCTGAACTTTGGCCATTGGCCATTCTTCCCATACCAATTCATCAATGGGTTTTGATCCATATAGATGTCTTTTCAATCATTCTGATACTACCGGATACTACTGTGGATGGTCATTGGTGCTTTCACTTGCTCAATGTCTAATGCCATCACCTCTACACTGGGCTCAAGCCATACCGATTAAAACCAATACAATGCAGACATTGGGTCTGGTCCTCCTGTTGCTGTTGTAGCCAGTGTTCTGGTTGATGGTGTTGTTGGCTGCTCTTAGACAATGCTGCCCTGTCTGGAAGTTGAAGTCAGCACCCCAGAACTGCTCCAGCTCCAGCTCCAGCTGTACTTCTTCCAGGTCTCTGGCTTGCTAAACAATTCACGTCTTGTATTTTTAAATATTACCTTCATAAAAAGGAATAAAAGAGGACAGTACATTTTTGTACACATGTCATTATGTGGCTAGTGTGAACAAGACTTGGTTGCATAGCTTTTCCAATCAGCTGCAGCAGATTGTGATGCAGTACTGGAACAGCAACTCTGGCAAAATAGGTCTGACATGGTACCTTCCATTTTGGGCAGACGGCTGCCACAAACTCTAAGAATCCCACTCCTGTCATAAACGCAAAAGAGAGGAGGTCCAGTGCTAACATTTCTGCCGGCTTCCCATTGTACAAACGTGCGGTCGGGTTTTTCCGCTCATAAGGCCCCTCCTCCCTAAACAAGCCAGTACTAGTAGTCTGGATTTTCTTCTTTTCTGGGGCCACTAAGACAGGTGTCTCTGGAGAAGAAGTTGGTGATGGTAGACTCAATGTGCGCTGTGGTGGGGCAGTCACTGTATGCTACAGTGTCTCCATTTCAAACTGATTCTTCTTGTGCCACTGTGAAGTCAGTGAGGTAAGTGATTTTGCTGGCTGGGCTACTTTGCATGAGGCTGTTACTTTCTTCTTCCTCATCATCACCACCATGATTGGACTTCTATCCGAGGTTCCCCGGCCCTCCTTACCACCACAACCATGTTCAGCAAATGTTTTAAGGTGCTCCTCCCACCGGATTGCATTGTGTTTTTTCATGTGAGTTGTTTGGCCTCCAGTACCATAAGTTGAACCAGGCTTACCTCGATGAACATGTGTGTTGCAAAAGCTGCACGCCGCATTGTGCTCCCCTGTGTGCTACCCTTAAAAAAGTCCCAAAATTAGGAGAACTACTTTTTATTGTGCCACTGCAAATGCCTGAAGACAAACTGAAGGGATGTGGACATGTCATCTGTTGCCTCCTTGCCTTTCTCTGGTAGGGGTTCGTGCAGGTCTCAACTGGGGCTTTGAAAATATGGGAGCTGGTGATGCTATCTGTGCCACATCTCTCGGAGCAGGTTCACTAGCAATGTTGTACTCCTCTGTGCCACCTTCCACAATGAATACCTCGTCATCCTCATCAACCCCTTTAGAAAATATCTAAGGTTTCCAGGAACTTTTCTTTTCCCTTGCTTCTCCTGTTGTCTCCTGGACTCTACCAGGGTCCTCTCCATGTTCCTATCATCATCATCATAAGTGGTGCTTGGAGAAGAAGGTTGAGAAATACCCTTCCTTTTCCTTGCTGAAGATCTGGGAGACAATCGGTCCGATTCACAAAAGTAATCTGAGACAAAATCCTAACTTTACGACTTTCGGTATTCACAAAAGGCATTTAGTAGTAGTAAAGTTAGGATTCCTAACTTTACTACTACTAACTGAGAAAAATGTTAACTTTACATCTTTTGATATTCACAAAAGGCATTTAGTAGTAGTAAAGCTAGGGTTTCTAACTTCACTACTACTAAACTGAGACAAAATCCTATCTTTACGACATTCAGTAATAACAAAAGGCATTTAGTGGTAGTAAAGTTAAGAATCTTAACTTTACTACTATTAAATGCCATTTGTGAATACCGAAAGTTGTAAAGTTAGGATTTTGTCTCAGAATACTTTTGTGAATTGGGCCCTCTGATTCTAAAAGAGGAAGTTCTTGCCCTGAAGGAAGCTCAACCAACTGTTCTGCAACAACAACAAGAAAATGGATTATTGCTGGCTGTTGGTGTCTGTGTACTTGGCTAATAAATAATAGCCACTTTAAGGTCAAACCACACCACCATGCAGGGCCAGACTGGCTACCGGGCAGTTTGGAATGCTGCTGAGCTGGGGTCTGATTTTGTTAATGTAGACCTGCGTGAGCTAAACGAAATTTGTTTAGCTTTCAGCATTTCGAGGCACATGCAGGTCTCCATGAACAAAATCAGCCCCCACTGCAGTAAAATCAGCCCCCAGCTCGGCAGCATTCTAAGCTGCCCGGTAGCCAGTCCGACCCTGCCACTATGCCATAAAATGTAATTCCTCATCAGAATAACACACACACACTATACAGAACTTTAGAGCTCTTCTCTTTATGTCCATATATCCTAAAGGAGACACCTGTGGCACTCAGGAAAATGCATGCATAAGTGGAATAGTAATCTTTTAATAAAATGAAGGCTGGTGTGTGCCTAAGGCAGGCAAAGTGGTCCAAGGGGAAATGGAATAGTCATCACTACACAAATGGATGATGCTGATGTGTTAAAAGTGCACCGCAGCCAGGGCGTCCAGGAGGAAATTTAATTATATATCTAAAAAACTGAATGCTGTAGTGTAACTGTGTGCCTATGGTGGATGAATGGATGGATGATGGCACGACCGAGGCACTTTGGGGAAAAAAACTGAAAAGAAAAATACAAAACAAATTGACATTAAAACAAATGTAGAATTAAAAAAGCAAAATGTAAAACTAAATTGAAAATATTTAAAACAAAAAGCTCTAAATTGCATTTTTTTAAGTGAAAAATAAAATGTAAAACAATTACATTAAAATTGCAGTTAAAAAACTACAATTTAAATAAAATATTAAAAAATGTAAAAGATAAAATACAAATTATAATTAAAAAACATATCAGTAATTGCTGATGCTAATATCGGAGGATGTGAAAAACCTATTGGAGAAACAAAATGTAAAAAATGCAAATTATATATATAAGCACTGTTCATCAAAATCAAATTATTATTAAATATACTCCATTGATCCTTAAGCATTTAATTAAACAGATATTTTGGGCCGCAATATTTTGGTTTATTTTAACGCTATTCTACAGGGCATGGAGATCCCCCTACCTGGCTGGGAGCCAAAATCATTCCCATCCACAAAAAAGCTTCCCCTCTCGATCCGGCTAACTACCGCCCCATTAGTTTGATCGACGTCCTCCAGAAATTATTCGCCCGCTTTCTTTTAACTAGGTTGCAGAGTTGGATGGACGAACATCACATCCTAAACTCCCTCCAAGCGGGCTTTCGTGTAAAGGTTTCCACCATTGACCAACTGTTTAGATTGCAGTTGGTCTACTGGAAGACGGTTTCTATTGGGGCAGGTAGCCTGTATTTGATTTTTGTGGACCTCTGGTCCACATTTGATCTGGTCCAAAGGGATAAGCTCTGGGCAATATTGTTGGCGATGGGTGCCCCGGCCTACCTGTGCGATCTATTTAAATGTGTGCACTAAGCTACATACGCAAGGGTGAGATATAGGAGGAGTGGGGAGTTCTCTGCTCCGTTCCCGGTGGAAAAGGGAGCGAGGCAGGGGTGCGTCTTGGGCCCCACGCTCTTTTCCCTATTCCTCAATGGGTTGATAGACCACCTACTGGGGAGCAAGAGACCTGGACTCTCCAAGCTTAGCGGGGCGCAAGATACCTGCCCTAATGTTCACTGATGACACCCTTTTACTGTCAAAATCATCTACTGGCATACAGCGTACATTAGAGGCATTCTGCTCCTTCTGCAGACTGAGGAACTTGGAGATTAACCCCTCTAAAACCAAGTTCATGGTTTATAACTCCAAACTAGCCATTTGCCCTCACCCCCACATTGATGGAACAGTGTTGGATCGAGTGTCTACCTTCGATTATTTGGGGGTTACACTAAACAACAGAATGGATTAGGGGTTTCATATGGCCAAGGCCAACCAGACGCTGGCCCAATCATCTGGTGGTATCCTAAAGGTTTTTAACGACACCTCTTCTAAATTGTTGTGTCCGCCCATGGAAATGTATAAAGCCCAGGCAAGAGGGGGGCACTTTATGGTGCAGATTTATGGGGTCATGTCATTGCTGCCTCCCTACCACTCACTAAGAATAGTTTTATCAGGCATCTTTTGAGACTCCCTATGAGTACCCCCTGACCCCCTTTGGCTGGATTTAAGTTTGGTTCCGATCCAGGAGATTGTCTCAAATTGTCCTCTCCTGTATTGGAGACGTCTATGGTCAACCCCTGAGCTCTTGAGCTATAGGGAGTACCTGGGGGATCTTTTGTCCAGGGGGAGCTTGGGGAAAATTCCTTGGTTAAACCACATCAAGCAACTTTGCCACGCTCTAGGTAGGGGGGACATGTGGTCGTCCCCCGAGGAGACCTGTGCCCTGTATTCCAAGAAATCATTGAGTGTGGCTCTCAAGCACTACCGAACGAAACTCATAATGATAGACTCTTCCATGGGTAGGCTGACTAACATCTTTCTGGATATCCAGGCCCACCCTCACTTTGAGAAATTTTTGGATGATATCCAGCCTCCCCTGGCTAAGAAACTATTTATCCATTTTAGACATGGTTCATTGCCTCTTAGGAGCGTAACACATAAGTGATCAAATGCCCTATATACCGCAAGTTCCTGCCCAGGGTGTGCGAGTAGCAGAGAGACAGATCTCTACGTTCTACTCTTCTGCCCCTTCTATGCCAAGGCAAGAGCGAAATGGATCATTCAACTTTGAAAGTCCAGGGGCCTTAGGGACTAAAGGGAGGTATTCAGAATCTTTAAATATGATACCTCCCCCCTGATAGTGTTTGCAACTGCTCGATTTCTTTTGTCCATGTGGTACTCAAGGTGTGCAAAATTAAAAACTGAATGTCCACAAATCACCATTCCTGCAGTTGTATAAATATTGTAACGAATGTGGTTCCGTTTATGTACTATGGCTAGGGTTTGCTCACTGGGAGCGCTACTTCTTTTTTAATGTAGTCAATCAAATTTTATGATTCTCTTTTAACTACTTTATGAATTTTTTGTGTGCTAGGACTGTAATGTACGATCTTTTAAACATCATCATTTTTTAGCTGGCATGTGTATTTTTTATCTGTAATTATGTATATATGTCTTTTTATGGTATTTTGCCGATAATAAAAGCTTTTGACTGACTGACTTAAACTGATATCTCATCAATCCATGTAACCCTATGGCTTGATATGCAATGAGGCATGCCCGCAACAAAGAGCACATGCAGGCCTATGGTGAAGATACACTGGCTGCCTACATAAAATGGCTGCCACAATAACAACCAACAAAGAGACATGGCCACAATAAAGAACACATGCAGGCCTATGATGAAAGCACACTGGCTGCCTATACAAAATGGCTGCCAGCCACATGGTCAAACAACAACAACTAGCAAGGAGGCACGGCCACAACAAAGAACAGATGCAGGCCTATGGCAAAAGCACATTGGCTGCCTACACAAAATGACAGTGAGCCACATGGTCACAACAATCTGCAAGGAGGTATAGCAACAGCAAAGAATCCGTGCAGGTAAGGGAAAAGCACACTGGCTGCCTTCACAAAATGGCCACGAGCCACATGCTGAGTCACAACAACCAGCAACGAGGCATGACCACAACAAAAAAAATATGCAGGCCTATGCAAAAGCACAGTGGCTGCCTGCACAAAATGGTCACCAGCCACATGGTCAAACAACAAGCAAGAGTTTTGGAAAACAAAGAGCTCATACAGGCCTATGGACACTGACTATACAAAACAAGCAATGGCATAGCCAATAGGTCTTGCCTTTGGGACCTTATATGATTTTAGCTAGAGCTATTAGCTTTGCCAAATTCTTTAAACTACAGTGTGGAGCAGTGTGGATGCTGTGCAGCATGTTGAAAAGTTATAATAAAAAAGCGTTGTTAGCATGTTTGGTATTTTATATATAACCAAGAAGATGTTATTTAGAACTGAACAACCCTATAAAACAAGTACGACAGTGCATTTAAATTTTCGAAGGGTATTTGTGCATGTGGTTTCCTTCATTAGAGAAATGGTGATAAACATGGAAGTACCCAAATACTTTGAGCTATTATTCTCTATTTGTATCTATTTCTTTGGTAGTAGACAAGATCCACATGACCCTTTAATAGTAAAATTGACACAATTAATAGACAGTAATGTTAAAAGCAGAATATCATTGTTCTCATGAAAGATAAGAAAGACTAAAAACAAATCACTCTTCTTACTGGCTCAGGAACTAGTCAAACTCCATCTTAAAGTGTAAAAAAAAGATTTCTGCACAAAATTATTCCCCACAGTAGCATTGAACCAACAAAGATCCAGCGTGTAGAACAGATACAGAGGTTGTGGTGGGAGTAGAGTGCTAAGATGTCAGGCAGAGTGTGACTGTAGCTGCAAACACAGATGAGGAGGAGGGGGACAGGAAATGGGAGGTTGCGTCTGTTTGACTGGTTCCTGTGCAGACTTGTCTCACCCGGTACCTCAGACCCTGTTACTGCTACATACATAGAGTGCCTGGTATTTGAATGTATTTTTATATAGCGCTTACTACTCCTGACGAATGCAAAAACCACAGATACTACCCCATGACGAGGCATCATATATAATCACCAGTTGGCTTCTACCATACTTCTCAGGAGTTATCACTAGGGGTTCAACTTTCATAGCTGCAGCATGTGTTCAGGCAACACTGCCTGGGGTGCTTGAAGCACACAATGGTGCTAGTGGAGGGGGTCGGTTTCACTAGCATGCACTGAGTGTGCTCCAAGCACCACATAGTTGGCTAGCTGCACTGCTGTTTTTTTTTACCCATGCAAGCATAAACTACACCTGCTCTAAGCACCAGAACGGCCCGCTGACCCCACAGGATACTCAACTGCAGCTCAGAGACCAGGACGCTCGCCCCTCTGCAGGCGACTGCATTTAGTCCATTGGATAACTTGGCAGGGCTCTGCTCGACGTGCCTCACTGATCAGCGTGGCTTATGTTCTTGCCCTTCACCACAGAGCCTGCTGGTGTTCCATGAGAGCACATGTTAAGCTGTTTCCTTAAGCAATAATAAAAAGCGGCTCTGCAAGGTGGCAGCATATCTTGAGCACAGCAAGGTGACTTCAGCCATTGTTACCTGTGAGGTGGGGAAAGAGTTTTCCTTGCGGTAGTGAGCAGCAAGGCTGGATAATTGCTAACATATGGCACCGCTGCTCACTCCCACAAGGGAATCGCCAAACGTGCATGCGTTGCCATTGGAAGTAATGCAACTTGTGCACGTTTTTGCCTGCAAAAGTGTAGAGATGGCTAAAGGGCTTTTTCCAATGCAGCGCATGTGCACTGCGTAGGCGAGACCTAAAAATAGCCCCTGGCCATATGGGATGGGAACATAGACAAATGGTGTCCTATAATAAACACACTCACATACCGGGCAGACAAAGGAGGCCTGGCAAAACAGGAGAAAACAGCGTTAATTCAGCAATGCCAAACACTAGAATTAACTGGGCTAAAATAAGTTCCCACAAAACACATCCTTCAAAGGCATAAAATATTGTACCCCACCTTTAGACTGTTTGCAGCAAAGAAAATGTGAAATACTCCCCAAAAAACAAATTTTGCAATTGAATCCAATGCCAACCATGGCTTAAATAATGTTTCAATTCAACAAATAACACAGAAACAGTTGTTTCATGCATCAATAACTAGTACTGGGGCTCCTGGCTGGAAGGCCCATTTGCAGAATAGGCCACATAGTGAATTAAATGAATATTGCAAATTTATTAAGAAAACATGGAGAAAATGTTCTAAACTGGCAAAATGTTTCCTTTATAAGATGAGAGAAATTACATGCAAAAAAATAACTAGGCCCCTTCTGAACCTGCAGGCCACCCATCACAATAAATTTTAAAAATGAAATAAAAAGCACAAATAAATCCTAGTGCATGCCCCCAATCAAACAAATAACACCCTTATACACCAGTTTTTTTACTTACTTGTGAAATCTCAAATACAAAATTCTTAAATCCAATGGTACATATGCAGCAGGCAATGATAATGATGCTTCCAGCTACAGATCAAAATAAAAAGTAACCAATACATGGACAAAGCACTGGGGGGAGCGTGCTGGACAGGAGCAGGAAGCTGGGGCCTCTGGGGCACTTCCTTCCTGTTGGATAAAAAAAAAGTAAAAATAGAAATAGGCTTCTCACATAAATGTAAACAACATGGCCTGTTGGAGAAACAAATGCACTCCTAAAGCCTCTCATTTGCTTCCCGAGCACAAAAGCTGCTTAAGCAGTGCGTTCGCAACCAGCACTACATTGGCACAGTCGGGGCCAGAAGCTGTGCTAGGGAGCATATTGCATTTTTAATTGCGTGTTATTTTCTTGAAACTCCGTCACATTCAAAACGAACATCTCACTTTGTTAATTCTCTTAGAAGGGCACTAACAGTGACAGAATAGCAAGTGTACCTGAAGCAGTAGCTGGTCATGCCTAAGAAGGATCACAGCATGGTCACATCTTCTGGAGGGCAAGATGACAACAATGCTTGTACTTATTCAGGGTCAGGAGTCATCCTTTTTTCAGGGAAACTATGTATGTAGGCAAATTTATAAAGCGCGCTGCAACCCTACGGGCATCTTGACGCTGCGATACATGTGTGTTACCAACGTGGGATGCTATAGAACATAATCAGTTGCAAAAGCAACAGTTGATGGACAGAATGCAGAACGATGTCCTACTTTCCCCCCAGTACAGAGATCTGGGCCTAAACCCTTCGTTTGTTTGCTCACCATGCCATTCCAGTTTGAACCCAGCCAGAACATAATCAGAACAGATTATACTTTGGGAAAGAGCCAGGTCTTGATTTTTTTATGGAACATTATCAAATCCTGTATCTGTCTCAGTTCCATACAGACACTGGTCCAAAGACGAGCAGCTGCCACACCAAATGCTCTCCCCCCATTGTTGCTCTTTTTATCTTAGGAATAACTACAAGATTGACTGAAGAGGAACGAAGGCTGCGCATAGGAGCATACCATCCATAACTATTCTGTATTGGTTTGGGCCCAAGTCCATGTAAAGCTTTAAACACTATGCAGAGAGACTTAAACTGAAACCTTTATGCCACCAGGAGCCAATGCAACTCTGCCAAGGCCATAGATGAGGATGACCGACGTGGTCTCATGAGGGCAAGTTTTCCTGCTGGCGCCTGAATTCTCTGGAACCTCTCGAGCAAATATCTTGGAGACTCCAATAACAAAGCATTGCAGTAGTCGAAGTGATTCATGATGACACTCCTGATCACAAGAGCTCTGGCATGAGTTGGTAGCACTGGCAATACCTTACGTAATCCTCTAATAAGAGTAAAGCAGCTCCCTATCAGCTTGTTGACATGAGATTATAAGTTCAGCTTATCATTGAAACTAACCCCCAGGTTTCGCACAGTCCTCACAGGTACCAATGTGACCTCCATGGGAATAGGCCAAAAATTGGTTGGAAGAACTGGCGGCACTCTGCCTACACCACAATGCAGAATCTTAGTTTTATCATTGTTAAATTGCAGGGAGTAGTCTCTCAGCCAGTTGACCATTTCCCGCATACAAGCGTGTAAATTTTCCAGCGAGCCATCATGATCGCCTTCCAAGGGCAAAATTAGCTGGGTGTCAGCAGCATAATTCACCAGCCTAGTGTTGAAAGACTTAATGATGCTTATCAGTGGCCTCATATAGGCATTGAATAAGATAGGACTGATTGAGGACCATTGGGGCACCCCGTGCGTTATGTCAATAAAGTCCGATTGAAAAGGGGGGAGGGCCACTGCCTGCCGTCTACCAGCGAGATATGACTGAACCCATCTTAACGCCACGCTTATCACCCCCATTCCTACTAACCTTGCTATGGGAATAGCATGATTAACCGTATCAAATGCGGCAGACAGGTTCAGCAAGATTAAAGTCGCTGATTGTCCCCTGTCTGTACGCATTCGCAGGTTGTCCTGAGCGGTAACTAAGGCAATTTCCGTCCCGTGACCCGGGCGGAACCCAAATTGCTCTTCTTCCAGCAAGTTGTTGATCTCCAGGAATTGGGAAAGTGACCTGCTCACCAGGCGGTCCACAATCTTCACTGGGTAAGGAAGAAGAGAAATGGGCCTGTAGCATTTTGGACAATTGGGATCCAGGGTAGGTTTCTTCAGAAGGGGTGTTATTATCGCCTGCTTCCCACATGATGGAACCACCCGGTCGCCAAGGGACTGCCCGCACAACTGGTGAAGAACTGGGAAGAATTTAGAGCCTTCCTCCCTCCTGATTTTATGAGGGAGGGGGTCCAGAGGCGAGCCAGATGAAACTTCTGAAGCCACCTTGACAAATTCCTCCACCAGGGACAACTCAAAGTGGTCCAGAATATCTTCTTGCTTCCGTGGCATAATCTCACTGTCCCTAAACCTGGCCATATTTAATCTTTGTCCATCATCCTGCACCATAGCGCCGGAAGAGTCTTCTCCCTTCAGCCCTTCAATTATCATACTTATCTTCTCATGAAAGAAGGATGCCAGACCATCACATAACTCTTGTGTGGGCAGGACCTTGTTTTTTATACATTCAGGGATGACCATGTATTTTACTATTCTAAAGGTGCTTTTAGTGCTGTTGGCTGACTTCAAGATTACGTCGGCGAAATATTCTGCTTCGGCAGTAACAATTTCTTTTCTGTATATGGATATTTATTCCTTCCAAATAGCTTTTTCCTCCTCTGTGTATTGCTTCCTCCATTGTCTCTCTGCCAATATACAGGATCAGCTTGTGACTCCTCAGATTTTCGTTGTACCATGGGGCAGCGGGTCTTCCTACTATCCTAATATTTTTAAGGGGAGCAATCTGCTCTAGTTTCCTGTTTATGCACCCGCAGAAGGCTGTATAGTTCTCGTCCACCTGTTTACTTGGGTCAAAAGAATTCTCTACGTAAAAAACGGGGGGCATATTTGCACTCTTCAGTAGTCTCCTCCAATCCCTTCCCAGAAAACTTCTTTCCCCTTTGAAACAACACTTGTACAACCTAGTATGCATCACTCTAAACTTGATCAGGTATTGGTCTGACAATCCCTCCGGTATAATATTATCCATTATGATTATGATTGAGTCTTCCCCAGCAAATACCAGATCTAATACATGCCCGCCCTCAGGGGTAGGTTCGTAACCCATTGCAATAGGTTCAGGTTTGCGCAGGACTGAATAATATTGTTGTAACCTGCGTCCACTTTCCCGTTAGTTCATAGATTAAAATCTCCTAGGATTAGCAATCATGCATGAGAGAGTGCCATGTTATTGCATAATCAACCATACTCTGTTGAAATTGTCCGCTGACTGCCCCCGGAGGCCTATAGCAGACCATGCGAGTCAGAACATGGTCTGCAGAGACCTTTACGGAAAAACCCAATATTTCTATGCCCACCACCTCATCAATGTCCATAGGTGTGATATCCCAAAGTTCCTTCTAAATGATCCCAACCCCTCCCCCTCTACCAGAGGACCTAGGTTTGTGAAACACTTTGTACCCCACAGGGCATATTAGCCCCAGCTCCAACTCAGAACCGGCATCAGTCCAGGTCTATTATAGTTTATTAAACATGGCATTTAGATTTTGCGAATCTAATAGGAATTGGATCTCAATGGCATGCTTTGGAAGTGACCGCACATTATGAAGGCCACATTTCACCATGTCTACTTTTAAGCAATACGAGACCGGCCCTGCTGACTTAAACAGTATAAATTTGCCCACCTCAGTTTCCCGCTCATTTATGGCCCTTAATTGATTACCAGAGTAGCTGTAACAAGGTTTCTAGGCAGCAAAATCATCTGGACCGGCAGATTGGCTGGTGCTGTGCGTGGCCGGTGCGCAGATGGGTGCAGACGGGCTTGCCTTTGGGGCCCCCGCTGCACGGTCGCTCCAGCATGTCATTATATACGTGAATGCGCGGAACAGCTAGAGAGGTAACCCCGAGATAAGACGGGCCCACTCTAGCAGGTGGATGCTGTTGGGGCACAGAAGCGCTATCAGCACCAACTAAGATGCGCCGATTCCAACCAGTTCCCAATCAATATTTACTTTAAGTAGTGCAGATTCAGTAAGTCCCAAAGAATGTAAGTCTGTTTTATGAAACTCACACTTCTCTGCATTTAGGGTGAGTCCTGCATCGGCAAGCAGAAAGATTTCTTCAGCTGATGACACACCAAAACTGTGGGGCAGATTTACAAGCCATGTACAGCACATTTGCGCTGCCGTTGCGTCAGTTTTGTGAGGCAGTGGTGGCGCAAAGCCAGCGCCATGCTGCGGGGAATTTCCAATGTGACGCATCTGGGAGATGTGTCATGTTGTAAAGGCCTGTGCCACATATGGGTGTTCCGGCAAGGGCGGGGGCTTTCCGGCACAGGAACGCCTCGCAAGAGTGGCTGAGTGAAATCTACAAGATTTCAAGTGTCACTTTTACGGCCATACTGCATCAAAACGTAAGGATTGACGCAGCATGTTAGGCATAGGGACACCCCGAGCCTTCCTGGAGCTGCGTCATACTTTTCTAATGTGGCGCATCAGTGGTGGCGCACAGGTGGTTTGGCATCTCGCAACTGTTCTGGCGCATCCCTGCTGATTAGCAGAGATGCACCAGCAGTTGTAAATCTGCCCCTGAGTTTTTTATATCTGAACAAACCAACATGTGTTGAAAAAGTAATAATTTACCTACATTTTTCTTTCAGTTCAAGTTGATGGTAACCTTTGTTCAGATCAAGGCATGCAAAAAGTTGCTTACATTCAGCTGCCTAAATCTTGTCTGCAATTTGAAGACCTGAATGTCTTCTTCTTTCAATTGCTTTGTTGGCCTGTTGCATATCAACACAAATGTGCACTGAACCTCCATTGTCCTTTTTCGGTACTATCACAATGGGTGAAACCCATAGTGTCAAACCAGTAGAACACTCGATGATGTCTTGTTTAACAGTGTTTCTAGGTCTTTCACAATGGCTTCCTGTAAGAGAAAAGCAATTCAGCAGTGTTGCAGTGCAACGGGGCAAATGTCTTATATTGTGAAACTGTACCTTCATTGTCTTAAGATTCCCAAGGCCATGAAACAATGTTGGGAATTGACTCACTACTTCAGAATGAGTATTTAAGTTGTAGTTAATAAAGATTCGTCCCATATCAGCAGCAGTATCAAAACGTAATGAGCTTGAACCCAACAAAGTATCTGATGGGAAATAAATTGGTGCTCGCACTGTTGTTTTCTTGTGCTGCATGTCCACTACAGAGGATCATTTGCTGTGCAAGGTTGCAGAAGCTGTCCAGTTGTACTCCTTTGTTCTAGACAGTGTGAGACATGGTACCAGAGACAGTTTGTACTTTTCTGTCAGCAGGATGATTATTGATTCACCAGTCTATAATGAAATTTGTAGGGAAGCATTTCCCTTGAGATGATTTTAGGGCAATGCCCAAATGAACTTTGTTGCTTCTTGTGCTGGGTCTTTTCAAATTTGTGTTTTTCCTTACAAGCAGCCAACCATACATGTACACATCGGTCTGTGACTGTTATCACCACTGCACATCCATTTTCCTCATAGTTATTCGATGATGACATCACTGAACCGTTGGAAGATGAATATGGTACCGATCGACTTCATTTTGTTTCCACTTGCTTTAGTCGTTGTACCATTTGGCCCTGTGGAAATGGATGGTGCGCTTCTGGATCTTTCTGGTGCCCATCTTCTCATCTCTTCGCAACACTCTTTGTTTCTCTTTCGCTTTGCAAACCATTATGAAATGATTTTCCATCCTGCAGTTTTTACATATTTACCTTACGGCAGGTCATTTACCTTCATGTGGAAAGGAGAATCCATGGTGGAAACACAACTTATTTTTCTTCTGCTGCATCACTCTGTGGGCCTCTGCCTTGTGTTTCTGCTTACGTTTCATGCTCATCGCTGGTTCATTTGGGTTATGTCAGCTTCCATATCCACTTTTGCAGCCATGAGCACTTCTTTCAAACTGAGTGTTTCTTTCAGCATGCATCATTGTAGTAAATCGGAGAGGCAAGCACCAATAACTCAAAGAAGCATTGCATCTTCATCATTGAATTAAATGAACTTGCAGTGCTTTAAAAGTTATCAAGTCTCTCAACATACTCATCCATCATCTCACCTGGTTGCTGTCTCACTTAGTTGAAAGTATACCTTTCATAGTCAACATTTGGTATTGAATTGAAATTGGCCCCCAACATCTTCTTGATTTGATGGTATGATACCTCATCAGCCTATGATACCTTCTTTATCACTTCCTCTACTCCATCACCTACAAGTAATTGATTATCTTTTTGCCATCTGATTCTTCTATATTATCTATGAAGTCATTGAACGTTTTGATCTAGGCAGTCCATAAGGTGCCAATATTCTGCTTTTTGGAGGTAATCAAATGGAGGTGGTGGTTTCAGGAACGCAGTTGTGACATATTTGGTGTTCTTTCCAAAAGTGATTGGAGAGCTTCAAAGCTTGAAGATGTTTGGAGTTGTGCTAAGTACAGCCATCCGCCTCTGTGTCCGTTTGTGCTGGGACCAATGGCTCCATAGGCACAACCCCGGTTCTTACACTAGGGTTGTTGTGGATGCCATGTCCTGCTTTGAGTGCAGCAGCCCCGGACCAAGTCTCAATTGTAGATCGGGTGGGGCTTTTCTTAAACCACCAAATCAAAAGCTTTTTCTGCATCTAATAATAAAATTAAAGCAGAAACACCTCGTGTAGCAAAATATTCTAACGCCTCAGACAAATAATGTGTGTTTGTTTGTAATTAATTGACGACCTGCAATAAAACCATTTTGGTCCGGATGAATCAAATCAGCAGCAATATTATTAAAACAAATTGATAATAATTTTGTAGTAATTTTATAATCCGAATTTAATAATGTTAGGGGTCTGTATGAATTGGGGTCTTTTGAGTCTTTCCCCTTCTTCAGAAAGCTAACCACTGTGCCATCACGAAAAGAGTCCGGAGCTTGCCCACCTTCGAGCATAGAATTTAACAATTGCAAAAATAAATCAGAAAAAGAGCTGAAAAAAACCCTAAAATATTCAGCTGGAAGCCCATCCGGGCCACATGCCTTACCAGTAGGAAGGTCTTTAACTATCAACTCTAATTCTTCCTTAGAAAAGGGACTAATCATTGTCTCTTGGTCTATTTGTGAAAGAGAGGGCATCGCATATCTACTCAAAAAATTTGAAAGTTTTTGATGATCTATAACATGATCTTTGCTATAAATTTTTTGATAGTGAGACAACATAATGGAACCAATTTCCCCTGGCTGTGACATCTCAATATGTGTGGTAGGGCATTTTAAAGAGCGGATCTGATTTGCAGCTGCATGCTCTTTAACCTGCCAAGCTAAAAATTTTCCAGTGAAGTTGCTTTCTTCATAGACTTTTTGAGATTGTCTACGAAAAATGTCTTCTCTTTGTGCGAACAGATCAGAGCTAAGTTCTCGTTTGGCTTCGTTTAATTGCTTTTGGATAATACTAGAAGTGTTAGATTGCCTTTGCAAGGTTAGGGCCTGAATTTTTTGTTGTAATAAATTCCTAGATGCCTTAACGGCCGACCGGTCAGCTGCGTCCTTACTTATCACGATTCCTCGAATATAAGCTATCAGTGAATCCCAAATATTATGAAGAGGGGCCGTACCAGAATTATAAGCAATAAAATCTGTAATCTCCAGTTTAAGAGAAGTAACCCATTTTTCATTATGCAAATGCATCTTATTAAATATCCATCTCTTAGGAACTCTCAACTCCCCTCCCAATTTAAACTCAATGACTAACATCGCATGATCCGAAAAACCATTATGAAAAACCTGCTGATAAGAAAAATCTAACTGCCTTGAAGCTCAAAAAAAATCTATTCGGGAGGAGGACTTAAACCTACCCGACCAGCAGGTAAAATCTGTTTTTTGTGGATTGTGTAGACGCCAAGGATAACGCAAATCAAGTATCGTCATATTATTAGAGATTGATCTCCAAGATTTAGGTTTGAGCTGTTTTTTTGAGGACGTAGTGGAATCTAATTTAGTATTCATAAGAATATTAAAATCCCCACCGATGACGATGCCTCCTCCCACCATTAACAAAGATTGAAACAAGTCCTCATAAGGCTGGGGATTATCATCGACTGGAGCATATAAGCAAACAATGGTAACCGGCCTATGTCTATTCTTCACAAGACATGTAGCCCAACACCACCTGCCTAAGCCACCTTCTTCCGATTGTATAATTTCAGCCTCCAAGTTCTTATTTATGAAGAGTGCAACCCCCTGTTGGGACAATACTGAAGACAAAAAACCCCGAAATGAGGCCCATGTCTTGAACATTGAGAACTCATCCATTTTAGATACAGAAATAGGGGTTTCTTGTAACATAATTACCTCCGGATTTTCAGTTTTCATCCATGACTCAATTGCTCGCATTTCTTTCTTATTATGTAGGCCGTTAACATTGAAAGAAATTATTTTAAGACCCTTACTAAAAGACATTCAAATTATAATCATTAATGACACACATTGCAGCAATAATGGACAGATTCTGTCGGAATAGTTTTTCTCTTATTACTAACATATAATAACGAAAACCTTCAATTTCACAAGGAAGAACACCACCTCCAATGACTTCAATATTTTTTCATTTTTTCACCCCCACCACCCGTGTCACCCATTCCATCCTCCTACTCCTTACCCCATGGCCCTTCTCTACTCTTTTACCTTCCCCCACGCTGGCCACACGGTACTAACCCCTATCATAGAGGTGCCTTGTTATTGCACCCCTTGACCCTCTGGGTTTCCCCCTTGACCCAACCCCTCCTCTTCCCACAGACACCTGTAAAATCTTTTCAAAGAGAAGGCAAGGACAAAGAAAGCGAAAATAAAATAATTGCTAAATAAGTCCTTTCAGAGCAGAAATATAGTAGCCAGACAAAAATACATCAAATCGTTAGGGTCATCTCAGCCTTCCTTATTTGGCGAAATCTGATTAAGTAGATCCTGTGCTTCATTCACGTCTGACAGCATATAGAATTTGCCCTTGACCAAAACTTTAAGTTTAGATTGTTGGGCAATCATAGCTTGGGCCCCTTTAGCCTTGAATAGGTGCAAGATTTTAACAAACTCCTCTCTCCTCCGGGCTGCTGCAGCAGACATATCTGAGAAAATTCGGCACTTCGTAGAGGCATTAGCAGCGTATTGCCTTTGTTTAAAGGCTTTAGACAAAATTGTCTCTTTAACTCGAACGTCGGAAAAGTTAAGTAAAATAGTATGGGGAAGTGTGGAATTGGGAAACGGATGAGCTGGAACCCTATGAGCTCGGGTAATTGTTAAGTCCGCTTTAAACTCAGGTATTACTTCATGCTGTAGAAAAGAGGTTACCCATTGCATCATGTCTGATCCCTCAATTTTTTTCGGAACACCTACAATTTTAAGATTTGACCTTCGATTGTAGTTTTCCAAATCGTCCAGTTTAGTCTCTAGTTCTTTTGAAGATTTGGAAATAATTTGGACCTCTTTCTTGACTTCTACCATTTGGTCTTCCAGACCTGAAATGCTAGTCTCTGCCTCCTGAAGTCAAACAGGAAAAGAGGACACGGAATCTTCAATTTTATCTAAGCATTGATGGTTAGCTGCTAGCTTAGCTTTTTGAAATTGCTTCATTTCTCTGACCTCACCCAGAATCAGATTTAACATATCTTTAACAGATAGCTGAAATTCCTAAGTCGTCTCAGTGTCCATTGCTAAAATTGGACTATTTAGATCAATGACAGCTGAAGATCTGAGATCAACTTGTGGATCTTTAGGATTTACAAAGACGTCTATTTCTTTTGCGGCAGATTGAGCTTTTTTCCTGAGAAAATAAAGGTTTAGCTATGGTAGTATCCATATCAACCGACTTTATTGCAGAATTCAAATTTTCCAAAAGGGGCATAGCAGTTGCTGATTTATCTGACAAGGCATTAGATGTTGATACCATGGCAGGTTGGGTTGAACTATTAAGCGCTGACATACAGGATTTTTTTTCAAATAGGGGAAATTGTTTAGGAGCTTTCAAGACTGCCACTGGGATCTTCTGGTCTTTAATTGCCTTAGAATTGTTAATAGCCCCCTCAGATGCCACTTGCTCTTGCACAAAATTATTTTCCAAATTGGGGTGACTATTTCCTGAATTAGGCTGTATAAGCACAACAGGTAAATCCCTGAGAGACTCTTCGTCCTCCTCCACAGAACTCACAGAGATATTGTCAGGTATCTCTTCCTTGCCCATCTCCATACCTGCCCGTTTAATTGCGTATGCCTCCTCTTTAGCCTGCTGACAACATATTCTCACCTTAGAACGTGCAGTTAATAGTTTCCCCATCAAGTGAATGTTGGAAACTAAGGAATTTAGGAAGCCAAGTGTTCCAAAAACTAATTGTGGCAGTAATCGGCAGTTTGTAACAGAAGAAAAGAAAAAGAAAAGCAATATGTCCAATGCGAAACTCACCCAGAAATATGATTTTGGGCTTTTTGGAGAGAGGCAAATGAGACCCCCAGCTAGGTAAGAAATCCTCCGGCTTCAAAACGCCAAACCTTCAGATGATAACCACATCTGTCAAATTGCCGCAAGGAATCCTGGAACTTGGAGTCCCTCCCGCACTGCGACCGCTGCCAGGTGTCCAAAAGGCTGCGGCGGCGGGGAGGAACTCGCACCACAACAGTACCAAATCTGCTTTTAACTCAGACCAGTCACGGATTTTCCAAGTCTGCAAATCTTCTCGGCCTGCACTTAATCCAGCCGTAGATCAGCTCCCAGCTCCGCTCCTCTCCAACTGCTACATAAGCAATTTTAGCCACAGCATCCTCAGCCCTCACGATCCCCCTGCAGCTCCAAACGCCGAAAAAAGTATCGCTTCAAAGCCGTGCAGGAAAACTCAGCAACCTGACGGCTACTCGGCTGAACGCCGATATCTCGCTGCCGCTGCCATCTGCCTCGTGGGGGGGAGGAGCAATGGAGGAGAAAGCCCAGGTGCTACGTAGAGGCGTGGAACTCCACCGTAGCCGCCGTTTCCGCCACCTACTTACTTTTTTTGCGCACTTTAAAATACCAAGACAAATCATTAAATTAATTCAGAACTTATACACCAGCGCTAAAGCCAATGTGATTATTAATTCTGTTGGCTTGGGATCGGTTCTAGTTAAACGAGGCACAAGGCAGGGATGGCCCCTGTCTCCTATTCTCTTTGCTTTTTTTATTGTGCCACTAGCTATCGCTATTCGGGATTGTGCGAATGTGGCTCCCCCGATTATTTCTATGGCTAAAATTAAATGGAACGTGGGCGATATCATGTTATTAATTAAACCAGATTTACAATCCCAAACTAATGTTTTACGGATTTTTGAAGAATATAAGGCTTTGGGGGGATATCGTATTAATAAAAAAAATACTGAAATCTTGGTCTGTGGAGGCAGGGAGCCAGAATTACATCCAGACCTAAGTGGCTGTATTAATTCAAGGCCCAAACGATACTTAGGGGTCATGTTCTTTGCCTCAGTATTAGATCTATATACACTTAATTTTGATCCCCTTCTTCAGAAAGTTCGCTCTATGTTTGCTAGGTGGAACCCTTTGCCATTATCTATCTTAGGGCGGGTCGCTCTGATTAAAATGTCCGTACTTCCGCTTTTTAATTTTTTATTCTCTACTATTCCCTGTTTTCTGCCTGGCACCTTTTTCTCAAAAGTAGAATCAATGTTTTCAGGTTTCGTGTGGCGTAATAAAACTCCTTGTATTTCAATAGGTACACTTGGTGCAGATACAGAGCAGGGCGGTCTCTCGTTACCAAATCTTAAAGATTACTGCAATGCATATTTTGCACAATATCTAGAAAGATTTAAAATTGGATCTAATAAGCAGAATATATTTATACATTTTTTTGTTGATGAAATCAGTCTTGAGGCTCAAATTCCTTCCCCCCTCCAGGTACCTAAATCTCCTAAATCTCCTAAACTTGTTCGATATAAAATTATGAATTGGTTGTTTAAAATACGGGAAGCCTTGCTCAAAAGATATTCTCTCCCCCAGATTAATTTAACAACCCCTTTAACGAATGCTTTTTCCCTAACAGGGATTAAAATGGGATCACAAATTATCCAAAATTGGGAACGTGCTGGGTTCTATATATTATTAGACTTTTTAAGGGATGGAACGTGGATATCTCAGGGTGAGATGGGACGACTAATACCGGAATTTTTTTTGTTAATAAGTTCTTACAGTTTGATTTATAAAACTTTGACGCAATTGGACCCAAGATACATGAGCCCTCCTACTCCGTTATGGAACGATCTCTTTCTGACTATAAGAGCTAGAAAACCTGGGCAATGGAAACGGTGCTTAGCACAGAGTAGGGAGGAAGATTTGAGCATAAAAGTAATTAAAAAATGGCAAGAACAAGAGAACCATGTATTATCTCTTTATACCTGGAAGACCATTAATAAACTTAACTTCAGTGTATTGAGAGGCGCAAACTGGCGCAGAATGCTATTTTATAGTAAATGGTTATTATATTGTACTCCTGCTGCTATCGGCAAAATGTATATTAATACTTCAGCTAAATGCTTCAGATGTTTGCAAGCCGCCCCTGCCAATTGGTCTCATTTAATTGTATATTGTTCTAAAATCAAGCCATTCTGGAATGAAGTATTTTTCTTTCTTCAAACTTATTTCAGGATCACGGTTAAATCCAATCTTAAATTAATTTTAAATGGTATCGACCCTGACCTTGAATTAGTAGACCATTTGGTAAAATTGATATACATAGCAATGGCAGTGGCAAGATCATTTATATTACAGAATCGGTGCTCAACGCAGGTCCTTCTGTTCCAGGAATGGCTGCAAAAGATGAAGAGAGTTAGGAAGAGTGAATTACTATATGCACAACAAATCGGAGGGGCGAGAAAGTTTGATACAATTTGGAGATCTTATTTTGATTGATTTAAGTCAATATTTGTAATTGTATAAAGAATTTGTTAACTCTGTTATCTGCCTATATTCTGCTGTACATGTTGGTATGTTTTGCTTTGCTTTAATGACCCCAAGAACTTCAATAAAAAAATAAAAAATAAAAAAAGAGTGGGGCTTTTCTTATTAACTCCTTTGAGTACAGTTGTCCCTGGCTGTCTCTGCCTTTAGTGTTTTCCTGCACCTAGCTGTTGCTGCCTTTAGCGCCTCGTCACACCTGGTTGTCACTTTCTTTAGCGTTTCTGTGTTGTATCGGTGCTGGTTCTGTGTTAAGCTATGGCAGAGTATCTCTTCTTTTGGCCTTACCAGTAGATTCTTGGCAGGCTTAGACATTGTGCTCCCTCATGGGGCTTCATCTTCTTTGAGGGTCTTCCAAATGCTGTGGTTGCACTTTGACTCAACATACGCCAACTGAAAACTGCTCCTTGAGGCACACGTGGCACGCACAAGCAGTTTGCTGGACCACAGGACATTATCAGTGAGAGCAATCTTGTATTGTTGGGGGCAAATATCTCCTATCTTGTCACCAGTTGGAGTGCCCCCTCAAGCTGGGGGACATCTAACAGACCACGCTACACATGGAGCTCTGGTTTGCAGGTTTTTATTCTTCAGCATTCAGTTTTATTGACCACACCAAGTCACAGCAACCAGATTATATAATACCTATAAGAAGTTTGGCAAGGGCCACTAAAGACTTCATACATATAAATACAGGGCACAACAGTGGAGTGTGAGGAGGTACTGGTCTCTCCACTGACACCTACCTCTGTAATGATAGGTGTGCATAGTAGAGTGTAGGAAGAGACTGTCCTCTCCTTTCTGACCCTTCTCTCAGATGACTAGTGTGCATAGTAGGATGTGGGAAGGGACTGTCCTGTCCTTTGAGACCCTTCTCTCACAGGAGGAGTGTGTGGAGGGACTGGCCTCTCTGGTGAGACCTCTCTCTGAAATGATTGGTGTGCATAGGAAGGTGTGGGGAGGGACTAGCCTCTCCTTTCAGACCTGTCTCTCAAATGATGGATGTGCATAGTAGGGAGTGTGGAGGGAGGGGACTTTTGGGTGAGTCATCTCTCTCTAATATTGGGTGTGCATAGTAGGGGGTGGGGGGAGACAGGCCTCTACGTTTAGACCCCTCTCTCAGTTGGCAGGTGTACATTGTAGGTTGAGGAAAGGGACTGGCCTCTCCATTTAGACCTGTCTCTTAGATGGCGGGTGTGCGTAGTAGGGTGTGTGGAGAGATTGGCCTCTCTGGTGAGACCTCTCTCTGTAATGATAGGTGTGCAAAGTAGCTGTGAGAAGGGACTTGCCTCTCCTTTAAGACCCCTCTCTCAAATGAAGGGTGTGTATATTAAGGTGTGGGAAGAGACTGACCTCTCCTTTCAGATCTCTCCCTTACAAGTGCAGAGTAGGGTGTGTGGAGGGACTGACCTCCCTGGTGAGACTTCTCTCTGTAATGATGAGTGTGCATAGTAGGCTGTGGAGAGGGACTGGGCTGTCCTTTCAAACCTCTCTCTCAGATGACAGATGTGCATAGTAGAGTGTGTAAAGGAACTGGGATATCTGCTGAGACCTCTCTCTGTAATAAAAAGTGTGCATAGTAGGATGTGGCGAGGGACTGGTGTCTCCCTGCAGACTTTTATCCCAGAGGAAAGTTGTGCATAGTAGGGTGTTTGGATGAGCCTTAACTCTACACACAACTCTTTCAGAACTGTTGTGTACCATTTTAGGACCCTATTATAATTTTACCGATTCATGCCCCTATATAGGTATAAAACACCATATCCTTATATAGGCATAGAAATCTACAACGATTTCTTGGAAAACTCGGCTTCAGCAGCTAGGGACTTTCACCTTGCTCGAGAACTGACTTGTCTGAGAACTCATGGAGTTTTCAAAGAACTGAGACTCTTTTATGATGTTATTATGTCCACCTTTACATCAAACTCGGCAACTTCAAGGTATAAATATGCCCACACTTGCCTTAGCAAACAGACAGTGGTTTGGAGCAGTTTGACTATCTACTTGCCCAACGCATCCTGCTACAGCAAATGCCGAAGGAAGCCGACCCTCCAGCAGACGCACTGAAAGAGACGCTGTCTTTTCTCTTGCCGAGAAATCCAGCTCCAGTGTTTCCAAGCTCCCCTTGCGGGGTGTTGGGCAATCGAGTCCTGAGCCTGACCTTCTTCATTCTAACCAAGGTACGGAGCTGATTAGACCCTACGAGAAATCTTGGACAGATTCTTGGCAAAAGAATACTATAGTTATGCTACACTGCACTTACTTCATCCCTCGTACTAAGCTTAGGTTACTTACATCAAGGTAGGCATATTTTAGAAGCACCAGTTGAGTACTTTTAGCCTCTGTTATTTATGTATGTATTTATTTATGGTTTAAGAACCATACAATGCTCCTAAAGTATTATTTTATTCTACTCTTTCTACTGTTTGCATATTTTGCAACCAGTTTTACGATTGTAGCAGTTCATTTCTTATGCCTGAGAAAGAAGACTGTTCAATAAATCCTTTTATTGAAAAAGGCCCCTCTATCTATTTTCTCGGCACTTCTGGTGAAACGAAGCATGCCTGATTGACTGAGTGAAATATCTATCTATTGTTTTCATGACTCTGAAGATCAGTTTTATCTTGGGGAAAGAAAGTTGTCATGTTTATGCGGTTGTCTGAAACGAATCCATTCTTGTTTATTCGAGAAAGTTTCTAGTGACCTCTGAGCTAGCTGGCACTCACAAATTAAGTCTAGTATATTCGATAGAGACCTAGTAGACATCAGTCCTACGTCTAATCTATAGGATATATTATTCCAATGCACAGAGCCTATTGGGAATATAGGAACTACACTACAGAACCAATGAACATGAATAGCAGAGTCTGATAAATACTATCTCCAATAAAATTCCTGCATACATTAACAAGTGTGCATAGAAAAGTTTATTCAAACATCATTACTCCTTCCTACTTTTCACAATACCACAAGAGTTTCACCAGATTGTAACATAAAAAAAATGTAACCTTCTAATCGGCGAGTAGCCAAAATATCAAAATAAAAATATCGATATAAAATAGTATCGATGTTTTAATTTTGATGGTACAAAATATCGATGTCAATAATTTCGATGGACAGAATATCAACCTTAAGGTAAGTAATATCGATGTTTTTAATATCGAAGTTAGTAATATCGATATCAAATATATTGATGTTACTAATTTTGATATTTGTATTATTTTCATGTATTTTGTTAATAATTTTATATGTATATTTTAATTCTGTGACAGATGGAATTATTCAATGAATGTCATCTTGAAAGATTTCTTCAGCTGATGACACACTGTTAGGCAGATTTTCAAGCCCCATACGGCACATTTGCGCCGCCGTTGCGTCACTTTTGTGACGCAGCTGTGGCGCAAAGCCAGCGCCATGCTGTGGGGTATTTACAAGGTCACGCATCTGGGAGATGCATCACGTTGTAAAGCCTGTGCTTCATGTGGGTGTTCCAGCACAGGGCGGGTGGGTGAGAGAAATCTACAAGATTACACTCAGTCACTTTTACGGCTATGCTGCGTCGAAACCCTGCGCCTGCTTGAAGCAGGCATATGGATTGACGCAGCATGTTAGAACCCCCGAGCCTTCCTGGAGCTACGTCTTGTCTGCGTTGTGGGTTTATAGGGGAATAGGGTGGGAAGTAATTTAAATGTAATTAATTAATAATTTATTTTTATTATTAGGTATTGATAATTATATTATTGTTAATGAATAATTAATTGAAAATATTTTTTGTCAAATGGTAATTCATTTTTAATAATTGGTAATTAATGCTTATTAATTGGCAATTAATTTGTATTAATTGGTAATTAATTGTCATTTTTTTGGGTACACAACATTATTTAATTGTTAATATTTGGTAATTGGTGCTTATTTTTCATAATTATTATGTTCTTGTTATTTTTTTTAAATATATGAAATTGTTACTTAATAATACTAATTTTTATTTATTGGTATTTATTATTGATTTATTGTTGAATAATAATTCATTGGTAGTTATTTTTTTATTTTTTGTTGGTATTTTTAAATAGTTTATTGTTATTTATTAATTACTTCATTAATATTTTTTAATATTTTAATTATTTTTAAGTATGTTGTTTTTAACTTCTACACTCTCCAACACTTTCCCTACTGATGCCCTCACTGGAGTTAGAATAGTAATTTTTACCCCTATGCAATCCAACACTTTCCCTACTGTTGCCCTCTCTGGAGTTGGAATATTAATTTTTAGCCCTATGCTATCCATCACTTTCCTTACTGTTGCACTCTCTGGAGATGGAATAGTAATTTTTACCCCTACGCTATCCAACTCTTTCCCTACTGTTGCACTCTCTGGAGTTGGAATAGTAATTTTTACCTCTACGCTATCCAACATTTTCCCTACTGTAGCACTTTCTGTAGTTGGAATAGTAATTTTTACCCCAACGCTAACACTTTCCCTACTGTTGCACTCTCTGGAGTTGGAATAGTAATTTTTACCCCTACGCTATCCAACACTTTCCCTGCTCTTGCACCCTCTGGAGTTGAAATAGTAATTTTTACCCCTACGCTATCCAACACTTTCCCTACTGTTGCACTAACTGGAGTTGGAATAGTAATGTTTACCCCTACCCTATCCAACACTTTCCATACAGTTGCATTCTCTGGAGTTGGAATAGTCATTTTTATCCCTACGCTATCCAACACTTTCCCTACTGTTGCATTCTCTGGAGTTGAAATAATAATTTTTACCCCTACGCTATCCAACACTTTCCCTACTGTTGCACTCTCTGGAGTTGGAATAGTAATTGTTACCCCTACGCTATCCAACATTCTCCTTACTTATTTAAATTTGTTTTACATTTGTATTTCTTTTTTATTTATATTATCATTTTAAGTGTATAGATATATTTATAATTTATAATATTTTTAAATATTTATAAGTTATTAAAATAATTATTAAAAGTAATTTTTTTTATATATATTATGTATTATATGTATATGTTTAATTATTTTTTATTAAATTATGTATATTAATGAATCATTTTAAATATAAAATATTTGTAACTATGTTTATTACATTTATAAGTATTATTTAATTTATTTTACATATTTCTTTTAATTAAAAAAATGATATTTTTTAATTACGATATTTTTGACATTCGATATTTGTTTTTGATATTTTTGTACTTACCTTGTTGGAGATAGGATGTCGATATTGTTGACATTAATATTTTTGTTGCCATATTTTTGTATGTAGATATTTTTTGTATCAACATTTTGTCAGACATTCTTCTAATCATCACAGTACTCATCTCAAAAACATGGACCACTATATGCATTCCTACTAATAGTGTATTGAGAACTCATCTATTCCTTTTTGCTCGACGCGATCCCGCATGAGTACAACAAGATCGTAAATATTTTTAAACAATATGCATTTATTATCTTTTCAGTATTTATTTCTTAGACACCTCCTCTCTAAATCTAGGGGGGAAGCATACCGGTCTGCTATCCACTCATATAGCATTTTTACTTCATTTATTTTATACAGATGATACAAATATTATTTAACTATTTAGTTGAGAAAGACATCCAATGTTTGGAAGTAATTGAAATTAATATTTGAAAGCCGTAGATGCGGGTCTTTCATCTCAACATTAGACCTATCAATCAATCAATCATAGGGTCTTGTAAAGTGCAGTTTCGAGGCATTGGGGTTCTGTGAGCCTCAGTTGGGGGCTGTGGTGGTCAAAGCGCCAAGTCTTGAGCTTCTTCCTGAAGTTCTCCAAAGAGGGGGAGGAGCCTAGGTGGAGGGGGAGGTCGTTCCATTACTTGGCAGTGATGTAGGAGAAGGAACGACCTCTGCGACAGCTTTGATGGGTTAGGGGGATAGCAGCCGGGGCAAGGGGGCAGGGCGGAGCTCCCTCTTTGGGTAATGGAGCGTCAGATAGTTGTTGATGTAGGTGGGTCCAGAATTGTGATGGGCTTTGTAGGTGTGAGTGAGGAGTTTGAATTGGCTTCTTTACCAGACAGGGAACCAGTGGAGGTGTTTGAGGTGAGTGTAGGAGCTGGTTCTTCTGGAGAGGTCGAGGATGAGTCTAGCTGCTGAGTTCTGAATGGTCTAGAGGTGGCTCAGGAGCTTGTTGGTGGTTCTGATTTAGAGTGCGTTGCTGTAGTTGAGTTGGCTGGAGATGAGGGCCTGGGTGACAGTCTTCCTGGTCGAGATGGGGATCCATCGGAAGATCTTGCGGAGCATGTGTAGAGTGGGGAAGCAGGAGGAGGTGACGGCATTGATCTGCTGTTTCATGGTCAGTTGGCATTCCAGGATGATTCCGAGATTGCATGCATGTCTAGCGGGGGTGGGAGAGCGGCCAAGAGCAGTGGGCCACCAATTGTCATCCCAAGCGGAGGGCTTGTTTCCGAAGATGAGGACCTCTGATTTGTCTGAGTTGAGTTTTCTGGCAGTTGGCCTTCATCCAGACGGCGATGTCAGTCATGGTGTTATGGTAGTTGGTCTTGGTGGTGTCAACATCTACTGTGAGGAAGAGGATGAGCTGACTGTCGTTTGCATACACAATGATGTTGGGTCCGTGAGGGCTGGTGATGTCTGCTAAAGGTGTTATGTAGGTGTTGAAGAGGGTGGGGAGTATAGGGGGTGTGGAGGAGAAGGGAGATAAATGGACCCTCTGTGTTCGGCTGGAGAGTAAGGAGAGGATGCAGTTGAGTGTGTTGCCTTGGATGCCAATGTGGTGGAGTCTGGTGATGAGGGTGTGGTGGTAGACAGTTTTCAAAGGGAGCCAGGAGGTTGAGGAGGATGCGCGCTGCTGTTCTACCTATGTCGAGGAGGCCGCTGATGTTGCTGCGATCAGGATGGTCTCCGTGCTGATGTTGGGCCAGAAAGCCAGAGTGTGAGTGGTTGAGCAGAATATTCACAATGCTGCATTTCAGCATTTTGATTTGGCTTCCTGCTTCCTGTTCCAGGAAGAACACTGAGGAAAGCAGGAGCACAGAAGATGCGGGATCCGGCCTCGAGGTAAGAATTTAAAAAATACATATTTACAAACCCCACTCCCCACCACGTCCCTGCCCCGTCCAGGGTCCTTTCCCACGTTTCCCGCCGCCCAGCCGTCCAGTCCCCACGGAGCACTACATAATGGCAGCCTCAGTGTGGGCGTGCACAGCGGGCACAAAAAGGCAAGCCCGTCTGTGTCTGTCTGCCCCTGGACCGTGCCCAGCTCCAAGAACTCTTCCTCTCAGACACTCCACGGCTGCGATGCCAGCACCCTCCTCACCATCGATACTGGATTGCCATCTAGCAACATTGGAGAATTCTCTTGCACCCTCCGCCTGTCAAAAACTGCAAATGCACCTTCTGCAACATCAGTACCCTAGTGCCTCCTGCCGCTCAGCCGAACATTAGTGCAGCCAACCTGCTCAACTGCATTCTCCTCAATGTGAGGTCCCTTCACAAACATGCAAAAAAATCTGAGACCTTCAAAAACATGCAATAGAAATCTGGGACCTCCCTTACGCCACCTCTTCAGGCATCGCCTTCTTCATGGAAACCTGGACCAACGTCTGCTCCAGACCTGACATCACCATCACCATCCACGATGGCTACATATTCACTCACATGGACCACTCCAAGCGGCCAGGATGAGGCATTGCCATTGTCTGGAAAAAACACACTCCAACTGACCACACACTCTAATTACCCGATGGTGACCATGGAACGCCTCCGCTTTCAGATCCGGACAAACACCACCCTACCGGCACCCTCATCTACAGGCCCCCTGGCCCATGAACCCTCATTCACCGATGCCATTGTGGATCTCTTTGCAACCCAGGATCCGACTAAATCTTACTCAGAGACCTCAAGTTCCACCTGGACAACTCCAGTGACCCGAACACCACCCCCCTTCTAGCGGACCTCGCCAAAATCAGACTCAAGCAGCTAGTCACTGCAGTAACCAACATAGCCGGACACGCGTTCAAGGCCATTATCTCCACCAGGGGGAACTTCAACTACAGCCTCACCACAGGACTCTCCTGTACCGATTATCATTGTTTACATCATGCCTTCACCACGCCACTGTACGCCATCGCCCTCATTGCCCCCCCATGGCCGCTGGTGTACTGCCACTGAATAATTTCCTGTCAACTCCCTCAGCACCACCACTCTGCCAATGCTTACAGACGCCAACACCGCAGTGCACAACCACTACTGATGGATCTCCAACTGCACCAACACCCTGGAACTCCTCTAGAAAATACCATGTAAACAACACTCCAAGAAGGCCAACTGCTTCACTACGACCCTTCACTAGTCCAGCCCCACCTGCAGACATCTCGAGAAGAGATGGAGACACAACACTAATCAACTCCGCAACACAGTCAGCCGGTCACCATGGCACAAGGGTGGCTGCACTGGAGCATGGCAGCCATTGTGCGCAAACATAGAGGAAAAAGACAGGGGGCTTATTAATGGGCCCCATCTGTCAGTTCCAACCCGCTGGTGTGTCATTTCCTTGATGTACTTGCAGCATGATTCTTGCACCACGTTGCACCGTATTTGCAAAGTGATGCATCAATAAATATGCGTGACCTTGTGAGACCTGCGCCACATTATACATGCATCAGGTACGATGTATGCAGGGTGGGTGTTCCCACGCAACAAACCTCATCGGAGTGGTGCCGTGAAATCCATCAGATTTCACTGCAACAAATGTAGGACGCCACTGCGTCAGTACCATATGCATGCCTCATGGCAGGCATAAGGGTGACGCAGTGTCACAGGGATAGGCTGGCCCGATGCACTGCTGGAGTTGCATCATGCTTGTGCCACAAATGCAGCAATGCGTGACTTTTGCGCTGACAGATACAGTAGAATTCCAATGTCATTAATTAAGACTTGGAGCGCTGTACAGTAAATACAGCGCATCCATGGTGTCGCAAGAAGCGCGTAGTGAAAAGTTTTGCAACCCTGTTTTGTAGCAGAGATGCAACACTTTTTATGAATGAGGCCCCGAATGGGCCCTATCTTATTGATGGTGCGCATTCCTGCCCTGCAGTTTTTGTCGCAGCGCAGCAACATTCCTTGCAGTGCTGTCCAGCGCCAAACCGTTCTGAAATGAGGCCCCAAGTGTTTGCACCATTTTTAAGACCAGCTACTTTCTGGTGTTAAAAACAGCCTCTAACTGCAGTTAGAGGTTGTTTTTTTTGTTTTGCACCATACAAGGAAATCCTTGTAAACCCCAGTGGGGTTAGTGGTAGTTTTTACTATAGAACGCCTACCTTGTATCTCATTTTCATTAACTTCCGCTAACAGAAGTGGGGATCTTAAAAATTCACGTTTTCGCCAGAAAACTGCCGATAAGCGAGGTTAGCGGCAACTTGTAAATACGGCGATTAAAAAAAACTGTCATAATGTCAAACAATGTAAGCTACAGCGGTGTTAACTCCTTGTACATATGCCTCTAACTTTTCGTAGGCTCAGGGATTCACGAGAATCCACATTTATCCAATGTCTTTGCCATTTCACCCATCCTGAAATACATTTGGATTTGGGTTTCTTGCACCTAAACAACTCGAAGGGAGATATTTCAGGATGATAGAGTGCACAACAATGATGTACAGTCTCAGTCATTTTCAAGTATATCTGAATTTCATTAGACTAGAACTGCATCCCATTGCCAGTGAGAATTCAATCAGTCAGCTTCGTTCTAAGATGTTAATGACACTTCTGGTGCTGATGCTCACACAGTGTCTCAGGCCATACGTAAAAAAGATCCACCAAAACTAATATATAGAAAAAGTCATTTTCACCTGCCACTGGTTCCACAATATCAATTGCCACCTCAACCCATAGTCCATCAAGAAGCTGATGGTAATGCAAGGGTGATTTTCTTGCAACCAACACTGTGTCTCTGTTACAACACTACAAACACTCCCCTACCAGCTTTTCTACTTGAGCGTCCATTAATGGCCACCAGACATTTGTCTTAATCTTTCTTTTGTCTTGCAAACACCCAAATGCCCCTCATGAGTAATGTCAATCTATCTCACAAGCAACACTTTTGCTGGAATAAATATGTTAAGCCAAAACAAATACTCATATATTTTTGCCAACTCTTCTCTGATCTTCCAAAAAGATATTAAATGCTCCCACCCTTCCATCTTCTTGTTTCCATCCATTGGTATGCATAGCCTTTATTCTAACTCCTCCTCCGATACTACCCCCTCAGTGACTACACACACAGGGCTTGATTCACAAGTAGCTTCCACAATCTTGGCAGTCTCCTCACTCATGGCTAAATCTCCGTAATGAGAATTCTCATTGCAGAGATTCTGCCACAAGTGCAGAGCCTCTGCAACAACCGTGGAGGCTCTCTGTGAATCGTGCCCACATTCTTTATAGACCATTATTCCTCCTCTTTCAAATCAGAAATAACCATGTATTATGTAAGCCCATCAATCTGGAGAAGAGGTGGTGGTTGTGTCTCCTGTGTCTGGATGCTAAGGTTTCCGTTAAGAGATGTGGAACACTGGATATATTTCCATGGAAGGTGACACATTACATTTTAGAGCAATGGGATTCACTGTGTGAGTGATTTCAAAAGGGCCAATACATTTAGGCAGTAATTTCTTCTTACCATGTATTGGAATGTTTTTGATGGAGGGCCTTGTCTCCTGGTTAGTATATGGGTTCTGGGCAATGATGTGTGTCTGCTGTGGACTTATATGCCTCTTTGGCTTGTGCCAAATGGAAACAGGTATCCCATAACAGGTGATAAATGTAATGTGTGCGTGATAATCACATACCCGCTAATACTGTACATTGTTGTGGTTCTTCCCACTGAGTGATTTGTAGGTACTAAACAAAGAATACGTACTGAAGCACACACAAGACGTCTGTGTAGTTAAGATAAATCAAAGGAGG
Organism: Lissotriton vulgaris; assembly: GCF_964263255.1. Classification (NCBI taxonomy): domain Eukaryota; kingdom Metazoa; phylum Chordata; class Amphibia; order Caudata; family Salamandridae; genus Lissotriton; species Lissotriton vulgaris. The sequence goes on along the minus strand of NC_141691.1, from coordinate 1,565,379,669 downwards.
TAATCTGAAGTAAATGAACCTGGAAGGTTCATAGTTTTCTTCTTTCTACAGGGATGATTTTGTTCCTTTAAATGTTCACTATCTTGGTATGTAAAAAGACAAAAGCAGTCAACACGTGTTTTGTCCCTGGACTTTTTCAAGGCTGCAGAAAATGTGCACATATCAGTGTACAGCATAGATCACAAAACCAAAAAACAAAACAAAAGGTAATGATATTGGAGGGTGACCTCATGAGTAAGTGGTGAGTGAAGTTAAAGTATGTCAAAAAGGAACAACATGATAACTAAGCAGAGCATAGAATTGGAACATAGGTGAAATTGTGAATGGAACATGCAGAGCAAAGGTAGTAGTTACAATATTCCAAAGATGAAAAGAGTGATTCAAGAGGGTGAGAATAATAGATTTGTGAACCAGTTTACCATGCGAAAGTCCCATGCATGAGTGATTCTGTAGAATAGACCCAAGATGGGTATTGATAGGTGTGGGTCTGTGTAATTGAAAGAAGAGGTATCTAGTGATTACAGTGGAGTGGAAGAAAAACCCAATGATATCTAAATGCCGCAACAAAAACACGAAGAACAGTCTATAAGAGATTACAAAAAAGAGTGCAAAAAAGGCCATCTAGATCAGAAATAGAAAGAGATGCAGAATTGCCCTTAAGTTCTGTGTGCGTAGCAGATTCATCTGAAGAATCACCTCTACTCTACTCTCTCTAATGACACCTTTCTCGCCTATTTCTGGACTTTTGTTTTACAATATTGCCATTTACCTGGAGACACTTTGTGCCCATTCTCAGCCAGGTGATTAAGTGGAGCTATAATATCCTGTTTACAAGTGTCTATTGTCTCTGATGCAACAATTAGGTCATCAATGTACTGCACAAAAACTGAATTGTAAGGTATTTGCAGTGGCTTAACCTCTTGGATGCTAATGACAAGGGTAACTCGTCATGCACTTACCATTGATTTCAATGGAAATTCAATTCAATAAATATTTTTGCCTTAGCAGTAAAGGGGTTAAGATTCTTTTTCAAGATTTAAATAAAAGTTTATGGGGCTTTCTTTATATCCTTGTGGAACTCAGCACCGTGCCAAAATCCTCTGTTGAAACACAAATTAAAACAGGAACTGGCTATCCTCGTGCAATGGTTCAGAGAAAAAAGCCTGGCAGAGATCCACAATGGTGAACTCTCCTGCAGTGTATAGAATCTGAAAAAGTATGGTGGTTTGATTCAGTACTACGGGACAACAAGGGACAACAATTCTGTTAATCTTTCGGAGATCTTGCACAATCAATATTTACCATTGGGCTTCTACAAACCCATGACCAGAGAGTTGTATGGATTTCCAATAAGTTCTTTAAAAATCCCTTTATTCAACATGGCTTCAATTATCGGTATTATTCCTGCAATGGTTTCTTGGGTCAAATTGTATGGTGGTGTCATCGGATACACCACATTTAGGTTTACTGTAACTCTGACTGGTTCTACACTTTTAATCAGTCCAATAACTTTTCCTGTGAAGTCCCATACTTCTGGGTTCGCTGTGTCTTTTAAATCAGGAGGTAACTCATCCTCATCACATGTTTGAAACTCCACATCATTTGGTGTACAATAATTTGTGAAATTTAACTTTCACAACAAATCTCCCCCTAGCAGGTTTACAGGACATTAATCACAGACAATAAATTGATGTTTTTCAACAAATGTGCCTATTTTATTTTTACAGGAACCTATTCTGAAACTGGGATTGTGATCTGTTTATTTGAAACTTCTACAACTTGGATCTTCTTTCCGAGAGGGCTATGTCTGGGACGGCCGCTGTTCTAACAGTTGATCAGGTGGCACCGGTACCCATCAAAAAGGACAATTGGTGGCCATTAACTTCTCTTCTACAAATGGTCCAATTTGGTCTTCCTCCAAGACTGCGCAAACCATGCAATCTTTCTCCCCCACAGGTAACATCAATGGGAATTGTCGGAGCCAAAACCATCATTATCAAACATGGGGGAGCTGTTAAAATGGGTCCTGGTTTTGAAATGGTTTTAGATGAGACTTGAATTTGAATTTGAATTTAAAATATTTATATAGCGCAGCGTACACCCAACGGTTTCTTGGCGCTTTGGAGGCATGGAGGGCGAGGCAGAGTGATGAGAAAAAGAAGGATTTACTCTGGGAAGGCTTGGCTAAACAAAAAGGTCTTCAAGCCCTTGCGGAAGAGGGAGTACTGTTTGGCCGATCGTAGATGGTCGGGGAGGGAGTTCCAAAAGGTGGGTGCCAGAAATGAGAAATTGGACCCTCCCCCACTTTTTCCTCTTAAAGCGGGGTACCTGTAGGAGGGATTGGGACGATGACCGAAGCTCCCTGGTAGGGACATATTCCTTTATCAAGGAGGAGATAAAGGCAGGGGCTGATCCCTGGCATGCCTGAAAGACCATGCAGCCGGTTTTAAAGAGGGAACGTTGCCGAACAGGCAACCAGTGTAGCGCTTTCAGGAGTGGCGTTGAATGATGGGAGCGGGGAAGGCTGTACACTAACCGAGCCGCCTGATTTTGCACAAGCTGGAGTTTTCGTAGGCTATAGGCCGGAATGCCGTTGTACAGGGCATTGTCATAGTCCAGCCGGGAGATCACAAGGGCAGACATAATCAACTTTAGTGCCAAGGGGGAAAAGAAGACTTGGGCTTCTGATGTATCCCCCTAGTCTGTGGGGCCATCTGGACTTGGGGAACCTGCATCATTGGAATTTTTTTCTGTATTGGTACTTGCGTTTGCTAAACCTGTACATTTTGCATCTGCATTTGATTTCCTCCCTGCATTTGAACATTTCAGTTTACTCTATGTGGATTCAGTCTACACTCCCTCTTCTAATGCCTTATCTTGTTGGCAAGAGGTCTTTTTCTTCAGAGTTGCAACATCTGCACCAGAATTCATATCCATCAGTACACCTCTACCTCTACCCTGTGAAACACCAAATCCTCCTTGAGTACCTTGCACACTAGCTTGAAAACCAACACCTTGCATGCGACCCTGATTTCCTGCAAATTACTGATTCTGAAAACCTTTCTGATCAAACTTTGTCTGTGCTTCATCTTATGTTCCTTACTACAGTATCTTGCATACCTTAGATATCATCCAATGAGTGTTTCTGCCAGCAAATCACACTCTGTTGTATATGCATACTGATCCCTAGTCTTTACTCAGTAACAAACTGAGAAAGAAAAAATCCAACGTCACTTGGTTCGGGATACTCTCTCCCACTGTGTTGTTGAAACACCTGAAGTACCCACTCAAAGTAATTTTGCACTGATTCTTTGGTCTCTTGTGAGGTTCCTTTAATCTGCACCCATCAATATCTTTTAGAGGAACCTTGCCTTTCATGAATATAATTACTGCTATGGGCCAGGATGCCCGCCACCCCTTCCACCACCAATCCCAATGGGAGGAGACAGACACAGTTTTAAATTTTGGAAGGCGGGGGGGTCTCACGATCCCCCCGGCCGTATTGATTAAAATATGAAACAAAATTTAAACTTTAAATTAAAAACGTTTCATGTATCATGTACAAATTCAACTTCCATTACATTTCATGAAGACAGGTATTCAGGCTAACCTTAACAAATCTCTAATACAAAGATTTCCTAACCGAGTCTAACATCATGACATAATGCATTCATACAAATTTGTACATCCTAACGTTAGGGGCCAACGGCAAGGTCTTAACCAGTGTCAGGTCCCTATCACCAAATTCCCGCCCTCACGTGTGAGTGGCGCATGCGCAGAGGACTTTACCCTCATAGCCAACTGTAACTTCCCTTGTCGTGGGGGCCCCCTTTCAATCGACGCCATCTTAAGGTCGTCCGAGTTCCCGTGCGGGGTATCCGTAAGAAGGACAGCGTGGACTCCCCCCCTTTCCCCGCACTCTCTTCCGCCGTACCGGATTTCCGGCCCCCGGGAAATTCTGGGGAAGGGCATATAGCCGTCTCCCCCTGGGAGAGGCCTATGGCCGTCTCCCCTTGGGCGACCCATCCATAATGGGTGCCGCCCCCCATGGGAGGGGCCAATGGCCGCCTCCCCCGGGCGCTCCCATCCATAATGGGTGGCGCCCCCCCTAGGGACCTTGAAATCACTGCTCAACGATCATGACCTTACCGCCTGACCGAAGGCTAAATAAATACGACAGTTAGTTACCTACTAGGGAGAAAAAACCTATGCTTACTCTTAAAGTACAGCTCGATATATCCAATGACTTTAACATTGCTACAAAGGAGAAAAGGTCCTAAAGCACAGAACGTTCTTTATTGCATACATTCCTTGACATTTCTACAAAGGAGAAAAGGCCTATAAGCAAGTAATCAGTTACATGCATACTCTTGGCATCGTCTTATGATGAAGGCAACGATTCCCACAAGACATGTTTTATTACAATCAAATTGCAACGTATAACTTTGTTTACTCCAATATTTCTTGCCATAGGGGCTGGTGGGTGGGTCAACAAACTGCAGCTTGTTCCCTTGAGGGCTCACGAGCGACGAGTGGTGCAGCCTTCAGAGCGCAGGAACAAGAGGACGCTTCCCTAGATTCCCGTGCCTTTTATCCGGCAGCGGGAAGGCGGGGCCACGACCCTATCCCGCCCATAGGTCCACGGACTTCCAGGCGGGTGTTTAGGACAATCCTTTTAGGCTGCGGGGGCGTGCTCCAACCACGCCGCTATGGGAATACCGGCCGGGACACGCCCCCCGCCCGCAACGGTTTCCCGGGGGATCGGGGCACCCGGCCATACATTCGGGGTGACCGAGTGGTCTCCCCTTTCCATATGGGCCGGGATGCCCGCCACCCCTTCCACCACCAATCCCAATGGGAGGAGACAGACACAGTTTGAACTTTTGGAAGGCGGGGGGGCCTCACGATCTCCCCGGCCGTATTTATTAAAATATGAAACAAAATATAAACTTTAAATTAAAAACGTTTCATGTATCATGTACAAATTCAACTTCCATTACATTTGATGAAGACAGGTATTCAGGCTAACCTTAACAAATCTCTAATACAAAGATTTCCTAACCGAGTCTAACATCATGACATAATGCATTCATACAAATTTGTACATCCTAACGTTAGGGGCCAACGGCAAGGTCTTAACCGGTGTCAGGTCCCTATCACCAAATTCCCGCCCTCACATGTGAGTGGCGCATGCGCAGGGGACTTTACCCTCGTAGCCAACTGTAACTTCCCTTGTCGTGGGGGCCCCCTTTCACTCTACGCCATCTTAAGGCCGTCCGAGTTCCCGTGCGGGGTATCCGTAAGAAGGACAGCGTGGACTCCCCCCCTTTCCCCGCACTCTCTTCCGCCGTACCGGATATCCGGCCCCCGGGAAATTCTGGGGAGGGGCATACAGCCGTCTCCCCCTGGGAGGAACCTATGGCCGTCTCCCCCTGGGCGACCCATCTGTAATGGGTGCCGCCCCCCCTTGGGAGGGGCCAATGGCCGCCTCCCCCGGGCGCTCCCATCCATAATGGGTGGCGCCCCCCCTAGGGACCTTGAAATCACTGCTCACCGATCATGACCTTACCGCCACAGGCCAGATAGTTGACCGACTATCTGGCCCCCCCACACCTCATATATGTCATGTCTCCTCAACCCCACTAGCCAAGCTATCATGTCTCCTATAAATAAGTCATTCCCCACCCTGGACAGGTGAACCCCATCATCAGAATAACAGTGATCGCCCCAGATGCACCCATGAGATATGCTTTGAAGATGAGCAGAGCGAAACAATTTCTCCATTTTATTGTTGACCCTCTTTACCGAATGGTTCAACGCTGTTGTGGACAAACCATCCCGCCATACCCTCCTCGGAATCATGTGAGACCAAGCTATTGTACATCCCGGGAGCGTCTTTGCTAACCAACTAACTGCAGAAAGTATGTGCTCAATTAAAGCTCGCCTGCCCAACCTTACCAAGTCGTTGCCCCCAATGTGCACTATTACTACAGATGGCGGTGACCTGTGCCGCCCTAATAATTCTTTGACAAAACTTTGTAGTCGGTCAATACACAGGCCGCCCTTCCCATGGAAGGACACCCTGAAACCATATTCCTCAGATGTGTGGATCGCATCACCTACCTTGAATATGTCCCCGGCACGTCTCACGTATGAGTGGCCACCGACCCAGACCACTCGTCTTCCATTCCTTGTTCCTGAAGCGGTGGTTGGCTGACACTGGGCCGGTCCCAATTTCCGCCCTGCGTCACAGGCCCATGAAACTGCAATCCAAACAAAAGAAAACAAGCGTGAGTGCATATCTTCAGTAACTTACAACATGTGCAGCCGCACGTACCTTCTGAAAAAATTCCAGGACCAGCGGCCTAATTGTTTAACATTATCTTGCCGCAGACCCCCAGCCGTTGCTTCTGTTGCGGCCCCTATCCTGAATGAATGGGTCCCAAAATCACTCGAGTTCAAGCCCGCAGCTGCAATCGTGATTGCCAGCACCCTCTGAAATTGAAACTTCGTTAACGGGGTGCCGTCCGTACGTCGCAGCAGGGCCCCCCCCCCACGTTGACAACCTCTGTTTGAGGTAGGCCTCAACATGCCTCACTGGACAACAGGGACTAACTGGAGCGCGCTGCAACACAATGCTATTCCCCTGGGCCTCCTGATCCGTCTTTGACCTGGCTATTGTGATCAGCAGAGAATCCCCCTTCACTTGGGTGTGATCCCTGCGGAGACCCCCCTCCGTATCTTTTTTGTTGGTAGCCACTAGTTCGCTCACCCGCAGGGCCCCATAGAAAGCCAACACGAACGCTGCCCGGAACAGTACAACCTCGCTAGGTGAGGAGCACGTCTCCTCCAGTTTAGCCAACAAGGAGGTCAACTTGTCAAATCCTATTGGGTGCCTGTTATCCTTTTTGCACCCTTCTAAGCGCTGCCAGCCGCGCAGCGCCTTCCTGACTATAAAGGAGTCCGTCGGATCCCTGATCCCATGGAGCTGAGCCATAAACGATATGGCGGCCTTATACCGATTAGCGGCTGCCGCCGACCAGCCCTCCTCATGGAGTGCCACTAAAAATTGGGTAAAGGACCCCTCCTGACCCCATCTATGCTCCCATGCCGGGCCCAAAAAGGCGCAGTATGAGCGGAACGCCCCTTCATAAGCTTTCCTTGTCCTGGGTGCTAAATCGGCTGCCACGAGGTTTTGTAGTCCGGGGCACCGATTTGCCATAATGCTTCGGGAAATGGTGCTGCCACTAGCTCCGCTGACGGTAAGCAATCCCTGAAAGCCTGCATTTTGAAATGAGAGAGCGCATCAGCTGCATTATTCAGTACACCCGGCACATGTTTTGCCCTGAATTGTACGTTTAATCTCAAGCATTTCAACACACTTTCCTTCAACAATCGCAATATCCATTTGCAGCGTGCTGCCTGCTGATTAATGCACTCAACCACAGTCATGTTATCGGACCAAAATATCACAGAGCGGTCTCTGAACTCCTCCGGCCATGCCGACAGAGCCACCCAGATGGGGAAGAGCTCTAGAAAGCCAATGTTACTTGTCAAACCGCTTGTTTCCCACCATGCTGGCCATCTTTGGGCCGATAAACGGTTTCCAAGGATCGCCCCAAACCCCACACTGCCCGCCGAGTCGGTCCATAAGCCTAGTTCCGCCGACGAGGTCGGGGCTTTGCTCCAGACCACTCGGCCGATGAAGTCCGCCAGGAATGCCAACCAAATGAGCATGTCCTGGCGAACCTCTGCCGACAGTCTCGTGTGATGGTGCCCTTCCTTGAGGCCAAACATGGCCTGGGCAATGGACCGTGAGAAAGGGCAAACCATCGGTATCACCCTCAATGCAAAGTTAAGCTGACCCACTGTTTGCTGCAATTGGTGCAGTGTCACTTTCTCATTCCGAAGACACTGCAACAGGGAAGCCCTGAATTTGGCGTTCTTCTCCGCCGGCAAGCGGAAGCAACCCTCCACGGAGTCTAGTTCGATGCCCAGAAACTCCAGGGAGGTAGTCGGCCCCACCATCTTACCTGGCGCCAACGGTACACCGAAACCCCGCACGAGCACGCAAAAATCCTGCAATGCCCGTGCACAGTCCCGAGAGCCCGCAGGGTCGAGGAACAGAAAGTCATCAAGATAATGCATCACATGTTGGTGCCCTGTGGTCTTCGAGAACACCCACTCCAGAAAAGTGCTAAACTTTTCAAAATAGGCACACAAAATTGAGCAACCTATTGGCATGCACATATCCATGTAGTATTTCCCCTGAAACATAAAACCCAGCAAGTGCTGATCTTGAGGATGCACCGGAAGCAACCTGAATGCAGATTCAATATCCGATTTTGCTAACAATGCAACGGGGCCTAAGCAATTCAACATTACCACTGCGTCATCGAAAAATGCATACTTCACGCTGCAAATGTCAGGATCGATCGCTTCATTAACGGAAGCCCCCTTTGGTGCCGACAAATTATGGATGAGCCTATACTCCCCCGGGTCCTTTTTAGGCACTACCAAAATCGGCCGTTGGTGGGTCACAAAAAGGTCCTGCAACCCGCCCCAAGCCAACCTCCTTGGCAATCTTTGTGGCGGCAACCTCCGGGTTGCGCCGAACAGACAGTTGGTTCTTACATGAGGGGGCCCCCGGAAAATCACCCGCCGGGATCCTGAAGCCATATGAGAAGCCAACTCGCAGGATCCCAGCGGACGCATGATCAGGGTATTTGTTCAGCCACGGGGTCAAAGCCAGGATATCAACGGGCGATGGTGTGAACTTCCGCGGCGCCGTATCAATCCTGCTTAGTACCCCCTTTACCTCCGGTACCATTGGCTCTGGATCGGCAGCTAGTTTCGGGGTGTGAGGTGTTACCACAACTAGAGCATGCATGCCTCAACCTACACTTTCCTTGCGGCCTACTACACGTCCCCCTATTGAAACCCCAACACACTCCTCTCTTATTCCCGTTTCCGCCCGATCTGGGCTGAGACTCCCCCCCGTAATTTGGTCGAAAGGGCTGAGGCTGTTTTTGTGGAAAGGCCCTGGAGCCGTTTGTGCTCGACCCTGAACCACACGCTGATCCCGGGAAGAGCTGCGCATGCCACGATACAGTATCCAAACAATCCCACGTTAGTGTTTCATTAAACTCTTTCGCTTTTCTAAAAACCATGTCATACCCTTTCCATTCTTCTCCTCCATATTTCTCATGAAAGCTCGTGATCCTGCTCTGGTAGCAAGCCAGGTCACTCAACAGTTCTGGTGTTCATTCAGCGATAATCGCTACAAAAATAGAAAAGTCCCTGATCCAATTCATCATGGATTCTTCGATCCTGAATTCTGCCATTTTTGCCCGCCATACACTGGGATGCCATAAATCCTTCTGAGTCTTAGCATATTCTAACTCACGATGATCAGTCAACAGTGAAAACATGTTTATATATTTATTGGCCCACACCAGTTCCTTAGTGGCTATGGGAATATGTTGAGCCAAGCTTTCCCGCCTTGAGGGTACCGCGCCCTCCCCCATCATTGGGAGTGATCTCTTACCGGCTTCCGCCGTACCTCCCGCCGTGTCCGTCGACTTATTCTGGTTTTCGACAACGACCACCTTCGCCACCTGTGGAGAAATAGAAGGCACATTCGCTGCCCCAGCGCCCCTTGTCTGTGTGAGCTGCTCAATAATCAACCTAGCTTCTTTGGCCAGGTATTCCACAGCCGGGGATCCCCCTGCTCCCTTCTTCAACCAGGGTAACACAGCCGCCAACTGAAGCGCTAGTTCGGGAGGCATTTGGTTGTCATCCAGCGGTGTGATAACCACAGGGATTGGCAATCCCCCATCCGGTGTGGGTACCGGGCTGGACGCTGGAGCTACTGGGACCGGTGGGACCTCCATCGGGACTGGGGCCTCGCTAGGACCCGCTTTCCCCTTCCTCTTTTTCCCCTTATCCCCCCCTGGGGTAATGTTTGGCAAAGCAAGCCCTATGATCCTCTTAGGTCGCCCTGAGGGCCCCGCCTGGGCCTCCACTTGTTTCCGGAGGGCCGCCAAGCCACGACCCAGCTGGCCTACTTTACCGAATTTTTTGTCCATCGCCGACACTTGGTTCACCAATGTGCGCAGCATTCGTTCCATCTCGGAGCTCTTTCCACTCTTCTTGCCAGGCATATCTGCGTACAGCTTCTACCTCTGCCTGTTTATCCAGCCGCGACTCGAACCCAGCTACGTCTTGACGACTGAAACAGAAAAAACAAGATTACACGTTCAAAAAACTGCAGCTTGTTCCCTTGAGGGCTCACGAGCGACGAGTGGTGCAGCCTTCAGAGCGCAGGAACAAGAGGACGCTTCCCTAGATTCCTGCGCCTTTTATCCAGCAGTGGGAAGGCGGGGCCGCGACCCTATCCCGCCCATAGGTCCACGGACTTCCTGGCGGGTGTTTAGGACAACCCTTTTAGGCTGCGGGGGCGTGCTCCGACCACGCCGCAATGGGCATACCGGCCGGGACACGTCCCCGCCCGCAACAGTTTCCCGGGGGATCGGGGCACCTGGCCATACGTTCGGGGTGACCGAGTGGTCTCCCCTTTCCATTTGTATTTGTCCATGACTACTGGAGATGATAAATTAGTGCTGGCATCTCTCATTGTCTGTTTACTCAGACATTGTACAACAACTTAACACAGCCCAAAAATCATTTGGCACTACAGCATCAAAGAATGTTTTCAAATCAATCAACAACACTTTTGAAATTTTGACAAATCTGTCAACTTGTGTGTACCACTATAGAGGTATATCTCTCAATTTGGGAAAATCATTCCTAAATGCTGCAAGGTGGCCTCTGCTCAATGGTACATGAGCATACATTCCACCTGCAATTTATCTCAATGTTCTACCTCATCTTGAGAACCTGTTGATGGCTACTAATTTCCCCATCAGCCTCTGATTGCTTCTTTTCCTTCTCATGTTTCCTTTCTTATTTGCTTAACTTTTCATAATCACTCCAGTTATTGGTGCATTTTACTAAATCTGTAATGTGTGATTGCATTCCTAAAGAACGCAATGTCTCAATAGCTTCATCATCCAATTGTATTCTGAAAGTTTTAAATAATGGAAAAAATATTGAAAGATCAACCGCATATTTTCCGTCCAAATCAGATAATTTATCATATGATGTAGCTGTCACAATGTAATCTCTTTACTCAGGTAAATCAGTTCTCTTTCCTGATATTTGCTTAAATGCTCAAGATCAAAACATCCCCAAATGATCTCCTCCAGTTCAACTTTTAACTTTGAAACATTAAGTGGTCTCTCCTCTTCAGGTGCTGGGGTAACTTGTCGGTATGCACTCTCTGTTTTTTTAAGCCCTGCAGCTCCCTCAAACCATAGTGGGAAAATTCCATCTTAATACAGATGTGTCTCTCCCTCAACTATTAGTGTTGCAGGGATAATCCTTCTCCTTTCTTTCAAATATTTAATTATTTGTGTTGATGTCAATGTAACAGTCTGTTAATTCTGCGACATGGGGATGAACCCTGTCTCATTCACTCCTCCTACAGCTCCTCGAGCTTCTAAATTCAGAGTAATGTTAATTGGGGCTGTCACAACTGGCCTTACCACAGTCTATGCTGTCACAATCAATTTGTGTTACTTGTACAGAATACAGCATGCTACAACGTATGCTGTTACATTGCGTTCCGTAACAACGCTGTTGTTACAATGACCCATTGTTACAACGCAATGCCATTTCATCGCAAGTTATTAGATCGACTTGCACTAGATGGCACTCCAGCATTAGGAATAGTATAATTTACTATTCCAACTCCACCCTGCTCAACAGTATGGAAGGTGTTGGAGCGCAATCTAGTGCAAGTCAATCAAATTACTTGCGATGTAATGGCATCGCATTGAAATGACCGCGCTGTTACGGAACGCAATTTAACAACCACGTTGTAAAGGTTGTTTCCACTTGTACTTGTACTGGAACAGTCACAATTGAAGCAGTAACAGTCACAATTGAAGCAGTAACATGGTGTTACCATATTTGGTGATGTACCAACAAGTGCAAGAACAATCTGAAATGTCTGAAATGGTCTCTCAATTGGGATTATACTCTGTTCAAAAAGGCAGTAACCACTGTAGTAGTAGTCGTATTATTTTCAGTATTCATGGTAGGGACCACAGAAGGTGGTGGACGGGAGGCTTACAATGCATGCAACATTTCATTCCCTGAATCATCTCTTTTGTATCTTCTTTCTGCTTCTTATGTTTATCAGGAGCAATAGCTGGGTATAGTCTAGTTCCTTTAACTATGGCTTTCCTTCATCTCTAATGTTCCTCATCCCATTGAGCATCTGCATAAACGCTCTGCTGTTCTAGTCTAATTCTGATATTTCTTCCTTTTTTTTCACAAGCTGTCTTTTCCAAATAGTTAATGCTTCTTTTTGTGTGGATCTAGGTGGCAGCTTCCTTTCCTTAGTTTTTCTTACAATCTATCAATAATTCTCAATTCTAATGTACCAAATTTTGGAAAACTCAAAGCACCATCTTTCTTAGAAATCTTGCTCCATTGACAAGGCCAGAAACATGTTTGCATTCCCAATTTAATTGTCATGTAATGTGCAGGTGTACCCTTGAGAGGTGCCTCTTCACCTTCCTATCTTGGAACTGTAATATCACCTCTCACAAGACCCTTAAATCCTTTAAAACATTTGATGATTTTCACAAAGTTCAATAATAAATATTCATTCATTAAATGCAAAACTAAATCTTTTGATCCTGCTCTATAAATGTCAGATTCCCTTTTCTTTGATTGCTCCACTAAAGAAAAACATTCAGGCATTTTTTACATCTTCTGACTCTTACACACAGAAATACTTTTACACACACAAATGAAATCTCAGCCAGCAGAAAATATCCCTAATCAATGTAGCTTTCCCCTTTAAACAATTAGGTCTGACAAAAAACAATCAATATTAGTACATTCACAACAAATTAATTATAATCCCTATCGCAATGATGTAGTCAACTGCACCTTTCAATCTACACCACAAACATTCAGTAGACAACAATTCCTTAAAGTGTATCATACACTTATCGCAATATCAATATCCCTGGATCTTCGTCTAGGTTGAGCCCGATAACCTCTTCATAATAAACACAGAAGTATAACCAGTTCATTCAACACACTTACTCCAATTTTTCACAAATAAACACAACAATAATCAATATTCACAAGTCACAATACATAACCCTATGGATAATCACAACCGAAATACAGTAACCAGCTTCAAAACTGCACCATGCCAGTCTTCAAGTTCTAGCATTGGGCCAGAGGACTCAGGCATTGCTCTAACTTGGGCAATTATTTATGGCTACTCTTCTCAAAATGTCAACTTTCCTTTTGTTATCAAATTTGCTAGAGCTAGAATTATTTTAAATAAACTTGGTTTACCATAACATGGGCTGACCCCCGCTGTTAATATATCTCTTGAGGTCAAATTAACCATTTTCGTTGTTTTAGAGAAATTCAGGAGCAATACATCCCAACAAATTAATATCTACGGGGCATATTACCAAGCAATAGCGATAATTATCGCTATTGCTTGGTTAGAGACAAAAATGTATCGCTGTGCTGCGCCGATTTGTACCGCAAATAAATTAGGTATTACCAAGGTTTATCGCAAATGCGATAGAAATCGCCGCAATGCATGAATATCGCTGAAAAGTCTGCGATATTCATGCATTACCGAGCTAATGCTCTTAGCCATGTTATCCACCTCCCATTGGATAACATGGCTAAGAACTGCTCAGGGCAGGTGTTAGCTTTTGGAGATATTCGCGCTTAGCGCGAATATCTCCAAAAGTTGGTAATAGGAGATAGCGATGTTAGCGACTGTTTTCAGTCGCTAACATCTTGGCACGCCCACTTTGCATGTCATTAGTGATAAATATCACTGACATGCAAAGTGGGGCCCAAGATGGTCGCTATCTCCTACTAGCTGTCGCTAAATGGTGTTAGGGACAGCTAGGTAATAGGGAGATAATTTTATCTCCACTTTCTTGGCTTTTAAAGCCAAAAAAGCAGAGATAAACCCCCTTGATAATATGCCCCACAATTTTTATAGCAAATTTTGTCAATATAGAGAGTTGACTATAAGTTTAAAGGGGTCTATTACTCAAAGTTTAGCAAATCATCTTTATTCGAAGTCATACGTTTTATTTCTAATAATTTCAATAAATCAATCATAAATAGAAATAGTTAATCAAAATATGGTTAGTTAATAATCATAATTAAATGCATAACACATGTTCCATAAAGGAAAGAATCTCTAGTCTAAGAGTCGGCCAAAATGGTGTCAGTCAGTACCCATAAAGAGTTGAAGTTCAAGAGAGTATCAGAAATCATGCAAAAAGCTCCAGCCTATAAAGCAATTCAATTGAATCAAAAATCAATTAAAGCCGAACTTCCCGGTAAGAGAGGTTCATGAAAGGCAGTAGAGTCTCAAGCAACATGAAATAAGGATGAAGGAATATGGCTAGGATCGGCAACAGCAGCAACCGCAAATGGCAATGGGGCAAAAAGATGTGGTCTGAGAAATTCATAAAGTGGTAACCTACTCTAGGAACATGCACTGATATAAACAGAGAAACGTTGTTCCAGTCTACATGTTGCATTTACTTCTCCTCTTGTCCAATCATCATTCAAAGCTTTCCTGGGAATACGTCTACTCCCTATCTTCTTGCATGAATACAATAGCATACAGATAAAAATGTTTGTTTTGCATCTAGTTGGTAAAAGATCTAGTTCCTGTTGAGTTTTTCCTCATTCAGGACTACTTTTCCACATACAAACAGCATCTTTAAACTTTAAAATATCAGTTTGTAAATTTTGCTAACAATTACCTATGTAGAAGCTGGAACATCTTTATAACAAAAAGAAAACTTTCCGCAGAACATCATCCTTTGGAAATAAAACAAGTATGTTAAAAGAAATCATGTTCAGTTTAAATGCTGCATTTTTATATTAGGTGTTTCTTCATTATTTTATTAAATGACAATTTTGAATCATGTGTTACCGGTCTTCTTTGTGTATGTAGGAACATTTAGCGAGGTAAAGAAGAGCATTTTATTAAATGTATTATTTTTTTTTTAAATGCGTTCGTAGAAAGGTCAGGAAATGGCACATTTTATGTGTGCTGTAGCAAACCTATTAAATGCATTTGTCAAGCAATCTTACTTTAGTAATTTGAGGCCTAGTTCAAGTAAATATAACTACAGTTTTTCAATTTTTTTATATTTATTAAACCCTGCAAGTTAATTTTGTGCATATATCATAGCAATGTCATTTCGCATTTTATTGAAAACACACACCTACAGCTGGGATTTTCTCACTACATGATCCTGGGTGATCTTAATATCCATATTGATCAAGCGGATACTAAGGACGCACGCAACCTGCTAGACATCTTACACTTGGTCCAACTTGATCAGCAGGTCTGCCTTCGCACAACTCAGGCAGGCCATATACTTGACCCTATTTGCACCAACTTCCCTATTTTACTAAGGGATCCTTGGCCAGTCACATGGTTGGATCATTTCATCACCTAATTTTCGTGGGAAGTGTCTAATGCTGAGCCTTTAGTGCATTCTTGCTGCAAACCAGCCTTTGGCAAAATCGACCCACATGAATTCAATCAGGCCTTGGAATCCTCTAGGCCTATTTTGGCAGGGGAACTTGAGAAGGGATTGGCTGGATTCACTAGTTGGGTCTCTAAGGCAGTGGCCATGGTAGCTCCACAATGCCCCGCCAGGCTGGCTAGGGAATCCCCTTCCAAACTCTGGTTCAACTCAGCCATTAAAGCATTGAAGCATGAGTGCAAGATCCTTGAGCGGGCCTGGCGCAGGAGTGGATATTGTCCCGCAGATAAGCGGATGCTCACAGATAAGCAAAAAATATACTATGGAGCCATAACGTCGGCTAAAGCGCAATTTTATTCAGCCCATATTGATTCGGCTAAAAAATCTCTAAAGACATTTTTGCTATCGGCCAGAGCTTTACATTACGCCTGTTCCAAGCTAGTGTGTGTAACACCCTTTTCTACTTCTTTAGGGATAAGATTCGGACTATTCAGGCGGCTTTTTCATCCTGAACCCAACAGTACTGATGCATTTTCGGTGGTTCAATCTGTTGATGCTGCCTAACTCTCTGTCTGTATTTAGGCCAGTCAATCTACCGGAATCCCTTAGAATACTCAAGTGTCTAAGGTCTGGTTCACCCTCGGACCCCTGTCCGGCCAAGTTATTGGCAGCAGCGGCTGAGATCATGAACACCGAAGTGAATATTATCATTAACATGTCTCTTCAGAAATCTGTTGTACCACAGGTCTGGAAGCAGGCTAAGATCTTGCCACTTCTAAAAAAGCCATCATTGGACCCTCTAACTCCAGGGAACTACCAGCCTATCTCTCGCCTACCTGCTTGGGCTAAGGAGTGTAAGAAGGTGGTAAACAAACAGCTTACGGAATTTGTGAAAAGGGAGGCACTTCTGCATCCAGCCCAATCAGGGTTTCGGGCTTCTCACAGCACAGAATCAGTCCTGGTTAAGGTGTCGGAGGCCATCCGTGAGTGTTTGGACACCGGAGGGAGAGCAGCATTAATTTTGCTGGACCTCTCGGCGGCGTTCAACGCGGTCCCACATTCTCTTCTCCTAGCGAGACTGGCCAGGATTGGTGTGTCAGGTGCTGTTTGGGGTTGGCTCAGGTCCTTCCTGGAGTGGTGGGTCAAGCAGATTTGGCTTCCACCGTCCTCCTCTTCCCAGCAGTCAGTGACAACTGGAGTCCCCCAGGGATCTTCCCTTAGGCTTCTTCTTTTTAATATCTGTCACTCCTCTGCTACATCTGGCGGAGAGGCTGGGGGCCAAGGTAATGGCCTATGCTGACGAAACCCAGCTGCTTCTCACCTGGGATAAAAATACGGACTCTGTTCCATCGGTCCAACAGTGCTTATCTTCTATCTTTAAATGGTTGGCGGATGCACAGATCAAGTGCAATGAAGAGAAGTCTGAGATTATTTTTATTGGGGAATCCCCTTTTAACTTCCGAGATCAGCTTTGGCCTCATAAGTTCCCCTTGCCCACCTTCACAGGGCAACCTGTTAAAAATCTGGGGGTGTGGTTAGATGAGAGTCTCTCCTTATCGACACACATTATGAAGTTGTCTGGTTGCTGTTTGGGCCTTCTCAAAAACCCGTTGAAAAAATGTTCCTCTCCTTCCCCAGGTGGCGAGGGAAACAGTTACTTGTGTACTAATTTTGTCATGGCTGGACTATTCCAATGCCCTCTATGCTGGTATTCCAGGCTACCTTCTGAAGAAGCTCCAGGTGGTCCAAATTATGCAGCTAGACTTTTATTGGGCATTTCGACTTGGAACAGCATTCTCCATTAGCTGTGATCACTTCATTAGCTTCCCGTGATGGATAGAGTTAAATTTAAATCATTGGTTCTGGCCCATTGTGCTCTCCATGGTTGTGGTCCCCCTTGAAGAAATGTTTTTTCTTTTATGTTCCTGCGCGACCCTTGCGGTCTATGTCTTAACGCTTCGCTCATGTTCCTCGCTTTAAGTACCAGAGGTTAGGGGGCAGCTCCTTTGTTCTGAAGGCTGCTGCTGCTTGGAATGCCCTCCCTCTTGCCCTGCATAATATTCAGGATCCAGTGGCTTTCAAGAGGAAACTGAAAACACACTTCTTCCCTTAAATGTAATTTTCCATACTCCACTAGGCATCGCGCCGGGACACTCATGGGTATCTGTGCGCAGTACAAATTCACGTAACATAACATATATCATAGCGATGTCATTTCACATTTTATTGAAAACACACACCTACACCTCCTTTTCTATAATAGAATTATCGGCTTATTATGATGGTGGTTGGAAAGCCTCTGACGTTCGGTCGGAGGCTTTCCGACGGCCATCATTGGTTTCACCTCAGACCGGCTGATTTAGAATCAGCTGGTCGGAATTGGAACTGGCTGATCATTCCGATTAGCTTCCAACAGGCTCAAGGAGCCTGTCAGCCAGATGGAGGCTGGCCTATATTCCCAAAGGGCGGCCTCGGGATTACGCCCTTGGGATTACAATACTCATTCCCAGGCAGGCTCTCCATGCCAGGCTTTCAACATGGAAATCCTGTCATAGAGTGAGTATGGGGATCGCTAGCAGGACCCCTTTCTTTGGCCGCCTCTGGTTGGAAGCAAAGGGGGCACCTATGGTGCCCCCTTTTAATCCCTGCAGCGGGTGCCAGAATTCACACCACCTCTCATTTACCTAAGGGAGCATTTACTGTGGCCAGTTTACGGCCGCTACACATGCTCCCGTAGAGAAATGTCCGAATGCAACTGAACAGTGTTCAGTTGCATCCGAATCATGCCGTGCTATGGCCAACCAGGGGTCAGTCTGTCCCATTTGCTAGATGGACGACTTAAAAACCATGCAAAAATCTGAAGGAAAATGTTATTTCTCAGTCAGACTTTCTTAAATCAAAACTGTTCTCAAACCCTTCTAACTGGAATCAGTTCTCACTACAACCTTTTGGACTGGGATAGAAGCGTTCAGCCTGGGCTCATTGCTAGGCACCTCTTGATGTAATAAAATTAATTTTCACATAATATGTTCCATTTGAATGGTGTTTAGACAAGATAGCAAGGTGGAAATATCCGAAAAAAATATTGTGAACTTTACATTTTGGACGGAGGGTCTCCACAAATTTTAGAAGCCCATCACCCTCCACCAAAGAAAAAGGGAGGAAGTCAATGGCTAACATTTTGGCCAGAGTCCCATTGTATGGATGAACTGATGGGTTTGTGGTATGGAGACTCTATAGTGCTCACAGACACTTGAACGTGAGTTGTTGCGACTGTTGCTTTCTTTGCTATGATACCTTTAGAAGGAGCTTACAGGTAGCAGGTAGGCCGATTGGTCACTTTGGGGAACTGTATACTTCTTTTCTGTGTGCCATGTAAAGGTCACTGCGGGTAATGATTGCACACCAAGAGCAACAGTCAAAGGCTGCTTCACATAATGATATGACTTCTTCCTAACCACCTCCTCATTCCATCTGTCAATCTCTTCTCCTCTCTTAGCAGCAGTTTTCCCTTCGAGGTACTCATCCCACACAATTGCACATTAGCTTCTCAGATGGGCTACTTCTCCCCAGTACCTCAATGACCAAATTAGTTGCTACTAGTGGTGTGCAAAAGTTGTGGAATATGCTTTTGTGTAGTGAAATGAAATTAAACCACAAATCTGTGAAAATATGCAAAATAAAAAGACAGCTTTTAATGTTATATTTTAGAGTGAGATGCGTCTGTGCCAAAAAAATAAAAAAAACGTGAGTGCCTCAAACACTCAGGTTCGGGTAGTTCTTGTTGTTACAGTGCTACCATGCAATCTTTTGCAGTGAATGCAGCATATTTATACCACACTCTGTAATGGTATACTTTCTGGAATTTCAGGTATCAAGAGTAAGGAGAAATGTATAAAATAATACAAGATTATGCCGCATAACAGACATTTTGATTGGGCCTACTTACCACAATGTATTGGTTTGTGGCAAATTGAACAATCTCCAATGTGGTCCTTGTTAGAAATGGGATCTCTGGATGACTGAGGCTTGCGCCATAGCCAGGCAGAGACCACCACTCTAGTTAGGGCAACGGAGTATCACTCCAAAGATAACCCCTGCTCACCCCCTTGGTAGCAAGGCAAGAGCAGTAAGGCTGATCCCGGAGGCAATGTGTAAAGCATTTGCGCACGCACCCACCAGCAACAACATCCCAGGCCTCCCACAAAAGGAACTCCACAAAAGGTTATATCAAAAATGGCCTTTGTATTCTCAAAACACATTAGAATAGTAAACACATAATGTACACTGTGCAAACTGGCAAGGGGCAATATTTACAAGGGATTATTTACAAATGACATGGCCACGGGGGCCACTGTCAGAATTATCACAGAGTGAACTTGGTGAAGAAATAGTAAAAGAATATATATGAACTTAGAACACAGCCAGTAATCACTGGCAGACACTATACTCAGCGTCAACCTGTAATTTAAATCAAACCAGGCACAGTATCCCACAAGTCTAAATACATTAGACCCTAACCACCCAAGTAAAAATTACACTAGGGGCGTAAATCACACAAGGGCCAGCAGGTAGTATAATCTCCGTAACACAAACCAAGATGGGTAAAACAACCTCATAGTCATAAGCCATATTTTAGAGGTATCAAATAGAGTGCACAAAACATACTATACACAATACATTTCCTAGCACCCAAAAAGTATTAGCACATAAATCACATGAGGGCCTGGCACCCTATAAATGTAACAATCCCCCTGGCCAACTGGCCATCTAAAAAAGGGCTCAAATGCCCTATTTCCCAAAGTCAGGGCTGCTGCCTAAGCAGCGAAAGTCAAGGGGGCGTCACTGCGCCAAAACCTAAACGTTGCAGCTGCCCACTACTTGCGTGGCAGCTGAGAACAATAATATGAGGCCTAAACGCTGCAGCAGGCACTAAGTGCTGCGCAGATGTCGAAGGCCTGGCACCTCTGTGACACTTCTGTCCCTCTCCGGGACTCTCTTCAGAATTGCGCCACTGCTTGCTGGGTCGCTGTAGGGTAGAAAAGCGGCATGGGCCCTCAAAGGCCCTCTGCACAAATGTGCCAAACGGGGGAGCCCTCTAGTCTCTAAAAATAAACACGTGTTCCCTGGAGCACACTGGCTCCTGAAAGAATTCTGCACAACATAGGGAGCAAGAACTGGCCCGCAAGCCCTGTGGAGCGCACTGGCGCCCTTAAATAAATATGTACATGGCAGGGCCACACGGGGCCCTTAATATAATAGGCAATGCGTTGGAGCCATTTAGGCTCTAGGACCAATGATGCGCACCTTGGAGCCCTCTAGCTCTTAAAATGAAGCCATCAATGTTGGAGCGGCCCGCTGCCAAGTGGGGCCGCTCAAGGAACAAACAACCCGAGCCCTCTCTTACCGGGCTAATCTCTCTGCCATTGCTCTCTCTTCTCTGAGGACAACCGGCGAAACTGGGACTCCGGGGCTCCCCTCACTCCTGGGAGCCCAGCCACACAACGCCTCGTGCCAGGTTAGGGTGCCTCTTCACCCGGTCCCCTGTTTTGGGACCGCGACTTGGAAATAGAGCCCTCAGGGCTCTGGGCGGCTTCTCCCCGGCCGGGGGGAAAGCGAAAGTGGAGCCCCCGAGGCTCCTGTTTGCGTCGTCGGCCCCGTCTACAACAAGTCGGCTGGCCGGATATCTGCTTCTGGTTCTTTTCCCGGGCAATGGCAGTTATACAGGGGTGGGCACCCGCTCTCATTTAAAAAGAGAAGTTCGGGCAAATTCGCGGAGAGGGCACCCGCACAGGTAAACAATTAGATACAAGCACAACAACGGGGGGCACCCATCATTTAAATAAAGGACAAGCACAGCTGCCATAATTCAGGGTGGGCACCTGCCATGAGAATAACCAAAATAGTTGGCCATGACACAGGGTGGGCACCCGCTAGGAATAATAAATAAGCGGCCATCAAGCAGGCTGCAAGGGAGGCACCGGGGGCAACAAGGGGAGCGCTTTGCAACAAAAACAAAGCACCACTTCAGCAGGTCACAGCCCCAGCGCTCCTAAGAAAGAATCAGAGAGCCCTCATAGGGATAGAAGGACAGCACTCCCAGTGTGCCATAATCCAAGTCCAGGGAAAGAAGTCCTCCAGGCATTCAGGGGCAGGGCAGGGCCCAGAGAGTCAAGCCTTCCCTTGGGCCCCAGCAGCAGCACGCCCCTGGTTGATTCGAGTTAAAACAAGAAAAAATTCATAGGGTCACAGCCCCTTATATATACTGCTAAATCCTTTGTCACCCAGCACAGGGTTTAGGAAAAACCAGATGCAACTGGTTTGGGAGCACTTGAGCACTTTGTTTTGCTCAACTCCTCTTCTACTATTCACAGGATGGGTCAGGGACATCAGACGTACCACAGGGGGTGGAGCCAGCATTGTGGAGGTAAGTCCGAGCCCTATTCAGGTCCCAGGTGCAACTCCTCCCTCCGATCTACATGCAGATCTCCACAGTCACCACCGGGCAGACCCATCCTGACTCCTGGAGCCAAGCACACCAGCCAGCTCCTGTCAATCACAAGCCAGACAGTCAATTCACATTCACTGCACACAGAAATGCAAACTTCTAAAAGTGGCAATTCTACACTAGTCACATTAAATCTGTGCACACCGCCACGCAGCATTTAATCTCACAAGTTTGCACATACCAAACTTGACCCTGCACTCCCCACACATTAGGAACTACCATGGACACTCATATCCCCCCATGCATTTCTATGGGAGGGCAGGCCAATCTCACCACACACACTCAGAGAGCACACACACTTTACACTGGTCCACAGGGCTAAAGTGCGCAGAGCCCAGAAAGCAACTAACACTATGTCATAATAACAGGCAAAAAGTTCAAGGGTGAACCTGCCAAAAGGGCCAAGTCCAACACAACCCCCTTCCAGCCAAAACACAGGGCAGACCAATCACCACATGGTCCCTCCACTTAAGGTAGGCCCCACCTGCTCTCAGGGTAGCAGTACAACACTCAGCCAGGGACCCTAAAGATCCCTGCTAGGAATGTAGCACCCCCGCTGGGAAACACAGGGTCTCTTCACTTAAGATGAGCCCCACCTGTGTTCACAGGGGTACCCCAGAAGGCAAAACCAGCCATGATACTGATTACAGTCTCCTTGCCGTCGAGGACAGGCAAACACATGAACCTGGCTCCCCAACCTAGGGACACTACCCTTTGGTCAGATGCCTGGCACAACAGGACTTCACAAGTGTGACATATAACTAATTTCAAGGACACTGATTACAGTTGCCCTTCCACCCAGGACAGGTAAACACCTGAACCTGGCTCCCCAACCCAGGGACACTACCCTTTGGTCAGATACCCGGCGAACCAGGACTTCACGAGGGTGACGCATAGCTAATTTGTTGTTTGAGTGTCTGCCTGGTGCAGATCTCACAACCTCCTGTCCAACTGACAGTGTGTGTGTAGATCCCCCAAGACAGTGGTGGAACCACCATGGCTAATCATTGGTGACACAGCACCACCTGCTGGCCCCTGACGCACTGGTTCTCACTGGGGACTCTTTCCCCCTCTCACTCCTCCATCTGGACTTCTGCACCCTCACACCTGGAGCGGCACCTCCAGACATCAGAACTACTGGAGCTCTGCTTACAGAAGCTCCACGTTCTCTAGACACTGGGAGATCCTCCTCAAATGGTCTACAAGTACAGCCTAGGCTCCCAACCTGGTGTTCCCTAAAGAAACCATCCAGGTCATGATACAGGGTTTCAGGCACATGGAGACACACAGTCCCACCCACTCCTTCTCGGAGACAGGACGTGGGCCCCTACACCGGGACCTAGCTGAGCTACTCTGAACCTCTTCCACCACTCTGGGCTGGAAGACACCTCAACTACTCCTTTTGGAATCACTGCCCGATGTAGAGAACTCACACCCAATCAACCAGCAAGCTCCTTATTTCAAAGAACTCACACCAACGTATTCAGCAAGCTCCTTATTTCAGAGAACTCACACCAAAGTATTCAGCACACTCCTTATTTCAGAGAACTCACACTCCCTCGTCCAGTGCAACACACCATTCATCCACACACACCACCCCCCAGACTGGTGAGACAGTATCTACTGTCCCTGAATCTCAACCTGCACCCCTCTTACTGAGCATCAGGTACCACACTCTGGGAAAGGGACGGGGAACACATGCACTGGACACACTTTATCTGCCTCCACTGGATCCCACCCTTACTGGAGAATCCAGAAAAAACGCACACTGCACTTGGGGGATAATCTACCCTCCCGAGCTAGTGACGCCATACCAATTAAGTCCCCACTGTAGGCCAACTCAAGAACCAGGACAGTAGCTCAAGGGCAGTCTCTCCTCCAGGTTCTTTGGTGTCTGTCCTTGGCAGGACACCCAACTCACAGTGCACAAGAAACACATTTCCAAAGAAATGACATTTAGAACCAACTTGGAAACAATAATCCCTTTTCATGTGACTATCTAAAATGCAGCGTTTTGTAGTGAAGCCAGTTGTTGCTGTGCTACTGCGCAAACACAAGTCCTAATCCTCACCGCCGCCTTCCAGTGATAGAAATGGGATCTCTGGTTGGCTGAGGCTTGCACCAAAGCCATGCAGAGACCACCACTCTAGTTAGGGCAATGGAGTTACACTCCAAAGATAACTCCTGCTCACCCCTTGGTAGCATGGCACGAGCAGTAAGGCCTATCCCGGAGGCAATGTGTAAAACATTTGGGCACGCACCCACCAGCAACAACATCCCAGGCCTCCCACAAAAAGAACTCCACACAAGGTTATATCAAAAATAGCCTTTGTATTCTCAAAACACATTGGAATAGTAAACACATAATGTACACTGTGCCAACTGGCACGGGTCAATATTTACAAGCGATTATTTACACGTGACAGGGCCACGGGGGCCACTGTCAGAATTATCACAGAGTGAACTCATAGGGACAGAAGGACAGCACTCCCACTGCGCTATAATCCAAGTCCAGGGAAAGAAGTCCTCCAGGCATCCAGGGGCAGGGCAGGGCCCAGGGAGGCAAGTCTTCCCCTGGGCCCCAGCAGCAGCACGCCCCTGGAGTTAAAACACGAAAAAATTCATGGGGTCACAGACCCTTATTTATACAGCAAAATCTTTTGTCACCCAGCACAGGGTTTAGGGAAAACCAGATGCAACTGGTTTGGGAGCACTTGAGCACTTTGTTTTGCTCAGCTCCTCTTCTCCTATTCACAGGATGGGTCAGGGGCATCAGACGCACCACAGGAGGTGGATCCAGCATTGTAGAGGGAAGGCCCAGCCCTATTCAGGTCCCAGGTGCAACTCCTCCCTCCCATGTACATGCAGATCTCCCCAGTCACCACCGGGCAAACCCATCCAGACTCCTGGAGCCAGGAACGCCAGCCAGCTCCTGTTAATCACAAGCCAGACAGTCAATTCACATTCACTGCACACAGAAATGCCAACTTCTAAAAGTGACATTAACAGGTGATGTGTGCCGACAAGGGATTTCACTTCACTCATTATTTCTAACTATAGATCAACAAAAAATTCAATTATAATTAATCTTAAATCTCCATTTCATTTTGAAGCTTTCAACCAATCATGCTTCTGAAGATATTCAATAAACAGGATTGATAAAAGGACTCGGGAATAACGTATAATCAAAAAAGATATATTTTCTTATTATGAATCATTTAAAAGGAGGGTACCTGTATAATGAAAGATCAATCTCATATAGACATTTAAACAAGGCAGTTCATTGTGGACACCTATATTTCAAATGTCAAAAACAACCAATCCAAAAAATATATATATTGAGTGTTCTGTTGCAAAAGTCAATCTACCAATACACTTAAAATATCTCTTGAAAACAAGGATTAGGAAGATACAGTTGACGTTTCGGTCTTCTCGGTGTCCTTCAGACCATCTTCAGGACTATGAGATAGTGTAACAAAAGACCATTGTTCTGAATAATTCTTAGAAACTACACTTCAGTCAAATTCCAAGGCGGGGAGCACATTGCTCCTTGAACCATCAGCGGAGCAGAAAATCAAATTTCTGATGGTCTCCAGAGGGGACCATTATTGTCACTTTAGACTGGTCAAGTTGACAATGTTCAGAAACAAATTTCAAGTCAAGCGGATAAGTAGCAGGAACCGGAGACAGTCCTTCGACTGTCGCCGGTTCCTGCTACTTATCCGCTTGACTTGAAATTTGTTTCTGATCCAGGAAGGACCTGCCCTGGCAGTTTGGGCTTGACTATTCCCATGAGGACCAGGGTTAAGACTGATTTGCATATAGTGGGGTCCATACTGGAGTGGCATAGTGACCAAAAGAACGATTAATTAAACCCAGATCTCTTGGCAGGGAGTGAATGGTTGAAAGGTTTCGGCACTCCATCTATCATCTTGTTGTATTTGCCATGATAACCCTAATGTTGGTCCCTTGCTTGCTGTGCCACTGGATTCATGCTAGCCTAGCTGTTGAGAGGTGATGCCCCAAAATTAGTCACCTGAGATATATCATATATTTAGGTAAAATGACACCATCGCTCAAACACACAAGTAGTGCAGAAGATGGGACTCAAATGGTGGGAGACTTTTTTGATGAAATCATATCACCAGTAAGAGTTACATTAAATTCTTATTATGCACTGAAAATAGAAACAATATTGTAGTTTTAAAATATTGTGATGCATAGCTCCTGATCTACTCTATACCAGTCTATTTGACCAGGAGAGAGTCTTCCACAAGGATCAACCCATGTGATGGTTAACCGAGTTTTATTTTAACTGCTTCCTGCTCCAGCAATCACCAACCACGCTTCAAACCACATTGGTGGGAAGAATCAGCAGTAATTATCCTAATTTACTTCTCAACCATATCATGACACTGCTGGAATACCTTACGAATTGGATGAGCATGTCAGTAGACAACCTGTAAATGATTAAATAATGTATTTCTAATTGAAGCATGAAATAAGAACAGGCTCAGGTCCTTCAACAGAGGTAGCATTGGCTAAGTCAACAAGTATAAGCTTTAATTGCAGAGAATCTGGCTTTGCCAATGTTTATTTGCACCGGCATGCTAACACAGGTGTGAAGACATAAGCCCAAACATGCCCAGCACATTGAGTACTATCTCCTAACACACTTATACATATAACATAGCCGTCCTTGAACATATAGATCGAACAGCATTCCGAATGCATTGAGGGTGACATTTAAAAGTATATCAAATTCCTACGTTGATGACAAGAATGTTAGTTTAAGTAAATTTTTCAAGAATGCTGCAAGAAATAGCTAATACAGTGACTAAACAATAAATATATCAAATGTGGTTTAAGCAAATGTTTAATTTTGCCACACAGAAGAGAAAATCCATTATTATTTCCGGAACAGAGCTCCTTGTGGGATTTTGGGTTACAAAGGCTATGAAAGAGAGGATTATTAACGGGGCAGGGAAAGTGCCTGGTGGAGGATTAAAAAGGCAAGATGTGGAATCAAGACTACACAAGCTTGGTCATCAGCACAATGACCTTCAATAGCGCAAATAATGGGCTTCTGAGCAAAACATGTTAGCATGTATTCCTTTACAAACCAAGCACTGGGCCAACCACTGTTCAAATGCGCAGTTCCAGAACAGATCATGTAACGCAAAACATTTAAAAAAATGAAAACATGTATCAGTGTCACAGGAGGGTAAGTGAGGTAAAGGGAGGTGTGAAGGGAGGTTGCACATTGTATGTTTTTCAGGCAAGAATCCAGCAAAGAATCCCAACATCTTTTTTGCGGATTAAAACTTGATTAAACTTTGGGTTTTGTCTGAACACAAAAATGTGAACTCTATTAATTGTAACAACTCATGGTACAATCATCATAAAAATGCAGATTTGTAAAGACAAATGGAGAAAAGCAATTTAAAAAATGTACTTGGCTAAAAAAATACCTACATTTGCACCTGTGATGGAACTAGAAAACATTTGTCCTGGAAAGCCATACATGGGAGGTCAAGGTGTAGCAACAGAAAGGGGTGGAGTCACAAGAGGCAGAGTCATGAAAAGTACAGTCGTGT
Source organism: Lissotriton vulgaris (assembly GCF_964263255.1). Lineage (NCBI taxonomy): Eukaryota > Metazoa > Chordata > Amphibia > Caudata > Salamandridae > Lissotriton > Lissotriton vulgaris. The sequence goes on along the minus strand of NC_141691.1, from coordinate 1,565,351,935 downwards.
TTATACATTTGTTTTAAACTCTGCTGCAAAGAAACTTGCAGTAAGGACACATGTGACAGTAAATCAGTTCTGGGTTACCTAATTCGCCAGCAAGAGCCTTCATTTAATCATATCTTATTCAGGTATGGTCCCTTCAGCAGAGGTCTTTGTTTATCCAGCAAATTTCATGGGATAATAATAATTGTAAGATACTACGGTGGTGAACACATTGCCTGGAAAGACCAGTGATTTGTCTGGTCACAGTTTTGACTCACAAAGTTGATGAGGGTTAACCACCTGCTGCAAACGACAGTATAACATGCACATCACAGAATTGTATTTTATACAGATAGCTAACGAATTACTGCATTTGGCAGAGATTTGTTATTTGCAGTTTAAAAGTTGCAATCCCTCTAACAGAGCACACTGAGCTATGAACCAGCATCAAGGGCATTCAATCTGCTATTATTCTAAGGTTGACACAGACTATTCCTTTGGATGGTCTTATTAATGCAGACAACCTTAATCACTGCATTACATTTGAAATCCTGATTTGTGTTTCTCCTGACCATGTACTCTTAACACATAATGCCTACTAATAAGGACGATATTTGACTGCTTTATCTTACAGACCTAATTTCTTTATGTAACATATATTTTAATTGTCTTGTATAATGTGTGCATGTGAAGGATAGCGTTCTGGCACCCTACATTGGGATAAGTGGTGGTAATAAAGAATTAAATAAAACAAAAACATTATTAAGTGCCATTTAAATTAGTTGGATAATGACTCACAGAGACCAATACATCTGACATTCCTACAATGCATGCCTATCTCTTATGTACCAGGGATGAAGAAAATAAAATAAAAAAAAACGACATCCAAATTGTAGTTTCTCTTAAGTACATATATGCTTTTGAATTTCTTCATTGCATTGGCATCTAGGTGCCAGACCCTAGATAGATCTTTTGATGACACTCAAGCAAAGGAGTGTCAATGGCTTTTTAAATGAGGCATTTCTATTGGGCCCAGCTAGAAGAGAAAATCAAAAAGTCCGCAATGCGGCACACACAAGGTAAGTGGATCTATTTATTTACTTTCCACTTTCCAGTCATGTGTTGAACTCCACTACCCCCCACATCCGCTCCACCTCATCGCCCCACAGTGTTACCTGTGCGAAGACACCAATATTTGAGGGGGGCTACTATCACCCTCAACCAGGCATTTGACTTCATGACTCATCAGGTTCCTGCACAGAGCTAAAGCTGTGCTAAAATTGCCAGCAGGGCTCTTTGGAACAGGCTACCCTTCTTCAGCACTCCATCACTTGAGATGTTTTGACTTATGCACCACGGAGCACCCTCAAATGGATACAAAGTAACAACATGAACACTATAAAACTCATGGTCGCATAGTGCTTTTCCAGGTCTATTTTTCACCTCTGATCTCACTGGACGAGGCATGCAGTTGGATTAGGCAGGCTCTTCATTGGCATCAGCACAAATTGTGCCTTAATGGAGATTACACAAAATATATGGACAACATGGGGTGTGCTCAATACATGTAACACAGTTTAGGATTGCGTCCTTCACAAGGGATAATCAGAGACATGCCATTGGTGAATACCATACAACATAATACTTGACCAATTTTCCACAAACCATATCGAGAGTAATCGACAAAAGGGTACAAGGCATGGACTGGGAACTTCCGGGCGCGGGCACATCCGTTGCCACACCGGAAGCAACAAGGATCTTTTTGGGTAGTGCACGCATTAAGTACAATTAGGTCCATTACTAATGCAGAAGAGGTGCAGAAGAGCAAAAATACGTGAAAAGGCAAATGAGACGCTGTATTGCCCAGGTTCAGAAATAAAAAAAGTCAGAGGAAAATAGGGGAGCCAGAAGGAAAACAGTAGAGCCAAATATCTTCAGCGCCAAGCAAGTACAAATGACCATATCTGATTGGCTAGTGGTCATGGGGATAAAGAGAAAGTCAGTAAGGAGCATTTTGCGAGGCATTCACATGGGTATGCCAGGATTTGAACAATGTTTCATATGTAACATATGTAACATATTGCAGGACAAATGCTGGCAGTTTTGTTCAGCATTCGGCCGTCACAGGTAAAGCAGAGCAGTAGAAGTCTGTGGATGTAGGGAAGTCAAAATCCAGTTGCAGTAAATGCTTGCATATCAGGAAGTAGAAAGCAATCATTCCACTAACTGGTTGGGCCAAACTACTTGGAGTTACAGATAAGAAAAAATGGACTACTGTTCATCTCAGGCACATTTCCTTGTGTGTTGTTTCTTTGAGTTCCTTTGAGATTTGCCACTGTGTTACAGTCTTGGATGGGGACCAGAATCAGACACCTGGATTAGGCTGTAAAGTGGGTTCATTGATGACAAGTCTCTTAAACATCCATTACTGGACCCCTTAAGACTTTTGGCCTTGTGGACTGAGGAGTAACACCAACATGGACCACAGACAGTAGGACCTCACCCCTTCACCACACTACTTCTTGGTGTAGAAATTAAAGCTTTTCTCAAATTAAGGTTGGACCATGAAGTTGGCTCTGTGATTGTTATGTTATGTTATGTTATGTTATACTATATTTTGAGTAGCCGTACGCTATACAAAATATAGTATAACATAACATAACATAACAATCACAGAGCCAACTTCATGTTCCAACCTTAATTTGAGAAAAGCTTTAATTTCTACACCAAGAAGTAGTGTGGTGAAGGGGTGAGGTCCTACTGTCTGTGGTCCATGTTGGTGTTACTCCTGCTTAAAGCCAGCCCGATTTCATTGCATGCTGATCCCTTGAGAACCAGGAGCCAAAGAAGACTGGGATGCCAGCCCTTTAGCATCCACTAAGTGGCATGGTGTCACCATGATATACTGCTTCAGAACACTTGATGAGCATGCCAGATACATTCATCAAGCTCGCACTGGCCCAAAGTTAGACTTAAATTGTGGGGCCACAAGGCAGACACAGTCTACTGGGCCCCAACTATGGTGGTTGAGGTTGTTTTCCCACTGGTGGCTTGGGGTCCGTCTAAATATTGCTTTACAAACTCGGCGAAGTACAATTATTTCTGCTTTTGACTCTCAAGGTAGTGAGGGTGAACCGTCAGGGTTTGTCAGCGAGGAAGCATTGTGAGGGGTTCCAAGAACTCAGAACTCAACAACCAACTAGGAGACACACCATTCTAATGTTCAGAGCCTGTGTCTGATAACCAGAGTGTTTTAGCTGTCTCACTCAAGTCTCACTTTCTTTTGGAAAAATAGTCTTCTACATAGTACATGAGAAAAGAGGGATATTGTTGCACCACTCCTGTGTATCTTGCTAGAAGTATACCAAATCAAAAGGAGGGAGAAGAAAGAAATTGTGGTCCACACGGCCTCCTTGTTCACATAACAAAATATCAAATGGGGGGTGGATCACTTGTCCTGCGTAACTGGGGTTTTAGCTAATTTTGTACCAATAAATAACCCTCATTCACGCACGGAGGTCTATAGTAGCGGTATATCTTGATTCTCCGCTTTACACCTTAGGGACGTGATACCATCATCATAGGGCTATGATGATGATATCACGTCCCTAAGGGGTAAAGCAGAGAATCAAGATATACCGCTACTATAGACCTTCGTACGTGAATGAGGTTTTTTTATCGGTACAGTGCACGAAATTTGCTAAAACCCCAGTTACGCAGGACAAGTGATCCACACCCCATTTGATATTTTGTATCTTGCTAGAAGGCCAAATCTGTAAAAGGGGTTGGTAGAGTGTCAGGGAACCAGCTAGCCCAGATGTCTCTGAAGAAAATTGGCATAATACCTAATAAATGTGTATTTTTATTTATAATTAATATAGAGCTGTTATTTACCCTAAAATTCTAAATGACTCAATTCGGTTGTTAATTTTTTTAATGTAGTATATTATGATGTCAATGTGAAAATCATATTGTGTTGTATGTCCTTACTAACCCCAATAAAATGTCTGGGATTCTTCTACATTTAAACTACAGACATATACGTGTTTGAGGGACTCAGCATGAATCAGTGTGGTCAAGGCATTGTACAATGGGTTCTGGGGCAGGAGAGTCAGACACTGCTAAGTTTCACGGCTCATACACACTATTATAGTACTGAACTGTGAAACCACAAAGAACCTTATTCTACTCTGTATCAATCACCCTCAACATTTTGTAGATTATTTTGAAGGTAAACATTTTTATGGACTCCTAATCAGATCCGTGGCTTAAAAAATACATTGAAAAGCAGTTTGAAATAATAAAGGACAGATGTTTTTTCGTTAAAATATTGTCTAACATACTAGAAACTATCGGTGCCTAAAAATTGTATTTTTTCTTTTTTACAACGTGAAGCAGCAAAGTCTCACTCATCAGCCTCAACTATGTTGGCCATTCTGAGGAAAGAAGATCACAAGCATTCATTTGAGCAGTTCTGTTGCCAATGAGCACCCTGACCTTCAATATCACTGGCAGCAGACTTCTGAGCACAACCTTTTGTCACTTATTCCTTTACAACTATGTAAAGGTCGACCACTGTGAAACAATCCAGTAAAATAGGAAAAGGTTAGGGTGTGCATTTACAGAACAGATCATGCAAGGCATAAACTTATAAAAGAAACATTATCACAGGAGAGTGAGGCGGTTGAAAGTCTGAAGGGAGGCATCACATTGTAGAATTCAGTTTAACCTGGCACATCAGATGTATGTGTCTAGCGCCAAACGCCTCTCCTCTCACCCAGGACACAAGATCTAATACTTCCAGCAAAGTCCTGTCCCTATTACACACATCATTGCCCCTATAAGCCTCCCTTAGTCCCACACCACCAACAACTGCGGCCACCCCAAGCCTTACTCTTGAGAAAACCACAGCCATTTCATCTGCTGTGCACCCAGGTACACTACACCTGTGACTACTGACTCCAGGTCACAGGGAAGGAACTTCTGAAGGGAGGAAGGCTCAAGGTGTGCCACCTATGTCACCACAATATCTAGAGGCCTGATGGGTGCAGTTAAGTAGCCCTTTCAGTGGCCTCTAGAAGCGTTGTTTACCTGCCCCCTTTGAAGACAACACTCAAGATCCCACCACCAAGAGATGCCAAAAGTAATGTCCTAATGTGAGCATCTGGACTATTCATCTTATCCCTTTATATTCACACATTTCTAATCCAATTGTGGACTGTTGTCTGGAAAAAGACTTAAAGCAATTGCTGACTCACTTTAATTTCTGATGCAAAATGTAAAGTAACTGATTTTCAGAGGAAATTAAATTTGAATTTGTGTTTTATTTTATATTTTAAAATAATTATTAAAAATAGTGCATGTTAGAACTTTCTTCATATCAAAATGAATTGGATGTGGCATTGATGTGCTATGAAAATATACATACTACCTGAGAAATTACCAATATTTCTAAATATTGATTACATACAAACAATACATGTGTAATCATAACACATATTTTACATTACAGTCCTTTCAGAATATTTCATTACATCTGCAGTGGTTTCTTACATTTTCAGTTATTTGGACGAATTTATACATCAAAAGAGAAGGATCCATCAGCAATATATACAAATGAGTTGAAGAATTCCCTGTTTTATTTGTGACAACAACATTGTGACACAGATATTCCTATAGGGGTGGGGAAGTTCTGCAAAGCTCAGACAAGCTGAATCTAACAGAACAATCCCAGCATTTTGTAACTTTAACAGGGATCTAACATAACACCAGACATCCTAATGAAGGAATTACGACAACAGTATGAGGCATTATATACGTCAGACATGCACAGTGACATGAAAGCAAAGGCAGCCTTCTTTAGGGCCCTACAGATACTTTGACTGATAAAAGTATAAGCTGACATAATTGAAGAATTGGAGGGGTCATAGAAGAGAACATTGTGACAGAACTTGACAGCATAACCATTAGTAAGCATCGGGGGAGGACAGCTTTTCTTTATTAAACATTTATAATATTTGGAACAAACCCACAACCAACCCACTCCCCATAGCTGATGACATGTCATAATTACAAATAAATAGTTCATTCTTAAAAAAACAACATCTTGTAAAAGACATTACATTACATATAACCCATAAAGCCTTCTCAAGCATAAAACTAGGAAGCGCAGCGAATACCTGAGTTCACCTAAACTCACCTTTACCCTAAAGTGTCCCATGCCATAGCAGCAATTTTTTGGTGGTTGGACCTAACCGCTCCAGCATTCTAACATCTCTAGACCCACTCCGTCAAGGGAGCCCAGATTCTCAGGCCTTTCTGCTATGCGCCGTGTGAACCCCGTTTCTTGCATACACAGCTTTTTCCAAGGTATAAATTGCCAGAAGCTGGGCCAACCATTGCTGGAATCCCGGAGGCTTAGGATCTAGCCATGCTGAAGCGATACACAGCCTCAAGACAGCCATAACTATGTAGAACAAAGCTCACAATTCTGCATCTAGATTTTCCCCTGCTACACCTAACAAAATTATAGCGGGCATTTTCCAGTTTCAAATCTGCACAGAAAAATGTGATTTCTTGTTTCAAATTTGTGAGCACCTTACATGTTTCAAATATATGGACAATAATGGCTCTGCATGAAGTGTATCTGGCGCAGCACGTTCCTTTTCCCTTACCCCACTTAGCCATCTTACATCTTAAAAGAGGGAAAAACTGGTCTTATAATATGGTGCTTGCAGTCGTGCAGGTATTAAAATGGCTTGAGCAGAATCAAAAGATTGTACAAACATTGAGTCTGATATCCCAACCTTCTCTTGCCATTCCTGAGAGCATTTATCCAGATCACCTTTCATTACGGAGTTGAGAAGATTGTAGATAACACCAATTGTGGTTTCCCTAGCGTCCACCAGACTGTCTACTGTCATGCATTTTGCAAATCCAGGTGGACCCCCCTATTTTTAACAAGAAATGCCTCAATGGAAGATATTTAAAAAAAATCCCTTCAACCAATACCAAACATTTTTAATGTCAGCGAATTGGGTTATGCCCATGGGAGAGAAACAAAATCGACCCTAGACAATTCCATCATGACCCATCTTCTCTTAAGTTGATTCCCAAAAACCCTGGTAGATTTGGGGTATTTATCAAAGGCATGTTAAAATGGAGTCTATCAATGCCCAATAGTTTCGAACAGTACTCCATACTTTCAGAATCTAAAAGCATACTTTCTTATAATAGATGTCATTTAACTGTTGCCATGAACACCCCTACGCCTCTTTGCCCATTACTAGTTCACAAAATGAGGGTACAACATTTGCTATCCCTTTCTTAGGACATTCCTGTAACAAAAATGCACTATACAACAGAGAAGTAGTCCAGTAATATAGTTTCACAGTCGGCAGGGACAAACCCCTCTCTCTTTTGTTAGCGTTAGGAACTTAAGCACTCTTCTAGGTCTGGTGTAAGTCCGTACAAACAGTGAGAAAAGATCTTCCATTCTTTTAACCACTAGGTTGAAAATTCCAATTGAATTGCCCAAAACAATAAAGGCTCTTGGGAAAAAACATATTTACGATATTGCATCTACTCACTATGGATAGATGAAGATTATTTTATCTGATCAGGTTCTCTTTGGGTCTATTTAAAACGGGTTCTATATTATCTTTAACTTAATTATCTATTTCTGCTTATATACTAACTCACAGATATACTGCCTTATCGATGACTCGTTCATCATGTGCTTTTATTTCTCATTAATAACTACCTGAGTTTTATTTCGATTAAGCTCATAGAGTTTTCCAAACTTTTCTGCCCCTTCTTCCACCTCCTTGAGTGCACTTAAGGGGTTAGTAGTCACAAAAACAACATCATCGCCATAGGCCAAAACCTTTGTCTCCCACACTTGTGTCTGAATCGGTAAGACACCCGTTTTACCTGTTGCTGCCTCAGGCTGGGACGACAAGCACCGGCTTGCAAGGTGGATTCCTTGACGCCACCGCTGTTATTGTTGCGTGCCAGGAGGCGCTTAATAAGCTGCGAATGGTTCCTGCAGCGCGGGACACGCGTTTTACCTGTTGCTGCCTCAGGCTGAGACCACAAGCACCTTCCTGCAACACGGACCCCTGCCGCTGCCACCAGGGGCGGCTCTAGGCTCATGGTGGCCCTGGGCAGGGAGCGTAGGTAGGGGGCCCCAGAAGAGGGGGTCGGGGCAGAGCCCCCCGGAGCTCAGGAGGGGGGTCAGGGTGTTAGGAAGTGGACAGAGCCGGAGGCCGCCAAATCCCTGCTAGGGGCCGCCACGCAAATATGTATCCATTCTCAGAGGATTATTATATTAAGGATATATATTGGCATGGAGGCCCCTGGGGTTTGGTGGCCCTGTGCAGGTGCACAGTTTGCACATGCCTAAGGCCGGCCCGGCTGCCACCAATGTCATTGGTCCGCGCCAGGAGGCGTTTGAAAAGCCGCAGAAGGCTCCCACAGTGCAGGAAATGTGCGGGCTGTGCCGTGGTAAAGCCCCGGACAAAGGGCGGGCCCGTCCTTGCCCTTTATTGCCAGAAAGATGCAGGGCAGAGCCACCCCCATTGATTTCTGAGCAAGTGGACTGGGACATAACGGGCAGTTTTCCCTGCTAAAGAGTTAAATTGTAAGTGCCGAACATTGTTCTTCCATCCCTTTCATTTTGTTTATAATCTTCTTGAACTAGCACCTTGTGAATCTCTTCTCGTAGCAAGTGCTCACTGCATTATAAGATAGCTGTTCTTAAGTAAACTGTATTAAGGGCATATTATTAAGCAGGGCGTTAAATTTATCGCTGTTTTAGTGACAGAAAACAGCCACTAAAGCAGTGATAATGGGCTTGATAATATGCCCTGGAAAATTTCAATAGAAGCCCATGTTCACACCAGAACATGGGTTTCTATTGGAATTCACAAGACCATATTATCAAACCCATTATTGACGCTTTAGCTACAGCTTTCTGCCGCTAAAACAGTGATCATTTTTAACGCCCGGCTTGCTGATATGCCCCTTCGTTTTTAACATCTACATTACATTGTTGAAAACAGGATGGGAAATTGCAAGAATAACTCCAACGAGAGGGTCAGGAAGACAGCTGAAAGATACTAAAGTTGCTAAAGCTAGCAAAACTAATATAGTCTGTAGATCTACAGCTAACAATTGCGCCCTAGATCGCATAAATAATCTACTGACAGAGTACCAAGATATTCTAGATCCTGACTCTAATTTAACCATTGGGGATAACTTCCCTACCCCCCTTGCATATTCCCCTCAATTGTCAAACGAATTCCTTCCATCTTTACTAAACACATTACAAGGAGCACAAAGGATAAGTCTCCTAGCCATAGAAACTCTATGCAAACTACTGTTTCTAACAAGATTGTTATTGAAGGAAACCTTAACTCCTAATTCAATAGGAGGAGACAATGTAGATACTATGAGTACTGTAGACCCTAGTGACATTATTATCCCTTTGGCTAATAGATTCTTACCATTACAGGATCGTTCAGATGACTTTCTGGAAGGGGTATCAGAAGTAGTGAGGGTATCGTCTCTGACAAACACAGATGTCATTCAGGAGAAACAAGATCCAACAAAGAAAAGGGTAGGGGGTAGTCCAGCAAAGTCCATGATATCTGAGCTGGATACAATACCAACTATCAATGAGCTAAGGACTGAAGTAACTACCCTCAAGACACTCATACTTGTGCTTACTAATAAAGTTAAACTCATTCTGGATAGAGATCAAGCAATAATACATACCCCCTCACAGACAAAGGGTACTATACTGAATACTATCAAACTTTCGAAAAGCGTAAGAGCTCCTAAGCCCTTGACCAACATAGTCCCTTTAATGTCCATCTCCACTTGCTCCTGTGCTAAACCTCCCACATTGGTGGCATATGCATTAATAGATAAAAATATGAGTAGAAATAATCCACATGTTGCGGGTAACCAACGACACCCAAGTAATAGGCATGCGTCGACTCATGGCCCCGCTAAGAGCATTTACATGATAAATGTGCCCAAATTCCAAATGCATGCCAAGAAGGAAGATAATAACTCTCTAATAAATACATCAATCCACTGGATCCTGAAGGTTCGGGATGCAGATCAGTCATTAGGGATGAATTCTTGGGGCAAAAAGGATAACCCACCGCTCCTCGAATTCCATCTAACTACTCCTCAGGGATGAAAACTTGGTACACAGTCTAATAGCTCTTGAAGCACTGACATGTTCACCCTCTTCCACCAGAATCCAGTTGAAATACAATCTGACTGATACACGGCAGCTCCAATCCAGTAATAGGTATGGCATTTCGTTTGGCTCCAGACTCAACTTTAGCTAATATTGACTGACTGGCCTCCCCAACATCACCAAGTCATTTTTACATCCCATCTCCCAGACTTTATGGCTCATTTAGCCCTCAAGGATAAACCAACTGCTGGTTGATGTTCATCAATCTCATAGTTTTGAGGTCCCCGTCTCTTCACAGCCTGTGAACAGCAACCACTGTGCAAGTCCTACTCACCAAGTTCCATCCGTGAACTCATTGCCAAGATTCACAATAGACGAACATCATTCTGGGGGCCTCGAAATCGAAGGGCTAATTACTAAAGTACGCTTACTATCTTGGAACATGGCTGGTGTAAAAAATAAGGTAGGGTTAAATATATTGAACTCTTTGACATCTGTATACTACCGGAAACATGGGCCACAGCACCAGTTTTCATTCCTGGATACATCACTAAATATCACCCAGCTTTCACTAATAGACCAGGACGACTGGCCGGACGGCTTCGAATATGGATCAGAATTGATTTACAATGTTCCACTAAACAAATTAAGATCAATAACCCCAATATTCTTGCAGTACACCTCAAGTGAAGGTATGGCAAGTCCTTGGCTATATCCAACGTTTATGCTCGAGGTACTAAAGCGGGTTGCAGTTCTCCAACACTCCAAGAGCTGGAAGATTGCCTCAAGAAAAGAGAGTCACCTTCACCCTTAATAATAGCCAGAGATTTTAAAGTCACTTTTGAACCACTCAATTCTGATGATCTAATACTGACAGGATAGACGAGCTGTAGTCCCCCACTTTTCCTACAGCCAATTAAAAAATGGATGTGAACAGCTTTAAAGCAACAAGCAATTACCCTTGAGCATGGGCTAAGGGCAGCAAATGGACGTACTAAGTCCGATAGGATAGGGGCAAACACGTTCAATAGGACTGTGAACATGGGTCACATTGACTATCTATTGAGTGTTGTAAGATTATGGCCTGGAGTGATGGATATGCTAGTTGGGATGACGATCGATAGTGACCATAACCCTCTCGAGCTAGATATGACATTACTCTGGACAAGAAATGATAGCCTATTTAGCACCATGTTATCAACCAAGATGATTTGTCCCTCAACAATAATAGGATAAAGAAGTGGGTCCAGGTTGCAATAGATACCTCTAAATGTGATGTAATAAAGAAATTATTATACAAAGCTATTGGAAATTCCCATCATTTGAGTGATCAACTGGAGGGCCTTCTAAAGGTAACAGATAGGCATACTTCTCTTTTTGATCAGATACCCTCCATATTCACAATACAAAGTCGGAACCAACGCAAAAGTCTGTCTATTTGCACACAAGCCTGCAATAAAGATTGAAAGAATCTGAGGATTGTCCTAGTTGCTGCAGTCAGAATAAACAATGTTCCGTAAATAAGAGATGCCAGGAAGATCTACAAGGCAGCCCAAGCAAAAGCAAAAAAATATTGAGCTGAAAATCGTTTGGGACAAATCTGTGATCCTTGCCAGAAGAAAGATTCCCAACAATGTTGGTTGTTGGTTACAAGGGGAGAGGCCGACAGACCAAGGCTGCTTAATAGTAACATCTCTGTAGTTGCTGGCTTGATTACTTTTCTGAAGTCCCTCCATGTGAATACTTTGGCACTCGATCCAGTGAGCTGTTCTCAATAACCAAAATTACTCAAAGCATAAGATCGACGGCTAGGAACAAAGCCTTAGGTCCAGATAGCGTACCCGGAGACGTCTTTCTGAACGATATCGCCAACATTGGTAAAATATATTTGGGTACTTACAAACGGAAGTGCTGCCAGTTCACCAACACCACCATCTTGAAATGGAGCAGAAGTAGTCCTGGTCTTCAAAAAGGGTGACCGTGCACTTCCCTCCAACTATAGGCTGATTAGTTTAATCTATGGTGTTCAGAAGATCTTCGCCTGTGCCCTTTTGTCCAAGATTACTGATTGGATGGAGGAAAACAAAATATTATCCAATCCTAAGCTGGGTTTACGAAGAAAGTCAGCACCATCAACCAGGTTTTCAGATTTGTCTTAGTGGCATGGAAAAAAGTGAACATTGAGCAAGCTAATTTGTACATTGCTTTTATTTACCTAAAGTTGGCCTTCAACCTTATTCCGAGATCCAAGTTATGGCAAGTACTACAGGATTTGGGGTTACTTCCAGAGCTTCTTACGGTGGGATCAAGGGCAATTGACTGAACAAATCAAAGTTGTTAGGGGAGTTTGGCAAGGGTGTGTCCTGGCTCCCGCCATGTTTTCACTTTTTACAAACGGGGTGGTGAAGCATTTGGAGGAAGTTCCTGCTGACGCACCTACACTAGGGGGTGGAAAAGTAACAACTTTAATATTCGCAGACATCACATTAGTAGTCTCCAAGACCCCTAGTGGCCTTCAAGTCCTACTTAACCCCTTGATGGCCTTTTGCAATCAGAGAGGACTGGAGGTTAATACCTCAAAAACTAATCTCTTAACAATGAACCCTCACAAATCGTGGGAGGGATTCCTTTGGAGAAAGTGTCTGCTTTTGAATATCTGCTGGGTGACATTTTCAGAGACAATGGCATGGAACACCACATCATCAGAAGGAACTTACACCAGAAGACAACCTCTGGGGAATTGCTGAAAGAGCATAGGACCTCTCTGCAAAAATGTCCATCACTAGGCGCTATGCAATCAATAAGAGACAAAGCAAACATCCCTGATCTTTTTGATGCCCCTTTTATCATATATCAATTCTTTTTTTATCGTGTAGGCCTATTTAAGTGTATTTTTAGCTGTTTAGTAAACTATAGTTGACTGCTAATTAACCAAAAGCTAGTATTATGAACATATTATCCATATTCTGGCTGTACTGTACTTTTGTACTGTTTTGCATTTTCTTCAAATTCCTGTGTGGGTTTATTTGTACAGTACTAGAAGGCTTATTCTCCATTTTATCTATTTGTCATCATTGTTTTAAATATCCATACTATGTTTTTGGTTTTAACACTTTATTAAAATTCTGTGTTTGAATGTATAACAGCTACATTGGTATTAACTGATCCTCTGTAATGTATGCACTTGCACTTTGATGGCCGTAACAAAGGAATAAAGTTAAAGTTATCATAAAAGGTAAGATTGTACTGTTGTTTTCAAGCCTAAGTATCAAGGGGTCGATGTAATTTGCAATCAGAAGCGAGGAACATGAACAGCCTTGCAGAGTACCCCGTGAAATTGGGAATGGGTCTGACAGTACGCAATTTACACATACCCTGGCCGCCGAGGAATAATATAATATTTTGATTGCTTGGAAGAAGCCCTCACCGTGACCCACCCTTGACAGGGTCATCCGCCAAAATTGTCAGGAGACCCTATCGCAGGTTTTTTTTGCATCAAATAAAATTGGAGTAATTGGATGTCCTGTTATACATGTAGCATCAAAAAGCAAGATAACCCTCAGTACATGATCTGTTGTTCCCACTCTTGGGATAAACCCATGTTGTTGAACTGGTACGACCTTATGTATTATTGCAGATAAATGAGAAGCCAGGATCTTAGAATATATTTTGGAGTTACCAATAATCAGAGTGATCGGGTGGTAGTACCCAAGTTCCACTATTCTCTTATTTTTTTGAGGAATACCACAATTTTGGCAGAGGACCAGGAGATCGGAGGTCTATCTCCCTTAAAGACATGATCGAACAATTTGGTCATACAATTCCAAAGTTGTTGAGCAAATATCCTATAAAACTACATGGGAATACTGTCTGTGCCAGTAGCTATACAGCTTGGAAGGCTATTCAACTCCAGAAGAATCACTACTCACTCGGGGAATCTTCTACCAGCTCCTGTTCTTCAACAGAGAATTGTTTGTGGGGAATTGCGTCTAAATATTAATTGAGATCCCCATGGCTCCCTCTTCAGGTATAAGGTTTAATAGTACTGATGAAAAGATACCCATATTTTGGCAGCGTGAGTGATCTGTTCCATCTCATAACAGGATCTTGCATCTCCCGAATCAGAATTTGCATACTCTTTTGCCTAGTTCGAATGGCCAAGTGATGCCCAATCTGTTCACTACATTTGTAGGACTTTTCTTTCCAGACAATAAGCTTATCAGCTGCTTTTTGAGCCACAATTTCTAAAATAGCAGATTTGGATAGTGCCACCTTTGATGAGCTTCCCCCAAATCACCCCCTTCTTGTGAGGCCATTACCAGATCCTCTTCCGCCTGGGCCAAGACTGTTTTAAAGTCCTGTGGTAGTTTTCACTCTTGCCTATCAGGATTCAGCAAGAATCTTAAAGTTTCCCCTGTATACCTGCATTCAGAGCATCCCATACTACATCTATTGCTGTGCTCAACAAGTTGTCTTTTAAGAAAATAATAATCCACTTCACCACGTGGTTACAATAATCTTTATTTACTAGAAGAGCTCGTTCAAAGCTCCAGCCAGGTAAAAAAGGTTACTACCTCATGTTCTCATTTTGCAGTAGGATGAGCCAGATCATAAACTGCTTGCCATCCCAAAAAGTTGCCAAATTACACCAATATTGCCTGTGGTCGTTCTGGCTCTTTGGAGGTACTTTTTGACAACATCAGAGGAAACCTATGGCCCAATGAGTTTCTTTGTCCCAATCCAATGAGGACATGTCGAGAAAGACACCGCTCAGTAGGGAGACCATGTATTTTCCGGTGTCATTTCCCTCTACCCCTTTAGTTGCCCCCAGGAATCCTAAGTTATTATGGCATTGCTGATTTTCCTGGTTTTCAAGTTTCCACATCACATCCTTTAGCACCCCCTCCTGCATTGCACCCTGAGACTTCAGGGCAACCACTTCGGTTTTCAGAGATGACTATTCTCCATGCAATATCTGTACAGGTTTTCCTAATTTTCCTAACTGCAACCTGATGTTTTTTAGCAGCAAGTCAGGCTCGAAGGTTATCACTCTTTACTTCCTTCTGAAAGTGTTGTATAGACTGAAAAATCATTGCAAGAGAGGGATTCCCTATACTCCCAACTTGATGTGCCACTAGCACCCGCAGGGACTGGCTCAGCCAATTCTTTTCCATTTTTCCCCATTCCTCCGGAGCGGTAAACTGTGTGGCAGAATAGTCCCACCTCAGATCTCTGTGCTGCCTGTGTTGGACACTTCTCTTTCCTTTTCTTCCCCCTTTTGAAAGAGATGTTATTTGCTGTGGTGGACACATCAAGTCTACTTGCTCAGAACTGCTGTTCCACTTTGCACCCCCTTCTCCGCTTCACAGCAAAATACTAACATTAGAGATGTCAGAATCATCTGTCACAGAAAAGAACTCATGCGCATTGGGGTACTTGGCATGATCTCTAGGGCCATTTTCTGACTTGCCTTTGGTGGCGTTATCAACCAGGGACTTAGCATCTCACAGTGTTGCTACTCCAAGTGTCCCATCAATGTTGTCCCCTATCATAGCTCCCGGGCTGGTACCTATCCCCTCTCCTTTCTCCTTTTAGTGGTGCTTCTACGTCAGTCTCTTCATTTGGTTGTAACCAAGAGCCAGAATCACCTTCTTGTAAATCCTGTGTTTCCCTACCCCCTTCTTGGTGCAGATCTACCAACAAGGTATGTTGGCTTTCAATTGCAATATCAGTATTCATGGTAAGCTGTGTTTTGGCACCCCCTTTATGACCATCTGACAGCATGTGTGAACAATCCCTGAGTGAGAAAACAAGTTAACAATTTGGGGTTGGGACCCCCTTCACCCCTGGGGGATCAATGCAGTGCTTTATTAGTTAGCTCAGTTTTATCTTTACCAGATCAGTTAGCACCCTTCTTGCCGGTGGTCCTACCTTCCACAGTGGTCTTGCGCTGGGGGAGGGGCTGTGCAGTCATCAGTGTTGAAGTAGAGGCAGTTGGGGGAGCAGTCTATTGCTTACCGCTTCTTCCTCCTCGTCCCATCATTGCTGCTAGCGGGTGTCATTGCAGCCTCACTAGAACAAGAGAGGGCAAGATCCGCCTCAGATCAGCCAACCCCACAGAAAATCCACTAACGCCCCCAAAAGCAGCAGGTGGCCAAGCGCACTCCAAGGCGCACAACCTGCTCCAGTGTTCCAACTTAAATACCAATTGTGGCAGTCAGCCTACAGGGTCCTAGCGCTAGCCCAGAATCCACTGCATGCTTATTCACCATCAAACCACAGCTGAGAGCTAGTGACCCGGCTGGCAGAGACCATAGAGATGCTCTCTCACTCAGATGCCATCTTGCCCCAAGGTCCTAGGAGGGCAGCTTTTCTATAGAATATTTTAATATAACCAAACCTTCAATTGTCCTTATATAACTTTAGTCTTTCGAGAATGAAGACATTTAGACAATGAACGTGCCAGGGCTAAGATATCTATCATAGCTAAACCTGGTAAAGAATCCCAGAGTGTGCAATCTTCAGACCTATCTGATTTATGAATGCAAATATCAAAATATTTGCTAAAGTTTTAGCTAACCAATTGAAAAAATAATCTTTTTATTGATCCACTCATTGCAGGAAGGATTCATACCTAGTCACTCTTACTCCAATCATCTCCGCTCACCTCTCTCACATCATATAGCAAGTTAGAGAAGCCATGAGAAAAATATGTTTCCCTGAACTCTGAAGAAGTGCTCCGTAGGGTGAAGTGGTGTTATTTATCCATATATAAGAGTGGAGCGTCTGGCTGTTGGACACAATTGTATTACTTTGACCAAAGGGATGCTCCTCAATCCAATGACTTTGGTCACCTGTAGAATTAGAAAGGGATGCTTCCTATCACCCCTACTATTTCTCTTAGCATTAGAGCCCCATGGGATCTAAATAAGGTCAGCTGAATAGACTACAAGAATTTGGGTTACTGTTTGAGGAGGTTGAACCCCCTCTCAAGTAGCACATACAATTGTTCTTAGCGTAAATCCTAAATTAACCTGTGCTCAAACCTTGGGTAGCTTGGGACAAAGCAGTCAGGCTTAACTCAGAGACAATGTGTAAAGTATGCAACACTTCAAAAAGTAGCACAGTATCAACACATCACAGAAGGAGCCCGCAGCAGGATTAGAAAAATAATAAATAAAACAAGATAAAAATTACCAAAATCCAATCAGTAGAACTGGATATATTCAGTTAAAAAGATTTCAGTAAAAACAGTACAAAATGGCGTATAGCACCAATTGTGGTTATGTGGTCGCGATCAACCGGGACAAAAGTTCAGGTCTACCACGATGGAGCGTGAGCTGGCTATACTGACCCACATAAGCCTCCTGCACAGAGTAACGTAATTCTGTTTTGCTGAGTGCTGCAACAATCTGCATCGAAGCTTCAAGGATCTGCATCGCACAGCCGAGTGATACATCAGTTTCGGATGTGGTGAGGCTGCGGTGCTAAATCCTGCAACGCCTTTGAGGCTGCTGTTGACAATGGGAACAAGGACCTGTGGCGTGCAGCAGCAGATCCGATGTGGAGATGGGCTATGATGTGATGTGGGTCTTTGCAGCTCTCCTAATCCCGGCAACAGCAGTGATGTGTCAGTTCTGCTCCTAGCTGAACTGCGCAGCAGAGGAGATGCATCGGTTCTACTAGATCCACATAGGCTGGAAGAGCATTTAGGCTCACTTTTAAAGGTCCAGGACTTTGGTGACACTATTTAGCAGGGTAGACTCACATATGGCATAGTTCAGGGGCAAGGTTGGTGGAGCCTTCTGCCCCTGCGGCTCAAATCAGGAGGCCAGCCAACTAGCCCTTGGAGTGACTATGGGATTCTGGATTCAAGAGATGCATGTACAGTTCTCACCTAGACAAAGGGGCAGTATTTCAGCAGCATAGCACCTGGCAGAGTATGCACAGGCTCAGAAGTGTGTTGAAGTGGTGGTGTCTGAGGTGCAGTCATTATACCCAGCTGTGCCTTTGAAATAGGTAGAAACTTCTAGAGGTTTCCTTTTATTGTCCCTGTCTCCAGGCATACTGCCTTTCCTGTCTTGGCTCCAACTACCGGCGGTAATTAGCCTTTTGTATGGATGCAGGGCACAGCCTTTTCAGGCACAAGTGGGGCTGTGCCCAGCTTCTCTCTCTCATCAATCAATCAATAAATTAGGGGACTTTTAAGTGCACTACTCACTCGTGAGGTTCTCAAGGTGCTGGGAGTAAGGGGTTAAGCAGCTCAGTTCAGTCTAAGAGCCAGGTCTTAAGTGTCTTTCTGAAGATGTTTAAGGAGGGGGCGCATCTGATGTCAATTGGGAGTTAGTTTCAGGTCCTGGCTGCAATGTAGGAGAAAGCTCTTACCCCTGTTCTGGCTCTGCAGAACCGCAGGATTACGGTGTGGTCGGCAGATCGGAGGTTTCGCTTGGGTGCGTGGAAGGGGATTCTGTCGTTGAGGTATTTGGGTTCAGTGTTGTGAAGACATTTGTAGGCGTGGGTGAGTATCCTAAAGGTGATTCTCTTTTCTATGGGGAGCCAGTGGAGGTTCTGCAAGTATTGGGTGATGCGCTTGTGTCGAGAGATGGCGAACACAAGCCTGGCTGCAGTGTTCTGTATGGTCTGGAGTTTGCAAACCAGGGCCTTGTTGATCCCATTGCATTTCCTTAGTCCAGTCTGCTGGTTATGAGTGCGTGGGTGACAGTCTTCCTTGATTTGGGGAGAATACTTTTGAAGGTCTTTCGGAGGATACGGAGGGTGTTGAAACAGCCCGAGGCGACGGCATCGACCTGTCGTGTCATAGAGAGGGAGGAGTCGAGTATGATGCCGAGGTTACAGGTGTCGACCGTGGGGGTGGGAGGGCTACCGAGAGTGGTAGCCCACCAGGTGTCATCCCATGCAGAGGGGGAAGGTCTGAGCACAAGGACCTCTTTCTTCTCCGAGTTGAGCTTGAGGTTGCTGCTGCTCATCCAGGACGAGACGTCCTTCTTTCCTTCCTGGAAGTAGAGCCTGGTGGTGATAGGGTCCTTGGTGAGGGAGAAGGTGAGCTGGCTGTTGTCGGTGTAGGGTACTTTGCTGAGTCCGTGCTGTCACACAATGGCGCTGAGGGGGGCCATGTAGATGTGGAAGATCATGGGGCTGAGCAATGATCCTTGGGGTACTCCGTAGTTAATTTCCATAGGTTCAGAGAGGAAGGGTAGCAGTCAGGTTCTTTGGGTTCTGCCAGTGAGGAAGGAGCAGATCCAGTCGAGGGTGTTCCCTGTATTCCGGCATCGCTGAGTCTGACGTTGAGTGTGCTTTGGGAGACGGTGTCGAACGCTACAGAGAGGTCAAGTAGGATCAGGGCTGCGATGTGTCCTTGGTCGAGGAGCGCACCGATGTCGTTTGTGGCAGCGAGTAGAGCGGTCTCAGTGCTGTGTTTGCTGTGGAATCCAAATTGGGAGGGGTCGAGGATGGAGTTTTCTTCGATGAATCTTGTCAGCTGGGAATTGACGGTCTCCTCAGTGCCTTTCGCCACAAACGGGAGGAGGGAGATGGGTTGGTAGTTCTTGAGGTCCGTGGGATCTGCTGAAGGCTTCTTGAGCAGGGGCCTGACTTCTGCACATTTCCAGCCGGGAGATACATGCTGGTCTTGAAGCTGGCATTGATTGTGCGATGTAGATCTTGAGCGACGGCTGGAAGAGGTGGATGCCGTTCATGGTTGAGGTGATGTCTTTGGTGGTGACTGGGATCCAGGAGGAGATGGTGGGCTGGCTGGCGTTGCTGGAGGAGGATGTGGTTTGGGGGTCAGGCGTCTTGTCATTGAAATTGTTGTAGAGGCATTGATTAGGAAGTAAGATCCAAGCTTGTTGCAGTGGTCTGGGAAGGGGTGATGTATGCGGTTTGCTGGGGTCTTTAATGTGATCTGTCTGGATGGTGTGCTTCTTTCCTCCCGTCTCTGCCCTGAGGTCTCTGGTTGCTTGTGTCATTCACTTATGTGGTCCCACCACCCTCGATCTTTGTGTATATTTTTTGGTATGTCGAATTTTCCCTTTCTATTTTATACATGGATTTTTATTTTTCTTCCATATTCTTCTTCTTAGATTATTCTTTCTTTTCCCCTCCCTTTTTTCTCAGCACTCTTTTATTAACATTGTTTCTTTTATTAGATCTCTTTCCTACTTTACGCTTTTATTGTATTTTTTTTAATTTTACTCTTCATTCCGATACATTCTATTTTCTTTTCTTCTTGTTCTAAACCCTTATTTTCTTTTTTGTATACTATCTATGTTAGTATACTTTTATGGTTATTATACCTCAGTTGTTTTTTCAATGTATTAGTTATTCTTGAATACTTTCAACTTTTGAACCTATTAATGTATTGTAGATGGCTGTAAGATTTATTTCTTGGAATGTAAAAGGTTTAGACTCTCCTTAAAAATGTCAACAAGTTGTATTATATTTCTAGTTTGAAGGGTGATATTGTTTTGTTACATGAATTTCATATTTCAGACAAAAAAGTGACCATACTAAAAAAACAATGGGTGGGTCATATATTTGCACCCCCTGGTTCAGGGAAACATCATGGGGTTGCTATCTTATGTCATAAACACCTCAATATACAATTCATCCCTCAGGACACTGATGATGAAGGTAGATGGGTTTTAGTTTCCCTACTTGTTTATAAAATCCCACTTTTGGTGATGATATAGAATTTCACTTCCATTTCATCAACTTTGTGGCACACTTTGTAGTCAAAGGTTCCAGCTATAGGCAGTGTGGATAGGCCTCCATGAGCATACATTTTTTTTGGGAGTGCATCATTTTGGGAGGTGTTTTAAAGCCTTGAATTGGTCGTAGCCCACAATGGGCACAGACCCCCTAGTGTCTCTTATGGCTTTGATGGGCTTTCCTCATAGTTCAGTCTTGCAAATAGGCTGGGGCCATCATAATGTCGCTCCCTCCCATACATATAAAAAAGTAAAACCTCCTCTTCATTATTCTTTGATTCACACTTTGTGGTAGCGTTAAAGTAGGTTTTCATTTGCTAACTTGTGTTTGTCATAATGGTGCATGCTGGAGGACGAGCAGTATTTAGTCTTTGGGATGTTTGATTTCCCCATTCCCTGCACAATTGCAAAAAGTAGTTCAGCTTGTTTCATTTCGATCAGGTATTTCCTTGTGCTGGGTGCATGCTCGTTTGTTGAACTGAATCGTTTCTCTTATATTTTTCCACTTTATATATATATATATATTTTTTTTTTTATTGAACAGGTTACAGAAATAGTTTATAACACCAATTTATACTGCAGAATTTAGACATTCGTGGGCATATCATACGCCCATCGTTAGATCTTCAAGATTACCATAGGTCCAATCATCAGTTTCTAGAGCGCACGTTCCAAGTCCTATGTTTACTTCCACTACTAACACTGTCACGTCACTATTAAATACACACAAAACCACTTCCACGTTGTTTTACACCAGCGCAGAATGTAATGGGATCGCTACAAACAAACATCTCATTAACCGAGTAAGTAAACGCACAGCGCTCTGAGCACCAATGCTAACCGATGTCACATAGATTTACACGCTATTATTAAACATGGACCGGTTACTATCTCCGTTAGATGCATGAACTTACACTGTAATAAACCGGTCGCTATCACCGAACAATGAAGCACAACTACTTAAGCATATGTTAGAGCATAAGATCGCTCACCAGCAGCATCACTAACTAATGAGAAACAGCACCAACTTATCAACACTACTTGGAATTGCGTCGCATGAACTATACTAAAGGCAAGCATGACCCGTTTTTAACACAACACATGGTTGCACTGTAGTCACACCACAAACACAGGATACCATTATAACATAGATGCAAGCACACACACCCTTTGGTTTCACTGGGCACTAACCCAGTTTTTTTGCATTATCTCTCATGACCCTGTGGTCCTTCTATATTGAGTAGCACTCATTTTGCATTGTAGATATTCCCCAGATGAAGGCCACCCAGGCCGAAATGCATTGGGTTATTTGAAAGTTAAATTTAAGTTGCATTATGGGAGATGAAGTGCAATTTCCCTAGGATGAAAAATAAACATCAATATTGAAACAAACAAAAGAAAAGTGTGAGAACAACTTTATTGAACTGGATAACAATCTCACCACAAAGATACAAAACAGTGCCCAGGGAACATACCCCACTTGTATGGGGATGCTCAGTGCTTTAAATGAAAGAAAAATAGTGCAGGTACTCATTTAAATGTGGCGAGTGGGCGGGGCTTGGGGCGAGGCTTAGGAAAAGTCATGCCGATACTTCTTGAATTCTATACTACTTGCCAGCGTATACCAAAACACGAGAAATGTCGTTCAATAAACAAAGAAGGTTTGTTTACTCCTTACACAACGTAGTCAAACGCTGTGATATTTTGACATTTCCTTGTTTTTTAATATTTGCAACATCTATATTGTTAATTACTGTTGCTTGGCACAAGACTACATATTCTCGAGGGACACACAAAAAAGCAGACCTGCACACACAACCATTCAACACATTTCCTTTAAGATACCTTCCAAGATGTGTCTCTACTCTCTCCCCCTTTCTCTCGTAATTATCTCACACAAATCCATCACAGGCAGACAATCATAAGCAGACACTTACACAAAAGAATGAGGTGTGATTAAAGCCATTTGAACCTGGTTACCTCCCACGGCTTTCTTAATAGCGCTGTCACCGGGTTGCCTCAATTTCTTTGTTTGCAACACAGCATGATGGTGAACACCACGACGGTATGCAGATGAGCCCAAGCTGAATAGTGCAGCAGGGGCTCGGCTCAGGTTCACTGAAGTGCCTTGGCCGTCAGAGACAGGCCGCCAGCACCAGCGTTTATTTAATGAGTACCGGTACTCTGCTCGGCAGTAAGAAAAGTGCCGGTACTCAGAGAGATAAAACAAATAAGTGCCGGTACTCAGTACCTGTGAGTACCGGCCCATTTAAAGCACTGGGGATGCTACCATGTTTTTAGCGAGCAAATACCGCCATCTCATCCAGCTTCCTGACAGATTCTTGCAGGATGAGCACCAACACAACACACGATCTGCAACCTTTGATTATTAGCGCCCATACTTCCATCTATGGGTCATCAATGGTGCATATGCAGGCCATTTCGTACATACGCACATAGAAACAGGCAATGTTTTCCACTTCTCTACTTTGCCCCTTGAGGGCTGTACCTTTTGATTTGTAGTTGTCATCACCTCTGGTGTTTTGGAAATTCTCAAACAGCTTGAAGAATATTTCTCCAACACAATGCTGCTACCTCTACACTAAGGCATCAGCTTCACTACTGGCTTGAAACGTGTTTCTCAGTCCGCTAAAACACTCTTCCATCAACAGCAATCGTGGTGGGGTCTTCACGCTTGGTAAATGGGATTGGATCCCTGAGAGTAAGTGCACTAATGTGCCGCCAATGTGCCTGCTTGCACTTGTGTACCACTTTGTGGTCTTCCTGCTGTCTTCTTGATGCGCCCATGCAAGGATGCTGGCCTGTGATTGTTCATCTTCCATCTTGTAAGTGTGTAGCTCCAATTGTGGATAGTCGTTACACCACTGTCAGGGAAACCTGAGAAAAATTTTGAACATGCATGTGGCTTCAGATGCTTACAGTTTATTTGAGTTTCTTTGTGGTGTATGGAAGTGCTGGTCCCTTAGGCAAGGGGACTCTAAACCAAAAAGGTCAGGAATTGGGCGCTATGCACATGGCGTGTGGAAGGAGGGTCCAACTTGAGACAACGGTCCCTGCTAACGTCAGCTCTCTTGGTACAGTTATTATTAAGGAAGCTCTGGTTACAACCACTCATTACCTGGTAGTGCTGGGGTGTTGGGAGCTGAGGTTTACCAAGCTTTTGAGGAGCAAGGTAGAGTGTCCCTCGGTAACTTAGCTAGAGGCAGCAGAAAGTTAGCCAGGCCAGTGAATCCCCTCACTGTGTTTAAGTAAGCCCAAAAGGTTTGGGAGTTGCCCATCTGAGACAGCCCCGGCATCAGTGTGGGGAGGCAAAGTAGGTCAATTTATGTGAATCGGGCCAAGCCCAGTCACTTCAAGGAAGATCTCCAGGGAGGATCAGACAGGTTCGACACATGTAAAGGCCCTGGATCTTCATCAGCAGTGTTGCGTCCCAGGCCTGTATTGGTATGCCCACACTGTGAGAGCAGCGGATTCAACAAAGGCACATAGTGTTTTTGATCTAGACTATGCCGCAATCAGTTCTATATCCCTTTATTTATACCTTTTGCAGAGCTCCCCATCTGGGTGCATGTGACATGAAGTCATCTCCACAGTAGTTGGGGGAGGCTCACCACATATGTTATTATTACTACCAGCAGACCGACAATCAACACTTTTCTTTATGCTAACAAGCACAGCACAAACATGACACTGCATTATTGGGATTCAATAACAATTCAAATTTTCGTCATTGTTTATGGGGCTTAAATCTATGACCGCTTGACCTCAATAGATGCTCATTATACCATGAGAATTTCTTTGGTTTCACTTTTCAGTAATATAAATATGTGATCATAACTTCATTGAACATACTGTCAAGGCACATTACCTCATAAATGATCTGTCAAAGCTTCATACATTTATATGAAATGTGATAATTTGATTTATATAAAACAAATTCTTAAACATTTATATTTGTCTTTAAAAAAAATCAAAATAGGAGCATCCTTGAAACTGTTTTAAAAAAGATAGCAAAAATCACAGACTACTCTAAATACCATTATGTACTTGATCAAAATCATAAAGAATAAAACACTACATGTCTGCAACGTTGTTTCAGTGCACATTGTTAAACAAATGCCATTTACAGGATTCAATACATTCTTTCAGTTTCATTGTTAAAAATGTCCTCGTTGATTTCTCAAACTAATCAAATTAATAATATTAATTCATTATAAATTTGTAGTATATGTTCTCCGCTTGAACTTTGAGTAATTTCTGCATTCGAGTTTCCAAGAACAACTTTACCAGCTGCAAGAAAAGGATGGTCACAAAATAGTCCGAGAAATAAATAACATGTAACACAAAGTGAATGCACTAATGTATTTATAACTTGTAAGACTGTTAGAATGCAGTCTTCAGCAGGATGTAGAGAGTGGACTCAATATAAAAGACCAACTGGAATCAGATGGAGTTGTCAATGATTGGCTCATTTTCAGGTGAGCGCAGAATGATGGGAATTTCCCTTTGGTTTACACAGTGTCTGATTGATAGAAGAAGCATGGCAGGTCTTTTGAAGCTTCATTGATGAGATTTAAAAAAAATTCTCTTTAGTTTGGAGAATGAAGATGCTAATTAAGGTGCAAATTATTTTGGATACCAGCTATATGTGCAATGATTAACGTAAAATTTAAAGATAACATGATGCATTTTAAACATGCAAACTGTAGTATGCAGATATGGATATTCACAGAAATGCTTAAATGCAAGTTATCTTTTAACCAGAAGTTAACTTGACAATGCTGAAATGTGCCCAATGGAATTTAGAGGTTTGACCTTAATGTGAAATGCTATGAAATATTCGTCATAACTGCAGAATGTTCCGGTTTAACAAATGCATACAAATTTGACTAAGAAACATCTGATTGTGGTAACTAAACTTCTAATTTACCTGCTATTTCACACAATGCTTGACAGAATAGTTGTATATTTTAAAACAGTATTTCTTGTATGTGGCAATGAAATACATTACTAAAAAGTAGTTTCACAAGTTGATGTTTCTCTTTTTTAGCATAGTTCATCGTTAACACTATAAAACAATTAACATTAGAAGGTTAAACTGTGTTCAATGCCTATCGAAACCGAGGCTAATAAGAGGATTCATACATAAGATGTATGTAACAAACTTTGTGATAAAACTTTGCGAGCTTAACTCATCCTCAGAGAAATGGTGCTCCCTGATTGGATCAAAAGAGGAGAGACCTGCTATAAATGTTGCAACGTTATTTTTTGCATTTTATATTAGTGTGTGTTCCTAGTTAGCCTCACCTCACTTAGACTAGATGATTGCAGTGCTTAGAAGGAGATGGTGAGAAGCCAGACCTGGGCCCACTCTCTTATCCCTTGTTGACAGTTGTGGCTAATGCTGCTGCGCTTCATCTCTTGTCTTATTATTGATTCTCTATTTGACAGATTACTACTGCAACTGTATGCTTATTTGCACAAATGATTTAGACTCGGCTGAGTTTTATGAACCACTCTAAGGGGCCGATTCCGATTCAGTAAAATTCTGTCCGAATCGCCGTACGGAGCACTTTTTCCGTACGAATCGTATCCTGAACTGTTCCCGTACGTACGATGTAGTACGATGTGCACCCAAAGCAGTTCTCCGTATGAATCGTACCACGGACCGTACGACTCAAGAATCCGAAAGGATCGCATTTGAAACATGCAGTACGTGATGTCCGTATGGATCGAAGCATCATTTTCCGACCTAGCAAGTACGAATCGTCTGGACAACACTCTCTTGATACGGGAGCTCAAAAGGTCCGGAAAAGCAGACTTTGACTCGAAATGCGCACGAAACGCCTCCCCACGGGTACGGTGCGTCCACCCCTGGATTTCAGGGGTACGGTGCCTACACCCCATGATTGTGGGTGCACGTTGCATCGGGGTACGGTGTGTACACCCCATGATTGTGGGTGTACGGTGCATAGAGGTACGGTTCGTACTCCCCAAGGCCGTAGGTGTACGGTGAGTACACCCCGTGCGTACACCCCTTGAGTTTAGAGGTACGGTGCGTATGTGAATGTGTGGCTCTTCATAGGAATTGCTTCTACGCGACATTTTCCGTACGAATCGCGTTCTCAATCTCCGTTCCGGATCGTACTTGTCGGGTCGTACTGCATGTTTATGATTCATACGGTTCACAGTGAGGGTCTATGTTGTATGGATTTCACCTTGTGTTTCGTATGGTTCGCAAAGATTCAGACGTATTTTTTACCTACGGATCGTACTACGCTGTTCGGACGGATCTGTACGATTTGTACGGAAACAGCTACGAAAACGAATCATCATAAGGATTCGTTTCCCGGATTGGAATCGACCCCTAAATCGGAAGTTCAACAGCTTTATTTGGATTTTGAGCTATATGCTCTGTTTTATCTTCTTCTTTTCCTTTTTAATTCCAACCCTTCATGATTTCTAATAACTTTGAAATTCTGGCCTGTTCTTTAGAATAGAGTATCTGTCCTTCATTGAGCGCGCTTGATGGTTCTAACCATATTTTATTGAGATTTTTGTAAATGCACTTGAATTTATTGACTAATCTGAATAACAAGAACAAAAAGGATCTTACTAAAGTTTGAATAAAAAATAAAACTTTCAAAACTAATTTAAACTCTCATCATAAACTGAACTTAGTACTTTCATTGTGATTTAAACTATGATGATTAAATAGCTTCTGATTCAAAACACGGTGGCAAGATCTTTCACCTGAAGCTAGTTATACTCCTAAGCTAACACAGAAACGAGGCTTTACCTAGACATTGATGGTAAAAAAGGTTGAAACATATTATTTAAAATTCTGCCCCAAGTCTGCACTATCAAGAACAGGGTATACAAATGTTTTTCTCTTGACTTTTTCAAAACCTACAGTGAGTCACATTTTTATTATACCCTCCAAGATATTTCATTTTTGGATTCTTCATTGGCTGGCATGAAGGAATTTGAAATACGACAAGAAGAGATCTGTTTCTTGATGGATTTCTGTGTGGAAAGAGTGAAGTGATGTCTTTGATGATGTTTAGGGTGCATTAATATTACACTGGTTTTTTACCTTAATGTAGAATGCCCCACAATTCTAAGAAGATTTGGTTTTGGCGGGTATGACTATAAATCCCCCAGCCATTATATGGGGAGGAGACTTTAACACAGTTCTTGACTCCGTTGGATGCATGATCAACTGGACTGTGACCTATGACTTCAGCAGCTAAAACTCTTGCTAAAATTATGAGCCAACATGGGCTAGTTGAAGTGTGCTGACTGAGACATGCCAGGGAAAGAGAATGCATTTTGTATTTTACAGTGCATGATGATGCAAATGCCACCATCCTCCATCTTCTGTGTTCCTATACACGAAATGGAAGACCACAGCGGCTGTAACAAAAAGTCATCCTATTAAGACCTTTGAATCAGTAACCTGGAAGCAGTGTGAGCTCCCATTCAGAATTGTGAGTTGGACATATGAGAGGACGGTGAGAGGTCCCTTCCCTGACCTTGGGCAAATCCAGCGGAGGAAGTGAGCCCTCTGTCTTTGTTTTGGGCCTTCAGGCACCCAATCCAATTGCACTGAAGGAACATATTAATTTTTGTCCACCCAGCAATTAGCACCATTCACTCTAGTTACATATCCATTGCCCTAGAGCATGGGTACTCACAAACTTTTTCTCAGGGGCCAAATTTACATTGTAGTTTGTGGCCAAGGGCCGCACTGGTGGGGGCGTGGTCAGTGAGAGAGGGGGCGGGGCTAGAGACAAAAAAACTGTGACCATGAGGTTGAACACAGGCCCTGGCAGCGGATGTCTTCGTGTACTGAGCCACCAGACCGAGCATACACACATATCTCTCTCTCTCTCTCTCTCTGTCTCCATCCCTCTCTCTCTTTCTCTTCCTCCCTCCCTCTCTCTATTTCTCTACCTCCCTCTCTCTCTCTCTGCGTCCCTCCCTCTCTCCCTCTGTCTCCCTCACTCTCTCTGTCTCCCTCACTCTCTCCGTCTCCCTCACTCTCTCCGTCTCCCTCACTCTCTCCGTCTCCCTCACTCTCTCCGTCTCCCTCACTCTCTCCGTCTCCCTCACTCTCTCCGTCTCCCTCACTCTCTCCGTCTCCCTCACTCTCTCTGGCTCCCTCACTCTCTCCTTCTCCCTCACTCTCTCTGTCTCCCTCACTCTCTGTCTCACTCACTCTCTGTCTCCCTCACTCTCTCTCTCCCTCCCTCTCTCTGTCTCCCTCCCTCTCTCTGTCTCCCTCCCTCTCTCTGTCTCCCTCCCTCTCTCTGTCTCCCTCCCCCTCTCTGTCTCCCTCCCCCTCTCTGTCTCCCTGCCCTCTCTGTCTCCCTGCCTTCTCTGTCTCCCTCCACCTCTCTGTCTCCCTCCCCCTCTCTGTCTTCCTCCCTCTCTCTTTCTCTACCTCCCCTCTCTTTTTCTCTCCCTCCCTCTCGTTTTCTCTCCCTCTCTCTGTCTCCCTCCCACTTCCTCCCTCCCTCCATCTGTCTCCCTCCCTACCTCTCTGTCTCTCTCCCTCTCCCTCCCTCCCTCCCTCTCTCTGTCTCCCTCCCTCTCTCTGTATCCCTCCCTCTCTCTGTATCCCTCCCTCTCTTGGTCTCCCTCCCTTTCTTTGTCTCCCTCCCTTTCTTTGTCTCCCTCCCTTTCTTTGTCTCTCTCCCTTTCTTTGTCTCCCTCCCTCTCTCTGTCTCCCTTTTTCTAACTGTCTCCCTCCCTCTCTCTCCCTGTCTTCCTCTCTCTCTCTTTCTCCCTCCCTCCCTCCCTTTGTCCGTCTCCCTCCCTCTTTATGCCTCTGCCTCCCTCCCCTCCCCTGACTCTCCCTCTCTCTCCCCTGACTCTCCCTCTCTCTCCCTTCCCGACTCTCTTTCCCTCCCTCGCCTTCCCCTGACTCGCCCTCTCTCTCTCTCTCTCTCCCTCGCCCTCCCCTGACTCTCTCCCTCCCCTGACTCTCTCCCTCCCCTGACTCTCTCCCTCCCTCCCCTGACTCTCTCCCTCCCTCGTCTGACTCTCTCCCTCCCTCGTCTGACTCTCTCCCTCCCATGACTCTCTCCCTCCCCTCACACTCCCTCGCCCTCCCCTCACTCTCCCTCCCTCACCCTTCCCTCACTCTCCCTCCCTCTGTCTCTCCCTCGCCCTCCCCTGACTCTCTTCCTCCCTTACCCTGCCCTGGTTCTCCCTCTCTCTCCCTCCCCTGACTCTCCCTCAATCCCTCCCTCCCCTGACTCTCCCTCTTCCTCCCTCCCCTCACTCTCCCTCCCTCTGTCTCTCCCTCCCTCGCCCTCCCCTGACTCTCACTCTCACTCCCCCTTACCCTGCCCTGGCTCTCCCTCTCTCTCCCTCCCTCTCCCCTGACTCTCCCTCTCACTTCCTCCCTCACCCCCCTGGCTCTCCCACTGTCTCCCTTCCCTGACTCTCCCTCTCTCTTCCTCCCTCGCCCTTACTCTCCCTCTCTCTCCCTCCCCTGACTCTCTCCCTTCCTCAACCTCCCCTGACTCTCCTTCCCTCTGTCTCTCCCTCCCTCTGTCTCTCCCTCCCTCTGTCTCTCCCTCCCCTGACTCTCCCCCTCCCTCTCTCCCTCCCTGGCCCTCCCCTGACTCTCTCACTCCCTCGCCCTCCCCTGACTCTCCCTCCCTCTGTCTCTCCCTCCCTCGCCCTCTCTCTCCATCTCTGTCTCCCTATCTCTGTCTAGGCAAGGTGTATTAATTCTATTAGAAATATGACGAAAAGCAAGAGCTATTTGCTGCATACATCGAACCACCTTCCCCAGCCTTCCCAAAATCTGCAGCACATTATTAGTGACACCCTAATGTAGAGGGTGCACGAGAGCTGGCTGGACCACTGCAGCAGAGATCAGGTGTAATCCTGAGGGCAGAGATTCCAAATAAGGCTGGGCTGATTCAGACTTTCATCCCTTCAGTGTCGATAAAACAAATGCTACTCCAGGCTGCGCAGAGTGATCTCCAAGTTCATGCTCGGCTTGGTTCAATCAGTCACGGGGTTTGTCCTGGTCACTGTAATTGTCCAACAATCCCCCCCCCCCCCCCCCCCTGGCAGCCCGGGATGAGTCAGCTTGCCTGGCCACCAATATTCAAAAGGGTCACTCAGAGCACAGTTCAGTTGCAGTCCCCAGTGAAACCTCCTTCAAAGTCCCCTGAAATAGGCCTCATCATTCCGTTTAAAAAAAATATTTGCAAGATCAAGATCTACTTCGGCTTCCTCTACCGCTAGAGAAGCAGAAGGATCAGAAGCACTCACCTATATGGCTGGTCCAAGCCTCAGCATGACTAAAATATTCTCTATTCTAGTAAGCTCAATTTGAAGTGCAGCGCGCATTCTTGTCCTGGGGAGAGGGTTGCGCCTGAGTTTGGCACAACTAAGGCTAATCAACATCCTAAAGATATCAACATCTGACTCATAAGTAAAGAGAGGGAGCCTGTGATGCCAATTCCAATGATTGCACACAACTCAGTGCACACCAAGGAGTCCTCAAAAAAAGAGGGTGGTATTCAAGTCATTTATGGCCAAATTCATCATCACAGTGCATCTGGATCTGAAGATTTAAAGCGGGAAATCCTCTTAGTCACTCCAGGGCCCAACCCACCCATAACTGGTCTGATGGCGATTCCATCGACATGGGTGATCCCACAGCCTCCTGGCTACAATTTACCCGGAGTCAAATATAGAATTAACTCCAAGGCTGTTTAGAACACTGGAAGGGGCAAGAGAATCACCCCTTAAGACACAGGAAAGGAAGACCTGCATTCAACAGCCATAAGCGTGGCACAAAACACTATAGCAAGAACCTTAGTAAGCAAGACCACAAAAATGGAGGGCCAAATAGATCTTTTACAATCGATCGCACAGTGCCTGGTGAACCTAAGCTCCAGGATGGAGGTACTGGAAGAAACATTCCTAGTATCCTGCCCATAATGTCTTGCTCCTTTTTATGTGCAGGAATAATTGATAGGTGGGCCATTCTCCCAACGATTCTCAGGGAAATCATAGCAACACTTACGGTATACCGGCAACCACCAGACCAACAGCGCTGGACGGTTTCTTTCAGCGTTGATGGGCCTCCCCAAGACCAATAACAAATACAAGCAACAGCCACAAGCCCATCCAGGGTCAGTTGAGCCCAGTGCCATGGCTAGAACCCCCAACCGTCCAACTGGGGGTCAGCCCTAGTAACGTGGTTGAGCTCAAATGGAACAGCCGTAATACAGTGGCACCAGTCAGCCCAGGGCCGCTAGACGCCCGCTATGTAGGCAAGCCAATAAAAAGATGAGGAGCAGCAAAAAAAGCCAAAGTTAAAAAGGAGGAGGCTTTTGCCACCTACTCTGAACAGACACACCCCAGGAAACTATGATAAGCCACTATATCCAATTTTTACTTGCAAACATGGGACTAAACTAGGGGCAACAAAAGAAGGAGCAATTCAAGGGCTTGAGATCTCATTTCATCCAGGTAACACAATGGATCCCCAGGCTTTCAGCATGGTAAAACCTGACCCCAAGCTTAAAGAAGGAATGCTGCCAAACCTTACAAAGACAGATGCCAGAACTCAGGTCTTTGCTGCTAACGCCTCAAGCAACGTGGTTTAATGTGCCCGGTTGGGTCTCCCATATTTTCACAGCTGAAGCTCATGATGCCAGAGAGGCAGGCCCCTATTTCAGGGATGATAGCCAGTTGTTGAATTGGAAAAGTCCTGAGGGTCTCATCCAGTCCTGGCTCCCAATCACTAACCAAGGAAATGGCCTAGAAACAGCAGAACCGCCAGCCCCTAATGAAACCTCCCAGATATCATATCAAGGGCCCTCACGATATTCTGAATAGAAGTAACATCCTTGGCTAATTTAAACATGTAACTTCTCTTGCTCATATCTTTTCAAATGACTTGGAGAGGGTAAGATTCCTGAAACTTCCCGGGGACACTCATGGTGACTCAACTCTGGTGGGATTCTGCCAACAGCAATTTCAACATGCAGAAGTTGGGGCAATGCCACAGCTAGCTGATTGGGGTATAGCTGTCCAATCCCCTCGGCTTGAGAAATGTCCATATGTCCTAAACCAAATTAACGGAGCGGAGAGGGGTCGTTTCATTTCTGCACATTACAGCAACATCAAAGATGGCAGAATCAGTCAAATACAATCAAGCGCTCCCATTGACATCAGGATCACTTGCTGTAACAACCAAGGACAGCACACCTTTGTCTACCTCAGGTTGCCCCCACAGAGGTTCAAAGAGCACAGATGCAGTATCCCTAACAACAGGCACAAACAGAGGACAAGGAACGAGGAAAGGGGGAAGCCCCTGCCAACAACGTCTATCAAATATCTCCTGGAACATAGCAGGGATCATGAAAATCTTCTGGGATACGTTTATTCAGGACTATCTATCCAATGACAACATAGTGTGCTTCCCCGAGACCTGGGCCCGTACAACGACACCACTTGCAGGCTATTATGTATTCCACGTTGAAGCTTCAAAACAGAACATATTCTGATGATGATCTGAAGGTCTCTCGGTCTTTTGAAAACATGCCCCAAAATTACTGCCACTGAAATAACCATTCATTTACCTGTTATCCAAGCTCTACTCTTCAAAGGCATGGAGTTTAGTTTCAAGCCCTTTTTCTGCTGCTAATTAACTGCTATTTCAATCCGGCACAGCCTCAAAGGAAAGATACTTTGGATCCCCTAACAAGAACAATTGATGATTTACTGATTAAATAAGACTGCTATAAAGCTATTATACGAGGAACCTGAACAAGACACCTAGCCTCCTCAGATGAACAGGTGAGGCTGCTCCTCTTCATGCCTTACTCTATAATCATAAGCTTTGTTCAACCCATTCATTAGATGGAGCCTGCTTACCATCCTGGTCGGAATCCCAGTTTTAGGAACATATCTACAATAGACTATCACATAGATTCATCATCGGCATGTTTTGCGAGTCTGTAATAGCGATTATTAAGGAATCGCTATTACAGACTCGCAAAACGGGATTCATGTAGAAATCGCAATATTTATTGCGATTTCTACAGCTTCCTTATTTGCGATTAGCTAATTGCTAATCGCAAATAAGGAATAACTCCCCATTCATTCCTATGGGCCTAAAGGCCCATAGGAATGAATGGGAAGACATATCAATGTGCGAATCGCTATTAGCAATTCGCATAGTGAGTTTGTGATTTCAAGGGTGCAGGGGAGTCCAAAGGACACCCTGTTGCACCCCTGAAATGATATTGGATGCTGGTGTTATGCACACACATGTTCCAAGGACATGTATGTGTGTAACATACAACCTAGAAAAATGCACTTAAGTGCATTTTTCTAAGTTTCCGCTATTTACCACGAGGTTTGACTTCGCGGTAAATAGCGGCCCAAAATTGAGAATTCGCAATTTTTAAATGTTTCATGAATTGCATTTAAAGAATCACAAATAGAGATTCCTTAAATGCAATTCTACGCAAATTTGCGAATTCTATAATAGCGAATTTTGCATTTGGGATGATGAATCCCAAATGCAAAAATTGCGCTCGCAAAGGGCCAGATTCTCAGAATCTGGCCCTTTGCGAGCCGAATTTCCGTTGATGAATCTGGTCGTATATCCTAGTTAGCAATATCATTGCTTCCATGCTTGACGACTTTGAAATTGATGACATGGGTGGGAGAGACCACCGGCCCCTGCGCGCTATCTTGCAACTAGTGGTCCCCACAGCAATAACATTTCCAGTGCTCTTAGAAACAACAGGAGAAGAACGCAACATGTTTCTTCAAAGAATCAAATGATCAGCTAATCTAGGAGATGAATTGTCAGCCTGGTTGGAGAAGAGAAACTCTGCCCTTAAATCATCTAATCCAAATTCTGTAATAGTAGATTGGGAAACTAAAATTGCAGACCTTCAATAGGCACTGGGTAATGGCCAATGCAAACCATTGAGTAATAGCCCTGCAATGACATTATATACTCCCCGTCATCCCAAGTATCTAATCAAGTGCAAATGTGCCCTTTGCAGGGCTTTGGATGCCAGGAAAAGAGGTGGCAAATCAACTGATGGCCATTCGATCACCGCTCCTAGAACAGCTTACAAAAAGAAAGTATGAAAGGGGTAAAAGGGAGCATATCGAATCAGAGTGGCTGAAAGTCTTTACTCTACTGAAAGAGAAGAACCACTCACATCTTTGGAAGCATATAAATCGGCTTGACAACCAAGGAATGACAAAGGAGAATGGCATTGCCGAACAAGTCTGTAAGTGATATGCAGAACACCTATACTCAACTGATTGCCACCGGCATCCCTCAAGGTATTTATATTACCAAAGGAGCAGTAAAAATGACAAAAGACGGGCCCCCGGGCCCAATGAGATTCTTGTCTGTTTTTAAATCAGCACATGACTTTTGGGTGACAACTCTAATGCCTCTTTTTAATCATGCCTTTGCCACTGCAACAAGGCCAAGTTATTGGATAGGTTCAATACTCTTTCCCATCCATAAAAAAGGTGACGCTCCAACCAGGCAAACTACAGGTTTGTTGCCCTGCTTGATGTCCGAGTTTTCTTGCAGAAGTTGGAGACTTGGAGAAAGGAAAAGGGAATCCTTCAATTTTTTCATTCAGGATTCAGGCCAGACTGCTCAACTATGGACAATATCACAGCAATGAAATACTTTATCTATGCAAGCTGTCAGGAGGAAGCAACCAACCTCCCTTGCTTTGCTGCCTCATCGACTACCACTGCCTTTGACAGGGTAGATCGTGGAAAACTATGGGAGAAACTGTCTGCATGGTGGATTTCGCCCATGTTCCTCAATGCGATTATCTAGTTATACGAGGGGATATGGGTTCGGGTTAAAACCAGCCACACCACAGTAACCCCAAGAGTTGCCACAAACAACTGCCTTAAACAGGGCTACGTTTTGGCACCCCTCTTCTT
The DNA here is from genome assembly GCF_964263255.1 of Lissotriton vulgaris. NCBI lineage: Eukaryota > Metazoa > Chordata > Amphibia > Caudata > Salamandridae > Lissotriton > Lissotriton vulgaris. Next base: position 1,565,316,022 of record NC_141691.1, on the reverse strand, counting down.
TATTCACTACACTGCAGATCTGGGTGCTGCCATACAAAGTGCTAGTATGGATACCCCAAGGATTGGCAGGTTGTGACTTCCCGTCCTGCAATACGCATATGACACAGCAATCATAGACCATACAAGAGCTGGTCTACAGAGAGCCCTCAAAGCACTCCATCACTACAATCAGGAGACAATCTACTGGTTTCTAAGAGAAAAACCAAGGTAGTAGCGTTCAGTAAATATTCAGCAAAATGCAGTCTCACAGGCAATTGGGAGACCTGCAAATAGGAACAGAATCAGTTTACAACTACCTTGGCGTTTGGCTTTCTGAGAGGACAAACTGGTGGCTCATTTAAGCCACCTCAGTATAAAGTCCATGCGCAACATCCACACATTGAAGCAACCACCTACTAAGTTCTATTACAGAACCCATGCTGACAGTATTAAAAGCAAAATTTATCCCAGCCCCCATCTACGGCTATCTGGCCTTTCCAGGTGCCCTGGACAGGCTTTTAACAGTCGCTCAGACTAAGGCATACAAGGCACTGTTGTTAGCCCCATGGCAAGCCAGAAGCACCAGGTTGAGGTTGGAGCTAGGCCTTGGGAGACTAGACTTTGTGAGCCAGGTGAGCATAATAAAGTTTTTCACGAGGGTACTGCAAGCTTCAGAAGACTCACTCAAAAGTCAACTGAGGAGGATCTTTGAGGAGGAGGGCTTGCCCTGAGAAAGTGGGCTCGGACGGGCAATCAGTAGCCTAAAGATAAAGGCAGAAACTTTGCTCTCCGTCGACATTCCGCTGTCTGCCTGGAAAAAGGCAGTCGGACAGGCAGGTGTTAGAAACCTCATTAGAAAAGGATCATGCAAGTCTTTGTGCTAATCCCATCACAGCATCGTTGGATTCATCATACATCTTGGGGAAGGCACAAACTCACTATCATCATGCCCTAACTGTCCAGGTCCTCAGGAAAATACTCTATATGAAGCTTAACATTTTACCAATCTTGGACTTGAACCCTGCCTGGGCATACAAGGCTATGTATGTATCACAAAGAAAACTGGTTGTATTTACTGGGCTGTTGCCCTAAACTGGCTGACGATCGATACTGCCTGCTTTGCCTTATCTTAAGACAAGGGAAGTCGGGACATGCTGGGAGGCCTCAGAGTTATGCTTAATGGAAAGTGTGACATGCATCCTGGCAAGACTGAGAAAGTTCACAAATTCCATCAGGTTTGCACTCACTGAGTTGTCACAGATTAATACAAGTCCATTACTGGCAAGTGCACAGCACTTCATCTTTTTCCTCCCTTAAACCTGAAAGTCATTGATAAACAGGAAGGAGTCCACTCCAGCAACTGAGAGTGATCAATTCAATAATAGGAAGCTAACAGGAGAGCACTTCGCACTTTACTCCTTCTACATTATAACACAGCATGCTTTTACTCCTACTAGTGTCATAAAGTTCCTATAAACCTACATAGGATCTGCATGTTTAGACAATGTACACTGTGGGATTGGTGCCTAGACTGATTCTAGACACCACCACAGGGTATGTTAGCCTTTATACCAGCTATCACACAGTGCCACTATAAACCCCTCTTACCAAGGAGAGAATACTTCTTGGCAACCCTGATCCCTCAGAATCATGGAAACAGTACCATACCTTTCGCTCAGTCACTCATTCAATGGATCAGCTATGAGTGCATGAAAGCCATGCTGTTCAGCAAGAGCAGATAGAAAGTGTATTTTATTTTAAAATTCCAAGTGTTGGTTGATTTGAAAAAAAGGCAACATTTTTCCCAGCACACGATGAGCTAAATATGTATGTGTCATGTGTGGGAGATACAACATCACTGCTGCTTGCCATCGCAGATGATGGTCCCTGAAACACCTCACAGATCAGGTAAATCAAGCACAGATGATCGTCTGTAGTGCCCACAGCCGATGCTGGGGAAGCCTGTGCGATATCCAAGGCCTGGATGCCTGTAGAGGAGCTGTCTCCATTCCAACAGGAGCTGAAGCATCCCGGGGTGGCTCTAAGAATGCCGACATCAACATGGGAATACGCTGAGGACACAGAAGCACAGGTCTAGTAAAGCATCCACGTCTGGTGGTGCAACCGGCTGTTGAATTAGAAAGAGATCCAACAACATTCTTGTCCGTATAACAGGCATTAAAAGGCAGACAAAACTCAGTCAATCCAGACTGGTCTAAATGTTAGGAATTAAGACACACTTAGTTCCCGAAGGGGAGGTGTGCCCAGATAGAGTACCATGCTTTTACGGTATTGGCGCTCCAAGAGCGTTTTTCCCATCTCCTTGGTGACTGGATTGCAGAAAAATGACAATCAGGTTTTCCGCTATTAGGAACAGGATTAGCAGAAGTCCTCCAAAAATGCTTCAGAATACGGAGTGTATGAAGGCTGAAATCACTCCGAAGACTGTCTGAAAAGTGCTTAACAGTCCAGAACCTATATTCTTAAATAGGTGTACTAAACCCTTCATATCAGACATGTTAAAGATATGTTGTACCATTTTTGTGAAATGGAAAGGGCAGTTTGTTCATACCAGTGCCTGTATCTCAGCTGAACACCTTGCAGTTAGGCCTGGGCGATAAATTCCATTCCGCTAGCGGAATTTGCAGAATTTGTGTAATTTTGCGTTCCACAGAGAACACGGAATTGCCAAAAACCTCTGCGGCCAGCTGCTTCGCTGAATTTTTTGCTTGTTCGCATTTTCAAAATGCGTGTTAGCAAAGTATTTCCCCCTGAGCACACAAACATCGCTCGTGAACAGGAAAAAAGCATCGCGAACAGGTGGAAGAAGAAATTCTGGTTGTTCGCGTAACCCTGCGTGCTCATGGAGATTTTTTACCGTTTTGCAGAGCTTTGCGTAGCGCAACTACGCAAATTCATCCCACCCCTACTTGGGACCTGCAGATCAAAAGTCTCTCGGGCAGAGGTTAAGGGCACGGTTTTCTGTAAGAGCAAGGCTTTCATTCAGCTCAGAGTATCAATCATATAAAGAAAACATTCAATGAAGGCCATAACGGTGCCTCCCTGACTATGTGGGTTGGTAGAAACAATACTTGCATAAAAAAGTAATCCTGGATCCTACAGTGACCAGATATGCGATGCCTGAAAGCATTCCACAACAACCTTGATCCTTCAGCATCAAGTAACTCTCACTGAAGAGCAACTTAAACTCCAGATTAATCACAGCAGATGGGTACCCTCTCCAATGACAGGCTTTGTGTGCAACTGAATCGTTACAGACCCCATGAAGCATGATATTCTGGCAGATGAGAGATCCACTCCACTTAAAGAGCTCTCACAGTCTGTACCACTGAGAAATACTTCTGTGTCCCCACTCCTGCATCAAAATTCATACAGCAATTTTCAAGATTCCTTGATGAATTCCTTACCCATTTCTTCATATCTGCATGCCTATTGTTCTAGGCAATACTGAAACTGGAAAGTTGTGACCGGTAACGTTATATGACCATCAGTTTTTCAATAAGCAGCATTGTATATTTTTGCTCTTCTTTGTGCCATTGTTATCTGTGTCTTAGTTAGATTATATGCAGAGAACAAAGATGTACTGTTGATAAATCACCAAGGCACATGACCAGAACGCAATGATTGTGGTGTCCAGCTTAACAACATAATAGAACGTAGCTGAGACTGTCTGTGCTGTAGTATGGACAAACCCTGTTCTAGCACATCTATAGCAGAAGATACAATGTTACCCAGCGACTAAATCCTGGATTGCAATGTTTTCATAGCATTGTCAACATAGACTAATGCTTTTTCTAGGTTAATTCTGTAAATTTCACTAAGTCTCCCTGCAGCTTTCTGTTGAGAGATTTTCGAAATTTAATTATAAACAGCGCATAAGAAACGTTTCTGACGTGGCTTTTGGGGACCCAGTAAAAAGTCCCTTAAATCCATGTCTTTTGACAGTAAAGATAAGTGCTGTTTCACGTGGGACAGTGTCAGAATTTTTAGCTAATCGTATCAGGTGCCTCCACTGTGATATGCGTTTTGAACTCTGCTGTCACCAGAGATTCCATCAGGTTCTGGTGAGCTAGTATTACTTCTGCTTTGCTGTCTATCATCGTCAGAGCCCATTCCCCGTTCAGAAGTTGCATCCTCAGAATTCTGAGCATGTCTAACTTTAAGACCTGCTACTTTTTTCTTTTTGAATTGAGGTTTTGATTTTTTTTTCTTTATTGGAAGTATAGACTGAAGTGTGTTGCATGTCTCTGGACTTTGTGCGCTCTTCTTGTTTGTGTTCTGACAATCCTTCCCTCTCAGAGTTTTTTGATGAACCCTGAAACTAACGAGAAGAACGTATATCAGTATCCGAAATTTTTTAATGTTATCTCTAGTCCTTAGGTTGTACCTCCTTTCGGAGGGCTCCTGTTGAGGAGACCCACCCCTGGATTGTGACCTATTTTCTCTATTCTTTGTTTGTATATTATCATTATCCCAATTCTTCCTGGAAGAATCAGATGCTTACTTGGTGTTTTTTTTCCAAGACCTCTCATGAGTTGAGTTTTGTTGCTTTAGCTCCCAAACTATCTCCACCTAATTCAGCATAGGTGTTTCCAATGATTTTTGGTAATCCACACTCCTGTTGTAAAAGGAGTGAAATCCCTCAGGCGTTGGCGTATTGCCACTGCTGCTGCCTCCCCTTTTATGTTTGCTAATAGAATAGTTGATACCTGGACAAAATGTTCTTAACAATTTCATCCCCAGGTTCACAGCAGGTTCTGCTCCATAGTCATTCTGTATTTGTCCCAATGTATCTGGTATTACTGCTATTGAAGGGACACCATGAGTTCTGGTATATATTGCAGCACAAACTGTATCCCAAGAGGCACACTCCTCTATCTGGGGAGCTGTCCTCATTGGCAAGCAGATTGTTAGCATTCTGTGTTTTTCTTGAGGGCTTGTGTGGGGAAGCTCTGCCTCTAACTTTATTTTATGAGCTATCCAGAATGGCATTTGCTCACGTCTAGTGGGAATTTTATCCATAACTGCGTGTAGAGTTTTTGGAGTACTTTTAGTTGCGGACCCCTGAATTTTTCCAGCTGGTGTAGCCCTTGTAGGCTGAAGTGTGAGTGTTCTCATCACATACTGTGTCAGGTTTCTGTAAAGTTGTATTATTTCTTAATGACTGGCATTGTGTTAATGTCTGGATGTGGTGTGTAAGCTGCTAGGACTGGCCAAGTGGCTCCATCTCTTGCAAGCGGACCAAGTCTCCCTTTTTCTTTTGTATTTGGGAGGGCGCCTTTAAACCAGTTTATATGCTCTTGGGACGTGAGCAGAACTTCAATGTCCTGATATGGACAGTATTCATCTGGTGTTTCATCTTCAGTGTAAGAATGATGTATTTGTGAGTGCATTTGCAGGTTGGAAATGTAACCCATGAATAGAATACCTCTGACCTGTATGACTAGTGGGCCTCAATCACAAAAGTTACTGTCCGACCTTAGCTTTGACTCTATATTCTGCTAGTTTTAAAGTAAGGGCAGTGCTGACATTTTCAGAAATTTTAATTTCACCTTCTTGCTCTTCGTCCCTTGCTGTAGTCGCACATTCTGCTGGCTCAGCCGTCTTTGTCAGCCATTATTGAAAAAAGGAGAAGTTTCAAGGAAACTGAGATAAAGTTTTAGGCAAAACAAGGAACTATTTGTCCTTCAAGTTTGATAAACCTACAGACCATATATAGGATATGCCTTCTCAGCTGTGAGGAATTGTTCTCTTCCCACTCCAGATGTCTCTGAAAAGTGTGAGTTGGGGTCTCCGAGGACTGCACAGCTGAACTACTCAGATTTGAACGTTAAAGAAATACCAAACCAACATGAGCAGGGCCATGTTGTGTAGTTCCTTTAAACCTATATAGGATCTGAGCATTTAGACAACTCACACAGTGGGATTGGTGCCCAGACTGATTCGGGACACCCCTCCTGGGTATGTTAGCCTGTATACCAGCTAGCTCACAGTGCCACTATAAACCCCTCTTACCAAGGGAAGAATAGTTATTGGCAACTATTGAACATGACAACCCTGATCCCTCAGATTTGTGGGAACAGTACCGTACTTTTCACGCAGTCACTCATGCTCACTTCATCTCAGAGAATACACAGAACAAACTATGGGGATGTTTTTAATTTGCATTTTTTGGATCCAGCATCATTTTATTGCAAAATAGGTGTGCTGATAAAACCATAAGACAGAAACAGATATAAGTGATTGCAAGCACCAATAGAGTACATGGATGGTACATTTCTACCATAGTGCTAAAACAATTAATACAGGCAGGTATATAAATACATGACAGTAATAGTGTGTACTCCTACAATGCAACCCTATCTTGATGTACCTACATGCACCTAACATGTATGTAGGTGTGGAGCCAAGAATGCCTCTAGGATAAAGGCAACCCCATTCCCTGAAGTGAGAGACTGTGGAACCCTGTCTTGATAGTGAACTAAATAGAAAGGGTTAATACAGGGAATTAAAAAATAATACACAAATTAAGCATCCTGTGCTAGTTATAAATATACCTAAATTATTCAAAGCATGAGAGAATTGATGAAGAACTCATTCATGAGTTACCGCTCTCTTTCCATCCATTATTCCTGAAGTCACAAGCATTTTTATTACCTGGGGACATCACCACCATCGGATACATCGATTAAGGGTCCACACCAGGTGAGATATCATGTCTGGAGAGTCAGTTGACCTCCATAAGATGTAGAGAAGGGGTTTATAATGATTGTGTCTCCTTAGAATTACCAGCCAATGGTGGAGTAAGAATAAGGAAAATATACACACCAATTGATGAAGAAGTAGCGATGGGGATAGAAGACAATCAGTAGATGTTTGACAATAATCCCAGGTATTAAGTTATTATAATATCTAGAATACATACAATATTAGGTAAGGACAATAATCTATAATGGGATTCATTTTACCCACAGGTCATAATCAGAATATAATGTAAGAACAAACCTTGGAATGAAACCTTGAAGTATATCAGCTCAACACCTTTGAGCTCTTTAAGAGGTAATCACGCAGTAAAAATTAAAACTTACCATCACAAGTACCACGTGAATTGATACTCAAGATAATTTTACTTGAGAGCATCATTAAAAAATTGTTTGGAATATGATTATATAATGTTCAAAGATCTGAGACATATACAGATGTCATCACCCCGTAAGATATATCTACATTATTTATGAGCATGATAAGACTGCATTACTCAATCGGGCGATATGAACAATAGATTTCTTCCTTGTGCCCTTTGTAAATCTTTTTGCTCGAGAATTAAATTTACTAGGATAGAATAACATCCATCTTGTTCCAATTTTCCTAGTGCAAAAACCTCCTAAGAATATCATAAAGCAAGAATTGAGATACTAGTTCCATACCGCCGTGCGAACACACAGTAGGTCACTAGTACCATCTAGGAGCATGAGTGTGACGTATGCAAGCAGACTGACAGTTGTGAAACATTTGTAAATGTAAAAAAGAAGGAGGGGTAAATCAATTGGGATGGTACATCCAACAGCATGTGGGCAAGATATATCTGCTTTTACAACTATGTGCCTGAAAATAAAATTATGTACTTATCTTAAAGGAGTAAAATAATGTTGGCACTATGGCATGTATTGTGGAAAAAACTGCCCGAAGTACTTTATGAAGTTTTATTGAAAAAAGAACGGGATTTGATGTTTGTACCATGGAGATACAGTACAATAATTCCTCCACACTCTGGGTTGGGTAAAATGTATAAATAATTTTTATCGAATTATTTTTATGGAATGATAGGGTAAGAATGGATTACTAACTGTGGGTAATAGATTGATTTATCATTGATATAGGTGATGCTGTACTAAGGAGAAGTAAATTGTTTTGGTCCTGAAGAAGGTGGTTGTACACCAAGTTAACCGCCGAAACGCGTCAACGCTACATTGACAGTTAAATCAGGAAGGGTCAACACTAGTGAGGATATTGGTTATGAGATCCAGCATAATGTTGTACTACATATAATCTTGATTAACATTCTAAAGACAAAGTGTATTGTCGTGGGGTTGTTCTACTCCAATACAACTGTATGAATTATGTACTGTAATGTGTTTTAATTGCTTATTTTATCCACATTGAGTAAAATGTGTTTTTAATGTTCTAAATAAAATAGCCAGCTGTGTATACAAATGTTGAATTAATTACTTTTTTCTTTTACAAATGTTTCATGAATGCATGCGTTTTTTCAAACATCGGTTGGAACAGATCTTGATATTGTTAGTGTTCGTTCGTGACCAGCAACCAAAAGGGAAAATGTGTTTTTTTTAGTGCTCCATTCCCTCTTGGTGAATATAGAGCCGCTCTCATTTCTTTGAGATTATTCAGTACAGCCAGTTGGCTGGGGAGCCATTTTGCTTTCATTGATCACTTTTTAGTGACATTGTAATTATCACTATGGACCAATTCAAAACCTATGGGTTTACAGAGGACCTATTTAATAAAATCATAGGTCCCTCTTCCAATAGTATGAATAAAATAATGGTTATTACAGGAAACAATGACAAATGGGGCAATGTTCTAAACCTAAAGAAAAAATCTATCCGTACCGAACTCCATGCTGAGTTTTTGGTACAATAGGCTAGATCAGGAGTTAGCCCCATAGGTCTCTAGGTTCGTAATGAACCAGGACTGTTTGTAGATAATAAGAAATGTATTGAATTTTGGACCCATATCGCCAATAGGTGTAGTAGGGATTGGATACTCTTGATCGTTGAAACAGCTCAACAAATGGTCATTATTGAAAAACAGGAAATAGAAAAACTTTAAAGTGCCTTAAGAGAAATGTCAGCAGTTGATGAGGCCAAGATACTGTTAGATGAAATTAATCAAGAAGTGGATGGTTATAAAGAATACTTAATCAACAAAAAAAACATTAAATTAAAAAAAGATATTAACAAGTTCAGCTGAGAGCTGGTCTATCCTACACCAAAGATAACTATTTCCAACAACCAAAAAATTAGAGAAACTTTGATCAAAGGCCAATATATAGAAGGGGAGGAAAGAAGGGAGTAACATTCTGTGATACATCAGGGTCGAGTAGCGAAGAGGACGGTCCCTCCAATAGCTGTATTGGAGGTCAGATGGGAGGTTACAATGGACAACAACAGCTACCCCCACCTTCTTCATCATCTTTTTTAGAGAATCGCCAGAAGAGAGGAACAAGAATAGATGGAACACCATATCAGTACAGGGGCCAATATCAGAGGAACCAACATCAAAATTACCAAGCAGGACAGAGGGTGAATTATCAACAAAGCCAGGCAGCTCAGGAATACCCAAATACACGCAGCCAGAGATATCGGAGATAGATAATCTAGATAAGAATAAAAAAATTCCCATTATTAATCTGTCTTCTTACTCATTAAATAGCACCAAAATAGAAGTCCTAGAGAGAGGCTTCACATTTTCCCCCACAGCAAATGTGAACAAATTTAATTTAGAGAAGGACTTAAAGGCATTTTTCAGAAAAGTAAGATTGAGGGATTTTTTTGAAAATAGGGAATACAGTACACACCAACACAGAACATATCAGGGCTAAAGGAGAAATCTACCTTTACCCCTACATTGGCACAGGTAGATAAGAGCATTGAAACATTTGAAAAAGTTGTAGAATCCAAAGTTAGGACAATTATTAGTGAGGCACACCCAGACAATAATAACATGTCAAAGGAATCCAAAAAGGCGATGATAAATTTGAAGAATAATCTCTCATTAACCATCAAGCCAGCCGATAAAGGCGGGGGAGTGGTAGTGTTCAGTACAGAAAACTATGACAGGAAAATGTTGGAGTTACTAGAAGTAAAGGAACACTATGATAGAGTCCCCCGGTCCAAACTAGAGACACTAAAAAGGGAAGTATTAGAAACCATAAATAATGTAATGACAGAGGGCAGGATTTGCCAGGCTGAGGAAACATTTCTTTACTACGAACATGCTAGAATACCAGCTATTTATGGTCTCCCAAAGATTCATAAAAGTGTAAAAGACCCATCTACGAGACCCATAGTGAGCTGTATTGGCTCTTTATTAGAGCCTCTGAGCCAATATGCCGACACCTTTCTCAAATCATTGGTTACTCAGCAACAATCTTATTTTCGCGACTCTGCCCACATTATATCTATGATCGAGGGCATACCATATAACTCTAGGAAACAGATTTTAGTAACCCTCGATATAGAGGCCTTGTATACGAACATACCACAAGACAATACCATCAAAGTTATCCAGGATATCCTTGAAACTGCAGACCTTAGGGGAGCAAGTTAAACATTTATATTACAATGTATTAAGTTGGTAGTGGAAAGTAATATGTTCCTATTCAAGGATGAGCTCTTTATCCAGCGCAAGGGTACTAGCATGGGGGCCACTTGCGCCCCAAGTCTGGCTTGCCTATAAGTGGCCAGATTTGAGGAGAGGCATATCTTCAATGAGGCGGCGCCATTCTATGAGAACATCAGGATGTGGCGCCGCTTCATTGACGATATCCTCTTCATCTGGGAAGGAGACACTGAGAACCTTGAACAATTTTTGGAATGGTTGAACTTGGGGAATAACAACCTCAGGTTTACAGCAGAATATGATGCTAATAGAGTACACTTCCTTGACATCATTATTAAAAATGTGGAAGATACATTGGAGGTAGAACTGTACTCTAAATCTACGGATAAAAATACCCTCCTTCATTACAGAAGCTATCATCCCAAATCTCAACAGGATAACATACCCTTTGGGCAGTTTCTCCGCCTCAGGTGGAATTGTGCAAAAATACAAGATTATCTAAAACATTCTGAAATCCTAAAGAATAAATTTATTGATAGGGGGTACCAAAAAAACGAATCAAGAACTCATGTAAACGTGCACGTTTTTACAACCGTGAGAGCATGTTACATCCAGACCCCCAACGAAATGCAGTAAAATCCAGCAAAGATGCAAAGTTGGTCTTTGTTAGCCAATTTTCCAATATTAGCAATAGGTTAAAAAATGTAATCTATTTCAATTGGAATATCCTCAATGATGGTAGAGAGACAAGAATCCCTAAACCGATTGGCGCATTCAGACGGAATGACAACTTACGCAAGAATTTGGTCCACACATACAGAGAAGTAAGTGACACAACTCAGAGAACCATTACAGGCAGTTAAGCCGTGGGCAACTTCAAATGCGGTAATTGCTCCATTTGTGAGAACTGTTGTGAAACTAAAACAGTTACTCACAATAACTATACTATGACATCTAAGACATTAAACAACTGTCGCAGTAGCAATGTAGTGTACCTAATTCACTGTCCATGTGGCCTTGCATATGTAGGCGAAACGAGCCGTGAATTGAGGCTTCGCCTTTTGGAGCATAGATCGGCCCTGAAGACAGGCAAAATCAATGCCCCGTTAGTTGAGCATTATGGGAAACTGAACCATAAAGACACAGAATTCACTTGCTTCATCATAGAAAAGATCACCAACTCCAAAAGAGGAGGAAATGTGGAAATCAAAAGGAAGAACAGGGAACAGTGGTATATATCCACACTCAATACTGTACACAAAGGATTAAATAGTAAAGAGGATTGGATGAAGATTGTAATATAGGGAGATTGGGCTTCAGCAGAGGAAACAGCTGTACAGTAAACCTCGGATAAATATCGCACCCCTGAAGTCTATTCTGAATATAAATATCTCCCTAGCAAAATAAAGTCATTGAGATACATAACCACCAGGGTATTAGCAAAGTGTAGTTGTTGAGATCCATCCACTCAAATTCCTCCCTGTCCAATTTTTTAAAGAGACAAGGAACATTAGAATAATGGCTAGACAAGACAGATGGAAGGAACAGCAGAGGGACTCATGCACCGAGCACTGGAAACAACAGAACATGAGTATATAGCCACATATATAGATTAAAAATATTCAATATGAAACATAATGTAGCAACTCATTGTTTATGAATCAGGATACTACCCGGGTAGGAGAAACAAAAGATCAGTATTGAATTGAATTTTATTCTTAGGGAATAGGAAAAACGCATTGAGAAATGTTTCTAAATTCATGGAGTACGGTATAGAGGCGTAGGTACAAATGAATCATTATATAACGAAGGAACACGCAACGAATTATACAATTCGACGTTTGCGATGTATGTATTGCAGTAAACCATTGTACAAATAAAGTTTGGTGGATTGATTGAATAAAGGAGTGGGATAAAGAGGGAAGTCCCGCCGTATGTACGTCACGAAATGATGAGGTTAAATAGAGCCATGCTGGTACCGTTGTCCCTTTTCTATTTTCCGGACTCGCTGTAATACGTACGCGCCGGAAAGGAATCTCCTCAGGGAAGTGCATCGTAGGATGAAACAGGTATGTAAAAATGAGGATATATGCGTTTAGAGAGAGCCAATTATATGGGGAGTTTCGCACTAAAAATAGAGAGTAATACTAGGAAGCAAGATACGAGTATTTGAGTGGGGTCCAGAGTAGAAACGTATTTACTGTGTTTGCGTAAACCCACCCACCTAAAAGTGTAACGCCGTCTGAATGGGGGGCATACTATACTCATACGTAGTGAGGATGAGCTGTGGGCAGCCATGCGCAAAGTAATTCAACGGGATATGGTAAACTTAGTGAGGGGAGCTCCACTCATATGCAATGAGTACGAAGGGATTCAGGACAGCCACGAGGAGAATTAATGGTACGTTATTGTGCCTTGTTATTTAAAAAAAACAGTAACAGGGTCTTTACACATAATGGCAGTGATAGTGACCCTAAAGATAGTGAACTAAATAGAAAGGGTTAATACAGGGAATTAAAAAATAATACACGAATTAAGCATCCTGTGCTAGTTATAAATATACCTAAATTAATCAAAGCATGAGAGAATTGATGAAGAACTCATTCATGAGTTACCGCTCTCTTTCCATCCATTATTCCTGCAGTCACGAGCATTTTTATTACCTGGTGACATCACAACCATCGGATACATCGATTAAGGGTCCACACCAGGGGAGATATCATGTTTGACCTCCATAAGATGTAGAGAAGGGGTTTATTATGATTGTGTCTCCTTAGAATTACCAGCCAATGGTGGAGTAAGAATAAGGAAAATATACACATCAATTGATGAAGAAGTAGCGATGGGGATAGAAGACAATCAGTAGAAGTTTGACAATAATCCCAGGTATTAAGTTATTATAATATCTAGAATACATGCAATATTAGGTAAGGACAATAATCTACAATGGGATTCATCTTACCCACAGGTCATAAGCGGAATATAATGTGAGAACAAACCTTGGAACGAAACCTTGAAGTATATCAGCTCAGCACCTTTGAGCTCTTTAAGAGGTAATCACACAGTAAAAATTAAAACTTACAATCACAAGTACCACGTGAATTGATACTCAAGATAATTTTACTTGAGAACATCATTAAAACATGGTTTGGAATATGACTATACAATGCTCAATGATCTGAGACATATACAGATGTTATCACCCCATAAGATATGTCTACATTATTTATGAGCATGATAAGACTGCATTACTCAATCGGGCGATATGAACAATAGATTTCTTCCTTGTGCCCTTTGTAAATCTTTTTGCACGAGAAGTAAACTAACTAGGATAGAATAACATCCATCTTGTTCCAATTTTCCTAGTGCAAAAACCGCCTAAGAATATCATAAAGCAAGAATTGAGATACTAGTTCCTTACCGCCGTGCGAACGCACAGGTAGGTCACTAGTACCATCTAGCAGCATGAGTGTGACGTATGCAAGCAGTTGTGAAACATTTGTAAATGTAAAAAAGAAGGAGGGGTAAATCAATTGGGATGTTACATCAAACAGCATGTGGGCTAGATATATATGCTTTTACAACTATGTGCCTGAAAATAAAATTATGTACTTGTCTTCAAGGGGTAAAATAATGTAGGCACAATGGTTGTATTGTGGAAAAAACTGCCCGAAGTACTTTATGAAGTTTAATTGAAAAAAAGAGGGGGATTTGATGTTTGTACCATGGAGATACAGTACAATAATTCCTTCACACTCTGGGTTGGGTAAAATGTATAAATAATTTTTATCGAATAATTTTTATCGAATGATAGGTTAAGAATGGATTACTAACTGTGGGTAATAGATTGATTTATCGTTGATATAGGTGATGCTGTACTAAGGAGAAGTAAATTGTTTTGGTCCTGAAGAAGGTGGTTGTAGACCAAGTTAACCGTGGAAACGCGTCAACGCTACATTGACAGTTAAATCAGGAAGGGTCAACACTAGTGAGGATATTGGTTATGAGATCCAGCCTAATGTTGTACCACAAATAATCTTGATTAACATTCTAAAGACAAAGTGTATTGTCGTGTACTTGTTCTTTAATACAACTGTATGAATTATGTACTGTAATGTGTTTTAATTGCTTATTTTATCCACATTGAGTAAAATGTGTTTTTAATGTTTTTTTTTGTTCTAAATAAAATAGCCAGCTGTGTATACAAATGTTGAATTAATTACTTTTTTCTTTTACAAATGTTTCATGGATGCCTGTGTTAGTTTCCAACATTGGTTGGAACAGATCTTGATATTGTTAGTGTTCGTTCATGACCAGCAACCAAAAGGGAAAATGTGTTTTTACTTTAAGTAATTTAGTGCTCCATTCCCTCTTGGTGAATATAGAGGCGCTCTCATTTCTTTGAGATTGGTCTTGAGATGGACATCCCGTGAAGGATGTCAGACCACTGCCAGCAGGAACCTCAGCGTCTCACGTCAGTGTGTCAGCATGGAAGTCCTTTTTCTACTCTTCCTGCCTCAGCAAAGATATGGGGCCCGCTTCACAAACGTAATCTAAGACAAAATCCTAACTTTATGATTTTCAGTATTCACAAAAGGCATTTAGTAGTAGTAAAGTTAGGATTACTTATTTTACTAATACTAAACTGAGACAAAATCCTAACTTTACGACTTTCAGTATTCACAAAATGGATTTAGTAGTAGTAAAGTAAGGATTCCTAACTTTACTACTATTAAACTGGGAAAAATCCTAACTTTACAACTTTCATGTATTCACAAAAGGCATTTAGTAGTAGTAAAGTTAGGAATCCTAACTTTACTACTACTAAATGCCTTCTGTGATTACTTAAAGTAGTAAGTTTAGGATTTTGTCTCAGATTAGTTCTGTGAATCGGCCCCATGGTGTTTATATACCCAAAGTGGTACTCTCACAGAATCTACCTTGCTGTGTCATGTCTGACTAGGATGACGGAAAGAATGACCCTTAAGGTGAGGTTAGTCACTCCCTGAGCCTATATTGGGGTACTTGTATGAAACATAACACTAGAAGGAGTTTATATTAAGGGCCTCAATTGACAGTTTGTTTCAAATGGTGTTGGACCTCAAGTGGTTACTTATCTATTGGCTTTAGAATGTGATATGCTCCTATTCATGTCATGCAACTGATTGTATATGAGATCACCTAAAGTGGTTCCTTAATAGAAATGATGACAATGGGTACGAGAGAGAACTGGAAAGCACCCTAGGGCATCATAGAAAGCAAAGTGCAAAAACAGGCTCTGTTCAATACTTATTTAAGGCCCACTTTTGTGGACCTGCTTGTATTTTATATTTTTTACATGAGAATAAAGGTGGGGAGGTGCATGGTGGTATATATTTTACTGTAAGGATTTTAATTAATCGAACAGTTAATAAATACATTCTTTACATACATTTTTATATATGTGTGGTATTATTAAGTTGTTCTTTTATAAAAAACAACAATTTTGGCTGGATGTCCCATCTTATTGTATACTGCGTTTAAACTGAAACTTTATATCACCTCGTTTAGGCTACACTTTGACTGCTCAGCAATGCATCACAGAATCAAGAAGGTTTGAGAGGCCATTTATCCATTCCAGACTAAGTACCTAGTTTTGATATTGCTAAAACCCCTGTCACTCCAGGCATTGGGAAAAAGTTTGACATTACAATGATTGTTTCAATTGCATCTCTTGACTGATTTTTCAAAGATTATTAGGGCTTTTAATGATATGTGTTTCCCCTGTACCAAGTAAGCTTGCCTTGGACATAGTTCATGTAAACCTTAAACATATTCCTGAGCCGTGTAGCCATGTCCAATCAATTCAATTCAATTCAATATTTATTATAATTTAGAATTCCGAAGAATTTCACATAAAATACATGATTAAAACACCATTCCATACATATGAAAATTCTAATAAAATTACAAGTTCGATTTTATGCTAAAAAAACATACAATTAAAAGAGGACAATTTTTATCTTCACAAGGCTATGCTCTACAGTGGACAACTTCATTTCAATGCATGTGGTCTTACAACATAAACAGACTTCTTTAAGTTGGAGCACGCTATGGAATATCGGGAAACCCGTTTAAGTGAGGTACACAGAAGAATTAATATGCGGTTGTAATCCAAAAGTGTAGCCATGTCCACGAGAGTCTTGGAGCAGAGCGTAGTCTCCAGCCCGGTCATGCTCCCAAGCCTAAGAATCCACTGGCTGAAAGAGATTCGACTTGAGGATGATCACCAGTTTTTACCACTTTAAAGTTCTCTGTCATCCAAAAGCACACATTGTCCTTGCACATTATCCCTTGCCCAACACAACAGTTTCATGATGATGGCAGAGATGGGTACACTTCTGTATTTGCTGTAAATGTCATAGTTAGTATTGTGTGTGTTAGGATTTCAATTTGTACATTTATGCTCCGCAAGGTAATAGTCACACGCGTCTCATCGGTGAGTGGCAGCTGGTGAACTGTGATTTGCTCTGGCCTGCCGCTACTGGTCCGGACACAGTGATAGGAAGACCTTTCAGGATCAACAAGAAATGTATTCTATGTGAGAGTCTCTGCAAGTCACTGTCAGGTGTCGGGGCTGGCTTCAGTGTTGCCTGCCACAGGGTGTACAATAACAACAGGCCTGTTTGAGGAACAGAGTACAGAAGGCACACCTTGTACTTGCCACCATACACACAGATCCTCTCTCCTTGTTTCTGAAGACACAAACCCCGAGTAGGACATGTAAAGTATGATTGTAGGCACTCAGTGGGAACTGTGTGACACTGCTGTTCTGTGCTTAGATTGCTGAAAGCACAAAGTCTTACCTCTCCTCTCCACCTGGATGCTGGTGCTGAATATGGGAGGCATTGTTGCTTTCATTGCGCAACAGGAGGAAGTATTATTCCTCATTATGCATGAAACTGATTTCTGCTTGTTGTTGGATTTATACATATATATGGCTTTGATTATTTTATTTTCCCCTCATTTTTTTGATCTTTTCTATTAGACTATTTGGAATTCCTCCATGGCATGGAAAAAAATGTTTTTATTTTAATATGTGCATTGGACCTTTCTTACCCCCTGTAAATTAGCAGTTTTACTTGATCAAGGTGTATTTTCTTCTTTCAGTATTTGAAATGAATAATTGACTTCTCCCAGCTCCTGATACTGCGGGGTAGCAAGGAAAAAAGGAAGCATCAGTAGTTGCAGGGTTCATGCAGGATCCGAGCCCATTCTTACATGGGAACTGTGTGGCAAAGTGAAGACTTTCTATGAAAGCGTACAACATATAATCATGGAGATAGAAAATCAAACAGCTTTTGTTTAAGTTTAAGTTATATGATTTTATTTTGAATTCAACTACCAAAAACTCCAGCCTCTGGTTATATACTGACATGTGATTAAGAGAAGTAAGGAGTCATCATTTTCAATTATTTCCAATAATTCAAATATCAGCTGGTTTGGTGCTTATGCTACAAAATCAAGGATTTTTTGCTTTGCACACAAACGGCATGGATGTAGTGCAACTCACGTCGTTCCATAATCCAAGTTCTTTGGAAGATCTAAGTGCTGTGGAAGATACAAAATACATAATATATTTACCAGTCTGTTTCCAGGATGCCATAGAACTAAAGACACAATTTAATGATAAACACCAGAAGACATCGGCTGCAGAATTTTCAGAATCTCCTTTTCGATGTTTGTATTCTATGTTTGCATTACCTACCCTGTATTTCATCTCTCATTGCTTTTACCATGAGGTTACTACTTTATTCACGCATAGTCTAAAGTGCAAAATATGTTCCTACATATGTGCCCAGTCATTACTTTATACTTCCACCCCCTGAGCTTGTCAGCTGTCCTTGGTAAAGTAGTGGTCTAGAAGTAGCCTGGCAGCAGACAGGCTAGGCACCTGATTCTAGAGCCTATCAAAAAATACCTACACTTATTTCTGAAGGCCATATGCACAAGACTTACACGTCTTGAGGCCGAGCTGCGCACCCTGGAACAGGACTTTTTTCAATCCAATGACCTGAGCACCCTAGCACGCATTCGAGAAACCCTATCTGAATACAATGAGGACGAAGAGCGAGAGATACATTATCTAGGGAGAGGACAAGGCTCGTAGATATGGGGAGAGTGAACAACGCAGTAAAGCACTAGCCCACATTCTTAGACCCCCTGTTGCGCAAACCATTATTACCGACCTAGTGGACGATCATGAGCAACATTACACTAGATCCATGGAAATACTGCACTACATGACCACCTACTAGGCTGATCTTTACCTATCCAAGTCACACATCCCCACAGAAATAATTAAAAACTACTTGGATTTGGTGCAACTCTTGAGGTTGGACGACGCAAGTCATCAATACCTAGACTCTCCATTCATAGAGGAGGATGCTCTACATGTAATCCGCAGCCTCCCCAACGTTAAGACCCCTGGGTTAGATGGTCTCACTACAACCGTTTACGAAGAATTTGCTGTCAAACTGTTTCCGCATCTTCTGGCCATGTATCAGTCCGCTATAGAAACAAGGGAACTACCCCAATCACTGCGGGAAGTGGTTATCATCACTGTATTAAAGACAGGCAAAAAGGCTACCTCCAAGCCACTCTCTATGGTCAACGTATACAACAAGATCTTAGCCAAACTTATAGCTAATCGCTTGTAACAGCTACTCCCTGAAATAATACGGCTTCACCAGTCGGGCTTTCTACTGGAACGCTCTACTGAACATAATCTCTGTACTTCCTTCGCACTGATGCGTGGGATGGATCCTGATGTATCAGCAGTGGGAGCCTTGCTGGACGCCTCTAAGGCGTTTGACTCCCTGGTGTGGCCATTCTCTTTCAACTTCTCCAGCACAGAGGACTTAGCTCCAATTCTTAAGTCTCATCAAATTTCTCTACACCACTCCATTAGCCAGAATACGAGTAAATGGCCCGCTCTCTGATCCATTCCTAGTCATGCGGGGCACGAGGCAAGCATGCCCTTTGTCCCCGCTTTACTTTGCCATAGCCATGCAACCTTTAGCAGCTAAATTGCATCATTATTACACACACCGGGTAATCCCCTTCAAAGAGTGAGCAATCCTAGTCTCCATGTATGCGGATGACGTGACTTTATATGTCAAGCATTCTCGAGACAACTTACATTGCTTAATTAGAGAAGTTGTTAAATTTGGAGGCCTTTCAGGTATAACAATACCCCCTAACAAATAGCACAGAACAGTTCACCTCGGAATTTGAGTTACAATGTGCAGTGGAACCAGTTTGCTATTTGGGCGTTTGGCTTTGCCGAACCACTAACGAGCTATTGCAAGCCAACAACGGCAGAGCCTTCACATGGTTGGAGGGAAGAATCCCGATCTGGGGTCGCCTCCCTCTCTCGCTCACTAGCTGACTGGCCAGTATAAAAAAATGGTTACACTGCTTAAATTCCTTTACCTTTTCAACAACCTTCCGATTACTCTCACACAACACTCTTTCAAACAGTTAGGGACCAACTTAGTATCCCTCACTTGGGCGGGCAAACAGCCTAGAATAGCATGGTAAGATCTCACCCTACCCTTCCACCAAGGCGTCCTAAGTGCTCCAGATTAAACACTGTATGCACTGTGCACCCAGGTCCAATACATACATTTTTGTCTGTACCCAACTGAGTTTCAGCCACATACCGCTGCTGAGGCAGACCGAATTTTCCCAATGCCACTATCAACAGCTCTCTACCAACCCTATAGATGCTCCCGAACACAATCAGATACGGTGGACTGTGTGAGATGGGCCTGGAATGGCTTGAGAAGAAGAGCATTCCTGAACTGTTTGTATGCTCCATCCATCCCTATTATGCATAACCATAATATACCAGCTTTGGTACATGAGGGAACACGAGCCCGGGCCCATAATAGACACTTCCATACCTATGCTGATCTATACCCGAACGACCAGTTCCTAGCAGCAGCCACACTGGCTGGCACTCCAAAACCCACAACGATGCATATGCTTCTTTACACTCAAATCGAGCCATATGCCGTGCAAATCATCCCACTTTCCTGGCTCCCCCACCACCGTTGCATACTCTGGAGAATGTACTTACACATACCTCGCACTGTAAACTTGTCACTATATTATACGCAATGACACAGGAGAAGACACCAATATGCTTCCCCAAGGCACTTGCCCAGTGGACACGAGATACGGACCCCCCTATCACCACAGAGCAATGGTTCTACTGCTGCGCGCAACTCGAGACACTGTCCCCCAACTATAGACTGTGCCTTATACATTTTAAATTCCTGCACTGTTTATACCGCACCCCATTGCAACTGAGACGTATGGGCCTAAACGAAGAGACACGCTGTGAAAGATGCTCATCACCCCTGGCAACATTCCTACATCTGGCTTGGGGATGCCGCAAGATACTGGAATATTGGCGGGAGGTACACTCCAAAATCCACCAAATAATGGGTCTAAATATCCCTTTTATACTGCAGACCAGTCTTTTGGGATATGTCAACGATGTGCCCACGTCCTCACGTCTTTTAATAGTTGTGCTATTACTACTAGATAAATAGCAAATCGCCAAATACTGGGGGGAGGGGAGGGAGTTCTTAAGGCAGCTACGTGGCTAAAAGATGCTACACACTGCCAGAAGCAACTGGTCTAGTACAGGGAACTTATGCCCATGCAAAGTCACCCGAAATGTATCTGAGAACCGCTTCTAGCTCATTTGCAATCACTGGACACCACACCTCCCTAGATCATAATACGCACACATATATCCCTGTTCTCTTATATTTATTTCTGGGGATGAGATCGATGAGGGCCGGCTACATAATGTCAAACTGGGCAACGTCCTATAGAATAGGCTATGAAATCCGCACCTCCTCTCTGTATTTCAAGACGGTATATGTGACGAATATTTGCCAATGCTGGTTTGAGATGCCCTATTGAACAGACAACTGCAATGTTCTCTATACTCCAGACAATATATATGACCGCACCCCTTATTCTCCCCCTTCCTTTTCCTTTTTCTCCTCCCTCCCCCTTCTTCCTCTCCCTGTCCATTTTAAGGTAACTGCTCTGTTGTTTTGTAAAAGCATCCTTTGGAATTTATACTCTATTCTCTTAAAAGGCAATAAGAAAAACAAAAAAACTACTATATCGCTATTTAACAAACAAATAATGATACTTCTTTCCACGGTTTACACCCGTAGAATATATGCTATCTCAAACTGAATCTATGATGCTAAAACCCTGCATACATTTTTTGACTGTGACTTAAAACTTCCCATTGTTGCCTTTCAATTTTCTGTTACTTTTCATCCTCTGCCTGTCTCCTCTTTTTGAGTACAGCCTACTCTAAAGCATGTGCATGTTTGTGTTAAGCTCCATTATTGTATTACCGTAAATTGCTGTAAGCACTCAAATACGATTACAGTACAATACATGATCAAATTGCTCAATAGATTGATACACTTCAGAATTAGGAGAGTTATGTCTAATTGGATCAGTAGATCAAATAAAAAATACGAAGACGCAATGTACTCTCCAAGTGCTTGCAGTACTTTTGCACCCAATTTACAGGTGGTATTAAAATATGGTCAACAATAGATACAATAGTCTTGATGTCCATTTTGCATGCGTTATTAGTGCATGTTTGCTATTTCAAACATGTGGTTACTAAAAGCTCAATGTAATTCATATGTTCCAATGCGAATTACAAGCAATTTGAGCTTATTTCCCAGTAGGCGATTGCTCTAATATGGAGGCAAACATCAGACCGATAACAGCACAGGTCTAAATAACGATGTAAGTGTTAAAAAATTGAAGGTCCTTACTAACCCATAAATACATGTGATAGCTTAGGAATTTGTTCATAGACGCATGTTTGTAGAAATAGATGATGACAACTTGGTAATGACAGACACCTAGAAATATGCAGATAGTACTGACTGACAATATGAATTCAAGCAAACCTGAAACTTGAAGGGGTTCCAACTGAAAGCCTTATTTAGAGTTTTTTTGCCAGAATACTCCGTCACAAACATGGTAGATGCCTCCGCCATAATGCCAAAACACATATTCATCTGGCCTCATGGCCAGATTTAATTTTGTTTCATGGAATGCAAAGCAGAAAGGCAACTTGCTGCAATGCATTGTGTGAAAGGTAAAGAGAACAGAAATGTGCCATATTTACAAAGTGATGGTGCGCTTCTGCTCTCCCCTAGTGCCTTTTGTTGTTATGTTATGCTATTTGATCTTATATAGTGCAGCTATGGCTGAGATACCCGCCACCCCCTCTCAACACAATCCCCAAAGGAGGGAAACCGGAAACAGTTCTTGAAGTTTTTGGAAGAGGGAGGGAGTGACCCTCCCGGCCGTATTTATTAAAACAAAATTAAAACATTAAAATCAACATTTTCATATTATGTACAATTTCATTACCACATTGCGATGTTGGCTAACCTTAACAGATTCTCTAATACAGAGGTTCTCCTAGCCGAACTAACATCCTACAAACATTTACTTGAAATTATGAAATTGTACATCCTAACGTTTAAGGGCCAACGGCAAGGTCGTAACCGGTGTCAAGATCCCTAACCACCAATACCCCCCCTACTTGTGAGGGGCGACAGCACTGAGGCGTACCTCAAGTGCAACTACCAATTTCCCTTTGACTTGACGGGGGCACCAATAAAACTCGACGCCACTTAAAGGTCGTTCGAGGACTCGTGTGAGGTATCTAGAAGGTAGCGTAGACCCCCCCCCAAACCCCACACAACTTACCACATCTGCCGTCGCAGACGTCACTGGCCCCGGGAAATTCCCCAGGAGGGGGCTGTAACCCCTCCTACACAGGAAGGGGCCTTGACCGCCTTTCCTTTTCTTTCGGCGACCCATCCTTAGAAGGGACCGCCTCCCCGTTGAGGGGCCAATGGCCACCTCTCCCGAGCGCTCCCATCCGTGTTGGGTGACGCCCACTCATAGGGATCTTCCAATTAGTGCTCACCGATCATGACCTTACCGCCCGACCAAAATAAATACGACAATGCTAACTAAAAGACTAAACTAAAAAGACAGTAGCAACTACACTTTTATTAAAAGCATGCTTACCAATAAACACTAAAGCAGAATTACTTTATTCGTGAAACGTAACACAAATTGACCATTCTTTATTACATACTCCAAATCATCATGATAATACCGCAACCTGTAAACGAAAATCAGAGTTATCCATCAACTTTTATTCAAACCACTTGCTGTCCTCAGGGGCTGGTGGGTGGGTCAAAATTGGCTCTTCGTTCCGTCTCGAGCTCACGTGCAGCGAGGAGGTGCAGCTTCAGAGCACAGGAACAAGAGGATGCCTTCGGATCTTGCTTCTCCTTTTATCCGTCTTCAGGGCGGGCGTAAACCCGCCCCTACCTGCCCCGAGGGCGTGGCCAGCTGCGTCAGTGTCTAGGCCAGCCCACTCTAGGGCGGGAAAAAGGCGCGCCCCGGCTACGCCGCTTCGGGCATACCAGCCGAGACACGCCTCCCGCCCAAGATGGCTTCCCGGGGGGATCGTGGTACTCCGCCATACGTGCGGGGGGACCGAGTGGTCGCCCCTTTCCATATGGCTGAGATACCCGCCACCCCCTCTCAACACAATCCCCAAAGGAGGGAAACCGGAAACAGTTCTTGAAGTTTTTGGAAGAGGGAGGGAGTGACCCTCCCGGCCGTATTTATTAAAACAAAATTAAAACATTAAAATCAACATTTTCATATTATGTACAATTTCATTACCACATTGCGATGTTGGCTAACCTTAACAGATTCTCTAATACAGAGGTTCTCCTAGCCGAACTAACATCCTACAAACATTTACTTGAAATTATGAAATTGTACATCCTAACGTTTAAGGGCCAACGGCAAGGTCGTAACCGGTGTCAAGATCCCTAACCACCAATACCCCCCCTACTTGTGAGGGGCGACAGCACTGAGGCGTACCTCAAGTGCAACTACCAATTTCCCTTTGACTTGACGGGGGCACCAATAAAACTCGACGCCACTTAAAGGTCGTTCGAGGACTCGTGTGAGGTATCTAGAAGGTAGCGTAGACCCCCCCCCAAACCCCACACAACTTACCACATCTGCCGTCGCAGACGTCACTGGCCCCGGGAAATTCCCCAGGAGGGGGCTGTAACCCCTCCTACACAGGAAGGGGCCTTGACCGCCTTTCCTTTTCTTTCGGCGACCCATCCTTAGAAGGGACCGCCTCCCCGTTGAGGGGCCAATGGCCACCTCTCCCGAGCGCTCCCATCCGTGTTGGGTGACGCCCACTCATAGGGATCTTCCAATTAGTGCTCACCGATCATGACCTTACCGCCACAGGCCGGATAGTTGACCGGCTATCCGGACCCCCCACAAAGCTCCTACCTAAAGGTCATGTGTCAACATTTTTAACCATGCTACGAAGTCTCCTATAAGTAACTCATTCCCCACCCGAGACAAGTGCACACCATCCCCCAAATACATACTGTCATCATTAATACAGCCATGCGAAATAGAATGCAATGTCCTGGAACGGAACAACCTACTCACTTTGTTATTAAGCTTTCTCACAGAGTGATTCAAAGCAGGAACAGAAATAGCCCCGCGCCACACTTTTCGTGGGACCATATGTGACCACGCTATTGTACACCCCGGAACTCTCCTCGCCAACCAACTTACTGTGGAAAGCATCGCCTCCAGGAGAAGTCGTCTACCGGTGGTGACCAAATCATTGCCCCCTAGATGCACTATGACTATAGACGGTGGTGACCTCGTCCGCCCTAACAAACCCTCGAAAAATTCTTGAAACTGGTCAATACAGAGCCCGCCTCTTCCGTAGAAGGACACCCTGTACCCGTATTCCCCAGCTACGTGAATCATGTCACCTGCTTTGAATACGTCCGCGGCACGCCTCACGTATGAGTGGCCCACGACCCACACCTCCTTCTTCGCAGCCGGTGATGTCTGACCGCTGGCCCGGTGTTGGGTCGACTGCATAGTTCGCCCCGCCTCGTAGGCTTGCGCAACTGAAAACCAAACAAAGACAAGAAGCGTGAGTACATCATTACAGCTTCACAACATGTGCAACCGCACATACCTTTTATAACACTTGGAGGACCAACGCCCCACTCGTTTCACTTGTTCAACATTAAGACCCCTAGCTGTAGCTTCCGTAGCAGCCCCTATCCGAAAGGAATGGGTCCCAAACTCGCCCGGGTTCAAGCCCGCAGCGGCAATTGACATCGCAAGCACCCGCTGAAACTGAAACTTCGTCAGTGGGGTGGCGTCCGCGTGTCTTAACAAGGTCCCCCCCCATGATGCCACCCTTCGTGCTAGGTAGTCTTCTAAACACTTTACCGGGCACATGGAGGACCCGGGAATCCTGCGTATGAGTACGCAGTCACCCATCCCATCTTGATCGGTCTTGGACCTGACAAAGGAGACAGTCATTGTCTCTCCTCTGATCTGAACGTGTTCCTGGCACAAACCCCCTGTCACATCCCGTTTGTTCCTGGCCACCAGTTCGCTTACCCGCATCGCTCCATGAAATGCCAGCGTAAAAGCGGCTCGGAACAACACCGTCTCAAACTGAGATGAACATGTGGCAGGGAGTGCGGCCAACAACTGGGCCAACCTATCCAAACCTATCGGGCGCCTCTCATCTACTCTGCGACCCTCAAGGCGTTGCCACCCACGCAGCGCTTTCTGTACTACGAAAGACGCTGTCGGGTCCTGGATACCATGAGCCCTGGCAACAAAGGAAATGGCAGCACAATGCCTCTGGGCCGTAGCCACCGATTTCCCAGCCCTACGTAAGGACATCAGGAAATTCACTACCCATTCCTCGTGGCCCCAAAGCCCCTCTCTGTGAGTCCCCAAAAAGGCTAAATAGGACCGAAACGCCCCTTCATATGCCTTCCTTGTCCTTGGTGCTAGGCTCTCTCCCACGAGGTGACGAAGTTCGGGGCACCGAGAGACCAGAGAGCTTCGGGAAAGGGTGCCGGCTCTGGGTCCGCTGTGGGAAGGAAACCCGAGAAAGCCTGCATATGAAAACGAGACAGTGCATCAGCCGCCTGATTCATCACCCCCGGGACATGTTTTGCTCTGAATAGCACATTCAGTCGCATACACAGTAAAACAATTTCTTTGAGCAGTCGTAAAAGCAGTTTACATCGTGCTGCCTGGCTATTGATGCACTCGACCACAGTCATATTGTCAGACCAAAATATCACAGAGCGATCTTTGAACCCTTCAGGCCAGGTTCTCAGGGCCACCAAAATGGGGAAAAGTTCCAGGAAAGCAATATTACTTGTCAGTCCATTGTCATGCCACCATGCCGGCCATCTTTGTACCGACCACTTCGTGCCAAAGATGGCACCAAAACCAATGCTACCTGCCGAATCTGTCCATAGCCCCAGCTCTTCAGAGGACACGGCTGGTTTGTTCCAGACGACTCGACCATTAAAATCCGCCAGAAATGCTAACCAAATGCGCATGTCCTGGCGGACCTCAGCCGATAGTCTCGTGCGATGATGACCCTCCTTTAGGCCGACCATAGCTTGGGCAATAGAACGGGAAAAGGGGCGGGCCATCGGTATAACCCTCAGGGCAAAATTCAACTGTCCCACCAACTGCTGTAATTGATGCAGCGTAACTTTAGATCCATTTATGCACATTTGCAGGGCTGCCCTGAACTTCCCCACTTTGTCAGCTGGTAAACGAAAACAACCCTCACTGGAGTCTAACTCGATCCCCAGGAACTCGAGGCAAGTCGCAGGACCCACCGTCTTACCTGGTGCCAATGGCACACCAAACTGCTTCATTAACACACAAAATTCGGCCAAGGCCTGGCCACATTCGAGATCCCCGGCTGCCCCAAGGAACAGAAAATCATCAAGGTAATGCATTATATGTTGGAAACCCGTCCTCTTTGTGAAGACCCACTGTAGAAAACTACTGAATTTCTCGAAATAAGCACAAGATATAGAGCACCCCATCGGCATACACCTATCCATGTAATAATGACCCTGAAACATGAAACCTAGGAGACGCTGGTCGTCTGGGTGTACCGGGAGCAGTCGGAACGCTGACTCGATATCTGACTTCGCCATCAGCGCCCCGGGCCCCAGGCGATTCAAAATGGCTACGGCCTCATCGAAGGATGCGTACCGCACCGAACACACTTCTGGATCTATTGCATCGTTCACAGAAAGACCACGTGGAGCTGATAAATTATGAATCAGTCGGAACTCACCCGGGTCCTTCTTGGGGACCACCCCTAAAGGAGAACAAACAAAATTCTGCACCGGGGGTATACTAAACGGGCCGGCAACCCGACCTCGATTAACCTCTTTCCGGATCTTACCCTGTACCACGGTCGTATGCTGCAGGACCGAAAGTTGATTTTTACACTTCTCCACACCCTGAAAGTCCCCTACTGGGATGCGGAAACCATACGAAAACCCGTTCCGCAGCACCCCAGCAGAAGTACGATCCGGGTATTCACTGAGCCATGGAATCATCGCCAAGGTATCAATCGGGGTAGGTAAAGGCGCCCCTCGGACTATGTTAGACCTGTTTGGCGCCTCCCCTACCGCCGTTATCACCCGTTTTGGCTCTGCATGTGGACTCAGGATGGGACGACCCGCACCCACTACATTCGTGTTTAAATTTACATGATCCCTGGGGCCTAGTACATTTACCTCTGTTAAAATTCCAGCAGAGCCCCCTTTTCCCTGTATTGCTGGCAGGTCTCGAGTAATCGTCGGTACCCGTACCTGATCGAAAGGGCGTCCCCGTATATTGGCGGGAGGATTCGCCAACATTACTCCCTACCAATGGCATTTTCAACATACCTGTCTCCTTCATTTTATCCCATGTCAAAGAATCGTAACAGTCCCAGGTTAAGCTTTTATTGTGCTCTTTAGCCTTTCTAAAAAGATTATCGTAGCAGAACCAATGGTTACCCTGGTGTGACGTCGAGTACCCCATGATTCGCGACTGATAGGTCGGTAACTCGGAAAGCAATTCGGGTCTACGTTCCCCTAAGATCGACGTAAAAATCCCCCATGCTTTGCCCCAATTGCCAATACTCTCATTCACTTTAAAGGCGGCCATTTTTGCGCGCCAAACACTCGGATGCATGAGGTCTTTCTGGCCCTTAACATGCTCCACCTCATAATGATCAACAAGCAACGAGAAGATGTTCACATATTCCCCCGCCCAAATCTTCTCCTTAATCGCCAAAGGCACATGTTGACCCAACTGTTCTCTACGAGAGGGTGCTGACTCATCCCTCGCAATCGGCAATGGCCGCTTACCTGCACCGGACGCTGCCTCTGCGGTCGTACTCGTCCCTTGTGTCTTGTCAACACCTGCAGCCGGCGCGGACACCCTGGCTGCCTCCCGTTTCTCACGCAATTGCTTCATCACCGCCTGCGCGTCGACAGCCGTGGCGCCCTCACTACCTTCGCCCAACCACGCTGCAAGTTGTGCTGCCAGCTCGGGCGGCATATCTTCATTGGACACCGGGGTGACCACTACGGGAATCGGATTCCCCTCCACAGGTACCGGGGTTGGCGCCTCGAGCGGAGACCGGGGAACCGGGACGTCTCCCCCAGCTGGTCCCTTCCTTGGCCTCTTGGCTCTCCCTCCGGGGGCTGCACCAGCCGAAGGACGTTCCGGCCCCCCTTCCCCCTCTCTCTCCGCCACCCGCTTCTTCAGCTCGGTCATCTCCTTCATGAGGACCCGAAGCATCTGTTCAGTAGTCATTCTCTTTCCGCCTTTCTTGGGCATTTCTCCGACAGAGTATCTGTAAGACAAAAGAAAGATTAAAACGCTCAAAATTGGCTCTTCGTTCCGTCTCGAGCTCACGTGCAGCGAGGAGGTGCAGCTTCAGAGCACAGGAACAAGAGGATGCCTTCGGATCTTGCTTCTCCTTTTATCCGTCTTCAGGGCGGGCGTAAACCCGCCCCTACCTGCCCCGAGGGCGTGGCCAGCTGCGTCAGTGTCTAGGCCAGCCCACTCTAGGGCGGGAAAAGGCGCGCCCCGGCTACGCCGCTTCGGGCATACCAGCCGAGACACGCCTCCCGCCCAAGATGGCTTCCCGGGGGGATCGTGGTACTCCGCCATACGTGCGGGGGGACCGAGTGGTCGCCCCTTTCCAAACTCACTCCTAAAGGAGTATCTCAGGGCTTGCTGTGCCACAGCAGCACAGTGGAAATAAAACAGCCATGTTTTCTAAAGATTTGTTTAAACTTGGAGAGGTAGGGACAGGATCCCTGTTATACTTGACTTATGTATTTACTTGCTCTAGCTGTGTCTTCCCTGTTGCTCAGCTAGTATGAGTGTTAGAATGCCTGATGACCTCATGGAATGTTTGGGTGCCTGGCTTTGAGTGTAGAGTGTCAGTTGAGGGCAGGAAGGCTGAGTAAGAGGGAGGTCGCTCCTGGTGGGGTTTATTCCAACTTCTTTACTTCCTCTAATGAATTTAACCTGGAACTAAGCTTTAATAAATACATCCTAATTTATTGACCTGGCTCCAAGAACTTGCAATTTACCACATTTGGCGATGATTTAGAGAACCTACAGCGTGCAGGAAAGAGACTGTGCTTAAAGGAGCTTAAGAAGTACTGGTATTAAGGAACGTATTATAAATATTGGAACTACTGAAACCTTAAGGAAAGGAAACGCCTTGGTCAACCCCACCAGTGTCCTTAATCATCTGGACAGCCTGCAGCCCAGGGCGTTTGACCTTCTACTGCTCATTTTAGTGCAGCTACTCTGGGGATTCCTGCAAATCCTTGGAGGACAAGCTGTTAAATTGATTTACCAGTAGTGAATGGTGTTTGGGATTGGTACCAGCGGCGTGTATCGTGAAATCCAGCCGTCCTGAGAAGCGTTACACTTTAAAGATAAGTGGGCAGAGGCTGGTGGTCTATTGGTTATCCAGCAGCAAACTTCAACAACAGAGTTAACACCTGACAGCAGCTCCTGTTGGCATCTTCTGTATTTTCTAAAGTGTGGGCAACCTGGCGTGTTGAGTGGAAAATACTGAGGATCCTTAATTTTTGCAAAACACACTTACGTGTAGGAGCGACTAACTCTGAGAGAAGCAGCATTCCCCTGGAGGATCTAGCGCAATGTTTTGTGATTGGACTGGCATGTTCAGGCAGAATATGCGCATGTCTGGGAAGAAGAGTCTGTGGTTATGTTTTATCTGGTGAGTGAGGCCACTTTATTTTTTGTTTTGGATGCATTAAGTACTCACTGCTGCAACATGGCAGTTGAACCGCTGATATTTAAACATTTCACGAGCCCCACCTTGCACACACGCTCGACGCGCACAGCCTTACCTGTGATGACTCTGTACTGTCTTCTATGACGTGTACTTTCTCTCGAGGCTTATGGCTGTTATGCACACTTTGGAGCATGGTGAAGCTGGGAGCCATCCGGCGCGGTATCACCGGTGCGTACTGCCATTTTGGGGATTGGACTACCATTGCGGTTTGCATCTTTGCATTGCAGTGTTCTGTTCAACTCCAGTTTGTGTCTTCGTGATGTGTGGAGGAGTTGTGTACGGGGTGATCGCATCGTGTGGATCGTCTGCATCACTTGGCTTGTTTCCCACAGGTACAGCTACATGTTCTCTTTTGGTTTGCAAACCTTTTTTGTAGCTCAATTTTCAACTTTCGTCGCAATCGTGATGCTGACATGGATATTCTTGTTCTCTTGGAAAAATAGAAGGTCAACGGTTTTGAGCTAGTTGGCTGGACACACTACATTGGTATTTGCTTTTCTCACTACACAAGACACTAATTAAGTTCACATCAGTATATTGGAAGGCAACAGCTACATGCAGTTTTTGGACAAAGATTTCTCTGTGGGTCTAAACGTCGGGTGAGAGATCACTCGCCGGAGTTAGAGACTTAATTTTTCGCCATTTCTTTGCTGTATTATTGTTTTGTGGGGGTGGCTGCAGGGTGGTGAGTTTTGTTACCAGGGAGGTGTTATGTTCCCATTATGTGTAGGTTGTGGGGCAGTGTATCTGAGTGCCCCAGTTTCGTTTTTGGGGTGGTGTGCCTATGTTCTGGTTCAAAGGTGTTGAGTCCTACTGGTGCCCCATTTTAGTTTTTGGAGTGGTGTTTGAAATTGTGCGAGCTGTGAGCCCCGAACGTTTTGGGAGATAAGTGCCCCAGTTATAGGTCATAGAGAAGTGTGTTTTCCTATCTGTGTGCCCCGAAGGTTTTAGAAGCTAAGTGCCCCAGTTATAGGTGATAGGGAGGTGTGTTTTCTTACCCCTATAACGTGAAAGTTGTGGGAGCTAATAGCCCCAGTTCAATTTTATGAGGTGTTGGGAGTTAAGTGCACCAGTTATGTTCCTAAGGTGGTGAGTACCCTTTTGCACTGAGATTGTGGGAGTTAAGTGCCCCAGTTATGTTCCTAGGATGGTGAGTACCCTTTTGCAGTGAGATTGAGGGAGCTGAGTGCCCCAAATGTGTTCCACTGGGTGGACTGTACCTTGTTACATATTGGTGGTGGGGCGATGAGTGCTTCGATTTTGTTCCACAGGGTAGTGTTTACCCTGCTACCTGTTGGGTGTGCTGTTCCACAGGGTGGTATGTACCCTGTTACATGTTGGTTATGGGTTGGTGCGTGCCCCAGTTCTGTTTCACCGCTCTGTGCGGTTGTGTTGTGGGTTTTCCCCAAGGGAGGGGGATGGGGTTAATATTAATGTCTTTATATTTGAGAATAGGGTTAATCGTAATGTCTTTATATTTGAGAATGTAATGTAAATGTTTTTCTTTCAAGATGCATACTATATATTGATGTTCATATTTCTTCCTTCACTTCTGTATTATTGTTTCCTAAGGTAGGGGGATATGTTATAATTGACTTATGTATTTACTTGTTCTAGCTGTGGCTTCCCAGTTTCTCAGCTAGTATTAGAATGCCTGATGACCTCATGGAATGTTTGGGTGCCTGGCTTGAGTGTAGAGTGTCAGTTGATGGCGGTGCGGCAGAATTTGATGCGTGCGCAGATCGGACGGCCCCCCGGCCGTCTAATGCATGGAAAAGGTTAAGTGAGACCACCTTCCATTAACATCTAACTGTACCAGCCCATGAACTGAGCTTACTTATTACTTTGTTGCAAGGAATGAGAACCTTAATTATATAGTGGTCTGCCATGTTATTGACATTGGGGGATTGCTTCTTACTTCAATAGAGTTTTTGAAATTTGGTCCAAGGTGTGACTTGTTTTGTGCATGGGTGTGCACTTGCGCACGGTGTGCTGCCTGGTGCCAACACAGGTGCCTGCATTATGAGCAGGATTGTTTTTGTTAAAGAAGGAATATCCTCCTGCAGAAAAACAATCCTTAGAACTATGGGCCATATGTAGGTAATTTGTGTTTTGCGATTCTTTCAATTGCGATTTTTAGGAAATCGCAATTAGAGAATCGCAAAACACAATGTAGGTAGGATTAGCAACATTTTTTGCGAATCCACTTATTCCTTATTTGGGAATAGCAAATTGAGATTTGCAAATAAGGAATACCTTCTCATTCATTCTGTACTGTAGTTCTTATATTCTCTATAAGCTCTGCGCATTGGAATAACATAAACGATAGTTTAGACGTAGCACTTAGGTAGACTAGGTCTCTATTGAATATGTTAGACTTGATTGTGTGTGCCAGCTAGCTCAGAGGTCACTAGAAACTTTATTGAGTAAACAAGAAGGTGTTAACTTCTCTGAATTGACAAGAAGGGATTAGCTTCTGACAACCATATAACATGACAACTTTGTTCCCCCTGAAATAAGGAATATCTCCAGAGTTGCGGAAACAATAGATAGCTATTTCACTCAGTCAATCGTGCATGCTTCGTTTCACCAGAAGTGCAGAGAAATAGAGAGACGGGCATTTTCAATAAAAGGGTTATTTATTGAGCAGTCTTCTTTCTCATGCAAGAGAAATGAATTGCCACAATTGCAATACTTGTCATAAAGTAAAGTGCGTACAGTAAAATGAGTATTATGAAATGATACTGTAAAAGCATTTATATGGTTTCTAAGCCATAAGATACTTAAAATGGATAAAATACATACAATTATAAAACAATGACTAAACTTACTCAACTGGTGTTTCTAAGATACACCTACCCCGGTGTACCTAACCTAAGCCTAGTACGTGGGAAGGAGTAGATGAGTTACAGTTTTTGCCAAGACTCTGAATCAAGAATTCTCTAAAGGTCTAATCAGCTCCGTACCTTGGGTATAGAATGAAGGAGGCCTTGTATCTCTCTCTCAGGACTCGATCTCCCAGCAACCCGCGAGGGTGTCAGGGAAACACTGGAGCTGGATTTCTCGGCAGGAGAAAAGATAGTGTCTCTCTCAGTGCGTCAACAGGGAGGGTCGACTTCCTTCGGCACTCGCATCAGCAGGGCGTCGGGCAAGTAGATAGCCGATCTGCTCCAAACCACCGTGTGTTGCATAAGGCAGATGTTGGTATATTTATACCTGGAAGGTGCCGAGTTTGACGTAAGGTTGGACATAAGACGTCACAAGAACTCGCAGTTCTTTCAGGACTCCAGGAGTTCTACGACAAAGCAATACTGAAGCAGGGGGAATTCCCGGGCTGCTGGAGGCTTGTTTTATTTAAGAACGCGTTGTGCTTTCTAGAAGTCTATGGGAGTAGCCTTGCCGTATTTGGACTGCATTGGCTATGACTTAATATGGATATGATTCTTATGACTTTATAAGGATATGATTTGATATAACCACATAAGGGCAAGAATCAGGAATGTTTTAATTAGGGTCCTAGATACATTCACAACAATTCTTATGGGCTAGAAGGCCCGTAGGAATGAATGGGAAGACATTCTCAATTTGCGATTCTCAATTAGAGAATCGCAAATTTAGAATGCAATTTCTGGGTTGCAAGGGTGTCAATAGGACACCCTTTTGCACCCCTAAAATTAACATGTGTGCAAATGTGGCCCATTTTGAAAAATGCTAAAAAGTGCATTTTCCAAAGAAATCGCAAATTACCACCAACCTGAAGTTGGTGGTATTTTGCGATTCCTTAAGCCAAAATTCACACAACTTGGGTACTTCCTACATTGCATTTAAGAATTGCAATTTGCGATATCTTAAATGCAATTGCAAAATAAGGAATTGCAAATTTTGCGATTCCTTATTTTGCATGTGGGTTTTTGTGTGCTACAAAGCACATTTCCCTGATTGCGATCGCAAATGCTGAAATT
This sequence comes from Lissotriton vulgaris, assembly GCF_964263255.1. Lineage (NCBI taxonomy): Eukaryota > Metazoa > Chordata > Amphibia > Caudata > Salamandridae > Lissotriton > Lissotriton vulgaris. Next base: position 1,565,281,339 of record NC_141691.1, on the reverse strand, counting down.
CTGCGAATTTCAGCATTTGCAAGCGCAATTAGGATTCCTACATATGGCCCATAGTTCCCTAGGTTTACTACTCTTTGTAAATCTGGGTTTGCATCAAAAAACATGAATGGATGCATCAGAACGCCAGTGCTCCACCCATGTAATGCTGACCTGATGCAAAGCAACACAAGGCAGCATTGTGCATTTTATTGCATTATGTTGAATTTACTAAATCATGCAAAGCCATGCATATGGACTTTTGCTTGGCTTAGTAAATGGCAAAAAGGATTTTACCTCTGCTGTGCTCCAAAAGTGATAAAATCCAAAGCAAACTTAGTAAATCTGGGCCTAAGGCACTTTTAATACCTCACGTGGGATATCTGTCATGTTGTGGTTGGGTATCTTGTGTGCCAAACTCTAAATAAGGCTCTGACCTTTCAGCAAAACTTATCAACTCACTATTGACTATGAGCCTGATTCGCAAAATATTGCTATGCCTTAACAGGCATTAACTATTACTACATCAATGCCACAACTTCTGTGGAAAGGAGTGAGGGCAAAAGGACTGGGCTGAGGAAGAGTAGGACTGGGTAATGAAGATTATCTATAAGTACTCTGAATATTGCTGCATTGTATATTTTCCATGTCCTCTTCTTTACCTGCTGAGGATATCCGAAGTAGTTTAAGCCAATGATTAGGAAGGACAATATATAATCAGAAAGAAAGTGTATACTCTTAACACTGTTAACAAAAATTCGTTAGTAACAGTACTCAGAACTGTGGAACAAGGATCTTTACCCATACTGGAACACTATAAGCTATAAGGTTTAACAAAAGTAATAGGAGTAGCCCATGTTGATGCCTTACACATACCAAAAAAAGATAAACCTTGTGCTGCCATTCAAAAAGAAGAGGCTTCCTTTGTTAAATGAATGAAGGAATGAATGAATGGATACATGAATGAATTGTATCAGTTTCAATTAATTGAAATTGCCAAATTAATCACAATGAATGAGTTAACAGGATTAAACCAGATAAGAACATATGAGCAGCTATCCCAGAGTTGATCAAAACAATGTGAGACAACTCTATAGCAAAACAAGTAAAAGGAATCAATATATTGAAAATAACTGTCCTGCATCAGTGGCAGAAGTCAAGGCTTTCTAATCTTTCACTGCTGTATGGCGGTGAAGATGATGTTAACAAATTTCCCAAAACATGCCAAATACATGGGGACACTGATAGTCATGCAAAGTTCTAGCACATCACTACATGTAGAGATTCCATACATCCTAAAAATTGGGTTTAATAAAGTGTGACATGCATTTAAAAACTCTAGACAACAGCATAGCAGATGATTCATGAACTCTCTTCTATGCTCACAGAATCTACAAGGCCAGCTGCTGGCTGCTGCTGCCCAGTCTGGTGGGAACTCATTGATTGGAAGGACCATGACTCTCACTCTAAGAATGCTGAGCTTGGTCGCCTTGCTTAGTGCTGACTTTAAGTACGGTTGCAATCTCGTTTCCCTATATGATTTTATAATTAGGCTACATATATGATGGTATTGAGTAAAGAAAAGTATGTGCTGTCAGTGTGTCGGCATTAACTTCTAAATCCAGATCCACCTTTTTAAAATATAAAGACCATGGGTTGGTCGAGGCGTTAAAAATCATTTGACATGTCTTTTTTCAGGTATAGGGTTTGGCTTTTTGTATGGCACAGGGGTACTTAAGAAAGGTTGCCTTACGTTCATGGTCTTGCCCATTTAGACCAAACTCCAAGTGAAGTAGAAAGTGACAAAGGTATTTTAGAAGGTGGAACACTATCCTAAAGGCATTGCCCTTGTGAAATGAGTCTTAAGAGCAGGCGGTATTGGTATACATGGTGCATCATAAGCCACAGAAATCAATAAGCATACCCACCGACCTCATTCATAAAGGTAAATATTTTGTATAAATGTACGATTGTTTGCTTTGTGCAAATGTATTTTACAAGTAGTATCTTAACAGCTGTAGAGTCTCCACACATAAAAAGATAGGGCAGGCCTATCTTTTTTTATGTGCGGGGACTCCTCAGTCATACAAATACTACTAGTAACATACCTTTTTGAATAGCAAACAATCCCAAACTTACACAAAAGTTTTAATTTACCTTAGTGAATCAGGCCCTTAGAATGTCTACAGATGGCTTAAGACACAGACAAGTAGTGCTAAAAGAAACAAAAACATTGTCATATTTGCAGTAATATGCTACACTTTTAGGTGTACCTTGACCGTCCTACCCTCTTCCAAGGTAATTTACAGAAGAATTTAATCAGCTAGAGAATAAGAACAGAAGTAGGTAAGAAATATTTCCTGCTTCAGATTGAAGTCTGAAGTTTCTTAAGGGAGGGGAGCATGTGAAAGATTTAAAGGAAAACCCTCAGGAACAAATTGAAGGTAGGACTCTGAATTTGAAAGCACACCAATCTCTTCTAGTCTTGGCGGAGTGGTTATTGAGATTGAAAACAATTACATTATATCTCAAAATTCTTGGTATCCCTACGTTAAATTAAAGTCCAAGCCTGGTATGCTGCTTGTAGAATCTTAAATTTTGTTTTTTTGTAGTAACTAGGCTCTATATTTTTTAACAAGCAGCCTCGGGCCTCAACCCCTAGAGCAAACTCAAATATAGATGGAGGATGAGATTCTAGAATTGGAGCTTTATCACCTGTTATCAAGGGAGTAATAAATTGTAATATCAACGCAAAATAATAAAAAATGAAATGTGGAATACCCCACCCCCCTATGCCTTCGGAAGAATCATTTTTTATAGGCTCTGCGGTGACGTTTATAGCCCCTTAAGAATCTCCCAGCCATCCTCCCTAATTGAGATATACTCCTTTGACCTCCCAACATATTCTTCCCCCCATCTTTAGAGATTACACAATGACTAGATGGCGTACTGCTGGAATTAGCTCTCTTGGTGATTTATGGCAGAACAATTGTATGATATCCTTTACAGATCTTTGCCTCAAGTATAGTCTCACAAACATTGATTATTTTAAATATCTTCAGTTGCATAGTTTTTTTAATACCTTAACACCTTTGTAACGCTCGGGACTCTATAAAATCCCCTTGATTGATAGATTCTGTAATAAAAAGGGATTGGTTTTTTCTACAATTTTTTAATTTCTTTGTACCCAGATGACTTATTGAATATTCAAGAGAGGTGGGCTGAGAAGTTGGATTCTGATAATGTTATGGTTGAGGATTCTATTTCATTGGCTAACTCTATCTTGCTGTCAGGTAGAACTCGCACACAGCATTAAATGGCTCTTTGTGACCTCTACTATTCCCCTGCAAAAACTTCTAAGTGGGGTACTACAGCTGGTACGCTATGTAGCAGATGTGGGCTACCTGCAGCTGATGCAGTTCACATGTTCTTCTCTTGTTCTAAATTAATCCCAGTATTGTCGTCAATTCAATCCTTTTTATATATACGGTTTGGATCTCCAGTAGAATTAACAGCATAGAGAGTATTGATAGGGGTATCTGCAGATACAGTGGCGGATGAGAAGATAAACTTGCTGTATATCTCAATGGCGATTTTCCGGGGCTGCATTACTCAGGAATGGATTAGCCCAGAACCACCATCTTTCTCAACATGGAGGGCTCGTCTCCTAGCTATGTTTAACCTAAAACATGCCATATATAAAACAAAGGGGCGGAAAAAAAGAGCTATAGGAGAGAAAATTTGGGTGCCGGTCCAGCGGTGGATCCTGGGGGAATTGGGATAGCTGTACTCTTTTGATCTTTTATTACTTATGTCTGTTAATTGATGTAAACTGGAAGCCAATGTAAAAATATTCTTTTTTTGGTCTCTTGATAGCTTCAGCTCTACTTTTTTTGCTCTATCCCTTTCAGTTTGTATTCTTGTTTTTTGCTCTTGGCTGTCTTTATATACAAAGTGAGATGTATGTCGTTTTATATTATCTGTGAATATATTGAAATATGTTTGTACCCTGACCTGCTTGCAATAAAAGAAATTTAAAAAAAAAGAAAACAATGACATTGATAAATACATTTGTTATTGCTGCTTCCTCCAATGATTCTTTTTTTTTTTTAAACATTTTTATTGGTTTTGTCTGTTTACTGACAATGTACAGGTACGCATGACATATTACATATTACATATATCGGGTGATAAATGTTGCCGGTGACACGCCCCTGTTTTTCTTTCATCTATGTCGCTGTAGTTGTACAAAAGATCAGGTGTGCTTGCGGATCTTTGGTAGTGGGCGTGTTGGCGGAATGTTTTTCGACTCTTCCCCCTGTTTTGAACACATAACACATAACACATAACATATAACACACAGGAATATGGCTGGTGGTTGTGGATTGGCCGTCTGTCTTTGATTGACTTTCTTGCTGTTTTTGCGACAGCGAGCAATTTATGGCGGTTTATGTGGAGTTAGGAATTTGTCAAGGGTTGTCCACATCTCTCTGTCTGACTTCTTCCATGGTGTGTGTTTTAGTGCAGTGTTGTCTGCCCCTCTTAGGTACGTCACCCAGTTCAGCCAGCCTTTGAAAGTAGCTTTTGTGGTGTCTTTCCATACGGCCAGCACTGTTTTTGTCGCGCTCGTCAGAAGAAAGTCTAGGAGGTTTCTGTCCTGTTGTGTGGCTATTTCTGTGGTGATGTGAGCTGTGGTTATGGTTGCGAATTCTTGTTTCAGGTTGCATCCTAGGGCCTTATTGGTAAAGTCGAGCACTGTTTTCCAGAATTTGCTCACCTTGCTGTAATGGAAAATGAGGTGAGCAAGGTCCCCCTTTTCTTTATTGCAGTTCCAGCAGAGGTTGTTGTCTCTAAGGCCTATTTGTGCGAGTTTAGCTGGAGTCCAGGACGCTTGGTGCAGCATCCAGAATTTCGTTTGGGCAAGCACCGGCAATATCATTGCCACACCGGTCCGCAGATTCGGTATTCCAGCATGGCTCTAAGGTCCTTGCAGGGAACATGCTGCCCCATCTTCCCTATGAATACTGTCGACCCGGTGAGTGTCCTGGCTTGTCCAGATTGTTGTTTTCTTCCTTCCACCCTCCACCCTCCACCGGTCTGAGGTGTGGGATGGTGATCCCCGTCCCCCGGCCAGCTTTAAAGCCTGCCTCATCAATTCCAGATCCCTCAAATGGCATCATGCAGATATCGCCGATTTGGTCCTGGATAATGATCTTGATCTCCTATTTGTTACGGAGACCTGGCTGGACGCGTTTTATAACCCTACAGTCACCCTGGCCACCCCCGCTGGATATAAAATACATCAGATGGACCGCCCAGTGGGGCGAGGGGGGGGGGGTGTAGCCATAATGTTTAGAGACGGCTGGGTTTTTCAGTGGGAATCTTCCAACAATTGGGAAGTCTGTGAGGCTATGGACTTCTGCCTCCAACTGTCCCCCCACTTCACCTTTGGTGGCTCACTACTTTATCGCAGTCCGGGTCCAGCGGGAGTTTTTTTGGAAGGCTGTGGTGACACTTTAGCGGAGAGAGTCCTAAGGTTCTCCAACTTCCTTTTGCCGGGCGATCTTAACTTACATCTTGACTCGGCTGAGTCGTCTGACACTTCCGCGTTCAGGGATATTGTCCAGCTAGCTATGCTCTCGCAATGGGTGACTGACCCAACCCATAAGGGGGCCACATTCTTGATCCCATTTGTTCCAATTTCCCGGTACATGTCAAAAAACCTCTTCCAATCACCTGGTCAGATCATTTCCCAGTATTCTTTTCGTGGTCTGCCCAGCGCGCACGTTTACCGCCATCTTCCCACTGTGCCCCCTTGACCAGGAAGATTGATGCGGCTCTTCTAAGGGCTCAGTTGGCGGTATCGCGCCCGACCTTAGTAAGTGCCCTTCGTGACAATGTCATCACATTCTCGAGTTGGATTAGTGGTGCTGTCTCCACCCTTTCAGCCCCTGGCCCCTATAAGCTAGGGAGAGAAACACCCTCGAAGCCTTGGTTTACTGCAGAGCTGAGGGACCTCAAATACTCCTGTAAGGTTTTGGAAAGAGCATGGAGGGCCAGGGGATAGTGTCCTATGGCCAAACTGGCGCTTAGGGCTAAACAGAAATTGTATTATCTTGCCATCTCCTCGGCTAAAAGCTCGCATTATGCCGCTCGCATTGAAAGGGCGAATAATAATGCAAAGGAAATCTTTGCCATTGTGCAGAGTTTTGTGGCGCCCAGAGCGCAGGAGGTAGCTGTTATCCCCTCAGCCATTTGGGCAAACACGCTGTCTAACCATTTTAGGGAGAAGATCAGGGATATTGAATTTGAATTTAAAATATTTTTATAGCGCAACATTCACCATGCGGTTTCTTGGCGCTGTGGAGGCTAATTTAGCAGTAAAAACAGAAGACTAATAGGGGAGTCAGGATTAAAATCAGTTTACATTAAGAAAGGCCTGGGTAAAAAGGAGGGTCTTAAGGTCTTTTCGGAAAGAAGAATAATGAGTGGCCAGTCGCAAGTGATCGGGGAGGGAATTCCAAAAGGATAGTGCCAGACAGGAAAAATTGGCTCCGCCCCATTTCTTGCGTCTGTACCGAGGTACCTGGAGGAGTGATTGGGTGGATGAGCGAAGCTCACGGGCAGGAATATACTCTTTAAGTAAAGAGGAGATAAAGGCAGGGGCAGTCCCTTGGCGCGCCTGAAAAACCATGCATCCGGTTTTAAAGAGGGATCGCTCCCTCACAGGCAGCCAATATAGGGCTTTCAATAGAGGCATAGAGTGATGGAAACGGGGGAGGCCATACACCAGTCTGGCCGCCTGGTTTTGAACCAGCTGGAGTTTCCGCAGGCTATACACTGGGATGCCGTTGTAGAGGGTGTTGGCGTAGTCCAGCCGGGAGATAACCAGAGCGGACATGATTAACTTAAGTGCAAGGGGAGAAAAGAAACGAGAAACAGAGCGGATAGTTTGAAGAACAAGAAAACAAGAGGAAACCACAGAACTGATTTGTGAGTGAAGGTTGAGATGGTTGTTAAGTTTGATGCCCAGTGTTTTAACTGAAGAAGAAGGTGTAGGAGGGGGTCCCAAAGAAGAAGGCCAAAAAGAAGAGTTCCAGGGACTGGAGGAACCACCCGTAAGGACCAATTCTGTTTTATCTGGGTTCAACTTCAGATGGTTGTGGTTCATCCAGTCCCTGATGAAAATCATAATAGACTGGAAATTAGAAATAGAACGAGGGGAAGAGGACAAATTATAGATAAGCTGGAGGTCATCTGCATAATTAAAAACAGTGACCTCCAGTTGCTGCAATGCAAAGATTAGAGGATAGATATAAAGGTTGAACAAAAGGGGGGAAAGAGAAGAACCCTGGGGGACACCACAAGTGACTTTGAGTTGGGTGGCCGAAAAATCCCCCAACCGGACCGCCTGGGTACGGTCCCTCAGGAAGGACGATAGCCAGACCAGGGCTGAGCCCTCGACCCCCGAAAAATCCGATGCCGTCTTTGTCCATGCGAGGGTCTGGGCTAGTGAAGGACTCGGACCATTGCTTCTTGGCCTTTAGCTCTATCAATCTTATGACCTCCCGCAGAATCCTTGGGGCACTGAAATCTGGTTCCCCCAACGACCCCTGCGCGACTCGCATGCTGGCTAAATTAGCCGATACGGTCAATCCGGAGGTTAATTTTTTGATTAATTAGTCACTTCGTGAGGCCCATGTTCTGCATGCTTGGAAGCAGGCCCTCCTACTCTCCTTGCCCAAGAAGCCCACTCTGGACCCATCGCTCCCCGCCAATTACAGACCCATTTCTTTGTTGCCTAGTTTGGCCAAGGTCTGCGAAAAGGCGGTCACCTCGCAGCTCACTAGCTTTGTGGCGAAGGCGGGCGTGCTGCATCCTGCTCAATCAGGGTTCCGAGCCGCCCATAGCACGGAGTTGCCACTGCTAGAGGTGGTGGAGGCTATCAGAGAATGTTTGGATGCCGGCGGGAGAGCAGCTCTAGTGATGCTGGATCTCTCTGCGGCATTCGATACGGTTCCCCATGCTCTCCTCCTTGAGCGGCTGGATGCCATTGTTATTGCGGACTCAGCCTGGAGCTGGCTTCAATCCTTCCTGGAGGATAGATATCAGCAGGTCTGGCTGCTGCCATTTGCCTCGTCTCAATCCCCTCTCTCCACTGGTGTCCCGCAGGGCTCTTCGCTTAGCCCCCTTTTGTTTAACATCTATGGGACTCCCCTGGTCTACCTGGCGGAGTCACTGGGGGCTAAGGTGATGGCCTATGCGGATGACACACAGCTATTGTTCACGTGGAGAAGGGGCAAGGATTCGGTCAGTTCGGCTCAGTGTTGTCTCTCTGCTGTGTTTCGTTGGTTGTCCAATGCGCAGCTTAAATGTAACGAGGAGAAATCTGAAGTACTCCTTTTCGGAGCGTTTCCTGCGGATTTCAGAGCCAGACTGTGGCCTCCAGACTTTCCGCCCCCTCAATCTGACAAAGGTCTTGCAAAAAATTTAGGGGTCTGGTTTGAGGAAAATTTGAAATTTGCGAAGCATGTCAAAAAACTCACTGGGACTTGTTTTGGCTTACTGAGAACGCTACGCAAATTTCTCCCCCTCCTGCCTAGAGAGGCTAAAGAAACGGTGGTCCGGGCGCTTATTCTTTCCAGGCTAGATTACTCCAACGCGCTTCTAGTGGGCTGCCCGGGCTATCTGATAAAAAAAACTGCAGGTAGTCCAAAACGCGGCGGCGAGGCTCCTGCTGGGCTTTTCGTCCAGGCAGAGTGTGCGGGTTCATCTCCGGCACCTTCACTGGCTCCCAGTTGAGGCTCGCCTGAAATTTAAAATGCTGGCCGTTGTCCAACGGGCATTGTATGGACAGGGCCCACTCTATCTTCAGAAGCGCTTCGCCTTCTATATTCCATCTAGGCATTTGCGGTCCTCGGACCAACTCCTCATACAAAATCCGCGGTTTCTGCGTCATAGGCTGGAGGGCTGCTCTTTCACCCGCAAAGCTGGCCTTGCCTGGAATGAGCTTCCCCTTACGCTAAGGAAGGCCTCGGACCCGCTAGTCTTTAAGATGAAATTGAAAACACTTTTGTTCTGAGCTCTTTCTTGTGATGCTTTCTTCTTGGCGGGCGGTGGGGGATTCATTGTAGCAGCGCCGGGACACTTTGAGTAGCCGTGCGCTTTAGAAATACAGTATAACATAACATAACATAACATAACATAACATTACATCATATTTTTTGTTGGGGACGCCCACATAGTGTGAGTTTGCTGCTGAGTGAGTTTGGAGCCTAACTGTGTTTTCCAGTAGTTGTTCTTGCTGTTGAGATTGGAGGATGTTGGGCGGAGGAGTTTGTATAGGTGTGAAACTTGGTGTCCCATCATGTTTAAATTTTCCATGAGCCTTAATATTGATGGTGTCTGCTTAGTTAGTTTCGCTTTAGTGATGGCTGTTTTAATTGCTAGGAAATTGTATAGCTCTATTTCTGGGAGGGCGTGTTTTTCCTTTAGTTTGTTGAAAGTAAGAGGTTCCCCTCCCGCTTCAGTTGCGCTGGGTGAGTGAAACCCCGTTGTTTCCATGTAGTTATGTCAAGTGGTCTCCCTTTGTAAGTTAAATTGGGGTTTTGCCAAAGTGATACCCACTTTGAGTTTTTGATGCTAACTTTGAGTTTCTGGTCTACCTTGAGCAGAGCGTCCTTCGTTACTTTGAGGATCGGGTTCCCTTTTAGTGTCTGTTTGTTGGACGTGAGGAGGGCTAGGGGTTCTATGTTGTTCAGGATGGCTTTTTCTAGTATTAGCCAACTCGGTGTGTATTGCTTTTGCTTGAGTTTCCAGTGCATTCCCTTTCTGGATATAAAGGCTGTTTGGAAGGTTCTCATGTCTGCTACATTAAGGCCACCTAGTTGTATTTCCAGTCTCAGTTTCTGTAGTCCTATTCTTGTTTTTTTGTCCCTCCAGATGAATTTGTTCAGCAGACGATCTACTTTTTTATGGAAGTCGTCTGTGAGTGTTAGTGGCAATATTCCTGCTAGGTAGTTGATTATAGGGGTGATTGACATTTTGACTGTGTCTATTCTGCCCCACCAGGTGATGAATTTGGGCAACCAGTTTTCCAGCAGCCCTTTGGTTCTTTCCAGGGTAATCTTTTCATTTTGATCGAGGGTGGTTTCTAGATTTTTCCCGTATTGGATCCCTAGGTATTTAACGAATCCCGGTTCCCATGCAAGTCCTGAGTCACCTAGAGCCTCTTTGGTCGTATGTATGTTCATTGGCATGCACTCTGATTTGTCTCTGTTCAGTTTGTATCCTGAGTGAGTAGTGTACGTGTCTATGGTGTGCATGAGGGCAGGTATGAATGTGGAGGGATCTTCAGTTGTTATCAGTATATCATCCGCGAAAGCTGCTAGTTTGGTTGTGGTGTTGGTAATGGTTATGCCCGCTATGTTCCTGTTGGCTAGAATGTCTCTGATCAGTGGCTCTAGTGCCAGTAAGAATAGCAGTGGGGATAATGGGCAGCCTTGCCTAGTCCCTCTTTGGAGGTTAAAAGGTTCTGAGGTAGTGCCCTTGATTGCAATTTGTGCTTTGGGGGCCTTGTACAGAGTCATGGCCCTCCCTGTGAATATTTCTCCGAGATTGTATGCTTGCATGCATTTTTCTAAGAATTATCAGGACACCCTGTCGAAGGCCTTTTCTGCATCTAGTGTGATTGTTACTGCCGCGTTGTGTGATTTAGAGCAGTGTTCGATGACATGACAGACAGTTATGTATGTCCTTAGAACAAAATAGAGATCCCAAGGTGTTACAGTGTTTTGGATTCTGGGGTAGGGTAAGTAAAAACCTTTTAGGAGGCAAGGAACCAACTCTGGTATGGAACCTAAATTCTCCCAAAGAGATTAAAATGCTGAAAAGGCTGCCAACTAGCACATTAGAGTAGGGAAAGCTAACCCCCTGTCTGAGAAAACCCACAAAATGTAGAGGGCTGTAAGATAGCGGATTCAGATCTTTGGAGTTTACCAATGCCCAAATGTTTATTGTATCATTTTAAAGTGTAGCGGCGACAAGCCTGTTGTATTGCTTGTAAAACCTCATAAATAATACCCAATCTGCAAAGGCCTATTCTCTTAAAAGCCAAACCTTCTGCTTAGCCTGCTCAGTGTAGATGGAGGGAGATTTGGCAACCTCAAGGGTAATGGATGGTCTAGGAGAGCTCACTATTTATCTCTGCCCAACCCTGATCCCTAAATAGCCCATTTGTTAGATCATTTGATCATTCAGTTTTGCAGGTTTACATAGAGATCACTTTCCTTTTGAGACTCCAATCATCATTTTAGATTTCAATGGATTTATTTTCTATGAGTATTTATGAAGTATGTTTCCATTATCTTTGGTATGATCTATAAGGTGTTTTACAGTCTTTCTAGTAGTATAGAGAAATATGCATGTAGGAGTAACAAGATGTTTACCTAGTTTATTCACAGGACATCTGCAGAGGATTCAAGGAACAAATTATGCATTTAGTTTGTGTAATGGTTGGAAAAAAAAGGGGGGAACAACGTAGCCCTGTTTAGCTCATTTGTATGTGGTGAACTTTTTCCTTCTTCCCTGTTCTTATGCCACTAAGGCCTATCTTGACTTGTGATTCCCATGCATTTTAGCTTGCTTCAGAATAGTTAGTGATTGACAAGTTTGAAAGTGTGCGTAAAATCTAGAAATGCATCAAAATGTGACATCTCTCTATCAGTGGGAATTCTCAGACAATGTTCAGCAGATTGAAATATCTGAAGCCACCCTGTACAGGGTTTAGGATGTTGTGTTCTTTCATTTAGGCATTCAGAAGTTTGAGGATTATTTTTGAGAATATATTCTCCTCTTTGCATGGGCGTTGATTTACCAAAATGCCAGTCGTAGCAGAAAGGACACCACAAACTCTTCAACCTTAATGACATCACAGGAAGCAACATCATAAACCCTTGACCTCGATCTTTTCCAGGAAGGCATGTCACATGACCCTATCATCAAGACAATTGACCCACTGAAGTTCCATTATAACTGCCTGATTAGTATACCAACATTATGCAGACAACTGTATGTTTTATAAACCACCTAATTCATGGTGCTGATCGGATCACTGAAAGTTCTGAGGCATGACACTCGCCCTTAATTGTAGAAAGCAATCAAAGTAAGTGAGCCAGACCTTTTCTAAGGGGTTTCTTTCCCCGAGAAAATTGGAAAAGAATGGGCTGATGTTATGCATTGAAAAGCACAATTTTCACATAAATGTGGTAAAATGCTAAAGGCTCGTAAAGGGCACTCGTTAAATATTCAATACTTTTATGGTGTGCCAAGGCAATGAAATGTGACGTTCACTAGGATTTAACAGCATTTTTCACCATTTTGTCATGGTTGCCTCCAAATTCCACGGGTGCCCCCTATATAAACAAGCATTTGCAAAGCATCGGTCTTGCCTTTGGGACCTTATATGTATTTAGCTATGCAGCACATTAGCCTGGGTGCTGAAAAATCTACTATTGTTTAATATGGAGGGAAAGTAAGTACCAAACTGCATGACACACTAGGTATGGGAACATATGTAGAGAAATATTGCCTTTCAGTGGAGAATGGTATAGTGCAAAGCTCTGTTTTTAATACAAAAGCAGGGCCTTCGGTGGTCATATTACTGAAAATAAAAGAATTGAAAAAACTATAATTGTCTATTTGTGCTTTGGGGATAAGCCTGTCTGCTCGTGCCGTACTACCAAGGGGGTGAGCAGGGGTTATCTAAAGTGGGTATCCCCCTTACCCTAAGTAGAAGCAAGGTCCCTACTTGGACAAAGGTAACTGCCTGGAAAATGGACAGGAAATATCTCTCCTGCAAATTCATGTAACTCTCAATGGTATTACGTTAACTGTGTTAGTAGATATAGTCCCCATAAGCCCAGTGGTTGTGAAAGTAACTTTTGAATGCACCGTTAGAAGTTGCAGAAAGGATGCTAATGCACAAACACTCAACCGCATGTTGCTCACCTGACAAAGAAGGAACACTAAAACCACGAGCACCCATCCAGTGTACACCATGTTGGGCCAAATCCTCGCTAGACCATCCTCGAAGAGATGCCTAACCTGTTAATCTAACAACATAGATCATTTATTGTTCATTTTTGAAAAGCGTAATGTGTGGGTGGTGCCACGGCGTTCCGAGAGTTTTTTTTAAATAATCGACATACCTAACCCCTCTACATTTATCCTGCCCAATGCATGTTTGTCAGGAAGTTGTCTGCAATATTGTGGGTTCTGTAAGAGTCCTGTCCAGATCTCACCGATGTTCTAAGACCACATAAGGGAAACAGTGACAGACAGGCAGCAGCGAGTAAAGGCAGCCATGGAAGAACAACAAAACAAGTCCCACCTGACCGACCGTGTGAAACAGAGTATAAAATGGTCAAATCAAGATAAAGTATTCTCGCATATGGGTATGTCTTGTTTGTTTCCCATCTTTGGCCCCTTCTATGCCCTCCCTAAAAATCCGTCCCAGAGACACCACTGGTTCAGTAACCTAGAAGTAAGTTAATATGATACTTGCAATGCTTTTCCTAAAAGTATGTTATTAAGTTGAGGTGCCGAATATGCACGCTTTAAGCTCCGGGTCACCCTTAACAAATTTTACATCTCCTTCTTGCTTCCACTTGGGCTGGTGTTTTGAAACAATGAAAGATTTATCCTAGCAGCTTCCTATAACTGGAAAATCAAATGTAAGTGGAAAGCTAGCTGCTAAAAAGTGTGCTGGGGAAATGAGGATCAGCTGTCTTGATAAGACAAAAATTGCCAGTGGCTCAGAGATCAAACGGAAGAGAAATGATAGCAGAGTAAGAGAGCAGGAACTTCTAATTAGGTAACAAGTAGTGACTTTCTTTTGATTCATCGCATGGCTTGGTAATCAGTCTGTTTTGCTTTGAACCGAAAGGAAAAGGCTCTGAAGAAATGTGAAGGAGATTTACAATTAGCTTCTTCTATCCTCGCCCTTGCTTCTGTGGTGCAGTTTGTGTGCAATGAAAGCTTATCTTAGTGACCGGAGTCCGCAGGAGAGTCCATGCGCTCTTCCTCCCCAGCATCTCTAATGACAGGCTGGATGGCATGGGTGCCGCCATTCTATTGTTCTCTGAGCCGATGTCAAATCGGTGTGGTGCAGTTCGTGTGCAATGAAAGCTTACCTTAGTGACAGGCGTCTGCAGGAGAGTCCTTGTGCTCTGCATGGGCGCCGCCATTCTGTTATTCTCTGAGACGATGTCAAAGCGACGCGCACTGCAGCAAACCTGCCTTCCTTGAAGCTGTCCTACCCAGAAGTAAGTGTGAAGCGCTTGAGCTTCACCTTCGGAAGCACAGCAGCATTTAGTTCATGGTGTTAGAGCACTACAAGTGTGTGACATTTAACGCTCAGCATTTGGCAGCAGAAGGCAAACAGGCACAATAGGGACAGGAGAACAGGGCCAATGTGCGGATCTCTCCTTGGTTCATGGGAGCGCCGCCCACACTGAGGTGCAAGACACCTGACTTCCGGTTTTTGCGACAATGCGCACTACTTTAAAACAAGCATTTGCAATGCAATACAACTCACATTTAAGTGAGATGTATTGCATTACAAATGTGAGTGCGGCTTTTAAGATGGCACGAATGGGAGTGGGAGAGGTGTGAGGGGGTGCAAAAAGTCAAAACTTTCAAAGGGGGCTGGGGGAACACAGGGCTGAAAATAGTGTTGGGGTAAAGGGGCCAAATGCCAGGGAAGGATACAAATGCCAAGATGGCCGTCAGGAGGAGGGACTAACAAGCTGAAAACCAATCACAATGCAGAATTTAGGATATAAGCCAATCCAAAAGATGGGCGGAGAGTGGGTGGAGCTTAAACAAATATTCCCTGCTATAGTATACTGCATGTCTCAAAGAGACAGCGTAAGCGGTGCCTAGGCGAGACCTAACAATGACATCAAAAGAAGAAAGTATTGTATTGCATTGTAGCTGGGCTGGCTGGGAAATTACTTTCTGTCATATGTTGAATACATTTAATATAAACTGTCTTCAAGAAACCTGGGATGTTGGCAGCAATTTTTTGTTGACAGCTTTTATGCTATCACTTTCACTTCCTCTAAATTTGGGAGGACAAGAGGTGGTCTCATGATCTTGATTGCTTTAAACCTGGATTGCAAAGTTGAGTTGATCAATACTGGTTCCCTTGAACTGGCTGCACTTCTAATAATATTTCCCAATTCTCACTGACTGCCAATTGTTACATTTTACAATGCTTTCTGCCAGCTGTGTCACTGTGATCAGAAACATTTGCCTAGCCCATTTAGAGATATGTTTAACTTTCAATAGTGCCAACTTTCTTCTCTTTTTATTGGGCACATGTTAACTTGCATATTTGTACCCAGTGTTGCTTTTCTAAACATAGCACCTTCAAGATCACTTTATCTAATGCACCACACGTTGATCACATGCCACAGTGTAAATGTATGAATTTCATCATTGATGATCCTAATCTTTCATTTATTAATAACTTATGCCTTGACGACATGGACACTAAAAACATTCCCACTTTCACAGGCAGTGATTACTTCTTGGCAATCAATTTTTTTGCCTCCCCCTCCCTGGCACATTTACTCAAAGATTTTGAGGTACTGAGGAACACTTGGAGTCACGATGAGCCTTTATCTGCATCCTTTGCATGGGGTTTGAAGAAAGAAGTCTCTCTATTTCCCCTGTTAACTAGTGAGAATCCAAGCACAATGTGGACATGGGCAACATCATGATGGATATTTTCCACTTTATACTCTTTTCTGATTGTTCCTTGTGTTTTAAAATGTGTTTTAAAATGTGTTTGAATGTTACCTATTGTGATGAATTGTGAGCTTTTTACATCCATTTGTGACAACGTCAAATCATTGTTGACCATCACGCCTAAACCTTCATGACCTAAGCCCTTTAAATGGTTGGAAAATTGTGTTCTAGGGGCCACGGTGATCTAATTGAGGTCTCAAAAGAGAAACTAAGTGACTAATCAAAGGTTGTCATTTGTGATGCTGATTCTCTAAAAATTCTTACAAACCCTAAACTCTTTTTGCAATGTGATTCAGTCAGGCAGCATCAGGGACAGCTCTAAGTTTTGGGAGATTATTAACTGCTCTTTATTCAAACAGCAAACCGATCCTTCTTTATCTTCAACCATCCTGCCCTAATCATGGGTTAATTACAACCACCACCCCCTTTTGCTAATCATGGGTTAGTCACTTAAAAGCTATCTAGGATGCACCCACCCTTATTTCTGAGCCCGGTAAATATTCCCTGTATTCAAGCATACCAAGTATTACCTTTTGGTAGGAAGAGGTTAGAGACACTATTATTGAGCTGCCCTCCAAATAAAGCTTCAGCTTCTGATAGTGTGCCCATGGGCTTATTGAAATCTAATGCTCCACTCCAGGTTCCAGTGATCACCAGGTACAGTAACGCTGCTGTTGGCCAGTCATTATCTATGCCTAGGTGTACAATGGTGATGGTGCTTGTTTTCATGAAGGGGTCTAATTCTGACCATGGATGCTGTCATCTAATTTCTTTGATATGTTCTGTGGAGAGGCTCTTCCAGTGCATGGTACTAAAAAGGCTGATGACGTGAGTCAAAAAAGTAAAATCCTATCAGATGTTCAATATAGTTTCAGTCTTGATTTAGGGATGGTTAATTAATGTCTTAATCTATATCCCATAGTCAACAAATATACAGTTGCTAAGCAAGGATCCATAGATATGGCCTTTATGTACTATGATATGGCTATGTACAGATCACCTCCCTTTCAGGAAATTGCTGTAAACATTCTTGTTCAGTTATTAGACAGTCAGCGTGCCCCTGAACTCAATAGGGCAGAAGCCAAAGGCGTGGAGATACTCCTTCGGGAGTCGAAGCCAGCGCGATATAAACCTGTAAATAAAAAAATAAATTAAAAAAATGGACATGTGGACAGCATTTGACAGGGACTTTAGGGATAAACTCTGGGGTATTATGCTCTGCATGGGTGTTGAGGCCAACATGGTCTATGTATTGCATGGTTTGCTCTAAAACTCATCTGCTTCGGTCTAGTATGGGGAATATGGGGAATGCTATTCCACTTTAGTTCTAAAATGGGCGTGCACCAAGGCTTCATATTTGTCCCTTTTTGTTCACACTATATATTAACCATCTGGGACAGGCCTCGTTCATGGGTGGGGGGAATTGCATCAGATTGGTTAATGACCCATAACTGCATTACTTTATGTCAATGATGCTGTCCTCTTATCTGAGGCAGCACTGGATTTACATCGCTGGGTTTAAAGTGCTTACTCAGCTCTTTTGTGTGCTTTATGGACAATCTAAATTTGATCACTAATTTTAACAAATTCCATATAATGGTGGTTGGTCCCAGGTCTACTTAATTAGAGCCTTTTTTTGCAAATGGCAACCCCATCCGTCAAGTATCAACCCCATCCATCAAGTATCAACATGTCCTTACATAGGTGTGATGTTTGATTCCGCCATGACCTGGTTTTCTTTGGTAGCCTCCAGAAGACATATCTTTGCCAGGAGCATAATGTCCATTTTTGACTTTTCAACCAGATTGGGTTGCAAACCTTTTAAGGCTATGTTGAGCTTTTACATGGCTAAATGTGTCACTATGGATGCTTGTAGCAGGGAGATCTGGGTTTATGCAAACTCCCTCATGTTACTTGCAGCTGAGAAATAATTTTTAGGAAGACTCCTTTCTCTCTTTTAAAGTTCCTCTTCATTCATTATTACCGAGGAATTGGCTTTCTATATGGCTGAGATCAAAAAACTGGGCTCAACCGTCTCATCTTAAGGGGCTGTATTTCTTTTAATTTTGCTCACAGAGTCCCATGGCTGAATTATATCAAACTATGTTTTGAAACGTTGGGGCATCCTGAACCCTTTGATCGCACCTAGGTGATTGTTAGAGACAATGTTTTTTGGGCAAAAAGGAATTCAAGGCTTGGAAATCAAATGAGAGAGAATTGTGTGAATTAAACAGTCTGTCAGGGGCTACGTCTTGCTAACATCTTCTTTGCTAACAGAACCATATTCATTGCTTAACTTGATTTCCTCTTTACTGACTCATTTTAGGTTGAATATGATTAACCCTGTACGTGTAAACATGAACATGTCTCGACTAGAAATCTTTGCACTTGTTTTCTCCTTTTTTTATAAAACTTTGCAGACGTCTTTTATTCTCCCACTGTTGGCCAATAAGCATTTTAAACAAGTGAGACATGATTTGCTGTACTTACAGTTATTACCTGATGTGCATATGAGTTTTTATGTGGCTTGTTTGTTATCTGGGGCTGTCACATTGAAGAATCCACTGGCGAGGAATTGATGTATTGTATCTTTTTATTTACGACTTTTATGTTTTATTCTATCCCAAACAGAAAAAAAGCTAAATTGAATCGATATTAAATATATGCAAGTGTCAGGAGTCGGTGTTGGAGGTCGGGGTCCCAGAGCGGATCTGCCAGTAGCGGATCTGGCCCCTGGGATGATTGCACGAGATAGGCCCCGTCCGTGGTGGCATGCTGGGGAGGGTCTGGACTATGGGCTCCCTACCCGGCAGCCAAATCGGGCCGCAGTGACTCCCTCGCTCCCTAGTGTCCCCGGGAGGCCGTACACTGGTGGGGGCACGCTTGGTGTGAGGCGGCCTACCTGGACTGAAGACGTCGGGTTGGAGCAGCTCCAGTCTCCTGCATTATGGCAGCTGTGGCCTTGGACAAAGCACGTAAGATAGATACACTGCGACTGGAGCCACAGCGACAACTCCTGGAGATCATGCAGTCACCATGCCAGACAACACAGCCCTGATGGTGTCAACCACCCAAACCAGATAAATGCTTAATGCAAAAATTGGTACGGTGCGCTCTGAAGTCGTGATCATTCGTAATGATTTCTGCAATGCAGTTGAACGAATCAAGGACGTGAAAACTGGGATCTCAACAACAGTAGACACAGTAGTTACCCTAAAAAAAGTCTCTGTCCTGGAATCAATCACAAAAGGCCTGGCAGAGCGGATGGAAGACGCAGGGTGGTGTGCACGGTTTTTGGGTGGTTTCTGGAGGGTTGCAAAGGCCATAACACTGATCAATTCCTTGCAACTTGGCTCACGGAATGGCTTCCCCCTGGCTCCGTGTCACAATGCTTTGTGATAGATCAAGCTCACTGGGCCCTGCTTGAAAACCCCCCGCCTGGAGCTATATCATGACTGTTAGACCTGGTACCATTGGCGTGAGTCTCCCTTTCATTTTTCACTGATTGCCTCCTCTGTTTTTTATATGTTTTTGCTGGTTAGATGCTTTGTGCACTGTGACACTGCTATTCAGTGCAACAGTCAAGTGCTCCCTGTGTTAATTAATGTAATGGATTAGTGAATCCATGATTGGCTTATTTGATTTACTTGTCAGACCCTTGTACAGTGCACCATGGGTGCCCAGGGTCTGTATATCAAATGCAGCTGGTGGGCTTGCAGCACTGGTTGTGCCACCCACGGAAGCAGCTTGTAAAGTGTGTCTCAGGCCTGCCACTGCAGAGCCTGTGTGCAGTCTAGTACTGCCATGTTGACTTGGTAAGGGCACCCACATTCCAGTCCCTATAACTTCCCTTTTCTACATTTGAATCACCCCTAAGGTAGGCCCAAGGGCTGGGTGCATTGTATGTAAAAGGTGGGACATGCCCTGATGTGTGTGGCATGCCCTAATAGTGAATTATTGCCTGTTTTATCACAAGGCTACCTGTCCCTATATGCCAGAATAGGCAGTTTGATAATAACATTTTATAATCCTAACTGACCCAGGGAACATGGTAGAAATTTGAATTTAGCATGCCTGAACTCAGAATGATAAAATACATCTTTTAGTAAAGTTGGTTTTAACATTCTGCGTTTGAAAATACCACTTTTAGAAAGTGGGTATGTTCTTCCAGAACCATCCAGCCTGCCTCTGCTAGCTTGTGTATTGCATTTCTGGTTTGTGTGTGACAGGGGCAGGGTAGGCTCCAGTAGACAGGGTGAGCCAGCACAGGGCTGAATAGACCTATCTGCATGTAGAGTGGTGGGAGGAGTAGCAGCTGGGCCTTTATAGGACTATGCCTGCCTTCCTTCCACAATGCTGGCTCCACCTCCTGTGGTGTGTCTGAGGACACTGGCCTACCCTGCCAAAGGAAAGAAAGGAGTCCGGTAAACAAAGTGCTCCCGGACTGCACAGAACTGGTTTGGACTAGGTAGAATACCCTCTGCCTTCAGAGGACAAAGGATTTTGTAGTATAAATATTGGGGCCCAGGAACCAGGACTTTATATCACTTCTGGAACAACAAGACAAACCTTTGCCAAGGAGAAGAACCAAAGAAGAAGTTTGGACTGCCCTTCTGCCAGTGTGCAGTTTGCTGGGTTGGCCTGCAGTGGTGCCAAGGAAAGGAGAAGGAACTTTTAAGGAACTTTCATCATCTTGCAATATATTTGTTCAAGCGCTTGAACTTGTGCTTGCCTCCTTCTGAAGTCTCAGGGTTACAAGACTTCACCACCAGCTCCCCCCTGAATTTCCTTGCTGGGAACTCTGTCTGCAGAAGCCTGCATGTCGCTGGGAGCTAGAAGCGCGAATCAATGAGAAGAAGCGTGTTGCTGTCGCAGCTGTTGCCATTGCATCACTGGAGATGCGTGTCGCCGCCGCAGAGGTTGCCACTGCATCACCAGAGAAGCGTGCCTTTGTTGCAGCTATTTGCCGACGCATCACCAGAGAAGCGTGTTGCCACCGCAAGGGTCGCCTTCGCATAACCAGAGAAGCGGGTCACAGGGCCTGTCACAGCTCCAAAGTTACAGAGTTTGCCGCATGGCCATTGGTCGGGCATGCATCGTCTGCACGTCGTTGCATTGCATCACGATGGCCATCTTATTGCATCACACCAGGTTGTCGCAACGCATCAAGGCACCATAGTGCCGCATCGTAACCAGAACGTAGTACGACAATCAACTCATCACCTCCTGTCCGGTAAGGAACAGACGCATCCCCTAGTCTGTGCAAGAATTGAGGAGCGACGCATCGCCTTCGCCCAAAGCAAGGAACCAACACATCTCCCTCCCTGCGAAACTTTGGTTTGTTTTGCGTTACGCATCCAGGACCTTTTGTGAGAAACGTGTTGCATTTATCATCAACTTGAACTAAATTACTTCTACCTTCTTTAAGCCTATTTGGAGTACAGTTTTGTGGATTTTTGTCGTTTGTGGTCTAGTGTTAAGTGTATATAAAGAATACTTATTTTTATACAACCTGTGTGGTGTTTATTTGCAGTGTTTTCACTGTATTACGGTATATGTTCACAAATGCTTAACACACTGCCTCTGAGATAAGCCTGCCTGCCTGCTCGTGCCAAGCTACCAAGAGGGTGAGCAGGGGTTACCAGGTCTGTAATCCCCTTTCCCTGCCTAGAAGCAAGGGTCCCTATTTGGACAAAGGTGTATAACATTGCCAACTAGAGATCCCCAGTTCTAACACTGGTGGTCAGCGGTGAGGATTCTGGACTTGCATTTGTGACTCATATATACCTTGATTGGTGTACACTGCTAGTGAGTGTAGACCAAATGCAACCACATACTTTTTTTGGGTAGAATTATTTCCCTTGGATTGTTATTTTTTATGAGAACTGCCAATTCTTACTGCCATGAGCAGACCAGCATCTGTTGATCTAGATTTTGAGGAAGAGAGGTTGGAAATCTACAATGCGAAACAGCTAGCACTTTTGCAGAATGTTTAAAGTGGCTACCCCAGGCATTACCAAAAAGGATGAATACCAATAGGCACTGAGGACCTGGGTGTAAGCAAGAAATGCCCCATAGCTGGTGGTGGAGCCAGTAGGGGATGCAGATGGGCAGCTGGATAGGCCATTGGTTCCAGCCAGGGAAGGGTTACCGTCCCCGCCTGGCAGTAGCATCTCTTCTAAGGGTCTGTCCCCAAGAGAGTTGGAAGCCAGGGTGAGAAATAGGTTGCACAAGCTGGAGATGGCTAAGCTCAAGATGGAGGGTCAAAGGGACCTAGAGAATAGCAGGTATTCCTTGGAAAGAGAGAGAATGAGATTGGAACATGAGAGAATGTTGAGGGAGATAGAGCTCAAAGCAAAAAGCTTCGAAATCAATCCCTCTGGTGGCAGCGCACCATCTGTGCCTGCAGAAGGCAGAGTCTATATTCCCAAGGATGACTTCAGAGAAGTCCATAAACATGAAGATATTGGGTATTGGTGTGCAGCCTATGAGATTGCAATGTTGGCCCACTGGGTCCCTGAGAAGGATTAAGGAGCAGGGTTGTGGGGCCGCTTTGTGAGTGATGGGAGGGATACCTTGTTAGACCTACCCAGTGAGAATAGGATGTCTTATGATAACATGAAAGAAGCCCTGACGACAAGGTATGATTTTACCCCAGAACTCGATAGACAAAGGTTTAGGAATTGCAAGAAACTGGAGGCAACTGCCTGGGTGGAGTATGTGTCTTTCTTTTGCAAAGCTATGGATGGTTGGGTGAAGAGTAGCTAGGTGGATACTTTTGAAGCACTCTATGATTTGCTTGCATGGGAGCACTTGTCTGCTAATTGTTTTCTAAAGCTACTCCAGCACCTTCTTGATAGCAAGTTAACTAACCCTAGGAAGCTTGCTGAGGAGGCGGACCACTGGGTAAGCACCCGGGTCCACAGGGGTCACATGGTAGTCTTTGCCAAAGGTGGGCAGAGTCCCCAGCAGAAGAGTGGCGGGTACAAGAGTAAACAGAGGGAGTTCCAGAAAGAGCCCCACAGTAATTCTCAAGGGAAACAAGGGAAGGGTTCCCAGCCTCCCCTTGAGAAAAAGCAAGAGGCCCGACAGGTAAACCTGTTCCCATGGGCCCCTCTAAGGGCTTTATATGTGGTCAAGTGGGCCACCGTTGGTAGGATGCACTGTGTCCCATGAGGGATTCCAAAGCACCACCTCATGCACCACCCCATCAGATGGCGAGTGTAGCCCTGGGGGAGGGGGAGATGGGTGCCCAAGGTGGGTGGAGTCCCGCAGAGATGTCCCTTGTCTCTTTAGGAGATTTTGAGATGGTCCCTAAGACCCAGCTGCCTGATAACACTAAGAAGTACAGGCAGTGAGTGACCATCAATGGTCATAGTGTGGACGCTCTAAGAGACACCAGGGCTAGTGTGACAGCTGTCAGTTGCTGGCTGGTGTCCAAAGAGCAGGCTATCCCCCATGCATTCTTTCCTATAGTTGCCACAGACAACTCAGAGAGCCAGTGAAGGTGGCTCAGGTTCCATTTGAGGGGGGGGGGTCTCAGGTACTCTCCAAGGAGCTGTGAGGTCAGCCAAGCCTGTGGATTGTCTGTTGGGCAATGATTTAGAGAGCTTCCCTTGGGCTAAGGTGAAGAATAAGGCTCATTTGGAGATGTTGGGTCTGCCTGTGTGGGCATGTGTGACCACTCAGTCTATGGTAGCCAGTAAGGATGTTCAAGAGGTCCTGGAGCCTGAAAGTATGGCCCAGGAACCTGCCTTAAAAAGAAGAGATAGGAGGCATAGGAAACCAGCCCCCATTGTTCCCATGGTCCAGGAGGAGGCCATCCTTGAGGGGGATGCCCTGCAACCTACAGAGGAACAGGTTGCTGAACTGGGAGACCTGCCTGAGCTGACCCATTGGCAGCAAGAAATAAGGACCCTCCAAGGAGGAATTCTTTGCAGAACAGAAGAAGTGCCCTTCTCTTGTGGGTGTGCAGCAACAGGCCACAAACCAGGCAGCAGGTGATCCATCTGGATCACATTGGATCTACTGGAGAACGACCTGTATAGCGAGTCTAAGGTGGCTGAGCCTGGGTCAGCCCATGTGCTGGTGGTACCCCAGAGATTCAAAGCCTTCCTACTGGGTTTGGCTCATGATGTACCTTTAGCTGGACCTCTGGGGCAGGACAAGATCTTTGGAAGGCTTGGGCCCAGATGTGGAAGAGTTCAGATACTCATTGTAGGACTTGTCAAACTTGCCAGGCAAGTGGGAAAAGTGGAAATAAGCACAAGTTCCTCTCCAACCTTTCCCTGTAGTCAGTACCCCCTTTGGACGGGTGGGTATTGACATTGTGGGGCTACTGGACCGCAAGACAGCCATGGGAAACAGGTTTATCCTGGTCTTGGTGGACCATGCTACCCGGTACCTTGAAGCCATCCCTCTCAGGACAGTGACGGCCCCCATTGTGGGACATGCACTCATGGGGATTTTCTCCTGTGTGGGGTTCCCCAGAGAGGGGATGTCAGACCATGGTATAAACTTCATATCTAATTATATGAAGTCCCTGTGGCAGGAGTGCGGTGTTACATACAGGTTCACCACTCCTTACCACCCCCAAAGTAATGGGCTAGTTGAGAGATTCAACCGGACCCTTAAAGGCATGATTATGGGTCTTGAAAAACTTTTGAGGTGTAAGTGGGATGTCCTCTTGCCATGCCTTCTTTTTGTTTAACGTGAAGTGCCACTGAAGTCCTGACGGTTCAGTCCCTTTGTAGTGCTGTATGGTCAACCTAGTCAGAAAGTTTTGGTCATGGCCCCTTAAAGCCTTGGACGCTACAGGACAGGTGGACCAGACCATTTGAGGTGGTGGAGCGCAAGAGTGATGTCACGTACCTGATGAACTTGTGGTCTCCTAGGAACCCTTTACGTGTCCTGCATGTTAACCGCCTGAAGCCCTACTTAGAAAGGTGCAAAGTGGGCCTGCTCCTAGCAATAGATGATGGAATGGAACAGGAAACCAGCCTCTTCCTGACCTCCTGCCTGCAACCGAGCAAGATGGGTCAGAAGATGGTGTCAGCCTCTCTGCCACACTGACTCCTGAACAGCAGCGAGATTGTCGCCAACTGTTGGGACCGTTCCCTGATTTGTTCTCCCTGGTGCCTTGTGTCACTGACTGGTGCATCCATGATGTGGACACTGGGGAAAGTCCTCCTGTTAAGCACAAGGCTTACAGAGTGACTCACGGTTCAGCCACTTTTTTAGTGCTGTATGGTCACCTGTTAGGTGGATCTTTGAGTCTGGTCAAGGAAGGCTGGGAGCAATCTCTCAGGAAACATCCCCAGGATGTATACAGTTACATTCTGGCCTTCAGGAACCAGACTCGGCGATCCAGACAGTTAGCTGAGGCGAATCTGGAGGGCTGCCAGGAAGAGATGAAGCGGTGGTACGATCAGAATGCCACTCTGATTGAGCTTCAACCTAGTCAGAAAGTTTGGATCAAGGCCCCTTAAAGCCTTGGGCGCTACAGTACAGGACAGATGGACCGGACCATTTGAGGTGGTGGAGCGCAAGAGTGATGTCACCTACCTGATGAACTTGCGGTCTCCTAGGAACTCTTTGTGTGTCCTGCATGTTAACCGCCTGAAGCCCCACTTAGAAGGGTGCAAAGTTGGCCTGCTCCTAGAAACAGATGGTGGAATGGAAGAGGAGACCAAGCCTCTTCCTTACCTCCTGTCTGCAACAGAGCAAGATAGGTCAGTAGATGGTATCAGCCTCTCTGCCACAATGACCCCTGACAGCAGCAA
This sequence comes from Lissotriton vulgaris, assembly GCF_964263255.1. Lineage (NCBI taxonomy): Eukaryota > Metazoa > Chordata > Amphibia > Caudata > Salamandridae > Lissotriton > Lissotriton vulgaris. The sequence continues at coordinate 1,565,255,768 of NC_141691.1, read as the reverse complement.
GATTGTCGCCAACTGTTGGGACAGTTCCCTGATTTGTTCTCCCTGGTGCCTTATGTCACTGACTGGTGCTTCCATGATGTGGACACTGGGGAAAGTCCTCCTGTTAAGCACAAGGCTTACAGAGTGACTGACAGGGTCAGAGCTTACTACAAGGAAGAGATCTCCAAGATGTTTGGCGCCTTAAGGGTGATTGAGTCCTCTAACAGCCCTTGGGCCAGCCCAGTGGTCTTGTTCCCAAAGGTTGCTGCGCCTGGTGCCACACCCGAACTCCAGGTTCTGTGTGGACTACCGAGGACTCAATTCAGTCACCAGGACTGATGCACACCCCATCCCAGAGCTGATGAGCTCATTGATCGGTTAGGGGCTGCACAGTACCTCAGTAGTTTTGATTTGACGTCTGGGTACTGGCAGATCACCTTAACTGATGGGACCAAAAAGAGGTCTTGTGGGGTTTTTGGAGGGTTGCCAAGGCCTGGAGCTATATCATGACTGTAAGACCTGGTACCATTGGCGTGAGTCTCCCTTTAATTTTTCACTGATTGCCTCCTCTGTTTTTTATATGTTTTTGCTGGTTAGATGCTTTGGGCACTGTGCCACTGCTATTCAGTGCAACAGTCAAGTGCTCCCTATGTTAATTAATGTAATGGATTAGTGACTCCATGATTGGCTTATTTGATTTACTTGTCAGACCCTTGTACAGTGCACCATGGGTGCCCAGGGTCTGTATATCAAATGCTGCTGGTGGGCTTGCAGTACTGGTTGTGCCACCGACGGAAGCAGCTTGTAAAGTGTGTCTCAGGCCTGCCACTGCAGAGCCTGTGTGCAGTCTAGTACTGCCATGTTGACTTGGTAAGGGCACCCACTTTCCAGTCCCTAAAACTTCCCTTTTCTACATTTGAATCACCCCTAAGGTAGGTAGGCCCAAGGACTGGGTGCATTGTATGTAAAAGGTGGGACATGCCCTGATGTGTGTGGCGTGCTCTAATAGTGAATTACTGCCTGTTTTGTTTTTCACTATTACAAGGCTACCTGTCCCTATAGGCCAGAATTGGCAGTTTGATAATAACATTTTATAATCCTAACTGACCCAGGGAACATGGTAGAAATTTGAATTTAGCATGCCTGAACTCAGAATGATAAAATACATCTTTTAGTAAAGTTGGTTTTAACATTCTGCGTTTGAAAATACCACTTTTAGAAAGTGGGTATTTTCTTCCAGAACCATCCAGCCTGCCTCTGCTACCTTGTGTATTGCATTTCTGGTTTGTGTGTGACAGGGGCTGGGTAGGCTCCAGTAGACAGGGTGAGCCCGCACAGGGCTGAATAGACCTATCTGCATGTAGAGTGGTGGGAGGAGTAGCAGCTGGGCCTTTATAGGGCTGTGCCTGCCTTCCTTCCACAATGCTGGCTCCACCTCCTGTGGTGTGTCTGAGGACACTGGCTCACCCTGCCAAAGGAAAGAAAGGAGTCCGGTAAACAAAGTGCTCCTGGACTGCACAGAACTGGTTTGGACTAGGTAGAATACCCTCTGCCTTCAGAGGATGAAGGATCTTGTAGTATAAATATTGGGGCCCAGAAACCAGGACTTTAGATCACTTCTGGAACAACAAGACAAACCTTTGCCAAGGAGAAGAACCAAAGAAGAAGTTTGGACTGCCCTTCTGCCAGTGTGCAGTTTGCTGGGTTGGCCTGCAGTGGTGCCAAGGAAAGGAGTAGGAACTTTTAAGGAACTTTCATCATCTTGCAGTATATTTCTTCAAGCGCTTGAACTTGTGCTTGCCTCCTTCTGAAGTCTCAGGGCTACAAGACTTCACCACCAGCTCCCCCCCTGAATTTCCTTGCTGGGAACTCTGTCTGCAGAAGCCTGCATGTCGCTGGGAGCTAGAAGCGCGACTCAATGAGAAGAAGCGTGTCGCTGTCGCAGCTGTTGCCATTGCATCACTGGAGAAGCGTGTCGCCGCCGCAGAGGTTGCCACTGCATCACCAGAGAAGCGTGTCTTTGTTGCAGCTATTTGCCGACGCATCACCAGAGAAGCGTGTTGCCACCGCAAGGGTCACCTTAGCATCACCAGAGAAGCGTGTCACAGGGCCTGTCACAGCTCCAAAGTTACAGAGTTTGCCGCATGGACGTTGGTCGGGCATGCATTGTCTTCACGTTGTTGCATTGCATCAAGATGGCCATCTTATTGCATCGCACCAGGTTGTCGCAACGCATCAAGGCACCATTGTGCCGCATCGTAACCAGAACGTAGTACGACAATCAACCCGTCACCTCCTGTCCGTTAAGGAACAGACACATCCCCTACTCTGCGCAAGAATCGAGGAGCGACGCATCGCCTCCCCCAAAAGCAAGGAACCAACACATCTCCCTCCCTGCGAAACTTTGGTTTGTTTTGCGTTATTCATCCAGGACCTTTTGTGAGAAACGTGTTGCATTTATCATCAACTTGAAGTAAATTACTTCTACCTTCTTTAAGTCTATTTGGAGTACAGTTTTGTGGATTTTTGTCATTTGTGGTCTCGTGTTAAGTGTATATAAAGAATACTTATTTGTGTACAACCTGTGTGTTGTTTATTTGCAGTGTTTTCACTGTATTACGGTATATGTTCACAAATGCTTAACACACTGCCTCTGAGATTAGCCTGCCTGTTCGTGCCAAGCTACCAAGAGGGTGAGCAGGGGTTATCCAGGAGTGTAATCCCCTTTCCCTGCCTAGAAGCAAGGGTCCCTATTTGGACAAAGGTGTATACCATTGCCAACTAGAGATCCCCAGTTCTAACACTGGTGGTCAGCGGTGAGGATTCTGGACTTGCATTTGTGACTCGTATACCATGATTGGTGTACACTGCTAGTGAGTGTAGGCCAAATGCAACCACATACTTTTTTTGGGTAGAATGTTTTTCCTTGGATTGTTATTTTTTATGAGAACTGCCAATTCTTACTGCCATGAGCAGACCAGCATCTGTTGAACTAAATTTTGAGGAAGAGAGGTTGGAAATCTACAATGCGAAACAGCTAAAGCACTTTTGCAGAATGTTTAAAGTGGCGACCCCGGGCATTACCAAAAAGGATGAATACCAATAGGCACTGAGGACCTGGGTGTAAGCAAGAAATGCCCCATAGCTGGTGGTGGAGCCAGTAGGGGATGCAGATGGGCAGCTGGATAGGCCATTGGTTCCAGCCAGGGAAGGGGTACCGTCCCCGCCTGGCAGTAGCGTCTCTTCTAAGGGCCTGTCCCCAAGAGAGTTGGAAGCCAGGGTGAGAAATAGGTTGCACAAGCTGGAGATGGCTAAGCTCAAGATGGAGGGTCAAAGGGACCTAGAGAATAGCAGGTTTTCCTTGGAAAGAAAGAGAATGAGATTGGAACATGAGAGAATGTTGAGGGAGATAGAGCTCAAAGCAAAAAGCTTAAAAATCAATCCTTCTGGTGGCAGCGCACCATCTGTGCCTGCAGAAGGCAGAGTCTATATTCCCAAGGATGACTTCAGAGAAGTCCAAAAACAGGAAGATATTGGGTATTGGTTTGCAGCCTATGAGATTGCAATGTTGGCCCACCGGGTCCCTGAGAAGGATTGGGGAGCAGGGTTGTGGGGCCACTTTGTGAGTGATGGGAGGGATACCTTGTTAGACCTACCCAATGAGAATAGGATGTCTTATGATAACATGAAAGAAGCCCTGATGACAAGGTATGATTTTACCACAGAACTCTATAGACAAAGGTTTAGGAATTGCAAGAAACTGGAGGCAACTGCCTGGGTGGAGTATGTGTCTTTCTTTTGCATAGCTATGGATGGTTGGGTGAAGGGTAGCTAGATGGATACTTTTGAAGCACTCTATGATTTGCTTGTATGGGAGCACTTGTCTGCTAATTGTTTTCCAGAGCTACGCCAGCACCTTCTTGATAGCAAGTTAACTAACCCTAGGAAGCTTGCCGAGGAGGCGAACCACTGGGTAAGCACCCGGGTCCACAGGGGTCACATGGTAGTCTATGCCAAAGGTGGGCAGAGTCCCCAGCAGAAGAGTGGCGGGTACAAGAGTAAACAGAGGGAGTTCCAGAAAGAGCCCCACGTTAATTGTCAAGGGAAACAAGGTAAGGGTTCCCAGCCTCCCCCTGAGAAAAAGCAAGAGGTCCCGACATGTAAACCTGTTCCCATGGGCCCCTCTAAGGGCTTTATATGTGGTCAAGTGGGCCACCGTTGGTATGATGCACTGTGTCCCATGAGGGATTCCAAAGCACTACCCCATCAGATGGCGAGTGTATCCCTGGGGGAGGGGTAGATGGGTGCCCAAGGTGGGTGGAGTCCCCCAGAGATGTCCCTTGTCTCTTTAGGAGACTTTGAGATGGTCCCTAAGACCCAGCTGCCTGATAACACTAAGAAGTACAGGCAGTGAGTGACCATCAATGGTCATAGGGTGGAAGTTCTAAGAGACACCAGGGCTAGTGTTACAGCTGTCAGTTGCTGGCTGGTGTCCAAAGAGCAGGCTATCCCCCCCTGCATTCTTCCCTGTAGTTGCCACAGACAACTCAGAGAGCCAGTGAAGGTGGCTCAGGTTCCATTTGAGGGGGGGTCTCAGGTACTCTCCAAGGAGCTGTGAGGTCAGCCAAGCCTGTGGATTGTCTGTTGGGCAATGATTTAGAGAGCTTCCCTTGGGCTAAGGTGAAGAATAAGGCTCATTTGGAGATGTTGGGTCTGCCTGTGTGGGCATGTGTGACCACTCAGTCTATGGCAGCCAGTAAGGATGTTCAAGAGGTCCTGGAGCCTGAAAGTATGGCCCAGGAACCTGCCTTAAAAAAAGAAGAGATAGGGGGCACAGGAAACCAACCCCTATTGTTCCCATGGTCCAGGAGGAGGCCAACCTTGAGGGGGATGCCCTGCAACCTACAGGGGAAAAATTTGCTGAACTGGGGGACCTGCCTGAGCTGACCCATTGGCAGCAAGAAATAGGACCCTCCAAGGAGGAATTCTGTGCAGAACAGAAGAAGTGCCCTTCTCTTGTGGGTGTGCAGCAACAGGCCACAAACCAAGCAGCAGGTTATCAGTCTGGATCACATTGGATCTACTGGAGAACGACCTGTATAGCGAGTCTAAGGTTGCTGAGCCTAGGTCAGCCCGCGTGCTGGTGGTACCCTGGAGTTTCAGAGCCTTCCTACTGGGTTTGGCTCATGATGTACCTTTAGCTGGACCTCTGGGGCAGGACAAGATCTTTGGAAGGCTTGTCACCCACTTTAATTGGGCCCAGATGTGGAAGAGTTCAGATACTCATTGTAGGACTTGCCAAACTTGCCAGGCAAGTGGGAAAAGTGGAAAGAAGCACAAGTTCCTCTCCAATCTTTCCCTGTAGTCAGTACCCACTTTGAACGGGTGGGTATTGACATTGTGGGGCTACTGGACCGCAAGACAGCCATGGGAAACAGGTTTATCCTGGTCTTGGTGGACCATGCTACCCGGTACCCGGAAGCCATCCCTCTCAGGACAGTGACGGCCCCCATTGTGGGACATGCACTCATGGGGATTTTCTCCTCTGTGGGGTTCCCCAGAGAGGGGATGTCAGACCATGGTATAAACTTCATATCTAATTATATGAAGTCCCTGTGGCAGGAGTGCGGTGTTGATACAAGTTCACCACTCCTTACCAACCCCAACGTAATGGGCTGGTTGAGAGATTCAACCGGACCCTTAAAGGCATGATTAGGGGTCTTGAGGAACTTATGAGGTGTAAGTGGGATGTCCTCTTGCCTTGCCTTCTTTTTGCTTAACGTGAAGTGCCACAGAAGTCGTCACGGTTCAGCCCCTTTGTAGTGCTGTATGGTCACCTGTTAAGAGGATCTTTGAGTCTGGTCAAGGAAGGCTGGGAGCAATCTCCCAGGAAACACCCCCAGGATGTATACAGTTACATTCTGGCCTTCAGGAACCAGACTCGGCGATCCAGACAGCTCGCTCAGGCGAATCTGGAAGGCTGCCAGGAAGAGATGAAGCGGTGGTACGATCAGAATGCCACTCTGATTGAGCTTCAACCTAGTCAGAAAGTTTGGGTCATGGCCCCTTAAAGCCTTGGGTGCTACAGGACAGGTGGACCGGACCATTTGAGGTGGTGGAGCGCAAGAGTGATGTCACCTACCTGATGAACTTGCGGTCTCCTAGGAACCCTTTGCGTGTCCTGCATGGTAACCGCCTGAAGCCCCACTTAGAAAGGTGCGAAGTGGGCCTGCTCCTAGCAACAGATGATAGAATGGAAGAGCAGACCGAGCCTCTTCCTGGCCTCCTGTCTGCAACCGAGCAAGATGGGTCAGTAGATGGTGTCAGCCTCTCTGCCAAACTGACCCCTGAACAGCAGCAAGATTGTCGCCAACTTTTGGGACCGTTCCCTGATTTGTTCTCCCTGGTGCCTTGTGTCACTGACTGGTGCTTCCATGATGTGGACACTGGGGAAAGTCCTCCTGTTAAGCACAAGGTTTACAGAGTGACTCATGGTTCAGCCCCTTTGTAGTGCTGTATGGACACCTGTTAAGAGGATCTTTGAGTCTGGTCAAGGAAGGCCAGGAGCAATCTCCCAGGAAACACCGCCAGGATGTATACAGTTACATTCTGGCCTTCAGGAACCAGACTCAGCGATCATGACAGCTCGCTCAGGCGAATATGGAAGGCTGCCAGGAAGAGATGAAGCAGTGGTACGATCAGAATGCCACTCTGATTGAGCTTCAACCTAGTCAGAACGTTTGGGTCATGGCCCCTTGAAGCCTTGGGTGCTACAGGACAGGTGGACCGGACAATGTGAGGTGGTGGAGCGCAAGAGTGATGTCACCTACCTGATGAACTTGTGTCTCCAAGGAACCCTTTGCGTGTCCTGCATGTTAACCGCCTGAAGTCCCACTTAGAAAGGTGCGAAGTGGGCCTGCTCCTTGCAACAGATGATGGAATGGAAGAGGAGACCGAGCCTCTTCCTGACCTCCTGTCTGCAGCAGAGCAAGATGGGTCAGTAGATGGTGTCAGCCTCTCTGCCACACTGACCCCTGAACAGCAGCAAGATTGTCGCCAACTGTTGGGACAGTTCCCTGATTTGTTCTCCCTGGTGCCTTGTGTCACTGACTGGTGCTTCCATGATGTGGACACTGGGGAAAGTCCTCCTGTTAAGCACAAGGCTTACAGAGTAACTCACGGTTCAGCCCCTTTTTTAGTGCTGTATGGTCACCTGTTAAGAGGATGTTTGAGTCTGGTCAAGGAAGGCTGGGAGCAATCTCACAGGAAACACCCCTAGGATGTATACAGTTACATTCTGGCCTTCAGGAACCAGACTGTGCAATCCAGACAGCTCGCTCAGGCGATTCTGTAGGGCTGCCAGGAAGAGATGAAGCGGTGGTACGATCAGAATGCCACTCTGATTGAGCTTCAACCTAGTCAGAAAGTTTGGATCAAGGCCCCTTAAAGCCTTGGCCGCTACTGGACAGGTGGACCGGACCATTTGAGGTGGTGGAGCGCAAGAGTGATGTCACCTACCTGATGAACTTGCGGTCTCCTAGGAACCCTTTGCGTGTACTGCATGTTAACCGCCTGAAGCCCCGCTTAGAAAGGTGCGAAGTTGGCCTGTTCCTAGCAACAGATGATGGAATGGAAGAGGAGACCAAGACTCTTCCTGACCTCCTGTCTGCAACAGAGCAAGATGGGTCAGTAGATGGTGCCAGCCTCTCTGCCACACTGACCCCTGACCAGCAGCAAGATTGTCGCCAACTGTTGGGACAGTTCCCTGCTTTGTTCTCCCTGGTGCCTTGTCACTGACTGGTGCTTCCATGATGTGGACACTGGAGAAAGTCCTCCTATTAAGCACAAGGCTTACAGAGTGACTGACAGGGTCTGTGCTTACAACAAGGAAGAGATCTCCAAGATGTTTGGCGCCTTAAGGGTGATTGAGTCCTCTAACAGCCCTTGGGCCAGCCCAGTGGTCTTGGTCCCAAAGGTTGCCGCGCCTGGTACCACACTGAACTCCAGGTTCTGTGTGGACTACCGAGGACTCAATTCAGTCACCAGGACTGACGCGCACCCCATCCCGGAGCTGATGAGCTCATTGATCGGTTAGGGGCGGCACAGTACCTCAGTAGTTTTGATTTGACGTCTGGGTACTGGCAGATCACCTTAACTGATGGGACCAAAAAGAGGTCAGCATTCTCCACATCAGATGGGCACTACCAATTCCGGGTTATGCCCTTTCGGATGAAGAATGCCCCTGCCACCTTTCAGAGGTTGGTCAACCAGGTTTTGGCTGGACTGGAGGATTTCAGTGCCGCCTACCTGGATGACATTGCAGTGTTCAGCGCTAGTTGGGAAGAACATCTGCTCCACCTCTGGGAAGTGTTGATGGCACTGCAAAAGGCAGGCCTCACAATCAAGGTGAGTAAGTGCCAGATCGGGCAGGGTTCTGTGGTGTACTTGGGACTCCAGGTGGGGAGCGGTCAGGTGGCGCCCCTACAACCCAAGATTGATACCATCCATGGGAACCCCCCTAAGAACCAGAAACAGGTGAGAGCCTCTTCAGGACTCACAGGCACTACAGGAGTTTTGTCAAGGGGTATGGCAACATTGTTGCAACCTTGACTGAGCTGACTTCCAGGAAGCACCCCAAGAAAGTGAACTGGACTGACACCTGTCAGAAGGATTTTGACGCCCTAAAGACAGCCATGTGCACAGCACCCATGCTTCAGGTGCCCAACTTCTCAAAGGAATTTATTGTCCAAACAGACTCTTCAGAGCATGGTGTGGGGGCTGTTCTTTCACAGAATAATGAGGAGGGCCTAGACCAACCTGTAGCTTTCATCAGTAGGAGGTTACTTCCACGGCAACAGAGGTGGCGTGCAATTGAGAGTGAGGCCTTTGCTGCGGTCTGGGCACTGAAGCAGTTGAGACCATACCTGTTTGGGACTCACTTCTGGGGTCAGACAGAACACTGGCCCCTCAGATGGATGAAGCACATGAGGGGTGAGAACCCAAAGTTGTTGAGGTGGTCCATTTCCCTACAGGGGATCGATTTCACGGTGGAACACAGCCCTGGTACAGAACACGCCAATGCTGATGGTCTGTCCAGATTTTTCTGCCTTAGTGAAGAGAACTCCCAAGGGGAAGGGTAGTTCTCCCCACATTTCAGCTGAAGAGGACACATGTTATACCTGGTACCATTGGCGTAGTCTCTCTTCCATTTTGCACTGATTGCCTCCTCTCTTTTTGATATGTTTTTGCTGGTTAGATGGTTTGGGCACTGTGCCACTGCTATTCAGTGCCACAGTGCAAGTGCTCCTTATGTTAAATAGATGTAATGGATTAGTGACTCTGTTCGAAATGGGATCTCTGGTTGACTGAGGCGTGCGCTAAAAGCCAGGCAGAGACTACCACTCTAGTTAGGGCAAGGGAGTTACACTTCAAAGATAACCCCTGCTCACCCCCTTGGTAGCATGGCACGAGCAGTAAGGCTTATCCTGGAGGCAATGTGTAAAGCATTTGCGCACGCACACAACAGCAAAAACATCCCAGGCATACTGCAGAAGGAACTCCACACAAGGTTATATCAAAAATAGCCTTTGTATTCTCAAAACACATTAGAATAATAATCACATTATGTACACTGTGCCAACTGGCACTGGGCAATATTTACAAGGTTTATGTACACCTGACAGGGCCACATGGGCGACTGTCAGGACCATCACAAGGTGAACTTGGTAAAAGTAAAATAGATCATAAAACGTACAACCAGTAAACACTGCTAATCACTGTACTTTGCATCAGTCTGTGACATAAACTTCATTATGCACAGTATCTCACAAGCCTAAATACATTAGACCCTAACCACCTAAGTATAACTCACACTAGGGGCGCAAATCACACAGGTAAGTATAATCTCCCTAACACAAACCAACAAAGGTAAAACAACCTCATAATCATAAACCATATTTAGAGGTATCAAACAGGGTGCAGAAAACATACTATACACAATACATTTCCTAGCACCCAAAACCACATTAGCCCATAAATCACGTTAGGGCCTCGCGTTCTATAAAAGTATAGTAAATGCGGAAAAACCCCTTGGCAGACAATTACTCTTAATAACAGAATTTGACTATAGTACTGGATGTACCGCACTCCAAACTCATACAATCAGACTATTACCTACAAACGTAAACAATCTGAAACAAAATGTTGTGAAAATTGTTTTTCTTTTTATTTATATAAAAGCAAAACATTTTCAGTGTTATATGATTTGCAATTAAAAACATGTATTGATAAAAACACAATTCATAACACAATTATTAGTAACCTATAAGTGTATCATAAAAACAGTTCATCACAAAAATACATTAACATTAACATTCACATAAACGCGAAGGATATAGACCCATAATTCAAAATTATGGAAATTAGTTGACACACTAATACCCCTAGTTCCTAACGCAAACACAACAATAAACAAAGAGATAAAAACATAAACAATTACATTTGTCATTATACGACACATCAGGGTCACTGTAATATTTCAAACCAAGCACATTAGCATATATCCTTAACTTGTATTTAGGATTTGATCACAGTCCCAAAAGATTGTGTCAAAAACTGGCGTTGACGCGTTTCGATGGCTTTCGTTTATTGATCCATCGTTTTCAAGACAAGGAATGAATGTCTCTCTTGTTTAGGTACTGGTTGGTTGCCTGCTGATGCTGCTCCTTATAACATCTTACTGCTGTTTTTGTACCACATTTTCATTGGGCATACTCTTCCTTTTGGCTTTTGCAGTTCTTTTAATAAAGTACCACTTTTTTCTCTGTGTTTTCTTATATCTTAGTCTATTTCTTATGAGAATATCCACTTGAAGAATCCTTTCCACTATTCCACCCATGGAACATGATAGAAATTCGAATTTAGTATGCCTGCTCTATTTAATACATATTTTAGTAAAGTTGGTTTTAACATTCTGTGTTTCAAAATACCACTTTTATAAAGTGGGTATTTTCTTACCTAACCATCCAGCCTGCCTCAGCTAGCTTGTGTATTGCATGTCTGGTTTGTGAGTAACAGAGGCTGGGGAGACTCCTGGAGACAGGGTGCGTCAGCCCAGGGCTTAATCAACTTATCTGCATGTAGAGTGGTGGGAGGAGTAGCACCTGGGCCTGAATAGGACTGTGCCTGCCTTCCACAATGCTGACTCCACCTCCTGTGGTGTGCCTGAGGACCCTGGCCCACCCTGCCTAAGGAAAGAAGGAGTCCTGTAAACAAAGGGCTCCATGACTACATAGAACTGTTTTGGACTAGGTACAAGACCCTCTGCCTTCAGAGGACAAATGATTTTGCAGTATAAATATTGGGGCCCAGACCCCAGGACTTTAGATCACTTCTGGAACAACAAGACCACCCTTTGCCAAGGAGAAGAACTAAGGAAGCTGCAGGAGTTTGGACTGCCCCACTGCCAGTGTGCTGTTAGCTGGTTTGGCCTGCAGTGGTGTCTTCTTTGCCAAGGAAAGGAGAAGGAACTTTTAAGGAACTTTCATCATCTTGCAGAATATTTCTCCAAGGCCTTGAACTTGTGCTTGCCTACGGCTGAATTCTCATGGCTATAAGACTTCACCACCAGCTCCCCGCCCCTGAATTTCCTTGTTGGGAATTCTGTCTGCAGAAGCTTGCATGTCAATGAGAGCTGGAAGCACGACTCAATGAGAAAAAGCATGTCGCTGTTGTAGCTGTTGCCGTCTCAATGCAGGGGAAGCTTGTCGCCGTCACAGAGGTTGCCACCGCATTACCAGAGAAGTGTGTCTTCGTTGGGGCTGTTTGCCGTCGCATCACTGGAGAAGCGTGTCGCCACCGCAAGGGTCACCGTCGCATCACTGGAGAAATGTGTCGCAGGGCCTGTCGTGTCTCTAAAGTTACAGAGTTCGCCGCACGGCCGTCGCGGGTGCAGGCATCATCTTCACGTTGTCGCATCCCATCAAGCGCTCCATCTTATCGCATCGCACTTCTCTACACTTCACACTGCATAATGATATTCCCGAACGATACGAAGATGGTTCAGAACTAACGGAAATCCTATGCAGAAGCGAAGGCCGGGCTCCGCGCCATGAAACTTCAATATGCCCGGTTATATCCAGCCAGGCTCAGACTGTCCTACAAACCGTAATCTTTTTCTTTGATACACCGGAGGAGGTGTTTGCCTGGACAGTTGAAACAATCAAGACAAAATCACAGCCCCCCTTGCTTGACTCGGATTTGTCATCTGTAGACACAAGCTTTAAATCACCTGAGCTCTAGGAAAAACAAAAACATAGGTCGCAGTCCGAGCGCAGATCCAAAAACCGCAACAATTCCCATACAAGGTTGGAAGATTACCAGCATAAATGCACAATTCTACACATGGTCTCTAAGACCGCAACCAGTTGCAGATGCTGTGCAATATGTGCCTCAATATTCTTTGGCTACATCCCTAAAGTGACCTCTTTCATTTAAAAGACCTTTCAATGACTCAGGGAAAGTTACTTGAGATCCATTGGCGGGAGGGGGTCATGGTCTCCACTGGGGTTGGGACCACCCTTCTGCCGCAACAGATACTTCAACAGTTTTGAGGTATTGGGGAGGGGGAGGAAAGAGGTTCTCTCTGGGCATTCTACGCTGCTGTTGTATTTAAATCCATGCTTCTCTACCCAATATATGCTGTCCCTCAAGCGACTGCCATGTATAAGCCTCCCCACATACACTTGCTTCTCCTAGTTCTATGCCTAAGGCAGTAACAGAGGCCCACGGGATGGAACTACCTATAGTCAGTTGGAATATTTTGGGTGTTTTAGACAAGATTAAACGTGGTGCCATACTCCGTCAGGCCAATTGGTACAAAGCTGATGTCGTACTCCTACAGGAGACTCACCTCTTGGGTAACAAGGCACCCTGTCTGTCCGGATTTGCTTACCGTCAGGTTTACCACTCCAGATCTATGAGGGGCTCCCGTGGGGTGGCAATCCTAATACATCGCATGGTTCCATTCGTTCACCGCAGATCCTGCCTTGTCCCATAGAGAAGATATGCAATAGTGCCAGGTACATTATATGACGAGTCTGTTACCCTGAGTAGTAACTACGTTCCACCACCCCTGACCTGGGCCTTTGTTGAACACCTGACGAACACCTGGGTCGAGATCTCATGCGGTCTGACAGTAGTCGGAGGAGACTGGAATGAGCTTATGTACCCATCTCAAGACAGATTGCGTGGGGGTGGGAGGTCGATGCCACAGCGGGAATCAAGGCTGCAGTCCATGACATACAGGATAGATTGGGTAAACACATGGAGGAGATTACTTCTCAATGCCCAAGAGTTTACATATTACTCAAACATACATGATTTGTTCACCAACTTGGATTATATCTGTATACCCTCGGATACCTCCACAGAATGATAGGGTGGAGATATTGCCTAGACAACTCTCTGATCATTCTCCAGTTACACTGGAGCTATCACTGGGCTGCAACGCATGGACATCCAGTGTTGCCTTTCAGCATGGCACATGTAGGACCACCATTATAAATTACATATGCATGAGGCCAGCACAGAAAACTTCATGCACAATACAAGATCAGTCGATTCCCTGGTGATAATGTGGGAGGCCATGAAGACCACCATACAGGGTGCAGCTATCTCGTTCTGTGCGGCCCAGCACCGGAAGAGCCAGGATAAACTGACCCAGTTAGAGGCTCAACTGACTAAGCTCGACTATGAGAGTAGGGGGGTGGAGGGAAGCATAGCATGCCAGCAACTACTCCTCACACACAGCTATACTCCAACAAGTTATTAGAAGCGGCCAAGTTGGCATGGGTCTCTACCTGTATCAGGATCTATGAGTGGGGTGATAAGCTTAGCACAATGCTGCATCGGCTTTGCCAGCTGTCACTACAGCCTCGAACCATTCCCGCACGATTCCAGCATGATAATGTCTAACCCAGCTCAAACTGCTGCGAGTTTTGCTGACTACATTACAGAACTATATGCCCCTAAGAAAATTCTACCAATGGCCATGATACATCGATTCTTGGATAATTTCACCCTAAGGTGCTCTCATATAAGGTGATGGAAGATCTTGATGTCCCATTATCAGTTGAGGAACTTGGGTTCGCTCTGATTGAGTTGCGCTCTGGTAAAACTCCAGGGCCAAACGGCTTCCCAAGTAAATTCTGCAAGGCGGTCAGGGCTCAACTCCTTCCCCACTACTTGAAAGCAATTAACACTACTAGGGAGACTGGCTACCTTCCACGAGACGGGAGACACACGGAGGTAGTCTTCCTTTTAAAACCGGGCACGCCCCCCGAAAATCACTCATCATACCGCCCAATCTCACTATTAAATATGGAAGCTAAGCTAGTGGCCAAGGTCCACATGAACCGTTCGTTGCTACACATCACAAATCTCATCCACCCAGACCAGGCAGGTTTTATGCCTGGCCGCACTACGAGACACAACATCCACCATGCCCACAATGCCATCATGGGTATAGACCATTTGGAGTGTCTGGCGGCCCTGCTATTAGTAGATATTAATAAAGCGGTTGATTCGCTTAGTTTGAACCATCTCTTTGCATTTCTAAGTAGACTGATTTTCGGCCCTCGACTTCAGACATAAATACGACTCCTGTATACAGATATTACAGCCTTGTGTGCGCCTGGCATATGCCACGTTGCAGAGCTTCTTTTTTGGATGAGTGACTCCTCGGGGTTGCCGCCTCTCCCCATATTTGCGTGCACTCACTATGGAGCTGCTTGCAGCATGGGTCAGAATAGGTGCCCAATTTCATGGCTTTGAATTGGCCAATGGCGTCTCTGACCACATAGCGCTCTATGTGGACGATGTGTTGTTTTTCCTCACAGATCCCAGTCGGTCAGGGCCTAGGATACTTCTCATCACACAGATTTTTGGAGCGACATCTGGCCTCTATATGAATGCCCACAAATCGTTCCTTTGGCCTATTTGGGATGGGACAGAATTGAGAGCTTGTCTGGGGAAGTGACAGTGGTCACAGAGGGGTTTAAATATCTGGGTGTGTTTCTGACTTCCTCCCAATCTAACTTATGCAAAAGAAATTTTGCCCCATTGATGGCGCAGACCAAAACACAAATCAGAGCCTGTTCCCACCTACCTCTATGTCGTTATTCAGCAGATTTGCAATTTTTAAAATGGTCTCCCTCCCTCGCTTACAGCAGATACAGAATCACCCATATCCAATTCTGACCACATGGTTCAGCAGGTGAACGCACTTCTGGACCAATTCCTTTGGGGTGGGGGTTCTGCCCGGGTTGCCCTGAGAACCTGTTTCCAATCTACATACTGTGGGGATATAGCCACTCCAGATATTCAGGCATGTCATGCAGCGTCCCATCTTCTAGTGCTGAATGGTTGGTGGTATGGAGACAGAGGGAACCCGGTATATGCAGTAGAATGCTGGCTAATGGGTAATATGACACTACACACACATCTGTAAACAAGGGAAACACTTTGTGCCCTCATGCCAGCAACAAAGGACAGTATTCTCATTATGGATGCAGGTCCTACACCTCATGGGATAGTGGGGAACGTTTAACCGGAGGAACTTTCCTATGGTCTCCTGCCTCAACTCTCGACGCTGACGGAATTCAGTGGTTGGGAGAACATAGGCATCTCCACGATGAGGGGGGTTGTGTGGGGCCCAATTTTAAAATCATTTCAGGAGCTTCAGTGTGAATTTGATATGCCCAATACACAGTTCTAATAATACCTCTGGCATGCCCTCTGACCTTATATTCGACACCTGGACGTCCTACCAAAATGTAACCCAAGCAAAGCTAAGGTCTTTATGGGAGACTTAGGCGATCATTATATTACAAAATATATATGTTACGATAATTACCAACAACCACACCACATTAGGTACACTTCGAGAGTCCCCACTTGGTGCGCCAATAGCATCACGTCTTCGACTCATACAATTTAAATACCTTTACCAGGTCTACTTCATTAGGCACAGACCGTGGAGAGCCAGCCCACTGGATTCCCCTAAATGTCTGAGATGTAATTCTGAGGAGGGCACTTGGTTTCATACAGTCTGGCAGTGTACTGTGCTTTACAGGCTCTAGGTTTTGAGTGCACTTCCAGAGGTTCTGGGATGGGACATGCCTGCATCGCCAAAACTAGCCCTCTTGCACATCACAGAGGGTATAAGAGGCAATAGGTATAAATTTCACTTACTGTTCCTAAGCCTTACAGTGGCAAAGTGGGACATAGCCAGGGTCTGTGAGGTTGCATCGCCTCTCCAGGTGGGAGTGTGAAGAAGGGAAATGGATTACTGCATGGGCTTGAAACTTCCAATTTTTAAAGTGAGAGGATGTCCTCAGAAACATTCTAAGATGTGGAAAATATTGGCAGATTACCATGGTCTCTATCTGCAACCAGGCGCCTCGATCTCGCAAGGAGCAGGGATAATGGAGTAGTAGATGGGGAGGAGGTTTCCTTAGTCTATGTCTTAAGTTGCAAGGACTGTGGGGCAGCAGGCAGAAAATATTGGGGAATGTTTTTAATGGTATGGCACTAGTTTTATTATCTGTTTCACTGTTGAACCTGAAGATATAACTGTCGTTATCAGCAATTCCACTCTAAGCAACTATGTATATGTGCCTCCTGGATATGTATAGCTGTAAGACGTAATAAAATCTGTTTAGAAAAAAGAATTGAGAATTTTCTAAAGTAAGCTAGTATTTTTCCCTGGTTGCCCTATATTCCATTAATTAAGTCTAGCATATTAGTACCTGTATTTTACTTTATGCCCAAAACTATCCCCCGTGTGCCAGCACCAGTATTTTGTCATATGTGTCTGTCATGCTAAGTATAGCTACAAGTATGCCAGCAGCAATATGTTGCTAGGGTATCTCTAGAAGACAATAATAACCTTCTGTAAGCCATGGCCATTAGCCCCTTCGGTGCTGCCGTCGGCCAACGGTCGTTGCGAGCAATACCTTGCCAGTGCTGCGCACGACCGTTGGTTGACGGGCCAGCACCCGTTCTTCGAACGTTCAGAACTGGGCGCTGAACGTTCGACGCTCCTATGAGGTTAACAAACTGGCAACGGTCACCCCACATCTTGTTCACATTGACATTCACCCATTCACACTCTTTCTCTCACTCACCATCTTTTAAACCCCCATGACACTAAATCTTATTTATTCTGACTCACTCACTTGCATTTACTCTTACTCAACCCATTCTCACTCATACTTATTGACACTCAGACCCAGGTTTACTAATCCATTTTACTGGGTTTCCATCACTTTTGTGATGCAAACCTGGTGCAAAGTGTTAGGGTGGGATTTACTATAAAAACACAAATCTGGATTTGCATTGGATAGTACACAAATTTAAAGCAAAGTTGGGACATGCACTGCTTTGCGTTAATTTGCTCTGAGGGGCATCCAATAGGTGGTGCATGGGGGTTGCCATGCAACTACCCATTACTTTTGATGCAAATTCTTATCTACCCACCTTAGTAGACCGGAATTTGTGCCAAAATCTTAGACCTTTGAAAGGCAGGTGTATCAAGAAGAAATGTTTTCATATCCCCTAATGTTTCCAAATTGCATGTGCACTGCATTGTACATTACAAATACAAAGTGGGGAAAGCAGTAAAGCATAGTTTTTGTACTGGAACGGACACTTTCTAGAACAAAAACAATACTTCAGAGAACGTATACACCTGTGCACTCCGGCACAAGGGTCTGTGCATTGGTACCTGGCTGCCAAAAATGTGCTAACACAGACAAAGAAATAATGCAACATAGCTTGATAGCTATAGCACATCTTTTCTCTATCCATTTGACGCACAGCAGTTTAGCAATTTTGGTTCTGCTTCGCCTTACACCAAAAAATATTACATTTGAGTCTCACTGTTATAAAATCTCACTCACTACCTGTCACAGACTCTCCCTCAGTTTCACTCAGACAGACACGGTTGCAAATACAGACACACCTACTCACATAAAAAAAGTTCTCCAAGTTAAACACACTCTCACCCGCAAGTACCCGCACAAAATGCGTGTAAAACCATTTCTATTTACTAAAGCTGACACCAAAGATTCCAATTCCAGCTAACTTTGCTCCATTTTTTAGTACGCTAATAGTGAATGATGTAATATTATTCAAAATTAGTGTAAGGGAAACAGGCAGAGAATCTGAGGGTAGGGCTCTCAAAAGTAGTGCCAGGAGTTTCAAGGGACAGGTCAAAGGTTGTAGCTGCAACCACTGGCAACCCCTAATTAATATCCATCATTCCTAGGTTTATTGGTCTTGAGGATTTCGAGAAATATCTTTTATTGGCAAAGATTGGTAAAGATTATGAAGCATTTCTAGGGTTGAGAACAAGCAACTCTCTGCACTGCCCTCAAATTGAGTTGGGTTTAGGTGCTTTTTTTGGACCTTGGATTGCCTTTACACCAGCATTTCCCAAACTGTGGTACGCGGACCCCCAGGGGTCCGTGAAACATTCCCAGGGGGTCCGCAGGACTCGAGTGCCTGTGGTAGGGAAAAATGAAACACCCATGCGTCCTCACAGAAGAGCTGTGAATGTTGGCGCAGGGGCGGCGAGACACAACAATACAATCAGGAGGCGGGGACAGCAAATCGGCTGTGGGCAGTCAGGGGGGCAGGGCCGCAGGGGGCACAGCGGCTGGGGAAACGAGCGGAACAGAAGGCAAAAGGGACACAAAAACAAGGAAAAAACGAGTGGCACAGAAGGCAGAAGGGCACAAAAAAACTAGGGGAAAACAGATTGAAACAGAGGGCAGAAAGGCACAAAAAACAAGTGGAACAGAGGGTAGAGGGCACAAAAAACGAGTGGAATAAAGGGCAGAAGGGCACAAAAAAACGAGTGGAACAGAGGGCAGAAGGGCACAAAAACGAGGGGAAAACGAGAGGAACAGGGCAGAAGGGCACAAAAAACGAGGGGAAAACGAGAGAAACAGAGGGCAGAAAGGCACAAAAAACGAGTGAAACAGAGGGCAGAAAGGCACAAAAAACGAGTGGAACAGAGGGCAGAAAGGCACAAAAAACAAGGGAAAACGAGTGGAACAGGGCAGAAGGGCACAAAAACGAGGGGAAAACGAGTGAAACAGAGGGCAGAAAGGCACAAAAAATGACTGAAACAGAGGGCAGAAAGGTACACAAAACGAGGGAAAACGAGTGGAACAGAGGGCAAAAAGGCACGAAAAACAAGTGGCACAGAGGGCAGAAAGGCACAAAAAATGAGCGGCACAGAGGGCAGAAAGGCTAAAAAAAATAAGGAAAAAAACGAGTGGAACAGAGGGCAGAAAGGCACAAAATACGAGTGGAACAGAGGGCAGAAAGGCACAAAAAACAAGGGAAAAATTAGTGGAACAAAAGGCAAAAGGGGCACAACAATGAGGGAAAAACGAGTGCCACAGAGGGCAGACGGGCACAAAAAAACAAATGGCACAGAGGCAAAATACAGAATACAGAATACAGAAATATAGGGGCTGCTAAGATCAGAAGGCAGAACGGGCAGAGTGGCACGGGGGCAGCGAGGGGAACAGAAGGGAAAACCGGGCAGAGACAAGGGGCAGCGAGGGGTACAGAAGGAAAGACCGGGCCGAGAGAGCACGGGGACAGCAAGGGGAACAGAGGGAAGAAAAAGGGTCACGGACCACGTACAGGCAGCAGGGGAAGACAGACAACAGCACTCACAGACACAACAATGAAAACACAGGCAATACAATGAAAGCAATAAAACGTTGAAAGGCACATGTGTATAGGTTACCGTTACTTGGCAGGCAGGTAAAAATAGATGCAGCCAGGATCAGCAGTAGGATTTTCATGCTGCTGTCTGATTGCTCACTTTCCACAAGTCCTTGGGTACCACTAAATAATACACTGCTGTATGCATACATGTCCATGCCAATAGACCCAATTCAGGCTGTCTCCCTCTTGAATCGCCTCTGCTTCAAAAGGCGTTTTTAAAAGAAATTTAAATTGTACAAATTGCTTGGGGGTCCCCGGCTTCCAGTAGTGATTCAGTGGTGGTCCTCAGGAGTCAAAAGTTTGGGAACCGCTGCTTTACCTATTTCTGGAAAGAACCACTTACTTATGGTCCCCATAGTTGTGTCCTCCGATACTTGATGAGCGAATACAGAGGGTGGCAGCCTTGTTGTTGTAAAATATTTTTCTGAAGTGTACTATTCAGTAATCTGGCCAGATATTGGCGTGTATAGTGTTTAGTAGGTTGTTTGTGCCATTTGTGACTAGACTCGGGAGTGAGCCTGAATCCTCAGTCTCTGCTGAATTTATTAAGAGGTGCCATTGTAAAATTTCACATTCTCCTTTTCTTGGGTTAAGTTTATGTATGCTGCTTTTAGTGTTTCTTACTGTTCATCTGCCATTTCCCCCCAAGGAGAATTACACATGTTGCCCTCATAGCAAACCATCAGTGTTTGTTTTTTCCATTGATTCTTTTTGGGGTTCCTGGTTGCTGGAACGATATTACACCAGCGCAACCAGCTTTGACTTGATGATGTGAAGGTCTTCTGATATAAAGAGTAGGGGGCCATATTATCAAGAAAGAGCGATACTTTATAGCCGCTTTTATTGGCAGGAAACTGCAGATAAAGCGGCAATAATGGGCTTGATAATATGCCTTGTGAATTCCCATTGAAGCCCAGGTTAACACCAGAACCTGGGCTGCTATGGGAATTCACAAAGACATATTCTCAAGTCCATTATCACCGCTCTTATCGGCTGTTTCCTGCCGATAAAATCGGCAATAATGTATCGCCCTTTCTTGATAATATGGCCCAACATTTCACCCAGTGTAGCTTTTTTCTGTTTCTATCTTATATTCAATATTGTTTTTTGGGATTCTTGAAAATACTCAATATTTTCTTCAGATTGCTAAGGTGTTTCAGGAGGTGCATTTATGCTATAGACGATAATGTCAGCTTGAGAGAAAGTCTTTATCCAAACTGTTCGAGAGAAATTGGTGGTGAGCTCCAAGGAGATGAATTCCTTTCAAAGGTCCATACCGCAGCAAACATGGAGTCCTACTTTGTTCCCTCTGCATCTGTTTGGAACTGCTTTTAAGGCATGTGAAATGGGGTTATTATGTAGCCGGGGCTCCTCCACAAATCGGAAAGAATGCATTTTGTTGTTTAACATCACCTCAAGCAAAGCTGGAAACTTTAGTTGAACCGAAGCCCATAGCTTTCTCAAGCCGTCCCGCGGTGGCCTGCCCCTCCAACGTGGGATCGCGCAGCACATTCGGCAGTGTGATGTTACAACCTGTGAGGAATGATTTTGTATGGCGAGGAGAAGGATTGGGAGTCTGACGAGTTTTGGGGGGATGGCGGACGTGTGCAGATGGCTGTGGCTGAGTGGGTTTTTTTCCGGAAGGGACTTGGAGGTCACGGGGTGTGGTGCGATGGGAAGTGCTGGGGAGTGTGATGTGGTGACTGG
The DNA here is from genome assembly GCF_964263255.1 of Lissotriton vulgaris. Taxonomy (NCBI): domain Eukaryota; kingdom Metazoa; phylum Chordata; class Amphibia; order Caudata; family Salamandridae; genus Lissotriton; species Lissotriton vulgaris. The sequence continues at coordinate 1,565,234,276 of NC_141691.1, read as the reverse complement.
AGGGGGTTTTTGACTGAGGATAAAAGTGGTTGTTGTAGCTGCTTGGGGTTTTTTCCAGGGGTGGAGGGGAGTGGCGGTAATGAGCCTGTTTTAGTTTTGCAGGAGGTAGTATGGCCTCGGACGGACCTGTGGACGGGGAGCAACAGGGCGCAGCAGCGCCGGACGGGATGTGGAGGTCCTGGACGGACTCTCAGGTAACAGAATGAAATAAGGGGGGACTTCAGCTGGTCGGCTGGGGTGTGTGGGGATGGTGAGGGAGTTAGCACGATGGCGGGTGCAGCAGTGGCATCCTGCTGTAGTACTGGGAGCCTGCCGATTTGGTAGGGGATGGGGCCAGATGGACCAGGTGGTACCACACGCAACAAAGGGTCATGCAATGGATCACAGATTGTGGCTGGACAGGGGTGTTGAATGGGCCAGGGGTCCCAGTTCATGGGCATGACAGCATGGGGAGTAGAGGGCTAAGATTTGCCCAGACTCTTAAACAGACGGGGCATCTATGTGTTGGCTAGTGCCTCTGCACTGCGTGGGTATACTGGTGTCAGCAGAGGGTTCCCGAGGGATCACGTAACTAGGGGGTGGGGATTTAGGACGCCCCCCCCTTTTCATAGGGGGTTAAACTGGGGCCACTCTGGTGATCACAAGGCTAGCATGCTAGAGTTGCTGGGGCCTATTGGTTAGGGTCTCAGACTCCTAGTTGCAAGGTTGAGTGTTCCATTCCTGGTGTGTCAAGGTATGTTTCTTCACTTACAGGTATAGGCAGTAGTAATCATTGAACGGGGGATGGATTTGGGGGTGGTGGGGAGTCCAGGCACAGGGTCCATATACGGTTTCATAGAGACCAGGGGCTTATGGCCCCTTCTTTTTTGGATCAGCAGCTGGTGCAGCAACACAAAAAGATGTGGTTTTCAGGTGTGGATTGGGGGGTGCCAACTGGTTCGAGAGGGGCAGGTGCTTTGCAACAGGTGGATTATGACGAGGGTTGGCAGACTATGGGGGTTCAAGGCAACAGCAGGGTTGGTGGTCCAATGGATTGGCCATCATCCAGGGGGGGAAATAGGTCCAACTCATCAGAAAGGGGGTAGGGGACATGCCTAGGGAGGTATGATGGCTCTTGACTGATGTTTTTCAACACTTGTTGGGCAAGCATCATACAGTTGGGTGGAGGAGAGGTAAGTCTGCTGCGATCATGATGGGGCGGGGGACGCTGTCGGACACTGGGTTATGTGCTCTGGGGTTGGGTTTTTGGGGGGCGCCACAGTCATTGTTTTTCCTTGTGGTTTTATAGAGTACTAGGGAGGGGGGTATCATAGGCCTTTTGCATGAGCTCAATACAGGAAACAATTGCCTTCCATCACAGGACCTGGGGATGCATACAGATATATGGGCGTATTTCAGACCTAGGTATGCCATGGAGCAGTATGCGGTGGGTGTCTGTCAGATTGCCGGCATCCTGTGGGCCAAAGTGAGAAGGGAGTCCATTATGTTGGGGGAGCTTAGGTTGGTTGACTTGGTTGGTAGCGCAGTGGTGAGGTGCAAGAGTTCAGGTCCTTTCTTGAAGCGAGTGCAGGATGAGTTGCATCTGAGGTCAGTGGGCAGTGCATTTCGCAGCCTGGGGGAACGGTACCGGAGGAGAATCAGCATTAGGTTGTTTCCTTAATGTCATTTTTAAGGGGATGAGGAGGAAGTTTGGTCTCTCAGATGTCTTTTGCCCAGTTTGTTGTTAGGCAGTTGGTGGGATGGACCGGGGTAGACTAGGCTGGACTGGACACTGTGAGATGGATTGAATGGGGGCCTGGAATCCAGCACGGGAGGTTGGTAGTTATAATCCACATTTGTAAAGCGCACAATCACCCGTAAGGGTCTCTAGGCGCTGGGGGCCGTTGGGAAGATTAAGCAAGCTATTGCCCAGAGTCACATGGTGCTGGGCTAATCTGCCGCCGGGGCCGGGGATCGAACCGTGATCCGCAGATTCCGGAGTCAGTCGCCCTAGTCGCGGTGCCACAGCAACAGGTACCTGTAGAGCAGGCAATGGGTGTGGCTGGTTCGGCAAGGTTGGGATGCTGCAAGCACAAGGCAGTGGTATATTCAGGAAGTAGGTTGGGACTGGAAGAATTTGAGGCGTGGTCCTTGTGGCCGGGACGATGTGGAAGTGACGATGTGGTAGCGACGAAGGGTAGGCAAAAGGGTCAAGGGCTGGGATGAGAGGGTTGTTTGGGGAGGCTAGTGTTTTAGATTTGGTCTGGGTGTTGGTTTCATTGTTCAGGCAGGGTCGGCACAGTTGAAGCATTGTGAGATCGTGGCTTTTTGCCTGGAACAATGACTGTTTTGGGGATGGTTGAGTATGTTTGGATGCAGTAGATGGGTGCAGGTCATAGCAGGTGGGGTAGCAAGTAAGGACTGATGGAACAGGGACATAATGCTTGCAAGACTAATCATTCTTTTTTCTGCTACAGGCAATGGGAGTAGATTGGGCCCCAGTGCGGCCGCCTGGTTGGGTGGCCATTCTCCTAGGCATTGGACAGCAATGGAGGCAAATTAACAGGCATACAGATGGCACCAGGCGGGGAACACAGTCGTCTGGCTGTGAGATGATGGGGGAATATTGGAATGCTAAGCGGGGGGAGTTGTGGCCGGAACGGGTGACATGGTGTCACAAGGAATGAGAGGACATGGAGATACATGTGCGCGGCAAGAGATTTTGGGATATGGCTGGTTTGGCTTTGTACTATTGGGACATGGAAGGGGATATGCTTCACTGACATTGACGGAGGGGTACTTTGGGTATGTACGTGCTTGCGCTTTGCAGATGTGGGGAGTGGGATGCTATGGAAAGGGATGGGCAGGTAAAGGCCCACTGGTGATGGGACTGCCTCAAAGGGAAGCTGGAGGTTTATTTCACAGGAGACTCCAATTACGGCCGAGGGTTGGCCTGGTTGTTCTTTATTACACAGCCTGCAGTATAGGTGGTGGATGGTCATTCACAGCGTTGCCCCCCCCCCCATTTTTCACAGGCAAGGATTGGTCGGTCCACACTACTTTGCACGAGATGCAGTACAGGCGGTGGATGGTCGTTCACTGCTGGAGTGGCACCTTTTATGGATGAGGATTCCCCCAAACATGTTGCTGGTTTGCGCATGATGCGGGCCCAGATGGTGGATGGTCATTCACCGTGATGGCCCCTCCCCCCCCCTCCAATTATTCACAGACAAGGATTGGCCTGACCAGGATACTTTACACGAGATGCAGGTACAGGCGTGGATGGTCGCTCACTGCGGCGGCGGAACCTTTCATGGACAGGGATGAGCCCGAACGGGTTACTAGTTTGCGCTTGACTCTGGCTAAGGTGGTGAATGGTCGTTCACCATGATGGGGGGCATCTTGTAGAAACAAGGTTTGGCTCGGCTGATGGCTACTCAGCAAAGCGCGTGCAGTGGTGGATGGTCGGCCACCGGGAAAAGCGAGGTGGGGAAGCTTTAGGTGCTCTGGAACTGGACGAGCAAGTGGTACTGCGTAGGTTGGGACCTTTCGCGACCAATGACTCACAACGATAGTATGTTATACAGGACGCAAGCTTGTGTGGTGGATTGGTCGTCCACCGGGATTTGCGGGGCCGGCTGATGGGAGGGAAAGGTGCCCAGGAACTGAAGGGGTGGGGCAGGGAACCGCCCTACGGAGGTTCCCTAGATGGCGGTACTTTGGAGGGGTGGTGAGTCACATACGGGCGGATCCACCCCTCGGGGAGAGAACGGTACATGGGTGACTGATAGCGGGGGAGGAAGCTATGAAGGAGATTCAACAGAGGATGCTTGGAAGGCAAGTGAAGGTGAGAATGGGGAGAGGAAGGAGGTTACCGGGTGAATGGGGAAGAGTCAAACAGGTGAGATGGTTTGGAGAAGGATGAATAGAGAATGAATCGGTATGGGGATGGGAAAGTATATTTTTTGTATTTATGTACTGTTTAACAAAGATTAAATGGTTGCAACCTTGTCCTAATAAAATGGCCTTTTACACTTCAAGTAACAGCGTGGAGTGTAGTTATTGCGCGATGCCGGCCCCCGGGGGATGTGAAGGTCGCAGACCAGTCTTCCCCCGGGGCATTTCGCGCAAGGCCGGAAGGACAAGGTGTTGGAGGGATTTAGAGTAGGGAGGAAGGGGTGGGAGCTTAAGAAGGCATAAAAGGTGTCAGGAGAGGAGGACCCAGCCTCTTCCTGACACCTTAGCACCACCGGGGGGTTCAGAGGAAAAACGTTTGTCCACCCACCCACCCTACAGGTTTTAGGTGGAGGGCAGGATACTTAGGTGGTCTTAGCGTGCCAGTTTAGGGCAGGTTGCATGGTAGCAATGTTGCAGTACTTTGGAGGGATGGTGAGTAAGCATGGGCAAATTTAGCGAATTTGCGATCCGCGAATTTGCGGATTTGCGAATTTGCGATCCGCAAAATTCGCAAATTTGTGCGAATTTGCATATTTTTCTTTTTTTGTGTTTTCGTGGGGTTTTTTGCGTGCTTGCGGGGTTTTTTGCGTGTTCGCGGGGATTCTTGCGTTTTCGCGAGAGGCCTGCATAGCGAAGTTACCCATGCAGTCGTTTATGGGAGAGGGAGAGAGAGATAGAAAGATAGATAGATAGATAGATAGATAGATAGATAGATAGATAGATAGATAGCAAGAGAGAGATAGAGAGGGAAAGAGAGAGGGAGAGAGAGAACGAGAGAAAGAAAGCGAGGCCGGATCTCTGAAGGGCCAGATTCCTGAGTTGCCCCTACAGAACATACAGCTTTTTATTTTTAGCAAAATGCATATGAAAATTGTGCTGTAAAGGTCTCTTTTAGTTTAACCCCTCCTGACAACTCAAATGGGTGTTTTTGCCATCCTCTCCCTTCTTCCTGTTTTTTATATCTGTAAGTGCTTCCTGATGAGGTTTAATTCCTTGGACAGGTGCCTCGTTCCCTACTTGTAACTATTCTCTGACCCTGCTTTAAGGGTCAAAGCAGGGTCAGAGAATAGTTGCAAGTAGGCAACGAGGCGCCAGGGAGCAATTAGCAGCAGGTGTCCAAGTTGAAGTTAATTTGTTTCTAACCCTTTTGTAAAAGCTTACAAAGAAATTAGGTTCAACTTTTGCACCTGCTGCTGTAACCCTTGCTTGGCTGAAAATTCTTCCCCGCTGATTCGCGGATTTTACCGCGATTTCGCGAGATTCGCGGATCGCGAAATCGCACAAAATCCGTAAATTCGCCCGCGAAACGGATTTTACGCCCACCCTTAATGGTGAGAATGGGGAGAGGAAGGAGGTCACCGGGTGAATGGGGAAGAGTCAAACAGGTGAGATGGTTTGGAGAAGGATGAATGGAGAATGAGTCGGTATGGGGATGGGAAAGTATATTTATTGTATTTATGTAATGTTTAATAAAGATTAAATGGTTGCAACCTTGTCCTAATAAAATGGCCTTTTACACTTCAAGTAACAGCGTGGAGTGTATATTATTGCGCGAAAACACACTTCCGCCACAGTCCCCAGCCTAGCCGCCTTAAATACGTGCCAAAATCCTGCTTTACAATATGCGATGTACTGCCTTAAGTACGATAAAGGCTGGTAAAGGCTCCCCCGAAGACTAAACCTCAAATTACTGCCGCATTGACAGCAATCTCGCTCTGGGCACTATGACTTCCAGCTCCCGCTCTTCTCTCGAGCGGTAAAAAATCAACCGATCTCCAACAGCTTGGCTTTCTTCTTTACAGCGCATTGGCAGCGGTGACAATCTCAACTCGACCACAGTACAGTCTACGCTTCCTGCTGCAGCCGCCAATCCCTTCTCGTCTCCGGACACAATAAAACTTTAAAGGAGGCCCCAAACTGAATTACTCACAGGTTTCATTAGACTCCCTTCATACCCACAACCACAATTCCTGCTCTGCTCTACTCTGCTCTTCTCCTCCAACACCTGCAGCACACCTCTCAGTTCACCATGCGACCAGCCGCTAGCCGGCCGCTATATTTTCACGCTCCAGAATCACATTTTTGGCCATAGTTCAACTAGTTTGATGGTTTATTTACTGTGTAAGTTCATTACTTTATTTGCATTTCTTTGGAGCTGATCTGTGTACGTTAAAAAAAAACTGTTACTTTTGCGCGAGGGTTGACTGACGCTTATCTCATTCGATATTGCTGGGTGGATGACATTAGTCACTGTGAAGCCTCGGGGCACATCTCCTTACTGTTTCCATGAAGACTTGAGAAGGTTGGAACGTATGTTGCTCTGAAACGTTTGGTGCACGCACAGGCCTGGAGCCACACAATTCAATATTAGGTGAGGTCATCCCTGTTTTTGCAGTCATCCAGCTGGCTGTGTTTCATGCCGTTCAACACAGGCTGCTGTCTAGCCCACTTGGCTGGCCTGTGAGCAGCGTGGGTAGGGAAAGCCATAGTCCCCACTGACTTCAGCAACCTCAGCACCCAGCAGCTCAGCGAACAGGAAGATGTGATGGTTAAAACTGGCAGAAATCCAGGTAACAGGTTCAAGTGCTCTTTTAGTGAGTGTCCCCACTTAATTTTCTGTCATGTGTAATTACTACATTTTTTTACGTCACATGCTCTCAAACGAGGGATATCTGTATGGGTAGATTTCACTCATTTCAACATTATTGGATAAAGGACTTACATGAGGAATGGCTGTATGAGTGGTAGTCACCGTTTTCAATATTTTACACTACAGGCCCTTGGGTTAGTGATTCTTTTTGGGTGGAAGTCACCGATATCTACATTGTTTGTTACATTCCCTTTCTAGAGGGATATCTGGATGTGTTGCTAGTTACCCATAACTACTCTTTACATTTCAAACTCTTACATGAGGAATGACTGGACAGGGTGTAAGTCACCCATTTCTACACGTTACACTTCCCGCCCTTACATGAGGAGTGGCAGTACAGGTGGGAGTCACTCATTTCTAGATTGTTAGCTGTGTACCTTTACATGAAGTATGTTTTTTGGGGGTAAATTTCACCTGTTACTTTGGGGCTGATTACAATGGTGGTGAAACCGTCTCCGACAGGCTGCTGGTAGTGGTTTATATTGACATGAAAAAGCACAGGGTATGTGGCACTAATGACTGTGCCTATCCGTAGTTGGGTTATAATTAGTTTCTTCTCAGGGTGCAAAGGACCTGAGGCTCAATACCCCTAAGCCCCCTATAGGAATACTCCACAAAATTCTTTAAACAAACAAAAGATCCTGCACTCCATTCAATATCAAAACATGTCACAATTAACACAATTTCAGATCCAATCAGCAGGTCTTGTGTAAATTTTGTTTATTCAAAATCTTCTTTAAAAGGAAACAACCGTAGCCAACGTGCTTTGTCCCTAAGGACTTCTTCAGGGCCAGTATATCCAATGAATCCCCCTTATTTCCAATGAATCTGCTACTATTTTCGTCAATGAAATACTCGCGATAGGTCACTCCCTCCCAGAACAACCTCCTATATAGTGAAAACTTAATTGAGTGAAGGGTTGTTTAAGTCCCAACTTTCAATATCCCTATTTGTCAGGTATCCGGTTCCAGCATCTCTTACCAGTGGAAGTACGATGTTTCACCTATCGCAATCTATATATTATAATGCAGCGTCAGTTCTCGCCCGTCTTGTCACATCCGTCCTGTAAATTTTATGTGATGTGGTTTCACTGCGATCATAAAGCACTTCTCCTTCCGCCAAATTACAAGGCGAGCGGTGTGCTGGTGGACGCAAAGTCTGTCCACCACGGGTCCGCCACAGGCAATCGTTATGATTTCCTGGGGGATCAACCCTGCATCAACAATATAGTGGCATGCCTAGCAGGCACTGTCTGCCATATTACGATGCTGCCTCCCCACCAGCCATTGTATGGCGATGAAACCTCCATTCACCGGCTAGCAGGGATTGCTTTTGGAGGCCCGTAGTGGGCCAACCTTGTGTTGGGGTGGGTATGCACTGGGGGGGGTACCAAAGGTAGCCCCCTACATTTACATGTACAAGGTGGCAGGCACCGTGTGGAGCTTGCCATGTAGTGCAGGGAAATGCAAGCATAGTGTTTCTAACACTGCGGCGTGTGCTGTAGCCAGCAGCACCCACCAAAATGTCAGAGATACACGATGCGACCGCCACAGTTGTTGTGCTGTGTTGTACCACTAGTCATGCTTGTCTGGCCAGTTGGTGTGGGTGGTGGTGATAATAGGGGAGATTGTGTTCTTGTCTTGTATTCTGATGTGCAACCGTCAGGTCTTTTCCTCAGTCTGCTGTTAAGCATTGTGTTTTTTCTGTTAAATTTTATGAGTTTTATGAAGGGAGAAGATGTGTGATATTTTGCATCTATATTTATCTCTGCATCTTCTTTATTTTCTCAATGCTTTATTATGGTTCTTCAGGTAAATGCATTAATCCATCTTACATTTGTGTATGTTTAGGTTTTTACTCTTGTCATGTTTCTTCATGTCAATGTTTTTCCAGTCTACTTTTTAATTTTTTTGTGTTTTAAAAAGGGGAAGGATATATGTAATATCCTGTACATGTATTTATGCTTATCCCCTGTTGCTTTGGTCTCAGCTGCTCAGCCAGCGTGAATGCGCTGCGTGACATGTTGGAGTGATGCTGATAAATGGAGGATTTGAGTGCCTGTAAGGTGAGGTGTGACAGTTGGGGTATGGGTTGAGCAGCAAGCAGGCTGCTCCTGGTAGGGCTGCTCTCTATGTGCCCGATTCACAGAACTAACTTAGGACAAAATCCTAAACTTACTATCATTTTGGAATTCACAGAAGGCACTTACTCATTTTGGTATTTCCAGAAGGCACTTACTCATTTCGGTATTCACAGAAGTCATTTAAGAGTCCTAAAGTTAGGAGTCCTAACTTTACTACTCCTAAATTTAGGACTTTCAGTATTCAAGACAGGCATTTAGGAGTCCTAAAGTTAGGAGTCCGAACCTAACAACTCCTAATCCAAGAAAAATCCTAACTTTAAGACTTTCGGTATTCACAAAAGGCATTTAGGAGTCCTAAAGTTAGGACTCCTAACTTTAGGACTCCTAAATGCCTTCTGTGAATACCGAAAGTCTTAAAGTTAAGTTTTTCTCAGTTTAGGAGTAGTATAGTTAGGAGTCCTAACTTTAGGACTCCTAAATGCCTTCTGTGAATACCGAAAGTCTTAAAGTTAGGATTTTTCTCAGTTTAGGAGTAGTAAAGTTAGGACGCTGTACTTTAGGACTCCTAAATGCCTTCTGTGAATACCGAAAGTCTCAAAGTTACGATTTTTCTCAGTTTAGGAGTAGTAAAGTTAGGAATCCTAACTTTAGGACTCCTAAATGCCTTCTGTGAATACCGAAAGTCTCAAAGTTAGGATTGTTCTCAGTTTAGGAGTAGTAAAGTTAGGACTCCTAACTTTAGGACTCATAAAATGCCTTCTGTGAATTTCGGTATTCACAAAGACTTCTGTAAATACCAAAATGAGTAAGTACCTTCCGTGATCACCAAAATGAGTAAGAGCCTTCTGTGAATACCAAAATGGTAGTAAGTTTAGGATTTTGTCTTAAGTTATTTCTGTGAATCGAGCCCTATGGATTTACCAACCTGCAACTAAGACTACATAAATCATCATAAACTACACTCTGTTACCAGACTTTCATTGTTACACTATTCTTTTAACCCAAGAAGCTGGCTCTGGGGTTACTAGTCAGGTGGCTATGTTTTCCGGGTGCTGTTTAACAAGCATCTGATGTGGGGGGCGGGTGAATGGAGCTGCCTGTAAACCGGACTAACCAATGTAGTTGTTCTTGAACCTTAATTCTTCATTTTGCTCCCCAAACCTGAACCTCAGCTGTCAGAACATCCTCCAGTGGTGGGCTCACTGACATGCCTGCAATTGCTGCATATTCTGATGATCCTACTGACTTTGTTCATCATGCCTTGGCTCTGCTCATTTGTGCTCAGCTTCAGTCTTGCCAGGTGGCTAGTGGGGCTCCATAGAGTGCCAAATGAGTGTTAAGGGTAAACATAAAGGTGCACACGTGGATACATGAGCACTATATAGTCTAGGCGAGTAGGAGCTGTGTAGTGAATGATGCTTACTGATAAGGGAACTAAGGGAGTATTGGCAATACTGGGGAAGTTCTTTTTTGCTAGTATTTTTGTTGACATCCAACATCTTTCCAATGCATTTGGAGTGCTCCAATTAGGTGCCCACCAGACAGACACTATTCGGTTGGGTGTAGGGGGACACTAATCAGAGACCAATTCCTGCACATTTATGCACCCTCCCAATTACTCTACTAGAATGTAGACTAGCACTTTCTGGTGTTTGTAAGGGAGTTGTGATGACATAGACATTGAACCAAATGTCAGAGTGTGCTGCAAAATCCAGAAGGAAGGAAAAATGGCTGGGCAAGGAAGCCTGAGCTGGGACCTTTGTAAATTACAAATACAACAAGCATCAAAGTGCATCTGGAGACCTTGGGAGGCTTAACAGAACATATGTTACAAATTATGCCTAATAAGAGACTAAGGCCCAGATGTATCATACTTTCATGCAGCGCAACGTGGAAAGCAACCTTACCATACCTTATTAATAGTAAATCTGGGAATGTACCAAAATCCATAGATGAATACTTGGTAACACCCATGCTCCACCCATGAATTGCCTCCCTGAGGCAAAGTAACGCAAGAGAGCGATTTGCGCTGCCTTGCATTACTCCCGAGTGGTAATCTATTGGAGATAATAGAAAATCTCACAAATTTGAACTAGTAAATTCTCACTTACTGACGAAGTTGAATTGCAGGCATGACTCCTGTCCACCAGAGTTGCTGGGTTGTCCCTGATGCCATGCCTGGAAGTCCCATGGAGAACCATCCGTCCACAAAAAGGTCTTATTCTGCAGGCAAAGGAGATTGAAAATACACAGGTAATGAAATCTCCCTAAGGCAGACCCGTTTGTAGATACATTGTCAAAAGTGAATGAAGCAACATGAGCCAATTGACTGTTCATAAAAATAACATTTACTTTAATGTGGCCCCAAAATTCACAGTTCAAGGCTCAACTGTTTCACCAAATGTAGGGAATCTGGTTCTGCTTAGTAGCAAACTCAGAACCTGCATTCTAACCTGACAAACCATATGCTGTGCTCAGACAGAGAGGTCAAACTTTATATGTTACTGAAAAAAAGTCTTGCACATGATGCACTTCTGCCAATGCCGCTACATAAGTGAGCATATTGGAGTGAAATGGGAGATGGAGACGAGATTTGGAGAGAAGGTACTCAAAATAAAATAGAGACAAGGGCTGGATGTACTGAAGTCACAAAAAAGGTAGGATTTACTACTATTAAGTGCAAATGACTGGAAAAAATGCCAAGACATGATAACCAGCAAAGACTTTTTTTAATATGTTTCTCAGAGCTGCCTGCCCATAATGGCAAACACTATGGCACAGTGCCGCTGCATAGAGGCAGACATGTATAAAAGATAATAATTCAGGTTCACATTTAAAAATTTATATATGGAAGCAGGTCGAGTGTTCTGGGTAAAGAAAGCCTGTTTGAAAGAATCATTCTTTAACAATGTGGAGCTGATGAACATCAAAGAACTAGAACTGGGTGTCCGTGGTCATGAATATGAGTTAGGCATAGCGGTAAATTACATATATGAAAGCAGGTGGTAAAAAATCCTGAAAGTATAGGGAATGAAAGGAAAGCTACATAACGATACAAACAATGTAAGAGCAACCCAATAATACAAAACAAAAAACAGTACATGTATGGAGCTAAAAAACAGCAGCTCACACTTTCATTCCATGGTATACCACCATGAATGTAGTACTGCTGGGCCACTATATCATACTATGCCCGGGCAAGTTTCTCTACAACAAACTACGCAGCATAAGGATGGAAACCAGGCTACCAATCAATGACCTCAAATGGTGAAGTCACGCAGGAGGCACAGTTAGGCTGGAACCCATTAACATGTCAGCTTGAGATTCAGGGGATACACAAGCTTGATACAGCAAACGGGCACCATACAAAACATATTTTCATCATAACGCATACCTGAGAGCACAACATCAGGTCCTCTGCTGCCCCCCTTGCTGAAAATGTTAGCAGCACTAGAATTCAGGCACCACAAAGCAGACAGTAGGATTGGTGTGGGGCATTTGTCAATCATCCTTCAGCAAAATGGTCTGCTAAGTTTTGAAGGCTTTGCAGTGAGTTATTGCACAGCATATACAGTTCTCCTTGGACACCATGACAGCTAATGCCAGCAAAGTAAGTATTTGTAATAAAGTAGGATTTCCTGGAATCCTGACAATTGGCTGCACACATGTACACCTGGTGACTTCCATTAGACAGGAAAGGGTGCTGAAACAGTATAATGAAGCACAATAGCAATGTGCAAATGATGTGTGATCTGGATCTGGGTATACTGATCTGGTATGTAAGGTGCAACGGATGCAACCACAATGAGACGATCCTGACAAGAAGCAACAATAGTCATACTATGGTAACACTTCATTTTTAAGGTACTGGGTAGACGAATCAATTCTTCATTTTCAAGGCTGAAATGCCTTATGATTTTTGTAGTCCAACCTCAATAGAGCTAAGCAGTACCGTTGGAGAGTTGTTAGACCCTATGAAATCACATTCATTGATCAATGTGAATATGTATAACAAATTAACAATGATAATGATTTTCAGCCACGTTACAATCACAAAGTAGTCCCTGACAGGATAGATTCACACAGAAAACAATGAATATAGGCCTGAGATTAGTCCTATAATAAAGCTGTCCAGCCAGCCAGAAATATTTAATAATGTATCAAATCACATAGAACAAAAGAATAAAGTGGGACACAATCCTGCGTTCAGCACAAAATATATAACAAACAACACAAATTCACAATTCACAAATTCTGAAAAAGGCTCAGGCAGTGCACCACATGCTTGTAAATTGTATAAAGAATTGCAACAAGCAAACAATATGTAGTGACACCATTACACAATAGTAATTAATTCAATTGTGTTTAGGTTGCCTATAAGTCAACGAAGTTTTGATCCCATAGAAGCAATGTTGGGATCATCATCAGGACGTAAAAATGACATGCCTGAGGAAATTTTGGCCTGAAAGACAACAGTAAGAGGTAGAAGGGGACAAAGGAAAAGTAAGTAGATAAAAAGGACTTTAGAAAAAATGGTCTATAACATAGTGCTAGTGAGAGACAATGGTGGTACAACTGATCCATCCAGATGTCGTGTACTAGGTGGCGATATGATACACATGCTGGGTGAAAAGAAACAACAATCTCAAAGTGTAACAATGGAGCACAACCTTAAACTGTTACGGCGTGAATGCATCGGGTGAAATGGCAGCCTTGCATAAAAGTGCTATAGCGTGTGTGAGTTTGCACAGCTTACCAAGTGTAATAGCAGGGGTCAAGCCATAGGAGGTTGCGATAATGTCAGGAAGGGATTACTGAGGACGCACGGAGGCAAGTTAGATCACTCAAGCATCTTGTTGCTAGTAAAAAGAGACTAATTTCAGGAAAAGCCACTAATTGAATGGTCTAAAATCATTTAAGCATGCGTTTAGCTCTTACCATAGGAGAGGTGGTATTGGAGCGATTCCAATTTAAGGTCCTGGTATGGGGAAGCGCGGTACCCTTGTAACAGGAGAGAAGGCGCACAGACAGTGAGAGTGCTGCAGGGGTGGGCACATGAAGGATAGAAAGCGCCAGCCTCTGAACGGCTGACCTAATTACAAGAATAGCAGCAATCAGTCCACTTTGGAAATATACGAAAGGTACTGTGAGTCACGCAAGAATGACGCGAGCACTCCTGAGCTGATACAATGACCTGTGCGAGGAGATAACAGTATGTCAAGGGTGTGAGAAATTATATTTATGCAAGTAGGGTCTTGCCGGTGATGGGGCTTACTTGTATGTCCTTCAGTATTCCGGTGTGCTTGGGGAATTGGCGAGCCGGGAGGAGGATAATTAAGGAAGTGCAAGGATGGTGATGTGACACATCACATAATTGGAAGGTGCCGGTGACTCGGCAGTGGTGACCATTTTAAAAAGGGGAGAATTGGCCGAGTGAAATAAATATTGAGGGAAAAGTAAGGCTATAGATCATGAAAGGAAAGTAAAGAAATGAAGGCATCTTTTTTTATAATAAACAGATTCGTTGAACTGGCAGATGGAGCTATAAATACAATTTGGTCCCCAATAGGCAGAAACATTACGTGTTAATGCCGTCCATCTAAGAGTGGTAGAAAATACATTTGCTACTTGGTAGTTAGACAAGAAAAACAGCGCGGCCCTCTTATAGTTGTGGAAGATCTCAAAAATAGTCAACCTAATTAGGGGTTTTGAATGCCATTATACAGGGTGTATCACTGTTGCCAGGTGTAAAGACATTATTTCTTTAGGTCATACATCAGTGGTGGAGTGGAAGTACTTTGTCTCCCTTTAAGGTCTCCATACTTACTGACACAGTAATACTTGTAAGTAGTACAGTAGAGATCGGAGGATGGCTGCATTGGCCTGTGGGGAAAAAGAGGATAAAAAGATCACAGTTTGCAAAAAGGTCATGTTCAGGTAGGATCTTATAGTAAGGTAGACCAATCTTCACGTCTGTTGAGTCCAGTTTTAATGCTTCCAGTGTGCAAGATTCACTTGAGTCCCTCCTTGTTCAGTATTTGTCCTAGATCTGCTCTTCTTGGTGGTGGTTTGATCACATTGATTACAGTCCATCTTTAGTCATCCTTGCTGTGGCCGTTGCTAAACTAATGTTCCATCAATGGTGCATTAGGTGTTTTGCAGCGTATTTGACTGTAGTCCTGAAATATCCACATTTGCACTTTTTGCGTAGTTTGTCCGATGTAAATTTTGTTGCATGGATGTACAATTGCGTAGATTAGATTACATGTATTACAGTTAGAAAATTGATTGGATTCAACCTTGGTGTTATTGAAAGTGAACTCTTTGCCCTCAATAGTGAATTTGCAGACACTGCAATTTCCGCATTTGGCATGTTCAGTCAAGGGTTCGAATCCCCAGGGTTCATTCAGTGTGCCAGATTGCTTTGTAGTACATAGTGCGGCTCTGACCAAGTGATCTTTGATATTCATACTCTTGCGGAAGGCAAAGTGTGGGCGGTCAATAGTCAGACTGCCAGCATTAAGGATACCCCAGTGTTCCAAGATGCATTTGCGCACCTTATGCGAGACTGGTGAGAAGGTTGTGACACACACTAGTTGGTTTTTAGTGGATTTTGGTTTGGGAGATAAGAGGCATTCCCTGGGGCAATACCAGGCTCTTTTTAATGAGGTTCGCTCAAGTCTCCGTGGGTAGCCGTGGGCCATGAGTTTCTTGGAAAGGAATGATGCCTCACAGAAATAGTCTTCCTTCAAGGTACAATTGCGTCTAATCCTAATATAATGGGAGTAGTGTAGGGAGTCACACAGTGCTCGAGGATGGTAACTCTCATACCTGAGAAGTGTATTCCGCTCAGTTGGTTTCTTGTATAGGGTGGTAATGAGTAAACTATTGAGATGATGAATGGTGAGATCAAGGCAAGAAATGGTATTTTTGTAAAAGGAGAGGGTGACATACAAGCCCTGGGAATTATTGTTACGCCAATGCAAAACTTGTTTGGGGGTCTCTTCTGTGTCATGCCAAATAAGAATATATTTTCAATGTGTTGTCTCCACAAGCCTATTCGTGTGTGGAAGGGATTGCTTGTGGAAAGGATACAGGTTTTTTCAAGCAAACCTTTGATAGTATGGCCAGGTTGGGGGCGAAAACAGTCCCCACCGAAGTACCCTTGACCTGTTGGTAGTATTGGTCATTGAAGCTGAAGAAGTGCCTAGTGAGACAAATTTCGAGTAATTGTAGAATGAAAAGAGTGGGAACTGCGTGGGGGTGTGGTTTGGTGTTAAGAACGCGTTTGATGACAAGTAATGCTTCTATTTGGTAAATATTGGTGTAAAGGGACTCGACGTCCATAGTACATAGGATGTCTGAGTCACAGTTGAATGGGTAATGTTCCACAAGCTTAATCATAACCATACTATCTCTGATATAGCACTCTGTCTGCAGGACAAACTCTCTGATGAGGAAATCCATGTATTGTCCTAGTGGTTCAATAATTGACCTGCATACTGATACTATGTGGATTTGTGAGATTTTTGTGAATTTTGGGAAGTTGGTATATGACAGGAGTGCGACATGAATTGGAGGACGAGAAATTCGTTCTGACTAAGGAAACCTTGGGTTGTGCCATCATTGGTGATTTGAAGAATGAGTTTCTGCATTTCTTTGGTAGGGTCGGTAGGGAGTCTACAATAATGGTCAGTATTAGATAGCTATTTTAGGATTTTCGATTTGTATAGATCTTTTTCTTGTAGGAAAATTCTTCACCCTTATCGGTGGGCTTTATGATCAATGAGTCATTATTTTTAACATCCGTAAGGGCCCTCTTTTCCTTGAGTGATATATTGTATGGAAAGTAGCGTCTAGTAGATTCAAGAATAGAAACCTCCTTCACCACCATTTTTTCAAAAGTAAGTACCTCTCCAGTGATCAAATTGGCAACAGGAGAGAAGGTAGAGGGAGGGCAAAGGGGAGTGTTGGTGATGCTAGTAGGAGAGGGGTTGAGTAGGAAGTAGGTATGTAGTCTGAATCTTTGGGAAAAAACTGAGTTGCTCTGTTTGTGGCTCCAGGAAGTTGGGGTGGGCAGTAAGGACATATGAGAGGCCCTTACTCAGGAGTCATTGATTGTTCAGGGTTGGTTAGGGCATGTCTAGACAACTTGAAGATGGTAATTGTCTTTTTAATTGTATGGTGTATTAACAAGCCAAATAGCAGTACATTTTAACGAAACGAACGAAGATGGGTATGGTGGGGGGATCTATAGTAGTCTCAAGACCTTAAATTTTTATGGCGTGGATGAATATTCAATTTGTCCCTACATGGTAAGAGCTAAAGCATGCTCTTAATGGTTTTAGATCATACAATTGATGGCTATTCCAGATATTTGTCTCCTTTCATCGGCAACAAGGCGCTCGAGTGATCTAACGTGTCTCCGTACGTGCGCATTAATCCTTTCCTGGCATTATCGCAACCGCCTATGGCTTCACGCCTGCTATTACACTTAGTAAGCTGAGCAAACTCACACAGCTAGAGCACTTTTATGCAAGGCTGCCATTTCACCAAATGCATCCACGCCGCAATAGTTTAAGGCCTTGCTCCATTGTTGCACTTCGAGATTGTTGTTTCTTTTCACCCAGCATGTGTATCATATCAACACCTAGTACACGACATCTGGATGGATGAGTTGTACCATCATTGTCTCTCACTAGCACTATGTTATGGACCATTTTTTCTAAAGTCCTTTTTATCTACTTGCTTTTCCTTTGTCCCCTTCTACCTCTCACTATTGTCTTTCAGGCGGAAATTCCCTCAGGCAAGTAATTTTTACGTCCTGATGATGATCCCAATATTGCTTCTACGGGATCGAAACATTGTTGACTTATAGGCACCGTAAACACAATTGAATGAATTACTGATGTGTAACAGTTTCACTACATATTGTTTGCTTGTTGCAATTCTTTATACAACACACATTTCTTGCCCTGCCAGAGCCTTTTTCTAAATTTGTGAATTTCTGTTCTTTTGTGTCGTTTGTTGAATATGTTGCGTTGGATGCAGGATTGTGTCCCACTTTATTCTTGTGTTCGCTGTGATTTGATACATTCTTAAATATTCCTGTCCTGCTAGACAGCTTTAATTTAGCACTGATCTCAGACCTATGTTCATTGTTTTCTGTGTGAATCTCTCCTGTCAGGTACTACTTTTTAATTGTAACATACTACTACTCAAGGTACCGACCATTACAATTGGTTTCCCTTGTTATTTAAACACAATGATTCTCTGCCAAGCAAGCATTTACTTCAATTACAATGTTTCTTACCTTGGATTCCTCCAAACGTGAGACCTGCTTTCCTGTCTTCCGCCTGCTCTAAATGGCACACATCCAGTATTTAACACATGGGCTAAATATTGAGTCTGTGGTGCATGATAAAAATTTATATTAAGTGTTATTTAATACATGTTATTTAACAACTAGCATGCTATTTGTTTTTGCCCAACGCTATAGTTTGGTGGGTTTTACCACCAAACTTGTAATCAAGCCCTGTATGGTTTAGTACCAAATTAAGGGGAATATATAAAAGAAAATGCCGGAGCTTGGTGTTCTGCCAAATTTGGCAATGCTGTGCTCTGGCATTTTCAATATTGTGTGCACCTGCATTTCCTCTAGTGCTGGTGCTAAAAAAGCTGCTTAGTGCCAGCACAGGCCCCCTTGCACCATGTTGCAAGGGTGCCTTTGCTGCAGGGGCAATTGTTTATGTGTAGGAAGTGCCTTCCTACACTTAAAAAATCAATAATGTCAATCTGCTCTTTCTATCTCTGCTACAGAATGCAGGATAATTACTCCTTGTATCACCATTCGAAGACATGGTATTACCTGGCTTTAGTTTTTGGCGCAGTACCAGCCTTTTTTAATCTGGGACAGCATCAAAAAGCAATGTGTGTTGCTGTGAATGCCAACTGCAACACCCATTGCCTGCCCCTTTGCCGCAGCAGACTATGGTGGAAAGGGGCATATTTTCAAGGTGGCATTAAGCCACATTAAGTGACTTAGCACCACCTTGTAAATATGGGGAATGGTGACGCTATGGTGGGTTTAATGGCTTGTATATATGCCATCCAGTCTGCTTCTGTGGAAGACTTTTGAAACTAACACTGAAAGAAGAAAGTTCCATTTCTTGCCACATTCTTGTTGGTCCTCAAATAACACATCACCGGCAATACAAAGATAAACTGGTACCAGTTTTCGTTATTCCTTGCTAAAGCAAGTTAAATGGCTCTTCTTTGAAACTTACATCAGAACTGCTGCTCAAGGCTACAAGCTCTCACATTTGCATGGTGGGAAAATCCTCACCAATGGCCTCCAAGACTCTATATTGCCTCCCTTAGAGGCATCTTACATGCTGCTGTGGCTTATCAAGGGCCTGAAAGTTATACCGCCATTCCTTTCACCCTGATGGAGTCCCGCTGTCTCTCCTGAAAGATATGGCATGGTATGGTTCGTCATTTTGGTTCAAAACTTGCATGTTAATATATAACCCAGACTCGCAGAACAGTTAATTGCCTTCCTCTCAAGCATCATTAAGAGGTGAACAGAAGAGTTGTCCCTAGCCCTTATGTCTCTTCGGTTCCTGTGCTTGTCATCAGATGCCTAGAGATGTGCGACTGCTTAAACGTATTACCTCTACTCTACTAAGGAAGTAGACTGGTTATTCTCTACTGTCAGATGTAGCTGTTGAGATGCTAATTCAGGCAGTGAGTTTTCCAGTCCATCTGGGTGCTTAAATTTCTTGCTCTTCCCATCTGTCTTAATCAGCTTCATTGCAGGCTCAAGCAGACTGTATCAAATGTCCCATTTTTAAGTTTTGATTTGAGTGCTAGGAATTCTCCTTATTTTCTGACTGGTCTCATAAGAAAAATAAAGAGAAATGTAGATCTTATTTTCTCCATACAGAAAAGGAACACATTTCTTCCCATCCATGATTAGTTGGTGTGCTTGATAATGGCTGATGAAACAGGCAATCACTACCTTTGGATGCACTTTCTTATTGCTGTTGTGGCATCTACTACTATGTGCTCTCTGTAGGGCCAGTGGTGGATCAAAGGTTAATTTGGTGAGTACTGGAATGAAGTGGGTGACTGTTAGACCTGGCAGCCCTAGGGTGGTCTACCCCTCAACTTTCTGCCTACCTCCGCCATTTATATGAATTTGTTTGGCTGGCTTTAGGACTCTTGTGAACTTAAGCACTGCAAACCAGTGCCAAACTGCTTGTGCTCTCACCCCTGAACTTGATAATATTGGCTCATCCCCAGTTGACATATCTAATTTCATTATAAATTGCTAGTAAAAAACACAACATGTTCCCAGGGCCTATAAATTAAATGCCACTACTGGGCATGCAGCACTTATTGTGCTACCCACTTAAGCAGCCCTTAAAACAGGCCTCAGGCCTGCCACTTTAGAGACTGTGTGTGTACTTTAAACTGTCATTTCGACCTGACAAGATAAATCTCTTGCGAGTCTAATCCTGCCCTTTTTACACTTATAAATCACCTCTAAGGTAGGCACTGGAGTTGCAAAAAGTGCTGGAGAGGATTAAGGGATGTAGGATGACCCTTCTGGGAATACACCTGCAGTGGATGAGCTGGTGACCCCTGAATTGGAGATTCCTGCAAGGGCAGGGAGCAGTGTCTCTTCCTGTAACCTGTCCACAGTGGAACTGGTGGAGAGGAGGGAGGAGAGACATTATAAGTAGCAGATGACAAAATCAAAAATGGAGGCAGAGGAGAAAAAATAGCCTTTTTATGGAAAAGAAAATCTTACAGATCATTAGCTGAGCCTTAAGGAGATGGACATCAAGGCCACACAGGCACATTCCAGCAGTGATGGGGGCAGCATACCTCTGGTACTTGGAATAGACAAAAAAGTTTGCATACCCAATTATTTGAAGCCCAGTTATATGGGGGGAGAGGACATTGCTAAATAGATTTCTCCTTTTGAGGATGCACTGAAGGTTTATTGGGTTCCTCAGAAGCACTTGCAGGAGTGGAGGGGGGGCTGGACTGTGGAAACACATGCCCACACTGGGGAGAGACACACTTCTCAGGTTAGAGATTGAGGACCAAACCAAGTACACCCCTATGAAAGCCATTATAATTGACACATTTTGACTGTCCACCAAGATATATCCCAAAGAGTGCGGGCAGCAAGGTTACTGATTTCAATGGGATGTACCTTTAATCATGAGGGAGCACATGCTTACTATCTGTTTTCCAGAGTTGCACCAGCATCTTCAGACAGTGAGCTCACTAACCATAGGAATCTTGCTGAGAAGGCGGACCTTGCACGCAATGGGAACAGTCCAGCCCTAACTGCTAATCCAGGTTCTCCTTGGAATGGAAACAAGCATCCTAGGACCAGTTTTGGGGTTTCACCCCTCATCAATCAGAATGGCTTGACTCTATTGGCATGGAAAGCACGGGACCAATGTCTGGGCATACACATCCCACTCGGGGTAACAAATTCAAAAAAAAAAATTGATGGACAGAATGCAGAACAATATCGTACATTCACTCCAGTACAGAGATCTGGGTCTAAATTCATCATTTTTTTCACTCCCCATGCCAATCCAGTGTGAACCAGCCATATACAAATCAGTCTTGACCGTGCACGCAGTGAGAACAGTCCAACCAGAACTGCCAGTCCGAGTTCTCCCTGAACTGGACACAAGCATCTAAGGACCAGTTTCGGGGTTACACCCCTCATCAACCAGAACAGCTTGACTCCAGTGGCATGGTGAGCACGGGACTCACGTCTAGGAATACCCATCCCACTCAGGTGACAAATGCAAAAATAACAATTGATGAACCGAATGCAGACCAATGTCATACATTCACCCCAGTGCTTAGATCCAGGTCTAAATCCATAGTTTTTTTACTTCCCATGCCATTCCAGTTTGAACAAGCCATATGCAATCAGTCTTGACGTTCCGCGCAATGGGAACAGTTGAGCCCGAACTGCTAGTCCAGGTTCTCCCTGGACTGGAAACAAGCATCCTAGGAACGGTTGTGGGTTTCACCCCTTATCAGCCAGGATAGCTTGACTCTAGTGGCATGGATAGCATGTGGCACATGCATGGGCATACCTGTTCCACTCGGGGTGACAAATGCAAAAAGAACAACTGATGGACAGAATGCAGAAAAATGTCATACATTCACCCCAGTAATGAGATCTTGGCCTAAATTTGTCGGCTATTTCTCCCCATCACATTCCAATTTGAACCAAGCCATATGCAAACAGTCTTGACCCTGCAGCCAATGGGAAAAGTGCAGTCTGAACTGCCAGTCCAAGTTCTTCCTGGACTGGAAGCAAGCATCTTAGGACCGGTTTCGGGGTTTCACTCTTCATCAGCCATGATAGTTTGACTCCAGTGGCAATGATAGCACGGGACCCATTGCTGGGCATACCCATCTCACTTGGGGTGATAACTGCAAAAAGAACAATTGATAGACAAAATGCAGAACAAGATCATACATTTACCCCAGTACAGAGATCTGGATCTAAATCCATTGTTTTTGTACTCCCCATGTCAATCCAGTGTGAAGCAGCCATCTCCAAATCAGTCTTGACCTTGCATGCAGTGAGAACACTCCAACCCAAACTGTCAGTCCAGGTTCTCCCTGGACTGGACACAAGCATCTAAGGACCGGTTTCGGGGTTACACCCCTCATCAGCCAGGATAACTTGACTCCAGTGGCATGGGAGGCACGGGACTCACGTCAAGGAATACCCGTCCCACTCAGGTGACAAATACAAACAGAACAATTGATGGACAGAATGCAGAACAATGTCATACATTCACCCCAGTACAGAGATCTGGGTATAAATCCATAGTTTCTTTTTACTCCCCATGCCATTCCAGTTTGAACCAGCCATATGCAAATCAGGCTTGACCTTGCGCGTAATGGGAACAGTACAGCTTGAACTGCTAGTCCAGATTCGCCCTGGAATGGAAACAAGCATCCTAGGACCAGTTTTGGAGTTTCACCCATCATCAGCCAAGATAGCTTGACTCTAGTGGCAAGAAAAGCATGGGACCAATGTCTGGGCATACCCATCCCACTCGGGGTGACAAATTCAAAAAGAAAAATTGATGGACAGAATGCAGAACAATGCCATACATTTACCCCAGTGCAGATATCTGGATCTAAATCCATGGTCTTTTTACTCTCCACGCCATTCCAATTTGAATCAGCCATATGCAAATCAGTCTTGAGCCTCCCCTCAGTGAGAACACTCCAGACCCGAACCTCCAGCCCAGGTTCTCCCTGGACTGGAAACAAGCATACTATGACCGGTTTTGGGGTTTCACATCTCATCAGCCAGGATAGCTTGATAGCATGTGACCCATGTCTGGACATACCCGTCCCACTCGGGTGACAAATGCAAAATGAACAACTGATAGACAAAATGCAGAGAAATGTCATACATTCACCCCAGTAAAGAGATCTAGGTCTAAACCTGTTGGTTTTTGCTCCCCATCACATTCCAATTTGAACCTAGCCATATGCAAATCAGTCTTGACCCTGCAGCCAATGGGAACAGTCCAGCCTGAACTGCCAGTCCGGGTTCTCCCTGGACTGGAAGCAAGCATCTTAGGACGGGTTTCGGGGTTTCAACTCTCATCACCCATGATAGCTCGCCTCTAGTGGCAATGATAGCACGGGACCCATGTCTGGGCATACCCGTCTCACTTGGGGTGATAAATGCAAAAAGAACAATTGATAGAGATCTAGGTCTAAATCCATCATTTTTTTACTCCCCATGCCAATCCAATGTGAACCAGCCATGTGCAAATCAGTCTTGACCTTGCACGCAGTGAGAACAGTCCAAACAGAACTGCCAGTCCAGGTTCTCCCTGGACTGGACACAAGCTTCTAAGGAACGGTTTCAGGGTTTTACCCCTCATCAACCAGAATAGCTTGACTCCAGTGGCATCGGGAGCACTGGACTCACATCTAGGAATACCCGTCCCACTTGGGTGACAAATGCAAATAGAACAATTGATGGACAGAATGCAGAACAATGTCATACATTCACCCCAGTACAGAGATCCGGGTCTAAATCCATAATTTCTTTACTCCCCATTCCATTCCAGTTTGAACCAGCCATATGCAAATCAGTCTTGACCTTGCACGCAGTGAGAACACTCCAGCCCGAACTGCCAGTCCAGGTTCTCCCTGGACTGGAAAGAAGCATACTATGGCCGGTTTTGGGGTTTCACCCCTCATCAGCCAGGATAGCTTGACTCTAGTGGCATGGATAGCATGTGACCCATGTCTGGGTATACCCGTCCCACTCGGGATGACAAATGCAAAAAGAACAACTGATGGACAGAATGCAGAAAAAAGTCATACTTTCGCCCCAGTGCAGGGATCTGGATCTAAATCCATTGTTTTTTTACTCTCCATGCCATTCCAGTTTGAATCAGCCATATGTAAATCAGTCTTGACCTTGCACGCAATGGGAACAGTCGATCCCGAACTGCTGGTCCAGGTTCTCCCTGGACTGGAAACAAGCATACTAGGGCCGGTTTTAGGGTTTCACCCCTCATCAGCCAGGATAGCTTGACTCTAGTGGCATGGATAGCATGTGACCATTGTCTGGGCATACCCGTCCCACTCGGGTGACAAATGCAGAAAGAACAACTGATGGACAGAATGCAGAAAAATGTCATACTTTCACCCCAGCACAGAGATCTAGGCCTAAATCCACATTTCTTTTGCTTCCCATAACGTTCCAGCTTGAATCTAGGCATTAGCAAATTAGTCTTGACCCTGCACCAAATGGGAACAGTCCAGCCAAAACTGCCAGTCTAGGTTCTCACTGGAATGGAAACAAGTATCCTTGAAACAGGGTCAGGACTGATTTGCTTATGGCTGGGTCCAAACTGGGGTGGTGAGCAAAAGAATGATGGATTACACCCAGATCCTTGTGACTGGAGGTGAATGTTAGCATTGTCCAGTATTCCGTCTATCAATTGTTTTTTTTTGCATCTGTCGGCCTAAGTGGGAAGGGTATGACCAGATTTGGGCCCTGTGCTCACTGCACCACTGGATTCAATCTAGTCTAGCGATGAGGTTTGATGCCCTGAAAATGGTCCCAGGATGCTTGTTTCCAGTCCAGGGAGGACCTGGCTTGGCAGTTTTGGCTGGACTGTTCCCATAAGGCACAGGCTCAAGACTGATTTGCATATGGCTGGGTCCAACCTGGGATGTTGTGGTGAGCAAAAGAATGAAGGATTAAACACAGGTCTTTGTGACTGGAGGTGAATGTTTGCATTGACCAGCATTCTGTCCATCAATTGTTTCTTTTGCATTTGTCACCCTAAGTGGGAGGGGTATGCCCAGACATGGGTCCCGTGCTCACTGCTTAACCACATCGCTGCTGTGGTTATTTTTCCCCTGTGCTGAAAATTGCCAATTTGCTGGTGTCATGACGAGCTCAGCTCGTCATCAGCACAGCTCAACTGTGCCTCATGACGAGCTGAGCTCGTCATGAGCATGGAAGGGGTTAAAGATTTTTTAGAGAGAGACCCCTTGTGAACACCAGGGGATTGGAGTATTTTAAACAGTAAAAGAAGGGTTTTCCCTTGGCTGACACAGTTATTATTTCATGCCTATGCGCATGTATTTATATAGAGACACTATATCCCATGCACTACAGTCCATCCACACACAGATTGTATAGTTTAAAACATTTATTCTTGTTAAAAAAATCTTTGGTACAAGATTTTATACACTTTTAAAAAAATCATAAGCACAGAACATAATCACACTATAACATATTATCATTCATTAACACAATATTACACACTTGAATGGTTAAAAAACGCAATGAGTGATTTTTTGCACTAGTTATAAAAAAAGAGAATCGCATCAAAGGAGAGACATACAAAAGCCACAAACAATTAGTCATTAAATGTTACACATCTGAGACCATAACGTTTTCAGAATCTAAACCTGGGCCCGTTATTTTCTGGACTCCAGGATAGATTTGTTCTCTTGATTGTGTATATGTGGCGTCGATGCGTTTCGATGGCTATCATTGATACTCTGCCATCTTTCTCAAGACTACGTAATCAGTCTCTCCTAATTTCTGGGCACTGGATGGTTGCCACTTTCAGGGATTTTCCTGGGAATAAACAATGCACTATCAGATTTTTGTACATAGATTTAATTTTACATTTCATAAATTTTTAACTTGCATGTTCACTCCACTCATAATAACAGCATTATGCTTAAGGGACAGCCTATCCTTCATCCTATTTTTCTATGAACTGTACATTCCCTCTTTGGTTTCATGTTATCGGGTACTTCTATGGAGTCACTTGTTACCTCTGCCTCTCCTTATCTTGACATAACAACCGGAGTCATCCACTGATACATGTAAGCTGTTCCTATAGTCTCGGGACTCTTATTTATTATCCCACTATTGTCCACTATGGTGTTGGTCTCATTTATTCATGGGATGGGGAAACTTAAGCATATTTTAGGAACTAATTAATGTCGCAATATATACATGGGAAACATGGTCCTTTGTCGACATTTTATCTGAGACTACCCGTTTCTATTAACTTTTGGGACGTGGTATTTGCCTCTCCCGTCTCAAGCATATGTTCCTTACCCCCTTAAACATATATAGGAGCATTTTTTCATTACCTGATTACATAACAGTCTTAATCTTGAGGGGTTTATTTACGATTTCGGACTTAGGATGTTTGTTTCATCTCAATACTGCATTCTTAAAAGAGATCGGATCAAAGTATTAATTCCCTAATTTACTCTTCACATTTATATATAAGTAATTATAAATCTCTAAGAAATACCTTGGGGCAGCTATAGTTACTCATCGAGTCCGCCTTTCTTTTGTCTCTTGATTTCATGCACTTTATTGCCTGTAAAATATATATATATTTTTTTAGCGTCAGGCATACTTCCCTATTGTAGTTTGTTCAGTCTAAGCTTCCTTACATCCTTTGTTTACTTCTTAGCATTTACCTTAGTAAGATGCTATTATTAATTTGACTGTTGTCTTGGCAGATTCTATTTCTTTGTTTTGGGTTTTCCGTCTTGTTGAAATGCCCAATGCTTGTTTCTGAAATGTATAATAGAGTGGCGTTATTGTATAAACCTGTCCTTTGTTTAGAAAAAATCATTGCCTAACATAACTTTCCAAGTTCGTCCCCCACGTCTTACCGTATCTACTGGGGCAAAACTCGTAGTGAGGAGTGGATTATCTGACAGACTTCTTAGGCGATAATCAATCTAATAAAATAAATGAAATGCAGGGACTATTAGTAATCTATTACCCGCGTATCTAGTGGAAACCGGAGGGTCAGGGTGAAGCAGTTTTCTTACCGGCCGTCTCCTGAATCGTAGCGTTCCACTCCCTCACGTCATGTCAATCCTTATATCTGATTTCGCTCACTGCACCATTGGATTCAATCTAGCCTGGCTGATGAGGGGTGATGCCCCGAAGCCGGTCCCAGGATGTTTGTTTCCAGGACAGGGAGGACTTTGCTTGGCAGTTCGGGCTGGAGTGTTCCCATAAGGAACAGGGTCAAGACTAATTTGCATATGGCTGGGTCCAAACTAGGATGGTGTGGTGAGCAAAAGAATGATGGATTAAACCTAGATCCTTGTGACTATGGAACTGTGGGTGAATGTTTGCAGTGCTCAGCATTCCGTCCATCAAATGTTTCTTTTGCATCCCTCTGGAGGGCAGACACCTGGCTTGGTGTTTTTAGCGCTCAGAGGTGTCTAAAGCCTATATGCCTATAATACTTCAAAGCATAGGCGGTGGGTCACCATTATTGGGAAACAGTTGGAGGCTCTGCGAGACACCGGAGCAAGCATTACTACTGTCTAGTGTGAGCTGGTGTCTGCAAAGCAGGTACCACCAACAAAATTCCACCAAGTTGTAGCTGCAGACAATAGAGAAAGGCACCTAACGGCCATGTAAGGTTACCCAAGAAGATAGTGTCTGACAGAGGCACCAACTTCATGTGTGCATTTATGAAGTCCATGTGTGATGAGTGTGGGGTAACTTACAAATTCATCACAACCTATCACCCCCCAAACCAATGGTCTTTTAGAAAGATTCAACTAGAACCAGAAGGGCATTATTATGGGTCTGGCTAAGGCCATGAGGCACAAACGCGTTGTCGTCTTGCCATGCCTTCTCTTTGCCTAAAGGGAGGTCCTTTAGGAAGCAGTAATATTAAGCTCCTTGAACTCCTTTATTGGCCATCCTGTTCGGAGACCTCAGAGCTTTGTCACAGAGGGGAAAGCAAGCTCCTGAGAACCATGCCCCACCAGGTTGTGGTCGACTACATGCTGGCCTTCGCAACAAGATGCATCACTTCTGAAGAAAGTCAAACAATAATTTGGAGGCCAGTCAGGAACCCATGAAGCTCTGCTATGACTGGATGCCACTGTGGTGGAGTTAAGGCCTGGCTAGAAAGTGTGGGTAATGGAGCCTGCAGAACCCAGGGCTTTCCAAGACTGCTGGACTGGCCAATACTAAAGCAATGAGTGAAAGGGGGTGCCCACCTACTTGGTGGAACACCAGACCCCTAGAAACCTCCTAAGGCTGTTCCATGGAAACCATCATAAGCCTCACTTCAAGAGCTGAAAATTGAGCAAGCTCTATGTGACAGATAAGGGGGTGGAAGAGGAGAGTGAACTTCTCCCTCACCTCTCTGCACAGGAAAACAATGAGTCAGTGGAGGGTGTCAACCTCTTTTCCACTCTGACCCCAGAATAGCAGGGTGACTGTTACCAGTTGCTGGGACAGTTTGCCTTCCTGTTGTCACTCACCCCTGGACGCACACATCTGTCCATTCACAATGTTAACAACAGACAGTCTACCTGTGAAGAACAACATTTACAGTTTGTCAAACAGGGTGAGAACCAGCATAAAGGAAAAGTCTCCAAGATGTTGGCATTATGGATGATTGAACCCTCTAATAGTTCCTGCTCCAGCCTTGTGGTGCTGGTACCAAGGGCTGCCTCACCGCACCTCTGCGTGGGCTGCCAAGGACTTTACTCAGTCACCAGGAATGATGCACAAAACATTCCCTAAGTTGATGAGCTCATTGACAGATTGGCACTGCCAAATTCCTCAGTACCTTTGAATTGACATTAGGGTGCCAGCAGAATGCTCTCACTAAGGGGGCCAAAATGAGGTTGGGATTTTCAACCCTAAAGGGCCACTTCTAGCTTTGGGTGATGCCCTTTGGCTTGGAAAATGCCCCTGCTGCATCCACAAGTTGGCTAACAGGGTACTGAATGGTAAGGAGGCATTTTGTGCTGCCTACATAGACAACATTGCTGTCTGCTGTCTACTGCTCCAACTGGAAGGAACACCTACATCACCTCCACAATGTGCTTTAGGCCCGCAACAGGTAGGCCTGAACATCAAGGCCAATTATTGCCATAATTGTCAGGGTTCTGAGGTGTAACTGGGACACCCGGTAGGTGGGGGCAAGGTGCAGCCCATCCAGGCCAAGACTGAGACAATCTAGGCCTGGCAAAAGTCTAAAACCCAATCAGAAATGAGAGCCAACCAAGGCCTCACAGGCTACTTCAGATGATTTGTTAAGGGTTATGGCACCATTGTTGCCTCCTTAAATTAGCTGACTTCTAAGAAGCAGCCAATATTAGTGATCTGTACAGAGGATTGTCAGAAAGCCTTTGATTCCCACAAGGAAGCCATTTATGCAGCACCTGTACTCAAGGCACCTGATTTCTCACAACAGTTTATCGTGCAAACGGTCGTGGCAGAGTATGGCACAGGGGCAGTTTTAGCACAGGACCTAGACCAACAAGTAGCCTTTATTAGTAGGAGGTTACTTCCAAGGGAACAGACTTGGAGTGCCATTGAAAGAGAAGATTTCGCTGTGATCTGGGCACTGAAGAAGGGGAGACCATGCCTGTTTGGTACTCACTTCCAGGTTCAGACAGATGAGGGGTGAGACTCCCAAACTGTTGCGGTGGCCCATTTCCAACATAGACTGGACTTTACAGTAAAACACCATCTGGGGACAGACCGCACTAATGCTGTTGGTCTTTTCAGGTTTTTACGCCTTAGTGAAGAGAGCTCCCAGCTTTAGGCTGGGGGGGACATATGTTAGTCCTGACAGCCTCAGGGTGGTCTTACGCTCAACTTGACTACTACAATGCTGAGTACATGGGTATCCAACAAAGTCTGGTGAACAAACTCAAGACTCTCAAGAATGCCACAGCTCGTCTGATCATGAAAATTCAGAAATTCTGCTTAGCCTCCCAAGCAATCATCGAACTCCATTGGCTTTCAACTTGCAACGAGGTCAGCTTCAACGATCTGTGCATGAAGCATAACATTCTTCACAATGCTTGTGTGGAAGACTTCAGAAAAATCTTTCAATGGTACACCCCCAGGCACGCACTTCAATCCTCTGCTGCCAAAATGGTGACCATACCCAGATTCAACAAGACCAGCTGGGGTGGTAGAATAATTTCTGTCTCCACTTGAAAAATGTGGAATTCCCTACCCTTTTAACATAGAGCTCAATCAGATCTTCTGCAATTCAGGAAACAATTAAAAACAGGGCTATTTGCACACTCTCACTCACATTAAGTTCTGTCACTGGGCTTGCTGTCTGAATCTAGCACCAAGACTCCTTCAGGCATTCACGAGCTCTATAAGTAATTTACTTATTTACTGTGCACTTTCCCACTGCTAACAAGAGCTAAAGCACTTGTGCTCTCTCCCCTGAACATGGTAATATTGGCACATCACCAATTAGCCTAGGTAATTTACTTATAAGTCCATAGAAACACGCATTACATGTTCACACAGCCTGCAAATTAAATGCTACAAGTGAACCTGCAGTACTTATGGTGCCACCCGCTTAAGTACCCTCTAACCATGTCTCAGGCACACATTACGGAGCCGCTGTGTGAAGTTTATACTGCCATTTTAACCTGGCAAGATACACTTCTTGTCAGGCCCAAACCTTCCCTTTTTATACATATAAGTCACCCCTAAGATAGTTCCTAGGCAAGCCACAGGACATGGAGCAATGTATTTAATAGGCATGTTATGTACTCTTGAGTTTTACATGTCCTGGTAGTGAAAAACTCTCAAATTCGTTTTTCATTTAAGAAGGCCTATCTCTCCCATAGTGTAACAGTAGAATTACCCGATTACATTCTCTAAATGTGATTCCCAATAATTGAAAAGTATACTTTTAAAGTTTGGTGTCTCTGGAATCACAATTTAATATCAAAACGTATGGTGAAGTCGGGTTTTAAATTGCAATTCAGAAAATCCCACTTTTAGAAAGATGGCATTTTCTTACTTTAGCCATTTGGTGCGTGCTGCATGCGTCTGATACATGTCTAGGTAGGGTGACAGCTGATCTTTGTGTACTCTCCCTAGAAAGCCATACACATTGGTAAGGTAAGGTACGTTTATTGAACAGATAACTAAAATATTATGATTGAAGCTAAAAACTTAAAATAAAACTATATTCAAAAACATCCAGCTGTTTGCTTATCATGATATGTACAAGTTCACCAAAACAATCAATTCATATACAAAGAGTTCTCTATTGGATACTAACTCTGTCAGTTGTGGTTATGCCAAGGATTTCAAACCTATCCTAAGTTTTTTAGCAGGAAGAGGATATCAATTTCTTCAGACAGTGCAAAACTGGTTTTCACACTATTGAAAACCTGATAACATAAAGTGCCTATTGCAATAACGTGCTCTAAGCAATCTAGTCAGTGTAACTTGCATTAGGCAATCTTCTAAGTTAACATGCTTTGTGATTTAACAAATACATGATTTCTGTATAGTTTTAACTGCAGTTTTCACCTTAAAGAGTGCAAATGGAAAATATATTTTCAGGCACTGCAGTTTTACCTCCACAAACGCTGAGCCCTTCCACGCACCTGAGCACTTTGGAGAAAGGCTGCTACAGCCGCTTCGCGGTCTGTAGCGGCCTGAAAGACACTGCAAGGGGCCTCACCTGCACTGACCGGCAGGGCTGCGAGCGAGAGCGGTGGACTCCAAGGACCAGGAGTCCCCGCGCGCCCTTGTCCAGCTGGGCTGCTCTCCCTGCCGGCCCCGCCCTCACCTTCACAGGATTAAGCAGCGCTGTTTCCTGACCTCCAGCGGACTGCCTCCACAAACGCCGAGCCCTTCCACGCACCTGAGCACTTTGGAGAAAGCCTGCTACAGCCGCTACGCCTTGCCGGACCCGCTTTGCGGGTCCCGCTTCGCGGTCTGTAGCGGCCTGAAAGACACTGCAAGGGGCCTCACCTGCACTGACCGGCAGGGCTGCAAGCGAGAGCGGTGGACTCCAAGGACCAGGAGTCCCCGCGCGCCCTTGTCCAGCTGGGCTACTCTCCCTGCCGGCCCCGCCCTCACCTTCACAGGATTAAGCAGCGCTGTTTCCTGACCTCCAGCGGACTGCCTCCACAAACGCCGAGCCCTTCCACGCACCTGAGCACTTTGGAGAAAGCCTGCTACAGCCGCAACGCCTTGCCGGACCCGCTTCGCGGGTCCCGCTTTGCGGTCTGTAGCGGCCTGAAAGACACTGCAAGGGGCCTCACCTGCACTGACCGGCAGGGCTGCGAGCGAGAGCGGTGGACTCCAAGGACCAGGAGTCCCCGCGCGCCCTTGTCCAGCTGGGCTGCTCTCCCTGCCGGCCCCGCCCTCACCTTCACAG
The DNA here is from genome assembly GCF_964263255.1 of Lissotriton vulgaris. Classification (NCBI taxonomy): domain Eukaryota; kingdom Metazoa; phylum Chordata; class Amphibia; order Caudata; family Salamandridae; genus Lissotriton; species Lissotriton vulgaris. Next base: position 1,565,201,836 of record NC_141691.1, on the reverse strand, counting down.
GATTAAGCAGCGCTGTTTCCTGACCTCCAGCGGACTGCCTCCACAAATGCCGAGCCCTTCCACGCACCTGAGCACTTTGGAGAAAGCCTGCTACAGCCACTACGCCTTGCCGGATCCGCTTCGCGGGTCCCGCTTCGCCGTCTGTAGCGGCCTGAAAGACACTGCAAGGGGCCTCACCTGCACTGACCGGCAGGGCTGCCAGCGAGAGCGGTGGACTCCAAGGACCAGGAGTCCCCGCGCGCCCTTGTCCAGCTGGGCTGCTCTCCCTGCCGGCCCCGCCCTCACCTTCACAGGATTAAGCAGCGCTGTTTCCTGACCTCCAGCGGACTGCCTCCACAAACGCCGAGCCCTTCCACGCACCTGAGCACTTTGGAGAAAGCCTGCTACAGCCGCTACGCCTTGCCGGACCCGCTTCGCGGTCTGTAGCGGCCTGAAAGACACTGCAAGGGGCCTCACGTGCACTGACCGGCAGGGCTGCGAGCGAGAGTGGTGGACTCCAAGGACCAGGAGTCCCCGCGCGCCCTTGTCCAGCTGGGCTGCTCTCCCTGCCGGCCCCGCCCTCTCGGTGGCCAATTGCATAGCTACAAAGAGAGAGTATCTTTCCCGCTGCGCGGGAGCGTGCGGGGGGGCGCCGGGAGAAGCCCGGGACAAGGGCGGGACCGTCTGTGGCCGTCCGGGGCCGACAGAGGCCGGGCCGGGCCCACTCTCTTTGCTCTCCCTGCTATTGCAACTCATTCATTAAGTGTTTCTTTCTTGCTTCTTGCTTAACACGCCCTTTTTCGCCCTTAGAGATGTCCACCCCTGAGGCTACTCAGGCACCGGCCATACAAGGGTCTTCTCTGCTAGGACCTTTGGACAATTTTTTTGCCAAAATTAAGACTGATGTAGACCGGGAGCTCATTCTAGCTGAGAAACGGGCGGGTCGACGTCTTTCTATTGATAAGTTGAAATTAAGACCTCTTCAAACCTTGGACGCAATTACAACATCTCTTTCATCCCCAATGGATTTAACCACACCATTAGAACACGTTAATACTTCTCCTCCCATAGAAGATATCCCCCTCATTTTCCAGACTAATCCCCCTGCACAGAATGACATTATCATTATCTCCGACTCCATTTACTCCCAGGTATCTGATACCCAGACAATAGACCTAAGCACTCCCTTTGCAGAACCAGCTCTTCTTTATGATTCAGGCATTCCATCTCCCGTGTTCACACCAATCGTACCTGACCACCATACCAAGTGTACTTCTGAGGGCCAGCCTCTATTATCACCGCGTAGGGACACCACCAAAAGTCTCAAAACCCCTTCTAGTAAAATCTCTTCTGGCTCCCCACCAAGGAAGCGAAGAAAGAAGCTTACAATTAAAAAGAGAGCCGTGCCTCCTAATCAAGCGTCACACACTATATTTACTATCCCAAACAAGGTTGGGGTTGTAGACCCCATGAAAGAGATGACTTCCAGCTCCATCTCGGTACCTAGTTATGCAGGGTTATTGGATGACATTGATTGTCTCATCAAGGAATTGATCCTTCCTCTTACTGAAAGGATCAAAAGATTAGGGGAGAATGTTGAAAAAATCTTACAAGGACAAATGGGGTTACCTTGCCCGAATTCGAATGCCCCTAGAGTTTCAACACAGCCTTCTAAAGAATCCAAAACATCTAAGACAGTGACTGGTACCCCCAAGGCAACCGAACCATCCATAGCCGGGACACCAAAACCCTCCCAGAATTCTATACCACATGCCAAAAATAGTAATAATAGCAATATTAAAACTACTGTACTGGAAAAACCTACGACCGCAGAAAAACCCCATACCTCTATAAGGCCCCATAGTACGCATCCCAACAATAGAACTAACTTAAAACCCTCTCCTACCGTTCCACATCAATCAAATAGAAGAACAAGGAATACCGTGGATCTGCCTCCTGAATGCTTACATTTTGTTATAGCCCTCACAGGAGTGCCACCCCCGCCAGAAGGTAACCGTGAACATCAGGCCAATCTAAAAAATAAGGTTATCTACTGGCTGAGGAGAAACAAACCACTCCCGCCACACCTAAATGGTGATATCGTCTCGGCCAGGCGATGCCACTGGGTAGGTAGTAGACCCAAGGATATTGAAGGCGACGTGATCTTAGTTAACTTCAAGGATCACAGATTGGTCACATATATTAGCGACTGGTACCCTGGAACAGGGGAGGGGGGAATTTCAACTCATAACCTAAGCTATTTTTACCCTGAGGCTATGCTGAGAAAACCGCCAGCCCAGTCCAGACTCTACCATCCCGATAGCTATGGTCGCCCAAAAGCCCCCGGTGGCATTACCATACCTACATCTCACAAATATCATACGGGCCATAACACTTCCCTCCCCTACCATTTGAACACTTTTGCCCCATTTCCGTATAGACCTTCTGCCCCAGATAGCTTAGCTCATGTGAGGACACCAAGGGATCAGAATCCCTTTGAAAACACAAATGATTTCCGGTTGCAGCCCAGTCAGGTACCATTACCACCGAGAAATTCTCATAACCCTATCGTTCATTGGGGTGATCCATGTCTTCACAACCCAAAAGATTTCTGGAATATACCCCTGTCCAACTTCTACCATCCGCTCTCAGGCTTAGATGACAATGAATGACTCTACAAGTCAATTAACACAGAAAAATCTTCTGTGGGCCCGCAGACCAGTCACTGCACCTCTGCCCACTTCTCGTCAATCAGCCCGCTTAAAAACCATCTTAAGAGCTACTGTTGCAGTACAGTGGCGGGGATGGATTCTTTGAGTGAACTCCGGCTATTTGATCATTCACAGTCTCAACAGTCCCTGCATAACGGTTCCACTTCTAATTCCTTGATCCCTTCTTATACCGTTACCACCAGAACACAACAACTAGACATACCTTGTGTGAACTTAGGCCGCACTTGCGGAGCCACCAGTAATGTCCTTGCCTCTAATTCACTTCTTTCATGGAATGTGGCGGGACTAGCCAGTAAGGCCTCCAACAAAGCTTGGCTAAACGTTATTCACATGCACGACATCTTATGTTTCCAAGAAACTTGGTGTTGTGAAGAAGTACATCTTCTGGGTTACCAAACTTTTCACTCCCCTGCCACACCATCAGCCCAGGGTCACAACAAGGGGGGGCTCTGTGTCTATGTCTCAACAACAGCAAAGGTTAAGATCCACAAATTCTTCTCTAGCACCCACTTCCAAATTTTACTCTTTAAGTGGGGCTCATTAGAGAATATTGTACTGTTGAACTTTTATAATAATATGGCTGATATTGAATTGGAGTCCACCATGTCACATATATCGCGTCTGTTATCACACACTGTGGATCATCTTAAGGGGGCAATAATAATGTGGGCAGGGGACGTTAACTGTACGATTTGCCCACAGTCCGATTCTCCTTTGTGTGGTTTTGCAGATTTTGGTGAGGAAAACCCAACCAATTTTGTGCACACAAAGAGGGGGATGTTGTTAAACACATTTGTTCTTAAATTTGATCTCTGCTTTGCCAACCAGTTTTGTCCCGCACCCGTGCAGTTTGAGCCAACCTTTTTTGGTAGAGACTGTAATTCAACTATAGATTTTCTTTTGATATCTACTGCCAATTCTGGAATCTTGACCTCGTGGGTGGTCGGCAAGGACGTATTTAGTGACCACTACCCCCTTTCCATCAGTGTAAAAACAAAGGGGCGTAATGCTAAAAATCCTACCCTTCTCACGTATCCCTACAGGATTGACTTATCCAAAACTAATGGCTACGTGGTGAAATGGGAGAAGATTGTACCCGGTGTGTTTTTGAAAAAGCTACTTTCCGATTCCGTAAATGATGTTAATCTCTGCCTAGAGGAACAGGCGGACTCCTGTTCCGTCATGACCGCCTTTGCCAACATTCAACAGCGGATAAAAAACTTGCTGACCCGGGCAGCGAATAATAACTATTCACCTAGAGAAGGGTGGTTTGATGGGAAGTGCACAAAAGCTCTAAAAGCCCTTAAAAAAGTTTTGGCCCTCAAACCTAGGGACCCCCACACAATTCGTAGTGCTAGGCAAGCATATAAATGTGCATTAAAAGAAAGAACCCAGGACTTAAAAAATCAAGCATGGGCTACACTAAGAGAAGCATCCGCCCAGAAAAATACCACCAAGTTTTGGAGACTGGTCAAGTCTTTGTACCAACCGAATCATAGCGGTAATAAAATAGATTTGGCAATAACAGGTGACAGATGGCTCACACACTTTAGGCAGTTATATATGGACATAAAGCCAGCTGACACTATCATTTCGATAGGGCAGGTTCCAACTGTCCCTCAAACAATAGATAGTAGGAGAGAGACCCATCCCCGAGTCTGTCCATTCCCGATTGACATAACTTTTACAGTAGGGGAAATGCAGGATGCAATCAGGGACAGTGCATCAGGCAAAGCACCAGGGCCAGACTGTACCCCGGTAGATGTGTACAAAGCTGAACCAGATTTCTGGGCCCCTCTGCTCACAAATGTGTTGAATAAGGGCAACCAAAAGGGGTTTATAGAAACCTGGTCGGATGCAATAGTGGTCCCCATTTTTAAAAAGGGCAGGCGTGATGACCTAACCTGCTATAGGCCAATATCCCTATTAGATGGCCTCATGAAACTAGCAGGGAGGATTATTTTAAAGAGACTTCAGGAGTAGGAGGAGGAACACAATGTAGTCTCACATCTCCAATATGGATTTAGGAAGGGTGTAGGGACTGCTGAGCAGTGTTTAAATCTGGCCCCTTTTATGTGCTAAATACACGCAGGCTAGAGGTGGGTCACTTTTTATAACTTTTGTTGATTTAAGTTCTGCTTTTGATTGAGTGGACCATTCTTTGTTATGGTCAACATTGGCCGAGATGGGCATTGACGCACGCTTAATTACCTTCATCAGAGAATTGTATCATAACTGTGGGGCAAGAGTGAGATTTGGCAAGCAGGGCGAATGTACCGACAAATTCGCCCTGTCAAGAGGGGTTAGGCAAGGGTGTATCCTAGCCCCCACGCTATTCACTTACTACATAAATTCAGTGGGCCAATACCTCTCTCTCTTTCAAAATGATTACCCTACCATGAAAGGTTTACCGGCGCCAATCCTCTTGTACGCCGATGACGCAGCCATTATGTCACAGACCCAAGTGGGACTGCAGAGGGCAGTGACTAAATTTGCAGGTTTTATGCAGGATAGAGGGATGAAAGTGAACATTTCAAAGACTTTTACCATGCCGTGCACCAACAAGCGCAGTAGGGTGCCATGCAATGTGTTCCTGGACAAACAGAACATAGCCATCGTAGATAAGTTCTGCTACCTGGGCATACTGTTTGACAGGAAATGTCGTTGGAAACAGGCGATTGAAGCAAGGAAACTGGCCTTCATTCACACCATAGGCGCCTTACGCGCTTTTTCTAACAGAGTGGGTGGTAAACCCATCAAAGAACTGGTACAAATATATCAGGCGAAGTTCGTGTCCACAGCCACCTACGGGGCGGGACTTTGGGGCATCGAGAAGGATCAATCTTTGCAGAGCTGTGAGAACCAATTCATCAGCTACCTTCTAGGTGTATCAAAAACCTCATCTTCATTTATGACGCACATAGAGACTGGAGTTAAGCATTTGGGCGACATAATTAAGATGGCCCCAATCCTCTTATGGCGTAAGGTATGGAAAACAAGGGAAGCCAGTTTTAATAGGGACCTCCTGGAGGATTGCCTGGCCCTAGACGGGGTTGCAAATTTCCGTTGGTTGTCGTATGTAAGATCTGTACTGAGTGAGATAGGCCTCCCAGATTATTATGTAAAACCTAGGACCCTGGAGGGCGTATCTAAATCAGTTCTCAAAAAAACACTGACCTCCCATCTGGAAACTTTGAGATGGAACGCTGAAAAGAACAAACCATCTTAAACTTTCAAGAAATCACCCCTAACGAAGGCATTCAAATGTATCTAAAAGTGGACCCCAGTCCGTATCATAGAATGCTTTTGACTCGTCTCCGTCTTGGGATTTTCTTTCGTATGGTTTCTGTACCGGAGATGAACAACTGATCTTCATTGAAACTGACATGTTTGTGTGACAATACCGCATTTCAATCTAATTTGCATTTAATGTTTTTTTGCTCTTTCTATTCCACCCCCAGAAAATTCTATCTAAAACCTCTTTTAAACCGTTGGGGTGTAAGAAATTGTAGGCCTGCCTTCTTAAGACTGTTAAAACTTGAAGACGAGCACGTGATTTGTGCGGTATCTTGTTTTTTAAGATCTGTCATGTTGTTGCGGAAAACCATGCGGTAAAACATTCTTGCTTGGGTCCCTCTATGCCTATTGTGTTGGTCAGCACAAATTCCATTTCATATTGTATTGTACTTGAATGAATTTTTAAGACTTGATTATTACAATTGCTGTTTTTTAACTGTTAATCTCATACGCAAGCATTTATCAATTGTGATGTTTTATATGTATGTGTTGTGCTTTTATGATTTTACAAAAATCGAATAAAGCTTTATATACTGATACTGATACGCTTATTCCTTTGTCCTATTTTTTTCTCGAGTGGACTTTTCTTCCTCAATTTTACATTTGCAGAGTGACAGTGGGGGCAGTATCTTTTCTACCTGGTTTAGGAATCTCCCAAAGTGCTTAGCGGTTGGATCAAAACAGGCCAATACTGCTTGTTTGCAGGTTCAAATGCCTCTTTGTTTGTAGAGGGGACGGAACATTGATCATCGCTCCTTCAATGGTTTTGCACCAATGCATGTTATGTGTAGACGTCTTCAAGCCCGGTCCCACATAGGCGGCAGGTGGTACTATTGTGTCCACTTCCAAGTTAGTAAATGTTGGAGCATAGGTAGCATGCACAGGCAATATCTCTGAAATTTCTCCTTGTCCAGGTATGGTTGCGGCTTTGCTGTGGCATTGGTGTTCAGTACAAGCCAGCCGTGAGACGTGGCCACTACAACTGACTTATCTTCTATTAATGAGTTAATTTTAATGTTTTGGGAGAAAAGCTTTTTGAAGCTGGCGTGAGTTACGGGAGTCTCCCATAGGGCCTGTAAACACAGCTATGCTAAGGAGTAGTGAAGATATTTTCTGGCTGGGGATCTTTTTTGTGATGTAAATAACACCTAGAGCTGAGAGTTCAATAGGAGCTTAGGTGTGTATTGAAGGGCCATCCTTAGGAGCTAGGCACAGCCTCTCACACCAGAATAAGCTGTGTCCTGTCCCCACACAAAGAGCCTCACACCCCCTGTGGTGAGTATATAGCCAGGGCAGGAAGAGAAGACCTCTGTGCCCTTCAAAGGCCTGTCTTTGAAGTATCCCCCACAAAGATACAACTGGGTATATGTGCTACACCTCTGACACCACCACTTCAGTACCCATCTGGACCTGTGTGAACTCTGCCTGGAAGAGGGACTGTTGTACTGCTGAAGGACTGCCACTCTGCTGGACCCCTGCTTTGCTGTGCTTGTGGGAATTGACAGAAATTGGCGTTAGCATGAGCTGAGGCCATTTTGGTTGTGGCCTCCATTTTTGTTAGCCTTGTGATTCTGTCGTCTTCACTGTTGCTTGCCATTCTATTCTGCTTGAGTCCTCAACTGTAGTTAACTCCTTCAGTACTTAGCCAGAGCCCTGTGTAATCTCAGAAAGGCCTGTAGCTGCTAGAATGCACCTGTTTTCAAAAGTAACTATCCATCATGTCTTACGCATTTATGTTTCCCTTCCCACTTTGCTGACTAAGTGATATTCATCTCCCCATGTTTGTCAATATCTATTCCTGTCCAGGCCTGTACCTTTTATGTGTAACTACATGCTTACTCTGCAACAAACTGTGTATAGAAGGCCCACGGTCTGTGCATTCAAGCCACTGCCTGCTGGAAAACGCGAGGGTGTTGTATGGACGTGGTCTCACCCATGAGTGATTAATAAACTTGTTATTTGATATTCCAGCTTCAGTGCCAATCCCTACTTTGTTAGTCTAAAGACTATGGACACAGAAAGTTGAACCCCTGCACCGTTGGGCCCCGAAAAAGGCTAAATACTGACTTGCTGGCCTGCTAGTCCAGTGCCTGGATGGGAATGACTGGACCTGCATCGCTTGAACCCAGAGTGACTCCAAAGACTTGTTGACCTGAAGTCTCAGGGACATTGAAGACATCCAACTTACCTGCATTTGAACTTGGACTCTGTCATCTGTGACTCTGCCCTACCAAGTATTGCCACTCCATTCATAGACTCTTTGAAGTGAGGCCTAAGGAGCTAGCTTGAGCAAACCCAAGCATCCTCTCTGGAAAGGGTGCATTGGTGCCATTGTGTGTATCAGAACTAGTGCATCACCCTTGTTTGTGTGACCAGAACTGGTGCATCGCCCCTGTTTGCATGGATCGATGCTGATGCATTGCTTTCGGAAAAAAAGCACAGCGTGTCGCCTCTGTCTCTGCATTGCCGACAACAGCATCCTCGATGAGGATGAAGAGAACTCCACATGTTATTGGTGATGACGCATCATCACTGATCGGGACAGTACATAGCACACAATTGCAAAGATCAGCGTCGATAGCATCCCGTATCTTCTTCGACGTTAATGCAACCCGGATCAAGGCTCTTTTGTTCAGTGTACTTCACTGAATCCCTGTATCCGACTCACTCCCCATCGCAGTCGGCCTGAACTTTTAACTTTGACCAGGTATCCAAAGTAAATGATTATTGCTTCTAAATGTTATTTTAGTTTATTCTGTAAAAATTTATATCTCAATCAAATTGAGAGCTACTTATCTAAGCAAACAAAAGGAGACAATGGACGGAGCGCTGAAACTTTTCAGACACTCACCCCATTCACAAATCTGGATGGAATCCATCATCTTTCTTTAGCTCACTTTGCCACCCCAGTTCACACCCAGCCATATGCAAATCAGTATTGACCCTATTCCTCATGGGAATAGTCCAGCTTGAACTGCCAAGCCAAGTCTTCTCTGGACCGGAAACCAGCATCCTGGGACCAGTCTCAGGGTAACACACCTCATCAGCCAGGCTAGCTTGAATTCAGTGGCAAAGTGAGCAAGGGACCCATGTCTGGGAATACCCTGCCAACTTATGACAAACAAAGCAAACACAAGGACACAATGGACGTAGCACTGAATCTTTTCAGACACTGACCCCCAGTCACAGATCTGGGCTGAATCATTCATCATCGTTCTTTAGCTCACTTCGCCACCCCAGTTCCGACCTAGCCATATGCAAATCAGTCTTGACCCTATTCCTCATGGAAAAAGTCCAGCCTGAACTGTCAAGTCAAGTCTTCACAGGACCGGAAACAAGCATCCTAGGACCAGTTTTAGGGTAACTCCCCTCATCAGCAAGGCTAGCTTGAATCCAGTGGCAAAGTGAGACCAGGACCCACATCTGGGCATACCCTGCCAATTTCCTTATGGAGAGGACTTTGTTTTCTTCCACGTTGCTCATGGTAGTTTTAATCACAATCAGTTCAATTTGTTTCTAGAGTAATTTCTTGTATGGTTGTGTGCCAGGTTCTTTGGCAGCCTTCTGAGATTTGCCTGTGTCTTATTCGGTGAAAAGTAATTGTTGTGCTGGTTCCCCTTGCAACATTAGAGTATTTAACTTTTTTGCTGAATTATAGGTCTTTTGAAATATGTTTTGAGATGTTTCTGATATGATGTCCTTCATAAACCTTCTTCGGTTATGTCTCTCAGAGCTCATCCAGAGATACCTTCTTGTTACTTTATAGGACAAATGTCTATTACATACTTACAATTATGCCTGTAGTTTGTCACCCTTATGATCCCGCTTAGTATTCGTGTTTCCTTTACTTGTTGCCGGAAGAACAAGGCTTTTATTTTTTTGATCCATTGTTGTAGCCGGCTCCTCCTCTTTACCATCCCTTCTTCTCCCCTCTTCTGTCCCTAGTCATTGTGTCCTTATGAATGTCTCTGTGAAGAAGGAGCTCTTATCCCAATATTTCGGTGGTTTAGTTTTCCATGTAAATTGTCGGCTGTAAACATTAATAACTGTCTTCACGTTTCTTTCTTTCTTTGTTTTTTCGAGCTTTATTGTTGGATTCCTCAAGATCAGTGTTCCTATGCATTGTTATTGCCAACTATGGATGCTGTCCATTGGCGTAATAGTCCTCTTTCTATTTCAAGTTTCTGAGCCGCTGGACTGATGATTTGCCTGAATGCTTCCCTTTCTCTGTCCTGCAAGGCAAGGTAACTTCTCTGTGCTCCCTGACTGCAGGCCACTTGGCAGCTAGTTGACTTTGCAGCCTCAATCTTATTCCGGTGCCAGTATTTCAGGAGCCTCAGAGACCTGGGGTATCATCTCTAGTTGTACTCCTGCTGGGGAGGGTCTGTTCACCAGCCTCCCTGAGGCCAGATCCCGCTGCCAGGAGGCCATGGTCTAATGCTTATTGCTGTGCATTTCAAACTGAGATGTGTGGCATAGTCTCACAGGACGCTCCCCGATATTTGGTCATTTACCTTGACCATGGTGAATGAGCCCTGATGGAGTTTCACAGAAATAATGGCATACTTCTCAGCTGATGGTTCTGCCACCTGTGGGTGTCTTTTGTCTTTTCTCTGTTATCTCAGTGATTTTCCTCACAATGTTGAGTTCTAGGGGGCATTGTCCCATTGTAGATGGTTAGCCACTCTCAGCTATAGTAAAAACATGCCAAAAGGGCTTTAGCACTTGGTAAAGGAGAATATGAAACATGGGTCTTGACCTGCTGTTAGCTAAAAGATTGTTAATATTAAAATGTTTTCAAGACTGGCATGAACCAGTCAAGGTTTTCGTGAAAGCTTAGACATGAAGCTATGTTGTTAACTCTGGTTTCTTCCTCATTGTTGTGTCCTAAATCAGAACAGAAAGGGATACTTGAAGTGCATTTTAATCTCTACTTCCAGAAGGCTTCAATTAATGTAAAATAAATTTACATTTTATTATTTGTTCTACCACTATCGACAGGCCAGTGTAAGTTTTTCTCTCCATTTTTCATACTGTCACCAGTGATTGTAGAGGTGAACTTATAAGGGCATTATTTGAAGTCAGTCTTCTGATCATATTTTACCTAGGAATCTACAAGTCCCAGAGGAAGTCTCCTGAACAAATAGCCGTAATTTGATAAGAATAACACAATTGCACCATTATTCTTAAGCATGGTAAACATTTTTTAAGGTGAAAATGTCAACTCTTGATGGTATCCAAAAAAGGCCCACTAACATAGTATCTCTGATTATGTGGGGGGTTTTTCTGAGAACTATTGGCTAGAAGGGGAAGGTAGGAAGAAAGTTAAAACCTAGCCTTTTTCAGTGATGGTTGCTGAACTAGCTGGTGATTGAGGTGTCTGTGAGCTCCAGGACCCCACAGTTCTTGGGGGACTCAATGAGAGAATTACATAATTCTTTGGGGAGATGCTAAGGTGTTGTAAATAATGGTTAGCAGATAGTGAGAAGTTTAGTTTAATGGTGTATGCTGATGAATGAAGACAGCAGTTACATGCTCTGTGTGTGGCATGTTAATTTTGCATGCAGACAGGCTGGGAAGGACAATACAACTGGTGATGAAGGTGGGATCTGTGCCCCAAGGAACCAAGACCACTCTCCCTGAGAGTATGCAACACTACAGCAAACTGCTTGCGTGTGCCATGTGCACCTGTTGAAAGAGAAGAAGTTAGATGTTGGCGAGTGTGAAATTGAAGTCCCGACCAAGCCATACACGGCCATTGAAATAGTTGAAGGCCCTGCAGAGGAGGACGCTCGAAAACCCACCAGAAACTCACTGGTAAGGCAGAAAGAAATGATGCTGTTCCACAGCATAACACAGAGCAATCACTCATAGAAAGTGAACTCTAAAGGGAGCAACAACCAGGTACAACAAAAAAGGCAGTGACAACTAGTTACCAGAAGTAAAATTTACTCACCTGCCTCCCAACCTCAAAAGTAAGCAAGGTGATTTGAAAGCTAACACTGGGGTTACGCTCCCAATGTTGCTAGTTCCCTGAAAAGCTGCTGAAGTTGGCAGCCTCTGGCCTTCAGCACAACACAAAGCTCTTCAAGATAGCAAAGGCTCCCAGTAGAAGCCACAAGAGATATAGAGTACTGTGTTGATGCCGTTTTGAAACCTCTGCCACCATTCAATACCACCAGATTATTGGTGCCACATGGACCACATGGGTTGAGACCTTTGATGACTTCATAGATGCTCTGGAAGGAGTAAATGAAGCGAAAATCATATTGTGCTGGTGATTAAGTAAATTTAGTGATATGGGAAATCTCGCAGACTGAGAAAATGTTGTACCGTCAATCCAATGCAAAACGGTGACTATGAAAGATACATTTTTTTTTCACAACCAATTTTATTGAGCAAGTGGGCAATAAAATTGTGGCACCCCACAGTTCGGAGATCACCACCAACATTACAGGTACAGTATATCAAATGAGTAGCAAATGTTCAAGCAGGCACAGAAAATAGGCTCAATATGAATAAACCCCCAACCCACCCTACCCCACAACCCCCGTCCCCCCCAACTCCCAGAAACTCCCCCCTACCCCTCCCCCCCACGCACGTGTACATATAGCAGCAGATAAAGGGTGTAGGTGTAGTGCGACAGGAGTGTCGCAGAATCGGGCCAACAATGTCCGTACAATCAAATGTCCTCTTCTCGTTCCGCTGGGGGATCCAGTGACAGACCCCGGTAGTCGGCCCACTGCTTCCAAATTTTGTAGTGTTTGCGTGGGCAGCCCCTCGCCTCAAAGATCGGCTTTTCAAGGCCCATGTAATAGTCCAATCCAGCTTTCCACGCAGACAGGGGAGGGGCCCTTACACCCTTCCATGCCCGGGCTAGGTCCCGCTTGGCAACAACAAGCCCCATAAGCAGCAGATGACGTTTATAAATGTTCCCACCAATGCCCTCCATAACATGCAGCAACCCCAGCCGATGGGTGCGGGGAAGGTCCCAGCCTAGGACCTCAGATAGACAGCTCCACACGCCTCTCCAAAAGCCAGACAACCGACCACACGACCACACAGTATGTAACAGGGATCCAGGCACCGCCCCACAGCGCAGACATTCCGTGGATTCAATCAACCCAGCTCTCCACAATCGTTCATGGGTGTAGTAGGCCCGGTGCAGGTACTTAAATTGGATGAGCCGGAGCCGTACAGCAATGGCGGTCCCACGCGGGGATTCTAATGCCTCCCTCCAATCGTCCTCATCTAGGGGGCCTACGTCCACCTCCCAAGCGGCCCGAAGAGAGTGCAGGGTAGAGGAGCAATGGATAACCAGCGTCTGGTATATCTGGGATACCTTCCTATCCCCCAGGTCTCCCATAAAGACCTTCGCCTCGACTGGGCTGAACTCTGGTAGGGAGTCCAGGTTGGCAATACTCGGGGTGAGGGCATGGCGCAGCTGCAGATAACGGAAAAACTGGGACTGAGGCATTTGGAACTCCGTGCGAAGTTCCTCGAATGATTTGAGGGTAGTGCCGGACATGACCTGGCCCAGTAGCGAGATACCTATCGCCTCCCTGCCCTCAAAACCGGCCAGGGCCGAAAGCTCCAGGAGCAGGCCATTATGCCAGAGCGGCGTCTCAGCCGTCAACTTGCCCCACCAGCCCATGCGGCGTAGGGCCTGTCTCCACACTGTAAAGACCACTCTGGTAACCGACGGTAGTGCACGACGCAGACGGGCTGAGTATAGAATGGTGTGTAGTGTGTTATCGCCCATAAGCGACCGCTCCAATGCATACGCCCGGTCCCCCCTGTCGCTGTACCACCACTCATTAAGAACAAGCAGTTGGGAAGTCTGGTAGTAAGATAGGAGATCAGAGGTGGCCAGGCCCCCGCAATAGGTAGACAGGAAGCATGTTTTCAATGCCACTCTGGCCGCTCCACCAGCCCACAGAAAACGACCCAGCATTGAGTTAACCTGGCGAAACCACTGCGGGCGGATAGGGTAAGGGAAGTTCTGTAGCTGGTACAACAGGCGTGGAAGCGCCACCATTTTGAAGATGGCCGATCTTCCAAATATAGTGAGGGGCATTCTGGACCCGTTCCCACACCGGCAGGACGCCACAATCCCAAGCCACGGCACGCGACTCTGAGAGAAAGACGCCAAGGTAGTTCAGCCCATCCGTTGCAACTTGCAGTCCTGCAGCCCAGGGGTCTACCACGACCCTGACACCCAGCACCCATAAAGTCGATTTGTGAAGGTTGAGCCGAAGGCCGGAGATCTCGCCAAATATGCGCATGACCTCCAGAACCCGGACACCCGAGTGTTGCAGGTCAGTGAGGAAAAAGAGGATATCATCCGCATATAATGCGATTCTATCTACCAATTCACCACTCCACACAAACCCGCGTATCTGGGCATCAGCGCGCACCCGAGATGCCAGGGGCTCCATCGCCAGGGCAAACAGGTATGGGGACAGTGGGCAACCCTGTCGGGTACCCCGACCAATCCGAAAGCGCCCGGACGTGGTCCCGGCCACCCGAACCGAGGCCGTGACGTTGGTGTACAGTAGTTTCAGATACGATAGGAACACTGGACCAAGGTTAAGGCGGGGCAAGAGTGTAAACAAGTATGCCCAACTCACAGAGTCAAAGGCCTTGTCCATATCCGCTAGTAGGAGTGCCGTCTGCTCATCCCGAGCCCCCATGGCATCAACCGCCGCCTGCGCCCGCCGGATATTATTATTGAACCCGGCCTGGTCAGGGTGGACCAGGTCCGTAATATAGGGCAGCAGGCGGTTCGCCAAGGCCTTTGCCAAGATTTTGGCCTCTATGTTTAAAAGCGAAATGGGCCGATACGAGTCATGCCTGTCCGGGGCCCTGCCTGGTTTCAGAAATACCACGATCTCGGCATGGCACCAATCTGGCGGTAACTCCCCTTGGGCCCGTGCTGCCTCAAGCGCGTGTCTGTACTGAGGCCCCAGCTGGAGGTGAAACTTTTTGTAGAATTCGCACGGGTAACCACTCGGGCCCGGCGCCTTCCCTGTATTGAGCTGTCCCAGCGCCTCCCCGAGTTCCTCAGCCGTGAGCGGGACGTCCAGCGCAGTTCTAGTGTCATCGGAGACGGCCTGTGGCAGCAGGTCATCGAGATATGTGGATATCTCCTCCGTCTCCAGGGAGTCCCGGGGGCCGTATTGTGCCTCAAAGTAATGGGCGAAGCTAGCCGCGAGGCGGGCCGGGTCTGTCACCACCGAGCCATCCTCCGCCGTGAGGCCTGGCAACATGAGAGGCTGGAAGGTAGCCTGATACAGTCTGTGGAGCATCGTGCAGGACTTGTCGCCCCACTGATAAACCCTGCTACGCGTGGCGAGCCACGCCTGTCTGGCCTCATCATGCAGGACCGAGGCATAGGATTGCTGCGCCTGCAAGAGCTGCCGTATAACAGCCTCATCCCCCCATCTCGGCCACGTTGTTCCAAGATCTCTACGCGAGCTGCAGCGGCCGTAATGGCCTCCCGATGCTTCCGTCGGGCGGCTGCACACCAAGCGATATCAACTCCCCGTATCGTGGGCTTCAGCGCCTCCCATACCATCACTGCGTCAACGTCTCCCACAAGATTATCGCGCCAATAATTATCAACCGCTTCGCGCAAGTGATGCACATATTCAGGTTGCTGTAGGTGCCACGAAGACATCCGCCAACGGAACGGCTGTCGTTTTGTGGGAAGGTCTATGGTAGCCACAACGGGGGAGTGATCAGACAGACCCCTGGGTAGGATAGCAGCGTCACTCACACGGCTCAAACAGGCACCAGGCATAAAGATGTAGTCGAGTCTCGAGAAGGACCCATGCACCGCCGACACATACGTGAACTCACGCGCAGCAGGATGAAAATGGCGCCACACATCGACCCAGCCCAAGCTGTCCGCCGTCGCACGCAGTCTAGTATGGGGGGTAGGGGAGGAGGGATCTACAGCCACAGGCAAACGTCTCTGGCGGTCCAAGCCCACATCCATAACTTCATTCCAATCGCCCCCAACCACCGTCAACACATCCGGCATTTCATCCCACACCGCAAACAGTCTCTCCGACAGGGCCCACTGCATAGGAGGAGGGGCATAGACACTACCAAAAACCACTGGTTTGGCACCCATCTGTCCCTTGATAAAAACAAAGCGGCCCTGAGGGTCAATCCACTGCTTTTCATGAACGTACGCCACCCTGCGATGAACCAAGATAGCCACCCCCCTCGATCCCCTCGCAAAGCCGGCATGGTAAACTTGCTGGAAGCCGAATCTCTGGAGGCTAAGGACCTTGGAGCCCGGCATATGAGTTTCTTGGAGCAACAGCACATCCACCGCCTCCCTCTTCCCCCAGCGCAATACGAAAGATACATTTTTAGTCACTGAATCAACAAGTATGCGGAAAGAAAAACCACTTCATAAACCTTGCACAGCAAAAGAGAAACCATGTGCTTCACAACGAGTGTGAGAAGTTGGCCTGGTATATGATGATCACTAATTCTAGTGAGCACCTTACACCAGTCCAAACGACCCTTATGATGATTGGTTGTAAGTCAACCTTATAGACAAGCTATCCTAGGGGTAGCATGGACAAAAGCAGTCTTAGGCTAAACTCAAGAGGGTATGTGAAGCCAGCTGTTTTACCATATGCAATCCTTTAAATACCAAATGAAAGGACACCACACAGGTTATATATTACAAAATATATGTATTTATTTGTAGAATAATCCCCTATACTCTTTATGAGCACAGAAGCACAAGCGTTAAACAAAGAACTCAATATAACATACAATAAGCTGCACAATTATGGATAGTCCGGGTGGCCACTCAAACCATATATTAAGAAAGTGGTATAAGTACCACATCACAAACAATGTAGAGGCCTAGGGCCTTGGGAATCGCTGGGCCTACACTGGACTAACAAAGGTTAGGACATAGGAGGCCCACAGGATGCGGGTGCAGTGTCTATAGGCAACCGCGTTTACCATACCAGTCAATGGTGCATAAAAAAATCAGAAAGTTACAGATTTGGGAGACTACCGACTGGACTAGAACTTAGCCACTTGAAACTAGGACACTAGGGAAATAAATCACTACAGGGGCACCGGAGTACCCTCGTTTCCTCACCCACAGGAAGCGGGTGCATAGGTGCCAAAGTGCGTTGGGTTTCTTCGTGGAGTTCTATGGAGGCTGGAGGAAAAGATGCTGCAGGCGACCAGGAGAGAAGAGTCTGGTTGGATCCAAGGGTGGATCGAAGATGTAGAGTACCTTAAAGCAGAGGGGACAGAGTCTGGGTCACTAGCCAGTGACCAGGATGGAACCAGGCAATGTCGGGTTGCAATCAGGTGCTGTTGAGTAGGTTGTCTCCGCTGCCACGTGGACCAGGAAGGATCAAGGACAACCAGCTGGTGGACACAAGGTGCCACACAAACGTTCTTGCTGTCGGCGGTTTTAGGTCTCAAATCGGAGTCACCAAGCCTTGGCAAATGCAACACACGCAGGATTAGAAGATGTCTTCTGGATCAGACCGGGAAGGTCAGATCGGTGGCTCCCTTTTAGGGGAGCTGGGGCCATTCTGGAGCAACCAGACCAGCAGTGTAATTTTGATGGATCTTCGTCACAGAGGCCACTAGCCAATGGGCAAGTGACCGGACAACGCGTTGAGCAGGAAAAGTGCAAAAGGGCCCCACACAGCACTCGGTGAGTGTGGAGAGGTGATCTTCGGTGCACAGGCTGCTCGGGGCTGGGGCTTCTCAAACCCCAATGCACAGCTTCAAGGGGGCCTCAGGAGTTGCACGGGAAGCACTTTGCTGGCTTTCCAAGATGGTCGGTCCCACGTCTCACGTCCCCTCCACAGGTCTCAGCTATGCTAGGACTGTGGATAGGTTACACAAAGGGGGGTTGAACCCATGCAGTCGCGGGGACCTGGGCGCTATATGGTATGTGTAAGAGGGGTCCCCGCAAGGGAAACGTGTTATGTGCAACACACACGAACAACAACACTTATTTACACTTTCTCAACTATATAAACATCAATCAGTGAAGGAAGGGGGTGTGCTCAGGGCAGTGTAAAGTCAAAGACTATGTCTACTTTTCTTTGACTTTACACTGCCCTGAGCACACTCCCTTCCTTCACTTTCCTCTCCCTTCCCCCCCCATCTGGGGCTTTTCAAAAAGTATTGAGAATGTACTGACAAATGGTTGATACCTGGTATTGTAAAATAAATGACAATACCTCTCTCAATTGTTCTGATTGATGTTTATATAGTTGAGAAAGTGTAAATAAGTGTTGTTGTTCGTGTGTGTTGCACATAACACGTTTCCCTTGCGGGGACCCCTCTTACACATACCAGGACTGTGGATAGGGCTGTTGGAAGTCTGGGAGTCCAGGTCTTGTTGGTCTCTGTCGTTCGAGCTCAGGCTGCAGCAACGGCAAATAACACCTTTGAGCACTGATGGTGCCTGCTTGCACAGGGTGGCCAATCCTTGACCACAAGGGAGATTCTTCAGTCTTCTACGAGGAGTAGGATGTCAAAGGGTCCAGAGTTTTGTTTCAAAGTTTCAGTCAGGATGATCTGATGTGCATTGGCACAGCTCTTACCTTTATTCCAAATCAAGGGGCTGGATCACCTGCTAGGTCCCTCCTATGGGTGGGACCCAGGAAGGGGGTGGTTACACCCCTTTCCCTTGTTCCAGTTTCGCGCCAGAGCTGGGGCTGGAGTGCCCCAGCACCAGTTTGAACTGGGCTTTGCCTGGGACACCTTGTTCACCCCAGGCAGTGTCTAGTTTCATTCATGGAGGAGGAATCTGGCTTAGTTTGGTGCCAGTTCATGTACAGTTTGGTGCCAGTTCATGTACAGTAAGTCAAACTTCCCAGAGGACCAAATGCACCATCACACGCCTGCGTGAACCTGCATGGCTATACCAGAAGACATTAAGGTGCAGCAAATTAATATATTTTATTGACACCTCTGACAATCTGCAGCAGGCCATTACAAGTTATAATACCAGCAATAGCAAACCAGCCTTCCATCCTTGCAAGATCTGCAAAATGAGTCAAATCAAACTGGAAAAAATAACACTTGTTATTTACAGCACCGAGAAACAACACAAGTGCATTTTGAATAATTTATAAAAACAATTATTAATAATTTATAAAAACAATTATTATCATAACTGAAGAGAATCTAGAGTTTCATCTGGAGATGTGCGTCACTGCATGCGTACAGATGTGGTTGAGTAATAGCCATTTGAAGGTCAAAAAGCACTCCATCAAGATTGCACAAAAAGATTGAATATAACTGTCTCAAATATTCTGTGCAATTAAACGATCTGCAACAGTACAGTGCCATGGGTCAGGGTATGGTTGTGTGTGTCAATGGAATTATAATGCACTATGGGCCAGATGTAGGTAATTCCGATTTACCGACTCTTAAATACTGAATTGTACCGATTCGGTATTCAAGAGTCGGTAAATCGGAAGGGCCAGATGTAGGTAATTCTTATTTCAGAATTACCGAATCTGTATGATTCGGTATTTACCGAGTCGGTAAATACCGATTCGGTATTTACCGAATCGGTGAATACCGAATCCTGCAAGAGTGCAGGGGGTGTCACTTAGACACCCTCTAGCACCCCAAGTACAGGCTTGTGTGACATGTGGCACACATACATGCCCTAAGCGCAAGTCTGTGTGTCACATGGCACAGGTGTACATGCACAGATGTGCATGTACACCTGAATTCGGTATTTTACCACCCAATTGGATTGGATGGTAAAATACCGAATTCTGAAGGCCTGTAGCACTGTAAACAGTGCTACCTACATTTGGAATTTACCGAATCGGTCAAATTACCGATTCGGTATTTTACAGAATCGGTAAATTTACCGATTTGGTAAATTTACCGATTCTGTAAAATACAGGCCCCTAAATCTCAAAAACGAATTATCGGTCGGTAACGGCCGAAATCGGCCGTTACCGACAGATAATTGGCGACCTACATCTGGCCCTATGGCCGATATTAATCAAGGTTTTGCATTGCCCTAGCGCCATACAAAGGGCTACAAGGGCAAAACAAAACCTAAAGGAGCTTTATCAAGCCATGGAAGGCATCCTTGCATGCCCCTGCAGGGCTTGATAAATCTAAAGTAATGCACCGCAGCGCAAATCACTGCCTTGCATTACTCCGCAGCAGACAGGAATGCAATGGGTGGAGCATGGGTTTTCCACACATCCACTCATGCATTCTGACACATTCCCAGATTTACCAATACTGGTAGAGCTGGGAATGAGTCAGATTTGTGCGCTTCTCCACCAGAGGCGCAATAAGGAGAAATATTTTCATTTCTCCTAGTTGTTTACTCTTTCTAAGTGTGCTGCGTTCTGCATTGTAGTTACAAAGAGGAAAATGTCTCAGAGGTCTCCCTTCCTGCTTACAATGTAGGCACCCTTGCAACATGGTGCAAGGTTGCCTCCGTTGGCGCTAGGCAACAGTTTGTACGCCAGCACAGAAAGAGAGCAGGAATGCGCCATGTAATGTTAAATACAACACATTTCTGCCCGCTCCCTTTCACGCAGCACAACAAGGTGGCATGGAGCATTGCATTGCATGACATATTGATAAATTTGGACCCGGGCTTATATAAGACAAGCTGAAACTAGTAACGGGTGCAGTGCTAACATCTGCAATCCAATACACATTTGAAGTGAGTGGCTAATATTGTTATGAGCAATGTGTTAAGAAGGAATACAGAGAGAACAGACATTTTCGGCCACATTTATGAGGCAGTGCGTCACTTTTACGCCGCCGGTGCGTCACTTTTTGTGACACACCAGCAGCGTAAAAAATGTGCCTTGTTGCACCATATTTACAAAGTGACGCATCTAGGTAGATGTGTCACTTTGTAAACCCCTACGCCACATTATACCTACGCCAGGTATAATCTATGCAGGGGGGGCGTTCTGACATACAAGAGGGTCATCGAAGTGACGCAGTGAAATCTATAAGATTTCACTGCACCACTTCTAGGACACAAATGCGTCAATTTCTTACGCCTGCCTCACACCAGGCGTAAGACTGACGCAGGTCCTTTCACATGGGGCTTGCCCCATGTGAAAGGACACATTGCTGGAGTTGCATCATTTTTGTGAAACACTCCAGCAATGCGTCACTTTTGCGCCATACAGATACGTCAGAAATACTGAAGTATCTGTAACTCCATGCGCCAGGATGCGTCATACTGCAAATATGATGCGTCATTGGTGTCGCAAGGAGGGCGCAGTGAAAAGTAACGCGTCACTGTTTTCACACAGCGATGCATCACTTTTCATAAATGAGGCCCTTTGAGTCTGTGAAAATTGGAAAAGGTAAGTGAGCGCTCTCATCATAAGAATGTGGTATATTACAAACTGCAATAATGTCCTTGTACTTGACAGAAAGCCTCAAGCTGCTCTAAGATCATTCTAATTCATTTTTTTACTTATACCAGAGCAAATGAACCCAGTGAAAATACATCTTCACAGTGTGCCATACAGAACGTTTTCTTTTAGTGGGAAAGAAGCCTTCTGGATTCTTTGATGTCATTCTCTGAAAGTAGAACTGAACTCCTAGAATGACTGAACACGGAAATGTCAGAAGCATTGGCAGCATGGACTTGGAACAAGAAAAATATAGCCCATGAGGTTTTAAGGAAGCTTACTAAGAAAGAGGTAGTTTAGAAATGAAGGTGAGAAAATGTGGTGTAATGGCCAGAGCTGCCGGATCTGGAGCAGTGGAACCAGGTTTGAGTCTCAGCATCGGCTCATCATCCTCCCTGGGCCTGAAAGAAAACAACATAAACAAATGCGTTCTTGTGCAATGGAAATGGTAGTCATGCAAAGCGCTCTAATACCGCAGGGGTCGAGTCCGTGTCATATATGTGTTTTTTAAAGGCAAATGAAACGCTCCGCGGGAGGCCTGCTTTAAAGAAGAAGGGAGAACTAATTACTAGAACGACTGCTGAAAATAAGCCTACACACTGTAGATTACCTGAGCCATTGACTTTCGTCATGATTAGAGGCCCTGGTACCCAGACAGTGCTCACACATATTTGTTCACAATGTTCTGTACGCTTGGTTCAATTATCAAATTTCTTTGTAGGCTTCCTCCGCTCCTGTATTTGGAGATAGTGGAAACACAAATAAGTTTTAAGTTTCGCTATTTGACTTCTAGTATCTATTTATCATTTAGTATCACATCTAATGTGTCCCTCTTTAATTGAAATACCTGCTTCTATTCCTTGTAACAGTCTATTTTTATTCTGCAAACTATTCTGAAAGATAATCGCTAGAGCCAACACGTGGCATATTGTAGAAGCCAACATAGAAAGAGGGAAGGAAATAGTTTTCAAAACCTCAAACAAATGAGTGATTTTTTAAAAACAAGTTTTCAAAGGCCTTTATTACACGTGTGTTGGAATCGCGAGAGGTAATTACATGTGGTAAACACAATTACTCTAGGAAGAGGTATTTACCATGTGCGGCAAATACCTCCTATTCTGGGTCGAAAATAAAAATGAGGCATAACACGCGTAATTGTTGCTTCTATCCTCAAATTAAATCAAGTCATCAACTTTCCTTTGTTATTTCATAATGTGGGTATGGGGGCATATTACCAAGCAATAGCGATAATTACGCTATTGCTTGGTTAGAGACAAAAATGTAAAGCTGAGCTGCGGCGATTCTTACCGCAAACAAACCTTGGTATTACCAAGGTTTATCGCAAATGCGATAAAAATCGCCGCAATGCATGAATATCGCTGAAAAGTCAGAGATATTCATGCATTACCGAGATAATGCTCTTAGCCATGTTATCCACCTGCCATTGGATAAGCAGGCTAAGAACTGCTCAGGGCAGGTGTTAGCTTTTGTAGATATTCGCGCTTAGCACGAATATCTCCAAAAGTTGGTAATAGGAGATAGCGATGTTAGCGACTGTTTTCAGTCGCTAACATCTTGGCACGCCCACTTTGCCTGTCATTAGTGATAAATATCACTGACATGCAAAGTGGGGCCCAAGATGGTCGCTATCTCCTACTAGCTGTCGCTAACTGGTGTTAGCGACAGCTAGGTAATAGGGAGATCATTTTATCTCCGCTTTCTTGGCTTTTAAAGCCAAAAAAGCGGAGATAAACCCCCTTTGTAATATGCCCCTCTGTTCCCAACTTTTTTGGTAACAGTGGGCTCTCATCAGTTGAATAAGGCTTTGCGAGCATTTCTTAAGATGGTAATATGGACTGTATCATACATTATACTCTAGCTCTTGTTCTTAATACCAATGTTTTACATTTTGTTCCACAGACCTTTGTGTACCAAACTAACATTTCTGCCACTCACTGACCATTTATGACTGAACATATCTGTGAAAAACAAGGATCACCAGTCCTTACAATATGCACTTTCAAATCATCTACCAAACCAGTGGCTGTGAGTATCTGCTTACTGTTCCATGACACGTGTTCTTATGATTGTTATAGTGTTCTAGGAATTTCCCTTGATTCAAATTAATTTCTTTTTTGGCAGAAATGGACAGATGTATCAAAGGGCTTTACCAATTCTAAGCAGTGCTTCCTCCTGCAGACTCTCTTTCAGAACAGAGGGAAGTTTAGCCTCATGGTTCCCCTGGAAGCCATATGATATGATATGATAAGATTAATTCATGGAGCACACGTTCACCAGCGGTTTCTTGGCGCTTGAGTGGAGGGGCTGAAGACAGAGGCAGAGTGTGGGTTAGTTGCAGGCTTGGGAAAAAAGCCAGGGCCCTTATTTATGAGGCCTTGCGTCAGTTTTGCGCAGCCGGTGCGTCACTTTTTGTGACGCACCAGCGGCGTACAAAATGCGCCTTGTTGCGCCATATTTAAAAAGTGATGCATCTAGGTAGATGCGTCACTTTTTAAACCCCTGCGCCACATTATACCTGCGTCAGGTATAATGTATGCAGAGGGGGCGTTCTCCCGCAAAAAGCCTCGTAATAGTGACGCAGTGAAATCTATGAGATTTCACTGCGTCACTTTTAGGATGCTGTTGCGTCAAAATCTTGCGCCTGCCTCACAGCAGGTGTAAGACTGACGCAAGCCCTTTCACATGGGGCTTTCCCCATGTGAAAGGACGCATTGCTGGAGTTGCGTCACTTTTGTGACACACTCCAGCAATGCGTCACTTTTGCGCTTACAGATGCGTCAGAAATACTGACGTATCTGTAAGTCCTTGCGACATGATGCGTCATACATTCAATATGACGCATCATTGGTGTCGCAAGGAGTGCGCAGTGAAAAGTGACGCATCGCTGTTTTCACGCAGCGATGCGTCACTTTTCATAAATGAGGCCCCAGGTTTTAAGCGACTTCCTGAATTAGGGATATGAGGGTGTTTGAGGGAGTTCTAGAGGGAGACCATTCCAAAGGAGCGGTGCCTTGGTGGAGAATCTCAAACCGCCATGTTTCTTTCGTTTGAACGTGCAGGGAGACAGGAGGTTAAGACAGGAGGAGCGAAGGTCGCGGGGAGGGACGTAGCGATGGACTAGGGAGGCGATGAAAGAGGGTCCATGGGATGAGAGAGCTCTATAGATCAGGTAGCCAATTTTGAAGAGTCTGCGCTGAGTCACTGGGAGCCAGTGGAGGCTCCTGAGGAGGGACTTGCTGTGGCTGAATTTTTGCTGACCATGGATCAGTCTGGCTGCTTGATTCTGGACCAGTTGGAGTCGGTGGGATTGATATGCAGGGATTCCGGCGTACAAAGAGTTGGAGTAGTCGATGCTGGACATGACAAGCGCCAGGGTGACTTGGATGAGGGCTTCTTGAGAGAGGAATCTACTGATTTTCCTGATTCTGTGGAGATGGAAGAAGCAGACCAACACCACTGAGTTGATATGGGCTCTCATGGAAAGGTCGCTGCTGATGGTGATGCCTAGGCTCTTGACCGAGGTGACTGAGGGTGGTGGGCAGCCCAGGGCGGAGGGCCAGAAGTTAGAGCACCAGGGGTTGCCTGGGGGCCCTGTAAGAACCAGCTCTGTCTTGTCAGGATTGAGCTTTAGCTGATTAGCGTTCATCCAACTACTGATGGAAGTCATGGTGGATTGAACATTCTCCATGGAGGAGGTGGAGGGGTCAATGCTGAAGATGAGCTGAATGTCATTGGCGTAGTTAAAAATGACTACTGCTCTTTTCTGGAGTTCGGAGGTCAGGAGAAGGATGTACAAGTTGAACAGGAGGGGAGAAAGGGAGGAGACCTGGCGAACTCCACAAGTGAGTCTTTTTTCCTCTGAGAAGAAGTTGGAGAGGCGGACTGCTTGGCGGCGGTCAGTGAGGAACGAGGTCAGCCATTCAAGCGGAGGGCCCCGGATGCCCGCACTCTCGACCCGATCGAGTAGCAGAGCGAATGCCGCCGACAAATCCAGGAGCACCAGTGCCTGCGATATGTTCTGATCGGCCCCCTTTCTGAGTTCGGCATGAACAACGAGCGCAATAGACTCGGTGGAATGTTGGGGCCTAAAGCTAGCTTGATGGGGGTCTAAAAAGAGGGAGTCTTCCACAAAAGTGCTAAGGCAGTTTGCTACGAAGGCCTCCATAATTTTGCCCAGGAAGGGAAGCAACGAAATGGGGTGGAAGTTGCTTAGCACCTCAGGGGCAGCCCCAGCCTTTTTAAGACAGTAAATATTCTGACTCGCAGCGGGATCCACTTCCCCCAAGCTGCGCAAGAACTATCTGCTGTTAGACTCTAGCACACCTCGAGTGAATATTGATGCCTCATTATCCCCTGGTCCTAAACCAGACTCTCATGAATTGGCCTGTGTCACCCCTTTACTAAAACACCTCTTTGGGCCCTACAAACTGGCCTAATAGCAGCTGATTTCTGAGCTGCTCGACCTGTCTAAGCTGTTAGAGAAGTATCTCCTCATTCAACTATCACAGTTTGTGAAGCCGAGCCATCTTCTGCATCGTGCCCAGATGAGCTTCCATCCAGGGCAGAGTCACTGTTTTTGTCATCCTTGGACAGCCTTCACCTCTGTACTGATTCTAACATCTCTGTGGCTTTAATTTTATTAAATCTCGCAGTGGCCTTTGACACGATTTGCCATTAGACTCTTTTAGCTACACTTTTTGACTTTGTGAAAAAGAACATTTATTTTTCTTGGTTTGCGTATTTTCGCTCAAAGCTTCAGATCTTGCATCAACTCTTAACTTCTTAAATCATGCACTGCCACTGTTGTGACCCCAAAAGCTCCCATTAACCTACTTGATGAAATCATTTCGATTTTGAATTGTTCCTTTATGCTGATAACACTCAAAATATTGGAAAGGTAACAGGTGATCCAGGCAGTATGGCAGACAAACAGAACGATTGACTTTTAAATGTCCAACGGTGGATGAATTTAGACTCATAAAACTTAATGGTGACACATCAGAAAGTCAAATGTCCTTAAAAATCTTTCACTTTTTGGGACCATGCATTCTGGTTCTAGTCTTTGGGACCGATGCCTTCTCCTGTGGCAATATTTTAAAAAAAACTAGCACTAAAATTGATTTCTTCTAACAATGGCTGCCAAAATACCATCTGTAGTTAGGTTCTGAATGTTTCAACATCACTTCTTAAAAATGGATCTTACATTTCTGTCCTTTCCATCAGAGAGTTCGAATCCTTACTGT
Source organism: Lissotriton vulgaris (assembly GCF_964263255.1). Lineage (NCBI taxonomy): Eukaryota > Metazoa > Chordata > Amphibia > Caudata > Salamandridae > Lissotriton > Lissotriton vulgaris. The sequence continues at coordinate 1,565,175,139 of NC_141691.1, read as the reverse complement.
GTTTGTCACTGCTGGATTAGATTACTGCAACTCTGTTCATCTAGCTCTTTCATCTTATTAGACTCAGAAGTTGCCGTTGATCCAGAGCTAAATATCACGATTGTCCATAGGCCTGGACCCTTGTTTCCTTATCACTGTAACTCTTGCATCACAACATTGTCTACCTATAGGGGAGTGGAATTTATTAAAATGTTAGCCCACAATACAGAAAAACATCTTCTACATAATCTTACCACCTTTATCACAGTGAATTCAGTGGCACAAATGTAGTCGTCTGCAAAGATCCAAAGCCAAAGGTCTTGTGAGTATTCCCAAATATCATCATAAAACCCTGGGTTGAGCAAAGTTCTCTGTTGATGCTTACTTCTAAGGGGAACTTGCTGCCCCTCCATCTCCATTAAGAGTCCAATCTCTGAAACTTTAGGAAATTATTGAAAACATGGCTGTTTCCATCTTGCCTTTTGCTATGGGTGAAGTTGTTTTTAGCCTTACCTTATCACTTGGCTTCTTTAAGAGCTCTGATACCCTTATACCCTTTCCTACGTGCAAATTACGCTAGATAAAAGCACTAACCTAGCCTAGGAGGGCAAGCTAGATTACCTAGTTTGTCTCTAGAGCACCTACAATTCCCTATTGAGAAGATTGGCCACCAAAATATCAGGTTACCTAGGTCCTCAGAAACGATTGTACCTATCCTCAAATTAGATTACTGCAACTCGGGACTCGGTTTACGTGTTCATGGAGCTGTGCCTTCCTGTCATTGTAAACATTTTTTATTGGCTTATAATGAATCACACCTGAACGTTGCGAAGTATCATATACTAGGTTGAGAAGTATGCCAGTGAGAAGTTTGGTGGAGAATACTTGAAAAACAACGGTATGACCCACACACCAATAATGGCACATGTCGAGGAAGGTAGAATAATGCTGAGAAATTGTCCATTATGAAAGGATTCAAGAGGAAGGGGTGGGGGGAGAAGTGAGAGACAGGAGAAACCAAGGAAGAGTAGTCAACCTCAAGAGTCAACCAGAAAATAGGAGATATTGTTGATGGCACTAGGATAAAAAAAAACATGTCAAATATTTGGTCATAATAGATTTTAAAAAATACAATCCCAGGATAGGTTAAGGATGTAATGGCTGTGTGGCCTGCCTCTACAGTCTTTAAGGGATAACCCAATGAAAATACTAATTAGGTCAAATTTGATAACCAGGTTCCTCCCTTTGTAGTGGTGATTCTCCAAAGGCAGCGAGGGTAAGCGGTGAGGGATTACTGGTGAAAGAGGGGTGCAACTCAGATATTGCATGACACAAATAATGACTCTCAATAAATGCAATAGCCATTCAGAATCATTTGGTTCAAAAGGAGAGGGCTGTAGTTGGCTTGTGACACCAGACCTCCCAACAATATGTTACAGTAGATGTTGCCTTTGTCTGTAATTCTTTTACTCCGATTCAGTGCTATTTATGATACTGCTAAAGATGGAACATTTTTAGAAATCTCCTACCATATGTTTCAAGAACATTTCCACTCATCAGCGGGAAACACTTTTAAAGTTTAACTGTTTGCATGTTGCCATGTATTTGGCTGTGGTAAAATACATCCAAAAATATCCATCATTTGCATAGAGGAAAAGGGCCTATCAAAACAAGAGAATGCACAACATTTTTTTTAGAGTTTTATGTGGCGCAAACTTAACCCAAAGTTATCAGAGGCTTTACATTAGCATCAGTTTTGTTACGTATGAAAACATTAATGTTTTTTGTAAGGCACGGTGAGATCAAGTGATTTGCCCAGAATCACAGGATATTGAGCGTCGTTGCAGTTTGATCGCTGTAGCCATTAGGCCACATCCTCTAACCACATTTAAAAAATCCTCATGCCTTCTGGGACCAGGATACGGACACAAACACAATTAAAGTACCCGAAGTGAGCATTGTCAGACATATAACATCGTGCCATATGGACAACTTGATTTTAGAGAGATTAGATCAAAAGAGCTAAATTCATCAATCCTCAGGTCTTTAGTCTTTTAACGTCATATTGTTTATAGATCGTAGTCAGTGGCGAAAATGTGTCTGCTATAACACAGAAATGCTTTTATTAAGCTACAGGTATGCCTTATGAGTCTGAGCAAACGAGAATGTGTCCCTAGTAGCCCCAAAGTTAAACATATTAGTCACCGAAAATTTCACCACACAAAATTAGTAATGGATCCCATCGAGGAGGAATGTGGGAATTCAGGATGACACAGGACTCCTAAAAGTGTTGACATCCACTTCAAAATAGACATTAGGACACCAGGGGTGAATGTTGCAGCACAAGCCACAGATCATGATTACACAGATGAATCAACATTTTCTGAAACTTTGATAACCAATATAAGCCACAAAATCAGGACTGGATTGGAGAGGGTGCACACTCATCCTTTTATGATGTAGAGGTCTATACTCTCGCCAGCTGGACTAAAAGGTCCTGAATGTCTCACTTGCTCTTGAGGACCACCATGCACACATAGTCTGTTGAGTTTCGCCCTCTGGCCTCAGTAGTCTGTGCCTCTCCACGCTTCCTCTTCTACCAGGGCTAGTCACAACACTAGGCCCCTGTTGCCACCAGAGCTTTACTTTTTGATGCTCCAGTGGCATTGAGCCATTTTCTATATTTACAAGGTGGCTCTAAGCCACTTAGCATAGCGTAATTTGACCTTGTAAATATTCCCCTTTCTGCTGCAGTCCTCTGTAGCAAAGGGGCCTGCAGTAGTTGTTACTGTGGGCATTCCACTGCAACACCCATTGCTTTTTGATGCTGCTCCAGATTTACAAGGGTGAGGCAGCACCAAAAATGAAGGCCATGAAATACAATGAGTTAGAATGGCTGTTGTATGTTCTTTCCATGTATGCAGCGTTCCGCAGCATACATAGAAAGAGTAAATCGCCATTATTGATTGTTTATATGTAGAAAGGTGTTCCTTCCTGCACATAAACAATCATCCACGCAGCAGAGGCACCTTTGCAACATAGCGCCAGGCTGTCAGCACTGGCGAGAGGCAGCTTTCTTTTTGTCAACACTAGGTGAAACACAGGGGTGCGCCGTATTCTTGTGAATACTGTGCATCCCTGCGTTTAAAAATGTCAGAGCAGGGCGCTGCCAAATTTGGCATAGCTCCGCACTCCAAATATTTTTGTAAATATGCCCCAGTACTTTTAGAGCCCTAAGTTTGGTCCTGTACTTGATAGTACCAGCAAAGTTGGTGAGGTAGAACTTCTCATTGAAGTGCAAAAAAGTATGACATACTGGCTCAGTGTGTCCCATGTATATATTAATTTTGTGATACTGGCAGGCAACCAGGGTAAACCAAGTCTGAATATAGATTTGAATAACAAAATGCTTACCGATTCACTTATAAATCATTCATTCACTTGAAAGCATCATGGCGTTTAGTGGAATCTTGACAATGAGCCATGAGAGGGCTCAGGTAAAGACATTCATCATAATGGTACTGTTTTCAATGCCTTTCTGATGGCAAAATAATAAGACAATTTTCTGAGATGAATGGGAGGTGTGTTCCATGTGTTCAGGCCAAGGTAATGCCCACCTACCACTCCTCACATTTAAATTTGGAACGTGAAGCAGTAGATGAAAGCTAGATCGCAGGAAAATTGGGTACCATGTCAAAAGATTCTGTCCTTGAGGCATGGTTTATCAAGGCCCTAGTAGATCTTATGCATCATGAATAGCCTCTTGAACTGGTCCCTCTTCTGAACAGATAGCCAGTGAACCATTCCTCTGGCAGCAATCACTTGTTCAAACCTATTGCCACAAAGTTTCCTTATGGCCAACTTCTGCAAATGCCATGGTATGGCAAATCCCGAGCCGGGCAGCCCTAAATAGCGGCTATTGCGGTAATTCAGTTAGGATTCCGCTGCCACTGGCATCTTCGATGATTTTTAAAGTTTAATATGAAAATTTGGTTGATGTTGGTTTTAGCCCAAGGGAATACCAAAAGAGAGCTGGGATTTGCAATCACCATAACAATGTGTACTTGATAGTCGATTAATTTCTTGTGAAGCTATATTGTGCGTGCAATACCTCGTTTGTAAAAGAATAAGTCTGAGTCCTAAAGTTTTGCTCAAAAGGCCGTGGCCAGTGCTATAGAATATCAATCAATCAATATTTTAATAGCCCAATTAATCACCAGTGAGGGTCTCCAGGTTCTAGGATGCAGGGCTCAGTCTCTTCCTGAAATCTGTCAGTGAAGGTGATGTCCGGACGTGAAGTGGAAGGTCGTTCCAGGACTTGGGGCCAAGGTAGGAGAAGGAACTGCCTTCGCTGTGGCCCGGTGGATGTGTGGTGTCTGTGCGAGGGCAGCTGCGCTGAAGTCTTTGGATATTTGGTGGAAGTTCAGGTGGTGGTTGATGTCTGCTGGTCCCAGGTCATTGAGGGCTTTGTAGGCATGTTTGTCAGTATCTTGAATTGGCATATTTTCTGGATGGGGAGCCAGTGGAGGTTCCTGAGGTCTGGGCTGTTGTGGGTCAGTTTAGGCAGGTTGAGGATGAGTCTGGCTGCTGAGTTCTGTATCGTCTGTAGTCTCTTCATGAGTTTGGTGATGGTTCCGGCATTCAGTGTGTTGCAGTAGTCCAGCGGCTGGTCACTAGGGCTTGAGTGACAGTTTTCCTCATGCTGATGGGGAGTCCTTTGATGATTCTTTGGGGCATGGGGAGAGTTTGGAAGCAGGCGGATGAGACTGCCTTCATCTGTCCCTTCATAGTGAGCTTGATGTCCAGGATGATGCTGAGGTTGAAGGCGTGGTATGTCAGTGTGAGAGTAGGTCCAAGTTTAGTGGGCCACCAAGTCTCGTCCCAAGAAGAGGTGTTGTTGCTAAAGATCAGCACTTGTGTCTTCCCAATGACAAGCTTCCGACAGTTGGCTTTCATCGAGTCGGCGACGTTCTTCTTGTAGTTGTGGAAGTTGGTCTTCATGGTGGTGGGGTATGCTGAGGGCAAGAGGGTGAGCTGGGTGTCTTCAGCATAGGACATGATGGCCAGGTCTTCGGTTTGGATCACGTTTACTATGGATGTTATGTAGGTGTTAAAGAGGGTAGAGATGAGGGTTGAACCTTTTGGGTCTAAGCCAATGGGGATCTTGGGTTCTGAGGAGATGGTGGGTAGGCGGATTTGCTGCATTCCTTCCATGAGGAATGATGCGATTTATCTGAGGGCATATCCCTGGATCCCAATGTGGTGCAGTCTCTTGAGAGGTGTGTGGTAGGATACAGTGTTTACCACTGAAGAGAGGTTGAGGCTCATCAGGGCTGCCGATTCTCTGTCGAGGAGGGTGAGAATGTCATCAGGTAATCAGGGGAGTCTCAGTGTAGTGGTCGGCATGAAAATCGGATTGGGAGGTATTGGGCAGGTTGTTTCTCTCTAGGTGTTCGGTGAGCTGCAGGTTGATGGCCTTCTCGAGGACTTTGGTGGGAAAAGGGAACAATGAGATTAGGCAGTAGTTCTGGAGTTTCCTGGGGTCGGCGGATGGTTTCTTGAGGAGAGGTCTGACTTCTGCATGTTTGCAAGCATCAGGAAAGGTGGCTATGATGATGGATGCATTGAGGATTATTGTGAGTTTGTGGCTTACAACCCTGCTTCTGAGGTTGAAGAGTTGGTGTGGGCAGGGGCCCATGGGTGCTCCAGAGTAGATGGAGCTTATGATGGCCAGGGCATGATCTGTCATGAGCTGTTTTAAGACGGTGGGTGGCTGATCAGGGGAGGCTTCCATTGGAGCAAGGAGGATGTGGAGGTCGCATTGGGTGCTGAATACCCAGGCTCTGTAGTCTTGATCCCACCTTGTGATGACTCTTTAATCTGCCACCAGATGCTCCCTGCCCCTTTATTTCACTCTTTCAGGTTCTTCTGCATCCCTCCTTTCTTTCTTGGTCACTGTTTTTCTGTATTTCTGATCCACCTTCTTTGTTTTTCTCTCTCTTGATTTGAGCTGAAGTCTGATAAGGAAAAATAAGTGCCTGTGGGCCACATATGCCACCACCAGCTCAAATAAATGTTGTGTATGTCACATTTGGTCAAAGTTAATAACATAAACTATGTATAATACATGCATTCTCGGAAGTCACTTTTCAGTGTAGTAAATAATTTATTTTTAACATAGCAGAAGCACATGTACCACAAACTTTCATGCACTTCCAACTGCACTTACCTGATTTTTATCATTGGCACCAATCCATATTTCAGGGTTGCGTTTTACACTGTTGAATACCAGCTGCTGAATATAACTATTTTCTGTTTGAGAGTGCACAGAAGTAAGATGGGCACCGGTAGTAAGGCTCTGGCAATAAATCTGAGGAAACAAACATTACTTACAGCATGTGAAAGAGATGCAATACCACAGTAGACACAGACTACAGGAATGACAAGCATTACAATCGAAATGGGTCACAAATTGTAGACCTGCCAGGTGAAACATATGTGTTATGCGGATACTCAGTAAGTTAGAGATTGCAAAGAAGCAGTCTCAATTACTTTGAGAGGTGCAGAGTTAAAATTATACAAAGTAACTCTAATTGACAGAAGCAGACTGACCAGAACAACAAAGTATCACTCTCAGGGCGATTTACCACCATAATAAGGCAACTCAAGGGGCATACCAGTAGCATCCTTTCAGCAGTTTGGCAGATAAAACTATCAAATTCCACAAGATACTCCATTGTTGTTAACCAAAGTATGATGTCCTCCAAAATATGTCTTTTCTGTGGCCCCAAACATCCTAAAGATTACATTGTTTCTTTTCTCTCATACATCACAAAGCATTTGACAAATGTAGGAGAAAAATCAAAAGCAAAGACCCTGCCTGGTAGGTAGGCCACTTAAACCGATCTCCAAATCGCACATGTATGCTGATGATTTGGGTACTTACCGGTAATCTTCATTACTCCGAGTCATAGTCTTCCTCATCCCAGTCCTTGCCAGAGAACACTTTGTTTCTCATCACAGAATTCACCAGTTGCAAAAATAAATAAACTGTGCGCCAAACAATCTGTCACCCCACTAAGTGGATTATCCATAACCTATAAAGGAAAGCCAAAAATGACTGACATATCAAGCAATAAAATATATCACCATTTTCTCTTTCTTCTTTCTCACAGGGAGGTAGGAAGGGAACCTAGGACTGTGAGGAGGAAGACTATTACTCATAGTAATGAAGATTACTGGTAAGTAGTTGAGCCATTACCTACCTTGTCCATCTTACTCGTTTCAGTCCTTTCCAGTGACAGCATACCAATGCATTTAAAAAAGAAATGACCTAATGCTACTTGAAGTTATCAAACCCCCAAGTGATTTATTAAATCAACAAATTCAAAAGTCTTAATGAGCTGAGGACAGAACAGCTGTCCCAAACGTAGAAGAAAAAACTCCAAATTTTTCATCTGAAGTGAGTAATCAATGTGTGAAGGGAAGACCTGGTTGCAGCAGCACAGATATCTTTTAAAGAAGTGCTCCTGAAAGCTACCCAAGAGGATGACATAACCTGAGTGGAGCATATTGCTATGCCAGTACAAAGGTTGACTATGGAATTCTGATGTCCTTTGAAATTAATACCCATTTATAACGATTTAAGGTTGAAGAAGAAGAGTGTTGGCCCTTGCTGGATAAGCCAAAAGAAACAAAAAGAAAGTTCACCTTTCCAAAACAGGGAGTTATTTCAATACAGAGAAAGGGCTCTATGATCTATATAGTACGCAAAAGTGTCACTTGCTCTGTAGACGGGCATGGAAAAGGAATGGTAGCACAAACTCCTGTGACAAATGAAAGGTATAGGATGCCGAGGGATGAAAGGGTCTGTGCTGAGGATTGCTGAGGACACCTCGCACAGTGGCAGTTCTGATGAGGCTGCAATACATTGCAGGTCTTTGCGATGGGTTCAATACATGCGGTAGTTTGTTGGTTCTGCTGGCTCCACAGGTTGGCAAAGCAACTTAAGCCCACTTCCAAGGGTCCAGGACTGGGGTGGCACCACTTGACATGATAGACTCACAAGAGGCAGAGTCTAGGTGCAGGTGCAAGATTGTTAGATGCCTGTTATGATCCTGAGGCTTCAGATCAGAAGGCCAGTCAACTAGACCATGGAGTTACTCTGGATTCAAGAGATGCAGGTCCAGTCCTTCGTACCCTGGTGAGAGAGCAACAAGCAAGTGGTCAGCACAGCAGGGCAACAGTTCCTTCAGACCAGCAGTCCAGAGGAGTGGCAGTCTTTGTAGCAGCACAGCAGTCCTTCTTCCTCAATGAGTATCCATAGGTTACTGAATTGGTGGTGTCTGAGGTCCAGTATTTATGCACAGTTGTGCCTTTTATGAAATGGTTATTGGCCAATTAGATTAATCACCCCTCTGTATACTTATAGGTCCCACGAACAGTGGATGCATTTTGGGATCTTATCCATTTGAACGAAACAGGTTCACGGATTCCCAACTATTTCACAAAAAAAGCACGAATACAAGCAAGTTTACTGGTGAGAGACTTGATGGTTTTTTATCATGATTAAGAATATAAATTATGGTATATAGGAACTGCCTCATGGTTTTGTATTCTTTATTACACCTACAGGTTTCCCATACAGGAATAAGGTTAAAGGGAATACCTGTCTGCACATCCACTATACAAACACTCTAGGAGGAGCACTACGTTTATGTATCAGGTAGGTTCCATATATTAGAAGGAGCTTGTAAATGAATCATGATGTATGAATGGAAACTGAAGTAAGATCTGTTTTTGTTTTTTATTTCTAAAGAACATTGTGTAGAACGGTGGGCTTGGAGCCATTAGGAGCCCTGCCCGGTTCAATAGAAGGAAATAAGTTTCCGCATCATCTTTTTACCTGCCAAGGTGGGTCAGATGGGCGTTTTCTTTTCTTTTCTTTGTACGGTAATATGGACAAGTGGGCGATATTTATTGGCCCTTTGAGAAAAGGTGTGAGAAAATATGTATGTTTGTTGGCACCCTCTTATTAAGAATGGGCATGGGAAAATGTGCATGGAGGAAGGCACCTAGGCCCTGGTGGACAATTACACAGTGTCCCAGTGTTTAGGCACTGTAGTCAGGATGATGATTGTTATTGTATAGTTTAGAATGACATTTGTGTTTCTGCCAACGGCTAATAGGTGTTTATGTAGATGTTTCATATTTAATATTATTCTATTTGAAGTTGCCGCCGTTGATGATGATTGCCATTTGTATACATTAGAATACAACTTGTCTTTTGATTTATATTTAACATGTGTGTATATAAGGGTGTTCTTTATCCACCAGGAACATCCTTCTATGAATGGTTGTTATTAATAGACTACATCAATTGTAACAAGGATACATAATGTGACATGCGAGTATTATTATTATTATTATTATTTGTAACATTTTTTTTATTATCTCGATTTTTTATCCATATTTATGTCCTTTAGCATTTGCGGGGTCTTTTGTATAAGAGAGACTGTTATATAATTTCTGTCTTGAAGAAGGTGGTTTACATAAGGACAATACCACCGAAACGCGTCGACGCCTGGGGTTTTGAATTGGTTGTATCCAAGGAACTGGTTAATGATTAACAGAATATTAAGGGCTGTGGACATCTCTACCAATAATAACATGAATTCCATAGGAAACAACCTTCAGTAAATGAGATTATTTGTTTGCACCGGATTTTTTGTCTCTCTTTTTTTAAACTAATGCATTACTGTGATTTTATGTACAATTGTTAAATGTATTGTAATTTGTATTTTTTAACATATATCTCGAGAACTTGAAACAGAAACTTTTTGAAAAAAAATAAATCTTTTTTAATATATTGGATTGTAATTTGCACATGTACTATAATTGACCAATAAGGTCTGGGGTCTTTTGAGTGATTGTGTATGACTGACTTGCTGTGTCGTGTGGGAGACACAATAGAGGACTAGATGTCAGTGTGAACTTTATCATTCCTCCAAGAGAATATTGTATTTCATTTACCTGTGGTACCCCTTCTCTTGGGTAGTGGGGTCGCTCCCCTCTTTTATAAACAACTTTTTAAATACAAGGCACAGTACAATTAGGCTGTCCAGGACCTACCTTAGCGGTGATTTCTATTTATTAAAAAGGAAGGTCTGGGCCTGACAAAATGTTATTGTTCTGGGTCAAAATGGCAGTTTAGAACTGCACACACATGGGCTGAAATGGCATGCCTGAGCCATGTTTAATGTGGGTGGCACTATCATTATTGTAGGCCTACTAGTCGCATTAAATTTACAGGCCCTGGGTAAGGTAGTGCCACTTTACTAGGAACATACAAGTACATTAAATATGCCAATTGGGTATAAGCCAATCTAACATGTTTTAAGAAGAGAACACAATCACTTTAGTACTGGGTAGCAGTGGTAAAGTGTGTAGAGTCCTAAGGCCAGCAAAAATGAAGTCAGCAAAAATTAAGGTCTGAAGGGAAAAGTTAGAGGGAAAACTACACCAATTATGCCAATGTCTTCCTCAGCTAAAAGTGGGATGAAGTTTCAAACACCTTGGGAGTTCTCTTCACTAAGGCAGAGGAACCGGGAGAGGCCATCAGCACTGGAGTAGTCTGATCCAGGATAGTAGTCCACTGTCAAGTCCATTCCATATAGGGAGCTAGCCAACCTCAACAGTTTGAGATTCTCAGCCCTCATCTGCATTAACCATCTGAGGGGTCTGTGGTGTGACTGAACCTGGAAGTGAGCACCAAATAGGAATGTCTCAGGTTCTTCAATGCGCAGATCACTATCAAGGCATCAATCTCTTTTTGCACTCAACCTCAATTCCCAGGGAAGGAACCTCCTACAGTGTGATAGCACAGCCCCTATTATATGCTCTGAGGTATCTGTCAGTGCAATAAACTAATCTTAGAAGACAGGGGCCTTGAGCATGGGTGATGTGCACATAACCACCTTCAGGGTGTCAACAGCTTTCTGCCACGCCTCAGTCAGGATCACCTGATGTGGCTGCTTCTTGGAAGTCAGCTCAGTCAATAGTGAAACAATGATACCATACCCCTTGACGAATCACCTATAATAACAAGTGAGGCCAAGGAAGGCTCTCAGTTCTGTCTGGGTCTTAGTGTGTTCCTTAGCCAGAATGGTACGGACTTTGGCCTGGGGGGCTGCACCTTGCCACCTTCCACTTGGCAAACCACCTAGGCCATTGAACCTTGCCCCTTCGTGCACTTACTGGCCTTGATAATCAGGCCTTCCTTCTGCAGAGCCTGAAACACTTCTATGCGGTGGAACAAATGGTCCTCCCCGCTTGGTTTGAAGACTGCAATGTCATCTAGATAGGCAGCACTGAAGTTCCTGAACCCAGCCAGAACTTGGTTGACCAACTTCTTGAAAGTAGCAGGTACGTTCTTCATCTCACAGGCCATTAGCCAGAACTGGACGTGTCCTTCTGGGGTAAAGATTGCAAACCTCTCTTTAGCCCCTTCAGTCAAGGCAATCTGCAAGTACCCAGACATTATGTCAAACGTGCTGGGGAATTTGGCAGCTCCCAACTGATCTATGAGCTCATCTCCTCTGCTGATGGGGTTGGGGGGTATACAACGTTTAGCACGCATTTGTTACAACGCACTACGATTACAACGCAGGCATTACCACGCATACCATTACAACGCATTGCGCTGGGGGGCGCTCTAGGATAGGGAATAAGTTTAATTTTATATCCAACACCTTCCCTAGTGTCCACGGGGACTGGAGTTGGAATATAAAATTATACTTACCACTATCCAGCACCTCAAAGCGCTATGCGTTGTAACGGTATTCGTTGTAAATACCGCGTTATAAAGGTATGCGTGGTAATAGTATGCGTGCTAACGTCATACATCCGGGTGGGGGGGGGTCAGTCTTGGTGACCACTTTGGGCCCCTCGTAATCAACACAGATGCTACATTCTGTTGTGACAGAACTTCTCAGGGACACCACCATATTTCCTGATATGGGCTTCCTTCATGGGAGAATGGTAGGGCTGGACCAAGAGCTGTTTGAGGGTTATCTCCAGAGTCTTGGAAACGTCTTCAATAATGCTAGCTCTCAAATTATCAACCAGTAGATTTTACTCTTCACCAGTGTGCTGTTCCCAGTGTCAATATCATGGGTACACCATGTACTGAGTTCTGGGGTAAGGAAGAATCAAGAGGCAAACTGTCCCAACAATCGCAGGCAGTCTCTCTGTTGTTCTAGCATCAGTGTAGAGGAGAGGCTGACACCCTCCACTCAACTTCACATATGAAAATATCCCCATCAGTGTCCTGGTCACTGCAGGTGCAGTCAGCATTCTCAGAGGAATAGCCCCTGGGTATCAGGTAGCATTGTCCACCAAGACCAGGAGAAACCTGCTGCCCATGGCTGTCTTGGGTTGCAGCGAACCGACAATGTTGATGTCCATCCTTTCAAAGGGAGTGCCAACAACAGGAAACATTGTAGAGGACCCGATTGCTACCCTCCTGATTTGGCACTAGTCTAGTTGGTGAGACAGGACCTGCAGAAAGCATCTTAGGCCCTCCCCATTTGAGGCCAATAAAAGTGGGTGACAAGCCTGTCAAAGGTCTTGTCTTGCCCCAAATTAACTGCCAGGGTTACATCATGAGTCAACTCCAGTAGGAAGGCCCTGTAGTACTGGAGGAGTCAGCCACACATGTGTTTCCAGAGGCTCAGAAACCTTATCCTAGCTATACTGGAGAATGCCACTCCAGTAATTCAGGAGACCAACAGAGGTATTGCCAACTGCCAGGGCCTGATGCCGTAGCCCCTCGAAAGTGGGGCACTCCATCTGTGCATAGCAGAACTCCTTCCTGTGGGATCTCCTTTCTGTTGCATGATGGCCAGCTCAGGTAGGATTCCGGGGTGCTCCTGGTCCTCCTGACCACCCTCTTGGCCAGCCATGGACCGTGTGGCCATGCTAACCCAATCAAACAACCCTAACATCTCCAAATGTGACCGTAGCTCCGCCTCATTTTAGATGTGTGCTCCAGGTCATTGCCAAGCAGACAATTGCCATGGATGAACTCACAGCTACCATTGAGAAACCTGGGACCCTCACCCCCACTCAAAGGGAAACAGAGCCACTGGATAGTGAGTCTCATGGTTGTCAGATGCAACAACTTGGTGGAATGCATTAGGGCCTACCTGCTCTGAGGTCACCAGATGACATCTGATGGTGGTCATGCTGGCTCCAGTGTCTCTCAGAGCCTCCATCTTCTGCCCATTAATATTAACCCACACCTGTATTTCCTAGTATTACTAGGCATGTGAGTTCTCTGTACATCTCTCTGTCACCGCGGGATACCAGGGTAACCTCTACACTCCTCCCTCCCCACTAGCTGGGACAATCTCCCCAAGCACCATACTACCCAACCCCAGTGACTGCCAACCAGTGAGAGGCTATGTCTATTTGGGATACCTGCCATACCCTTTTGAAATGCCCATCCTGTTGGTACTCATAGCACTTGATGGTGCCTTCCCTGATGACTTACAGTCAGGGAACCACTTCTTCTCAGTTGGGGATGGGGGTCCTTACTTATGGAATTATAATGGGGCCTATAGAGAACTCCATTATTTTATTGATGTCTCCCCCACCTTCTTCTGGTGGAAAACCTGCCCATCATTTTGGTGATCCCAGTGGAAGCTGCTCATGGGAAGCAGCAGAGTTGCAGGGATCAGGGGGGCAAGAGGGGTTTATAACAAAAATCACTTACCTGTGGGCCTTCTGGCAGGCTGCCCACAACCTCTCCTCCATCCTATACTTCCTCTTCCTGGCCTTTTCTGTGCAATCAGACAGCCGGAAGAGCCCAGGCTCCCATAGCCAATCACAATGCTACAATGCAGTGCTATGATTGGCCTGAGTGCTGTGGTTCGGCACTCAACCAGGGAATGGGAGCCTGGGCATGTTCTCCACCCAGGCTATAATGCAGCCAGGGTGGGGAACATTCATGCGCACTTACTTAGTAACCACCACTCCTCCCGCTGCTCTGAAAGCAGAGCAGAAGTGGCTGCCAAAACTTCACAGCAGGAACAGATAAAATGATAATAAGGTTGATTTATTATAATTTTATTTTTCATTTTTTTCCACTGCGAAAAGTAGTGGGGCGATGCTCCTCCACCTTAGTAAAGGAGCCTCCACTGGGTGATCCATTCCACCCTGAGTTACCGTCTTGTGGACCCTATTGCTGACTAGCAGTCTGCCTCTGAACGGTAGAAATGGGGGCGGCGTAGCAGTGATCGCCCGGTCCGACCTCCTCTTTCAATGCCTACCCCTGCCAGACATTGCTACAACAGAGTACCTAGCTATCCGCACTACTTCTATCAATCCTCCTCTCACTTGTGTCCTCACTTACCGGCCCCCTCAATCACCCCTATCTTTCCTCCCCGATTTTCAGGAGGTACTTTCCACACTGACGGTCAATAACTCCTCCATTCTATTACTGGGAGATTTTAACTTTTGGCCTTCAGATCCTGCGGAATGCCCTTCCTCTAGGGAATTTTCAGATACACTCCTATCCCTTAATTTTATATCACATGTTCATTCCCCCACTCACGTCAAAGGACACATCTTAGACCAGATTTGGTCCTTGAACTGCCCAATAGACTCTCTGACCATCTCGCCTTGCACTTGGTCCGACCATCACTTGATCTCGTTTACCCTTCCCATCAATCCCCCTACCAGGCCCCCGCTCCCAAAGAATGTTTGGGTCCGCTCATGGAGCCGAGTGGATCCGGAGAATCTATCTGCGCAATTAGCTTCCTCCTACCCTACCCTACAAGGCCTGTCCACTCTTTCTCAGGCCGCTGCCATTGAAAATTGGCTCTCCTCTAGCTGCGATTCAATCGCCCCGTTGAAGCGGGTATCGTCTAAACGGGAGAAAGATGCCAACTTATGGTTCAATGAGGATCTTAAAACCACCAAACTTGCAGTACGCCGCGCCGAGTGTGCCTGGAGGAGGAACTATTCTCCCTCACTTAGAGCTGAGTTTACCACTCTCCTTGCTCAATATAAGAAGGCCATCCTGGCTGCAAAATGGCCTACTTTTCCGCAAAGATCCATGCAGCTGAGAATAAACCGAGGGAAATCTTCTCGATTGTCCACAACTTGGCATTTTCCGACAGGACATCTCTCAAGCCCTCCCCGTCCCAGGACCTTTGCCACTCTTTAAATAATTTCTTTATTGAGAAGATTGCCATTATTAATGCCAACATCCCCTCACCCCTCGACTTTTGTCGACCCCCAGTGCCCCCCACCCAAAGGACAACTCGATGCTTTTCCTCCTCTGACTAAAGATTCCATGGCCTCAATAATTCCTCTTGTCAAATCCGGATCCCCACTGGACACTTGCCCTGCACACATCCTTCGTCACATCTATACAACCTGTCCAGACCCCCCCCCTTCACTTCCTTAACAGTTCCCTTTCCCAGGGGGTTGTAGCCAACCCACTGAAAACCGCTGTTATTGTCCCCATCTTAAAAAAACCGGGCGCAGATCTTTCGATCCCCGCCAACTACCGCCCTATCTCCCTCCTACCATTCCTGGCGAAGGTGCTCGAACGCCATGTCACCAGGTCCCTGAGTACCTTTGTGGAGGAGTATGGGATTCTCGCCCCCCGCCAGGCCGGCTTCCGCCCCGCACACTCTACGGAGTCCGTAGTTCTCTCGGTCCTCGACAACCTCAGGGAGGGAATGGATACCAACCAGGCCCAGGCCTTGGTTCTCCCGATCTTTCAGCCGCCTTTGACACGGTTGATCATACCATCTTACTTTCCTGTGTCAAGGCGGCGGGGATCGGAGGCTCCGCTTTGGTATGGCTATCCTCCTTCCTGAGGGACCGCACCCAGGCGGTTCGCCTGGGAGACTTCTCTGCGGACTTCCTGAAAGTTCAGTGCGGGGTCCCCCAAAGTTCCTCCCTCTCACCCCTCTTGTTTAACCTTTATATTGCCCCTCTTATTTTTTCACTACAACAAATGGACGTCAGCATATACAATTATGCTGATGACCTTCAACTTGTTTTCAACCTGTCTTCTTCCCCTACTTCCATCTCCAACTTCCAGTCTATTATGATTTTTATCCAGGACTGGATGAACTACAACCACCTGAAACTTAACCCGGATAAGACCGAGCTGGTGTTAACAGGTGGTTGCTCCAGTCCCTGGTCCTCACTCTTTTAGCCCACTTCCCTAGGTTCTCCCCCGGTCCCCTCTACCTCAGTCAAAACTTTAGGTATCAAACTCAACTCTCAGCTCACTCTTCACTCCCAGGTCAGTTCCGTGGTGTCCTCCTCTTTCCTGTCACTACGCACCATCCGTAAGGTATCTCGCTTCTTTACCTTCGATGCCTTGAAACTGATCATTCTGGCAATGGTCATTTCCCGCCTGGATTATGGCAACGCCCTATATGCGGGGATCCCTGCATATAGTCTACGGCGGTTGCAACTAATCCAGAACCAGGCGGCACGATTGGTGTTCAACCTCCCGAAATCTCACCATGTAACCCCCCTTCTCAGATCTCTACACTGGCTTCCTGTCCGTGAACGCATCCAGTTTAAACTTGCTTCTATCACCTTTCAAGCATGACTGGGCGCGACTCCGGCCTTTAAAACATCTGAAATTGTTCCCTATGTCCCAACCAGAGAACTGCGCTCCTCCTCGCAATTCCTGCTTTCAACCCACTGGTTTCGGAGAAAGAAATGGGGAGGATCCAAGTTTGCAACCCTTGCCCCACTCCTGTGGAACTCCCTTCCTTTTGAGCTCAGATCTATAACTCTGTACCCTCAATTTCAGAAGCAACTCAAAGCCCACCTATTTGTCAAATGTTTTAACTAAACCATTTGGTGTTCCCCCCTTCCTATTCTGCTTCCCCCACTCCTACTCTGGAGATCTGTCTGTTGCAGTGCCATGAAACCGCTGGTGATAGTGCGCTATACAAATATTTTAAACTCAAACTCAACTCTTTAGCAAACTCCCTGGGATCAGTGAGCTTATTGTCAATCAAGTATTGGCATGGATCTGCGAAACCAAGTGTGAACATGAGTGCCTTTCCAATCAAATTGTACAGCCCTGATAATATTTTACTTCACTGCCTTTCACCTTATCATCCAGTGCCATGGAAAGAAATCCACACAATCCACCCAGGTCTGTTGGGGTATCTTCTGACTATCCCAAACATTCTGCCTGTACTTCTCAGGGGTAACACCATATTTTCTGATACAGGATTAATTCATGGGAGAATACCTCATCATGTCCCCCTTCTCTAGGGCTAGTAGGGTGTCCCACCCTGCACTAGGGATGTGGTTCCACAGACTAGCCCCTCAATCCCCCTCAGTGATCCTATGCATCTGTAAAGCAATCTCATAAGCCTCAAACTACTTATCAGTACTGTCCCCCACTACAAAGTAGGCATCAGGCCCCTGGGAATATGGACCCTCTTGTCTCCAGAGGGCACTGTACAAATGCTGCTATCATCACTGCTGGACTCTGCCTGACTGACCTGGATATCCAGTTCCTTAAGACTCTGTTCATGAGCCAGTAGCACATGTTTCTACTCCAAAGCTTTCCAAGCCTTCCTCTCCTCAATGGCTAGTTTCCTTCCCTCTATCCACAATGAGGCCATCTGCAGCTTGAGTGCCCTCTCCTCCCTCCTCTCTGCCACCTCCTCTGGGGACAGGCCGTAGGGAAAGACACTGCTCCCTGTCCTTGCAGGAGGCTCCACTTCAAGGGTCAAGTCATCCCCCTCAACTACAGGTGGTAACTCTGGAAGATCCTTTTCGGTCCTTTCATTCCATTATCCTCTTCTGTGGCTTCAACCCGTGACTGATGGACTTCTGCCCAGGCCCGCAGAACTCCACCTTCCTGGTGGTGCTCTTCGCTGGTAGTCCCCTTTCCTTGCAGAATTTATTGAGCTGGGCCACAGTGTAGGACTCCATGCTAGACAGTTCAAGCTCCATGCTTGAAGAGGTGGATTTAGGTACTACAGTCAGAGAGAGAATTTAGAAAAATCAAAAGGGCCAAATAGGGAGAATTTAAACTCGAATTGGTCTCAGATATGGGATGGTAGTGTACTCCAAATCACTGCATGCCATTGCACAAAACCAAGCCCTGATCCTCACAGCTGATCACCAATGTAAGAAATTGGGATGTTGGTTGACTGGGGTGTGCGCTCTGGTCAAGGAGAAACCACAATCCTTCTCAAGGTGAGGCACAAGTAAATCCCAAATTAATCTTCACAGAGAGCAGTCAGGCTTAACTTAGAGGAAATGTGTAAAGTATTGGTGCAGCATTTCAAACAGTAATAAAGTGAAAATCACCACACAAAACAGATCACAAACTAAGTTAGGAAAATAGAGTACATTTCAATACATTATTTGACACCAAAACAACAAAAATGTAAAAAGTAAAATCGGGCGATGAATTTTTAAAGATTTTAGTACAAACTAGAACCTTAAAGGTCAAAGCAACAACCGCAGACTACTAGATGTGTGAGACTGGTTCAAAGTACAAATATATGTAATATATATGTATATATATATCATATTATTATATTTATATATATAAAAGCACAAATCACAAACTGTGGATATTTGTTATTCAATACAGGGACAAAGTCACAAGTTCAGGCAGAACACAATGGAGGGCAGGCCGACTATGGGGACACAGTGAACACAGTACCATTTCTTCCTGCCATTAAATTCTTGTTTGCGGAGCATTGCATCGATCTGGGATGAGGATGCATCACGCAGCCAAAGAGATGTGTTGGCTCTGATGCTGTGATGCGAGGATCTGCCTCATCATTGAGGATTCCATCAATAATGCTTCAATATGCAGTCCATCATTGAGGATGCGGCGTGCAGTCAAGGCAACACGTCTCTTCCAAGACGTTTGCGATATTGTGATGCGAAGTTCATAGTTGTTTTTGAGGCTTCCTTCACTGAAGCATGTGAGGTCTGGCACCAAGGATGCACCTGGCAGTGGTGGCACTGATGAGGCTGCAATGCATTGCAGATCTCTGCGACAGGTCGAATCAACACAGCAGTGGTGGGGCAGCGGTTCTGCTTAGTTTTGCGCTGTGCAGCAGAGGACATACATCAGTTCTGCTGGATCCATAGGTTGGCAGAGCTCCTTAAGCCCATGGGTCTAGGACTGGGATGCCACCTCTTAGCAGGGAAGACTCCCAGAGGGCAGATTACAGGTGCAGATGCAAGGTTTGTGGAAGCCTCATATCCCTGAGGCGTCTAATCAGGATTCAAGCCAACTGGTGTGATACTTGCCACTAACCTAAAGACCAAGATTTTCCACAGGCGCGATGTGTAGCTCCCCCTCCTCTCCCTCCTATCCCTTCTCTTGATGTTGCGCTTACAGCACTAAACCAGCAAGAGTCTTTGAAGGTGTTTAGGGGGATGGGACAAAATAACAGAAGAAACAATGGCAGTTCAGCTTCTGGAGATCTGGTTGCCTCCTTTCATCAAGTGCTGCCCTCTGTAGTAGACCACCTACTTCACGGTACGTATTCTAAACGAGCGAAACACTATTACTAGGAGCATCATAGTACTATTCAATAATTTGCTGTTCTATGCTTTTACTTGTTTTAATGTTTATCACCCACCCCAGAGACAATGTCAATATAGTTCTTTGAGGATCTGACTCTAGTCTTAAATTAGTATCAATCATCTCCTAATGTGGGAAATCCTCTTGAATTTGATTCTGAATTGCAAATGTGAAACATGTCCCACTTCAAGAGTCCTGTAAACAAGTTTTAAAATCCAAATCCTTTTAATGGAATTGTATGAGTCACGGACCACTAGCCGTGGATATCGCTTTCATTCAACTAAAGCTGCTTTCCTCTCCAATCAAATGCTATCTGCGCTTTAGAACCTCCTTGAGTGAAGTTTAAATTAGCTTACTTGACTATTGTTGTTTTCTGTCTTTTACAGTGCCGTTGAAACAGTGCTGAGCTCAGCAGGGATTCCAGCTTGCATCAGGTCTTGGAAACTCCAGCTGGAAGTTGAGGATCTGGTAAGTATTCTCAGATTCTGAGAGAGTGAGTAGAGTGCAACTCTTCTCTCCTCTATACACGAAGCAGAGCAGGTTTCTAATGCAAGTGTGCATTTATATAAACACTTGTATGACACTAGAATGGTCTAGAACTGTCTGGCTCCTTCTGGTTATGCTAGAGGCACGTCTTTTACAAAAAACAACACCTGTCAAAATAATGTGAACTGTATGGCTGCTTCCAGTTATAAAGGTGGTACATGTTTAAAAAGCTATCAAAACCAGTCTGAATAAACTGGTGGCTCCATCCTGTTATGTAAGAAACAGTATTTGCATATGGGCTGCTGATAAAAACAAGTCTGGGTAAACAGGCAGCTGGTTAAAACTAAGTCTGGATAAACAGGTGGCTCCATCCTGTCTGTTAGAATAGGGGAGCAATAGTAAACCACCAAGGACCATAGCGTAAGAGGGGAGAACAGGGCAAACCTGTGGGCAGAAACACAATTTGAGAGGAAGCACACAGACTAGGATGATGGGTTGACAATGACAGGGCCAACAGGAGCAACAGAGATTGCTGGGGCTGGAGATGCATGTGCATTCCTTCTCACCCAGGTGGGAGGGCGGCAGGTGGCAAGTTGGTATACCAGGGTAGCAGTTCCTTCAGAGCAATACTCCTGCAGAGTGGCAGTGTTTGTAGCAGCACATTAGTCCTTCTTCCAGGCAGAGTACTCACAGGTCCCAAAGTGTACTGAAGTAGTGGTGTCTGAGGTACAGTATCTATACAAGTTGTGCCTGTTAAGTGGGGAGAGGCTTCTAGTGGCATGCCTTTGAATGCATAGGTGCCCTCCCTTCCTGTCCCTTACTACAGACTAACTAGACAGGGTATGCAGCTTGTTTGTGGGTAGAAAAGGTGCAGCCTATTCAAGTCTAGATGGGGCTGGGCACAGCTCCTCCCTCCCATCCTGCCAGTGATGGCCCATTCAGTTACACCTAAGCTCCCCATTGTCTTTGACTGTCTAGGAGGAATACACAAAGCCCAACTGTGCCCCATACCAAGTCATGTGAACCAGAGCCATGCTGCAGGCACCAAATGGCTAAGGCAAGAAAATGCCAATTTTCTAAGGTGGCAATTTTAGAATTGTAATTTAAAATCCAAATTCAGCATAAGTTAAGATTTTAATTGCGATTCCAGAGACACCAACCATAAAGTGGTTACCGCTTCCCATTTGGAAATTATATTTATAAAATGTAGGTAGGCCATTCCAGTGTTATCCTATGGGAGATGTAGACCTTGAATAAGTGACTGTGAGGACATGTACATTTTAAAAGTACATGTCCAACTTTTTAACTACAAAATACACTGCCCTGGGAGTTGGCCAGGGTCTACCTTACGGTGGCTTACATGTATTAAAAAGGAAGGTTTGGGCCTGGTAAAAGGTTTAATTTACCAGGTAGAAATAGCAATTTAAAGCTGCACACACACTGGCTGTATTGCCAGGCCTGAGACATGTTTAAAGTAGTCATTAAGTTGGTGGCATAATTAGTGCTGCAGCCCAATAAGTAGTATTTTATTTACAGGCCCTGGACATAGGTAGTGCCAGATTACTAAGGATTTATACATAAATTAAATATATGACAATTGTGTATGAGACAATCTAACATGCTTTAAGGAGAGAGCACAAGCACTTTAGCACTGGTTAGCAGTGGTAAAGCATGAAGAGTCCTAATGCCAGTAAAAACAAAGTCAGCAACAACAGGAAGTCTAAAAATCATGAGCTGTACAAGTCCCAATTCACAAAGCAATTTTCTTTTATGAAGAATGTATTGGAGAAGAACCTTACTCATCTTAACCAAATTAATACGATGCCTCTCCTTAACTGCTCGTTTTTCCTCCATTATGCCTGCTTCCAAACTTCAGCAGCAACAGAAAGAAAATCAATGACTTTAAATAACTGAAGAGAGCCGACAGGCCTTACTTCACATGCTTAGCAATAGAGATGCGTATTGTAAGTCTCCACTGGACCACAACCGAACAGGGCTGGCTTTAGCACTGGTGGCGCCTAGTGCAATAATCATTTTTGGCATCCCCACACTTCACGACCTCCTCCTCAAATTCTCTCACTACCACCAGGCAAAAATGCCCCTCATCTCTCCAATCATAAATTATTCCTAAATACAGTTCCCCCCTGAGGTCAGGGCCGAATGCACAGCTCAGTGCCCAGTGCGGTCGCACTGCCCTAAAGCAGGTCCTGCAACCAAAATGAAAACAGGAAACACGGTCCGGCTTACTCAATGAAACATGTGCAGAATACAACGGTACCTGCTAATCTCTCTGCAAAGGAGGTAAAATGCCAGAAAGTAATAGGGTCACGTGTGATATGCAAAACTGCTTGCGACCATTGACTCGCATTTATTTATTTATTTATTTATTTATTTATTTATATTCTTGTAGCG
The DNA here is from genome assembly GCF_964263255.1 of Lissotriton vulgaris. NCBI lineage: Eukaryota > Metazoa > Chordata > Amphibia > Caudata > Salamandridae > Lissotriton > Lissotriton vulgaris. The sequence continues at coordinate 1,565,152,656 of NC_141691.1, read as the reverse complement.
CGCATGAATCAGCCCCGAAGGGGTATCTCCGCGCGTAGCTTCGGGTTTTCACCCCCCCCTAAGTTTGCAGGGTATGCCCAGATGTGGGTCCCTTGCTCACTTTGCCACTGGATTTAAGCTAGTCTGGCTGATGACGGCTGATTAGGCAGAAACCAGTCCCAGGATGCTTGTTTCCAGGCCAGGGAAGACATGGCTTGGCAGTTCAGACTGGACTGTTCCCATGAGGCACAGGGTCAGACTGATTTGCATTTGGCCCTGTCTGAACTGGGGTGGCGGAGTGAGCTAAAGAATGATGATGGATTAAACCCAGATCAGTTGACTGAGGGTGAGTGCTTGCAATGTTCAACACTCCGTCCATCATCCCCTTTGGATTTGTGATGATAAAACATGAGCATGTTCAACAAAACTGGCTGCTTTATGCTGGATTACTTGAAGTCTAGGTAGTAGGGGCTAGATGTAGGTAATTCTATTTTACCACTTCTAAAATACCGAATTTTACCGATTCGGTATTTAAGAAGTGGTAAAATAGAAGGGGGCACATGTAGGTATTTCAGAATCGGTATCCCCCATTGATTCCTATGGGCCTTGAAGCCCAAAGGAATCAATGGTGAATACCGAATCGGTATTTACCGATTCGGTAAATTCCAATTTTTGCAAGGGTGCAGGGGGTGTCACTTTGACACCCTCTGGCACCCCAATTCCGGACTTGTGTGCCATGTGGCACACAGACATGCCCTAAGGGCATGTCTGTGTGTCACATTGCACAGGTGTGCATGCACAGATGTGCATGCACACCTGGATTCGGTATTTAACCACCCAATCCAATTGGTGAAATGCAGTCTGTATTTACCAATTCGGTAAAATACCGATTCTGGAAAAGCATGCTCCTACATTAGAAAACCCTAATACCGGTCGGAAACGGCCAAAATCGGCAGTTTCCGACCGGTATTAGGGCTCCTACATCGGTACAATTTTTTAGTCTAGACCTATGTAAGGCTGCTGCAACAATTTTACAGTTGCTGATGGAAAGAAGGGGCATTATAAGTTTTAACCCTTTCCATGCTCATGACGAGCTCAGCTCGTCATGATGCACGGTTGAGCTGTGCTGATGACGAGCTGAGCTCGTCATGAAACAATGGGAATCATCCAAGATCAGCACAGGAGCAAAAAACACCTAGCAGCCAAGGTGTTAATTTCCACAGCCAGAGAGTGCAGAATGAGTCCACTCCTGTGTGATTTGTTATATAGTGTGATTGCTATTCAATTTGATTCCAAAGTTCTTAATGTAGCTTTATGTGAAGGGAAGTTACTAAAGGATGCTGCCAAAAATTGGGGGAGTTACCTGAAAAATATCTATAATAGTGCAACTGGTGAAGAAAACTGCTACTCATATCAGCACCATTACCATTTTCCTGACTCATAAGAGTGGTCGTGAAGTCGCTTCATAGGCTACCCATACACTCCAAAATTAAATTTAAGGCCTAAACATATATTCATAAAGAAGTCTATCACAGCAGTCCCACATTACTAACCAGCAAGAGTCCTTTCTTTATCTCTCCTGCACACTCCATTCATCCTTGCAAAGTCATCATAGCATCCCAAAGTTTCACACAATCACCTATGGAAAAAGAGCCTTTTCAATTACCACAGCCATGTTGTGCAATTTCGTTCCTTCCATATTAGGAGACAAACCTTCTTCATATGAAAAAACTGTTCAAAAGTGTCTATTCAATTACTAATCAGCACCTTCCCCTCCTATTGAAGGCTCTGTTTATACAATGTGAGAAATTGAGTTACTGGTTGATTGGGGTGTTAGCCCTGGTCAAGCAACAGCCAGAGTCCTTGTTAGGGCGAACCACAAAAGTCACTAAATTACCTCTGCTTAACCGTTTGGTACCTTGGCAAAAAAAAACAGTCAGGCTTAATTTAGAGGCAATGTGCAGCACACAAACAGTAATGAAGTGAAAACACAAAACAAGACAAATCCCACACCATTTTCCAACAAATTAGTAACATTTAATAAATTATTTGACACCAAAACAATCCAATCACTAGAAGCAGAGTTATGAACTTCTAAACTTTAGGTTAAAAACTAGTGCCTAGTCACGCAAGACCAGGTCAAAGTCCAACAATATGTCTGACCATGATGGAGCACTGGTCGCATACACAAAGTAGACTGGGCCAGGTTGGCACTTACCTTCGGAAATAGAAGAAATTCTGGTGAAAAATTTCTAAGAAAGTAAAGTTCAGTGGGGCAAGGCTGTAGGTGGTGTCCAAGGTGGGAGCGTTGTTGTCGGCTAGCCGCTGGGCAAAGTTGCTGTGAACATTTCTACGTTTGGACTTAGTCTAATTTTTGGAAGTCAGACGTCTCCAGCAGGATGAGGCAGGAGGCTGTAACCGATGAGAGTTCCAGGAGGTGGATACCTCTTTAGCGAAGGACCGCTGAACAGGATTTGCTGCTGCGGACAAGAACAAAGTGGGAGCTGCCGTCAAGTCAGGCCTACCAGTGATGCACCTTGGGCAACTAGACGAGCAGGTTGGTCACAGTCTTCCCACAGTTCCCAGAGCAGTTTTTAGCCCAAAAACGTCAAAGCCGATGTTTGGGAATATGGTTATCAGGGCACCTTTAGCGCTACCAACAAAGATCCAGTACTAGAAGGGCACCACTTGGGTGTTAGGACTCACTCATGGTGGGTCCAGGTGTGGGTTCAAGATGGTGGGAGCCTGTTATGTCCCTGTGCCTCTGAACAGGAGGCCAATAAACTAGCTTTAGGAGTCACTCTGGCAGTTCTGGGTGAAGAAGCAGGGCTCAAACAGCAGGACAGACCACTGAGGGTTTAAGGCAAGCTCCAAGCAGCAAATCAGTCCTTCTAGGTGCAGCAAAGCAGTCTTGTGGAGTAGGCCACATCAGCAGGCAGTCCTCTGAGAGACCTTCTGCAGGTCCAGAAAAAGCACTGACGAGTGGGTTTCAGGGTCCTATTTTTATACCCGGTGCCATATTTGAAGTAGGAGAAGTTTCAAGAGGCTTCTCTTTGAAGTGCCAAGAATTTCTTGACCCCCTGTCCTGGCTCCAGGCTGGCTTCAAGGACAATGCAGGGGTGACAAGCCCTTTGTGGGAAGACATAGTACAGACAATTTAAGTTGTAATTGGGGCGGTTCCCAGTGTAGTGTAGTTCCTATATTCCCAATAGGCTCTGAGCGTTGGAATAATGTATCCTATAGATATGATGTAGGACTTAGGTCAGTAGGTCTCTATCGAATATACTAAACTTGATTGTGAGTGCCAGCTAGCTCAGAGGTCACTAGAAACTTTCTTTAAAAAAAAACAAGAAGGGATTAGCTTCTGACATAAAGCATAAACATGACAAATTTGTTTCCCCTGGAACAGTATCTTCAGAGTCATGGAAACAATAGATAACTATTTTACTCAGTCAATCGTGTATGCTTTGTTTCTACAGAGTTGCAGAGAATAATAGAGAGATGGGCTTTTCAAGAAAAGGGTTTATTGAACAGTCTTTTTTCTCATGCAAGAGAGGTGAATTGCTACAATCGTTAGACAGAATGCAAAGTATAATGTGTACAGCGTGAATAGTATTATAACATAATACTGTAATAGCATTGTCTAGTGCTATGACATATAAAAATACATACACAAATAACACAGTCTAAAATACTCAACTGATGCTTCTAAAATATGCTTCTAAAATAGGCCTACCCCAATGTACCTAACCTAGGTCTAGTATGAGGGAAGAAGTAAGTATGGTCTTTAGCATAGGTTTAGTTTTGCCAAGAACTGCCAAAGGTTTCTCCAGGTTCTAATCAGCTCCATACCTTAGAATGAAGGAGGTTTGGTATCTCTGTCTCAGACTCGTTTCCCAACTCCCCACAAGGGGAGTCAGAAACACTGTAGCTGGATTCTCAGCGGAGGAGGACAGCTTCTTGTCAGTGCGTCAGCTGGAGAGTTGGTTTCCTTCGGCACTTGCTATAGCGATCTGTGTCAGCAAGTAGGTAGTCGAACTGCACCGAACCACACCTTGCTTTGCCATAGCAAGTGAAGGTATATTTATACCTTGAAGGTGTTTAGCAATGCCAGCTTTGACGTAAAGTCGGGCACATGAACATCATGGATGAACCCCTAAGGAATAGTTGTTCATGCATAATAAATGAGTTCTTGGAGAAATCAATATCTAGGCAAGGTGAAGTCTCTAACAGCTTAAGATTTTGGTTTTCCAAGAAATCATTGTGATGTAGATGAACCGATGGAAGTAGTCATGCCTGTATTTGGATAGCATGGAATATGCCTAAATAAGGTCTCGATTTCTATGCCTATATAAGGGCAATCCGAATTGTACCTATATAAGGGCATGAATCGGGAAATTCATTTGTAATCTAAAATGCCATACAACACCAGCTCTTCCTTCCCATCTGTAGGAAGGTGGGTTTCTGTTGCAGTAATGCCACCACGTTTTGCCAGATTTCTGCTGCACTTTGACTTGATGTGCCCTGGGTCCTTTCCAATCAGGTTCCAGGGCCTGTCTTCTTTCCCAAAACTGTGCTCTCATACCACCATTTGGCACCTCTCTGGCTACATGTAAGTCCCTTGTAAAAGGTACCATGGGTACCAAGGGCACTGTACCAGGAAAGAACTCAAAGGGCTGCAGGACATATTGTACCATCCTTAGAGGTCCTGTACCTTAACACACACACACACTGCCATTGCAGGCTTCATGCTTTGGCGTAGAGACAAGTGAAGAGTGGACATGGTACATATACCTGTGTGTCATATCTGGAACCTACTGCCTATGGTATAGGTAAGACATCCCTCTAGCTGGGTGCACTATACCACTGGTGAGGGTACAGTTATATGAGCACTGTACCCCTACAGTGTCTAAGTCCATTCTTAGACAGTTTAATGAAGTAAAGCTATAAAGAGTATGTGGTCAGGGAGTTTGTCATTACTCCACAGCACCATAGCACCATAATGGCTTTATTGAATTATGGAAAGTTTGGTAGCAAGCCTCTCAGCATAATAAACCCACACTGATTCCAATGTGGGATTTTTTATACAATGCACTCAAAGGGCATCTTAGAGATGCCCCATGAATAAGGACCAGCCTCTGGTCGGATTATCTAACTGGTAAACACCAGCCTGCCGCCATGAGACATGTTTCTGGGCCCCTGGGATGGGAGTCTTTGCTCGCTGGGTACAGAAACAAAGCCTGTACTGGGCGGAAGTGGTCACACTTTCCCCAGGTCATGAAGAGCCATCTGGGTCAAGGGAGCTTCAAAGGTCTTGACCCTTTTGTAAGATAACCCCAAGCCTCTCCTGCTATCAGGAGCAGGCCCCCTTCCTATCACATCCCCTTTTCAATGGGAAAACAGGCAGGAAAAATTAGAACAGCCCAGAAGGTGAGGTGAGGTGAGGTGCCAACCCCACCCCTCAGGTGGAGGAAGCAGAGCACTCTTTAGTGCCCGCCATCTTGCAGATGGCAAGCCCTCTCCAATCAGTGTTAGAAATTGTGCCCACTCCCCCAGGTGGGTGAGCACACCAAGGGTGTATTCACCCTAAGGTCAGTCGCCCATTTGCTACAGACCTTGAGACCACTAAAATGCCTCCTAAATACAGTATTTAGGTGGCAGCCCTGAACTCAGAAGGAGATTTCCCCAACCAAGAAGCAGGAGGACAAAAGAAGACGCACAGCAGAGGAGACTGCAGAGAAGAGCTGACTTGGCCCCAGTCCTACTGGCCCGTCTGTAGTTTCCAAAGTTCCTGCTCCAAAAGTTGCCTTGTCTTGCAGCCAGCAACCTCCATAACCCATACGAGCACTGACTGCCTTCAACAAAAAATGGATCTCCCGTGAACAGCAGCTCTGTTCAAAAGAAACTCCAAAGGAAGACTCCGAGCCTGCTGAATACAAAGAAGCCAGGCACCTGGAAACACCACTTCACCCGTTGCCTACGGCCTGAGTCTCAGTGAGGTCCCCCAGTACTCCAGAGTCCTAGTCTACTGTGGGTTGACACCTTTAGGACTCTCCAACGTCGCCGGCTGCCTCTGCACAAGGACCTACCCAAACACGAGTGACCAGGTAAGGCGAAATCTGACCTCAAAAGACACCCATGCATCTAGCCGCACTGCGTCCTTGAGAAGAAGGCCTGAGGTGCACCTATGTCCCCGAGACGTCCTGCTCAGCTGTTGGTTCCTTCTAGAAAGCTTCCTAGAAAAAGCTTGCAGCCAAAACCCAAAAATGACAAATCCCATTGAAAACAACAGGGCACCCCATACCAAATCAACACCCTGCACTCGGCCGCTCCTGTGCTGCTGTGGGTGCACCTTGTGTGCTAAATTGGATCACCTTTTGCCCTAATATTACCTCCAGGATCTTTGCTTCCACATCTAAGTTATGTGCCCATGAGCAGCCACCAACCAGAGGGCCCCTATCCCCCACTGGATATTATTAGGCCTCGGCACTCTGCACCAAGCCACCCTAGTGCCCCTGAGGGTCTCTTTAAGTGCATCCTTGACGCTGGGTAAACCCTGGTTCAAATCCCAGAAATTTAACTCCCAAGACGATTACTCACCCTAAAACCGATAACCTGATTTTCTCCCCTAGGACTGCATTGATTACTTCTCTGTGAAAAGTGTATGAAAATCTAAGAAACTGTTTTTAAGAAAAACTGTTTACTTACTTTTTATCCAGTAAATATCCAAGTGTGATATCTAGGCAGATCACACTGAGTAGAAATAGAAATTCGGAAAGTAATCAAAAGTAATTACACCTGTATTTGTAAATTTGTACAAAGCTCTAAGAAAAGTCTCTTCATCCAGCTTCCTTTTTTTTAACAAACTCTTTAGGAGTGAGGGAGCCCGTTAAAATGTTGCTAAGTTACTGTGTTAGGACTGTGCAAAGGAATCTAAAACTTAAGTTGTCATGGTTTCTGGAACCAGAAAAGCTGTTCTGATGGCTAATGGGATTGATTTCATGCATGTACCACAAGAACAACGGGGCCCACAGTCTTTTAATTGTAAAAGTATGTTGCTGGAAAATTGTGAAACATCCGAAGGATGTCATACTAGCAAACATGATGGATAGCGAGAGAGATAACAATGAGCGAGTTGGAGAAGGAGAGCTTCTCCAGCTGACTGAGTCCAAAGTTAGATGCACTGGCAAGGAGATTCAGTGAAGGAAACCGGCTGGGTCATAGCCTTGTTGCTTGGCTTTTGAAGTCACAGTTCAGAGTGCATCATGTTGTAGGCATAAAAGATGAACACAAAGATACAAAACTTCAAGCCAAGAAGATGCTGAATGTATTTGCATCATATCATGAGCCCAGGTACACTCCTCACACTTTGGTGCAATCAATGATGACTTTATGACAACATCCAGAAGATGTGGAGACAGCTTGAGGTTGACAAGGAGCATAGACAGGCTCTGAACAGGCTTATATAATTATAGAAGGTATACATGGCTATTGACAGGCTAGTTTCTGGGAAGGCCCCTGGCTCTGACACCCTAGCTGCAGAGTTTTATAAGGCATATGAGACTTAACAAGGCCCAAAGAATTTCGTGTTGTATGAGAAAACCTTAGAATGGGGTGAATTCCCTCCATCCATCAAAGAAGCAATCATTATAACTCTTTAAAACCCGGCACAGAATAACTAATGTGCCAATCATATAGATCACTGTCGCTAATCAATATAGTCAGTAAATTTATGGCACAAATATTGACCTGCAGGATAGTGCCACTTTCCTTTTTGCCTGATCAGTCCAGGTCTATCCACGTTAGAATCTACAAAACAAATTTGCAGTCACATATTCAAATTAGATTGAGTATCTTTTCATTCTCTGTGTTTATTGAAACATAGAAAATGTTTGACTCATGAGAATGGCCCTTTACTTAGAGTAATGTTGGAAATGATGGAGATGGGGGTCTTTCTTCCTGCAGTTAATTGCTGTACTGCTAGCCAAACATCAGAGCAAAAAAAATGTCATCTCCATTAATTACTGGTAAAGGGCCCTGGCAGGGATGCCCCTCTCCTGCTCCTTTTTGCCATAGTTATGGAGCTTTTAAACTGGATGAACTTCATTCACACACAAGTATATTATTTTCAACTCATCACCTGATAATATATGTGTATGTGCACCACATTCTATTATTCAGTAAAAGTCCAGATAATACATTTCCCCAAGTAATTCAGGAAATTATAACATTTGGATTTGATTTAGGGATCTGTATTAACTATGTCAAATCAGAACTATTTACGGGTTCTGGTTGAAGGTCTATAGGCTGTATGATGTAGTTCTTACTGATAACTATGGCCAAGTGATGACATAAATTATCTAAACAAGTAGATAAAGCACCCACTCGCAATTGTGATTAGGGTAATTATAATACAAATCACAGTGTTGTTGAAATTCTTATACCTATCTAAAGTAATTCCCATTCTTCTCAAAAGGTTCTTTTTTATTTCACTTAAGTTCAGTAACTTAGATGAGTGTGGGCAGTAAGCAGCCAAGGGTTCTTTGGGACATTCTCACCTTATCATATGATAGGGGAGTTCATTGCTATAAAACCTGTTAACATAATGCTCAAATATGATTTAACAAAGTCTAATTCTGATGTTGTAATTGCACCTTTTGTTTTTGTGGTACATTGGTATGTATTAGTTGTCACCTTTAACTCAAAATACATAAAAAGGAAATAATTAAGAGAGAAAATTTGCAACAGTGACACCAGAAGAAAGAAAATAAAAAGGATCATCTAAAAGATGAATAAAGAGATATAAGGATAAATGACCAAAATGAGGAAACTAAAAGGCCTCAAGAGAGTTAGAAAGATGGATAGAATTATAGAAAGAGGCAAATTGAAATGGTAGAAGACTGAGCGAGAGAGAGGAAGGCAAGAAAACTATTACAACTGTTGCAGAAAGGCTGACGTTCATTCTTTCCCCAGCCAGAGAAATTCTTGTCTTACCTCTGCTTCCTCCCATGTAGTGGGAGTAGGAATATATTTGTAGTAGCCAGAAAATCCGGTTGACCATCCATCTGGGAAGGAGGCATGTCCTGTTAGATAAATTGAGAACAATAGTTTTCAAATGGACTCTTAGTTATTTGTAGAACCTGAGTATGCTAAGAACCTTGTTACATCTTTGTTTGTGAGTGTTCATAGCACTATTTTGTTTGATATAATAAAAAGCATGTTTTTCTGCCACAAACTGGCTTTGAATTTATTATAAAAACTGCACATTCATTAATGGAAAAAATGGCGATAAAAATCTAACTTGGATTGAGAGTAGTTATTTCTAGGCATGGGCGGTAAATTTCGTTCCGCTCTCGAAATTTGCGGAATTTGGGTAATTTCGCGACCTGCAGAAAACGCGAAATTGTCCAAAATTCTGCGTTCCGCTACGTCACGAAATTTTTTGCTTGTTCGCATTCTCAAATGCGTGTTCGCAAGATATTTCCCGAGCACACAAACAGTGATTGCGAACAGTAAAAAAGCATCGGAAACAAGCAATTCCGCGTGTTCGTGGAATTTCTGGGTGTTCGCAGAGATTTTTTACCATTTCACGGAGATTTGCGTATCGCAATTACAAACATTTGCCCACCCCTTTCCACACAATCAAACAACACTTGGTGAGGGGGGCAATATATATATATAGTTTATAAGCATCATTCAGTGTCTAGCATAGCACTTGTGGGTTTCTCAGTATGCATACAGACATCTGCTCATTGTGGGTTCCATAAGGAAATGGGTTGTGTCACTTTTTCACCAAGCCCATATGAGTCAGTTTTATAGGGTTAGTATTTTAATTATAGTATGTGGTGTGTGTGTGTTAGTGTCTTCCTTTCCCAGTTAGCAAGTCAAGTGTTCATTCTTTTCTTAGTACCACTTTATTCCTTATCCTAGTGATTATGAGCCAGACGTACAAAATCTCTTGTTTGCTACTAATCGGAAAAGTATTTTTGACTAATAAAAATGTTATACTGACAGATACCGAACCATACTTAGGACGTGGTATTGAAGGGGAAAGTTCCTCCTAATTGTGATTTGGTATGATATGTGTCAGTGGTTTGCTATTGCAATTGCAGTTGTAAACTACTAACCTCGTTAACTCTGTTAAATTAATTTGCACACTGGAGGGTGTGCCTTGGGACACCTTAGCTTTTGTGACTAGTGTTGCCAGCCTTTGAGGCAGAGTTCCACTGTTTACTGCTCCTCTATAATTTCCCAACCAGGAAGCATTTTTTGTATTTTAAAAGGCAGTAGTGGGTCCTTTCTGGAAAAAAGCTGCTTTAAAGCAGGCATTTGCAATGCAATTGGTCTCGTATTTGCAAGAGTATAAGATGTTGACATTGTAAATGACAATGCATTAATGCTCTGTTTTGATAAATAACACATAAACAAAAGGCATTGTCATTTCAAATGCCAATAGCTCAAACTCTGCTAAATGTGAGCCCTATTTAATTTCAAAGGAGAGGCTTCCATTGTCCCTGCCTGCTTGGAAAGTGAAAACACACATGGTGCATTGAATGTTGCAGGAAAGCATGTTGTGCCTGTAATAGGGTAAACTCTTAATGAAGATTGTGCCTTTAGACTAAATAAGGCATGCCATGTAACAGCAGAAGTAAAAGGGCCAATCATCATGGTAGGTTACAAATGAAGACAAGGTGGTACTAAGGAGGTTCTAACAAGCCTATTAATGAATCAGAAGCCAGTATTTACGAAGGACAATGGCACAAGCCAATGGAAAATATGGGCAGAGAGTGGGTGGGGATTAAATTCTTTACTCCAAAACGGCATGCCTCGCAGAGCAGCGCATGTGCTGCCCAGGCTGGACTAAAAAGTTTCCCTTTAGAGAATGCAAACATTATTAGGATGGCAGTCTGCTGTTCTTTGCAGACCACTATCCCTGTATTTGCAGCCAATCACACAGGGATACAAATAGCTAACTGGCTAAATAATGCTCATTTGGCAATACATTCTGTGGCTGCCTGTAACTAAAGATTTTGCAAGGTGACCGATCAGTGCATAGGACACATCACAAAATTAAAAACTGGTCGCAAAACGTTTCTGCATGATTTTTATTTGGTACATATGGATCTCTGTATTCTCTGCCTAATTGCTGATGCATCACATCACTTGTTCAGTGCATTCAATACCACAGGTTGTTCCCTGTGTTCGTTCGATCCCTGAGTCAGGGAGCTAGTGCAGTCCTGTCCCATGTTCAAGTATTCCCTGCTTTAGTGTGCAATTCTCCATGTCCCAATGTTGCACTATAATTTGCTTGCTATAATAGACGGTGAGCTGTGGTTTGTATGCTTTCGTTGCTGTGATCCCAATTCCCCTATCATTGTATTCAGTGCCCCACTGCTTGCGTGTTCTCTATTTGTATTAGAGTGGATCACTGGTTAAAGCATTCCCTTTTTCTGTGTTATGCTGTATTCAGCTTGATGTAGTTGTCCCTCTTCTGCTGAATTATCATTGTAATAATGTCATTGGCGTGTTGTAATTCATTGCTGTGTTTGTGGGAGTGTTTTAGTCAGGGCAGTGTTCAAGTCTGGGAGCACAGGGTTGGGTCAGTATTGTAGATTTAGTGCTAGTGTTATGTTGTTACAGCACTGCTGGTGCAGTGCTACAGTTGCACTTCTGCGGATGCATGCCCATTGTTTCAGTGCTGGAGTCTTTAAATTAGTGTATAAGCGTGAGTAGTGTAGAGCTTTGTGTCTTAGTGTCAGTAATCAGTGTTGGGGTTGTATTTGTAATGTTGTAGTGACATAGTGATATATTGATGTTGTTTTGCAGGTGTAGTAATGTAGTAAGCCTTGATGCTGTAGTGCTTTAATTATGCAGATTTGCAGTAGCAATAGTGTCATAATAGTGTTATTGATGAATATGCGATGTTACATCGCATGGGGTACAACGCATGCGATTAAAAATGCGGTTAATATAATGACTGTGTTGTTACAATGCATACCATTACATTGCAAGTCGTTTCTACGACATGCTGTAGGGGGCGCGCTGTACTTGGGAATAGTAGAATTTACTATTTCAACTCCAGTGTGCACAACAGTAGGGAAGGTGTTGGAATAGTAAATTACACTATTCCTTAGTTTTGAGCGCCCCCTACAGCAGGTCATATAAATGACTTGCATTGTAATGGTTAGCGTTGTAAAAACTGTAATTGCATGCGTTGTACCGAATGCAATGTAAACGCTGCTTCCCATTATTAATGCAGTTGTAATACATGTTTTAGCTGCGGTCATGTTGTAATAGTTGGGCTGACATAGCAGCGATGCAGTAGTATTGTTAATGTAGTGCGTTATCTCATAATGGGCACATCATTAATTTGTTTGAAGAGAAATCTGTGGCATTGGCATCCAGGTGTTTAGAGATACCTCAACTGTTCTTCAAATCTTAAATCAGAGGCTCTGATTTAAGATTTTACTACTAAGATTTGATTACTGACTGCAGCCTGTAAATGACCAATAATATCAACCCTATCTCCCCAGAGGCGTTTGGTACTATCTTGGCTGATTCAGTTTGTGTGGGAGGCCGATTGTGAGACAAAGGTTGTGAACCACAGAATATGTGTGAATGAGCTTAAGGACAATATCTAGGCATTGGGCGCAGTGAGCTGTTCTTCCTTGAGATTACAGATCTGTTTTGTGGGTCTGGCTGTATTTAATAGCTAGTAGTGTGATGAATTGAGTTCCTCTTTTTTTAGTATGAACTAGTGCATTAATTGAAAGTAGCCCTTATGCGCCTAGAACCTTTGAATGGAATATGTGTGCCATGATATGGATTGGGGATATTGGGTCATCTTATTCACCTAAAAACCTAGGTGATATAATGAGAGGGTTCTTTGGAAACGTACAGAAAATAGTTTAACATTCAGAAGAGACCCTATAAATACGGAGAAAGTGCACAGTTTTAATCAGTAAATCAAGAATACATAAATTTTTCTAGAAAATAGGACTCAAAATATCAAACAAGTTTCATGATTAAATCTATGCATCACAGGGTAACAGTAGAACATGTACTCCATATACAGCAAGTAATGTGGTGATCCAGTGCACCAGTGAGTAAAATGTGTAATTCCACATATGTTATCATGGCAGTCACCTAATCATCGGCACATTCAATCATATCCAATTAAATACTATTATATGTGTGAAAGATAGCTTGTCCCAAACTTCAACAAAGATTGCTTCTGATCTTGGTTACCAGTATGCTGCAAATGTTGGTCTGATCAGATTTATATATCAAACATTAAAATGTAAAGTCATATTTAATTTTACATAGCAGTGATACACACTTTTGTGTCACTTTTAACACGGGAAAAGTGGCGCAAGGAGCTTCTAAATCTGCCTCTGACTTCGCAAGAAAAAAACTCACCTCCGGACTCTGCGAGTCACTGGGGTGCAGCAGTCTATATATCCAATATTGAGAACTCACCGCTATGCAGTGGGAATGCATGGGATATACTACTTTGGAAGAAAAACAGCGCACAGACACCTCCTTACAGTGGAACTTGTTATAATATAGTATCCTTGGTGTACAAAAAAATAAACCAAAAATGTACGTTTGTATTTCTATGTACTATGCTATCACTAACTCTATATACTATATTTCAGATCACTAAACTGGAGGGTGCACTATGAAGCAGCACGTCCTTGGACACACAACAGAGGCAAAAGGTGAGCTACGAGTATTTTCTCCAGTTTTAACTGCTCCATCTATAACTTTCTCTCTCTCACACTTTTAATGTTGTTTTTCTCTCTTTCTCTCGCTCACTTTCTCTCACATTCAATCAATCAATCAACATATTTATAGAGCACGCAACTCACCCGCTAGAGTCTCAAGGTGCTGGGAGGAGGGGGGGGGGTGCTGCTACTGCTCGAAGAGCCAGGTCTTGAGTTGCTTCCTGAAGGAGAGGTGGTCCTGGGTCAGCCGGAGGTGGGTGGGGAGGGAGTTCCATGTCTTGGCCACCAGGAAGGAGAAAGTTCTTCCTCCGGTGGTGGTTCTGCGAGTCCATGGGATGGTGGCAAGGGCGAGGCTGGCGGATCGGAGCTGGCGGGTGGGTGTGTAGAATTTGAGGTGTTTGTTGAGGTAATTGGGGCCCATGTCGTGGAGAGCCTTGTGTGGGTGGGTGAGGAGTCTGAACGTGATCCTCTTGCTGACCGGGAGCCAGTGCAGGTCTCTCAGATGGGCAGAGATGTGGCTGTGGTGGGGGATGTCCAGGATGAGTTGTGCCAAGGCGTTCTGTATACGCTGGAGTCTTCTCTGTAGTTTAGCTGTGGTTCCAGTGTAGAGGGCGTTCCCGTAGTCCAGTGGGCTGGTGACGAGGGCCTGGGTGACCGTCTTTTTGGTTTCGGTGGGAATCCACTGGAAGATCTTTCGGAGCATGCGCAGGGTGTTAAAGCAAGATGACGAGACGGCGTTGACTTGTTTGGTCATCGTGAGGGAGGAGTCTAGGATGAAGCCCAGGTTGCGTCCGTGGTCCGTGGGCTTGGGGGCAGTGCCCAGCGCGGGGGGCCACCAGGAGTTGTCCCAGGCAGAGGGGGATGGTCCGAGGATGAGGACTTCCGTTTTGTCTGAGTTCAGTTTCAGGCGTCTGAGCTTCATCCATTCTGCGACGTCTTTCATTCCTTCCTGGAGGTTGGCTCTGCCGGTGGTGGGGTCGTTGGTGAGGGAGAGGATCAGCTGGGTGTCGCCAGAGTAGGAGATGATGTTTATGCTGTGTTGGCATGCGATGGCTGCGAGGGGGCTCATGTAGATGTTGAAGAGGGTCGGGCTGCGCGAAGAGCCTTGAGGAACGCCGCAGATGATTTTGGTGGCTGCTGAGAGGAAGGGAGGGAGGCAGACTCTCTGAGTTCTGTCGGAGAGGAATGAGATGATCCATTCTAGAGCTTTCCCTTGGATCCCGGCGTGGTGGAGGCGGGTTGTTAGGGTGCGGTGACATACTGTGTTGAATGCGGCCTATAGGTCTAGGAGAATGAGGGCAGCAGTTCCCCCGTTGTCGAGCAGGGACCTGATGTCATCGGTAGCTGCGATAAGGGCGGTCTCGGTGCTGTGGTTTACTCGGAAACCGGACTGCGATGGGTCGAGGGAGCCGTTTATCTCGAGGAAGGCGGATAGTTGCTTGTTGACGGTCTTCTCAATGACTTTGGCAGGAAAAGGGAGGAGCGAGATGGGGCAGAAGTTCTTGAGATCCGTGGGGTCCGCGTGGGTTTCTTCAGGATGGCA